>NC_086184.1:33165378-34365378 GCF_023053635.1 Elgaria multicarinata webbii | reverse complement strand
ATCATAACATAATCATAATCATTCTTAACATATAAGTGCACCCCCCACCTCGGGATCTATTCCTGCTTCCAAAATCTCATACTGTCTTCTGCTGGCGGTTTCCCACTTCCCTTAGAAAACACAAATATTAGGAACTGTTTCCAAATTCCTTCAAACTCGTTTATTTTAGTTATGCCTTTCCTCCACTTAATATTACAAGTCAATTTATCATTAATAGCTATATCCTATTCTTCTTTGTACCATTCTTCAATAGAATATTCCCCTTGAATCTTCCAGTTCCTAGCTACCATCAATCGTGCTGCAGTCAGCAAACTCGATATTAATTCTTTAACTTCTTTTCCACATTTTAAATCTTCATATAGTGACAGTAATGCAATTTTTGGTGTTTGTTCTATCTTCATTCCCACTATTTCTTCAATTTCCAAAAACACCATCTTCCATAATCTTTGTACATATTTGCATTCCCACCACATATGTAAATACGTTCCTTTTTCCCCACATCCTCTCCAACAGTTTGCTGAATGCTGATTATTTATCTTATTCAATCTAATCGGGGTTAGGTACCACCTCCACAAAATTTTAAAATAGTTCTCTTTTATTCTCACTGACATACTTCTCAACACTCTTTGTTTCCAGAGTCCCTCCCAGCTCTGTCGTCCTATTTGTACCTTCAAATCTGTCTCCCATACCAATTTTCCTGCACTATCCGTTAGCCCTTCCTCTAGCAATATTTTATATATTTCACTCATTAACCCTTTTAATGCTAAACTTCCTCCCTTACATTTTTCCCTTTTAACTATTAATTCCTCAAACTTCGTCATTTCTCTACAAACTCTATTTTCTCTAATCCACTTTTTATTCCACTGTTCTAATTGCCTATACTCTAACCAAGTTAATTTTTTCTCCTTTAAAAGCTCTTCCATATCTTCTCTTGTATTTATTTCTCTTAACCAGTCCTTTAATTTCATTTTATTTTTCTCTTTTAATATTTTACTTAATCTACCCTTCAGTTCCTCCGGGAAATTCTTTAACATTATTACCGGTGACAAAGGAGAGTTGCTCGGAAGCAGCTCCCCTTTAAATTTACTCCAAATTTCCCATTGAGACCTCATGAGCGGATTATCTATACTTTCAACCCATTTTCTCCCTCTTTCCTTAAAAAAAAACATTTTCCAAACTCATCTCTACATTCCTTGTGGTTTTATCCTCCATCCAATCTAAATCTCCTACTCCTATAATTGCTTCTACAATATGTCTTAACCTATTTGCTGCATAATATAGTTTTATATTTGGGAGACCCATTCCTCCCTTTTTTTGGCTTAAATACCATTTATTCTTATTTACCCTCGCTTTCTTATCTCCGTTACAATATTTGTTTATAATATTTTGCCAACTTTTTATCTCTAATTCTGAAATTTTTATTGGTAACATCCTAAACACAAAATTAATCTTTGCTAAAATCTTCATTTTTATTAATGCTATTCTTCCAAACCAGGATAAATTTAATCTTTTATATTTTTCCAATTTTGCTAAAACCTCTTTTTCTAACCTCGTTAAATTCTCCTTTTCTAAATTATCTAATTTTTTTGTAATTTTAATTCCCAAATATCTAATCTGTTCCTTAACTCTCATTTCTATTCCCTTTCGTTCCCATTCCTTTTCTTCCTTCTTAGTATAATTAAACAAAATCATCTCTGATTTGGACCAATTTATTCTTAATCCAGTAGCTTCTTCAAATTCTCTCAATTGTTGTTTAATTCTATCTATTTTTCTTATTGGATTCTTAATAGTCAATAGGGTATCATCCGCAAACATATTCAATTTTATTTTTCTTACATCACCAATTCCTTCTACCTCTCCATCATCTCTTATTGCGTTCGCCAATACTTCCATAACCATTACAAATAGGACCGGCGAGAGCGGACATCCTTGTCTTGTACCTCTGGCTAGTCGTATCTTATCGGTGAGTCCGTCGTTTACCACCACTACAGCTGTATTTTGGGAATATAACTGTTCTATTATGGTTTTAAATTTATTTCCAAATCCCATTTTATCTAGAATAATCTTTAATGCCTGCCAGCTCACACAATCCTTAAAGATATCCAATGCCAAAATTCCTGCCTTGATCTTAGATTTTTTTATCACATGTATTGCATTTAAAACTCTTCCCACTAAACTATGCATCTGCCTCCCCGCCACAAATCCACATTGGTCTTCTCCTATATATTTAGATATAAATTTATTTAACCGTTTCGCCAAAATAGATGAAAAAATTTTAGCATCTTGATTTATTAATGAAATAGGTCTATATGAGTCAGGGATAGTCAAATCTTTATCTGGTTTTGGAATTAATATTATCAATGAATGTTCCCATGATTCTGGTATCTTCTCTCCTTGTAATATAGCATTATAAAGTTTCAATAATTTCGGAACTAAAAACCCTTTGAAGACCTTATAATATTCTGATCCTAAGCCATCTGCTCCCGGTGATTTACCCACTTTCAGATTATCGATTACAACTTCAACTTCTCTTTGAGTTATTACCTTCTCCATTAGCTCTTTATGTTCTATTTTTATTCCCTTCTTTATATACCTTTCTATATAATCCTCCAACTTCTTTTTTTGGATATCTTTACCCTTATATAATTCCTGATAAAATTTCTGAAAATGTTTTATTTTATCCTTCATTGTATGACAATGATTCCCCTGATTATCCTTCAATGCTCCTATCCCATTTCTCGCTTTTTCCTTTTGTGTGAGTCTGGCAAGCAATCTAGAATTTTTATTGCTATTTTCAAAATACTCCCTTTTCATATAAATTATGTTTTTCTGAACCTGTTCTATATTTATATTCTCTAACTCTTTTTTCTTAGCTTGTATTTCTATTAATTTATATTTATTTTTACCCTGCCAATATTCTTCCTCCAAACTCCTAATCTCTATCTCTAACTTCTCCTGCTCTGCATACTGTTGTCTTCTTAAGTTACACATTTATCTAATACAAATTCCTCTTGCTACGGCCTTCATGGTGTCCCAAACCACTGACCCTGCTGTTCCTCCCTTTTCATTAATTTCCCAGGACTCTGACAATTCCCTCTGAATTTTTTCTACCACTTTATTATATTTCAATATTTTTGTGTTCATTTTCCACCTATACGCTTCTTTGTAATTCTTCTTAACTGTAAATTCTAAACTTAACAATGCGTGATCTGTTACCTTTATTACCCCCATTTCCATTTTACAAATCTTAGTTGCAAAATCTTTTGAGACAAATATATGATCTATCCTGGAGTATGTATGATGAACTGGGGAGTAATATGAGAACCCAGGCTTAGCCCCATTAAGTAAACACCAACAATCCACATAGTCATTTTCTTTTACTAGTTTATTCATTATAGTGATATTATTTCTCTTTTCAACGTTAGTGGGGTTTGACCTGTCCCATCTATTGTCCATAACCATATTAAAATCCCCAGCTAAGATAACATACCCCTCCTTGAATTCTTCTATTTCTATAATATAAATCCACTTTTTTTAAAAATCAAAGTAGCCACTCCATTTTTTGAAGTCCCCAATGACTTTTCATAATAAACTGACCACTTTATTTTTATCTGATTTACATTATCGAACCCCTGATGTGTTTCTTGCAACATAGTTATGTCAGATCCTTCTTTATTTAGCATTTGTTCTATTCTCCTCCTTTTCACGACTGCCCCCAAACCTTTAACATTGAGTGTTGATACTTTCATTTTTTTATCCATAATCACCCTTTTGATGTCTCTTCCGATCCCTTGTGCTCTGTAATTCAAATTCACATACAAAAAAACACAAACACCATAAAAAAAACCTCAAGTCCCTTACTCCAACCCACTCCATCCCCCCTTCCCCCCCACCCCCACCTCTTCCCCCCCCCCATATCCCCGCAAGTCTATCACTCCTGCCTTCTTCTTCGTGGTCTCTATGCATCACACATATGGGCTTTGCGCCTGCGCAGAGACCAGACCGGAACCTTCTATAGCTGAGTGGAACGTTTTTGGCGGGAACCCCTCCCCCACGCTACCGCGCATGTCCATGGGGTTCCCGCCCTTACCTCAGTTCTTCGTCGTCCGCCATTGTGCTTAGACCATAGAACCAAAACCTCTTAGCGTTTTTCTCTTTAAAATCCTTCTTTTATTCCAAATCTTTTCTCTTTTCACTCATTTCTCGCTTCTTAACGTTTCTCTTCTATAGTAGTTAGATTTCTTCAGCGACTTCGGTCGCGGTGCCTAACTGTATGGCAGTTAAGGCCCCATTTCGCAAATGTATGAAATGTGGAGCTAAGCTCCCTCCAACTGACGGGCATTCCCTGTGTGTTTTGTGCTTGGGTGAGGGCCATAAGGTAGAGGCTTGCCATCATTGCATGGCCTTCACCAAACAAACCAGGAAAAATAGAGCCGACCGTCTTCGCTCTATACTCTGAGAAAAAGCCCTCAGGGCCACGGACAAGGCCTCCAACGCCACAACGATGGACAAAACGGCAACCAGTAAGACCGTTGATGACCGTTGCACTGAGGTGCCTGAACATTCCAGAGCGGCTAATAGGGCTCAGATACCCCTTACGCCTGGACGGTCACTGGCGAGTTCCGCAGCCAGGAAAATTTCCAAAAAGGCCCGGATTCCCAAATCTTCTTCTGAAATGGAGAAGAAGAAGAAGAAGAAGAAGAAGAAGAAGAAGAAGAAGAGAGACGCGGAAAAACCCTCTTTAGGGTCATCCCGCACGGTGGAACCGGCTAGGAGTCACTCTACTCCTCCCGCCTTACCGACCGCTTCGATACCGAGGCCTCCCTCGGTATCGAGAACACAGTCGCTACCGACAGCTACGCTACCGGCGCACCCTCCCAGTCTGTCGGAGGGCGAGTTGCGTGATTCGGCGTCAGCGGCCTCTTTTCGGGAGCCTGCCAGGCCTAAAGAGCTCCAGGGATTAATCCCTTTACAACCCTCGCCAAGATGCACACCGCGGCGTAAATGGGACGGAGTTTCTCATTACTCCAATCCCCAATCAAGATGTGGCGACTATGACTGGGATCGATATTGCCCACAGCGATACTTCCAGGGTGACCATCAATACCCACAGGAAGAATATTATGCTCACCCTCCACCTACATCGAGGGTGTGTCATTTACCGCTGCCTCTGCCGCCGGTCCATCAAATGTCCACGGTGTCGACGCCTCGACACCGTACACAGCCCTTGGCGTCGACTGCTGCAGTTGCCACGGTACCGACGCAACAACTAGACCTGCAGGTGGTTACGTTATCCTCGCCTGAGGATAATTATCCATCGGATTCTGAGTCGGGGGTGTCGGCTACTCCATCGATGTCTTCACCGGAAGATGAGGTTCATGACAAGGACCCTTCTTCCCCTTCCGACGATATGGTCGGATTTTCTGACCATATGCTTAGGATGGCTCAGGCATTAGGACTGGAGATCCAGCAAATGGACGAATCGGTCGTCGACCCAATATACGACGTATTCCAGTCTACCACTAACCAGTGACTTGCCATCCTTGTCCCACATGCTTTGCGTCAAACAGCACAATTGTCTTGGAAGACACCGGCTACATCGAAGAGGCTAGAGACCCTCTATCGAGTCCAAGAGGAAGATGTACAGTTTCTGGTCCAACATCCAAAGCCAAATTCAATCGTAGTGGAGTCGGCGCAAGGCCACTCACAGAAGACACATTCTGCACCCGTGGACAGAGAAGGCAGAAAGTTGGAACACACCGGCAGGAGGATTTACTCTTCATCCTCTTTGGGCATCAGGGCATCAGCCTACGAGGCTACCATGGCACGATACCAGCTCTTCCTCTGGGAGAAAATAGGATCACTATGTGAACATCTCCCAGAGGACAAAAAAGAGCTGGCACGAGTGTTCCAAAGTGAAGCTTCAGCCATAGCCAGGCAACAATTGTCGACAGCGCGACACCAAGTTGATTGCCATTCCAAGTCGATGATGTGAGCCGTGTCCTTGAGGAGACATGCTTGGCTACGCTCCGCCAATCTGGCTCATGACACCAAAGCCAGGATTGAGAACATGCCTTTCGATGGCGAGGGATTGTTTAATAGCAAGACGGACGAGACCTTGGGCTCCATATACAAGGCTCGTACAACGGCCAAGAAGATGGGGTTCGCTGCGCCTCCTATGCAATACAAACCAAGGCAATGGTCAAGACCACCTTCTCAACAACGACAGCAGTGGCCATTCTATCAGGGTCAGCAGAGGCAGCAGCAACAACAGCTCCAGAGGAAGCGTCCCTACCAGGCCAGATTCCAGCAGGATAAACGTCAACCCGACTTCTCTAAGAAGCAGCGGGTTTGACTTCTTTATCCCAGATCCACCTCCCTTTGCGAACCGCCTAGCACCACATTACCATCAATGGGAGTCAATAACATCGGACTCCTGGGTGCTCACTATCATCAACTCGGGGTATGCCATCGAGCTCGATGTCCTTCCTCCTTCTTCGGGGGTGAAAGTAACGGCACCATCCTCTCCTCTGCTTCTTGAGGTACAGACTCTGCTATCGAAGGGAGCCATCTCTCCCGTACCCGCAGAGGAACTCAATAAGGCAATTAAACAAATTCATCACCCCGAGGAAGTTTCATATGACAACGGTTACTTCTATTCTGCAGCTCCTACACAGAGGAGTCTGGTTCGCTGTGGTGGATCTGAAGGATGCGTACTTCCATATCTCCATCAGGAAGTCGCATCAAGCTTACCTTCGTTTTTTGATCGGGACATCTCAATACCAGTACACCGTTCTTCCCTTCGGCTTGGCCACGGCACCGAGGGTCTTCACAAAGGTGATGGCGGTAGTATGCGCCCATCTAAGACAAAAAGGAATTTACATATACCCTTATTTGGACGATTGGCTTCTGGTAGCGGACAACAGCGGCACGCTTCAGAAGGACATTTCAACCACCCTCAACCTGTTGGACTTGTTGGGTCTGTGGGTCAATGAGGAGAAATCCATCTTGACCCCACATCAGAGACTAGACTTTATAGGGGTAACCCTATCGTCTCGAGACAGCAGGGCATACTTGCCCTCGACCAGAGCAACCACTCTTCAGGATTTAGCCATTGCTACCGAAAGCCGTCGAAAGGTTTCGGCGTGGACGATCCAGAGGCTATTAGGTTAGATGGCAGCAACTACGGCAGTCATCAGGTTCGCAAGACTCAGGATGAGGATCTTGCAGGCTTGGTTTTTAAGAACTTTCGATCTTCGGCACGACGCCCAACGAACTTACCTGTCGATCTCGAGGCAAGTATGGGCATCCCTGAAATGGTGGTTTTCGATGTCGACGCTCCTAGAAGGAGTTCCGTTCCAACAAGAACCTCCTTCGGTAACGATCACGACAGATGCATCGTTGATCGGATGGGGAGCACACTGCGACTGCCTCACAGCTCAGGGTCGGTGGCCTCCTTCCCAGAGGGAACATCATATCAACCACCTAGAACTGCTAGCGGTGGAGAATGCAATAAAAACTTTTTCACAAATGATCGAGGGCCGAAACGTCCTGATCACGACAGACAACACCACCGTAGTGGCGTACATCAACAGACAAGGTGGGACAAGGTCTCATCCTCTGAATCGATCGGCACTCAGAATTTGGAACTGGTGCATAAAGAGAAATACTTACCTGACCGCGATCCATGTAGCGGGCAAGAAAAACATAATCGCGGACGCCCTCAGCAGGTTTTTCCACGTCGACCACAAATGGGAGCTCGATACCGAAGTAAGGGATGATCTCTTTCGGTATTGGGGCCTCCCTGCTGTTGATGTCTTCGCTACCGAAGAAAGCGCAGCCTGTTCCCAGTTCTGCAGCAGAGCAGGAAGAGGAAAGCACTCGCTAGGAGATGCTTTCACCAGGACCTGGAAAGGAAATCTCCTTTACATCTTTCCACCGTTTCCATTGTTGACGAAGGTACTGGCCAAGATCCAGTCGGACAGGTCGGACTGCATCCTTATCACACCATGGTGGCCTCGACAGACGTTGTTCTCCCACGCCCTTCGACTGTCGAACGGGAATTACATCAGACTCCCATCGATACCGACACTGTTGTCTCGACACCAGGGCAAGGTTCGACATGCAAACCTGTCGACCCTCAAGATGACGGCATGGAGGATATCATCCACTCCTCCCCTCGTATCACAGATTTAACTGTAGACCATATACTGTTGGCATCACTAAAGCTTTCAACAAGAAAATCTTATGCAGCAAAGTGGCAGAGATTTCAAACTTTTGCCTTGGGAAATGATCAAGTACCTGAATCTTGCCCTTTGTCATTGATTCTCAAGTACCTATTGGCACTTTATCAGCAGGGACTCAAACTCAGTTCCATCAGAGTTCACTTAGCGGCTATTACGTCTTTTCATCGAGGCATGGATGGTTTTACACCTTTTGCTCATCCAACATCGAGGAAATTTCTAAAAGGACTTAAAAATACGATACCAACAGTAAAGAGTATCGTTCCACCATGGAGCTTGTCAGTTGAAACCTTTCGAGCCCATGACCTCATCTGACCTTAGGCTTCTGACATTTAAGACTGTCTTTTTCGTGGCTATCACTTCTGCTAGACGTGCAAGTGAGCTTAGAGCTCTCAGGATAGATGCTCCTTACACTATCTTTCACAAAGATAAGGTTGTGTTACGCACAGACCCTGCCTTCTTGCCTAAGGTAGTGTCAACCTTTCATCTGTCCCAATATATCACTCTACCAGCTTTCTTTCCGAATCCTACAACACCTATCGAGTCTGCTTTACATACACTTGATGTAAGGAGAGCTCTTGCCTTTTACAAGGCTAGGACAGAGAACTTTAGGAAAACAAAGCACTTGTTTATTTGTTATGGAGAGCCTTATAAGGGACTCCCTGTTTCATGCCAGCGACTGTCACGCTGGATTGTAGAGACAATTGAACTTGCCTACTCTATCTCTAAACTAGAGCTTGTGAAACCTGTGACAGCTCATTCTACCAGAGCCGTCGCAACATCTGTTGCTTTCAGCAGAGGTGTTCCCTTGACAGAAGTCTGTAGAGCTGCAACGTGGTCCACTCCATCCACGTTTGTTAGGCACTACAGTTTGGACACCTGTGCGAGGCAGGACTGCTCGTTTGGAAGGACAGTGCTCTCGGTGATCTTCAGATGATGCACCAACCCACCTCCAAAGGTATGTCAGCTTGCTACTCGCCCATATGTGTGATGCATAGAGACCACGAAGAAGAAATGCAGGTTGCTTACCTGTAACTGTAGTTCTTCGAGTGGTCATCTATGCATTCACACAACCCACCCACTATCCCCACTTGGTGGTGTGAGACTTACAAATGACACAGTTATATGTGGAATGTACTTTATTGAAATTACACTCATATTTATGGGGGCACAATGTCGGACTCCTGTAAACTGAGGTAAGGGCGGGAACCCCATGGACATGCGCGGTAGCGTGGGGGAGGGGTTCCCGCCAAAAACGTTCCACTCAGCTATAGAAGGTTCCGGTCTGGTCTCTGCGCAGGCGCAAAGCCCATATGTGTGAATGCATAGATGACCACTCGAAGAACTACAGTTACAGGTAAGCAACCTGCATATCTACTTAGGGGGGAGGGGGGGGAGGCAGTGCTTCGCCTGGCCGGCAAGGTCTCTATACTTTAACAATTCCGTCTACAATTATCTCATAATGCAATTATCAGTTCTATTATATCCCAGATGCCCCAGCCTCACTTCCCCCCCCCCGCCTGTTTCAGCCAAAGTTGCATCATCATACAGACCCAAGCTCTTCAGCAGCTCTTTACCCTGATCCAAAGAGGTTACTCTGTGCTCCCCCCACCATATGTAAATCTTAAAAATACAGAATAGCCCCACGCATATTTTATTGCTCTTTTCACTAGTATTTCCGTTATCTGCTTGACACTGCGTCTCCAATTAAGTGTGTGCTGAGAAAGATCGTTGTAAATTTGCACTGGTTTACCCTTATATTGTAGCAGGGCCATGGATCTCAATTTCTTCATAACTTGCTCTTTCTTGTAATAGTTGCCAAATTTCACCAGAATGTCTCTACTAGCTCCTTTATAATTTTGCCCCCCCACTCTATGGATTCTGTCCAAATCACAGTCCTCTATTTCCAAATCAGGCATCATGTCTTTGAACCATTGCATGATTATATCTCTTAAGTTTTCTCCTGGTACTTGAATAAGATGTTTGACGCGTATTGATGAATGACGATTCTGGTCTTCTAATTGGATCAGCCTTAATTCATGGTCCTGGAATTGCACATTAGAAGTTTTTTCAAAAAGGTCCTGTCTTTTCTCCATCAAATTTGCTCCTGCCTCCAATTCTTTTATACTTTTAACGTTCTGGGCAATCTTATCAGCCAGCACTGCCAATCGCTTATCTGATCTATCTGCCTGTTGATCCATTTTCTTGAAGATACTTTCATTATTTTCTAATATAAAGCTTTTGATTTCAGCCATGGTGGCTGACTCCTTGCCAACTGGTGCCTTGCCACCTTCCGCCATTTTAAGGTCTGCCGCTGCTATCTCTGTCTCTCCCTGCACTTCTTCCGAAGCCAAGTTCTCCAGGCGTGGGAGGTTATGATTACTGGGTTTTTTCCTTGACCAAAAAACTTTTGCACATTCGGTTTTAATTTTTTTCTTTGTATTCGACATAGGGCATAAATCTCTTTCTTAACGTCCCAGCTCTCCTCCTTGCCCGGGCTATTTTTATCTCTCTGTAGTCAACACAGTCTGTCAATCCTGCCCAGGGTGCTTTTATCTCTTTGAAATTCCAGTGATTAACAGCTTATTCTTCTCCAATAAGGAGTGAGATTCACCATAAATCAAGTCAGCTTTCACTGTGAAATCTCATTACAATAACAAGCAGCTTACACAGTCCCGGCACACAGCTCACTTTCGATTTCCACTCCGTGAGACGCTGCCCCACCAGCCAAGACCGCATCAGTTTTCTCACTCCTTATCTCATTTCCACTTTCGCAAATATCAACAACACCAACAATTAGTATTCATAGTCCTTTTCCAACATATTCATTTGAGATTTATGCCCTTTTAAAAGAGATAATTGACTTTTCCGGCATGGCCGGTTAGAACTTCACGAAACTCTTACCAGTTCCATGGCTGCCAGGCTCCGCCCCACCACCACATAACCCTTACTTAATACCTTTGGTCTCACTGAGAGACTACCTCTAATGAAAGATGCCACACTATATGTTGTGAACAAAAGAACTTCTTATGTATTAATTGCACATCATATGGTAAAGAAGACTTATTTGTGGGTCCAACAAAAGCTTTGAACTCAATGTTTTGTTTATTCCTATACTAACCTAACTCCTCCCTCTATATCTATCCCAGAACAGCACTCTCTGGCTCTAAGCCCCAACTGGCTCCCTAGCTCACCCCATGCTCTCTACCAATCACACACCAGCACACCAACATCCCCCCTCCCGCCTTAACTGAGTTACTATATTGTGTTTGGTGTTGTTCCCTGCCTCGATGCAGAGGGAGAGGCAGGTAATAAATAAATAAATACTACTACTATTATTATTATTTATCATATTGACGCTACACAAAGGACATAAACATTACTATAAATATACATACCAACCTGTACCATAACTCACATTATATGTACCGTATATCATGTTTTGTCCCTCTAACAAACTATGCAGGAAAACACAAGGAACCTTAAGGTCAAAATAGGGGAACATCTCAGTCATATCAAATGAGAAATTGTTGGAAGCACTATTAGTCCAACACTGGAAAGACAATTCTCACAGAATAAGAGACTTTTCATTCTGGGAAACAGAAAAAAATAAAAGGAGAAAAGGAATCTAAGTGGATCCTTGAGGCTGAAATTAATCACTCCTTTTGATCCTATCAGTCTCTGGACCTTGCAGTACTGCTTTGAAAAACAGCTGTTTCTAATTATCTTCTGTGTATTTAAATACCTAGATATGTATATGTTTGTCAACAGTTCTTAGGTTTGGAGCCTTTCATTCTTTGTGTTATCTTTTTATAAATTTATAATGTTATTATCTTACATTTTAACAAGTGAGTCAGTTTATCCTTCAGATATGTGAATGTTTATAATTAAGTTGTGTTCTTTGAGCCTCTCATTCTTTATATGTTAATTTTAAAAAAAATAGAATTCATATCATGATTTATGTGATATATAGTGGTGGACATGTGAGTGTATAAACATTATGTGTTGTCTTTTTAGAGTACCCTGAAGAAGGACTGAAGAGTCCAAAATGCTTCAGAGTTCTTTCATTACATTAAACATCCATTTTTCTACCCCTTTGCCCTTGGCTTATTTGGTAGTTCCTGTGGGATTCCCTCTTTTTGTTGGATTTTTATCCAGTCTGTGTCAGGATAACACTAAGCAACTCCCCCATTTTGGCTCAGAGGATTCTAGCATTGGCATTGGAAAGAGACACTTACACACAGTGTCCCTTTCCAAATTTATTTATTTATTACATTTATATACTGCCCAATAGCTGAGGCCCTCTGGACAGTTCACCATCTCTGGCATGTGCATTTCCTCCTGTGACCTCTGTGATGGGCTAACATGCTCTACTATCAATCACAATAAAAGAAGGGACAGGAGAAAAAATTAAATAACATGCCGGCATAGAATCGTAGTGCCCCACCAAACATATAAAGAGCTTTGGCATACAAAAGTGGTCAAAAGAAAAGTAATCTCTCTGGGGAGGGGATTCTAGAGATGGGGTGCCACAGCAGGAATGGCTCCTTTTCCTGTCACCCCTTGCTTCACTTCAGAATGTGGCATGAACTGGAGTAGAGCTTTAGAGGCTGATCTTCACATCCAGACAGGCTCAAGTGGTGATGGCTGGATGGCATGCAGTAAGTCACACGATGGGTCTCCCACATTTCCTGCCAAAACAGATCAGGTGGGAAATGATGGGAAAGGCCTCTTGTACTATCTGCAGTTTCCAAACAGACCATAGAAACAAGTGCAGCATGTTGCAGGAATCTCTCCAAGATGTGACCAGTGCATTGATAACTGAGGTATCTCTGTCCAAGTGAGGCTGCAGATTGTAAGCCTATGCGGCAGGGTCTTGCTATTTACTGTGTTATCTGTACATCACCATGTACATTGATGGTGCTATATAAATAAATTAATAATAATAATAATAATAATAATAATAATAATAATAATAATAATAATAATAAAGGTATTCTGGAATGGTGAATATGGGCTCTGCCCCTCTAGCTAGTTTTCCCTGGGCCTCCCTTGCAAGGCAGTTGCAAAATGTTTTCTGGGGTGGGGAAACCATGTCCCTAGAGCCATTTTGGAACACTTGGTGGGCAAGTGTGGAAGTCTATCAAGAATGGAGTGGAGTGACTCTTCTCCTTCACTGGCTGGATTTTGCTTGGGACCTCTCCCTGTGGGAAAGGAAGTATGGCAGTTCAGCAATGGCTCACATGGCATCTGCTCTTGACAGGTGAAGTTGAACAAGCTGGCTTTCCTGAACCAGTTCCATTTTGGAGTCTTCTATGCTTTCGTGAAGCTGAAGGAGCAAGAGTGCCGCAACATTGTGTGGATTGCGGAGTGCATTGCCCAGCGCCACCGAGCGAAGATTGACAACTACATCCCCATTTTCTGAGTCCTTCCCTCCTGCCTGGTGAAGCCCACAGATTCCTCGCATCCTGTCTTCTCCTGAGTTCTAGACCCAGAGGTAGTGTTTTAGGGATCTGAGGGATGATGTAAGGACACATGAGGCCCACCGTGCTCTTGTGAGAGGGTCCCCTCCTGTCCCCCTCATAGTTGTAACATGTCACTGTATGTGCTTTGTGTAGATCAGGCTAAATAGTTCCGTATTTCCAAAGGTGTACTTGGCAACAGAGGAGTGGTGCCTGTTCTGTGCTGCTTGGATTGTAGGGGTTCCTAAATGACAGCAGTCTGACAATTTGTCATCGGTGGACATGGTGATGGGAGGATGAGTTTGACTTCTGGCAGCTGTGAGCACCTGCTTGTCTTTGCACAATGTTTTACTAGGGGACTAGTTGTGCTACAAACGTAAACCACTTTAATTCTCCTGCCTTTTTCCCCCAGAGAGTCCTGGGAATTCTAGCTCTGCAAAGGATATTG
Source organism: Elgaria multicarinata webbii (assembly GCF_023053635.1). NCBI lineage: Eukaryota > Metazoa > Chordata > Lepidosauria > Squamata > Anguidae > Elgaria > Elgaria multicarinata. Next base: position 34,351,225 of record NC_086184.1, on the reverse strand, counting down.
CTGGGGGTGGGGGCAGGGCAGGGGGAGGCAGAGTCTTCTACACAGAAGCCTTGTATAACCCAGTTACCAAGGGCTCCCTATTGGAAACTGTGGCTGAAAGGCACATTTGTAGCGTTGGCATGCCCTAGCTGTGTCGTATTGCTTCCACTTGTTGACAGCTGCTTGCCCTTCTCCCTGTGGTAGTGCCTCTGGAACATTCTGGCCACTAAATGGAGGAGAGTAGGCAGGGCCAGGGGCATTCTGTGCACCTCTGGCAGTTGCAGGCACCTGCCTTGTCAGCCACTTGTCTTTAGGCCCTCCTTAGAAGATTCAGCACCTTAGTTAACGTGGCTCCTTTCCAAGGGGTCTCTGCCAGCGCCTTCTTTAAAGAAGGGGCAGTTCTTCCCCTTCCCTATGACTTGACTCCTCTTCCCATGCCAGGCCCAGAAGGTGGAAATCAACTCGCTGTTTCAGACCATCCCTTGCGTACATGTGAAATAGGATGTGGCTGTTTCCTGTATTCTCATTGGGAGGCTCATGGGCCTTGCCCTCCCCCTCTGTCTTTGCTTCAGGCAATTCTCAGAGTTGATTTGCACCTTCTTGGCCTGCCTGGAAGCTGAGAGTTCTCAGATCAAGCTCCCTCCATGCCTGAAGGTAGTGCAAGACTGGCACTTCCTGCCTCTATTCTCCCACTGGAAATGATTGAGAGAGAGAGAGAGAGAGAGTCCTTTGAATAGGTTGAATTAGCTGAAAGCCCTCCAGGCCCTGTGGTGCTCTTGCCTTTCTCAGGCCCTCTTCGGGACACAGTGCTGTGAATTACGCCAGCTTCTGCCTCTCTTCCCCCCACCCATCCCTGCTTTTTCATAGCAGGCCATGCCTCCACCCAGGTGTCAGGCCTTCTTCACCCAATCCCAGTCCTCGCATGCAACAAACGGGCCTCAGCCTCCCCTTGGAAACGTAACTCTCCAGCCTGCCTAGGTGCTGACCTCCCTCTTTCTTGGCAGAGGGAGAGTGGGGAGCTTGTTGTTACCAGGTTCTTTTTGTGCAGACATAGAAGGAAGTGGTGCTGGCCTGCTGCAGGAGAACTTTTTCTGGATGACATGTTTGTGAAGAGAATGTTTCAGACTTTTGTCCAAATGGGCTGCCTTTGCTCAGTGACTTTACTATGCTCCAAGTGTTCGCTTGCTATTCATCTTCCTCTTAAAGGTGTTACAATAAATTATCTACCAAAATGATTGCATCTCTCTCTTGATTTGTCTTGTACCCGGGAGACAAAGCTCTGTCCCAGCCAGAATCTGAGCTGCTCAGCCCAACACTAGAGTAGTTCCTGGCAGGGAAGTAATACTGGATTCTACGTCTTATGATTGTGCAAAATTGAATTATTATTTATTATTACTATTTATTGCATTTGTATACCGCCCCATAGCCGAAGCTCTCTGGGCAGTTCACATAAGATAAAACACTTAAAAACAATATACAAAGATTAAAAACCACAAAAACAAGCAAAATACACATACATTTAAAACCACTATAACAACTGTTGGACTGCCCATCTGTATGTCATCTCCCAGTCGAGTTGCAAAACACAGGATGTATCAGCTATCCTGACTGTGTTGTCATATCAATGCTGTGCTCAAGGCATTGGATTAACAGACAATTTCCATGACAGAAGTGTAAAAAAGGACAGATTTGTTTTACCTTTGCACCACAGGTGAGAAGGAATGAGAAGGTAAGAACATAAGAAGACCTCTGCTGTATTAGACCAAACATTCTGTTCCATTCAGCTGCCTGTGGGAAGCCCACGAGTAGGGTATGAGGCAAGACCCTTGATCAATGATTTCTTCCATAGAGCCCTGTGTTTCACACACAAGCTTGCTTTTCCTCTAAGTATTGTGTGTTATAGAAACATACACATTGGAAGGGACCTCAAAGCTCCCTCCATGCTGCCAGTCCAGGAAATTCTTGCTCACAGCACCCCTGACAAGTGAACATCCAGCCTCCTGTGTCAAAATCTAAAATGGACAAGCGGACACCACCTTCCAAGGCCCTCTGTTCACCTCTCAAACAGCTCTCACCCTCAGGAACATCTTCCCACTGTTTATTCTACATCTTCTTTTTATAATTTGAACCCTCTACAACTCCCATCATCCCTCACCATTGGCTGTGCTGGCTAGAGTTGAGGGAAGCTGTAAGCCAAATTAACTTGGAGGGTCACAGGTTGCCCACCCCTGCACCATAGCAACAGGGTGGGGGGAATTGCTCTGTTTTGACAGGCCTTCAAATATTTGAAGTTCTTAATTGCCTCTTAATCATCACTTCTCTAGGCACACCCAATTCTTTCAACCTTTTCTCATAGGTCTTGGTCTTCAGCTTTCAACATTTTTGCCCTCTTCTGGACACAGTCCAGTTATCAATTTCCTTTTAAATTTGCATTGCCCCAAATTGGACACATTACTTTAGTTAAGGTCTGAGTGAAATGGATTAGAGTAGAACCATTAATTCTTGCAATCTGGATAGTATACTAATGTGGATAAGGCTGTTGTGTCAACTACAACCCCTCCTGGGCAGGGAGCACTGGCCACCATTCCCCAGGCCTTGGTAATCTCTCAATGACATTGGGTGAGGGCCATGAGGGCAAACATAATGCTATGTGTGGAGGAGGCCACAGGCCTCAGCAACTCCATGAAGAGCTGGAAAAAGCTCCTGTGCTGCCAGTCACTGTAGACCAGCCTGATGCCACCCATGTGTGTTGTATCATCATGCTAAAGGCCATGCTTGCTGGGATGATAGATGACAGCTCCGAGCACTAGGAGCCCCAGTGACGAAGCATCTCAGAGTAGTTGAAAAGAATCCCAGCTACATATTTTAACTAATCCCAAGCTACAAGGGAGGGGGAAGCAATTTATAGCTCTATATTGATAGGAGCCACTACAGAACTAAATGTTGGAGGTGTCTGTTTTGAAACAGAAAAAAAGTACACTAGCTTCAGTTTAGGCTCAGGTTTGGGGCCTTAAAGAGCACTTTATATAAATCAAGTGTAAGAATTCAACTTATCACCTAGTTTTTTTAAAAAAAAAACATACAGAAAAAAAATAGAATAAAAAAGTATCAACCCTTGCTAGTCCCAGTTTAGGCTCAGGTTTTAGACCTTAGAGACTGTCTCAGCCCCAGTGACAAAGCATAGGACACACGCGAGGAAGCCAGGGCAGTAAACTCTTCCCTACTCACAGTAACTTTATTTCTAACAAACACTAAGTTCTAAATAAACTCCATACCTTCTCCCAATAACAAACTCCTAGTAAACAAACCCTACAACAGCAATAAAAACAATTTAAAAAACCAGTTATGAAAGTAGAATGCCAGCAGGGGTGTGGGGGCTTCCCAGTATATTGCACTGAATGCCACATGTATGATTATCTGCCTGCTGGACAGAAATCATGGGTGTGTGCTTGGTGTAACGAGCTCCTGGCTCTCAGGGAATAAGTTCCCTTGAGGCCAAGTTGGTGACCTGGAGAAGCTAAGAGAGGCAGAGACTTTCAGGGACCTAACAGAGACATCCCACTCCATTGGCGACAGCTCCTCTGCAGTCTCAGAGAATGATGATCTCGAGGAAGAAGGTTGTCACTCTGAGGAAGAGGGAAATGATCACTTGGAAGGGACCCATTCTTCAGGAGACGTGCAAATAACCTCTTGCACTGAGGATGTGCCTCCGGGTGGGGATGGGAAATGCAATCATTAGGCACATAGACAGCTGGGTTTGTAACGGGCGTATAGACTGCCTGGTGAATTGTCCACCTGATGTGAAAGTTGCAAATATAACACGCCATCTAGATAGCATAGTAGACAGTGCTGGGGTGGAGTCAGTTGTTGTGGTCCATCTTGATACCAACAATGTTGGGAAATGTAGTCGTGAGGTCTTGGAAGCCAAATTTAGGTTGCTAGGCAGAAGGTTGAAATCCAGGACCACCAAGGTGGATTTCTCTGAAATACTACCAGTGGATGAGACAATGGTGCAGAGAAGAGGTGTTCAGATTTGTAAGGCACTGGGGAACATTTGGGGACAAACTGGGCCTGTACAAGAGGGATGGGCTGCACTTAGACTAAAGTAGAACTAGATTGCTGGTGCCAAACATAAAAAAGGTAGCAGAGCAGCTTTTAAACTAAATCCTTGGGGAAAGCTGACAGGAGCTGGCAACAATAAGAGATACAAAAATGCATTTTGAAGAGCACATCACTAATAATATCAAGGGCAGCAATAAAGAATTCTTTGACTATATCAGAAACAGTAAACCAGCTAGGGAAGCAGTTGGACCATTGGATGTCAGGAGTTAAGGGAGTACTAAAGGAGGACAGGAAGATTGCAAAGTAGCTGAATGAATTCTTTGCATCAGTGTTCACTGCAGAGGATACAGGACAGATGACTTAGAGTGAACTGATGTTTTCAGGAAGGGAGCCTGAGGAACTGAAGCAAATAGTGGTGACAAAAGATGAAGTTCTCAACCTTATTGACAAACTGAAAACAAATAAATCACCAGGCCCAGATGGTATCCATCCTAGAGTTCTCAAAGAACTCAAATATGAAATTGCAGAGCTCCTCAAAAAAATATGCAACATGTCCCTAAGCTCAGCCTCTGTACCAGAGGACTGGAAGATGGACAATGTAACACCAATTTTGAAAAAGGGATTCAGGGTGGATCTGGGAAATTACAGGCTGGTTAGCTTGACATCCGTTCCAGGTAAATTGGTTGAAAGCATTATTAACAGCAAAATTAGTAACCGTATAGAAGGGCAGGTCCTGCTGAAGAATCAACATGACTTCTGCAAAGGCAAGTCCTGTCTCACTAATTGTCTAGAATCGATGGAAATGTCAAACCAGTGTGCGGCTGCTGTAAAGAAGGCAAACTCCATGTTAGCAAATAGGAATTGAGAATAAAACTGCTAGTATCATACTGCCTTTATACAAATCTATGGTGCAACCACACTTAGAATACTGTGTACAGTTCTGCTCACCATACCTAAAAAAGTACAGGAAAGGGCAACTAAAATGATTGAGGGTGTGGAGCATCTCCCCCGTGATGGAAGGTTCAAAGGGGGCTGCCCAGACCAGTTTGTTGGGTTCCTTGGTTTCCCCACATGAATGGAGTGTGAGGTAGAACATGCCCAATGCTCTCTGCACATTCCCAGTTCTTTTTTATTAGGTGGCGGTGGCTGCTCCTGGTCCAGACATCCCACCTGACTCCAACTGGAGGCCTTTTCACAGAGGCTGCCCACAGACCTTCCTTACTGATCTTTTCATAGAGAACCTGCTGAGAAGCTGCACTTTCAGTTACCTTTTTCTCCCACCCATCTCAGGAGCTCCAGATGGGATGTGTGAGGATTTTCCATTTTAACCTCTCAACTAGGAGAGGCTGTAATTAACTGTGTGGTCTAAACTGTGTGGTCTAAGCTGTGTGGGGATGAGAACTCCCTGGCTTCTGGCTCCAGAAAGTGTAACAGTGTGGATAAGCATCCCTCAGTGGCTGAACTAGCAGGCAAGACTGCCTTTACTCCCTGCTGAGGGACTCAGTTCTGGTTCTGGTATTAAAGCCAGGCTGTGCTTCTCTCCAGGACAGCAAGATATGTAGCCAGATAATGCAATAACTGTTTTTATTGGTTTATTTTTGTGTGACAATAATGCCCTTGCTAGTTTGGGAAAGGTTTGCAGATAATGAGCATGCAAGTCTCTGCTGTTCTTTGGAGGCAATGAACAGCAGCTCTTCTTGGCTCAGCTCTTCTATTGGGGGAGGGGACCTCCGTAGGGCAGAACAGCTTGCAAAATGCCCCAAGCAACAGAGGCAGCTTTGGGTTAGCAACAAGGAAAGAAAATGGCCCCTCTCCTCAAGATCAGCCACTGGCAAGCAAGCAACAAGAGAAGGCAGGTTGGTTCAACGTAGCCAAAGATTATGGAGGCATATCACAAAGCTGAGGCTTAGAGGAGCCATCAGTTCTAGTTAGCAGCAGCATCTGCCCTCCTCTCATTTGGCACAAATAGGTGGGGTGGGGGCAGAAAAAAGAAGCCAGGGCTGAGGGGGGGAGTTACCCACACCCTGTACAACCACCATTCTTTTCTTTCTTTTTTAGAATTTACAGAAATGAATGGGGCTTGTACCCGGCATCGGCTGGGAACATTGGTTCTTACACAGTTGTTAATTTATTTATTAACAGAATTTATTTATTTATTTATTTATTTATTTATTTATTTATTTATTTATTACATTTTTATACCGCCCAATAGCCGAAGCTCTCTGGGCGGTTCACAAAAATAATAAGTGCCTCATGCCCCAAAAAGGCATCCTGGATGGCATCCACTAGGGCATGTTCCTCTGGGCTGACGAATGTGAGAGGCCGTCTTTTCAGTGAAAGCACACTTCTCCCGTGGATATCGTGGTCCCTGGAGGAATGAAAGAGAAATATTTTCCAGGCACTTTTCTTGCTTGGGTGCCAAAGCAAGTGACTACAGAAGTACCTCACTGTTCCTGAGGTGTGTCACAGGTTTTCAGCTGCAGGCCTCTGGGCAGCTGTGGATGGATAAAAAATGCCTTGAGGAACAGGTCCCGGGCAGTGTTGGGGAGGTAGTGGTGGATGAAGTACATGAGCCCTACGCCTCTCCCTCGGTAATACTTTGCCAGAGGCTGAGTAGAGAGGAGGCCATCCGTGATGCTCTCCACCACTGAGTCAAGGTCATCCACTGCAAGCTTCATGAACTTCAGAAACTGCTTGTGGTTCTCCTCCATGTATTCCTCTCCATAGGCCTCCAGGAGATCAGGGCCTAAAGCTGCCAGTAGCTGGTCCTTCCTTTCCTTCCAGTAATCAGGATTATAGGTGCTACCTGCAAAGAGTCAATGCGGGGGGAAGGAAGGAGAGGACCCTTCTTAGAATCTATTTTGTAAGATATCAAAATGGCACTTGTGAAGATGGTGCCAGTCTTGCTCTGCTTGGCTAGGCCAGGTTGCTTGTATTATTGTATTACTGTGCTCAAATTGTCTAACTTGGCCCAGGCTTCTGGGCCTGGGAGGAATGAGTGAGTTGGGAAGCTCTCTCAAGGTTGATTGCATAGTTGGTTAATTGGTTAATGTAAGATAACTAGGGCGTGAGTTGGAAGCAGAGAGGTAGCGAGTGAATCTGAAGCAATGCTGTGGGTGAGGAGAAAGGGGTCGCTCAAAGGGACAGCTATAAGACAGAAGGCATATGGCCAAAGCCAGCCCTCAAAGTGGAAATGTATTCTCAAAAGATCTTTTGCACACTGCACCCAAATCAGGTGGGCTGTAGTGGCTAACAGATGGGGGTTTCCTGGTTTGAGCCACTTGAGTGTGAAAAATTATCCAACACTTTGTGCTCTCCTATTCAATACTCTGGAGGAGCTGCCTCTCTATTGCAAGGCTCATAGTGGCAGGCCTGCTTACCTGAAACAACCACAACCTTCCCCGCCCCCACCCTTGGTCTCCTGCAAAGGAGTGCCAGGTGTCTTTGACAAATCCCCACTTCATACATAGCCACACAATGAAAGGGCAAAAGAAGCCCCTCTGCCAAAGCCATGAAGATCAGGGTGGGTTATGAGTGTAGGGGAGAGAGGCACACGCTCCAACCTTGCATTGCCAGTCATTCTCTTACCTGTTTTGAAGCATCCAGGAAAGATCACACTCACTTGAATCCCCCAGGATGCAAGTTCACACCGAAACGTGTCCATGAGGAGATTAAGAGCAGCTTTGGATGTCCCATAGCCAGCTAAACAGGGATATGGCATATTGCCTGAGGGGAGGAAAGCAAGGAGGCGTTACTGTCCACCTGCTTCTTCACTCTGGCAGAGAGGTAGATCAGGGACTGCCCAATGGTCACAGACAGAATACGCTCTCTTTGCACTTTTTCTCCTCCCCATCTGGGAAGGGAGAGATTCTTCCCCTTCCAACTCTACTATTCTATGACTTGCAATAAATTGCACATTTGGCTGACATGGTAGACTCTGATGGGTTTTTCTAAACAAACAAACAAAAAAATCCAGAGAGAAGCTTGCAAAATGCAGAAACCAGGGTCTTGCCGGACAAAAACAAAACCAGGCAATTATTTTTAAGACTTGGATGAAAGAGTTGTCACTTTCCATGGGACAGACACACATTTCTTTCATCTGCTGTTGCCTTTAGTTAAGCAGATTTTTGATCAGAGGTGAAAGTGGGATAAGGGGATGAAACAAAAGTGTATTGGGGGGGCGGAAGTGGGGGCTTCTCATAAGCAGCTGCAACTTGTTTATGTGCTATTTTCCTCATGGAACCTTGAAAGGCTTTGTGCCAAATTCGAGGCTTCCTGCTCTCCCCTTACCTGCCGGGCTACTGACCGTGACGATCCTTCCTTGTGACGAGCGCAGCAAAGGCAGGAGCCCTTTGGTCAGTGCCAAGGGGCCGAAGAAGTTCACCTCCATGCAGGTGCGGAAACTTTGCAGTGGTGTCAGCTCTGCGTCAGCAAGGATGTCGTTGAGTCCAGCGTTGTTCACCAGGCCCCAGAGTCCTGCATTTCAAGGCAGGAGAGGGCAAAGATGGACCTCATCAGCTCCACCCCCGCAAAGGGCTTGGAAGGAAGCAGCATTTGTGTGTGCATTACATTTCTAAACCACCCATTAGCTGAAATTATCTGGGTAGCGTACAAATTAAAAAAACTAAAATACAAAGTAACAATAGAACAATGATGATAAAACAAATTTGATAAAAAACAGCAGTAGAACCTGGTTAAATCAACAATGGATATAAAACAGCGCAAGGATCTATAAACATCAAAAACAGTTTCGAAAATTGGGGGTGGGGAGGAGGGGAAGCTGGCACCAGAGAGGTCCTAATACCATCACTAGTTGAGCCCTTCTTGGGGGAGGAATTCACCGACAAAAACCAATTACATAACATAAGAACATGAGAAGTGCCCTGATACTGGATCACACTGAGGGTCCATCTAGTCCAGCACTCTGTTCGTACAGTGGCAATGTGGATCTGAACAGACCAGGAAAGGTATTTTGTGGTTTGTTGGTTTGTTTGTTTGTTTGTTTATTGCTTTAAAGCTAAACTCAACTCTCTCCATTGGTCAACTGGACCATTGTTATCCCTGTGGGTGGTTTTGATCCCATATTTCCTGTAAACTCTATACAGTGTGTGCCCACAGATGAGAGCTGTGGGGAGGGGCTGTTGGTTCCTGGCAGAGCCCCTGGTCTCAGACTTAATCCCCAGCATTAAAAAGATAATGGGCAGCAGTTCAGAGAGAGAGAGAGAGAGACTGACCCCTGCCTGGGTCCTTGGAGAGCCACGGCCAGTCAGAGGGGATAATTCTGGCCTGACTTGGTAGAAGGATGCCACACAGCTCATCTGTGCGCAAGAAGGTGCATGTGGGTTGCTGTGATAGATCTGGAACTACACCTGCAGACTAGACATGGAGGTGCATTGCTACTAAACCTCAACTCAGTCGATTGGAAAGAGCTCTGCAGTCCAGGGTTGGATCCTGGGTGAACATGCTAACCCAACTGTTACGGCATGGAGGGTTAATAATCTCTCCCAGCTCTTGCTACCAGGGTTCCAGGTGTAGCAGCAAGCAAGATTTGGCAGGTGAAGAGCTGTAGTCCCCATGATCTGTTGGAATACAGCTTTGATTGTGCCTACCTGATGTTGGGCCATTGAAATATCAGGGACCAGAAGTTCTGAACACATAAGTCCGACTCTGGCCCACTTGCACTGGCTGCCTGTACATTTTTTAGCCCAATTCGACGTGCTGTTTTTGGCCTACAGAGCCTTACACAGCTCAGGATAGCAATACCTGGGGTGTATGTTGCCTCTGTGTATATTGTTTGTTTGTGTGTTTTTTATATTTTTAAATTTTGCAATTTGTATTTCTAGTATTTTTAAGCTTTGTAAACAGACCAGAGAGCTTCGGCTGTGGGGCATTATAGAGATGTAATAAATCCTAATACTAATAACAATACCTGATAGAGCATTTCCTGGTATGAGCCTACCCAGACACTACAATCATCATCTGAGGCCCTCTTCTGGGCCCCCGAAGGTAGCAACAAGGAAGAGGGCCTTCTCAGTAGTGGCTTCTCAGTGATGGAATGGTCTCCCTATGAAACCTGCCTGGCATAAGTATCATATTTCAGTGACAGGTTAAGACTTTTCTCTATTCTCAGGCATTTGACATCATAACAGGCCCTGGGGATTGATTGTTTATTGCTTAAAGTAGTTACATTTTAGTATGTAACTGGTTTTATATTATGTTATTATATTGTATTTTTAGGATTTAACCTTTTTTAAACTGCCCAGAGAACTTTGGCTAAGGGTGGAATAGAAATGGAATAAAAGGAATGAAAAGGGACACTCTGCTCCCTTTCTTATAGGGTAGAGACATATTTGTTGTATGTAGCAACTAGATCGCAAAAGTATTAAAATACTTTTGGATACGCCTGAGGATTGCCTTGCCCACTGTTGTTAGAGAGAAATGAAGAAGGCAGGTTAGGCAAGTTATGCCAAGAGCTGCTAAAACCTGAAAAAAACTATATAATATCTTTATTACTCCTGTAGGAAAAATTAATGTGAGAGATTGGATATATGGGATAGACAATAATCAGGACTTAGGCCATAGCTAGACCTAAGGTTTATCCCTGGATTGTCCAGGGATCAAACCTGTTCATCTAGGTGACACACAGGAGATCCAGTGCTCAGGCAGGGGCGAACCCTGGATGATCCCAGGATAAACCTTAGGTCTAGCTGTGGCCTTAGAGTCCATTAGTTTCTCAAATTCTCTCAATGTGGTAGTATCTGTTCAAAATAGATCATGAAAGAATCCAGTGCCTACAACTCTTACTTTTGCTTCATTGAGAACTGCATTTATAGAATTACACTTTCAAACCATGCTTACAACTTTTTTCGCTGGAAAATATAGGCAAGTTTCAAGAAATGGATGGCTCTGTATCCATTGCCTAGGTGAGGTGGAGATATCCTCACATTATTTACTATGTTATCCTCTACACTAAAACCTAGAATAGGGGTTCTTGGGGCAGATTTTGGCCTCTTTACAGAACAGGAGTACTTATTTAAAGTATTATGCCTCTGCTGGACAAAGGCTTCTCTATAGAGAAAAAGCGGAAGGATCAGAAACCACCCTGTGGAGGATAAGGACTCTGCCTCAGAAGTCAAGGCACAGAAACCCCTAAGCCCTTGGGGGAAACCCCTGAAAAGACAGAAACTCAAGAGCACTAGACTGAACCTGAGGCCTCCTTGTGAGACAAGGACTACTCAGTTGTAGGAGGCTGAGACTTAGGCATGGCTCTGACAGCCTCTGCATAAAAACAGCGGTGTAAGGCTGAGAGACTTTTCTGAATCCAGCTTCTCTTGCCTTTGGACTGCTTCCTTGGCTGGTTTATGGCGTGAGCCCTTCTGGACTGGACTGTGCCCTTTCTCCCACCAGACCCTTGCTTGAGACTAGGCATTGCATTTTGTGCGTTACATTTCAATTTTATGTGTTATCATTTATGTATCAGCAGCATTTATGTATCCATAGTTCATATTAGGCTTTAGGTGAATGGGTCCCTTTAGTATGAATGATGGTGGGTTCCAGAAAGGCTGTGGGCAGTGGAGTATTAGGGGGTCTCAGAAACCATGCCATAAGCTCTTCTGAAAACTGGGTGAAGATGGTCCTCACAGTCTGAGAACAACGATGGCCATGTCAGCAGTTACAGCATCCTGTAGAACAATGGCTCAAAGTAGCCTTTGTAACATCTTCTGGAATAACAACTGTGAGCAGCTCTCCCTAGAGCATTGCACCTCCAGCAATAAGATTGTCTTCTGACTTGGTAGTCAGCAGTCAAACGTAAAAGATGGACTGCTGGCAAGGGATGGGTTGCGCCTCACAAGGGCTGGAAAGAATGTGTTCGGACACAGCATGAAGAACTTCATCAGGAGGGCTTTAAACTGAATCCTACAGGGGCGGGAGACGTAAACTTCAAGGCAACAATGCACCACAGTACAGAGAACAGCTCCAACAGAGTCCCAAAATAGTGTCCGCAAAAATGTAGGAACAAAGCCAGACTATAAAACACATGGTCTTCGATGTCTATATACTAATGCCCAGAGCATGGGAAACAAACAGAACGAACTTGAACTCTTATTACATGAAGGCAAATACGACCTGATAGGTATAAATGAAACTTGGTGGGATGACTCCCATGACTGGAATATAGCAATTGAAGGATAGAACTTGTTCAAAAAGAACAGAAGAAATAGAAAGGGAGGTGGAATTGCACTATATGTTAAAAATACCTATCCCTGCACAGAAATACAGGTGGATGAGGCTGGGAGCCCCATCGAGAGCATCTGGATTAAAATAAATGGGGCAAGGAATAAAAAGAACATGATAATCGGAGTCTACTACTGACCACCCAATCAAGGAGAAGACGATGATGAAACCTTTGAGAAACAAATTGCCAGTGTTTCAAGGAAGTGTGATGTAGTAGTGATGGGGGACTTCAATTACCCTGATATCTGTTGGAAGACAAATACTGCCAAAAGCGGCTCTTCCAAGAAATTCCTGACGTGTGGGTGATAACTTCCTCCTACAGAAAGTGGAGGAAGGAACTAGAGGATCAGCAATCCTTGACTTGATATTGACCAATAGGGATGACTTAGTGGATAAAACGGCAGTTACGGGAACACTGGGGGAAAGTGACCACGTCATACTTGAATTCTTGATTATAAAGGAAGCAAAAGCTGAGTGTAGCCATACACGTACTCTGGATTTTAGGAAAGCTGATTTTAATAAACTTGGAACTATTTTAAGTAAGGTCCAATGGCAAGTGAGCCTAACGAGAAAAGGAGTGCAAGATGGGTGGGAGTATTTAAAAAAGGAAATTTTAAAGGCACAATTACAAACAATTCCAACAAGGAAAAAAGATAGAAGACAAAAGAGGAAACGAATGTGGCTCCACAAAAAGCTTAGAGATGACCTGAAAACAAAAAAGGATACATATAGGAAGTGGAAGGAAGGCTAGGCTACAAAAGAAGAGTACAGACAGGTAGCACAGAAGTGGTGAAATGGCATCAGGAAAGCTAAAGCTGAGAATGAGCTGAGGTTAGCAAGGGATTTTAAAAGCAATAAAAAGGCTTTCTTCAGATACGTGGGTAGTAAAAGACAGAGGAAAGAAATAGTGGTTCAACTGCTTAATGAGGATGGCAAATTGATAACAGATGACAAAGAAAAGGCTGAAGTGTTCAATTCCTACTTTGCCTCAGTCTTCTCCCAAAAGCGGGTTTATGACCTCCCTGGAAAAAGTGAAGCAGAAGTTGAGGGGGCAGGATTGCAGTTTGAGATTGATAAACAAATGGTCAAAGAACACCTAATTTTCTTGAATGAGTTCAAATCTCCAAGGCCTAATGACCTGCATCCTAGAGAAATGAAAGAGCTAGCGGAAGAACTGCTGTTGATTATCATTGCAAAATCATGGAAGACGGGTGACGTGCCGAATCACTGGAGGAGGGCTAACGTTGTCCGTATCTTCAAAAAGGAGGAACCTGGGAACTACAGACCGGTCAGTCTGTCATCCATCCCTGGGAAAAATTTAGAGCAGATCATAAAGAAGTCAATCTGTAAACGCCTTGAAAACAATGCAGTAGTTACTAAAAGCCAGCATGGATTTGTCAGGAACAAATCCTGTCAGACTAATTTGATCTCATTTTTTGATCAGGTAACCTCCCTTGTGGACTGTGGGAATGCTGTGAACATAATATATTTTGACTTCAGCAAAGCTTTGGACAAAGTGCCCCATGATATTCGGATTAACAAACTAGCTAAAAGTGGGCTAGATGGAACAACTATTAGGTGGATTCACAGTTGGCTACAAAATCGGACTCAAAGAGTGCTTATCAACGGTACCCTCTCAAACTGGGGGGAGGTAACAAGTGGGGTACTGCAGGGCTCAGTCCTGGGCCCAGTGGGTGGGATAGCTAATACCCTGGAAGACAGAAACAAACTTCAAAGTGATCTTGATAGGCTGGAGTGCTGGGCTGAAAACAACAGAATGAAATTTAATAGGGATAAATGCCAAGTTCTACAACTAGGAAATAGAACCAAATGCAGTTACAAGATGGGGGATACTTGTCTCCGCAATACTACAAATGAGAAGGATCTTGGAATTGTTGTAGATCGCAAGCTGAATACGAGCCAACAGTGTGATATGGCTGCAAGAAAGGCAAATGCTATTTTGGGCTGCATTAATAGAAGTATAGCTTCCAAACTGCGTGAGGTACTGGTTCCTCTCTATTCAGCCCTGGTTAGGCCTCATCTAGAGTATTGCGTCCAGTTCTGGGCTCCACAATTCAAGAAGGACGCAGACAAGCTGGAGCATGTTCAGAGGAGGGCAACCAGGATGATCAGAGGTCTAGAAACAAAGCCCTATGAAGAGAGACTGAAAGAACTGGGCATGTTTAGCCTGGAGAAGAGGAGATTGAGGGGAGACATGATAGCACTCTTCAAATACTTAAAAGGTTGTCACACAGAGGAGGGCCAGGATCTCTTCTTGATCCTCCCAGAGTGCAGGACACGGAATAACGGGGTCAAGTTACAGGAAGTCCGATTCCAGCTGGACATCAGGAAAAACTTCCTGACTGTTAGAGCAGTACGACAATGTAATCAGTTACCAAGGGAGGTTGTGGGCTCTCCCACACTAGAGTCATTCAAGAGGCAGCTTGGCAACCATCTGTCAGGGATGCTTTAGGGTGGATTCCTGCATTGAGCAGGGGGTTGGACTCGATGACCTTGTAGGCCCCTTCCAACTCTGCTACTCTATGATTCTATGAAATGTGGAGCTACAGCTGCCTGGCACTAATTGGCAAGGTGAGGGAGAGGTCAGAAAACTTTGCTACGAAAGAGGCCTACTTCAGCTACCTGAGGGCTCCTAAAAGCTGCTTCCCCTCTTTGACTACACTAGCTTCTATCTATGCACAATATGATCATAAATGTATATGGGAGGTGTTTTTTTTTTTAAGTGAGTTTTCGCAGAAGGAAACGTTAAAGGCACAATTACAAAAAAATCCAACAAGAAAAAAGATAGAAGACAACAGAGGAAACCAATGTGGCTCCACAAAAAGCTTAGAGATGACCTGAAAACAAAAAAGGATGCCTATAGGAAGTGGAAGGAAGGCCAGGCTACAAAAGAAGAGTACAGACAGGTAGCACAGAAGTGCCAAAACGGCGTCAGGCAGGTTAAAGCTGAGAATGTGCTGAGGCTAGCAAGGAAGGGTAAAAGTAACAAAAAAAACTTTCTTCAGGTACGTGCATAGTAAAAGACTGAAGAAAGAAATGGTGGTTCAACTGCTTATTGAGGATGGCAGATTAATAACAGATGACAAGGAAAAGGCCAAAATGCTGAATTCCTACTTTGGTTCAGTCTTCTCCCAAAAGCAGGTCTATGAGCCCCTGAGCAAAAGTGAAGTACAAGCTGAAGGGGCAGGATTGCAGTTTGAGATTGATAAACAAACCTAATTTCTTTGAACAAGTTCAACTCTCCATGGCCCAATGAACTGCATCTTAGAGTAATAAAAGAGCTAGCAGAAGTAATAAAGGAGCTAGCACTGTCTATCTTTGCAAAATCATGGAAGACAGATGAAGTGGCAGATGACTGGAGGAGGGCTAATGTCCCTATCTTCAAAAAGGGCAAAAAGGAACCTGGGACCAGTTAGTCTGACATCCATCCCTGGGAAAATTTTGGAGCAGTTTATAAAGAAGTCAGTCTGTAAGCACCTTGAAAACAATGCAGTGATTACTAGAAGCCAGCATGGCCCTGGTTAGGCCTCATCTAGAGTATTGCATCCAGTTCTGGGCACCACACTTCAAGAAGGACGCAGGCAAGCTGGAGCGTGTTCAGAGGAGGGCAACGAGGATAATCAGGGGTCTGGAAACAAAGCCCTATGAAGACAGACTGAAAGAACTGGGCATGTTTAGCCTGGAGAAGAGAAAATTGAGGGGAGACATGATAGCACTCTTCAAATACTTAAAAGGTTGTCACACAGAGGAGGGCCAGGATCTCTTCTCGATCCTCCCAGAGTGCAGGACACGGAATAATGGGAGTTACAGGAAGTCAGATTCCAGCTGGACATCAGGAAAAACTTCCTGACTGTTAGAGCAGTATGACAATGGAATCAGTTACCTAGGGAGGTTGTGGACTCTCCCACACTAGAGGCATTCAAGAGGCAGCTGGACAAGCATCTGTCAAATATGTTGTAGGGTGGATTCCTGCATTGAGCAGGGGGTTGGACTCGATGGCCTTGTAGGCCCCTTCCAACTCTACTATTCTATGATTCTATGTTTCTATGATCTATGTGCGCCTACAGCGACTGGATTAATAGATGTGGCTTAACAGCCAAACCAGTGGTGTGGTAATGGCCAGACAATGGATTAAGTCAATGGCCATGCAGTGACTGTGGATTGATGGGTATTAAACTGGCCTTAAGATCAGCCAATTGGGAGATCTCATAACATCAGGAAGGTACACCTTGAGACCCCATAATCCCCAGCGCAAAGTCTCACAGAGTGGGGTTTGCCTCCCTTTGTAGTGAGTGATGAGTATGGCTGGATAGGGACGAAATTCTCCCTTATGAGCCTGTCCGTGCTTTGAGATCTTCTGGAGAAACCCTTCTTTCAGTCCCACCATCTTCACAGGCACGCTTGGTAGGAACATGGGAGAGGGCCTTCTCGGTGGCTGCTCCAGTACTTTGGAACTCTCTTCCCGGGAAAGCTAGACTGGCTCCCTCTTTGATGGGCTTTGGAAGCAGGCTAAAACTTGGGAAGCAGGCTAAAACTTGTTTGTTCCAGCAGGCCTTTGGAAAATAATCTGGTCCTCCATCTATGTTAAGGACTTGTAAAATGTTTTAATATTGTATTTTTTTAAAAAAAAAATGTACATTTATTTTCCTAGGTTTAAAATGTATATGTTTTAAATTTTGTAAGGCCGCCTTGAGGCCCAGTATTGGGCAAAAGGTAGGATACAAATTATTATTATTAATAATAATAATAATAATAATAATAATAATAATAATTCTATCTATGGGCTACTTGGTGCTTGTAATTTGAAGTTCAATTCTCAATATGCATTTGGAGTAATCGATAGTAGAAGAGCTCTTGTTTGCAGACTCATTACTCCAACTCCTTTTGGGTCCCAGGTCTGATTGGGACTGATCACCCCACATCAGACAGATTTGGTCTTACTTGTCTGTGGTGTTGCCTTGAGACCTGGACCATTCAGACCTGGCCTTTGGCCTGAAACTTATTTGTGCTAACAACCTTGGAACTCTTGGACCCTTGAATCTTCAACAGCTAGGCTCAGACTCTGGAAATGTGACAACTGGTTACTGTCAGGCTAGAATGTTTAACTTACATAACAAAAAGCTTTGGTTGCAAAAGCAGCAAAACATATTTGTGCAGTCACTTTGAATGCTGTTCATATTGACATTGCCCTCGAATTACCTGTCCTCACTGTCTGAGCTTTGATGAAGTGCAGGACTCTCTGAATGTCCTCTGCTTTGGTCAGGTCCATTTCCAGCAGTGTTAAGTTTGGTGAGCAGCTCCGCTGAAGCTCTTCTGCGCCTGGGCTCTTCAAGTCCAGCACACTGGCATAGACTGTAAATCCCAGAGTGTCTAAGTGGTGGGCAGCCGCCTTTCCAAAGCCAGAATCGCATCCTGGAGAACAACAAAAGAAGGAAAGTTGGAAAGGATGGACAGCCAACTACCGCTTAGCTTCAGTTCTCCAACTGTAGCATGGTCGTAATATGGTATTTCCTCGAGATCTTAGTGGTCTCGATGCCCTACATGACTGTGCCCTGGAGCAGTTGGTCATGGAACCAACCAGAGCGGAGGGAACTCTGGATTTGATCCTAAGCGGTGCTGCCTAGAACTTAATGCAAGATGTGAGTGTTGTTGAACCAACTCAAAACAATGACCACAATGCTATCAGATTTAATCTGATAGATATAATACAAATTTTATATATACATAAAGTTTTTTAAAAAGAATTAGGCTTTCTTCTATAACAATGTACTATGAAGTTTTAATAATAATGTATTATGAAGTTTTAATTTTAATATCAAAAAAAGTCCAGTATAACTAAACAAACATAATTAATTGCAAATTGGAGCAAAATAAAATATGAAAACACAAAAAGTCTCTGTGCACCTTTATAAACACAAGTGAAGGCCAAAGTACAATTGAATGAATGAATGAATGTCTTCATAGAATAGCAGAGTTGGAAGGGGCCTACAAGGCCGTCGAGTCCAACCCCCTGCTCAATGCAGGAATCCACCCTAAAGCATCCCTGACAGATGGTTGTCCAGCTGCCTCTTGAATGCCTCTAGTGTGGGAGAGCCCACAACCTCCCTAGGTAGCTGATTCCATTGTCGCACTGCTCTAACAGTCAGGAAGTTTTTCCTGATGTCCAGCCGGAATCTGGCTTCCTTTAACTTGAGCCCGTTATTCCGTGTCCTGCACTCTGGGAGGATCGAGAAGAGATCCTGGCCCTCCTCTGTGTGACAACCTTTTAAGTATTTAAAGAGTGCTATCATGTCTCCCCTCAATCTTCTCTTCTCCAGGCTAAACATGCCCAGTTCTTTCAGTCTCTCTTCATAGGGCTTTGTTTCTAGACCTCTGATCATCCTGGTTGCCCTCTTCTGAACACGCTCCAGCTTGTCTGCATCCTTCTTGAATTGTGGAGCCCAGAACTGGACGCAATACTCTAGATGAGGCCTAACCAGGGCCGAATAGAGAGGAACCAGTACCTCACGTGATTTGGAAACTATACTTCTATTAATGCAGCCCAAAATAGCATTTGCCTTTCTTGCAGCCATATCGCACTGTTGGCTCATATTCAGCTTGTGATCTACAACAATTCCAAGATCTTTATTGAATAAGTCTTCTGACCATTTCAAAAAATCACATAATCATTAAGAACAAACAGACATTACTTAAAATTTATGATTTAAAATTTTAAAACAATATACAGTTGGTATATGATATATTATATATGACTAACAGTTAATAAGGCCCCTTGTATATTACAACATTTGATAAAAACTTATTAATTAATCAATTTTTTCTAATTCTTTTTTCCTTATGCTGGCTGCTTTAAGAGCGAAGAGAGCAACCCTCTGGGTCACAAAATAGTTAGAACCACGTAAGAGAAAGGACAATTTATCCTTGGCTGTCCAGTCTCTCATGCGTATTAAAAACATAATGTTCTCTACATTTTGAATATAAACAACATTCAAGTAAATAGTGGGCTAAATCTTCTATTTCAGGGTTGCCACATATACATAGTCTATCTTTCAATGGAATACCTTGGAATCTACCCTGTAACATCGTGTCCATCAACTTGAACCGAAGCCGGGTAAAGGCTACTCGATGAACCCGTTTCATATCAAAGAACAAATATTTTTCTTCTTTAAAGTGGAATTTTGTTCTGGCTAGCCATTTCATGGCCCTTGATTTTGATACTGCAGCTATATTAGTCTGACTTCTAATGTCTGAAATCCTAAGTTTAATGGCATTTCTTATGTTGGTATTAGAAATGTTAATTGCCTGCAAACTGAAGCCATAACTTGGTAACATCTTTGTAAATTTATGAAGCCGGGAAGTTTTCAAAGGTTTGGCCATCTGCTCGAGAAGACACATCTTTGGAAGTCTGGTCTCATTCATCGAAACTAGCTTAAACCAATAATTAAATAGCCGGCAATGTATTTGATCTAAGACTGCCAAGATACCAAATTCCGATCTAAGCACATATGCTGGACAGGCAAATGCAACCCCTAAAATCATACGTAAGAAACGGTTTTGGACCCTTTCTATTTCCCTACTATTAGAAAAGCCCCAGATTTCAGCCCCATAAATTTGTATCGGCAACACTTTAGCCTTGTACACATTAATAACTGGCAAAAGAGAAGCAGGATGTCTATAATTCAAGAGCCTGTTCAAGGATTTTGCACACACCGTTGCCTTTAGTTCGTTTCTTTTTAACTGCGGTGCCCATGATCCTGTGGAAGTAAAATCTAAGCCAAGATAAATAAATGAATCCACCTGGTCAATTTCATTTGAATCCAAAAACCACTTATATCGCTTCTTTTTCTTGCCAAAGATTAGCACCAAAGTACAATTATACAATGATAAATCATGAAGGGATTAAGAGACACCTAATCTAGTCAAAGTTTAGTTGTTGCTCAGAAAGGAAGTCTCTAGCTATTACATTTTACAAAATAACGTTTAAAAGTCTCTGTACACTTTTATAAGCACAGGTGCAGGCCAAAGTACAATGATATGACAGAAACATACGGCCTGTAAACAAATCATGGAAGGATTAAGAGAAACCTACATTTAAAAGTAACATAGTCAATGCTTACTTATTCATCAGAAAGGAAGTCTCTAGCTGTTAAATTCAACACAATAACTTTTCTATATTCCATGCATTACTGACATATGTAGACCTCAAATGCTTACCCGTAACAGTAACCAACAGGTGAACCGCGAGTCTAATTGTGCCTCACACTGCAATGCTAATTCTACCCCTCCAGCCCCTTGAGAAGAAACTTTGTGCACACCACCCCAGCCTGACTCAAGAAGGCTGCCCGTTGGCCTTATGACAACATCCTTCAGAGTTACCATTGGCCTCTTGGTTGCTTCTCTGACTAATGTCTTCCTTATCTGGTCACTGAGTTCTCTCTAGGCAAAGTTGCGGTTGTACCATATTCTTTCCATGTTGTAATAATGGATTTAACTGTGGTCCAAGGGATGTTCATAGTTTGGGATACACACACCCAACCCTGATTGGTGCTTCTCCAGAACTATCTCAGACTTTTTCAATATATCTCCTTGGTCTTCAGATGCTGTTTGTTTAGATATGTTCTCCATATCTAAACAAACATTTTATCTTTTTAAACATAGAGGGACAAGCCCTGCTGAAAAAGAATCAACATGGCTCCTACCAAGTGAGGTCCTGTCTCACTAATCTTTTAGAGTTCTTTGAGAGGGTCAATAAACATGTGGATAGGGATGATCCCATAGGCACTATTTACTTGGAATTCCAAAAAGCTTTTGTGGAAGTCCCTCACCAAAGCCTCCTGAGCAAATTTAGCAGTCATAGAATAAGAGAGAAGGACTTTGTATGGATTAGTAACTGGTTAAAGAAAGCAGAGAGTAGGAACAAACAGTAATTCTCCCAATGGATGGATGTAAATAGTGGGGTCCCACAGTGATCTGTTTTGGGACCAATGCTTTTCAACTTGTTCACAAATGTTCTAGAATTAGGAGTGAGCAGTGAAGTGACCAAGTGTGCTGTTGACACCAAGTTATTTGGGGTGGTTAAAATGAAAAGAGATTGGGAGGAGCTCCAAAAGGACCTCTCTAAATTGGGAGAATGGGCATTAAAATGGCAAATGTGGTTCAATGTAAGCAAGTGCAATGCAAAGTGATGCACACTGGGGCAAAAAAATCCTTGCTTCAAGTATAAACTGATGGGATTAGAACTAGCAGTTACTGACCGAGAAAAAGATCTTGGCGTTGTGGTGGACAGCTCAACGAAAAGGCCAACCCAGGCCTTAGCTAGACCTAAGGTTTATCCCGGGGTCGTCCCTGCCTGCTCCCGGGATCCCCTGTGTGTCATTTACATGAACAGGGATGATCCCAGGATAAACCTTAGGTCTAGCTAAGGCCCCAGTGTGCAGCTACTGTGAAAAAGGTAAATGCTATGTTAGCCATAATTAGGAAAGGAATTGCAAATAAAATTGCCAAGATCATACTCCCCTTATACAAATCTATGGTGAGACCACACTTAGAATACTGTCCTGGTCAGTGCACCTAAAAAAAGGATATTGTAGAGTTGTGAAAAGTATAAAAAGGCGACCAAAATTATCATGGGGCTGAAATAACTACCCTATGAGGAATGGTTACAGCAACTGAGATTGTTTAGCTTAGAAAAAATGGGGTGAGTAAGCAGGGAATATGATAGAGGTGTACAAAATTATGTATGGTGTGGAGAAAGTGATGGGGAGCCATTTTTCTTCCTCTTTCCTAGAACCTGGGTTCATCCCATGAAGTTGATTGGTATAAGATTCAGAACAGATAAAAGGTAGGACTTCTTCACACAACACAGTCTTGAACTATGGAATTTACTTCCACAAGATGTAGTGATGGCCATCAATTTGGATGGCTTTAAAGGGGGATTAGACAGTCATGGAGGAAGTTATCAATGACTGCAAGTCCTGATGGCTATGTACTACTACCTTCAGTATCAGAGGCAGTATGCCTATGTACACCAGTTGGTGAGGTACATGGGTGAGTGGTTGCTGGTTGGCCATTGTGCGAGCAGAAAGTTGGACTAGATGAACCTTATTCTGATCCAGCATGGCTGTTCTGTGTTCTTAAAGAATGCCCATCAATGGTTTCTTAGGAAACTGGAAGGAGGGACTGAGTAGGGTGCCCCAGGGCTCAGTCCTGGGCCCTGTACTCTTCAACTGTTCTTATTAATGGCATGGAGGAAGAAGTGTATGGCTGGGGGAGGGGTGTTGCTTATAATCATGAAATAACAGGTTTAAGTAACAGGAAAGCAGATTTTGACTGAATATTGCGGGAAATGCCCTAATGGTGTGAGCAGTCAGGCAATGGAACCAACTTGCTATGGAGGTGGCGGATTCTCTGTCTGGAGGAATTCAAGTGGAGACTGGAGATCCATCCGTCAGGCATGCTGTCAAGGAAACTGCAGTGAGCAGGGCTTGGACCCAATGGCGCCAATGGCACATTCAAACTCTATTATTGTGCCATGCCTGTGTGCATGAGAGGGAGAGATAGGGTGGTACCAGAGAATGATCAAACACAGAGACACTTTCTCCAATCCTAAATACATTTAGTAGGAGTCACTCTCATTCAACATTGGTGGGACTTTCTTCTGAGTAAACATGCATAGGATTGCACCGTCATTATATTTTGAAGCCTGTAAAATTAAAGAACTGCACTGGCTGCCTATTCGCTACTGGGCCAGGTTTAAGGTTCTTGATCTTGTGTACAAAGCCCTAAACAACTTGGGGAAAGGATACCTGAGACAGCGCCGCCTTCTCCCCTACCAACCTGCCCGGTCACTGAGGTCATCCGAGGGCCTGCTCCTGGTGGTTCCACATAGATCCATCCTCCGATTGGAGTCCACCAGGGGAAGAGCCTTCAGCATGGTGGCTCCCCTCCTACAGAATTCCCTGCCTCTGTAGGTCAGGCAGGCTCCAAACTTGTACTCCTTTCGACGCCTCCTGAAAACATCTTTATTCCAGGAACCCTTTCCTTAATGTGCAGCCTTGAGTCTCTGTATTTGCTTCTTTTAAAATTTGTTTTAAATGTTTTATTCTGTTTTTATTTTATTTTTATCTTGTACACCGCTCCAAAATTTTTCCTTGGGGAGCGCTATATAAATATTCTAAATAAATAAATAAATAAATAAATAAATAAATAAATAAAGTACTTGCAAAGCCCTGTCAATGGAAAACATTAAAATAATTCTGGTAATATTGATGTTAAATACAATTCCAGTGATACAAAACAAAACTATAGCATCTAAGAAAAAGAAGCCTCAACAGGTACCTTCTAAAGTACCTTACTAGGTAACTTAGATTCCATTGAGGAATACCAGAAGGAACTACACCAGCAGTTAAAGGAATTTCCTACAGACCTACAGGTCCAAATCTACATGAGCACACCTCAAGATCCTTAACCGGGCATTTTCTCTCCACTACACAAAATACTCAAACCAAGCAACCCAGAGAACACCAGTGTTGGTATTGGCACTGTCACTGTTGTGGTGTTTGGCTACATGGACTCCATTCCAAGGACAGCCGGTGCCTGCAGGAGGAAGGGAACATCTGCACCATCCAGGGAGGAGGAGAACTGTCTGTTGCTACCTGCCTGCTTGCTGTTGCTGCTCTTTTCTGAGGGTCTTAAGCTATGTGCCTGGGAGGAGGGACACAGAGCCAAGTGGGGGGATCTGAATGGCTCCCAATTAGTGAAGTGTATAGGGAGATATGGTGTTGTGAGGAGGACTTAACAGGTAAGGGGACCATGGCCCAGACAGTTAATGGCTGTGCCATGTTCCGGTCCTCCCCTCACCCACAGGTTTGTTGTTGCCCTATCAACCAGCCCTCAGGCCTCTGGATGCTGCTTTTAAATGCCTGATGGGTGCATAATAAGACCTCCCTCCTCCATGACTTAATTGTGGATGAGGCAGACAATCTGGCATGTATGACCGAGACCTGGGTGGGTGAGCAAGGAGGAGTTAGTCTCTCCCAGCTATGTCCACCAGGGTACTTGGTTCAGCATCAGGGTAGACCTGAGGGCCGGGGAGGGGGGTTGCTGTGGTCTATAGGAATTCCATCTCCCTCTGCAGGCTCCCTGTCCATGTGACTACTGGTCTAGAGTGTTTGCACTTCGTGCTAGGTCAGTGGGACAGATTAGGGATTGCTGGTGTGCCGCCCACCCTGCTGCTCAACAGACTCCCTAGGTGAGCTGACGGAGGTGGTCTCGGCTGCACTGCTGTGATCCCCCAGACTGTTGGTTCTGGGGGATGTCAACATTCATGCCGAGGGAGCCTTATCTGGGGCAGCTCAGGATTTCATGGTCTCCATGACAACCATGGGACTGTCCCAACATGCCATTGGCCCAACACATGTAGCAGGGCATACTCTAGACCTGGTTTTCACAACTGGACATGGAGATGGTGATCTGGAAGTGGGGGACTTTACATCTGTCATGGTCAGATCACTGCCTGCTGAGGTTTAGACTTACAGCATCTTTTCCCCTCAGCAAGGGTGGAAGACCTATTAAGATGGTCTGCCCCCAGAGATTAATGGATCAAGATGGTTTCCAAAGAGCTCTGGGGAGTTTTCCGGCTGATAGGGCTGGCACCCCTGTCGAAACCCTGGTTGATCTGTGGAATGCAGAAATGACCTGGACGGTTGACACGATTGCTCCTGAGCAGAACTCCTACAGCTCCATGGAATACCCCAGAGTTGAGAGCAATGAAACAAACTAGGAGATGGCTTGAGGGCACTTGAGATGGATGCAACCAAACACTGGTAAGTGCCTATAGTAAGGTATATTCAGGGGCAGTGAGGGCAGCAAAAAAAAAACAAAAAAAAAAACCTTGCTGTCACTTTCAAATCATCTATCTGCCGCCCAGCGGAGCTTTTCAAAGTTGTCCGGGGGCTTCTACATGCTGGCCCCAAGGACATGGTAGAACCCTCTGAGGCCCTCTGTAATGAATTTGCTAGGCACTTCTAGAATAAAATCTTTGGCATCTGCCAGGACTTGGTCTCCACTGTTATAGCAGGAGAATCTAGTGAGGTGTCCAGAACACAGCCTTGTCCAGTTTTCTTGGATGAGTTTCAGTTGGTACAGCTTGAGGATGTTGACAAGGTGCTTGGACAGGTTCATGCAACCACCTCTGTATTGGATCCTTGCCCCTTTTGGCTAATTAAAGCTAGCAGGAATGGAACAGTCAGCTGGGCCAAGGAAGTGATTAATGCTTCTCTGCGAGAGGAGTGGTCCCAGGCTGTCTGAAAGAGGCACTCCTGAAGAAATCTTCCCTGGACTGGAAAATCTTAATAACTACAGGCCGGTGGCAAATGTTCCATTCCTGGGCAAGGTCCTTGAGCAGGTGGTGGCGGGCCAGCTCCAGACACTCTTGGATGAGACTGATTATCTGGATCCATTTCAGTCAGGTTTCAGGCCTGGTTTTGGCATGGAAACAGCCTTGGTCGCCCTGTATGATGACCTATGTCGAGAGAAAGTCAGGGGGAGTGTGACTCTCTGTTGATTCGCCTTGATCTCTCAGCGGCTTTCGATACCATCGACCATGGTATCTTTCTGGAGCGTCTGGCTGAGTTGGGAGTGGGAGGTACTGTATTACAGTGGTTCCGCTCCTACCTGGCTGGCCGGCTCCAGAAGGTGGTACTGGGGGAACATTGCTCGGCTCTGTGATTCTCCAGTATGGGGTTCCGCAGGGGTCAGTTTTGTCCCCCATGCTGCTTAACATTTACATGAAACCATTGGGTGCAGTCATTTGGAGGTTTGGAGTGCGTTGTCATCAGTACGCTGATGACACACAGCTCTACTTCTCCTTTTCATCTTCATCAGGTGAGGCTGTGGATGTGCTGAACCAGTGCTTGGCTGCGGCAATGGACTGGATGAGGGCTAATAAACTGAAACTCAATCCAGACAAGACTGAGATGCTGTTAGTGGGTGGTTCTTCTTATCTATTATTTTATTTTTACTTATTACATTTTTATACCGCCCAATAGCCGAAGCTCTCTGGGCGGTTCACAAAAATTAAAACCATAATAAAACAACCAACAGGTTAAAAACACAAATACAAAATACAGTATAAAAACCACAACCAGGATAAAACCACATAGCAAAAATTGATATAAGATTAAAATACAGAGTTAGAACAGTAAAATTAAAATTTAAGTTAAAATTAAGTGTTAAAATACTGAGAGAATAAAAAGGTCTTCAGCTGACCGGACAGTGGGTGTTCAACCTGTTCTGGATGGGGTTGCACTACCCCTGAAGGAGCAGGTTCGTAGCTTGTGGGTTCTTCTAGAAGGCACAGAGTGCCTTCTACCAGCTTCGGTTGGTGGCCCAGCTACGCCCCTACCTGGACAGGGATAACCTAGCTTCAGTTGTAATAATGAACTGGTAACCTCCAAATTAGATTACTGCAATGCGCTCCACATGGGGCAGCCTTTGAAGATGGTTCAGAAGTTGCAGCTTGTGCAAAATGCAGAGGCCAGATTGATAACCAGAACCAGACGATTGGAGCATATAAGACTGACTCTGGCCCACTTGTATTGGCTGCCTGTATGTTTCCGAGCCCAATTCAAGGTGCTGGTTTTACACAACTTGGGACCACAATACCTGATGGAACGCCTCTCCTGACATGAACCTACCCGTACACTACGCTCAACATATAAGGTCCTCCTCTGGGTGCCTACCCCGAGGAAAGCTCGAAGAGTGGCAACAAGGGAGAGGGACTTTTCAGTGGTGGCCCCTCAACTATGGAATGATCTCCCTGATGAGGCTCGCCTGGTGCCAACATTATCTTTTTGGTGCCAGGTCAAGACTTTTCTCCTCTCCCAGGCATTTAACAGCATATGCTGAGTTTTTTTAACTGAACCCAGAATAGTTTTTAAAATGGATATTATCTGTTCTTTGTATGTATTTTATGGTTTTAAATTTTGTAAATTTCTTTTGAATGTTCCCTGTTTTTAACTTTTGTAAACCACACAGAGAGCTTTGGCTATGGGGCAGTATATAAATGTATTATTATTATTATTATTATTATTATTATTATTATTATTATTATTATTATTATTATTATTTTTCTCTGACCATTTGCCACCAATACCACAAACTGCATAGGGGACACCACAGACATCCTTAGGAAACTACAATACATTGACAATCTCCCAGAAAACACCTACTTCAGCTACTATGGATGTTGTGGCCCTTTACATCATCATCCACCACAAAGACAGTCTCCAAGACATCAGAAATATTATTGTCACACAGCTCATCTTGCCACTAAACTCTGCCACTTTGTACTCACCCACCATTAGAGCATAAGAAGAAGGCCCCTGCTGGATGGAA
This sequence comes from Elgaria multicarinata webbii, assembly GCF_023053635.1. Classification (NCBI taxonomy): domain Eukaryota; kingdom Metazoa; phylum Chordata; class Lepidosauria; order Squamata; family Anguidae; genus Elgaria; species Elgaria multicarinata. Next base: position 34,323,532 of record NC_086184.1, on the reverse strand, counting down.
CCATGGTTCCATCCAGCCCAGCATTCTCTACACACAGTGGCCAAGCAGCTGCCCATGGAAAACCCACAAGCAAGACATAAGTGCAACAGCACCCTCCCACCCATGTTCCCCAGCAACTGGTGTGCATAGACATACTGCACATAGCCATCAGCACTAGGGACTAGTAGCCTTTGAACCCCTTTCCTTCTTGAATTTGTACCATTATATTTGCTTTGGAGAGAACATCTATCTAAAGATCGATGACACTGCCATGGGCACTTGAATGGCCCCATAGTATGCCAACGTCATCATGGCTGATTTGGAACAGCACTTCATTTATTTGATTTGTTCCCTCAGGTTAGCTGCAGTCTAAAGTTGGGATAAGCCAAGAAGTCAAACATCTTAGTACTCTCTGACTTTCCTAAGTGCTTCTGATTAGACCACCAGTAAATAAGTGAATCCTGGCCCTCCTCTGTCTGACAACCTTTCAAGTATTTGAAGAGTGCTATCATCTCCCCTCAGCCTTCTCTTCTCAAGGTGAAACATGCCAAGTTCTTTCAGTCTCTCCTCAAAGGGCTTTGTTTCCAGACCCTTGATCATCCTCGTTGCTCTCCTCTGAACACACTCCAGCTTGTCTGCATCCTTCTTGAAGTCTGACACCTTCAACTTTCACCAAGATGGCCAGACGACATTAAAAGAGAGAATTAAAGCAAGCATCCAGATCCCAGCCCACCTTCAGCAATTTCCAGTCCAACTCAGTCCCTCCCTTTGATATCATTAATCTTGGAAGTCTAATTGTTGAACGCTTCAATTTGAGCAGATATTTTTGTGAACCACCCAGAGAACTTCGGCTATTGGGTGGTATAAAAATGTAATAAATAAAATAAATAATAAATATCTCAAATGAGGCCAGGATCTCTTCTCAATCATCCCAGAGTGCAGGACACAGAATAACAGGCTGAAGTTACAGGAAGCCAGATTCTGGCTGGACATCAGGAAAAACTTCCTGACTGTTAGAGCAGTATGACAATGGAACCAGTTACCTAGGGAGGTTGTGGGCTCTCCCACACTAGAGACATTCAAGAGGCAGCTGGACAACCATCTGTCAGGTATGCTTTAGGGTGGATTCCCGCATTGAGCAGGCATTGAGTCCAAACTCGATGGCTTTATAGGCCCCTTCCAACTCTACTATTCTATGATTCTGTGAGGCTTTCCCCCCTTTTGCTCTGAGTTCTCAGACCTGTCTCTTTTCCTCCCATTCATTTCAGAGTTGGTCCCAGTGATGTCACATCAGAGTCAGTTCTGGTTGAAGAATCTTCTGGGTTTATCTTTTATTATAAATTTCTAATTTCTGGGGAAAAAGAATTTTCACTAAATATTTTGTTCCAGATTCTGATTAATTTCAGAAAGACAAATATAATTTAAAATTTCAAGAGACAAGAGTGGAATCCTCTTCTTACTATCTGTACCAGTAAATCACATTATTTAACATTCTAATGGGTGTCAATGTATGACACATGCCTTTTGATGACCATATGGTGGTGCTACTGTCCAGATTACAATGCCTTTCTGTGCCCTGAGTACTAGGGCTGTGCAAAACCCTCTGACTCACCTTGGAGGCCATTTTGGAGCTCTGAAATGGCCTCCAAGGTGAGTCAGAGGGTTTTGCCTGATCTGACTCAGGGTGCTTCAGGGCTTGGCCACCTTGCTTCGGTACCAAAGCAAGATTCCCCACCCCCAAAGCGGGTCAACCTTGTGGGTTCCTGAGTGCCCACTGTGCATTGGGCACCCCAGGAAAGCTGGGTGCAAGGCTGACTGGGAGTCTATTGGACTCCCTGCTCCCTCCTTCCTTCCCTCCCTAACTTCTGAGCTGGCACCGCCAGGACTTACCTTGCTTTAAAGGTAAGATCATGGGAGTTCTCTTTTAATAGATCTATGGTCACAAATCTGGTGAAATGGCCTTTTACAGGCGCCGTAATTTTCAGCCAAAGCTCTATTAAAAATAGTGATCTTACCTTTAAAGTGCAACTTGGCTTTCAGGGAGAAGGACGTACAGCAAGGTGAGTTCCGGCAGCAGTGGCAGGTGAGAGAAAGGAGGGTGTGGAGGGAAAGGGAGGTGAGTCTGTGGAATGCAATGGACTCACATGAACTCATGGTCCATCTTGCGCCAGCCTTCTCACGTGGGCGAGTGGGCCACCACCATCTCAAAGCAGTCCAAAGCAGCCCTTGGGGTGTCTCAGGCTGACTGGTACCACAGACATCCTTAGGAAACTACAATACATTGACAATCTCCCAGAAAACACCTACTTCAGCTACTATGGATGTTGTGGCCCTTTACATCATCATCCACCACAAAGACAGTCTCCAAGACATCAGAAATATTATTGTCACACAGCTCATCTTGCCACTAAACTCTGCCACTTTGTACTCACCCACCATTAGAGCATAAGAAGAAGGCCCCTGCTGGATGGAACCATGGTTCCATCCAGCCCAGCATTCTCTACACACAGTGGCCAAGCAGCTGCCCATGGAAAACCCACAAGCAAGACATAAGTGCAACAGCACCCTCCCACCCATGTTCCCCAGCAACTGGTGTGCATAGACATACTGCACATAGCCATCAGCACTAGGGACTAGTAGCCTTTGAACCCCTTTCCTTCTTGAATTTGTACCATTATATTTGCTTTGGAGAGAACATCTATCTAAAGATCGATGACACTGCCATGGGCACTTGAATGGCCCCATAGTATGCCAACGTCATCATGGCTGATTTGGAACAGCACTTCATTTATTTGATTTGTTCCCTCAGGTTAGCTGCAGTCTAAAGTTGGGATAAGCCAAGAAGTCAAACATCTTAGTACTCTCTGACTTTCCTAAGTGCTTCTGATTAGACCACCAGTAAATAAGTGAATCCTGGCCCTCCTCTGTCTGACAACCTTTCAAGTATTTGAAGAGTGCTATCATCTCCCCTCAGCCTTCTCTTCTCAAGGTGAAACATGCCAAGTTCTTTCAGTCTCTCCTCAAAGGGCTTTGTTTCTAGACCTCTGATCATCCTGGTTGCCCTCTTCTGAACACGCTCCAGCTTGTCTGCATCCTTCTTGAATTGTGGAGCCCAGAACTGGACGCAATACTCTAGATGAGGCCTAACCAGGGCCGAATAGAGAGGAACCAGTACCTCACGTGATTTGGAAACTATACTTCTATTAATGCAGCCCAAAATAGCATTTGCCTTTCTTGCAGCCATATCGCACTGTTGGCTCATATTCAGCTTGTGATCTACAACAATTCCAAGATCTTTATTGAATAAGTCTTCTGACCATTTCAAAAAATCACATAATCATTAAGAACAAACAGACATTACTTAAAATTTATGATTTAAAATTTTAAAACAATATACAGTTGGTATATGATATATTATATATGACTAACAGTTAATAAGGCCCCTTGTATATTACAACATTTGATAAAAACTTATTAATTAATCAATTTTTTCTAATTCTTTTTTCCTTATGCTGGCTGCTTTAAGAGCGAAGAGAGCAACCCTCTGGGTCACAAAATAGTTAGAACCACGTAAGAGAAAGGACAATTTATCCTTGGCTGTCCAGTCTCTCATGCGTATTAAAAACATAATGTTCTCTACATTTTGAATATAAACAACATTCAAGTAAATAGTGGGCTAAATCTTCTATTTCAGGGTTGCCACATATACATAGTCTATCTTTCAATGGAATACCTTGGAATCTACCCTGTAACATCGTGTCCATCAACTTGAACCGAAGCCGGGTAAAGGCTACTCGATGAACCCGTTTCATATCAAAGAACAAATATTTTTCTTCTTTAAAGTGGAATTTTGTTCTGGCTAGCCATTTCATGGCCCTTGATTTTGATACTGCAGCTATATTAGTCTGACTTCTAATGTCTGAAATCCTAAGTTTAATGGCATTTCTTATGTTGGTATTAGAAATGTTAATTGCCTGCAAACTGAAGCCATAACTTGGTAACATCTTTGTAAATTTATGAAGCCGGGAAGTTTTCAAAGGTTTGGCCATCTGCTCGAGAAGACACATCTTTGGAAGTCTGGTCTCATTCATCGAAACTAGCTTAAACCAATAATTAAATAGCCGGCAATGTATTTGACTGCCAAGATACCAAATTCCGATCTAAGTCCAAAGCAGCCCTTGGGGTGTCTCAGGCTGACTGGTACCACCTTGAATTCAGGCTGAGGCAGACCAAATTGGCCTGACTCAACTCAGATTCAGCCTTCCAGAGTAAGAGTAAAATCCAACATAAGTCCTACTTAGAGTAGACCCATTGTAATGCAAGGGTCTTAAGTATGTCACAACTAACTTAAATCCCATGAATTTCTCTGCTCTAAGTAGGGCTCAGGTTGGATTTTACCCACAGCCCCCACTTTGGAATCCCAGCCACACTGTAGTCCTCTTGTGTCTTTCATCCAAGTTCTGTTATGTGTCCCTTGTTGCTCTGACGCTTCCCAATCAAGGTTATTGGCTACACAAGTTTTATTTATTTATTCCTTCCTTCATTTCTTGCATGCCTATACCACCCAACAAAGCTCTCTGGGTAATTCACAACAGACCCATCCCCACCTCGACTCCAGCAGCTTCCTGTGCCTCCCTAATCTCGCTTGCTCTGCTGAGGTGTTGGCAAGCAACTCCACCTGCAACCTGTGGACGTGACTCTGGCTTTGCAATTCATTGAGCTGCTGTTTATGTACCTTGCAAATGAGAAACGAAATGCCTGCTTATCTCGCAACCCATCACACAAAAGGCACAGCTCTGAAAATAGCCTCTCCCAACCTGCCCTGTGTTACTGCTCCATTAACTTTGCCAGTTTGAGGCTGTTGGAGCCAGCGCAGCTTCTGCAACAGCCAGACTCACCCTCCAAGGATCATACAGCCTGGCAGCTGCAGGCAAAGCTGCCGGGATCCCAGCACAGGTCAGAGCAGGTTCAAGCTGCCAGCCAGCAGGGCTCCTCCCTGTTCCTCATCTCTCCCATGGCTGTTCACGGTTGCCGTTGATAGGCCAGTCATGACCCGCGTGCAAACTTCATGCACATGTACAGCAGCATGTTGGCCTCCATGAGCCATAAGTGCCCCCACAGCCACAGAAGCCCTGGGCTAATGAATCTAGAATGAAGCATTTCCCTCAATTTCCCCTTGTGCATCCTGTGTTATTTCACAGTGGGCAAACTGTGATATTTTTCCTGGTCATGCAATCAAACCACCAGTGCTTGCTCATATACTTCTTAATGAAACGCTTGGTGTGGGCAGATGTGTGTGTGTGGGGGGGGGGGTTGGTTGGTTATGCTGACGTAGTCAGTGGCAATGACGGCGTGGGTGTGTCAGTGGCGATGTCAGTGTCAGCGGCGATGATGGCAAGGGCGTGTCAGTGGCTTGCCGTGCCTCTGCACACTTCTGCCTCGTCGTCATTTTGTTGGTAGTTCCATTAGCGCAGCAGAGCAGCATTACGCTGTTACAGTGAGACAGATTGTTGCTGCTCCAGCTGCCCACCAGGGTTGTGAGGTGTCCTAGCGGCAAAGTATTGAATAGTGATGTCTATTCATTCCTCTCTATGTGTGTGTTTTTTGTTAATGTCTCAAATACAGGAATGTGAAAGGTTTACAGATTACGAGATTAACATCTGTTAACATGATCATTTATCTGCAGCCAAAAATGGGCACATGATTAAATAATGAAATTAGACTAATAATGAGTTCATAAATTAGATAGAGTTTGGGGGCTGCTATAATCCAACTAGTTTTCCATTTAAAAATGTACTAAATTCAGAGAGTTTGAGAGGTTATGTAGGGTCACAGTCCTTTTCAACAAGTGACACAAGTTGGTCTCCCCCCTCTCCCGTTTATTAAAAACAGCAACACCCAACTTCCATAGTTTCTTCCTCCTCATCTTTATGCGTATTTGGGCCAATCACAATCCAGTGACCATTAAACTGTAAGGGGAGGGTACTATGGAGTACACAGCACAAAGACACCCCAGGTGCATAGAATGGTTTGCCTTGCAACAGTGGTGATGTTTACAAGACACTCAACCTCTGTGCGAAAAGATAAAAAGCAGGATGTTGCAAGATAAAGCCAGTCAGTGTACAGAAGCTGTGGTGGAACAGGAAGTAGAAAAAGTGGAACAATGTTTGGAATAAAGTGGTTGTATGGCCAAGGTCAAGTATGCACAATGGCGGGCCTTTCATGTCCTTCTTTGTAGTATCTGCACAGGGTGAGAATAAATAGTTAACCAAGGCATTGCAGAAACTGTGGGCTTTGAGTTGGGGGAAGGGCATGCCATGTAGGTGTTCTGAGAGGAAGGGAGAATGGGTGCATCACCTAAGTGAGTGGGAGACCTTCAGTAGCTGCTTGGGGGGCGGTTGGAGTTGGAGAAGGCCAGGAGCAGACAGTCTGTCCATCTGTCACCACCATACCTCCAAGACTCTGAAATCTGGACAGCTGAAATTTGGCATGCAAACTAAGGGGACCCTTGTGGTGCACCTTGGGGTTATTTTGTTTTTGAAGTGTATACATTAATTTAAACGTGTCCATGTGGTTGAAGCCTGCAGTACCTCCTTCAGCTACTAGGGCAGCACATGAGTTTGCCCCACCCAAGCAGGGGAATGGAGTCAGCTATGGGGTGCACCGTGGTGGGGGCCATGCCTGGGTTTACTGACAGGCACAGCTTCACTCCGACAAGCACAATGTCTCTCTCTGACAACAGCTTTGCTGTATTCTTCCAACTCTTCCAACTCAGCAGTATGGGAATAGAAGGGCACAGAGATGCAAGAAAGGGCATGGCCACAGAAGTCTTGGAAAATAAGGGGGCCAGGAGCTTGCATGGGATTTGGATGTGGACAGAAAACCACAGAGTGAGCAGGGTGGTTAAAGAGGGGACATCATATGGTCTGAATGATTAAAGGGGTGAATGTTTCTGGCAGTCTAGTCCTGGAGAGAGGCAAGAGGAGTGGCAAAGATTGGTTAGAGAGGAGAAAGCCGCAGCACAAGCAGAGACACAGCAAAGCAGCTGAGGGCCTCCTTGACCTCTGGAAGGGCCTTTCCGTGTGGCAAATGTGGGGGGACTGCATGTTCAGAGACCAAATGGAGGGAAAGCGCCATTTGAATATGCAGAGAAGTCCTGGACTGCCGAGAGAGAGAGAGAGAGAGAGAGAGTCATCAGATGGGGGCAAATCACGTTTCTTTACCATTGCTTCTCCACACTTCCTCATTTGTCTCATTCCTCCAGGAGGGGAAAGAGGAAGTAAACAAAGTCCATGTGGCTCATTCAGAGGCTGTTTTTATCACGCCACTTTTCCTGCACACAGCAGGAGATTGTGGCACATTCCTTTTTTTTAAAAAAATCAGAATAGAAGGTCTATTTGGCAACAGAAAAATGAGCAGAAGGAGCAGGAAGTGTGCAGGAAGTGGTCGTCATCATACTCTAAAGGACATGCACATATCCGTAAGTGGGCTGTAGCAAGCACTCATCTGATGAACCTCAGAGAGAGAGAAAGGAAAGAAGGAAATGAAAATAAACACTCCCAGCCACAGCCAGGTGCAACTTTATTTATTTATTTATTTATTTATTTATTTATTGCATTTCTATACTGCCCAATAGCCGAAGCTATAAACCATTAACAGAAAGAGCCAGAGAAGGAAGGATATATGCTCTGCAGGCAGCTCACATACAGAGACCCATATGCGCATGCTCATCACCGCCCCAAGAGCAACGGGCACTGCCATGGCTCTTTGGCACAGCGTTTCCATCTGGACTGTTAAATCAGCTTGACCCTTTAAGCTAACTCTCTTTTTTACTGACTTTTCTTAAGCTCTACTTAAGAGCTTGGGAAAGGCTTAAGAATTATGGGACAAACAATTGTACAAGCACATTTTATACACTGGTGCAATAGCCAAGAGCTTAGGCTACTGGGCAGCATAGAAATGTAATAAACAAACAAATATTTACTAAAATTTACCTGGGAACTTTGTTGTGGGGTGGCATACAAATGCCATAAGCAAACAAATCTAGCATGTGAAAATCAGCCATGGAGTGGGGAGGAAAGAATGTGGCATTAACCAGAGGCTGGGAGACAACTTTAGCTACCCTCCCTCTGCTTGCTAGTGAACAAAAAAGCACCCAAACACCCCCCCCCACGGAAAATAAAGATAAGAGTAAATTAAATCTGGGAGGAAAAGCCGCTGGGGGAGGTTATCCGGAGATGTGGACTGAGGTGTCATCAATATGCGGATGATACCCAGCTCTACCTTTCCTTTTCTTCTCCTAATTCCTTTCTCACCATATCTGTTCCCCATGGCTCGCTCCAAGCTCATCTCTCCCAACCTAATTCCTATTCGGTGTCTCCCCCCCTCACAGCTGCCTTTCTCGTGCTCCTTATGGAACTGTCGCTCTATTGCTTCCAAGGCCCCTGTCATCCAGGACTTGTTCTTCTCTAGATCTCTCCACCTCCTTGCTCTTACTGAAACCTGGCTTCCTGCCCATGACACCGCCATCTCTGCTGCCCTCTCTCTTGGAGGACTCTCTTTCTCTCACTCGAGTCGCCCAGAGGGTCGAGGTGGTGGTGTGGGTCTTTTATTATCGAGTTTGTGCCAGTTCCAGCCTCTTCCCATTCCACCTTCACACTGTTTCTCCTCCTTTGAGGCACATGTGGTGAGACTCTTCACTCCGCTGCGACTGCAGGTTGCAGTTCTCTACCGCCCCCCTGGCTCATCCTCTAAATTTCTCTCTGATCTCGACTCGTGGCTGTCCTTTCTCCTCTCTGACAACTCTCCTACTCTGATTTTAGGTGACTTCAATATCCATGTAGATGACCCTCACGATGCTGCAGCTCTACGATTTCGCTCCTTATCTTCCTCTTACGATCTTAAGCTCTGGTCTGAAGCACCCACACATTCCCTTGGACGCTGTCTGGATCTTGTCCTCACTCGGAACTGCTCTGTCCTGGACTTTTCTATCGCTGACTTTCCTCTGTCAGATCATCATCTAGTCTCTTTCAATATTACTCACAATCCCCCTCCTTCACGTCCCGCTTCTCGCCCTTGTCGTGACCTGCATTCTATCAACTACGAGGCTTTTTCTCAGTCCTTAGCCTCCTCTCTTCCTTCTGTCTACACAGCCGTCTCCTTGGACTCAGCCGTCTCCTCCTTTAACTCCTCCTTATCTTCAACTCTTGATAATCTTGCTCCATCTACAACTCGGATAGTTCGCCCCTCTCAACCCCAACCGTGGCTCACCTCTTTCCTCCGCTACCTTCGCTCTTGTTCCCGGGCAGCCGAACGCCTCTGGCGTAAGACCAAGGACTGGGCGGACTTTGTCCATTACAAATTTGTTCTCTCCTCTTTCTCTTCTGCCATTTCACTGGCCAAACAGCAGCACTACTCAACGTTGATCCAGTCAAATGCTAAGCACCCTCAGCGGCTCTTCGCGTCCTTCAATTCTCTTCTGAAGCCTAATCCGCCATCTCTCCCCGCCTCCCTGTCTGCCAACGACTTTGCCTCTTTCTTCAATGCTAAAATCCAAACTATACGCTCCGATCTAGCCAACTCTGCTCCGCTTCCAGCTCCTGTCCCTCACCTGTCAGCTCCTCCTTCAACTCTCTCGGCATTCCCTTCGGTCTCAGCTGATGAACTGTCTAAAATACTGCGCTCATCGAAGCCTTCCACTTGTTCCCGTGATCCGATTCCCTCTCGCGTCTTTATTAATCTTATCCCCGCTATCCTCCCGTCCTTGCTTCACATCATTAATTCTTCTCTGTCCTCTGGTTCATTTCCTTCTGCTTTTAAACATGCTACAGTCTCTCCCATTCTCAAAAAACCCACTCTTGATCGACTATCCCTGTCTAACTACCGACCTGTCTCCCTCTTGCCCTTTGTCTCAAAGATCCTGGAACGTCTGGTCTACTCTCGTTGTCTTGACTTTCTCTCTAATAACTCTGCTCTGGATCCCTTTCAATCTGGCTTCCGTCCTTTGCATTCCACTGAAACAGCCCTTACCAAGATCACCAATGATCTTCTTACTGCCAAGTCTAAAGGCCATTATTCTGTTCTTATTCTCCTTGATCTAACCGCAGCCTTTGACACGGTTGATCACGATCTTCTCTTAGATTCCCTCCACGACCTTGGACTCTGTGGCTCTGTCTATAACTGGTTCGCCTCCTATCTAGAGGGTCGCTCTTTCAGCGTGTCGGCTAACGGCAGCTCGTCCTCCTCTTTTCCCCTTTCAGTTGGGGTTCCGCAAGGCTCGGTGCTTGGCCCGTTGTTGTTCTCTCTATACATGCTGCCCTTGGGCAAGCTCATTCAATCTCACGGCCTCCAATATCACCTGTATGCCGATGATACACAATTATATCTTTCATCTCCGGAACTTTCTCCAGATGTTCATGATCGTATCTCGGCATGTCTTTCAGATATCTCAGCCTGGCTGCTTCATCGTCGTTTGAAACTTAACATGGCAAAGACTGAACTGCTAGTTTTTCCTCCTAAACCTTCTCCTCACCTCTCATTCTCCCTTACTGTCAACGATGTCACGCTTACTCCGGTCAAGGAAGCTCGTAGTCTTGGCTTTATATTTGACTCCTCGCTCTCCTTTACTCCTCACATCGAGGCAGTAGCTAAATCCTGTCGTTTCTTCCTGTATAATATTGCCAGGATTCGACCATTTTTGTCTGTCTCTTCTGCCAAGACTCTCGTTCACGCACTGGTTATCTCTCGGTTGGACTACTGCAACCTTCTTCTCTCTGGCCTTCCTTCGTCTCACATCAGTCCGCTGGTCTCTGTCCACCACTCTGCCGCTAAGATCATCTTCTTGGCCCGCCGCTCTGACCATGTCACTCCACTTCTGAAATCTCTTCATTGGCTTCCAATTCACTTCAGAATCCAATATAAACTTCTCCTACTGACCTTCAAAGCTCTTCACTGCCTAGCTCCTGCCTATCTCTCCTCTCTCATCTCACACTATCGCCCCGCTCGGGCTCTCCGCTCCTCCGATGCCATGCTTCTCGCCTGCCCAAGGACCTCCACTTCCCTTACTCGGCTTCGTCCTTTTTCTTCCGCTGCCCCTTACGCCTGGAACGCTCTTCCAGAACACTTGAGAACTACAAACTCAATCACTGCTTTTAAGACTCAGCTCAAAACTTTTCTTTTCCCTATAGCCTTCAAATATTGAGTTTGTTCTGACTTTACACTGTTGGTTTTGCCCTACCCTGTGCCTGTTTACACTTCCCTGTGCCTGTTTGCATTCTCCTCCCTCTTTATTGTTTACTACAACTTATTAGATTGTAAGCCTATGCGGCAGGGTCTTGCTATTTACTGTGTTATCTGTACAGCACCATGTACATTGATGGTGCTATATAAATAAATAATAATAATAATAATAATCAAACCCAGGTGAGGCAGTGACTGTTCTGAACCAGTGCCTGGGCACGGTAATGGACTGGATGAGGGCTAACAAACTGAGACTCAATCCAGACAAGACGGAGGTACTGTTAGCGGGTGGTTCATCTGTCCGGCGAGGTGATGTTTGCCCTGTCCTGGACGGGGTTGCACTCTCCCTAAAGGATCGGGTCCGTAGTTTGGGGGTGCTCTTGGATCCAGAACTGTCACTTGAGGCACAAGTGAACTCAGTGGCAAAGAGCACCTTTTATCAGGTTAGGTTGATATACCAACTATGCCCTTATCTGGACAGAGATAGTCTAGCTACAGTTATCCATGCTCTGATAACCTCTCGTTTGGATTATTGCAATGCATTATACGTGGGGCTGCCTTTGAAAACGGTCCGGAAGCTTCAGCTGGTACAAAACAGGGCAGCCCGTTTACTAACAGGGACTGGCCGGCAAGATCACATTACACCAGTCCTTTTAAAACTTAATTGGCTGCCAGTCCAGGTCTGGGCCCGATTCAAAGTGCTGGTATTGGCATTTAAAGCCCTAAACGGTTTGCAGCCAGGTTATTTGAAGGAACGCCTCCTCCCATATGTACCTGCCTGGACCTTAAGATCATCTACAGGGGCCCTTCTCCGTGAGCCCCTGCCAAAGGAAGTGAGGCAGGTGGCTACTAGGAGGAGGGCTTTCTCCGCTGTGGCACCCCGGTTGTGGAATGAGCTCCCCAGAGAAGTCCGCCTGGCGCCTACACTGTACTCCTTTCGTTGCCAGCTGAAGACCTTTTTATTCTCTCAGTATTTTAACACTTAATTTTAACTTAAATTTAAATTTTACTGTTCTAACTCTGTATTTTAATCTTATATCAATTTTGCTGCATGGTTTTATCCTGGTTGTGCTTTTTATATTTATTTATTTATATATTTTTTATACCGCCCAATAGCTGAAGCTCTCTGGGCGGTTCACAAAAATTAAAACCATAGTAAAACAAGCAACAGGTTAAAAGCACAAATACAAAATACAGTATAAAAAAGCCCAACCAGGATAAAAACCATGCAGCAAAATTGATATAAAATTACTGTATTTTGTAATTGTGCTTTTAACATGTTGGTTGTTTTATTATGGTTTTAATTTTTGTGAACCGCCCAGAGAGCTTCGGCTATTGGGTGGTATAAAAATGTAATAAATAAATAAATAAATAAAATTTAACATTAATAAAGCTCCTCCAGAAATCCTTACAAGCATGATGCACTGGTCCCACTCCCATTTGTTGGGGGGTGGGCATGCACATGAGTGGATCATGCCTAAATAGGTTCTCCTCCGGCGCGCCATTTGAATTCCATTCGGCTTGGGGATCTGTGCTGAGTCCGTGGAACGGTCAGTTGTACTCTCACTGCTGCCGCCCCTCCCGCTCTCTTTTGGCTTCCCTCTGTTTTTCTGCCCGCTGTATGGGTGCTCGGTGAAATTGTGCAACTACACCCTGACGCCCATCTGATCACTCAACTGGGAAGGGGGAGGGCGCACGGGCACAGCTCAAATGGCAGAAACGGGCACGAGTGATAAAGCCCCAAATCACCATGGTGTGTCCTGTTTATAGTGTGGTTCCCCAAAGGCATCCATCTCCGATTGCCGATTGCTAACCACAACAACCCCTTCACTTTATATTGTTTAATGCAATCCTTGGGGAAAGCGTTGTGTGTTGTTTTTCCATAATTGTGCAGTTTCAGGCTGCTGTGATTGCATGCTGTTGTATTTGTGCGGAAATAAATAAATAAATAAATAAATAAAAGTTTCTGCCCTCCAGGAGCCAGTTTGCAGGCAGCTACTGTAACAAAAGATGCTGCAGCCTGTGCAGCTCAAATGCCAGAAACGGGTGATAAAACCCCAAATCCCTTAAATGCTAGACTGAAAAACCAGAATGTGTGTGTGTGTGTGGGGAGTGTGTCCACATCCATCACAATGTCCCTCACAGCCACAACAACCAGTGAACTGCAGGGGGAAGGAGAAGGGAGGGGTCGGGGAAGGGAGGGGCAGGCGCAATAGCAGGAGAGAAAACAAGTGAGAGGAGATTTCGCCGGAGTAGTAGCACTACGAGAAAGCGCAAGACAGCACAGGTGAAAAGATGCACGAGATGAAATAGTGCAACAATGCACACATGTGAAAGTGACCAGAGCTTGACTCATTAATGAAATGAAGGTGGATGACACAGGGGCAAACTAGGATAAAAATGTAGGTGTGGTGGAGCTTGAAGAAACACAGTGCTCTTTTCCTGCTCGACTGCACAAAATGCCAGACCACGGTGTGTTAAAGCCATGCTGGATCAGACCAATGGTCCATTTTGTCCAGCATTCTGTTCACAACCAGCTGCCAGTGGGAAACACACAATATCACCCTCCTGCCCACGTTCTCCAGCAACTGGTGTACATAGGCATAGTGCCTCTGATACTGGAGGTAGCACATAGCTAGTAGCCTTTGATAACCTTATCTTCTATGAACTGGTCCAATCCCCTTTTAAACACATTCAAATTGGTGGCCATCACTCTATCTTGTGGTAGTGAATTCCATCATTTAGCTTTGTACTTCCTTGTATCTGTCCTGAAACTCCCATCAATCCGCTTCATGGGATGACCCCAGGTTCTACTATTATGAAGAGGGGGAAATGTCTCCCTATTTGCTTTCCCCATGAAGTGTTTTTGAAAACAAGCACAATGCATTTCCCTCCCCAATGAGCAGCCCTAATCAGCACAGCTCACAATGGTTTGGTTCTGAGCACTGCAAAAGCTTTCTTTGGGGAAGCAACATCTTCACGAGGCCCCCAAAGCAGCAATGAGTGATACAACCTGCAGGTCCCAACTCCCAGACCTACGCTCCAGCTACTACACCATGCGGGCTCTTGGGAGAACTATGCTCAGGTCCCAGGAGGCTGAAGCTGGGATTTGCTTTTGAGTATCTTAAGACACAGAGGCGAGGCCACTTGCTCAGGGGCCAGCAGTTGCCTGATCACTGCTGCCTGCCTACTCTCATTGGCTCCAGCTGTGTCTCCTTAATATGTGTTCTGGATCCTGCTCCCTGGGAAATGACTGTCCCCTTGGTCCCTATTTCCCCCCTCCTTGGGGAACACCTTTTTAAAGCCATCAGTGCTACTAGGTTCTCCAGGTCTTAGATGCCTTCCTAACCTTCTAAAAGTGATTTTTTTCAGTGGAGCATTGGTTCAACTTGACCCTAATAAACATGCCTGTAGTGTACACACAGTGATATAAACTTTAAAGCACTTGCTGCAATTCCCATGCTGAAAGATTGCAGAGCAAGTCTGTTTTTGTATTTTCTATGTGCACTTCTATTTTCATTTGGGAAATATTGGAGGGGGGGTGCCCCATGGCCCCAAAGTTAGGCACAGCCTAGAAGTTTTGCTGCACAAGTCCACATTGAAATTAACTGCTGCCTGGACAGCCCTTGATAAATAACACCTCTCCCACAAAGAACAGCCATGGGGCTGCATGCAACTGGAAGGCATTTGCAAGGACCAAGAGACGGGCTTGCCCCAACCGAGAGCTGGCAGAGCTAGCCCAAATCTCCACATTGATCAGATGGCCCCTGACGGTCAAGAGAGCCCCTGGCAATGTGGAGCTCCCTCTTCTGGCCTCTTCATCAAGCTGTTATTTGGCTTCAGCCAACCCCCCCACCCCCCAATGCAGTTCCTCTTACTGCATAAGCAACGAAAGAGATGGTCTGCTCTGGTCTGACCCTTCTCAAGGCACAGAGAGATGATTGCTGCAGCCTGGGGGGCGGGGGCGCATGTGTGCAGAGCACTTCTGACAAAGAAGGCTGAGCGGGGGTGCTTTGCTCCCCTGCTCTCCTTCCCCGGAATGCCCTGGTTGGAGTCAAGGGAGGGCAGAGAGCGGGAGGCAGACAAAGCCACCTCTCCCCACACCCAAGCAGTGCGCTCTGGCAATCCAGGCATGTAAGTGGGAGTGAAGTGCATGCAGGCCACCTGGGAAGGGCAGGAAAGCAGCCCGCTGAAGTTTTCTGGAGCTCGCTATCTGGACAGATAAGAGGAGCGTGTGGGCAAATTTATCTAATCCAACCAAATGCCACATGATTAAAAACAAGCCCTGCTAAGGTGATTTAATGGGGCTCTTCCCTCAGCATCATACACAACAGGGAGATAAGCAGAGCAGAACATGGTGCCCAGAGGAAGGAAATTAGATTGCACACAGTTTACTTTAAGACTCTTATCATAAACCTGGGCTTGGTAAAGAATCACTGTGATCAATGCGCTCAGGAAGGAAGGGCAGAAGGGAAAGTTGTGCAGGTGCCACGGGAGCTGCTGGCCAGAAAGGCAACGGACTGTTCCGCACCAACCCTTGTACATCAAAGGCAAAATGCCCCTTGCTTGCTTCCTTGCATCCTGAGCTTCTGGAACTAGCCCCTGCGTTGTCCATGCACAATCCAAGGCATGCTTCTCTGTATGCTGTGGGTCTCAGGCACATTGGAGCATTGCCACCCAGGGCAAAAACACACAGCCATTTGCACACTTAAAAACATCACTTGAATGAGAATTTGGGTTACCACAAAATGTCTGAGAAGCCAAAGGCTTTTTGCCTTCCCAGCCATGGTTTGATGGTCCCAATGTAGAAGGGGAGCAAATAGGCCATAAGTACAGGATAGAACAGGATAGCCAATCAAAGAGGCCTAAGTGCCACAGTGAAAAAGAGACATGCCAGAGACATCTGGAGAGGGACACTGTGTATAGGTGTTTCTATGCAAATGCTAGAAGCCTCCAGGCCAAAATGGGAGAACTGGAGTGCTTGGTTTCAAAAGAGAACCTTGACATGGCAGCCATGAAGAGAAACCTGGTGGGATGGAGAGAACCAGTGAGATACGGTTATCCCTGGATATAAACTCTACAGGAAGGACAAGGAAAGGCATAGTGTGGGCGGTGTTGCTCTGTACATCAAAGAGAGCATAGTGTCAAGTAGAGCAGAGCAGCTAAATGGGGCAGATTCTTCCACAAAATTGCAGTGGGAGACAATACAGGCCCCCAAAACTAATTTAGTGCTGGGAACGTGCTATCATCTTCCAGACCAAAATGCTCAGAGTGACCTTGAGATGGAGAATGAAATCAGGGAGGCCTCAAAACAAGGAAGTGTTATAATAATGGGTAACTTCAATTATCCTCACATTGACTGGATAAATGCATATTCCAGTCATGACAAAGAGGTTAAATTTCTTGATGTCCTAAATGACTGTGCCCTAGAACAGTTGGTCATGGAACCAACCAGAGGGAAGGCGACCCTGGACTTAATCCTAAGTGGTGTTGCCCAGGACCTAATAGGAGGTGTAAATATTGTTGAACCAGTTGGTAACAGTGACCACAGTGCTATCATATTCAATTTTATCAGCTTAGGTTGATATACCAACTACGCCTTTATCTGGACAGAGTTATCCATGCTCTAATAACCTCTCGTTTGGGTTACTGCAATGTGTTATATGTGGGGCTGCCTTTGAAAACGGTCTGGAAACTTCAGCTGGTACAAAACGGGGAAATCCGCACGTCGTTCTGAGATCGCTTCTAAGCGACCCCAGTGCGGCGTGAAAGCGAGCGTGTAACTTGCCTTTTGAAGAGCCGACAAAGAGACGTCCTTCCCGCCGCCCCCGCCTCCCAACTCCCTCCTCGCCAGCTGGGACGGAGAGCTCGGGGGAAGAAGGCGGGGTGGAGAGCTTCTTCCGCTCTCAACCCCGCCTTCTTCAGCTGAGCTCTCCTCACCGGTCGGCGAGGAGGTCTGCGGGTGGCGGCGGGGGCGGGAAGGACGTCTCTTCGTCGGCTCTTCAAAAGGCAAGTTACACGCTCGCTTTCACGCCGCACTGGGGTTGCTTAGAAGCGATCTCAGAACGACATGCGGATTCCCCCCAGGGCAGCCCGTTTACTAACAGGGACTGGCCGGCGAGACCATATTATGCCAGTCCTTTTACAACTCCATTGGCTGCCAGTCCAGGTTCGTGAGCCCCTGCCAAAGGAAGTGAGACAGGTGGCTACTAGGGGGAGGGCTTTCTCCGCTGTGGCACCTCGGCTGTGGAATGAGCACCCCGAGAGGTCCATCTGGTGCCTACACTGTACTCCTTTCGTCGCCAGCTGAAGACCTTTTTATTCTCTCAGTATTTTAACACTTAATTTTAACTTAAATTTAAATGTTACTGTTCTAATTCTGTATTTTAATCTTATATCAATTTCTGCTGCATGGTTTTATCCTGGTTGTGCTTTTTATACTGTATTTTGTATTTGTGTTTTTAGGCTGTTGGTTGTTTCATTATGGTTTTAATTTTTGTGAACCACCCAGAGAGCTTCGGCTATTGGGCGGTATAAAATTGTAAAAAATAAATAAATACATAAATAAATAAATACTTAAATGGGAAATTGCCCAGGAAGTCCAACATAGGCCTTAGCTAGATGTCAGGTTTATTCCGGGATCATCCCGGGGTCATCCCTGTTCATGTAAATGACACGCAGGATATCCTGGAAGCAGGCAGGGACGACCCCGGGACGATCCCGGGATAAACCTTAGGTCTAGCTAAGGCCAATGTCATATTTGACTTCAAAAGAGGAAACTAAAATGAGGAAACTGGTGAAAACAGAGTTGAAAGGGAGAATTTTTATTCTTCCAACATTTTAACAATCTATAAATTTTAAATAACATGGTTTTAAATTTGTAATTTTGCATTGCTACTGTTTTTATCTGGTTGAGCTTTTATATTGTATTTTATATTATGGTTTTATACTGTTGTTTTATACTTTGAATGGTTTTAATTTTTGTGAACCGCCCAGAGAGCTCCGGCTATTGGGCGGTATAGAAATGTAATAAATAAATAAATAAATAAATAAATCAAGAGGGTTAGACTTATAGAATAATAGAGTTGGAAGGGTCCTATAAGGCCATCAAGTCCAACCCCCTGCTCAATGCAGGAAACCACCTCAAAGCATTCCTGACAGAAGGTTGTCCAGCTGCGTCTTGAATGCCTCTAGTGTAGGAGATCCCACAACCTCCCTAGGTAATTGGTTCCATTGTCGTACTGTTCTAACTGTCAGGACATTTTTCCTGATATCCAGATGGAATCTAGCTTCCTTTAACTTGAGCCCATTATTCCGTGTCCTGCACTCTGGGATGATCAAGAAGAGATCCTGGCCCTCCTCTGTGTGACAACCTTTCAACTATTTGAAGAGTCCTATCATGTCTCCCCGCAATCTTCTGTTCTCCAGGATAAATATACCCAGTTAAATCCTTGCATAATCCACAATAATAGCACTATCAAAAACACAATAAGCTCAACTAAAATGTATTCCACAGGAAAGGTAGCACCTAGTCCAAGAGGTCACAAGCAGCGTCAAGGAAGCTATTGTAGAAAAGAAGGCTTCCTTCAGAAAATGGAAGTCTTGTTCAAAAGAGGAAAATAAAAGGGAACACAAGGTTGCACAAAGGAGAAGCAAGCAAGCAATAAGAGATGCAAAAAAAGCATTTTGAAGAGCACATCACTAATAATATCAAGGGCAACAATAAAGAATTCTTTAAATATCTCAGAAGCAGGAAACCAGCTAGCAAAGCAGTTGGACCGTTGGATGACAATGGAGCTAAAGGAGTACTAAAGGAGCACATGGTGATTGCAGAGAAGCTGAATGAATTCTTCGCATTGGGGTTCACTGCAGAAGATACAGGACAGATGACTTTGCCTGATTTCAGGAAGGGAGTCTAAGGAACTGAAGCAAATAGTGTGACAAAAGATGAAGTTCTCAACCTTATTGACAAACTGAAAACAAATAAATCACCAGGCCCAGATGGTATCTGTCCCAGCGTTCTCAAAGAACTCAAAGATTAGGGTGACCATATTTGGGAAACCAAAAAAGAGGACACCTAGTGTGCGTGTGGGGAAGCAGCTTTCTGAGTCCTGCAGAAAGTACGTTATTCCCCCGCCACCTTAAAGAACTCGATTGGAGTGGAGGAGGGGAAAGGATTTCATTCTGCACCATCACCATCCACTCCAATTGGGGCCTTTTCTATAATGTCCACGAATAACCCACTTTCCCCTTTAAGACCTCAATTGGAGCTCGGGGTGGGGGAATGATGTGCCTCAAGAAAGCATGTCATTCCCTCCTGCCATGCTAATGGCAGCCTTAAAGAGGAAGGTGTGTCATTCCAGGACATTATTGAAAATTATAGAAAATCCCCCCTGACACCATGGAAAGAACAAAAACCAGGACAAATCCGGGGAAATCCTGACAGTTGGTCACCCTATCAAAGATGAAATTACAGACCTTCTCACAAAAATATGCAACATGTCCCTAAGCTCAGCCTCTGTACCAGAGGACTGGAAGATGGACAATGTAACACCAATGTTTAAAAAGGGATCCAGGGGGATCTGAGAAATCACAGGCCAGTTAGCTTGACAGCCATTCCAGGTAAATTGGTTGAAAGCATTATTAAAGACAAAATTCATAAGCATATAGAAGGGCAAGTCCTGCTGAAGAAGGATCAACATGGCTTCTACAAAGGCAAGTATTGTCTCACTAATCGACTAGAATTCTTTGGGAGTGTCAACAAACATGTAGACGAAAGTGATCCAGTGGACATTGTTTACTTGGGCCGGATCTACACTACTGCTTTAAAGTGCTTTATAACAGTTATAAAGCGCTTTAACTGCTTTAAAGTGCTTTAAAACTGTTATAAAGCACTTTAAAGCAGTAGTGTAGATCCGGCCTTGGACTTCCAAAAGGCTTTGATAAAGTCCCTCACGAAAGACTCCTGAACAGTTATGGAATAAGAGGAGAGGTCATCCTTTGGATCAGTAACTGGTTAAATAACAGAAAGCAGAGAGTAGGAATAAATGGTCAATTCTCCCGATGGAAGGAAGTAAATAGTAGGGGCCCGCAGGGATTGGTATTGGGACCAATTCTTTTCAACTTGTTCATAAATGATCTGGAATTTATTTATTTATTTATTTGTTTGTTTGTTTGTTTGTTTATTACATTTCTATACCGCCCAATAGCCGAAGCTCTATGGGCGGTTCATAAAAATTAAAATCATAATAAGACAACCAACAGGTTAAAAGCACAATTAATTAGGAATTAGGAATGAGCAGTGAAGTGGCCAAGTTCTCCAATGACACCAAATTATTTAAGGATGTTGAAACACAAAGAGATTGTGAAGGGCTCCAAAGGGATTTCCCCAAGCTGGGGCAGTGGGCCTCCAAATGGCAGATGCAGTTCAATGTAAGCAAGTGTAAGGTGATGCACGTTGAGGCAAAACTCCTCAACTTTATGTATAACCTGATGGGATCTGAGCTGGCAGTGACTGAACAAGGAACACATCTTGGGGTTGTGGTGGACAGCCCAATGAAAATGTCAACCCAGTGCGTGGCAGCTGTAAGTAAGGCAAATTCCATGTTAGGCATTATAAGAAAAGGAATGGAGAATTAAATGGCCAGTATCATACCGCCCTTATACAAATTTGCAGATGACACAACATTGGGTGGGATAGCTAATCATAGAATCATAGAATAGCAGAGTTGGAAGGGGCCTACAAGACCATCAAGTCCAACCCCCTGCTCAATGCAGGAATCCACCCTAAAGCATTCCTGACAGATGGTTGTCCAGCTGCCTCTTGAAGGCCTCTAGTGTGGGAGAGCCCACAACCTCCCTAGGTAACTGATTCCATTGTTGTACTGCTCTAACAGTCAGGATGTTTTTCCTGATGTCCAGCTGGAATCTGGCTTCCTTTAACTTGAGCCCGTTATTCCGTGTCCTGCACTTTGAGAGGATCGAGACGCGATCCTGGCCCTCCTCTGTGTGACAACCTTTTAAGTATTTGAAGAGTGCTATCATGTCTTCCAGAGTATGTCAATACCCTGGAAGACAGAAACAAACTTCAAAGTGATCTTGATAGGCTGGAGTGCTGGGCTGAAAACAATAGAATGAAATTTAATAAATTTAATGAAATTTAATAAATGCCAAGTTCTACATCTAGGAAATAGAAACCAAATCCACAGTTACAAGATGGGGAGTACTTGGCTCAGCAATACTACAAATGAGAAAGATCTTGGAATTGTTGTAGATCGCAAGCTGAATATGAGCCAACAGTGCGATATGGCTGCAAGAAAGGCAAATGATATTTAGGGCTGCATTAATAGAAGTATAGCTTCCAAATCACTTGAGGTACTAGTTCCTCTCTATTCGGTCCTGGTTAGGCCTCATCTAGAGTATTGGGTCCAGTTCTGGGCTCCACAATTCAAGAAGGATGCAGGCAAGCTGGAGTGTGTTCAGAGGAGGGCAACCAGGATGATCAAGGGTCTGGAAACAAAGCCCTATGAAGAGAGACTGAAAGAACTGATATGTTGAGCCTGGAGAAGAGAAGATTGAGGGGAGACATGAGAACACTCTTCAAATACTTAAAAGGTTGTCACGCAGAGGAAGGCCAGGATCTCATCTGGAGCTTCCCAGAGTGCAGGACACAGAACAACGGGCTCATGTTAAATGAAGCCAGATTCTGGCTGGACGACAATGGAACCAGTAGGAGGTTGTGGTCTCTCCCACACTAGAGGCATTCAAGAGGCAGCTGGACAACCATCTGTCAGGGATGCTTTAGGGTGGATTCCTGCATTGAGCAGGGGGTTGGACTCGATGGCCTTGTAGGCCCCTTCCAACTCTGCTATTCTATGATTCTATGAAATCTATGGTGCAACCACACTTAAAGCTCCATCACACCGGCATGATAGAGATGTACAAAATTATGCATGGTGTGGAAAATGGGGATAGGAAGACACTTTTCTAGAAACCGAGGCCATCTCATGAAGCTGATTGGTGGGAGATTCAGGACAAATAAAAGGAAGGACTTCTTCACACAGTGCACAGTTAAATTATGGAATTCACTATCATAAGATGTAGTGATGACCACCAATTTGGATGGCTTTAAAAGGGGGTTGGATAAATTCCTGGAGGAGAAGGCTACTAATCCTGATGATTATGTGCTTCATCCAGTATTTGAGGCAGTAAGCCTGTGTGCACCAGTTGCTGGGGAACATGGGTGGGAGGATGTTGTTGCACCATGTCCTGCTTTGCTGGCCCCTAGTTGACAGCTGATTGGCCACTGTGTAAACAGAGTGCTGGACTAGATGGATCCTGGGTCTGATCCAGCATCAGGGCTCTTCTTATGTCCTTAAGGCTGCAAGGATTCATGTAGGGGTGAGGCACATGAGTAATTGCAATGTGAGTGATTGCAAGGGAGCATCACTCACATTCAAAACATGCACAATATGCAGAGTCCCACATCTGGCTGGAATGAGTGGCCAGGAGCTTGACAAAAGGATGTTGTTGTTTCTCCCCCAAGGGGCTGTTTATATGTTTTCTCAGCCCTGTGGTGGCTGTGAATCAGTGCTATGTCGGATATATGATTCAGCCACTGATTTGCAGGCACTGCAGGTCTTTTCCCTGAAGCTGCACATTGGAAAAGTTGGGGACTTACCTCGACTTTTCCCAAAGAAGCAAGGCTACCATGGTTCTTGTGCTTTGTGACCTTGCTCTGGAGTCAATCCAGAGGTGTTCCTGGGTGGATGGCAACTGGTAATTGGTTACCAGAAGCCAGGAAGAGGGTGGGGGCAGGCTCCAGTACCCAGATGAGCACTGGGAAACCCTGCACACCCTCCTGGAGTGGGGATTTCCCACCCCCACCCTGCAGCAGTGATACCATGTCACTTCCTGAAAACAGGAAGTAATTAGCCCCATTCACTCCTTTAGGAGAGATCAGCAACCGGACTTAATGATGGTGGGGGGTTTTTGCAGCGCAATAATGACCAGAAGGGGCGGAAGACACGAGAGAGGCAGATGATGTCATGTGAGTAATTCGTGAGGGCCCAGTAACGAGCATGCAGTAAAACGCTCATGGGATGGAGCTTTTAGTCCATTTCCTCCCCTTAATACAGCTCCCATGCACTTCACCTTCTGTGTTTCCCATTCCTTTGAATAAAATTTGGTAATGATAGGTGTGTCCAGGTGTGTGTCTTACACAGTCCTCTGCCAAATTCTGCACATGTGCAAAAAACCCACTGGGTTCACCTGAGTTGAGCACTCACTGCACAGGTACAAGGGACATTTTGAATAAAGGGCAGAAGCACCAAAGGGAACTAGTGAAGCAGGACTCATTAAAGTAATAATTACGGCCAAAAGTGACACAATGATGTGCCACCCCCAGCATATTGCTAACAGTACTGCGGGAGTTAAAGACACGTTGAAGATTCAATGCAGGGGAGTAGGATTTATTTCTTACTTTCAAGTAAACATGCACAGAAGGGGTTTGACTTTACAGAAACTCCCATCCAGCGTTAGGATATGTTAAAGATGCCCTGTTTTTGAAGCTTCAGCAGTTTAATGCTTTAGTGATATGGGGAGTTTTGTTTCTGTGCAGAAAGACCAACAAGCACACTTGTTGGTGGGCTAAGGGTTGGGGGAGGGCTTTGCCCCTTTTCCCTGGATGCCTGATATACAAAAGATTTCCTGCCCCTGAGCAGGGCAAAGTGGGGGAGTGGGCTTTTGTTCACGTTGAGTGGCGGGACCCCCAAGTAAGACAGATTTTAGTATGTAGTGTGACCTGTGAAAGCCCTTGCTTTGGGAGGGGTAGAGTTCGCTTTTTTCAGTTTATGGAAATCAGCTGCTGATGGACCAAAGGAGATTTCAGGAAAAAGTGGAGAAAAGCTGAAAGTAATTCTCAATGCATTTCTGTGAAGATTCCCCCCAGAACTCTTTGAGTCAAAGGAAACTAAACCTTCACCTGGAATTTCTCACCACTTCGGGATGTTGGGAGGAGGCAACAATAATTCAACCTAATGTTCATCTGTTGGGAGAATCACAGCAAATTTTGTCTTTGTATTTCATTGAGAGGCTCTTGTTTCTTGAAGCATAGCAACTCAAGATCAGAGGAAGAAATCCAGAAACCACTAAAAAGCTGGATAATCTGGAAAGGGCTGGGTGGCCAGATGACCCCAGTTCACACTGGTGAGGGACACTCTTTTTTCAGGATGTGGAAGTGGTTCGAGGGGCTTCCCTCACCTCCCTATGGGGTGCAAGATGGGCACACATGTCTTCTATCCACAGTGTCTTTGACCCTGCTGCCACTTCAGTCTGTGTAGATTTTTGAAACCACCCCATCCAAGACAAGAGGTCAATTGCCCCCCAGTTGGGTGAAGGAGCCTGTGCCTCCCTCCTCATCAGTCTGCACTTCCTTCCAAGACCAACTCCACACTTCCAACTTCAGTGGTGAGAACCACGGGGGTGGGGAGCCCCCATGAGCTGTTCCTCCTGGCAGACCACCGATCCCCCAAATGCAGGAGGCTGCGAGAGCTGCACTTGCTGACCAAATGCCAATGAGAGGAACCCAGAGGGTCATTTGGGCTCCCTTGGGCCAACTGCCACCATTTTGTCCATTCATCCTTCGCAGCAACACATGCAGCTGGTCCAGCGCGCGTGCACACACACACACACACACACACACACTGGGATGGAGGGAGCCAGGGAGAGGCAGCTCTCCCTCCTTCCCCTGGAGCACCTGAGCACCCAGCTTCTCCTCTCCCCTCCTCTCTGAGAACTGCCAGTGTAAGTACACTGTGCATTTCCAAGAAACGGCAACAAAGATAAAGAGCGGCAACACCCCTCCCTTCCTCAAGGCTTGAGCTGCCTCCTTCATTGCCCGTTATGCCTCTCAATGCTGCCAATCCAGCAGTCGGCTGGGATGTGGGGTGGCAGCAGCAGCACCCTCCTCCTCCTCCTCTGCTGGGGAGAGCTGCTTTGCAGGCAGTAAATTCATTTTCAGTATCGAGGCAACCATTTGTCTTCTTCTCCCCCTCCCCCAAGAATGGCTGCCAGGCACCTCTGCCTCCCTCCAGCCCAATTCCCCCCAACCCTAAGAAACACCCACACACACACCTGCTGCAGAACAACTAAGCTACAGAGCAAGCACACCTGTTTGCACCCTGTTCACTTTCCTGGCGCCCCTAAGGACTGATTAAGAGATGAGCGTTTTATTGCATACTCACTACTGCCCACTTACGGATCTTCACACATCCTTTAGATGATGACGGCGCCTCCCACTACTTCCGTTCATTTTTCCGTCGCAAAACAGACCCCTTTTAAAATGTCTTTAAAAAACAACAACGAATGTGCCGCCATTTCCTGTTGCGTGCAGGAAAAGTAGCACGATAAAAACAGCCCCTGAATGATCCACATGGTCATTGCTGCTTCCTCTTTCTCCTCCTGTGTAAAGAGATCATCACTATTGTGGGACAGCAACAGGAGGAGGCCATGGCGATGGTAGGGAAAGGCAACAATCCACCCGTCTGATGACCCTCTAATTCAATCACACATCAGTCTCACCAGCCTCTACACAGCTCATAGTCAAAGGAAGCTGGAGTGGCAGCCAAGTACCTCCAAGCGGGAGTCCCTCAGCCATGTGGCTTTGCAAGGTGGCCTTGGCCAAGCTACTCTCTCTGCCTCAACTCTCTGGTTGCTACAAGAAGAAGCTTACAAAAACACAGTGTGGTAAAGCACTGTAAGGAAATGCTAAATATTGATAAATACTTTAAAAATATCCAAAACAAGTTAAGGCAAGACATAAAATTGGCATACAAAACTTATACAATATTTATTTATTTATTTATTTATTACATTTTTATATCGCCCAATAGCCGAAGCTCTCTGGGCGGTTTGTACAAAGAAGGTTTGTACCAAGAAACCAATGAAACTGCAAAAGTTTGTCTCAAAAGGCAAGCTTGAATTGGCTGCCTAAAGCCTGGTCAAGATTGGGCTTACACTGTTCATTCCATAAGGTGGGGCCACCCCTGAGAAATCCCTGTCTCCATACCTATCAGTGGCACAGTGGAGACGGCAGATCCACCTGGCCTTCTTTTAAATCAATCATTGGTTCAGGCTTAGGCTCAGTGATAAGAAAATAGTTCCTATGAGCATGTGCAGAGCTTCCCCAGAGAGCCAGCCCAAAGACATCTGGGATGAGTGGACAAAAAGCTTGCCAATTCAGGCAGCAGCTTCTCCGTTGCCAGGGGCATGCACCTGGCGACAGAACTCAAGAACAGAGGCACTGCCCGCCCGCCCTCCCTTTCTTGACTGTGCATTTCTACATAAATTATTTCCCATGAATTCTAAAGAAGCTAAAGCAAAGGGAGCCTGCAAATCTCCCTCTCCAGGCAGCATGTCTCCAAGTGATGCTCCTCACACAAAAGTCTAAAACCAGCCTCATGTGATCCAGTGCTCCATGCATGGTCCGTTGCGAGCAATGGCAGAAGTATTGCGTGGCCATGCTCATGATCTGGACCAGCCGGGGGGGGGGGGGGGGCTGCCCCCGTTGGTGCCATTACCTCAACCGTCTTGCTGCCCCAGCCTACGCCTCTCTGCCCCTGTACTTCACCTGGCTGCATTCCAAGACAGTCAAGTGATGCCTACATTAAACTTGAAGGCTGAGACAAAGGGCACCATCAGACGAGTGTTTTATTGCACACTCATTACTGGGCACTCACGGATTTTTGCAAGTCCTATTCATGACATAGTCTGTGTCCTGCCCTCCGCTCGCCCCATCTAGCCTTCTTTGCATGACAAAAAAGACCCTGGGAAATCCAAAAAAAATTTGAGACAGAACTTGCTGCTCTCTCCTGCTGTGTGCAGGAGAAGCAGTGTGATCAAAACAGCCCACGTGAAGGTTGTTTACCACCTCTTTCAAAAGAGGAAGTAATGAGGGACAAAAGTGCAGGCGGAGAAACAATGGCAAGGAAACACAATTTCCCCCTGTGTGACGAAGCTGAAAACCAGAAGGTTCTTTTTGTGAAACCTGCTTCCTGCCCACCATGAGAAGGAGGGACCTCTTCCTTCAGCAATCTTTCCAGGATGGGGATGGGGTGGGAGATGCAAACAAGGGTGAAAATGGAGCAAGGGGGAGAAGAGAAGGCAGAGATATCAGGGCCTGCTCCAGTTGGCTTGCACACTTCCCCCATCCTCAGAAGATGACAGCATTGTAGTTGGAGTCTACTACTGCCAAACCAAGGAGAGGAGGTGGATGGTACTTTCCTGAAAGAAATTCTGCATCTTTCAAGGAAGAAAGAATTAGTAGTAAACCAATGACTTAGGGAGGTTGTGGCCTCTCCCACTCTAGAGGCCTTCAAGAGGCAGCTTGACAGCCATCAGTCAGGGGTGCTTTAAGGGAGTTGGACTCAATGACCTTATAGGCCCCTTCCAACTTTACTATTCTATGATTCTAGGACTTCAAGGAATCTTACATTTTGCTGGGAGACAAACTTCACTTGGGGACAACTGGATGATAGGAGGGGTAACACATTTGGAGTTGCAGGAGGTGGTGGCCCCTATGTTTATGGAACTCCCTCCCAAGATAGGTCCACTTGGCCTCTACGTCACCAGGTTTTAAGTGGGCCTTGAAGACTTGTCTGTTTCAAACTGCTTTAAATGATATTGTACTCTGCTGCTTTTTAATCTCTCAGATTATCTGCCTTGATTTAGTATTTATAATTTTACAGTGTTTTCTATAGTTTATATTGTTTTACTTGCTGATATGTAACATTTTCTTAATGTTTGTGTGAAATTATAGAATATAATATGCTGCAATTAATTTTGTGTTTCAAATATATTATGAACCAGCTTCACAGGGTTTCCCCTGAAAGGCCACATACACATAGAATCATAGAATTGCAGATTTGGAAGGGGCCTACAAGGCCATTGAGTCCAACCCCCTGCTCAATGCAGGAATCCACCCTAAAGAATCCCTGACAGATGGTTGTCCAGCTGCCCCTTGAAGGCCTCTAGTGTGGGAGAGCCCACAACCTCACCAGGCAACTGATTCCATTGTCGTACTGCTCTAACAGTCAGGAAGTTTTTCCTGATGTCCAGCTGGAATTTGGCTTCCCTTAACATAAGCCCGTTATTCCATGTCCTGCACTCTGGGAGGATCAAGAAGAGATCCTGGCCCTCCTCTGTGTGACAACCTTTTAAGTATTTGAAGAGTGCTCTCATGTCTCCCTTCAATCTTCTCTTCTCCAGGCTAGACATGCCCAGTTCTTTCAGTCTCTCTTCATAAGGCTTTGTTTCCAGACCCCTGATCATCCTGGTTGCCCTCCTCTGAACACGCTCCAGCTTGTCTGCGTCCTTCTTGAATTGTGGAGCCCAGAACTGGACGCAATACTCTAGATGAGGCCTAACCAGGGCCAAATAGAGAGGAACCAGTATCTCACGTGATTTGGAAGCTATACTTCTATTAATGCAGCCCAAAATAGCATTTGCCTTTCTTGCAGCCATATCGCACTGTTGGCTCATATTCAGCTTGTGATCTACAACAATTCCAAGATCCTTCTTGTTTGTAGTATTGCTGAGCCAAGTATCCCCCATCTTGTAGCTGTGCCTTTGGTTCTATTTCCTAAATGTAGAACTTGGCATTTATCCCTATTAAATTTCATTCTGTTGTTTTCAGCCCAGCACTCCAGCCTATCAAGATCACTTTGAAGTTTGTTTCTGTCTTCCAGGGTATTAGCTATCTCACCCAATTTTGTGTCATCTGCAAATTTGATCAGCGTTCCCTGCACCTCCTCATCCAAATCATTAATAAAAATGTTGAAGAGCACTGGGCCCAGGACTGAGCCCTGCAGTACCCCACTTGTTGTCTCTCCCCAGTTTGAGAAGGTTCCATTGATAAGTACTATTTGAGTCCGATTCTGTAGCCAACTGTGAATCCACCTAATAGTTGTTCCATCTAGCCCACTTTTAGCTAGTTTGTTAATCAGAATGTCATGTGGTACTTTGTCAAAAGCTTTGCTGAAGTCAATATATATGACGTCCACAGCATTCCCACGGTCCACAAGGGAGGTTACCTTATCAAAAAATGAGATCAAATTTGTCTGACATTACTTGTTCTTGACAAATCCATGTTGGCTTCTAGTGATCATCGCATTGATTTCAAGGTGTTTACAGATTGACTTCTTTATACTCTGCTCCAGAATTTTCCCAGGGATGGATGTCAGACTGACTGGTCTGGTTCCCAGGTTCCTCCTTTTTGCCTTTTTTGAAGATAGGGACAACGTTAGCCCTCCTCCAGTCGTCCGGCACCTCACCTGTCTTCCATGATTTTGCAAAGATAATAGACAAAGGTTCTGAGAGTTCTTCTGCTAGCTCCTTCATTACTCTAGGATGCAGTTCATCGGGCCCTGGAGATTCGAACTCATTCAAGGAAATTAGATGTTCTTTGACCATTTGTTTATCAATCTCAAACTTTAATCCTGCCCCCTCAACTTCTGCTTCACTTTTTCCAGGAGGGTCATAGACCCGCTTTTGGGAGAAGACTGAGGCAAAGTAGGAATTGAGCACTTCAGCCTTTTCTTTGTCTTCTGTTATTATTATTATTTATTTATATAGCACCATAAATGTACATGGTGCTGTACAGAGTAAAACAGTAATTCTTTCCTCTGTCTTTTACTACTCACTATCTGAAGAAAGCCTTTTTATTGCTTTTAGCATCCCTCGCTAATCTCAGCTCATTCTCAGCTTTAGCCTTCCTGACGCCATTTCGGCACTTCTGCGCCACTTGTCTGTACTCTTCTTTTGTAGCCTGGCCTTCCTTCCACTTCCTATATGTATCCCTTTTTGTTTTCAGGTTGTCTCTAAGCTTTTTGTGGAGCCACATTGGTTTCCTCTGTTGTCTTCTATCTTTAATGCTTGTTGGAATTGTTTGTAACTGTGCCTTTAAAAATTCCTTTTTTAAATACTCCCACCCATCCTGCACTCCTTTTCTCATTAGGCTCACTTGCCACGGGACCTTACTTATCATAGTTCTGAGTTTATTAAAATCAGCTTTCCTAAAATCCAGAGTATGTGTATGGCTACACTTAACTTTTCTCTCCTTCATAATCAAGAATTCAAGTATGACGTGGTCACTTTCTCCCAGAGTTCCCGTAACTGCCACTTTATCCACTAAGTCATTCCTATTGGTCAATATCAAGTCAAGGATTGCCGATCCTCTAGTTCCTTCCTCCACTTTCTGTAGGAGAAAGTTATCACCCACACATGTCAGGAATTTCTTGGAAGGGCCGCTTTTGGCAGTATTGGTCTCCCAACAGATATCAGGGTAATTGAAGTCCCCCATCACTACTACATCACACTTCCTTGAAACTCTGGCAATTTGTTTCTCAAAAGTTTCGTCCTTGTCTTCTCCTTGATTGGGTGGTCAATAGTAGACTCCGATTATCATGTTCTTTTTATTCCTTGCCCAATTTATTTTAATCCAGATGCTCTCAATGGGGCTCCCAGTCTGATCCGCCTGTATTCCTGTGCAGGGATAGGTATTTTTAACATATAGTGCAACTCCACCTCCCTTTCTATTTCTTCTGTTCTTTTTGAACAAGTTATAGCCTTTAATTGCTATATTCCAGTCATGGGAGTCATCCCACCAAGTTTCAGTTATACCTGTCAAGTCGTATTTGCCTTCATGTAATAAGAGTTCAAGTTCGTTCTGTTTGTTTCCCATGCTCTGGGCATTAGTCTATAGACATCGAAGACCATTTGTTTAATAGTCTGGCTTTGTTCCTACATTGTTGCGGACACTGTTTTGGGGCACTATTGGAGCTGTTCTCTGTACTGTGGTGCACTGGCCTTCATCTATTGTTGCCTCGAGGTTTACGTCTCCCGACCCCGTAAGATTCAGTTTATAGCCCTCCTGATCAAGTTCTTCATGCTGTGGCCGAACACATTCTTTCTAGCCCTTGTGAGGTGCAACCCATCCCTTGCCAGCAGTCCATCTTCCAAGTAATGTAGCCCGTGGTCCCAGAATCCAAAACTCTCACGTTGGCACCATCTTCGTAGCCAGTCATTCATCCAGAGTATTTTTCTTTCCCTTTCTAATCCTCTTCCAAGAACCGGGAGGATGGATGAGAAAACTACCTGGGCCCCAAAATTCTTCAGTTTCCTTCCCAGAGCTTCAAAGTCTGAAATGATTTCTTCGTAGTTCTGCTTGGTGACATCATTTGTTCCCACATGGATGAGAAGAAAGGGGTATGTGTCCCTGGACTTTATGAGCTTCGGTAACCCTTCAGTCACATCTCTAATCTGTGCTCCAGGGAGACAGCACACCTGCCGAGTCCATGGGTCTTCACGACTTACTTGGGTTTCAATCCCACACAGCAGGGAGTCTCCCACAACGACTACTCTTCTCTTCTTCTTGGTTGACCTACCTTCTGCCTCTTGTTCATTGTTGCACGGTGTCTCCTGTACTTCTTCCTCTGCAAACTGTCCTTCAGTCTCATCCTCCAGAAGCTAAAAGCGGTTGCTTAACTCTAATGGTTCCACTGGTGCAGAATGCCTTCTAGTTCTTCTGCTCCTAACTGTCACTCTTTTCCAGAGAGTTTCCTCTTCATTGGCTTTCCTCCCCTCAGCATAATGCACTTCTGCTTCAGCTGGCTGTTGCTCTTCAATCTCATGTGCTTCTTGTTGCTGTTGCAGTTCCACCGTTCAGTCTAAGAACTCATTTTCTCTTATTCTTTGGAGGGTGGACACTCGCCACTCAAGTCCTCTAACTTTTTCCTCCAAAATGCCACCAGCTTGCACTTGTTGCAGGTATACGCCATGTTGAGCTCAGGCAGAATCAAAGCTTTGGAGTTGGGGATAATAAAAGGTGCACAGGCCACCTTTTATCAGTGTAGGCTGCTATCCCAACAAATTCCTTATCTGGACAGAGGTAGCCTAGCTATAGTAATCCATGCTCTGGTAACTTCTTGTCTTGCTTACTGCAATAAGTGGGGCTGGCTTTGAAAATTCTTAACAGGGATTGGGTGCCCCCCCCCCAATGAGGTGAGTGTCTACTAAGGAGAGGGTCTTTTCCAATGTGGCACCACAGTTATGGAATGAGCTCCCCAGAGAGCTCCCCTGGCACCTATATTTTGTTTTACCTCTTTATTTTCTAAGGCATTTTAGTCTTTCAGTTTCTGTTGTTTTTTAATCTGTTACATTATGTTTTTCCATGCTGAATTGTATAGTTTTAACTGTTGTGAACTGCTCAGAATGCTATTAGAAAATGCTATAGAAATGCAATGCAATCAATCACATGGTACGCAGTTCTCAGGAAGGTAGGTGAACTGTTAGTGGGTGATAAAGAAAAGATGGAAGTGCTCAACAGTTTTGCTATCTTCTCCCAAAGGGGAACTTGTGACCACAGTGCCTCTGTACGATAATGCAGTCATTTCAGAGAAGTCAGCATGGGTTTGCCTATATCATTACTAGCTTAGTGGATCATGGGAATGCTGTGGTTGTAATTTAGCTTGATTTCAGCAAAGCATTTGATGAAGTCCCTCATGATATTTTGGTTTGGAAACTGGTTAAATGTCAACTAGATGATGTTGCCATCAGATAGATTCACAGCTGTTGGAAACTATATTCAAAGGCTGCTTCTCAATGGTTCCTCTTCAAAATAGAGGGAGGTTTCAAATAGGATGTCCTGGTGCTCTTCAATATTCTTATTATTGTGAAGTGGTGAGAATATCTATCAAATTTGTGCATGACACAAAATTAGGATAGCTAACACCTCAAACGATAGGAATAAAAGCCAAAATGACTTCGATAGAATGCAAAACAGGGTCAAATCTAACAAAAGATAATTCAACAGAGATAACTGCAAAGTCCTGCATCAGGTGATAGAGCAAGGGATTGGATTAAATGACAGGTTTCACAAGCTGAATATGAGTCACTAGTGTGATGTAGCTTCAAAAAGGCTAATGTGATTTTGGCGTGCATTACTAGAAACATAGTTTCCAAGTCACAAAAAGCAGGCGTTCCAGTTTACTCTGCACTAGTCAGACTATAGGAGATGCAAAAAAGAAAAAGCACTTTGAAAACCCTACTAAGAAGTTTTTAAATGTATCAGAAGCGGGAAACCAGCAAGGGAGGCAGTTGGATTGTTGGATGACAATGGAGTTAAAGGAATACTGAAGAAGGATGCAAAAAAAGCTGGGTGAATTATTCTCATCGGTCTTCACTGCAGAAGATATAAGAGAGTGCCTGAATTGATGTTTTCGGGTGGGGGCCTGAAGCAAAATAGCGGTGACAAAAAATGATGTTCCCCACCTTATTGATAAACTGAAAGCAAATAAATCATCAGGCCCAGATGGTATCCATCCTAGAATTCTCAAAGAAGTCAAATATGAAATTGCTGATCTTCTAACCAAAATATTCAACATGTTCTTAAGAACAGCCCCCATACCAAAGGACTGGAAGCTGGCCAAAATAACACCAATTTTTAAAATAGGAGTTGGGAAATTACAGGCCGGTTAACAATGTGTGTTCTGGGTAAAATTCTTGAAAGCATTATTAAAAATAAAATTAGTAAGCATATGAAGGACAAGCTCTGCTGAAAAAGATCAACTCAGCTTGTGCAGGGGTACGTCTTGTCTCACTAACCTCTTAGAGTTCTTTCAGAGTGTCAATAAACATGTAGACAGGGGTGATCCGGTGGACTTCCAAAAGACTTTTGACAAAAATCCTCACCAAAGACTCCTGAGCAACCTTAGCAGTCATGGAATAAGAAGAGAGATCCTCCTGTGGATCAGTAACTGGTTAAATAACATAAAGCAGTGAGTTCTATCAATGGAGAGAAGTGAATAGTGGGGTCCCACAGGGATCTGTATTGGGACTGATGCTTTTCAAATTGTTCATAAATGATTTGGAGTTAGGAGTGAGCAGTGAAGTGGCAAAGTTTGCCAATGACACCAATTTATTTATGGTGGTTAAAGCAAAAAGTGATTGTGAGGAGCTCCAAAGGGATTTCCCCAAACTGGGAGAGTGGGCCTCCAAATGGCAAAGGCAGTTCAATGTAAGCAAGTGCAAGGTGATGCACGATGGGGCAAAAAATCCCAAGTTCAACTATAACCTGATGAGATCTGAGCTAGTAATGACTGACCAAGAAAGAGATCTTGGGGTTGTGTTGGCCAGCTCAATGAAAATGTCAACCCAGTGTGTGGTCGCTGTAAAGAAGTTAAACTCCATGTTAGGCATAATTAGAAAAGGAAGTGAGAACGAAACTGCCAGTATCATATTGCCTTCGTACAAATCTATGGTGTGACCACACTTAGAATACTGTGTACAGTTCTTGTCACTGCACTGTCATGTCTCCCTCAGATTCTTCCAAGGATGGAGGGGAATGACAGGTTGCAGACCCAGATGAAAGGACTAGCACAGAAGCAGAGTCTTCACTACCATCTGATAGTGATCAATGCACTGCTTCAGCCCCTCTGTTGGATTCAGAGGACCAGGTTCCGCTGACCCCAATAGAGCGAAGGAGGCTTCATGTAAAAGAGCAATGGAGGTGAGCGTTGGTCCGTTTAAGACAGAAAGTCTTCTGGAAGACAGAGGACTAGTTGCCAGCATCTGCTCCAGGATGCTGATCTTAAAAGCAGGTAGAAGACACAGGAGACTCATTGGAAAACCAAAGTCAGGTCTCGTCAAGCTTGGTCCTAGACTCTGAGGCTTGCCCCTCATCTTTATGCCTTGAATTTCTTGGACTTTGGACTCTGCATTAGAAAAAGACTCTTTTCTGCCTCATTGAATTAACTTCATTAAACTGGTAAACTCCCCAGCACTGCATCTAGCCTCACCTCGCCCTCCCTCCTTCCCTGGCCTCGATGAGTTTATTACCCAGCTTATCTGCAAGGGATTTATCACAGTCATCGCATTTCAGCTTCAGTCAACCAGCAAAACCTGACACAACACCTAAAAAAATATATTGTAGAACTGGGGAAAGTGCAGAAAAGGGCATCAAGGGGCTGGAGCATTCCCCCTTTTAGGGAAGGCTACAACAGCTGGAAATGTCTAGCTTGAAAAAAAGGAGGCTAAAGGGAGACACAATAGAGTGGACAAAATTCATGGTGAGCAGAATGCTGGTAGGGAAATTCTTTTCTCCCTCTCTCATAATTCTAGAACCCAATGGGGTCATCCCATGAAGCTGATGCACCCATGTCCTGTTTGTGAGTCCCTGATAGACAGCTGGTGAACAGAGTGCTGGACTAGAGGGGTCCTTGGTCTGATGCTCTTAAGTTCTTATGTGATTCTAGTCCAGCACCCATGCAATGGGTGGTTTGGCCCTAAATTACAGAGATGCAAAATGAAACGAGCATCCCAGTCTACTGATAAGCACTTATGTATTTGGCTTGTACCTAACCCTGTCTTTCCACTAAAAAAAACAGCACTCGAGGCAGGCATGACGTGCCCTTGCTGTTCTGCCCATTTGGCAGTGAGTCATGAGATGGTGGGGTGGATTTGAATCCCAACAGAGCAGCAGCAAAACCTTCAGAACCATTCCTGAGCCCCAGACCTTGCCTAATTTTAGTGGTGGGTCAAAGGAATTGTGGGAATGGCAGGGTTGGGGTAAGAGGCTTTGATTAAACTCTGCAAGAAGAGCCAGCAAAACGCTCCACTTAGCACCAGTGAGCATCCAAGCGCTGGTCTTAGATGTGTCAGTCTCTGGGTCCACTGCCAGCTGCTCCATTCCTCCTGGCCTCTGTCTGTCCTGGGTGCCAAAGGGCTCTGCTTCTGGTGCACGTGCTCCAAGGGTAACCTTCCTAAAGCTCCCAAACATGACCCCACTCTCTGCCCCCCAGCTGGAACTTCTTCCCAACCTCCCCTTCCTCTCCTAAGACCCTCAGGCAGGCAGGCAGGCAGGCAGGCCAAGTGAGCGTGAAGGCATGTCAGGTAGTGGGCAATGCCAAAGCAGGGGTAGCTGCATGATGGAGGTCTACACGCGGAAAGCAGCGCTGGGCAAAGGGAGTGTGCACTTCTCAAGAGAAAACCAATCCTGGGGAGAAACAGGGTGAAGGCAAGCGTGGGGCCTCCTGCTGCCAAGGGTGGCATCCCTCAGGGCAGCAGATTCCCCCTCTGTCGCCACAGCTTCCAGGGCCTAAAGGTGCTTTTGCCCTCTTGAGAGTGCCAGCCTAGCTGTGCTCCTGCCAGCACCCACCTTTGCTCCTTGGGTGCCTTTTCCACCAAGGAAGGTTGCCTATAGCCACCCACTTCCTTGTTTTAATAATTGAGCCTCTGGCTATCACTATTCAAGGAATGCCTCAACGCTGTGTTCCCTGGGAAGGCCAGAGAGGAGCTGCGCAGCTCCTGGGCTGGCCAAGGATACTCCCATAAAGGCATCATCCCAGGAGGCACAATTAAGGGCCTTCTGGAGAAGGTCTACACTGAAGCCCTTTTTGTGTGCAAGGCCGGTCCCACTCCCTACCCCACCCCACCCCACCCGGAAATGCAGTTGTTGCACTGGGGGCATCAGCACAGCGCTCAAATTGTGAAAAAACAGGAGGAGTTCAAAAGGCCACATGTTTGTAGCGAGAGTGCGTGACGCAAGAGTCAGTATACTGCTGCAACTCAGGGTGGGGCTGTGGCTCAGCAGCAGCGCCTGTGCTTCGCATGCAGAACGCCCCAGGTTCAATCCCTCATGGCATCTCCAGAGAGGGCTGGGAAAGGAACCTGCCAGAAACCCTGGAGAGCTGTGGTTGCCAGTCTGTGTTGCCAGTACTGGGTTAGATGCCACTCAGGATATGGCAGTTCCTACGTTCCTAACTGTGGAGGCAGGGTGCCATTTCAGTTTCCTCTCTCTCTGTGTCCACTGACAGCATACACACCTTCAATGGTGTGCACCAATGGAGGGTGGAAAATAAATTGTGTGGTAATTCACAGTGGTGGAGCTCCACATGTGCTCAATCAAAAACAGCCACACCAGGGGTGGCAGGAGATCACTGAGGAGGAAAAGGCAAAAGAGGTGGGGTGGGAAACACAGTGGGAGGTCTTGGTGCTGGTTTTAGTGTTCACTGTTGTTTGTTTTTTGCTGCCCACAAATCCCATAAAAATCAGTCTGAGGAAATAGCAGGGAACAAAAAGAGGAGGAGAAAGGCATGAGATGGGGTGGGGGGGAAAGGTGGGGGGAAATGTTGCAAAACAGGTTCGACAGTTTTAAAGCCAATCCTATCGGTAGGAGTTACAATACAGCTAAGTTGGAATATACATATCCTTGCAGCACATGGAAACAATAAGGCACCAAAAAAGCTGTCATAACAGTGGTTTGGGAAACAGTCGAATATTGAACGAGAAATAGTGTCATCACAACAGGTTTATTGGACTGTTATTGTTTATTGTTTATTCATTATCACTAATGAATCATTACTGCATTCATGCTTCTTTAAAAGCCTAGTTAAGATGGTCCCTCTGATTTAGAAGGAAAGCAGCTACATAGGCCCCCAATCCAGAACATTTTCCCAATGTGGATCAGGGCCCTGCACCAGTTGCCTATCAAACATCCAGCCACAATTTACTGGTAGGTGCTGTCAAATGTTTTTCAAAGCACAAATAAGATAACATGTAGACAGAAGCAGGGAGAGGAAAAAAACATTTTAGCCTGCCTTGAAGCAACAAAATCTTTTTAATGCCATGATGAGCTTCAGGCTGCTCCCTTCCAACCCCATCTATTTCTTGAGTGCTTCAAGAAATATGTTGCATCCAGGTAGAAAGAAAGGGAGGGGTTGTTGTTGTTGTTGCATCATCATCATCATCATCATCATCATTATTATTATTATTATTATTATTATTATTATTATTATTATTAGCTTTTAGAGGTTCAGAGTTACACAAGGCAAGTCCAGGGAGCCCATTTCAGCCTTGAGAGTACAATTTCAGAAGCAAAGGAAGGAGGGGAGAATGTGCCTCCCCCCCCCCACAAGATGTGCCCTCTTTCAAGTTTTCATTGCCTGAATTTCTTCCCAAGATTTTACAAAAGGGATTTTTAACTCTGTCCCATGGCTCAACGATCAAAGGCCCACACATGCCAGCTGTAAGGTTATATTCAAGAAAGAGATAGAGAGATTTTGAGTAGGGAGAGAATTCACGTCATACTTGAATTCTTGATTACGAAAGACACAAAAGTTGAGTGTAGCCATACACGTATTCTGGATTTTAGGAAAGCTGATTTTAATAAACTCAGAACTATGATAAGTAAGGTCCCATGGCAATGAGCCTAATGAGAAAAGGAGTGCAGGATGGGTGGGAGTATTTAAAAAAGGAAATTTTAAAGGCACAGTTACAAACAATTCCAACAAGGAGAAAAGATAGAAGACAACAGAGGAAACCAATGTGGCTCCACAAAAAGCTTAGAGATGACCTGAAAACAAAAAAGGATACATATAGGAAGTGGAAGGAAGGCTAGGCTACAAAAGAAGAGTACAGACAGGTGGCACAGAAGTGTCGAAATGGCTTCAGGAAGGCTAAAGCTGAGAATGAGCTGAGATTAGCGAGGGATGCTAAAAGCAATAAAAAGGCTTTCTTTTTACACAGAGGAGGGCCAGGATCTCTTCTCGATCCTCCCAAAGTGCAGGACACGGAATAACAGGCTCAAGTTAAAGGAAGCTAGATTCCAGCTGGACATCAGGAAAAACTTCCTGACTATTAGAGCAGTACGACAATGGAATCAGTTACCTATTACGGTTCAGTTACGGTTTTTGTGAACCGCCCAGAGAGCTCCGGCTATTGGGCGGTATAGAAATGTAATAAATAAATACCTAGGGAGGTTGTGGGCTCTCCCACACTAGAGGCCTTCAAGAGGCAGCTGGACAAGCATCTTTCGGGGATGCTTTAGGGTGTATTCCTGCATTGAGCAGGGGGTTGGACTCAATGGCCTTGTAGGCCCCTTTCAACTCTGCTATTCTATGATTCTATGAAAGATTAGCCCACCCACCCACGCTGGCACCTTTGGACATTTTATTGTTTGTTTATTCCTCTTTGCATTTTGTGCCTGTTCATGTAAGCCTGTGGCAGGTCATCCAACTGTACATGTAGCTTAATCATAAACAGGCAAATAAGGATTCTGGTTGCTGACTTGGAGCTAAGCAGAAGCAGGGAAGAGCAGCTGGCCCAGCTCAAGGAGGAGCTAGAAAAGTAAGCCAGATTCCCAGGGAGCGAGCGAACAGGAAGAGCAAACAGGAGTTTGGCAGGGGGAGTTCGGCAGGGGAGGCCAAGGGGGAGGCCTCTAAATAATAATAATAATAATAATAAAAATAAATAAATAAAATAAAAATAAAAAAGAGGTGGGGGAAAAAAGAAAAGCATAAAGAGAAAAAAAAACCCCCCACAAAACCACCACCAAACAAAAGCAAAAAAACCCCCAAAAGATTACTTTCCCTTAAGACATCCTCATATAGTTGTGTACCTTCAGAGAGGACACAACAAAGCAAAGGCAATTCTACTATAATCAAAAAGGGGAAAAACAAAAGCAGAAATCGACATTATGGATGGAAAGGAGTCCCTAGAGGTAGTGACCTGCAAAGGGTGTGCAATGTTCGTGTTTCTGCCTGAGCTCAACATGGCGTATACCTGCAACAAGTGCAAGCTGGTGGCACTTTTGGAAGAAAAAGTGAGGGGACTTGAGCAGCGAGTGTCCACCCTCCAAGGAACAAGAGAAGTCGAGGAGTTCTTAGACCGAACGGTGGAACTGCAACAGCAACAAGAAGCACATGAGATTGAAGAACAACAGCCAGCTGAAGCAGAAGTGGAGTATGCTGAGGGGAGGAAAGCCAATGAAGAGGAAACTCCCTGGAAAAGAGTGACAGTTAGAAGAGGAATTAGAGGGCGTTCTGCACCGGTGGAGCCATTGCAGTTAAGCAACCGCTTTCAGCTTCTGGAGAATGAGACTGAAGGACAGTTTGCAGAGGAAGAAGTACAGGAGGCACCATGCAACAGTGACCAAGAGACAGAAGGTAGGTCAACCAAGAAGAAGCGAAGAGTAGTCATTGTAGGAGACTCCCTGCTGCGTGGGATTGAAACCCAAGTATGTCGTGAAGACCCATGGACTCGCCAGGTGTGCTGTCTCCCTGGAGCACAGATTAGAGATGTGACTGAAGGGTTACCAAAGCTCATAAAGCCCACGGACACATACCCCTTTCTTCTCATCCATGTGGGAACAAATGACGTCGCCAAGCAGAGCTACAAAGAAATCATTTCAGACTTTGAAGTTCTGGGAAGGAAACTGAAGAACTTTGGGGCCCAGGTAGTTTTCTCATCCATCCTCCCGGTTCTTGGAAGAGGATTAGAAAGGGAAAGAAAAATACTCCGGATGAACGACTGGCTTCGAAAGTGGTGCCGTCGTGAGAGTTTTGGATTCTGGGACCACGGGCTACGCTACTTGGAACATGGACTGCTGGCAAGGGATGGGTTGCACCTCACAAGGGCTGGAAAGAATGAGTTTGGCCACAGCATGAAGAACTTCATCAGGAGGGCTTTAAACTGAATCTTGTGGGGGTGGGAGACGTAAATTTTGAGGCAACAATGGATGAAGGCCAATGCACCACAGTACAGAGAACAGCTCCAACAGAGTCCCAAAATAGTGTCTGCAACAAGGTAGGAACAAAGCCAGACTATAAAACACATGGTCTTCGATGTCTATATACTAATGCCCAGAGCATGGGAAACAAACAGAATGAACTTGAACTCTTATTACATGAAGGCAAATACGACTTGATAGGTATAACTGAAACTTGGTGGGATGACTCCCATGACTGGAATATAGCAATTGAAGGATATAACTTGTTCAAAAAGAACAGAAGAAATAGAAAGGGAGGTGGAGTTGCACTATATGTTAAAAATACCTATCCCTGCACAGAAATACAGGCGGATGAGATTGGGAGCCCCGTCGAGAGCGTCTGGATTAAAATAAATGGGGCTAGGAATAAAAAGAATATGATAATCGGAGTCTACTACCGACCACCCAATCAAGGAGAAGACGAGGACGAAACTTTTGAGAAACAAATTGCCAGTGTTTCAAGGAAGTGTGATGTAGTAGTGATGGGGGACTTCAATTACCCTGATATCTGTTGGGAGACCATTACTGCCAAAAGCGGCCCTTCCAAGAAATTCCTGACATGTATGGGTGATAACTTTCTCCTACAGAAAGTGGTGGAAGGAACTAGAGGGTCAGCAATCCTTGACTTGTTATTGACCAATAGGGATGACTTAGTGGATAAAGTGGCAGTTACGGGAACTCTGGGGGAAAGTGACCACGTCATACTTGAATTCTTGATTATGAAGGAGACAAAAGTCGAGCGTAGCCATACACGTACTCTGGATTTTAGGAAAGCTGATTTTAATAAACTCAGAACTATAATAAGTAAGGTCCCGTGGCAAGGGAGCCTAAAAAGAAAAGGAGTGCAGGATGGGTGGGAGTATCTAAAAAATGAAATTTTAAAGGCACAGTTACAAACAATTCCAACAAGGAGAAAAGATAGAAGACAACAGAGGAAACCAATGTGGCTCCACAAAAAGCTTATTGATGAACTGAAAACAAAAAGGGATACATATAGGAAGTGGAAGGAAGGCCAGGCTACAAAAGAAGAGTACAGACAAGTGGCGCAGAAGTGCCGAAATGGCGTCAGGAAGGCTAAAGCTGTGAATGAGCTGAGATTAGCGAGGGATGCTAAAAGCAATAAAAAGGCTTTCTTCAGATACGTGAGTAGTAAAAGACAGAGGAAAGAAATGGTGGTTCAACTGCTTAATGAGGATGGCAAATTGATAACAGACGACAAACAAAAGGCTGAAGTGCTCAATTCCTACTTTGCCTCGGTCTTCTCCCAAAAGCGGATCTATGACCCCCCTGGAAAAAGTGAAGCAGAAGTTGAGGGGGCAGGATTGCAGTTTGAGATTGATAAACAAATGGTCAAAGAACACCTAATTTCCTTGAATGAGTTCAAATCCCCAGGGCCCGATGAACTGCATCCAAGAGTAATGAAGGAGCTAGCGGAAGAACTCTCAGAACCTTTGTCTATTATCTTTGCAAAATCATGGAAGACGGGTGAGGTGCCGGACGACTGGAGGAGGGCTAACGTTGTCCCTATCTTCAAAAAGGGCAAAAAGGAGGAACCTGGGAACTACAGACCAGTCAGCCTGACATCCATCCCTGGGAAAATTCTGGAGCAGATTATAAAGAAGTCAATCTGTAAACACCTTGAAATCAATGCAGTGATTACTAGAAGCCAACATGGATTTGTCAGGAACAAATCCTGTCAGACTAATTTGATCTCATTTTTTGATAGGATAACCTCCCTTGTGGACTGTGGGAATGCTGTGGATGTCATATATCTTGACTTCAGCAAAGCTTTTGACAAAGTACCACATGACATTCTGATTAACAAACTAGCTAAAAGTGGGCTAGATGGAACAACTATTAGGTGGATCCACAGTTGGCTACAGAATCGGACTCAAAGAGTACTTATCAATGGAACCTTCTCAAACTGGGGAGAGGCAACGAGTGGGGTGCCGCAGGGCTCAGTCCTGGGCCCAGTGCTCTTCAACATTTTTATTAATGATTTGGACGAGGAGGTGCAGGGAACGCTGATCAAATTTGCAGATGACACCAAATTGGGTGGGATAGCTAATACCCTGGAAGACAGAAACAAACTTCAA
Organism: Elgaria multicarinata webbii; assembly: GCF_023053635.1. NCBI lineage: Eukaryota > Metazoa > Chordata > Lepidosauria > Squamata > Anguidae > Elgaria > Elgaria multicarinata. The sequence goes on along the minus strand of NC_086184.1, from coordinate 34,280,620 downwards.
AGTGATCTTGATAGGCTGGAGTGCTGGGCTGAAAACAACAGAATGAAATTTAATAGGGATAAATGCCAAGTTCTACATTTAGGGAATAGAAACCAAATGCACAGTTACAAGATGGGGGACACTTGGCTCAGCAATACTACAAATGAGAAAGATCTTGGAATTGTTGTAGATCACAAGCTGAATATGAGCCAACAGTGCGATATGGCTGCAAGAAAGGCAAATGCTATTTTGGGCTGCATTAATAGAAGTATAGCTTCCAAATCACGTGAGGTACTGGTTCCTCTCTATTCGGCCCTGGTTAGGCCTCATCTAGAGTATTGCGTCCAGTTCTGGGCTCCACAATTCAAGAAGGACGCAGACAAGCTGGAGCGTGTTCAGAAGAGGGCAACGAGGATGATCAGAGGTCTAGAAACAAAGCCCTATGAAGAGAGACTGAAAGAACTGGGCATGTTGAGCCTGGAGAAGAGAAGATTGAGGGGAGACATGATAGCACTCTTCAAATACTTAAAAGGTTGTCACACAGAGGAGGGCCAGGATCTCTTCTCGATTCTCCCAGAGTGCAGGACACGGAATAACGGGCTCAAGTTAAAGGAAGCCAGATTCCGGCTGGACATCAGGAAAAACTTCCTGACTGTTAGAGCAGTGCGACAGTGGAATCAGCTACCTAGGGAGGTTGTGGGCTCTCCCACACTAGAGGCCTTCAAGAGGCAGCTGGACAACCATCTGTCAGGGATGCTTTAGGGTGGATTCCTGCATTGAGCAGGGGGTTGGACTCGATGGCCTTGTAGGCCCCTTCCAACTCTGCTATTCTATGATTCTATGATTCTATGAATTCTGAAAGGAATCTAGCATCAATTTGCCGCACATCTTGGAAATCTGAAGTTTCCCCTCTGCTTCCCAAACCAGCAGGTACAAGCAGGTTTTTCTCTAGACCTTCCAGAACATGATCTGAACTGTACTGGGGTTGGCAGCCCCTGAGAACTTCCTTCTGCAGAAGGCCTAGTACATGGATAGGATGAAGGAGCACTAGGGAGCGTGCTGGTGCATGCACTCTCTCACCCATGCACATGTAGGTTATGCTAATGTGGCAACTGAACACACTGGCTCAGCATTTCATTCCGCACACCCTTCCACCTCTCCTGGCCTCCAGCTGCCCGCAGCCTGCTGCTGCCCAGCCCAGCCCAGCCCAAGAACCTTGCCAGCACTAATGAATACTTGGGCTGCTTGTGCAATTCAGATGGCTTCATTCAGCTGTCCAGGACTCCCTTAATGTGAACAACCCACAGCCCGTGGTTGGTGGGCTCTCCAGACGACCAAGGTGAGCGTGGACTGGCTCTGCCCAGCATCCCAGGGGATTTGGCAGCAGAACCTGCCTCGTTGGCTGCCAGGCCCTTCCCTGCTCCGATCCTGGTTGGGGTTGGAGCCCCTTTTTAAAAAATTCTTTTTCTTATGATAGGGTGACCATATTTGGGAAACCAAAAAAGAGGACACCTAGTGTGTGTGTGTGTGTGTGTGTGTGGAAGCAGCTTTCTGAGTCCTGCAGAAAGTACGTTATTCCCCCGCCACCTTAAAGAACGCAATTGGAGTGGAGGAGGGGAAAGGATTTCATTCTGCACCACCACCATCCACTCCAGTTGGTGCCTTTTCTATAATGTCCACGAATGACCCACTTTCCCCTTTAAGACCTCAATTGGAGCTCGGGGTGGGGGAATGATGTGCCTCAAGAAAGCATGTCACTCACTCCTGCCATGCTAATGGCAGCCTTAAAGAGGAAGGTGTGTCATTCCAGGACATTATTGAAAATTATAGAAAATCCCCCCCTGACACCATGGAAAGAACAAAAACCAGGACAAATCCGGGGAAATCCTAACAGTTGGTCAACCTAGAATAAAGAGTTCAGGAAGTTTGTTCAGGAAGCCAGGAGATTATGATGTTTAGTTGGAGCAGGGGAGGGGGGGGGAAACTAATTTTAAGATATAAAAACCTACATTAATCTTCACCTCATGATGAGTACAGTGGTTCATGGGGTGTATTTGATTTACCATATGAATCAAAAACATGTGGTTACTCTTCCAGACCAGTCCCTCATGCTCACACAAATTTCACCTTCTACTCCTGAATGTTATTCATCTAAGAGGGGAAGCCACCATTAATAGCTTTCTTAACAGAGAAAGAATGGATTGGGTGAGAAATGATGTGCCTCAAGAAAGCATGTCATTCCCTCCTGCCATGCTAATGGCAGCCTTAAAGGGGAAGGTGTGTCATTCCAGGACATTATTGAAAATTATAGAAAATCCCCCCTGACACCATAGAAAGAACAAAAACCAGGACAAATCCGGGGAAATCCCGACAGTTGGTCACCCTATCTTATGAAAAATGGGGCCGGGAGTTGCTTTTTCCACATTTCACCAGGCCTGTTTTATGTGCACAAATGCCCTCCCCCCACCCTTTCTTTTTTAAAAAAAATCAGTGCAATTTCAGCCCCAGGTTTCCAAAAACCAGTGGCTTGCCTTGTATGTTTGAGCTGCTAATGAGCTGGAAGTATCTTACAGATACAGTGGGTGCGGGCAGGAGCAAGTTGCCCGGTAACAGAAAAACAATGTGGGTGGAGGAAGAGCGAAGAAGGACAGAGTCATTCTAGCCCCCTGATCATCTTTGTTGCCCTTTTCTGAACTTGTTCAGGTTTATCTGAATCCTTCTTAAAGTATGGTGTCCATACTTTATAATAGTCTAGGCGAGAGATCAGACCTGTGATTATTTCCTGTGATTTAGAAACTACTTCTGTTAATGCAACCTAATATTGTATTTGCCTTGTTTGCAGCTGCACCACACTGCTAACTCATATTCAACTTGTGATTGACTAAAACTTTGTCTGCCAGAGACCGGGAGACACTGGTCCAGTCTCTCCAAAACACGTTCCATTAACACCTTTGTCAGCATGAGTTTGTCAGACTGTTCTCCAGCTCGAAAAGGAACTTTAGAATTCTTGGGGAAGTTCTGCCTTGGCTGTTTTCTCAGTCAGAACCTTCAGCTAATGCAGTCTCTGCCCTGCACTCCGGTGCTCCTGATTAGAGCTCCACATCTAGGTTTTGCCCTGGGAGAATCAAGAGCACAGTAAAGCAGGGAGCAGAAAGAGCAAAGAGAGAACATGCAGAGTCACGTAAGCAAACCATGCTATAAAAAACCAAGTCCACTAGTTTCACAAACCACTTGGACTTGGGAGGAAGTTCCTCCCTAAGCCTCAAACAGTGTTTGAGAAACCCTCCCATGGAGCCACTACTCAATCAAATGTGATAGGGTAGAACTGGGGCCTTTCAGTTTGGTGGCTGATACTTTCAGTTTAAACCAAGTCTCTTCCAGGGCCAAAATAAAACAATTACCATACAGGTTGCCAAGTTTTTGAACCTGGCCATCCTTACTAGACCACGTATGATTGTATAATTGTTTGAATATATTCAGCTCAAGACCTAATGTTAATTTATGTATCCTTCTTTTGATTCTGCTCCCTTCCACTCTTGATCCCTATGCATTATTTCCATATATGTTTTAATGGTATGTTTTCTGTAATTAATTCAATGTATTGATTCCCTGTTGAAACGATTTGTATTTTTCTCTTTCTGATCAACTGACTGCAAATAAAGATATGGCGAACAAAGCAGCTGTAAATCTCCAGAATCAATCACACTATTCCAAGGTACAGTGGAAATGTACAGGCTATCTATGGCCCCATTCGAAAAACATTCCGTTTGCTGGATAACGTATGTATGTATGTATTTATTGCATTTTCATACAGCCTAATAGCCGAAGCTCTCTGGGCGGTTTACAAATTTACGTATTATCTGGAAAGGTAACCCTTATGCCACCCTGAGATCCTTGTGATATAGGGCGGGATATAAATGCTTTAATAAATAAATAAATAATAAATAAATAAATAAATAAATAAATATGTTTCCTCTCTAAATATTCTTCCCATAAAGCTTTTCCAAATGCACATTTAGTTGGACACATTTTACTGTGGTGCACATTTCTCTGGCACAGCCTACGTTCTCTGAAGGATAAGGGACCCCTGAAGTTCTCTTGCTCAGGTGGCCCCTCGGTCTCACTGTCCACGGACCCTCCAATTGGCTTACCTAGTGCCAGGAGTTTGGTGGTCTGCCACAGCCGCACTGTTCATGCGGTTGTCACCATCAGTACTTTCTGCATTGAATTTCCTTCTGACTTCTTGGTTTAACACTTCTTCCCTACGATATGTGCTGTATAAAAACTGAAACTCTCCATCATGTGATGACGTGGACAATGCAAACTTCTGCCAGGATACATTCATGATGTCTTAAAGGTGCCACAAGACTCCGTGTAGCTGTTACTGTCTGCTGTGGTTTCTATGGCGCCATCTCCCTGTCTTGTTCACAGACATTTCTGGGGTGGGCAAACGTCGCCCTCATCCCCTCGTGGCCCTCCCGTGTTTTCTTACAGCTGCTTCCATCTTTTCAGGGAAAATCACTTCAGGAGAAACAGCTGGAACAGCAGGCGCTCGAGGCCTTCGGTTGGCTGCTACTGCGCAGAGCGCGCTGCCTGCAAGCACCCCCCTCCCCCATCCTCAGCTGCCCTCTCAGCACTAGAGCTGCTGTTATGGGCTACATCCAGATGAAGCTTTCATAGTGCTGTCTTTGCCCTGCCTCAGCCACAGAATTTTATGGGGAGGGGGTCCAGGCAGCCTGATCTCCCACTTGCCACCCGCCCATGTTTTCCCACCACTTCTGCCATATATAGCAGAATATGAGTGGTGCTAGGAGCCCCCCATGTCATATGACAAGCTGCTGCAACTGTCAAAGGAGCAGATGCCACCGGCTGTGAACTCCACCCATGGGGTGCTATTTGATGAAAGGGGCCCGTTTGCCCCAGGGTGGGTCCTCTGGGGAGAATGCAGCTGGTGGCATTCGAGAGGGTGCTGTCTTTCTTCTATGACCTTTGTTCAAGGGGCACCTTCCCCGCCCCCAGGCCTCTTTTTACCACTTGGCTTTCCTGTAAAAGAAGCAAGTAAAATGCATCCCAGCTCAGGATGGGAGTGAAGTGGAGGATTTAATGGATGTTCAGCAGCAAATCTGCCATGTTTTTTTCTTCCAGGTAGAAAAGAGATCATATCTGCTGGGACAGACCAGGGTGGGACAGAGCTTCTCTACACAGAGGTTTTTTTTTAATATAATCTTGCAGCTTTACGGGGGCCGTTTCATGCACTTCCGTTCCCCCTCCACCCAAGAAGTTCTTTTATCAGGAAACTCCATATGTTTAATTATAAAGCCACTAGATGGCACTATGTTATAATACACTTCCTCTTTTCAAGGAGAAAATCAATGTGATTTTAAAATAGCTCATTATCTACTATCTTAAACAAAAATGGGATAAAGGTCAGAAAGCATGGGAAAGGCCCACACACTTGACAACAGCATGTAAAGGACCTGCAAACTTCCATGAGTAACCAATCTTGTTTGCAGGATAAAAGCCCTCTGTCTAGCTAAGCCCAGCGTTGTGTTCCCAAGAAGGGACAACCAGCAAAACCCCCAGGAAGCTCAAAAGAAGACATGCGTGGGGAGGAACCCCCTCATGTTGTCTCGGAATATGGATACTTCATGGAGCTATCATGACTCATAGGAGAACAGCTCTATCTCCTTTTGCCCCATCATAAGTGCTTCTGATCCATATTGTCAAAGATCAGCAACGCCTTAAGTAATTGTGTAAATGGATGCCAGCGATAGTTTTGGGTTATGATGAGTAGAAATTATGGTGATGAGTTTCAATGTGTTGGCGCTCTCTTGCTGGCCTCTCTTCCCACCCTACACACACCCCAGCCAACCCCATACCTGCTTCTGTGCCAGGGAGGGCTTCTTCCCCATTCCTCCCCACACACTTTCCCATTGTGGGCCTGCCAGTTGCCCCCTTCAAGAGTGGCCAGATTTACAGCCTGCCTGCCTGCCCTTCCTCTAGCAGGCATATTGCTCCAGCCCCTGAGAGCCCTTTCCCAATCCCCACATGTTGCTTGGAGCTTGCTGAGGTGACTCAAAAAGTGACTGTCTCAAAACCTCAAATCTTGTGCAGGTTTTTACCTGGATGTAATTCTGGATGAGACCTGTGGAAGTTATTTGTTTTTATTTTACTGATTTTTATGTTGCCCTTCAGAAAAAGTTTGAAGTGGCAGCAGCCTCAGGCAGAGGCCTATTGACCCTCTGCCCTCAGCTGGCTCATGTGGCAGGAGGAAAATTTTGGAACAATGCCTCACTTCAAATCTGCCAGACTCGGTCCTAAATTCCTTCCCCCAACTTGCAGGCTGGGGCTGAAAGAGGCCTCTCTCTGCCCTTGGTGACTGCACAGGGGTAGCACAGCCAAGAATGGGGCAGGCACTCCCCATGGCAAGGAAATGTTGGCCTTGGCCCCCCAAATGCCTAACGCAACTTGTGGGGGTGCGGTTCTTAGAGCAGTGCTGGGCTTCATCCTAGAAGGTGCTCAGGGGCGCACTTTACTACACCAAGGGCCACTCCTCACGAGTGCTCCTTGTCCTCCTTCTAGCAGTGGGTCCACATCAGGCTATGGGGCATGTCATGCTCTGAAGCAAAAAAAGGAAAAAGGGAAAAAAGAGCCACATTCAAGAGCTCTTCCTCTTTTTCATGCCCACAGACCTGTGGGCAAATGTTCAGTCAAGGTGTAATAGAAGTTGGGCAGGGTCCCTGAGGGCTGGAGAGCACTGGCCTAGGGCTGGATCTGGCTATGGCCCACTTTTGTCCCACAGAGCCCTGAGAAAGGCCACCAGGTCTAGCAAACGCTGAGAGCAGGTGGGCAGCAAGGAGGGGGGCTGTGGATATAACAGGCCGGCCGGCAGGCTGGCCATCCGGCTGGCCACTCAGATGGCTCAGGCAAGGAAGCCCAGATGCTTCATGCATGCAGACGAAGGCAAGCGCCTTCTCTCGAGGTCTTGGGCCACTTTGATCTCCCACAGTGACCATGACTCCCTCTGCCTGGCTCTCAGCAAGACACACGTGCACTCGCCTGGGCAAGCCCCCTGAGCTCCAGTTCAGGGAGCCCTCCTCTGCGATCGCCACGGGTGCGCCATGCCAGCCCCTTCAACACCAACAGCACAGGGATGGTGAACGACGCGCCACCAGCATGCTGGCTGCCGACTGACCTGTGATGAAAACGGCTTTCCCGGGGGCAGGGATCCTCTTCCTGCGTGTGGCACCTGCCAGGATGAGCCAGCAGGCCATGCTGGTGAGGGCTGCGCTGAGAGGCAGGGGCAGGCAGATGCAGCCCAAGCCCTGCAGCGGTGGCAGCAGCAGCAGCAGCAGCAGCAGCAGCCCCACGTGGAGCAGCAGCCTGGGCGTCAGCAACAGGTCGGAGCGCAGGAGTTTCACCGCCAGGCTGCAGAGGAGCAGCAGCCACACCGCGGAGCTGCAAAGCCAGCCCAGCTCCATGGCGGGGAGAGCGCGGGCAGCCGAGGGGGACGGCGCCGGGGTGTGCCCAAGGGGTGCCTCTGGGGAACGCGAGCCAGCCGCCCAGGACTTATACAGGTGCAGAGAGGGGAGGGGGCGGAGCTGCCCCTGTCCTGCGGCTGCAGCTGCTGCCAATGGGAGAAGGCGTCCAAGCCGCCCTCCGGCTGTCGGGCACAGAGGCACGCCCCGGCCGAGGACGGCCCGCGCTCTTCTGGCCTCCGCCGGCCGCCGCAACTCCCTGACCCCGCGTCGTCCCGCGGCCCGACCTTCGGCTGTCAGTGGAGGCCAACGAAGCAAAAGAATCGGGGGGGGGGAGGGGGCTCCCTTTCCAGAGCTCTGCATGGGGCCCAGGTTGCAGGAAGGCGACCTGGGCCCCTCCTAATGGTTCGATGACTCTTGCCCAAATGCCCGACCGCAGTGGCCACTCCTTTAATGAGCGGCCCACCCATCCCCGGAGGGCGCCAGGTCGTCTCCTCACGCTCTAGGGCCACGGAATCATCCTGGACGCCGCAGGCAGCAAGGATGGGGCCCTGCCAGGTGGTGTTATTTGCTTAGCATTACACTCTTCTACACCTCTGTTCTTTGTTTAAAACAACTCAGTAAAAGAATAAAATACGTTTCCTCAAAGCCAGCCAGCCCCACCCTGCAATAAGCCAATGGAAAGCTGTCATAAAACAAGGGTTGCAGCTGTCAGCTTCAGTTTTAAAAGGCAAACTGGAACAAATGGAGGTTTCCTCCACTGTCTGTGGAAACCCAAAGGGGAGGAGGCGCCAGAGACCTCCTGTGGAAGGGAGTTCCCAAGCCAGGGGACTGCCAAGGAGAAGGCCCTGTGAAATTCCCCATGAAATGGAATCTAGAGCAGGGCCTCCTCAGAAGATAGGGAGCTCCATCACACCTACATTTTGTCCTGCATTATCTACATTTGTTTCATTAGCGCTGGTCACTTGCACGTGTGTGCACTGTTGCGCTATTTCAGCTCCTGCATTTTTTCACCTGTGCTGGCTTGCACTTCCTCATAGAGCGACTATTCCAGTGAAATCTCCTCTCACTTGTTTTCTCTCCTGCTATTGCGCCTGTCCCTCCCCTGCCCACTCCCTTCTCCTTCCCCCTGCAGATCATTAGTTATTGTGGCTGTGAGGGACATTGAGATAGATGTGGGCAACCCCCCCCCCCCACACACACACTCTGGTTTTTCGGTCTAGCATTTTAGGGATTTGGGGTTTTATTGCCCATTTCTGGCATCTGAGCTGCACATGGTGCAGCATCTTTTGTTACACCAGATGCTCACAAACTGGCTCCTGGGGCTTGTCTTGATGAGGGGTTTGCCCCGGGGTGAATCCAGAAAGGTGGCAGGTCATTTATATGATGCAGCCAACATTCCAAACCCATCTAGGGGCACACTCCCAAAGCTCAGCTTTAAAAAAGTCGAGCACTTAACCCAACTTTTTTTTTCTGCTGAGGCATTGGCTGACTGGGAAGAGGGCAGACCACCTCCCTACCCCCAGTTGTTTTTTAAAAAATATGTATTAATTTTTACTGTTCAGATTCATCTCCTTCAGATGATTTAACCCAAACTGGATGCTTCCCAGCTCCTGTCGGCTTTCCCCCAGGATTTAGTTTAAAAGCTGCTCTGCCACCTTTTTTATGTTTAGTGCCAACAGTCTAGTTCCATTTTGGTTTAAGTGCCACCTGTCCTTTTTGTACAGGCCCGGCTTGTCCCAAAACGTTCCCCAGTGTCTAACAAATCTGAAGCCCTCCTCTCTGCACCATCGTCTCATCCACGCATTGAGACGTCTCACCTGTGCCTGTCTATCTGGCTTTGCGCGTGGAACTGGTAGCATTTCAGAGAAAGCTACCTCAGTGGTCCTGGATTTCAGCCTCCTCCCTAGCAACCTAAATGTGGCTTCTAGGATGTCACAATGTCCCCACATCATTGGTACTAACATGGACCATGACAACTGACTCCACCCCAGCACTGTCTACTATGCTATCTAGACAATCTGTGATATCCTCAACCTTCGCACCAGGCAGGAAATTTACCATGCGGTTTATACGCCCGTCACAAACCCAGCTGTCTATGTGTCTAATGATCGAATCTCCCACTACCAGAGCCCCCCTTCCCCCTGAGGCACATCCTTGGTGTGAGAGGATATTTGCACGTCTCTTGAGGAATGGGTCCCTTCTAAGGGATCCTTGCCCTCTTCTCAGAGTGACACCCTCCTTCCTTGAGACCCTCATTCTCCGTGACTGCAGAGGAGCTGTCACCAAAGTAGTGGGAAGTCGCTGTTAGGTCCCTAAAGGTCTCATGTATCAACCTCTCTTAGCTTCTCCAGGTCAGCAACGTTGGCCTCAAGGGAACAAACCTGTTCCCTGAGAGCCAGGAGCTCGTTACACCAAGCACACACCCATGATTTCTGTCCAGCTGGCAGGAGACATGAATGCTAGACTGGGGCCAAATAATTATAAAATGGCTGAGAAAATGGGTTTAATGCCAGAGGATCTGAACCACTTCCCCATCAGGAACTCTAAGGACCCGGGGATCAATGAGGCTGGCCAATCTCTTTCCCCCCTCATTTTTTAAATTCCATCTGTGTCTATGTAATGGGTCAGACAGAGACCCTGAATCAGATCTATATACATACATAGGACCTAAGGGGGAAAGTGTTATTTGACCCTTTTACAGCCAGCCATCTCTTTGTTTGTTGATTTCAAAGTCCTGATCAGACCTGAGAGTGATCTTATGCCAATCCAACAATCTCTCCTTCCTCAGCTTAGCCCAATACCACCCCCAGAAAATTTGATGGCTTCACCTGAGAATTTAATAACTCAAGGAGACAAAAGGGTCCGTTGGAATTGGAAGGTACAAGCCACTATAAATTCCTTCCTTATGTCTCCTAAGACTCTTTTGCTAAGAGACCAACTCCTAACTCACTCAGACCCCTTGGAATATTTTGATAAATTAGTCCAAGAAATTAGACCTTTTGTGGTTAGCCCTAAACCTAAGTATCCAATTAAACAATTCAACTATGGCTGGTTTGATGCACAATGCGTCACTCAGAAGCACATCCTAGCAAGAGCTATAAGAAAATTGAGATGGGAAGATTCGCCAGAAAATTACAGGCTCTATATACGTCTTCGAAGAGAGTATAAAAAAACTACTTAGGGAAAAAAAGGCAGAGTATATTCACCACACTTGAATGGAGTTAGGCCGGGCAACCATGGAAAGGGATTCAACTAGATTCTGGGCTCTGGTGGCAAAAGGGAAAAGCAAGGCATACGGCCCTATCGATAATCAAATCACCTCTGCGCAATGGTATGCCCACTTTTCTTCCCTTTTTAGCCACCCTATCTTAAGAACCACCATGAACTCCCGTTATAGCATAGATATACCTGCGCTTTCTTGCTGTCCTGAATGGGACCCAGTAACTGTTAATGAAATAAACATTCTGGTTAATTCCCTTCCTACCAAAAAAGCCCCTGGAGAAGATATGCTCCCTGGAGAATTATTTAGATCAAATCCTGGTTGGTGGTCCCCTCTCCTTGCCTCATTGTTCACCCATATTAACCATCATGGGAAAATTCCACAGAGATGGGAGGTAGACATAGTTGTCCCTATTCATAAAAAAGGTTCCAAGGCTGACCCAAAGAATTTTAGACCAATCAGACTTTTGAATGTTGTATCAAAACTATATTCAAAGTATTTATTGGGAAAGCTGCAGTCTTGGGCAACTGAAGATGCTGTTATTGCTGAAGAACAATCAGGGTTTGTGAAGGGTAAATCCACAATAGATCAATGTTTTGTCCTCCATCATGTGATCCAAAAATATTCACAAAATGGTAGAAAAGAGCTATTTACTGCTTTTGTGGATCTCACTTCTGCCTTTGACCTAATAGACAGGGCACACCTTTGGCAAAAGTTAGGCACCACTAATATCGACAGAAGGCTGCTCTTCTTAATTCAATTGCTGCATACCAATACTTTCCTTAGGGTTAGACTTGGGGCAAATGGGCTGTTATCTGATAATATCCCTACTGATAGGGGAGTCTGACAGTGATGCCTTTTGGCACCATTTCTATTCAATTTTTATAAATGATATTGTTCAAGAACTGAGAGGCTTAGAATATTTTCCAGTCTCCATTCAAGATGTCAAACTCTCAGTTCTTTTGTATGCTGACGATATTGTTTTGATTTCTGCTACCTTAATTGGGATGCGGAGACTTTTGAGGAAGTTGAACATAGAATCATAGAATCATAGAATCATAGAATCATAGAATAGCAGAGTTGGAAGGGGCCTACAAGGCCATAGAGTCCAACCCCCTGCTCAATGCAGGAATCCACCCTAAAGCATCCCTGACAGATGCTTGTCCAGCTGCCTTTTGAAGGCCTCTAGTGTGGGAGAGCCTAGGTAACTGATTCCACTGTCGTACTGCTCTAACAGTCAGGAAGTTTTTCCTGATGTCCAGCTGGAATCTGACTTCCTGTAACTTGAGCTCGTTATTCCGTGTCCTGCACTCTGGGAGGATCGAGAAGAGATCCTGGCCCTCCTCTGTGTGACAACCTTTTAAGTATTTGAAGAGTGCTCTCATGTCTCCCCTCCATCTTCTCTTCTCCAGGCTAAACATGCCCAGTTCTTTCAGTCTCTTTTCATAGGGCTTTGTTTCCAGACCCCTGATCATCCTGGTTGCCCTCCTCTGAACACGCTCCAGGCTTATGTCTCCAGGCTTATGTCTCCACGCTGCTCTTTTGTGCAAAACATCTTTTGCACAAAAGAGCAGCTAACAGTTAATCATTCTAAAACTAAAGTGGTGGTCTTTGGGAAGAAGGGAAAACCTCACAGATGGAGACTGGATAACAAACCAGTGTTGTTGTACAACAACATTATTTCAAATATTTGGGTTTGGGTTTTAATTCAAAATTGTCTTGGAAGCCACACTTGCTCACAGTTAAGTTGAAGTCCTCCCATTCTATTCATTCCTTATTACAGTTCTCCAGATTTCATGGGGGGGGGGGGGAATCTTGGTTGATCCCACAGTTGAGGTATTCTGAAAGAAGATTGTGCCACTATTATTGTATGGTGCAGAGATCTGGAGATACAGTAATGCTTTCCCCTTAGAAGTGATGCAGAACTCTTTTCTAAAATCGTTCCTGGTTGTCCCCAAAGGAACGCCTGCCCCCCTTTTAAGGGCTGAAACAGGGCTAATATCCATTCAAACTGGGGCACATGTTGCACTAGCCCTATACCGGCTGAAGCTGGCTAGCATGAGTGATTCCCGGCTCCCAAAAATGCTCCTTAGAGCAATTACAATCCTTGTCTCAAAGTTCTTGGGCAAACTCAGTCAGTATGATACTATATCATTATGGGATTAATGTGGAAGCCCTAACAAATTATTCCTCTAACAGAGTCAAACAACTAATGAAAGAAAAAAATTAACTTGATTCCAAATGGCGGGACCTTCATTTACTTTCCCAAATAGCTTACTCATCCTGGTATCCAATATACAAAACATCTTTTGAGTTGGACCAGTACTTTATCAATCTTACGCTGGCACCACTTAGAAAAGCATTTACAGCTTTGCTCTTTCAGAGTATGCCTTCTGCCTATTTAAAGGGAAGATTCAATAACACCCCTGTGCACCAAAGACTCTGCATCTGTGAGTCAGGGGAAGTGGAGGACATTCAACATTATCTATTGCGATCCCCTAGACTAAAATTTCTTGACTACATTCTTCGCTACCTTTCTAACTGTCCTTCCCTTGAGCAAATTTGTATCTTGCTGGCTGGCAATAATACATTTTTTACTGCTCAGGTTGCAAAATTTGCCTTGGCTGCAAGTAAGCTGAGAGCTAGGCATCAAGACCATTTACAAGTATTGTAATGGGGAGTTGGAGATTTTGCCCTTTTAAAATGTGTTGTTCTAGTTCCCCACTGTGGAGCTCTTAATTTATGTAAATACAATTGTGTATTTTTATATTCTTATATTTTTGTTTTTGTTTTTATTTTATTTTAAATCATCTATTTTTATTCCACTTTTAACTTGTATTTTATTTTTCTAACTATGTTAAATTGTGATGGCTTATCGCTTTTAGCAATAAAGATTTCATTCATTCTGTCCAGCAGGCAGATAATCATACATGTGGCATGAAGTGCAATACACTGGGAAGTGCAATACACTAAGTGCAATACACTGGGAAGCCCCCACACCCCTGCTGGCCTTCTACCTTCATAACTGGTTTGTTGTTGTTACTGCTGTTACAGGGTTTTTTTTGTTTTGTTTTATGAATCTCCCTCTTGACCTCCTCTGCCAAACTCCCCCTGTCAAACTCCTGTTTGCTCTCCTGTTCACTCGCTCTGATCATTTCCCTCAGCACAAATCCTTTTATTTTAACAAAACACATTCCCATACATGGGAATGACCCCAATAGGGTCATGTAAAAAATCTTTTCATGGGGTTGTGACTGAATGCATTTATGTTTGTGCTGTCATGTTGTGTAAAAAAATATTTGGGCTTGGTGTGTGTGTGATTTGCAGATTGAGAAATGTGTGTGTGTGTGTGTGTGTGTGTGTGTGTTTAGGCCTAGAATCCATTTTGTTTTGCTGTATAATGCATCTCAATAATATTGTGATCATGTGGTTTTAAAAAATCATTTATTTCCTTTTCTTGGTGCAAGTTAATACATAGTCCTAGCTAAATCCCTCCTGTTTGATGGGGCACTTAAACATGTGATTACATAACACAAACTCTCTCACTTGCAGTGATTGACTCTTATTCGGCTGCTGCCTCAGTTAGTCTATGTGTGAAATGGGTTTCCTGGTCTCCCATCTCCATTTAATTTAAATGTTGGATAAGTGGGCTTGTCTATAAATATCTTTCTCTGTGTTGTGACATACCCTGGATAAATTGTGTTTATCTAACACACTTTCAAAAAGCATGCTCTCTATTAGTTCTGGGAACATACTATGCTGCAGTTATGTAACCCAAACTCTCTCTAGCAATAATTGACTCTTATTTGCCTGCTGCCTCAGTTTGACTTTGTGTGAAATAGGCTCCCCTCCTATTGCTTCAGTAAGTGGGCTCTGCCACAAATGGCTTTCTCTGTGTTATTCTGAAGGGGTTTCTGGGAGGGAGGTGACCCCCTTGGCTCTGCCTCCAGTGAACCCACTTTCTGCCCCACCAATTAGGATTAGGTAACTGAGGTTTGGGGTGGGGGCACTCAAAACTGCATCACACTTAAAAACCCTGATATCTAAACTTATTCTTGGCAGTTCTTAAAACTATACTCCAGCACCAGCAGCCAGCCAGCCAGCTAGACGAACACCCTTTGAAGAATTAATCTGCTTATTCCATGGATCTCTTCCTTTTTTCTCATTACAGAAGGCCAGAAAAAATGAGAGGGAGAGGAAAGAATTAATCTGTACCTTCTCCTAGGGTGACCAGAAGCACCAGGAAACTCTGGAGACCTCCGGAAAAACAGGTCTCTGGGGCAACTGGGACTGGCCCCCAATTCACCGGGGGAAAGGGCTGGTAGATGCGCTCTCAGGCTTCTGGGAATCTGTCCTCCAGCCCTCCCCCAGAGCCAATCTAGTGCAGGAGAAGGGCTAGATCAGACCAGGGGGGAGGGGGAGGCTGAAAGACACATTCCTGGACTTCCAGGCTCCCTTCTCCTTCATTGGTGGAGATACTGGAACCAGTATCTCACGTGATTTGGAAGCTATACTTCTATTAATGCAGCCCAAAACAACATTTGCCTTTCTTGCAGACATATCACACTATTGGCTCATATTCCAAGATCCTTCTCGTTTGTAGTATTGCTGAGCCAAGTATCCCCCATCTTGTAACTGTGCCTTTGGTTTCTATTTCCTAAATGTAGAACTTGGCATTTATCCCTATTAAATTTCATTCTGTTGTTTTCAGCCCAGCACTCCAGCCTATCAAGATCACTTTGAAGTTTGTTTCTGTCTTCCAGGGTATTAGCTATCCCACCCAATTTTGTGTCATCTGCAAATTTGATAAGCGTTCCCTGCACCTCCTCATCCAAATCATTAATAAAAATATTGAAGAGTGTGTGGGCTCTCCCACACTAGAGGCATTCAAGAGGCACCTGGACAGCCATTTGTCAGGGATGCTTTAGAGTGGATTCCTGCATTTAGCAGGGGGTTGGACTCAATGGCCTTGTAGGCCGCTTCCAACTCTGCTATTCTATGATTCTTCCTTTTGTGCAACATTTTTGTCATTAGGTATTGCTATTTCAATGAGGTAGTTGTGTTTTTCTTGGTTGTTTTTTACTGTTATGTCTGTTTGAAGTTGAAACAAGTTAAGAGGTGCTAACCTTTAGTCCGTTTTGTTCCATGGCTAATGTTTGCAGGGGAATAGTAGTTTATGAATGCTTGGTTGCTATACTAGATTTTTCTGTCAGCTGCTTCATTTGTTCAGTGGTAGCAGTATGCTGAATGTGTGAGTATGGACATGAGAAAGGTGATGAGGAAAGAGTGTTAAATGTTAGGAAAGGTGAGACTATGGTCATCCAGTAAAGGACTTGCAGTCAGAAAAGAAATTTTAGGGAAGGGGAGACGGTATGACACAAAGTATAGCAAAAGCTTCAAAGTACAGCAAAAGCTACAATAGTAGGAATGAGTGAAGTTAATTTCAGATACATTGAATGTCTCACTTGTTCTTTATTTCAGTAATTTTAACATTAAGATGTTATGTAGAACAGGTTTGTCTTGTATGCTGTGAAATCAGATATGTGACCAAGACCATGTTGGGTGGGCAGCCCCCTTGGGGGCTGGGCATGTTGGTGGGCACGCCTCTTTGGGGCCTGGACATGTTGGTGAGCACACCCCTTTGGGGGCTGGACATGTTGGTGAGCACACCCCTTTGGGGGCTGGACATGTTGGTGAGCACACCCCTTTGGGGGCTGGACATGTTGGTGAGCACACCCCTTTGGGGGCTGGACATGTTGGTGAGCATGCCCCTTTGGGGCCTGGACATGTTGGTGAGCACACCCCTTTGGGGGCTGGGCATGTTGGTGAGCATGCCTCTTTGGGGGCTGGACATGTTGGTGAGCTTGCCCCTTTGGGGGCTGGGCATGTTGGTGAGCATGCCCCTTTGGGGCCTGGACATGTTGGTGAGCACACCCCTTTGGGGGCTGGGCATGTTGGTGAGCTTGCCCCTTTGGGGGCTGGGCATGTTGGTGGGCATGCCTCTTTGGGGCCTGGGCATGTTGGTGAGCACGCCCCTTTGGGGGCTGGACATGTTGGTGAGCTTGCCCCTTTGGGGGCTGGACATGTTGTTCTCCTTTTTGGTTTCCAAAATATGGTCACCCTACTTTATTTATTTAAAACATTTATATCCCACTCTATATCAATAAGATCTCAGGGTGGTGTACTTCTCCACATCTTCCTTTTTTCTCCACAGAGAATTAGGACAGGAATGGGGTGGATGGGGAGAATTTACTCACAGTGCAAGCCTATGAATGTTTACTCATCAATTAATCCTTCCATATTCAATGCCTCTTATTTATTTTATTACATATTACAAAGGCAATGAATTATAATAGAAAAAAACAGTTTCATTAGGAGCATCATCTTCAAAAACATAGTCTTTTGGATCTTTAGACTACTATTTCACAAGCCGAACAAAACTCAGGAAAAAGTCTGATGTCACAAAAGCACAGGGTTCCTCGGAAAGACTAACTGAACCAGAATGTGACTGGTCTGATGTCCCAGAAGCACAGGGTTCCTTGGAAAGACTAACTGAACCAGAACTTGACTGGGAGGAGGAATTATCTGGCAATAGTAGTGAGTCTGATATTTCTGAAATAGATAATTTTGAAGATGAAAGTGTTGAGTTGCCAGATCATAGAATCATAGAATAGTGGAGTTGGAAGGGGCCTATAAGGCCATCGAGTCAAACCCCCTGCTCAATGCAGGAATCCACCCTAAAGCATACCTGACAGATGCTGGTTTAGGGGTTGAGTTAATGCCTTCCTTTGTAAAAAAAAAAAAAAAAAGTTTCCAGGTCTAAGTGACATTGCACAGTCTCAAGAAGAAAGTCCAATTCAGCCAGAGCTATGGGTTTATTACATATTACAAAGGCAATGAATTATAATAGAAAAAAACCAGTTTCATTAGGAGCATCATCTTCAAAAACATAGTCTTTTGGATCTTTAGACTACTATTTCACAAGCCGAACAAAACTCAGGAAACAGTCTGATGTCACAAAAGCACAGGGTTCCTCGGAAAGACTAACTGAACCAGAATGTGACTGGTCTGATGCAATGTGGGTTGCAATGTGGAGACATTGCAACCCAGCAGGGAACAAATGCTATTCTTGGTTAGAATACAGTGTAATACAAAATGCTGTGTTGTGCTTTGCTTGTTGCCATTTCTCTGGAAAAGATCCCTGTACTGCTGAAAATCCATTTACTCGTAAAGGGTTCAACAACTGGAAAAAAGCTACTGCTAATTATTCAGGATTGAAGCTGCATAACAGAAGTGCAGTCCACAAAGCCTGTAAGGTGGCATGGGAGAGTTACAAACAAACAGAAATCCAAAGGAGGCTCAGTTTTAGTGCAATTAAGTGATGCTCATAAAGAACTTATTGAAGAAAATAGGCAGAAATTCTTTTTCTCACTGCTGTACAAAACATTGCTCAGCGTGGACATTGGGAAAGTGAGACAAGTGATAACGGGAAATGTTCTTGAACACTTGCATTTAGTCGCAAAACATGATCCCAGAATCCAGTCTAAAATAGATACTCTTCCTCACAATGAAAAGTACACACATCATTCCATTCAAGATGAATTGTTAGGCATTATGAGCAGAATGGTTCTGTAGTCAATTTATCACGAAGTGAAGGAAGCTGGCTTCTTTGCATTAATTGATGATGAAACTAAGGACATACGTACGCAGGAACAAATGTCCGTAATTCTCTGTTATTGCTATAATGGCAATATATATGAAGGTTTTGTTGGTTTCCATCCCTGCCGTTCACTGAATGCTCTTTCACTACTGACTTACATAAAGGAAATCATAGCATGTTGTGGCATAGATATCAAGAACTGCATAGCACAAACATATGATGGTGCCAGTGTAATGAGTGGAAAACTAAATGGGGCACAGGCACTGCCCCTAAAAGAGGTGCCACAAGCCATCTATGTTCATTGTTTCAAGCACAGGCTGTTGATGTATGTAAGAATATTGATGTTGTTGCAAACTTCATTAATCTTCAACAACTGTACATATTTATATCTTATGTACATCCACATTTCATTGAATTGCAAAGACAAACAAGGAATAGAATTATTGAATTAAAAAGATTGTCAGACACTCACTAGGTGTGTCAGATTGCATTGTGTCTAGCAGTTAAGTCAACACTTCTTGTAATTCTATTGTTTCTGAATATAATCAGCAATGAATCAAATTCTGAAAGAAGTGTAGAGGCTTGTGGCATTCTAAATCAAACAGATTTTGGCTTTGTATTTTGCCTGAATCTTTTTAGTGAAGTGCTTCTTGAACTAAAACTGGTATCAGATTATTTGCAAAAATCCGATTGTGATGTG
This sequence comes from Elgaria multicarinata webbii, assembly GCF_023053635.1. Classification (NCBI taxonomy): domain Eukaryota; kingdom Metazoa; phylum Chordata; class Lepidosauria; order Squamata; family Anguidae; genus Elgaria; species Elgaria multicarinata. Next base: position 34,261,580 of record NC_086184.1, on the reverse strand, counting down.
GCTCAAGCATGTGCCCTCTGATTGATAAATTGCAAGATCTGAAAGATCAGGAGGAAAAATTCCATAAAATTATGGCAGATGCAAAGATACTTGCAGAAGAAAATTCAATCAAAATGCAAAATAAAGAAAAGAGAATGTGCTGTATTCCAAAACAATTTCAAAACTATGTTGCTGAATTAAAAACAGTGGAAAGTATTGATTCAAAAAATGACCATGATTTTAGAATTAAGGTGTTCCTTCCTGATGTTGATTGCACTATTAGTGAACTTCAGAGAAGATTTTCAGACAAATGCAATGTTTTGTGGGGTTAGCGCTTTCAATCCCAAGTGCTGTTACTTCCTTGATTCAGAAAAACTCAGACCATTTGCAACTCAGACCATTTGCAGTGACATGGATGGATTTGAAGCAAAACTCAGACTTTTCCACAACGTTCTAGAGAGGTATGAATGAGAAAGACAAATAAAAATTGACAGAGTGAACCAGATACTTACTCTTCTTGAAGAACTGAAACTGTCTTTCAGTGAACTCCACAGACTGTGTGCCATAGCCATTACAATACCTCCAACAAGGGCTGGATGTGAATGAACGTTTTCATACCTGTGGCAAATTAAGACATACCTGAGGAGCAGTCTGGGTGATAAACGTCTAAGTAATATTGCTATACTGGCAATTGAAAAGAAACTGCCATAAGCCCTGGTCCTTAAAACGGTTGTCAATCGTTTTGCAGGCATGCATAAAAATTGGCACATTCAACTTCTTTAGATCTATGTACTTCTCCATTCCCTCTCAATGAGTGACAATCGGTTGGCAATGGCTATAACTCAGATACACAACAAACACTGGGTTTCCTAGGTGTACAGGGTGCAAGTGTCTCAGTTTGCTCTTACTTTTCCTTACGCTACCTTCCTGGTTCTGCCTGCACTGGTTGAAAAGTAACTGTTTTCTAAAGAAAGTGTTTTGTCTGTTTAATCTGTATGTCAAGGAAATGCTTATATACCAACTATCTTGTTTGAAAGCCTTTTTCCTTACTGCGATTTGAGTTTAGCTAATACATGCTATATTAAAAAAAAACTAAATTAATCAATATATGATTTATTTCAGAATATATTGTTAGGGTGGCAGTTATAATGTGAGATATACCATTATTTTTCTTCAGAGACTTTAACATGTGGGGCACAGCCCACCCACCTAGAAATATACTTTACCCCTGCTGTGCCCCCCCCTTAATTTTTTTTTCTCGTGCTGCCACTGGGATGGGATGGCCTCGTTCCTCCCCCACCATTTCTTTTTTTAAAAAAACTTTTCAGAGGAGCCAGGCAGGAAAATTCACACTTGCCTTCCTTCCCATGCAGATGTCAGGAAGGAAGGCAAATGCAGGTGCAAGGCGCTGCCCAGCACCAAAGCACCTCCATATAGACAGGGGCAAGATCTCATTTTTTTATCAGGGGGGGATCCGCACTTCGCTCCCAGAGTGCTTCTATCCGACCCCAATGCACCCCGAAAACAATAGTCTGACTTCCCTGTAAAAGAAACGATGAAGAGCCGTCCATGCCGCCGCCGCCGCCGAGTTCTCCTCATCGGCGGCGGCGGCGGCGGCAGCATGGACGGCTCTTCGTCGTTTCTTTTACAGGGAAGTCAGACTATCGTTTTCGGGGTGCACTGGGGTCGGATAAAAGTGCCCTGGGAGCGACGTGCGGATCCCCCTCCAGGTAACCTCCCTTGTGGACTGTGGGAATGCTGTGGACATAATATATCCTGACTACAGCAAAGCTTTGGACAAAGTGCCACATGACGTTCTGATCAGCAAGCCAGCTAAAACTGGGCTAAATGGAACAACTATTAGGTGGATTCACAGTTGGCTACAGAATCAGACTCCAGTGCTTATCAGTGGCACCTTCTCAAACTGGGGGGAGGTAATGAGTGGGGTACTGCCAGGTTCAGTCCTGGGCCCAGTGCTCTTCAACATTTTTATTAATGATGTTGATGAGGAGGTTCAGGGAATGCTTAACATATTTATTTAGAATATTTATATACCACTTCCCATTCAAAATTTCAGAGTTTTATTTTATTCAGAAATAAAATAAAATAAAACCAGAATAAAACACCTTAAAATAGATTTTCAAAAGAAGCAAAATGAAAAGTGAACCGTGAACTGGTCGTTAAGGGAATTTGCAGATGATACAAAATTGGGTGGGATAGCTAATACCCTGTAAGATAGAAATAAACTTCAAAGTGATCTTGATAGGCTGGAGTGCTGGGCAACAGAGTAAGATTTAATAGGGATAAATACCAGTTTCTACACCTAGGAAAAAGAAACCAAATGCACAGTTATAAATTGGGGAACACTTGGCTCAGCAATACTACAAATGAGAACGATCTTGAAATTGTTGTAGATCACCTGCTTAATATGAGCCAACAGTGTGACGTGGCTACAAAAAAAGCAAATGCTATTTTCATATGCATTAATATGAGTATAGCTTCCAAATCATGCGAGGTAGTGTTCCCCCTCTGTTCGGCAGTGCTTAGGCCTCATCTTGAGTATTGCATCCAGTTCTGGGCTCCGCACTTCAAGAAGGATGCAGACAAGCTGGAGCGTGTTCAGAGGAGGGCAATGAGGATGAACAGGGGTCTGGAAACAAAGCCCTATAAGGAGAGACTGAAAGAACTAGGCATGTTTAGCACTGAGAAGAGAAGATTGAGGGGAGACATGATAGCACTCTTCAAATACTTGAAAGGGGTTTCATTCAGAGTAGGGCCAGGATCTCTCAGAATCATAGAATAGCAGAGTTGGAAGGGGACTATAAGGCCATCGAGTCCAACCCCCTGCTCAATGCAGGAATCCACACTAAAGCATACCTGACAGATGGTTGTCCAGGCCTTTCCCTCAGATTTAAAGGTACGGGCAAGCTGTTACTTCGAGAGGTGTTCCTTCAGACACCTTTGCATTCCTTCACAGTGGTGGCCCCACACCTCTGGAATCAACTTCCATCTCGGGTTTGTCAGCTCCTTTCTTTGCAGGTCATCAGGAAAGCTCTGAAGACCCACCTCCGGTCACTGGCCTTCCCTTAAGTCAGGTCCCATTGGCTTTTATTGGTAAATTTGGCCTTTAATTATTTTAATTGGCAATCTCTGTTTTTATGGATTTTATTGAAACACGTCTTGATGGATTTTTTATTGCATCCATTTCGTGTGGTTTTCAACTTATACAACCACCTTGAGAGGGTTCCACCCCTTAAAGGCAGCCTAAAAATAATTTTAAATAGATAGATCCCTTAGTAGCAGCCAACTGGTCCTTCAATGTCAACCTCTAAGAAAGCTTTCCCCAACCTAATGCCTTTGCACTACAAAATACACATCAGCCCCAGCTAGCAAGGACAGTCAGGGAACTGCTGTGATCTATAGGTCTTCACCCCTCCATCCCGCTAGGTCTACCTAAGGCCAGAGTGGGGATGCTGCAGGTGTACTGCCCACCTTGCTGTCCAGCCGCCTCCCTAACTGAGCCCACAGAGGGGGTCAGACAAACACAGGAAGTTGCCTTAAGGGTCCATCTAGCCCAGGATTGTCCACACTGACTAGCAGCAATGGCTCTCCAGGGTTTCAGGCAAGAGCTTTTCAAGCCTTACTTGGAGATGGGGTGTGGATGTGTTATGCCATAGCTAGACCTAAGGTTTATCCCTGGATTGTCCAGAGGTCAAACCTGTTCATCTAGGTGACACACAGGGAATCCAGTGCTCAGGCAGGGGCGAACCCTGGATGATCCCAGGATAAACCTTAGGTCTAGCTGTGGCCTTAGTTAGTGCAAAGTATAACCTGCTTTTCCTTCTCAATGGACACTAAAAGTGTGGCCACAGGCAGGCCCCTGCCGTGTGCTTCACTGGCCCATGATGCCAAGGATGCCCATCCTAAGAGCCATGCTGACTTTGTACCAAAGTCCCAAGTGGTGGCAGTATCTTCTCTGTGCTTGCTAATGTACTGCTCACCTTCAGATAGCCTCTTCTGTTATCCAGCCGTCTTGTTTCAGTTGGGCCAGCGCCTCGCCCAACACAAGCAACTGTTTACAAAACACACCCTTCAGCCAGGGAGTGGGGGAGACGGCAGAGTTATTCTCAAAACCAGTTAGTCTTACAAAAATGCCGAAGGGGGAAAAAGCTAGTTCATGCTGTTTCTCTTGGAAACACTCTCTCAAGGTCAAAGTCTTCGATATCCTCAACTTCTGCACGTACAACATTCTGCACAAGACCAAATATCTGTTGTAACATTTGCATTCTAAATAATCATAGAATAGTAGAGTTGGAAGGAGCCTATAAGGCCTTCCTGCTCAATGCAGGAATTCACCTTAAAACATCCCTGACAGATGGCTGTCCAGCTGCCTCTAGAATGCCTCAAGTGTGGGAGAGCCCACAACCTCCCTAGGTCATTGGTTCCATTATTGTACTGCTCTAACAGTCAGGAATTTTTTTCTTGATGTCCAGACAGAATCTGGCTTCCTGTAACCTTGAGCCCATTAGTCTGTGTCCTGCACTCTGAGATGATCGAGAAGCGATCCTGGCCCTCCTCTGAGAACCTTTCAAGTATTTAAAAAGTGCTATCATGTCTCCTCCTAATCATCGCTTCACAAGGTTAAACATGCAAGTTCTTTCAGTTTCTCCTCATAGGGCTTTGTTTCCAGACTCCTCCTCTGAACACACTCCAGCTTGTCTGCATCTTTCTTGAAGTGTGGTGCCCAGAACTGTAACTTGTAACTTGAGCCTGTTAGTCCATGTCCTGCACTCTGTGAGGATCAAGAGGGACGTACTAAAACAAAGGACAATGCTTGCCCATAGGGAAACCATACTTGCCCATAGAGAAACCATACTTGCCCATAGGGATGCATTGAAAAGGGCTTGTCCATACGGAAACATAGGACAGAATTCTCCATAGAGAAACCATACTTGCCCATAGGGATTCATTGCAAATCCCTTGCCCATAGAAAACAATGGGACAGAATTCTCCATAGAAAAACCATACTTGCCCATAGGGATTCATTGCAAATCCCTTGCCCATAGGGATCCATGGGACAGACTTCTCCATAGAAAAACCATACTTGCCCATAGGGATTCATTGCAAACCGCTTGCCCATAGGGAAACATAGGAAAGAATCCTCCATAGAAAAACCATACTTGCCCATAGGGATTCATTGCAAATCGCTTGCCCATAGGGATCCATGGGACAGACTTCTCCATAGAAAAACCATACTTGCCCATAGGGATTCATTGCAAATCGCTTGCCCATAGGGAAACATAGGAAAGAATTCTCCATAGAAAAACCATACTTGCCCATAGGGATTCATTGCAAATCGCTTGCCCATAGGGATCCATGGGACAGACTTCCCCATAGAAAAACCATACTTGCCCATAGGGATTCATTGCAAATCGCTTGCCCATAGGGAAACATAGGAAAGACTTCTCCATAGAAAAACCATACTTGCCCATAGGGATTCATTGCAAACCGCTTGCCCATAGGGATCCATGGGACAGAATTCTCCATAGAAAAACCATACTTGCCCATAGGGATTCATTGCAAATCCCTTGCCCATAGGGATCCATGGGACAGACTTCTCCATAGAAAAACCATACTTGCCCATAGGGATTCATTGCAAATCGCTTGCCCATAGGGAAACATAGGAAAGACTTCTCCATAGAAAAACCATACTTGCCCATAGGGATTCATTGCAAACCGCTTGCCCATAGGGAAACATAGGAAAGAATCCTCCATAGAAAAACCATACTTGCCCATAGGGATTCATTGCAAATCGCTTGCCCATAGGGAAACATAGGAAAGAATTCTCCATAGAAAAACCATACTTGCCCATAGGGATTCATTGCAAATCGCTTGCCCATAGGGAAACATAGGAAAGAATTCTCCATAGAAAAACCATACTTGCCCATAGGGATTCATTGCAAATCGCTTGCCCATAGGGATCCATGGGACAGAATTCTCCATAGAAAAACCATACTTGCCCATAGGGATTCATTGCAAATCCCTTGCCCATAGGGATCCATGGGACAGACTTCTCCATAGAAAAACCATACTTGCCCATAGGGATTCATTGCAAACCGCTTGCCCATAGGGAAACATAGGAAAGAATTCTTCATAGAAAAACCATACTTGCCCATAGGGATTCATTGCAAATCGCTTGCCCATAGGGATCCATGGGACAGACTTCTCCATAGAAAAACCATACTTGCCCATAGGGATTCATTGCAAATCCCTTGCCCATAGGGATCCATGGGACAGACTTCTCCATAGAAAAACCATACTTGCCCATAGGGATTCATTGCAAATCCCTTGCCCATAGGGATCCATGGGACAGACTTCTCCATAGAAAAACCATACTTGCCCATAGGGATTCATTGCAAATCCCTTGCCCATAGGGATCCATGGGACAGACTTCTCCATAGAAAAACCATACTTGCCCATAGGGATTCATTGCAAACCGCTTGTCCATAGGGATCCATGGGACAGACTTCTCCATAGAAAAACCATACTTGCCCATAGGGATTCATTGCAAATCCCTTGCCCATAGGGAAACATAGGAAAGAATTCTCCATAGAAAAACCATACTTGCCCATAGGGATTCATTGCAAACCGCTTGCCCATAGGGAAACATAGGAAAGACTTCTCCATAGAAAAACCATACTTGCCCATAGGGATTTATTGCAAATCGCTTGCCCATAGGGAAACATAGGAAAGACTTCTCCATAGAAAAACCATACTTGCCCATAGGGATTCATTGCAAACCGCTTGCCCATAGGGAAACATAAGAAAGAATTCTCCATAGAAAAACCATACTTGCCCATAGGGATTCATTGCAAATCCCTTGCCCATAGGGATCCATGGGACAGACTTCTCCATAGAAAAACCATACTTGCCCATAGGGATTCATTGCAAACCGCTTGCCCATAGGGAAACATAGGAAAGAATCCTCCATAGAAAAACCATACTTGCCCATAGGGATTCATTGCAAATCCCTTGCCCATAGGGATCCATGGGACAGACTTCTCCATAGAAAAACCATACTTGCCCATAGGGATTCATTGCAAATCGCTTGCCCATAGGGAAACATAGGAAAGAATTCTCCATAGAAAAACCATACTTGCCCATAGGGATTCATTGCAAATCGCTTGCCCATAGGGATCCATGGGACAGACTTCTCCATAGAAAAACCATACTTGCCCATAGGGATTCATTGCAAATCGCTTGCCCATAGGGATCCATGGGACAGACTTCTCCATAGAAAAACCATACTTGCCCATAGGGATTCATTGCAAATCGCTTGCCCATAGGGAAACATAGGAAAGAATTCTCCATAGAAAAACCATACTTGCCCATAGGGATTCATTGCAAATCGTTTGCCCATAGGGAAACATAGGAAAGAATTCTCCATAGAAAAACCATACTTGCCCATAGGGATTCATTGCAAATCCCTTGCCCATAGGGAAACATAGGAAAGACTTCTCCATAGAAAAACCATACTTGCCCATAGGGATTCATTGCAAACCGCTTGCCCATAGGGAAACATAGGAAAGAATTCTCCATAGAAAAACCATACTTGCCCATAGGGATTCATTGCAAATCCCTTGCCCATAGGGATCCATGGGACAGACTTCTCCATAGAAAAACCATACTTGCCCATAGGGATTCATTGCAAACCGCTTGCCCATAGGGAAACATAGGAAAGAATTCTCCATAGAAAAACCATACTTGCCCATAGGGATTCATTGCAAATCGTTTGCCCATAGGGAAACATAGGAAAGAATTCTCCATAGAAAAACCATACTTGCCCATAGGGATTCATTGCAAATCCCTTGCCCATAGGGAAACATAGGAAAGACTTCTCCATAGAAAAACCATACTTGCCCATAGGGATTCATTGCAAACCGCTTGCCCATAGGGAAACATAGGAAAGAATTCTCCATAGAAAAACCATACTTGCCCATAGGGATTCATTGCAAATCCCTTGCCCATAGGGATCCATGGGACAGACTTCTCCATAGAAAAACCATACTTGCCCATAGGGATTCATTGCAAACCGCTTGCCCATACGGAAACATAGGAAAGAATTCTCCATAGAAAAACCATACTTGCCTATAGGGATTCATTGCAAATCGCTTGCCCATAGGGAAACATAGGAAAGACTTCTCCATAGAAAAACCATACTTGCCCATAGGGATTCATTGCAAACCGCTTGCCCATAGGGAAACATAGGAAAGAATTCTCCATAGAAAAACCATACTTGCCCATAGGGATTCATTGCAAACCGCTTGCCCATAGGGATCCATGGGACAGACTTCTCCATAGAAAAACCATACTTGCCCATAGGGATTCATTGCAAATCCCTTGCCCATAGGGAAACATAGGAAAGAATTCTCCATAGAAAAACCATACTTGCCCATAGGGATTCATTGCAAACCGCTTGCCCATAGGGAAACATAGGAAAGAATTCTCCATAGAAAAACCATACTTGCCCATAGGGATTCATTGCAAATCGCTTGCCCATAGGGATCCATGGGACAGAATTCTCCATAGAAAAACCATACTTGCCCATAGGGATTCATTGCAAATCCCTTGCCCATAGGGATCCATGGGACAGACTTCTCCATAGAAAAACCATACTTGCCCATAGGGATTCATTGCAAACCGCTTGCCCATAGGGAAACATAGGAAAGAATTCTTCATAGAAAAACCATACTTGCCCATAGGGATTCATTGCAAATCGCTTGCCCATAGGGATCCATGGGACAGACTTCTCCATAGAAAAACCATACTTGCCCATAGGGATTCATTGCAAATCCCTTGCCCATAGGGATCCATGGGACAGACTTCTCCATAGAAAAACCATACTTGCCCATAGGGATTCATTGCAAATCCCTTGCCCATAGGGATCCATGGGACAGACTTCTCCATAGAAAAACCATACTTGCCCATAGGGATTCATTGCAAATCCCTTGCCCATAGGGATCCATGGGACAGACTTCTCCATAGAAAAACCATACTTGCCCATAGGGATTCATTGCAAACCGCTTGTCCATAGGGATCCATGGGACAGACTTCTCCATAGAAAAACCATACTTGCCCATAGGGATTCATTGCAAATCCCTTGCCCATAGGGAAACATAGGAAAGAATTCTCCATAGAAAAACCATACTTGCCCATAGGGATTCATTGCAAACCGCTTGCCCATAGGGAAACATAGGAAAGACTTCTCCATAGAAAAACCATACTTGCCCATAGGGATTTATTGCAAATCGCTTGCCCATAGGGAAACATAGGAAAGACTTCTCCATAGAAAAACCATACTTGCCCATAGGGATTCATTGCAAACCGCTTGCCCATAGGGAAACATAGGAAAGAATTCTCCATAGAAAAACCATACTTGCCCATAGGGATTCATTGCAAACCGCTTGCCCATAGGGAAACATAGGAAAGACTTCTCCATAGAAAAACCATACTTGCCCATAGGGATTTATTGCAAATCGCTTGCCCATAGGGAAACATAGGAAAGACTTCTCCATAGAAAAACCATACTTGCCCATAGGGATTCATTGCAAACCGCTTGCCCATAGGGAAACATAGGAAAGAATTCTCCATAGAAAAACCATACTTGCCCATAGGGATTCATTGCAAATCCCTTGCCCATAGGGATCCATGGGACAGACTTCTCCATAGAAAAACCATACTTGCCCATAGGGATTCATTGCAAACCGCTTGCCCATAGGGAAACATAGGAAAGAATCCTCCATAGAAAAACCATACTTGCCCATAGGGATTCATTGCAAATCCCTTGCCCATAGGGATCCATGGGACAGACTTCTCCATAGAAAAACCATACTTGCCCATAGGGATTCATTGCAAATCCCTTGCCCATAGGGATCCATGGGACAGACTTCTCCATAGAAAAACCATACTTGCCCATAGGGATTCATTGCAAATCCCTTGCCCATAGGGATCCATGGGACAGACTTCTCCATAGAAAAACCATACTTGCCCATAGGGATTCATTGCAAATCCCTTGCCCATAGGGATCCATGGGACAGACTTCTCCATAGAAAAACCATACTTGCCCATAGGGATTCATTGCAAACCGCTTGTCCATAGGGATCCATGGGACAGACTTCTCCATAGAAAAACCATACTTGCCCATAGGGATTCATTGCAAATCCCTTGCCCATAGGGAAACATAGGAAAGAATTCTCCATAGAAAAACCATACTTGCCCATAGGGATTCATTGCAAACCGCTTGCCCATAGGGAAACATAGGAAAGACTTCTCCATAGAAAAACCATACTTGCCCATAGGGATTTATTGTAAATCGCTTGCCCATAGGGAAACATAGGAAAGACTTCTCCATAGAAAAACCATACTTGCCCATAGGGATTCATTGCAAACCGCTTGCCCATAGGGAAACATAGGAAAGAATTCTCCATAGAAAAACCATACTTGCCCATAGGGATTCATTGCAAATCCCTTGCCCATAGGGATCCATGGGACAGACTTCTCCATAGAAAAACCATACTTGCCCATAGGGATTCATTGCAAACCGCTTGCCCATAGGGAAACATAGGAAAGAATCCTCCATAGAAAAACCATACTTGCCCATAGGGATTCATTGCAAATCCCTTGCCCATAGGGATCCATGGGACAGACTTCTCCATAGAAAAACCATACTTGCCCATAGGGATTCATTGCAAATCGCTTGCCCATAGGGAAACATAGGAAAGAATTCTCCATAGAAAAACCATACTTGCCCATAGGGATTCATTGCAAACCGCTTGTCCATAGGGATCCATGGGACAGACTTCTCCATAGAAAAACCATACTTGCCCATAGGGATTCATTGCAAATCCCTTGCCCATAGGGAAACATAGGAAAGAATTCTCCATAGAAAAACCATACTTGCCCATAGGGATTCATTGCAAACCGCTTGCCCATAGGGAAACATAGGAAAGACTTCTCCATAGAAAAACCATACTTGCCCATAGGGATTTATTGCAAATCGCTTGCCCATAGGGAAACATAGGAAAGACTTCTCCATAGAAAAACCATACTTGCCCATAGGGATTCATTGCAAACCGCTTGCCCATAGGGAAACATAGGAAAGAATTCTCCATAGAAAAACCATACTTGCCCATAGGGATTCATTGCAAATCCCTTGCCCATAGGGATCCATGGGACAGACTTCTCCATAGAAAAACCATACTTGCCCATAGGGATTCATTGCAAACCGCTTGCCCATAGGGAAACATAGGAAAGAATCCTCCATAGAAAAACCATACTTGCCCATAGGGATTCATTGCAAATCCCTTGCCCATAGGGATCCATGGGACAGACTTCTCCATAGAAAAACCATACTTGCCCATAGGGATTCATTGCAAATCCCTTGCCCATAGGGATCCATGGGACAGACTTCTCCATAGAAAAACCATACTTGCCCATAGGGATTCATTGCAAATCCCTTGCCCATAGGGATCCATGGGACAGACTTCTCCATAGAAAAACCATACTTGCCCATAGGGATTCATTGCAAATCCCTTGCCCATAGGGATCCATGGGACAGACTTCTCCATAGAAAAACCATACTTGCCCATAGGGATTCATTGCAAACCGCTTGTCCATAGGGATCCATGGGACAGACTTCTCCATAGAAAAACCATACTTGCCCATAGGGATTCATTGCAAATCCCTTGCCCATAGGGAAACATAGGAAAGAATTCTCCATAGAAAAACCATACTTGCCCATAGGGATTCATTGCAAACCGCTTGCCCATAGGGAAACATAGGAAAGACTTCTCCATAGAAAAACCATACTTGCCCATAGGGATTTATTGTAAATCGCTTGCCCATAGGGAAACATAGGAAAGACTTCTCCATAGAAAAACCATACTTGCCCATAGGGATTCATTGCAAACCGCTTGCCCATAGGGAAACATAGGAAAGAATTCTCCATAGAAAAACCATACTTGCCCATAGGGATTCATTGCAAATCCCTTGCCCATAGGGATCCATGGGACAGACTTCTCCATAGAAAAACCATACTTGCCCATAGGGATTCATTGCAAACCGCTTGCCCATAGGGAAACATAGGAAAGAATCCTCCATAGAAAAACCATACTTGCCCATAGGGATTCATTGCAAATCCCTTGCCCATAGGGATCCATGGGACAGACTTCTCCATAGAAAAACCATACTTGCCCATAGGGATTCATTGCAAATCGCTTGCCCATAGGGAAACATAGGAAAGAATTCTCCATAGAAAAACCATACTTGCCCATAGGGATTCATTGCAAATCGCTTGCCCATAGGGATCCATGGGACAGACTTCTCCATAGAAAAACCATACTTGCCCATAGGGATTCATTGCAAATCGCTTGCCCATAGGGATCCATGGGACAGACTTCTCCATAGAAAAACCATACTTGCCCATAGGGATTCATTGCAAATCGCTTGCCCATAGGGAAACATAGGAAAGAATTCTCCATAGAAAAACCATACTTGCCCATAGGGATTCATTGCAAATCGTTTGCCCATAGGGAAACATAGGAAAGAATTCTCCATAGAAAAACCATACTTGCCCATAGGGATTCATTGCAAATCCCTTGCCCATAGGGAAACATAGGAAAGACTTCTCCATAGAAAAACCATACTTGCCCATAGGGATTCATTGCAAACCGCTTGCCCATAGGGAAACATAGGAAAGAATTCTCCATAGAAAAACCATACTTGCCCATAGGGATTCATTGCAAATCCCTTGCCCATAGGGATCCATGGGACAGACTTCTCCATAGAAAAACCATACTTGCCCATAGGGATTCATTGCAAACCGCTTGCCCATACGGAAACATAGGAAAGAATTCTCCATAGAAAAACCATACTTGCCCATAGGGATTCATTGCAAATCGCTTGCCCATAGGGATCCATGGGACAGACTTCTCCATAGAAAAACCATACTTGCCCATAGGGATTCATTGCAAATCCCTTGCCCATAGGGATCCATGGGACAGACTTCTCCATAGAAAAACCATACTTGCCCATAGGGATTCATTGCAAATCGCTTGCCCATAGGGAAACATAGGAAAGAATTCTCCATAGAAAAACCATACTTGCCCATAGGGATTCATTGCAAACCGCTTGCCCATAGGGAAACATAGGAAAGAATTCTCCATAGAAAAACCATACTTGCCCATAGGGATTCATTGCAAATCCCTTGCCCATAGGGATCCATGGGACAGACTTCTCCATAGAAAAACCATACTTGCCCATAGGGATTCATTGCAAATCGCTTGCCCATAGGGATCCATGGGACAGACTTCTCCATAGAAAAACCATACTTGCCCATAGGGATTCATTGCAAATCGCTTGCCCATAGGGATCTATGGGACAGACTTCTCCATAGAAAAACCATACTTGCCCATAGGGATTCATTGCAAATCCCTTGCCCATAGGGAAACATAGGAAAGAATTCTCCATAGAAAAACCATACTTGCCCATAGGGATTCATTGCAAATCGCTTGCCCATAGGGATCCATGGGACAGACTTCTCCATAGAAAAACCATACTTGCCCATAGGGATTCATTGCAAATCGCTTGCCCATAGGGATCCATGGGACAGACTTCTCCATAGAAAAACCATACTTGCCCATAGGGATCCAATGCAAACCGCTTGCCCATAGAAAACAATGGGACAGAATTAGCCATAGAGAAACCATACTTGCCCATAGGGATTTATTGCAAATCGCTTTTCCATAGAGAAACATAGGAAAGAATTCTCCATAGAAAAACCATACTTGCCTTTAGGGATATATAGGACAGTACATTCCCAAATGAAAACTATACTTGCCCATCGGGAAACAGAATAGTGTGCTCATCCACACCAAGCATGATATTCCAGTATCGAAGTGATGTGAAGGTGGTATATAAAAAGCAGGAGACACACCACTGCTTTATAGCAGTATTGAAGTGCACTGCGGTATCTACACTACTGCTTTATAGTGGTACTGAAGTTCATTGACAACTGTTGGGGTCCATAATATATCTACACCAATCAGGATATAACACTATAAAAGTGGTAAGAAAGTGAAATATGGTATGTGTCAATGGGCCCCAACAGTTGTCAGTGTACTTCAATACTGCTAAAAAGCCCTAGTGTGATTCCTCCCTTTGATGTACTGCTTTCATAGTGGAATATTCTTCTTGGTGTTAATGAGCCCAGTGTCTCACCATATGTTCAATATACCTGTCCATAGGTAGACATAGGACAATGTAGCAACCTCTGTAACCTTGGCAAGGAAACATTGTCATAGAAAACTCTTTGCCTATTGGGAAAAGTGTTTTCCTTGTTATTCACTTATTTTACACATTTCCTGTAGACTTTATTTTATTCCTGGAGGCTTAATCTGATAAGCTATGTTTAGCTACTTTGATTCCATTATAATTATATTTAATTATTCTGTTTATTTTATTCTTTGCCCTTCATGGTTTTTCGGTATTTTTCACAGCTCTTATTGAGTGTATTTCTGCTATATATCACATTTTTTTAATGATTAAGTGGGATGTAAGTGTCTTTAAAAAGGAAAGGGAAGGCACAGGCAGGCAGCATAGGTAGTGTTCCATGACAGTGATTCTCAAACTGTGGGTCGGGATTCACCTGTGGGTTCCAACCCACTCTCAGATTGGTCCAGGTGCTACAGCTTGTTCAGAATCTCTTTGTTTGACTACCAACTGCCATGGCAAAACCTCAGCTTTTTCACAAGACTGATGCAGCAGCAGTTCCCCACATACATAGGGGAGTGAGGGAGGCAGCGGCGGCCGGGCACCTCTCCGCCGTGCCTGCGTCCAGCTCCAGCTGAGAGCCCCCTCCCTCCTGCTACCAACTGTCTCTGGAGAGGCCACCAGTGAGGGAGGAAGCAGCAGCCAGGCACCTCTCCACCGTGCCTGGGTCCAGCTCCAGCTGAGAGCCCCCTCCCTCCTGCTGTCACCTGTAACTGCTGAACTTTCCAACTAAGATTGTAGTGCCTGAATTTGCTTTTCTTCCCCCCCCCTCCTCCTCCTCCCTCCCAATCCCCTTTCCTTTTGTGTCATGTCTTTTAGATTGTAAGTCTGTGGGCAGGGACTGTCAAGAAATACTTTTGTAAGCCGCCATGAGAGCCTTTTTTGGCTGAATGGCGGCATAAAAATCCTTAAATAAAATTAAAAAAATAAAAAATACATAGGGTATAGTTACTTGTGGGAGTGGGAGTTGGTTAGAGAGTAAGGCTGGACCATGAAAGGTGAGAAAGAATAAGAAGAAGGGAAGTTTAAAGTTGTTAATTGTATTTTGTATTAGCATTTTAAAATTTTGTTTTGTTAAATGCCTTGAGGAGGGGTTTTCCTCAAAAGGCAGTATAAAAATATTTGAAATAAATAAACAATGTAAACGCACAGACAAGCTTTGGGTGAGAGAAAGCAGCTCTACTTTTTTACCTTGTTTCTGAACATTTTCTGTATTGATTTTTAAACGGAGAAACACATAACACAATTTTCATAACTTTTACTAACAACCCCCCTTCTTTAGCACAGTTTGTCTTATCTCGAGTCTGTCTTTTTAGTCCGTTGCCCCTGTCTCCCTCTGTTGCCCTTGTATCATTCCATGAGCACAGTGCAGGAACCCCTACATGCATGGCGCCATGACATACCTTTAGGGATTGCATTGTTTACAAATGTAGTAGTCTGGCAATGGAACCACTTTATGTCCCAGACATGCTACATGATACCATGTCCTGCAAATGCAACAGAAAACCATTGTGTCACCTGATCCAAAGGTTCCTTTGCAGGAAGCTTGGGGACATGTAGACCATCTACTTTCCTCTTTGTCTGTCAACTGTAATAGATATGTCAACAATGGTGCCTCCACAACCTCCACAGCTGAAGATATTCTTAGTAATTTTTTATGCATTTTGGTGTAGATGGGAACTCTTTTCCTTGACTTCCTTTTCTTGCAGGCACAATTCTGATGCATGCCCGCCTGTATCCCTATCCAAGACCTTGCTGTATTACTTTTTATGGTGCTACATTCCTCCCCAGATATGGTTGTGTATGCATTTAAAACTGTGTGAATTCCACAGTCATAGGAATTCCTTTGTTGTGGTATATCCTCACACAGAAACACCTTCCAGTCTTTGCAGTCTATCTCCAATGGCACCTGGGCTACCTGATAACATGAAGCTGCAATACAAAGGAGAATGTGTCCATGCTGCTTTGATCGTTCTCTGTTTTTCATTGAATCAACTATAATTACTTCTTTTGTTTTGAAAATTATAATACCAAGTAGCCAATGTTGACCAGTACCCACAATATCAGTGTTGAATGGTATCAGCAGAAAGTCTTTGTTAAGAGCAAGATTTGTATCCAGGAAACTGTAGAATACATCTGCATTGCCCAAAGCAACACTTTTATATATGTATGTCGGGCAGAGTAGGATTTTATCCTTTAATTGGTACTGACAGATGAAATTGCAAATCGCTTCATCAATAACTTCATCTAACACCCATTTTCTAGGATGTAATGATTCCTTTAGTACAGTGGGCAGCTTTCTCAGGTATTTTTGGTCTTTTTCACTGGGTGTTGCATTCCATGGTTTCCCATGTGCTGTATCTTGGTGTTGTTTTATGGCTTTCTTTTTTGGTGTTGAATGTTTTGACAACCAAGCCTCCTGTGAAGCCACACTGAAATCTGCTCCTTCAACTTCTGAAATATTGAGGATTGTGTCAGTGATCTTGGGGCTACTTGGAAGAGGATGTTCAAGAAATGACATACAGGCAATGGAATCAGGTGCTGGATTTATGCTGTAGTCATAGTCACCAGATTTTGGTTTCTTCCTTCCAGATTTATTTGATCTACCTCTCTTTCTTTTCATGAGTGCAGATAGGGAATATGTGTGTTTATCAACTCTTTCTGTGCAATGAATTGACATTAGAGCTGCAATAATATGATAACATTGCCCTGAACTGCCGCAGGAACAATATGCAGGTTGCGGGTAAAGTGTAACTGCTTGCATTTTAGCACTGTAAACATCACGGACAGTGAAGGTGCCCGACTGACAGCAAAGATGAACTCCTCCAGATTCCTTGCACACCTTAGCCAGAGATGTTTGAGTCATGCGATAACCCTTTGCCTTTTCCACACCTGTACTGGGAGGGTTTTGATCCTGGATGGATTTAATATTTTCAATAATTGTTTCTATAGTATAAAATGGAGGGAATTCTACCTCCTGGGGTGATTTCTGTAGGTGTGAGAATTGCTGCTTTAGAGAATAGTTTCCCAGACCACAATATGCTCGTTTGAACTCATACAGAAAATACGTTTGCATATAGTACATTGTGAGTGCCATAGTGTCAACTGGCATTTCTTTCCACTCCATCTCATCCTTAATTAATTTGTTCATGCTCTCGCTGATGTTATTGGTTGCAGTTATGTCATTTCTGAATGCAGCATAATTCTGAGTGTGGAATTTTGCAGCATATTTGGGAATACAATCATTCAGTTCTTTATCAAAATATTCCTTAAAAGGTTGACTCCACAGCACACTATATTCCCCATATCTCTTCTGATATTGTTTTTCAGATGATGAATTTAGCAATTGTGCCACAGTGTCTTTTAAAACGATCAAATCATCTTTTCTCCCACCATGCTGCTTTACCCACATCCTAACATCTCTAAGAATATGATTTCTGCAATATACCTTTGGAATTTGAGGGAATTTCTCTTGCAAAGGTTGAACAATACCCCTTTCTCGGTCTGTTACAAATGGTATTTTTTCCATGTTGTCTCTTCCCAGTTTTGAAATTATTCCACACAGAAAATCTTCATGGCACGCCATAAATTTCTTGGTATGTAGGAGAAATGCAACAGGCAGTACTGGGTCTCCTTCTAAAATGATGTTTCTCATTACTAGGGGGGATAAATAGAAATCCCCAAGTTTGAAAGTGGTATCATAGGACACAAGTTGTGGCAAAGATGGATCTTTATTTGAGAGAGAGAGGAGAGTTTGTGCTTCAGCAATGACATCGGGATGTCCAAATGAAACAGCGAGACTGGGAATAAAGATAAACTTCATGACAAAATTTTCAAGATGATGTGAGAGTTCCACAAGGTTGAATATTTCATCATTGCCAAGTCGATCCTTCTGGTTCAGTTTGTATGATGCATTTTGCACCTGTTTGAGATTCCGTGGACGATCAATGGCCATATGTCTTTGAGAACTGTTCATTGATGCAATTGATTGTAAATGTTTATAGGCTTTCAATGGCTTTTTGTGTGACTCCAATGCAATGTCCATTTTTTCTAAAACCTGCTTCATAGTGCCAGTAAAAGGCTTCTTTGAATGCTTCCTGTTACCATGACTGGAAGGTTGGTGTAATGTTTCATCACCCAAATAGTGGATAACATATAACTTCCTAGAATCTGTGCACTCCCTGAGGCAGAAGACATATCTCTTGAAACCATGCAGTAAATCTTTCCAGGATCCATCTGGGTCCTTTAGGTAGTAGTACCTTTTCAATACTGCTGGGGGGTGCAACCTTTGTCGATGGAAGTTTGACCCCCTTGCTACCCATCTGTACTGGTCAAAACGATAATCATGCTCATGAACAGGGGAGGAGGAACAGTACACAAACACCTCCCCTCCCTTTGGCAGCACAGGTGGTAATGAAATAATTTTACTTTCATCTAGGTTTTCTCTCCTGAGAATAGCTAGCACTTCTTCCATTGGAAGATCTCTTGTCCGACCAGTCATATATGGGTTGTTGCATGAATCCATACCTGTATCATGACAGTCTCTCATCTCTGTACTTGTTGGCATGCTCTCACAGTGATAATGAGAAGGTCCAAGAATGATGTTAGGTGCTGATAGTTGAAAGGATGGTAGGACTTTGAGAAGAGTAAGATCAGAGGTTCTGCAATGAAGTAGAAACTGCAAACAAGCCTCCAAAGTTTACATTAAGTCTCATCCTGGGTTCCAGAAACTGGTATGATGAAGACTGACTCCACCCAGTAGGGGGAGTAGCACTATGAGTCTGTCTAAAGCTTTGCCTTGTACTGTTAATATGTTTTTTGGGGACGGTGTAAAAGCCGGAACGGAACGGAACAGGCTGGAACAGCCCCATTATATTAAAAAAAATACCAAAAACAGTGGCATGTGTTAGCAACACTTGAGAACAATATTTTAAGACTAAAACCATACCAATATTATATCACTATTAACCCCAGAACTCCCAAAACGACGTCCGGAACAGAATGGGATGGCCGGAACGGTCACTAGGGAACGAGCGATATCAACCAAACTCACCAGACATGCATAACTAAATGGCAGGGATGCAATAAGCCCCAAAAGTTGCCCCGAAACCACGTTCAGACACCTGTTCAGGGCAAAAACGTGTATTGCGCAAAATAGGCCGTAACAGCAGCTTCCCAATGAGATAAGTGAACCAAACTCACCAGATGCACATAACTAGGTGGGACAAATACAGAAAGCTCCAAAAGTTGCCCCGAAACCACGTTCAGATACCCGTTCCGGGCAAAAGTCCGTATTGCTCAAAAAGGACCATAACGATAACTTCCCAATGAGGTAAGTCAACCAAACTCACCAGACGCACATTACTAGGTGGGACACATATTAAAAGCTGCAAAAGTTGCCCCAAAACCACGTTCTGATACCCGTTCTGGGCAAAAACACGTATTGCTCAAAAAGGGCCGTAACGGCAGCTTCCCAATGAGGAAAGTCAACCAAACTCACCGGATACGCATGACAAAGTGGGACAAATATAGAAAGCTCCAAAAGTTGCCCCCAAACCACGTTCAGATACCCGTTCCGGGCAAAAAAGTGTATTGTGCAAAATGGGCCGTAACGACAGCTTCCCAATGAGGTAAGTGAACCAAACTCACGGCCCATTTTGCTCAGTACGCGTTTTCCCCCGGAACGGGTATCTGAACGTGGTTTGGGGGCAACGTTTGGAGCTTTCTATATTTGTCCCAACTTGTCATGTGCATCTGGTGAGTTTGGTTGACTTTCCTCATTGGGAAGCTGCCGTTACGGCCCGTTTTGCGCAGTACGCGTTTTTGCCCGGAACGGGTATCTGAACGTGGTTTGGGGGCAACGTTTGGAGCTTTCTATATTTGTCCCAACTTGTCATGTGCATCTGGTGAGTTTGGTTCACTTATCTCATTGGGAAGCTGCCGTTACGGCCCGTTTTGTGCAATACGCGTTTTTGCCCGGAACGGGTATCTGAACGTGGTTTCGGGGCAACTTTTGGAGCTTTCTATATTTGTCCCACCTAGTCATGTGCATCAGTGAGTTTGGTTCACTTACCTCATTGGGAAGCTGCCGTTACAGCCCGTTTTGCGCAGTACGCGTTTTTGCCCGGAACGGGTATCTGAACGTGGTTTGGGGGCAACTTTTGAAGCTTTCTATATTTGTCCCACCTTGTCATATGCATCTGGTGAGTTTGGTTTACTTTCCTAGTTGGGAAGCTGCCGTTACGGCCTATTTTGCGCAACACGTGTTTTTGCCCGGAAAAGGTGTCTGAACGTGGTTTCGGGGCAACTTTTGGGGCTTATTGCATCCCTGCCATTTAGTTATGCATGTCTGGTGAGTTTGGTTGATATCGCTCGTTCCCTAGTGGCCGTTCCGGCCATCCCATTCTGTTCCGGACGTCGTTTTGGGAGTTTTGGGGTTTATAGTGATATAATATTGGTATGGTTTTAGTCCTAAAATATTGTTCTCAAGTGTTGCTAACACATGCCACTGTTTTTGGTATGTTTTTTCAATATAATGGGGCTGTTCCGGCCTGTTCCGTTCCGTTCCGGCTTTTACACCGTCCCTGTTTTTTTTTGTTGTTGTTGTTGTTTTAACATTTTTATACCGCCCAATAGCCGAAGCTCTCTGGGCGGTTCACAAAAATGTGTTACTGCCTCTTTAAGAGAAACCAACTGGAACTCTGGGGAAACAAGGTGTGGTTGCCTGTTTAGATCTCTGTTAAGCTGTTGGAGGGGCTTTAGTGTAATAAACATTTGATTTGTTTGTATAACCCTGGATTATTATTATTTATTTATTTTTATATAGCACCATCAATGTACATGGTGCTGTACAGAGTAAACAGTAAATACCAAGACCCTGCCTCATAGGCTTACAATCTAATAAAATAAAATCATAGTAAAACATAGTAAAACAATACGGAATGTAGCACAATCTATGGAACAACCCAATAAACAACTCTCCATTGCTCTGCAGTTTCCCA
This sequence comes from Elgaria multicarinata webbii, assembly GCF_023053635.1. NCBI lineage: Eukaryota > Metazoa > Chordata > Lepidosauria > Squamata > Anguidae > Elgaria > Elgaria multicarinata. The sequence continues at coordinate 34,240,272 of NC_086184.1, read as the reverse complement.
GGATGCCTTCACTTCCTTGTTACAAAGTAGCTCTCTTGCGACTCCATATTATACTGACTCCATTTTTAGGCAGCAAAAAAAATAAAGGTGTCTTCATCCCCCCATCTCAAGCAAAGATGGGATAAAGACAAAGGAATTGGGGTTGAGGACAATACAAATGTTACATGGCAAGAATGATACCTGGCAATGGACATGCAATGCGGTCCTATTGTTGAACTCCAACCTGCACCCCTGTTTTTAAAAACAGTAATTAGTATGTAAGGTCATCTTTTGTTAAAAGAATGTTTCTGGCAAGTACAGCCATCATCCCGAAATACTTTCTTGTGTTATGTGTTTCCCGCAAGAGAGGCAGCATCACTTCGACTTCTAATGAGCGGTGATGTCAATGCTTTTCTCTAAATTTCTCCCAAAGATTTGAGAGTCAGTCTCCACCTCTTCCCAGGGGTATGGGGCAAAAAGTTTGCAATGGATCCCTATGGGCAAGTATGGTTTTTCTATGGAGAAGTCTGTCCCATGGATCCCTATGGGCAAGGGATTTGCAATGAATCCCTATGGGCAAGTATGGTTTTTCTATGGAGAATTCTTTCCTATGTTTCCCTATGGGCAAGCGATTTGCAATGAATCCCTATGGGCAAGTATGGTTTTTCTATGGAGAAGTCTGTCCCATGGATCCCTATGGGCAAGGGATTTGCAATGAATCCCTATGGGCAAGTATGGTTTTTCTATGGAGAATTCTTTCCTATGTTTCCCTATGGACAAGCGGTTTGCAATGAATCCCTATGGGCAAGTATGGTTTTTCTATGGAGAATTCTTTCCTATGTTTCCCTATGGGCAAGCGATTTGCAATGAATCCCTATGGGCAAGTATGGTTTTTCTATGGAGAAGTCTGTCCCATGGATCCCTATGGGCAAGCGATTTGCAATGAATCCCTATGGGCAAGTATGGTTTTTCTATGGAGAATTCTTTCCTATGTTTCCCTATGGGCAAGGGATTTGCAATGAATCCCTATGGGCAAGTATGGTTTTTCTATGGAGAATTCTTTCCTATGTTTCCCTATGGGCAAGCGGTTTGCAATGAATCCCTATGGGCAAGTATGGTTTTTCTATGGAGAAGTCTGTCCCATGGATCCCTATGGGCAAGCGATTTGCAATGAATCCCTATGGGCAAGTATGGTTTTTCTATGGAGAAGTCTGTCCCATGTTTCCCTATGGGCAAGGGATTTGCAATGAATCCCTATGGGCAAGTATGGTTTTTCTATGGAGAAGTCTGTCCCATGGATCCCTATGGGCAAGCGATTTGCAATGAATCCCTATGGGCAAGTATGGTTTTTCTATGGAGAAGTCTGTCCCATGGATCCCTATGGGCAAGCGATTTGCAATGAATCCCTATGGGCAAGTATGGTTTTTCTATGGAGAATTCTTTCCTATGTTTCCCTATGGGCAAGGGATTTGCAATGAATCCCTATGGGCAAGTATGGTTTTTCTATGGAGAAGTCTGTCCCATAGATCCCTATGGGCAAGCGATTTGCAATGAATCCCTATGGGCAAGTATGGTTTTTCTATGGAGAAGTCTGTCCCATGGATCCCTATGGGCAAGGGATTTGCAATGAATCCCTATGGGCAAGTATGGTTTTTCTATGGAGAATTCTTTCCTATGTTTCCCTATGGGCAAGCGGTTTGCAATGAATCCCTATGGGCAAGTATGGTTTTTCTATGGAGAAGTCTGTCCCATGGATCCCTATGGGCAAGCGATTTGCAATGAATCCCTATGGGCAAGTATGGTTTTTCTATGGAGAAGTCTGTCCCATGGATACCTATGGGCAAGGGATTTGCAATGAATCCCTATGGGCAAGTATGGTTTTTCTATGGAGAAGTCTGTCCCATGGATCCCTATGGGCAAGCGATTTGCAATGAATCCCTATGGGCAAGTATGGTTTTTCTATGGAGAATTCTTTCCTATGTTTCCCTATGGGCAAGCGGTTTGCAATGAATCCCTATGGGCAAGTATGGTTTTTCTATGGAGAAGTCTGTCCCATGGATCCCTATGGGCAAGCGATTTGCAATGAATCCCTATGGGCAAGTATGGTTTTTCTATGGAGAAGTCTGTCCCATGTTTCCCTATGGGCAAGGGATTTGCAATGAATCCCTATGGGCAAGTATGGTTTTTCTATGGAGAAGTCTGTCCCATGGATCCCTATGGGCAAGCGATTTGCAATGAATCCCTATGGGCAAGTATGGTTTTTCTATGGAGAAGTCTGTCCCATGGATCCCTATGGGCAAGCGATTTGCAATGAATCCCTATGGGCAAGTATGGTTTTTCTATGGAGAATTCTTTCCTATGTTTCCCTATGGGCAAGGGATTTGCAATGAATCCCTATGGGCAAGTATGGTTTTTCTATGGAGAAGTCTGTCCCATGGATCCCTATGGGCAAGCGATTTGCAATGAATCCCTATGGGCAAGTATGGTTTTTCTATGGAGAAGTCTGTCCCATGGATCCCTATGGGCAAGGGATTTGCAATGAATCCCTATGGGCAAGTATGGTTTTTCTATGGAGAATTCTTACCTATGTTTCCCTATGGGCAAGTGGTTTGCAATGAATCCCTATGGGCAAGTATGGTTTTTCTATGGAGAAGTCTGTCCCATGGATCCCTATGGGCAAGCGATTTGCAATGAATCCCTATGGGCAAGTATGGTTTTTCTATGGAGAATTCTTTCCTATGTTTCCCTATGGGCAAGCGGTTTGCAATGAATCCCTATGGGCAAGTATGGTTTTTCTATGGAGAAGTCTGTCCCATGGATCCCTATGGGCAAGCGATTTGCAATGAATCCCTATGGGCAAGTATGGTTTTTCTATGGAGAAGTCTGTCCCATGGATCCCTATGGGCAAGGGATTTGCAATGAATCCCTATGGGCAAGTATGGTTTTTCTATGGAGAATTCTTTCCTATGTTTCCCTATGGGCAAGCGGTTTGCAATGAATCCCTATGGGCAAGTATGGTTTTTCTATGGAGAAGTCTGTCCCATGGATCCCTATGGGCAAGCGATTTGCAATGAATCCCTATGGGCAAGTATGGTTTTTCTATGGAGAAGTCTGTCCCATGGAACCCTATGGGCAAGCGATTTGCAATGAATCCCTATGGGCAAGTATGGTTTTTCTATGGAGAAGTCTGTCCCATGTTTCCCTATGGGCAAGGGATTTGCAATGAATCCCTATGGGCAAGTATGGTTTTTCTATGGAGAAGTCTGTCCCATGGATCCCTATGGGCAAGCAATTTGCAATGAATCCCTATGGGCAAGTATGGTTTTTCTATGGAGAATTCTGTCCCATGGATCCCTATGGGCAAGCGATTTGCAATGAATCCCTATGGGCAAGTATGGTTTTTCTATGGAGAATTCTTTCCTATGTTTCCCTATGGGCAAGGGATTTGCAATGAATCCCTATGGGCAAGTATGGTTTTTCTATGGAGAAGTCTGTCCCATGGATCCCTATGGGCAAGGGATTTGCAATGAATCCCTATGGGCAAGTATGGTTTTTCTATGGAGAAGTCTGTCCCATGGATCCCTATGGGCAAGGGATTTGCAATGAATCCCTATGGGCAAGTATGGTTTTTCTATGGAGAATTCTTTCCTATGTTTCCCTATGGGCAAGTGGTTTGCAATGAATCCCTATGGGCAAGTATGGTTTTTCTATGGAGAAGTCTGTCCCATGGATCCCTATGGGCAAGCGATTTGCAATGAATCCCTATGGGCAAGTATGGTTTTTCTATGGAGAATTCTTTCCTATGTTTCCCTATGGGCAAGCGGTTTGCAATGAATCCCTATGGGCAAGTATGGTTTTTCTATGGAGAAGTCTGTCCCATGGATCCCTATGGGCAAGCGATTTGCAATGAATCCCTATGGGCAAGTATGGTTTTTCTATGGAGAAGTCTGTCCCATGGATACCTATGGGCAAGGGATTTGCAATGAATCCCTATGGGCAAGTATGGTTTTTCTATGGAGAATTCTTTCCTATGTTTCCCTATGGGCAAGCGGTTTGCAATGAATCCCTATGGGCAAGTATGGTTTTTCTATGGAGAAGTCTGTCCCATGGATCCCTATGGGCAAGCGATTTGCAATGAATCCCTATGGGCAAGTATGGTTTTTCTATGGAGAAGTCTGTCCCATGGAACCCTATGGGCAAGCGATTTGCAATGAATCCCTATGGGCAAGTATGGTTTTTCTATGGAGAATTCTTTCCTATGTTTCCCTATGGGCAAGGGATTTGCAATGAATCCCTATGGGCAAGTATGGTTTTTCTATGGAGAAGTCTGTCCCATGGATCCCTATGGGCAAGGGATTTGCAATGAATCCCTATGGGCAAGTATGGTTTTTCTATGGAGAAGTCTGTCCCATGGATCCCTATGGGCAAGGGATTTGCAATGAATCCCTATGGGCAATTATGGTTTTTCTATGGAGAATTCTTTCCTATGTTTCCCTATGGGCAAGCGGTTTGCAATGAATCCCTATGGGCAAGTATGGTTTTTCTATGGAGAATTCTTTCCTATGTTTTCCTATGGGCAAGCAGTTTGCAATGAATCCCTATGGGCAAGTATGGTTTTTCTATGGAGAAGTCTGTCCCATGGATCCCTATGGGCAAGCGATTTGCAATGAATCCCTATGGGCAAGTATGGTTTTTCTATGGAGAATTCTTTCCTATGTTTCCCTATGGGCAAGCGGTTTGCAATGAATCCCTATGGGCGAGTATGGTTTTTCTATGGAGAAATCTGTCCCATGGATCCCTATGGGCAAGCGATTTGCAATGAATCCCTATGGGCAAGTATGGTTTTTCTATGGAGAAGTCTGTCCCATGGATCCCTATGGGAAAGCGATTTGCAATGAATCCCTATGGGCAAGTATGGTTTTTCTATGGAGAAGTCTGTCCCATGGATCCCTATGGGCAAGGGATTTGCAATGAATCCCTATGGGCAAGTATGGTTTTTCTATGGAGAATTCTTTCCTATGTTTTCCTATGGGCAAGCGGTTTGCAATGAATCCCTATGGGCAAGTATGGTTTTTCTATGGAGAAGTCTGTCCCATGGATCCCTATGGGCAAGCGATTTGCAATGAATCCCTATGGGCAAGTATGGTTTTTCTATGGAGAATTCTTTCCTATGTTTCCCTATGGGCAAGCGATTTGCAATGAATCCCTATGGGCAAGTATGGTTTTTCTATGGAGAAGTCTGTCCCATGGATCCCTATGGGCAAGGGATTTGCAATGAATCCCTATGGGCAAGTATGGTTTTTCTATGGAGAATTCTTTCCTATGTTTCCCTATGGGCAAGCGGTTTGCAATGAATCCCTATGGGCAAGTATGGTTTTTCTATGGAGAAGTCTGTCCCATGGATCCCTATGGGCAAGCGATTTGCAATGAATCCCTATGGGCAAGTATGGTTTTTCTATGGAGAAGTCTGTCCCATGTTTCCCTATGGGCAAGGGATTTGCAATGAATCCCTATGGGCAAGTATGGTTTTTCTATGGAGAAGTCTGTCCCATGGATCCCTATGGGCAAGCGATTTGCAATGAATCCCTATGGGCAAGTATGGTTTTTCTATGGAGAAGTCTGTCCCATGGATCCCTATGGGCAAGCGATTTGCAATGAATCCCTATGGGCAAGTATGGTTTTTCTATGGAGAATTCTTTCCTATGTTTCCCTATGGGCAAGCGGTTTGCAATGAATCCCTATGGGCAAGTATGGTTTTTCTATGGAGAAGTCTGTCCCATGGATCCCTATGGGCAAGGGATTTGCAATGAATCCCTATGGGCAAGTATGGTTTTTCTATGGAGAAGTCTGTCCCATGGATCCCTATGGGCAAGCGATTTGCAATGAATCCCTATGGGCAAGTATGGTTTTTCTATGGAGAAGTCTGTCCCATGGATCCCTATGGGCAAGGGATTTGCAATGAATCCCTATGGGCAAGTATGGTTTTTCTATGGAGAATTCTTTCCTATGTTTCCCTATGGGCAAGCGATTTGCAATGAATCCCTATGGGCAAGTATGGTTTTTCTATGGAGAATTCTTTCCTATGTTTCCCTATGGGCAAGCGATTTGCAATGAATCCCTATGGGCAAGTATGGTTTTTCTATGGAGAAGTCTGTCCCATGGATCCCTATGGGCAAGTGGTTTGCAATGAATCCCTATGGGCAAGTATGGTTTTTCTATGGAGAATTCTGTCCCATTGTTTTCTATGGGCAAGGGATTTGCAATGAATCCCTATGGGCAAGTATGGTTTCTCTATGGAGAATTCTGTCCTATGTTTCCCTATGGACAAGCCCTTTTCAATGCATCCCTATGGGCAAGTATGGTTTCTCTATGGGCAAGTATGGTTTCCCTATGGGCAAGCATTGTCCTTTGTTTTAGTACGTCCCGGATCAAGAAGAGATCCTGGCCCTCCTCTGTGGGCCTAACCTTTCAAGTATTTGAAGAGTGCTACCATGTCTCCCCTCAGTCTTCTCTTCTCAAGGCTAAACATGCCTAGTTCTTTCAGTCACACCCCTGATCATCCTGGTTGCCCTGCTCTGAACATGCTCCAGCTTTTCTGCATCCTTCTTGAAGTGTGGAGCCCAGAATTGGACACAATACTCAAGATGAGGCCTAACCAGTGCTGAATAGAGGGGAACCCATACCCCACATTATTTGGAAGCTATACTTCCATTAATGCATACCAAAATAGCATATGCTCTCTTTTTTGCAACTACATGTTGGCTCATGTTCAGCTTGGGATCTATAACAATTCCAAGATCCTTCTCGCTTGTAGTATTGCTGAGCCAAGTATCCCCTATCTTGCAACTGTGCATTTGGTTTCTATTTCCTAGATGTAGAACTTGGCATTTATCCCTATTAAATTTCAACCCAGCACTCCAGCCTATCAAGATGACTTTAAAGTTTGTTTCGATGTTCCAGGGTATTAGCTATCCCACCCAATTTTGCAAATTTGATAATATTAATTAATTTATTAAATTTATATACCACCCTATAGCTGAAGCTCTCTGGGCAGTTTCGAAAATTTAAAAACAGTGAACATTAAAAAGTATTTAAAAATTTTTTAAACCATCAAAAATATAAAAACAACAGTATAAAACAGTATCCATTTTAAACAACAACAGTTCTGGGGTCCATTGAAAAACAGATAAACTTAGCATATGTTGTTAAATGCTGTTAAATGCTTGGGAGAAGAGAAAGGCCTTGACCTGGCGCTGAAAAGATAACAATGTTTGCGTCAGGCAAGCCTCATCAGGGAGATCATTCCATAATGGGGGGGGGGCACCACTGAAAAGGCCCTCTCCCTTGTTGCCATCCTCCAACCTTCCCTCGGAGTAGGCACTTGGAGGAGGACCTTAGATATTGAGTGCAGTGTACGGGTAGGTTCATGTTAGGAGAGGTGTTCCATCAGGTATTGTGGTCCCAGCCGTGTAAGGCTTTATAGGTTAAGCATTCCCTGTTTTAAATTTTTTAGTTGTTTTTATGCTCTTCAAGGTTTTATTTTTTGTGAACCGCCCAGAGAGCTTCGGCTATTGGGCGGTATAAAAATGTAATAAATAAATAAATATAAGACAGGCAGAGGATTCTATAAAGAGATGATCTTTCCCTCTGTCCTATTAGTCCATGTAATCCTTCTCACACAAGAAGACACAGAAGAGTCCATTAATGGAGGTCCAATAGGCAAGTGAATCATTGAGGGAGGTTCAATTAATGTCACTTTTTTTATATAATAGTTTTTATTTATTTTTTCCAATACTTAAACATACATCAATACAATAAAAGAAAACACATAATACATAAATGTTGAATAACCTTAATAGCATATTTTCTAGTTAAATCTATTAACATAATCATACTTAACATAAAAGTGCACCCCCCACCCCGGGATCTATTCCTGTTTCCAAAATCTCATTGCTTCTTCTGGAGGTGGTTTCCCACTCCCCTTAGATAAAACAAATTCTAGGAACTGTTTCCATATTCCCTCAAAATCATTCGTTTTTGTTATTCCTCTTCTCACTTTTATATTACATATAGCAATAATAGCAATGTCCCATATCTCTTTATACCAATCTTCTATATGGTAATCCCCTTGAACCTTCCAGTTCCTAGATATCATTAACCTTGCTGCCATCAGCAAATTCGTTATCAATTCTTTTGTCTCTTTATTACAGTTTAATTCTCCATATAATGATAACAATGCCACTATAGGTGTCTCTTCAATCTCCATTCCTACAATTTCTTTTATCTCATTAAACACCATTTTCCACAATTTTTGAACAAATTCACATTCCCACCACATATGTAAATACGTTCCTTTTTTTTTTTTCCTTTTTTTTTTGACACCCTTTCCAACAATTTGCTGAGTTCAACTTATTTATTTTATTTAATCTCACCGGAGTTAAATGGGAGTAATTGCTGTACAGAGTTCGGCTCATTTTAATTTTTTATGTAATAATGTGTGATAATATGTGTTCGGCTAAAACCCATTCAGGGAAGCCATGAATAAAATTTGTACCACCTCCATATAATCTTATAATATTTCTCAACACTCTTTGTTTCCATATTCCCTCCCAGCTCTGTTGCCCTATTTGTACCTTCAAGTCAGTTCCCAGACCATCTTACCCATACTGACTGTCTCCCCCTTCCCAACTAATATTCTATATATTTCAGTCGTTAACCCTTTTATCATTTAATTTCCCCTTTCTCCATTTCTTTTTTTAAGATCAGCTCCTCAAATTTCGTAATCACTCTACACTCTCCGTTATCCTTTAGCCATTTCTTCGTCCATTGTTCTAATTGAAAATAATTTAACCACGATAAATTTTTCTCCTTTAATATCTCCACTAATTCTTCTCGAGTATTCATCTTTCCTAGCCAATCTTTTAGCTTCATTACATTCCTCTCTATTAAAGTTTTCCCCAACTTATCTTTTACGTTTCCTGGAAAATTCCGCAACATTATCACTGGTGTTATTGGGGAAATACTTGGAAGTAAGTCCTTTTTGTATACACGCCATATTTCCCAGTGATTTTTTAAAAGGGGGTTCTCTATTTCTTCCCCCCATTTTTTTGTATATTCTCTAAAAATATATATTTTCTAATTTCCATTTTTATCTTCTCCCTTTCTATCCCCCAACCAACTTAAATCTCCTTAGTCTATATACTAATGCCCAGAGCATGGGAAACAAACAGAATGAACTTGAACTCTTATTACATGAAGGCAAATACGACTTGATAGGTATAACTGAAACTTGGTGGGATGACTCCCATGACTGGAATATAGCAATTGAAGGATATAACTTGTTCAAAAAGAATAGAAGAAATAGAAAGGGAGGTGGAGTTGCACTATATGTTAAAAACACCTGTCCCTGCACAGAAATACAGGCGGATCAGACTGGGAGCCCCGTCAAGAGCGTCTGGATTAAAATAAATGGGGCAAGGAATAAAAAGAACATGATAATCGGAGTCTACTACCGACCACCCAATCAAGGAGAAGACAAGGACGAAACTTTTGAGAAACAAATTGCCAGTGTTTCACGGAAGTGTGATGTAGTAGTGATGGGGGACTTCAATTACCCTGATATCTGTTGGGAGACCAATACTGCCAAAAGCGTCCCTTCCAAGAAATTTCTGACATGTGTGTGTGATAACTTTTTCCTACAGAAAGTGGAGGAAGGTACTAGAGGATCGGCCATCCTTGACTTGATATTGACCAATAAGGATGACTTAGTGGATAAAGTGGCAGTTACGGGAACTCTGGGAGAAAGTGACCACGTCATACTTGAATTCTTGATTATGAAGGAGACAAAAGTTGAGTGTAGCCGTACACGTACTCTGGATTTTAGGAAAGCTGATTTTAATAAACTCAGAACTATGATAAGTAAGGTCCCGTGGCAAGTGAGCCTAATGAGAAAAGGAGTGCAGGATGGGTGGGAGTATTTAAAATAGGAAATTTTAAAGGCACAGTTACAAACAATTCCAACAAGCATTAAAGATAGAAGACAACAGAGGAAACCAATGTGGCTCCACAAAAAGCTTAGAGATGACCTGAAAACAAAAAAGGATACATATAGGAAGTAGAAGGAAGGCCAGGCTACAAAAGAAGAGTACAGACAGGTGGCGCAGAAGTGCCGAAATGGCGTAAGGAAGGCTAAAGCTGAGAATGAGCTGAGGTTAGCGAGGGATGCTAAAAGCAATAAAAAGGCTTTCTTCAGATACGTGAGTAGTAAAAGACAGAGGAAAGAAATGGTGGTTCAACTGCTTAATGAGGATGGCAAATTGATAACAGATGAAAAAGAAAAGGCTGAAGTGCTCAATTTGCCTCAGTCTTTTCCCAAAAGCGGGTCTATGACCCCCCTGGAGAAAGTGAAGCAGAAGTTGAGGGGGCAGGATTGCAATTTGAGATTGATAAGCAAATGGTCAAGGAACACCTAATTTCCTTGAATGAGTTCAAATCTCCAGGGCCCAATGAACTGCATCCTAGAGTAATGAAGGAGCTAGCGGAAGAACTCTCAGAACCACTGTCTTTGCAAAATCTTTGCAAAATCATGGAAGACGGGTGAGGTGCTGGACGACTGGAGGAGGGCTAACGTTGAGGACATTCAACTCCTCAAAAAGGGCAAAAAGGAGGAACCTGGGAACTACAGACCAGTCAGTCTGACATCCATCCCTGGGAAAATTCTGGAGCAGATTATAAAGAAGCCACAGCTGTCTGGAGGGCTGCCTAATGCTAATCAAGTAGGGCCGACATCAGAGTTAATATCGCCCAGTATCATCAATTCCGACCCACAGCTTCCATCGAACCACATGACAGCAAAAAGGAATGGCTGCATTCAGAGGGACATGGATGGATCACTGATCGGGATTACCCCACTGGATTGATGCCAGTGGCCCCAGGGTGATTCCTACCTCAGGATCATATCCTGGAATATTGCAGGCTGGGCAAACAAACGTTGGGATAGCTGCTTCTGTCAATATATCTCTTGCTTTGATGTGATCTTGCTTCAGGAAACTTGGGCCATGGACACTGTTGTTGTTAATGGATTTTCCTCCTACCCTTTGAATGCTCACCAGGTAAATAAGAAAGGCCGTCCAAGGGGTGGCCTTGCCATTCTGGTGTCCTCTTCACTGATAGCTAAGGTTACTGAATTAGAAAACTGAACAACTGGTGTTTGGAATTTGCTTGGAAATTAATGCTAGTCACTTTATTTTTGTGAATGTTTATATCCCTCCTGCTAAATCCAATGAGCAGATCAAGAAACTCTGGCATAAAGTAGAGAGCTATTTATCCACTCAAATTATTAGGTTCCCTGATGCATATTTATATATTCTGGGTGACTTTAATGCCAGGATTGGCTCCAATAACAACGATCTAGAAGCAAGATACCCTATCTTGAGTGAACTTAGGGAAAATCGAAATTTTCCACACAGAAACTCAAAAGATCAGTTTCTGAATTATGCTGGCTTTTGCCTGGCTCAACTTCAGCTCAGTCTAGATTTAATTATTTTAAATGGGGTGGACCTTTGGGAAGGCTCAGGTGAATTTACCTTCTCAAATTTATTTGGTTCAAGCACAATAGATTATGGGCTGGCGTCTAGAAATGCCTTCCAGTTAGTTTATCATTTTTATATAGGTACCAGAACCTGTAGCGATCACTAGCCTTTAACCCTTACTTTATGTGCCCCAACTCCTAATTTAAGACTACCCCATACCCATTTAACTGATATCCTGTTTGAGTGCCCACACAGAATAAGGGTAAAATGGTCTGATAAATTAAGCAGTCTTCTAGAGGAAAGATTAAACTCTGATTCAATAATTCAATTAAGATCAGCAATTTTGTGCAAGGAATCGGCTGCATCCTCTATAAAAGCATATGATGATTTAATCGACTCCTTCCAAGATGCTTTAACTCATGCAGGCAGGTCAGCCCCAGACAATACTGCCCCTACGATCTATAAGGGCCCTACTTGGTTTGATAGAGAATGTTACCTGAAGAAAAATGAGTTAAGGGAGTCTTATATAACCTACAGAAAATCGGGCTACAATTATCTCCCTTCGACCTATTTTCAGCTAAAAAAGCAATATAAGTCCCTCATAGCCCAAAAAAGACGCCAAGCTGAACGAAACTCCTGGTCCCTGCTGTTAAATGCCTCCTTGAATAATGATTCAAAAATGTTTTGGCAGATTGTGTCGGGCGCCTTACGATCCAACTGCCAAGCACCCAGTTGTACAATTCCAGCTCAGGTCTGGGAGGATCATTTCAGAGCCATTTTTACCGACCCAGACACTATATAATCAGCTCAGGTTGATATGCAGGATGTCACTTTCTCTTCCCTCCCCCCCTGGAATTCAGTCTCTAAGGAGGAAGTGATTGAATTAATCCAACAACTTAAAGGGGGTAAGGCACCCGGCATAGATTTTATCAATCAGGATTGGTGGGCCCCTTTGTTAGCCGCTCTTTTTACCGTTATAAATCAATCTGGCAAAATCCCTGACAGTTGGAGACACGCAATTGTGGTTCCGATATACAAAAAGGGACATCCAAAGGATCCTGGGAATTTTAGACCTATCAGCCTCCTCTCAATAATAGGCAAGCTCTATGCTCGATTTCTATCTAATAGACTAACTGACATCCTCGAGGCCAATAATGTTGTCACGGAGGCCCAAGCTGCCTTTAGAAAGAATCATTCCACTTCTGATCATGGTCTGATTCTTTTTCACTTAGCCGAGAAACATCTTAAGTTTCTACGTAGCAAACTGTTTGTCGCCTTCATGGATCTGAAGTCCGCTTTCGACTCCATCCCTAGAACTAAACTATGGGAGAAATTAGATAAAATCCTGGTGGACAAAAGACTTCTTAATCTTATAATGGTTCTATACAGCGACAGCAGGATGCAAGTTAGATGTGGCACACAGGGACAGCTTTCAAATGAAATTCCTATGTCTAGAGGAGTAAGACAGGGCTGTATCCTCGCACCTACACTATTTAACCTATACATAAATGATATTGAGGAGGCCCTGTCTGACCATGAAGGACACTTGCCCAAACTTGGCGCAAGGAAAATTCCTATTTTACTTTACGCAGACGATGCTGTTATTCTCTCCCGCTCTAGACCTGGTTTGAAACATCTTTTAATGAAATTCTCCAACTTTTGTTTGACCAACGATCTGAAAATTAATTTTGAGAAATCTAAAGTCATGGTCTTTGAAAATAGATTTTCTCAACGTCGGTGGTCCCTTGATGGGCATATCCTGGAACAGGTGAAAATTTTCTCTTACCTGGGGCTGCTATTCCATCATACCCTGTCCTGGAGTGCCCATAGATCGGCCACCCTTAATAAAGCTTCAGTCAGTTCTGCTGTAATAACACGCTTTTTCTTTACTAAAGGGGGAATGTTTATACCGTCTGCCATCAAAGTGTTTAATGCCAAGTCTGCAGCCCAGCTTTTATATGCCTCCAATATCTGGATAGGGGGATTAACATCTGAGATATATAGGCTGCAGACAAGGTTTTTGAGGACCCTTCTTCAACTCCCAAAGTGTGTCCCTAATTCAGTACTTTTGTTGGAAACCGGGGAAAGCTCTCTTTCGCTTAGGGCTTGGTGGTCTGCCTTAAAATTTTGGATGGAAGTTAGTCTTTTTGGGAGGGGCTCAGGTCTGCTTCCCTGTCTGGCTCAGGACAACTACGTGAACAGCTGGTCCAAGCTTCTTGCCAGGAAGGCAGCTTCTCTCCTCTTCCCTCCTCCTTAATCTGGGCTTGAATTTTGCTTTTAAAGCTATCAAACAAAGACTGTGGGATATAGCCTTCTGCGACTTACGTGCTCGCTCTCATGTCTCTTGCTCTCCCAGTGCATTGCACGTTCATTACGTTGGGCCTCTTCAGCTGGCTGACTATCTAAAGAACTTGTCAGTCGCTAAATATCGTATTGCCTTCTCCAAGGCCAGATGCAATGTTTATTCTATTGAATTACTTCAGGGCAGATATGCTGGTATCCCTTATCAGGAACGACGGTGCCCCTGTAGGAATACGGAAGTGGAGACGATGGAGCATATCCTTCTGTCCTGTAGCTTTTAAAATCAGGCCCGCCATCTTATGATTACCCCATTGTTGAGCAAACTGTCCAGAACTTCAGGCAAATTTTATGTTAAGTTTCTGTTGGAAGATAAGTCTTCAAGTGTAACTTTGGCTGTTGCTAAATTTCTTACAGTGGCGGCCAAGATTAGAGCTCTTTGTGTATTAGACTAAAGTTGATAATAGCTCTAACTGTATGATTTCATGTCTGATTCTTGTGTTTGGTTGTTTGTTGTTTGTTTGTTTTCTTTTTATGGATCTATAGATCGCAATAAAGAAAGTAAGTAAGTATAAAGAAGTTGATCTGTAAACACCTTGAAATCAATGCGGTGATCACTAGAAGCCAACATGGATTTGTCAGGAACAAATCCTGTCAGACTAATTTGATCTCATTTTTTGATAGGATAACCTCCCTTGTGGACTGTGGGAATGCTGTGGATGTCATATATCTTGACTTCAGCAAAGCTTTTGACAAAGTACCACATGACATTCTGATTAACAAACTAGCTAAAAGTGGGCTAGATGGAACAACTATTAGGTGGATTCACAGTTGGCTACAGAATCGGACTCAATGGAACCTTTTTAAACTGGGGAGAGGCAACGAGTGGGGTACTGCAGGGCTCAGTCCTGGGCCCAGTGTTCTTCAACATTTTTATTAATGATTTGGATGAGGAGATGCAGGGAACGCTTATCAAATTTGCAGATGACACAAAATTGGGTGGGATAGCTAATACCCTGGAAGACAGAAACAAACTTCAAAGTGATCTTGATAGGCTGGAGTGCTGGGCTGAAAACAACAGAATGAAATTTAATAGGGATAAATGCCAAGTTCTACATTTAGGAAATAGAAACCAAAGGCACAGTTTGGGGATACTTGGCTCAGCAATACTACGAACGAGAAGGATCTTGGAATTGTTGTAGATTGCAAGCTGAATATGAGCCAACAGTGCGATATGGCTGCAAGAAAGGCCAATGCTATTTTGGGCTGCATTAATAGAAGTATAGCTTCCAAATCACGTGAGGTACTGGTTCCTCCCTATTCGGCCCTGGTTAGGCCTCATCTAGAGTATTGCGTCCAGTTCTGGGCTCCACAATTCAAGAAGGACGCAGACAAGCTGGAGCGTGTTCAGAGGAGGGCAATCAGGGGTCTGGAAACAAAGCCCTATGAAGAGAGACTGAAAGAACTGGGCATGTTTAGCCTGGAGAAGAGAAGATTGAGGGGAGACATGATAGCACTCTTCAAATACTTAAAAGGTTGTCACACAGAGGAGGGACAGGATCTCTTCTCGATCCTCCCAGAGTGCAGGACACGGAATAATGGGCTCAAGTTAAAGGAAGCCAGATTCCTGACTGTTAGAGCAGTACGACAATGGAATCAGTTGCCTGGTGAGGTTGTGGCTTCTCCCACTCTAGAGGCCTTCAAGAGGCAGCTGGACAACCATCTGTCAGGGATGCTTTAGGGTGGATACCTGCATTGAGCAGGGGATTGGACTCGATGGCCTTATAGGCCACTTCCAACTCTGCTATTCTTTGATTCTATGATTCTATAATCCTATCATGCTTTCCACTACATGTCTCAGCCTATTAGCTACATAATATAGTTTTAAATTTGGGAGTCCTAACCCTCCTTTTTTTTTGCATTATATACCAACTTCTTTTATTTATTCTCGCTTTCTTATCACCATTACAAAAATTATTTAAAATATTTTGCCAACTTTTTAATTCTTTTTCAGATATTCTTATTGGTAACATTCTAAATAAAAAATTAACCTTTGGTAAAATCCTCATTTTTACTAAAGCTATTCTTCCAAACCAAAATAAATTTAACCTTTTATATTTTTCTAATTTACCCATAACTTCTTTTTTCAAATTATTTAAATTTTCCTTTTCTAAATCCTCTAAATTTTTTGTAAGTTTGATTCCCAAATATTTAATTATTTCTTTAATTTTCATATTCTTCTCTTTACTTTCCCAATCTTTCCCTTCTTTTTTATTATAATTAAATAACATCCTCTGATTTTGTCCAATTTATTCTTAATCCAGTCACTTCCTCAAACTCCCTCAGATGATATTTTATTCTTTCCATTTTTTCCAATGGATTCTTAATTGTCAACAATGTATTTTTTTGATGCATCCTACTCCCTCAATATCACATTCACCAATAGTTCTATGACCAATACAAATAAGACCGGTGAGAGCAGGCATCCTTGCCTTGTTCCTCGGGCCAGTTGTATCTTTTCTGTAACTCCATCATTTATCACTACTGAAACTGAATTTTGTGAGTATAATTGTCCAATTAAGCCTTTAAATCTTTCTCCAAATCCCATCTTTTCTATTCAATTAATGTCATTAAAGGATAATGATCACCATCTATATGACCAATGACATAAAAAGCTTGAACTACCCTTCTAAATGACTAACAACGACATAGTCGACAACACCACTCCCTAACAATCCACTTGTACGCCATGCTTTTGCAATTCTTTCTTTTTGTTCTCTTAACACCATTGTTACGTGATGTGCTCTCATTAGACCCATGTACAAATTTGCATGTGTTCCAACGAGACCTACACTCGCTTATAAGAAATCTTTAGACATTGGCAACAGAGCATCTGTGGCTAAGTAAGGCAATTCTTACTCAAAGAAATCTACACCATTGAATAGGATAGCACTACAATAGCACTTTATTGAGGTTCAAACAGATACAGATGCACAAGCTAGTTTTGGGGAAATTAGCTGAGCAAGTGGAATCATAGAATCATAGAATCATAGAATAGCAGAGTTGGAAGGGGCCTACAAGGCCATCGAGTCCAACCCCCTGCTCAATGCAGGAACCCACCCTAAAGCATCCCTGACAGATGGTTGTCCAGCTGCCTCTTGAAGGCCTCTAGTGTGGGAGAGCCCACAACCTCCCTAGGTAGCTGATTCCATTGTCGCACTGCTCTAACAGTCAGGAAGTTTTTCCTGATGTCCAGCCGGAATCTGGCTTCCTTTAACTTGAGCCCGTTATTCCGTGTCCTGCACTCTGGGAGGATCGAGAAGAGATCCTGGCCCTCCTCTGTGTGACAACCTTTGAAGTATTTGAAGACTGCTATCATGTCTCCCCTCAATCTTCTCTTCTCCAGGCTAAACATGCCCAGTTCTTTCAGTCTCTCTTCATAGGGCTTTGTTTCTAGACCTCTGATCATCCTGGTTGCCCTCCTCTGAACACGCTCCAGCTTGTCTGCGTCCTTCTTGAATTGTGGAGCCCAGAACTGGACGCAATACTCTAGATGAGGCCTAACCAGGGCTGAATAGAGAGGAACCAGTACCTCACGTGATTTGGAAGCTATACTTCTATTAATGCAGCCCAAAATAGTATTTGCCTTTCTTGCAGCCATATCGCACTGTTGGCTCATATTCAGCTTGTGATCTACAACAATTCCAAGATCCTTCTCGTTTGTAGTATTGCTGAGCCAAGTGTCCCCCATCTTGTAACTGTGCATTTGGTTTCTATTCCCTAAATGTAGAACTTGGCATTTATCCCTATTAAATTTCATTCTGTTATTTTCAGCCCAGCACTCCAGCCTATCAGGCTTAGAAATAGTTAGAAATAGGAGGCTTAGAAATAGTTTCAAGACTAAAAAAATAGACTTTCTGAGACTTAGAACATACACACAAAGCAGGGGAAAGAGTAGAGGGAATCTCTAAAAGCAATATACCTTTCCCTAGGCTGAAGCCCTTTTCTGTAGACATGAACTAGTGAGCGTTGCAACTCCTGGTCTCAGGTGATGAAAGAAGGAGCAGGAGCCTTTCCTCTGGGAGGAGAGACTCAGCAATTTTGGCAGCAGTGTGGCACCTTACTGGATTGGGGGGGGGGGGGTAAGGGACCTGGTGGTTTCAGCAGCATGGCCCCATGCTTCTGGTAAAAGAGAGAGCGCCTCTCCAAAACCTGAGGGTCTTTATACAATCTAGACAAAAGCAGTGACATCACTGCTCGTAAGCACTGGAAGTGATGCTACTTGCTATGGGAGAGAGACATAACAAGAGGGTGATTGGGGATGATGGCTGTACTTGCTGGAAACATTCTTTTAACAAAAGATGACTTTACATAATAATGACTGCTTTAAAGACATGCGTCCAGGTTGGGTTCAGCAATATCAATACATTAGCACGTGCATGACCAGGTATCACTCCTGCCATCCAGCGTTCATATTCTGCTTAATCTTACCCCCACCTTTTTCTGTGGGGAATTCATTTGAAGAAGTCTATCAGAAAATGGATACTTGACTTGGCCTCGTCAGTCTCATTCCTGCTGCAGGTGGGGGATGAAGATGCTTTGACTTTTTTGGCTCCTTCAAAATGGAGTCAGTACTGCTCACAAGAGCTACATTGCAACACCATCATTTTCAATTGAGTGACACTGAGAGTCTGTACTGACTCTGGACATCTTTAAGCAACATCTGATTGCTTCTCAGGGTAAGCTGTATTCTCAACCCAGGACCATTAGGCCTAAGAGCACATATTTTACTACTCCCTACCCCCTCAATCAACCTGTGAGGCTGGGAAACTAGCTGCAATTTCCCTTGAGTAAGGGGATTCTTATAGGCACTCTCCAACATTGGTCTAGAATCTGTGACAGTTTGCTTATTCCAGTGTCTTCTAGTAGGGAATGTGTTTGACTCTCGCATTCCAGGCTCCAATCAACCCACTTAGGGCCTTGCTAGACCTGGTGGAAAATCCGGGGGAGAGGAGGGGAGACCTCACATTATGAAAACGCGAGATCTCACCCTTATTCACATGGGAGCCGTGATGAGCTCTGGAGGAGAGCTGTCGTGGCCGCCATTTTTTTAAAATTCTTAAAGTGGCAGCAGCAGCAGCGCAGGAGCCAGGAAAGGTAAGTAGGGGTTGTTGTTGTTGCTTTAATTCTCCTTCCCCCCCCATCCGCAATCTCCCCCCCCGACCCTGTTCTCCTTCCCCTCCATCTGCAATCTCCCCCCCCCCCCGGCACTGTTCTCCTTCCCCAGTCCACCTCCCTGCCCCATTCTCCTTCCTCCGTCCGCCCCCCTGGCCCCATTCTCCTTCCCCCTATCCGCGATCTCCCCCCCGGCCCCGTTCTCCTTCCCCCGTCTGCCCCCCCCAGCCCCGTTCTCCTTCCCCTGCCCACCCCCTGGCCCCATTCTCCTTCCCCCTCCCGCCCCCTTCCTGTGATGTCTGATCCCCCGCCTGATGTCCCCCACCCACAATTCCCCTTGATATCCCTTGGCCATGATTCCCCCTGATGTCCCCTGAGCTGCGATTCCCCCCGATCTCCCTGGCCTCCGTTTCCTGCCCCCCCCCCATGTCCCCACTATAGCCCTGATAGCCGCAGCGCCCGTCTGCCACTTTCCCTGGCTACTCAGGAGTAAATCCGGTAGCCAGGAAAAGCGGCGGACCTGGCTACATGCCTGTGGTCTCAGGCTCAGCCCGAGACTGCAGGAAAAACCAGGCCTGAAGTGGTGCCGGTTACCCCGGGCCCAGGGAGGGTTCACCCCTGCTTGAGCCCAGGATACCCTGTGCGTCATCTGGACACACAGGGGTGAGCCCAGGGCTCGCAACCGGGCTAAAGCCCTATCTAGGAAGGCCCATAGACTACTGGGCAGGCAGAACTTTGTATGTCTTGGTGCCACATGTGATTGGTGGCATATTTTTAACCTTGTGCCATTCAGATAACATTCTTTCAATGAGGCTCAGACACTGAGGCAGGATCTAGACCATTGTTCCAAAATGGTCCACAATGGCAGTGACAGTTGGGGCCCCTAGCACACTTTACACACACTTCCCAAACTGCCCCCCAAAGTGTCACTGCTTGCTCGGTGCAGATCTGGCCACACTCAGAGAGTATTAAAAGACTTTTGCACTGCAGGCCCTTTGCAACATGGGTCCTGTTACACACTGTATGGAACTTGCAAAAGATTGGCAACTGGAGTGTATGCCATCTTCTTTAAAGGACACATAATTATTACACATGCTTTGTCTCACATACCAACTCCCACCTTGTCTTTTTACCCGTGTTATGTTCTGGGGGTTAGGGGTTCTGGGGTCAATGGGACTCCTTGTTCTACATGTCGAGCATCTGTATACATACACAACAAACACTATTAGTTACATATTGGACAATCTCTATACCAGCTGGACAGCCAAATTATCTTCATACTTGCCAGCTACAATGCCTGTAGGATGTATTTCATTGTGTCCATGTTTGGGCAATCATTTCACACACACCCTTCTGTTCCTTGTGGTTTATTTTGGCTTGCTGGCCCACAGCAACTCTTTAAGTGTTAAATCTTCACTTTACTGGAACTCCTTTCCCAGCAACCAGAGCAGTCAGTCAGGAACAAGAGTCCCCCCCCCCCCAAAAAAAGGCTCTTGTCTTCCATCTGGACAGCCAAGGGGGTAGCACTGCACCTGGTCTGGAAATCTTGGGAGAACTATCCACTCCAGATGTTGTCTTCTTCTGAGAGGGGTGGATGGCTCCCGCTACTGGTCCTCGCCTTGCGGTCTCTTGTCTGGGTGGATTTCCGTGCCTTTTTTGGGGTGCAATTAGCCTGTGCTGCTCCCTGAAGGTCTGTCTGGATCAGGTTGTCAAGCAAGGCATTGACACAATTCTCGATCTCATACTGGAACACTTTCATATATGCCCATTCAACTGGTTTTGAGCTTACGTCCCTCCACCTTTGGTCTGGAGCTGGCAAGGCTGCAACCTGTGAAGAAATTTCTTTGCATACAAGTTAGTTAGGTGTTGCTCATCAACCAATTTCAAATTTCTGGAAGGTGATGGTGAAGCTAGAATTCTAATAGGTCTGTGCACAAGGATTTCATATGGTGGCAGTCTTAAGGGTCCCAGAGTGGACTTCACTGCATTGAACATATCCATGATTGAACATGTCCATGGATTCCTGCATTGAGCAGTGGGTTGGACACAATGGCCTTATAGGCCCCTTCCAACTCTATTCTATGATACTTACTCTAAGGTCTTTTATTTTGACTAAGAAGATAACTGCCATCTCCTTCCCTGCCATATTGTATGTCCCTCTTGGCAATGAGCCCTGCCCTTGTGCCACTGGATCCCTCTTTCTGCACTCTGCTTGCAGCCTGTGCCCGTTTGGTCAACTGGCAGTTTTGTAAGAGTCAACATTTTGGTTTTGTGTAATGCTTTTAATTCTTCTTGTTCTGGGCCCAGTGCTCTTCAACATTTTTATTAATGATTTGGATGAGGAGGTGCAGGGAACGCTGATCAAATTTGCAGATGATACAAAATTGGGTGGGATAGCTAATACCCTGGAAGACAGAAACAAACTTCAAAGTGATCTTGATAGGCTGGAGTGCTGGGCTGAAAACAACAGGATGAAATTTAATAGGGATAAATGCCAAGTTCTACATTTAGGAAATAGAAACCAAAGGCACTTTTAAAAGATGGGGGATACTTGGCTCAGCAATACTACAAACAAGAAGGATCTTGGAATTGTTGTAGATCACAAGCTGAATATGAGCCAACAGTGTGATATGGCTGCAAGAAAGGCCAATGCTATTTTGGGCTGCATTAATAGAAGTATAGCTTCCAAATCACATGAGGTACTGGTTCCCCTCTATTCAGCACTGGTTAGGCCTCATCTAGAGTATTGCGTCCAGTTCTGGGCTCCACAGTTCAAGAAGGACGCAGACAAGCTGGAGCGTGTTCAGAGGAGGACAGCCAGGATGATCAGGGGTCTGGAAACAAAGCCCTATAAAGAGAGACTGAAAGAACTGGGCATGTTTAGCCTGGAGAAGAGAAGATTGAGGGGAGACATGATAGCACTCTTCAAATACTTAAAAGGTTGTCACACAGAGGAGGGCCAGGATCTCTTCTCGATCCTCCCAGAGTGCAGGACACGGAATAATGGGCTCAAGTTAAAGGAAGCCAGATTCCAGCTGGACATCAGGAAAAACTTCCTGACTGTTAGAGCAGTGCGACAATGGAATCCGTTACCTAGGGAGGTTGTGGGCTCTCCCACACTAGAGGCCTTCAAGAGGCAGCTGGACAAGCATCTTTCGGGGATGCTTTAGGGTGGATTCCTGCATTGAGCAGGGGGTTGGACTCGATGGCCTTGTAGGCCCCTTCCAACTCTGCTATTCTATGATTTTATGATTCTACTTCTTTCCATGAGTCATTCAGCTGGTACCTCTTTGTTGGATTGTGATGAATGTCTGAGATTTGGTTCAGGGGCACCATCTGCTTCCACAGGAACCTGTGGCTCCTTTCGGCTCCTCTGCTGGCACCCTGGGTTCTTCCCCCTGTACTTCCTCATCTGGTTGTGTTTGGGGGATGGCTGCATCTCAGGCAAATACCCTCCTCCCTGGCTGCTGTTGTTCTCACCTTCGACCTCTTTGTGGTTGTCACCAGCATGGCTCTGGTCATGTCTTTCTCGTTCACGCATGTACACCACTCTGCATACAGTTGTCCTTGCCTGTCTATGGGTTTACGATCCTGTATCCCTTGCTTCCTGGGGTAGCCTGGAATATATATTCTTCAGCACCAGAGTCCAGCTTGCATCTCATTTTCTTTGGAATGTGCATCTAAGCCTGGCTTCCAAACACTCTCAGGTGCGCTATACTCAGCTTCTGCTCGTGCCATAACTCATAGGGGGGTTGTCAGATGCCTTGGTTAGCAGACAGTCTATTTTATAAGTACGTGGTTCTCGTAACAGCTTCTCCCAAGTGTCTGTTGGAAAGCTCTGGTTCTAGCAGCATATACCTCACCATGTCCATTAGTGAACAATTCCTTCTTTCTGCAACCCCATTTTATTCTGAAGTTTATGCCACTGTGAGACTATACTCTGTTGCCTGCTCTCTCAAATATGCCTGTGTGTGATGCGATACATATTCACCACCATTGTCACTTTGGATAACTTGAGACTTCCTATTGAACTTGTTGTTCACTTTGGCAACATTCTCTTTCAGCATGTGTGCAGTTTGGGTCTTCTCAGGTAGGTCACACAGTGACTGAAAAAATTTTTTATAAAAGAGAGTATCCGTTCCCTCCAGCTAAAACTGGCTGAAAGGACCACACAGAACAGTATGAACCAGCTCAAGAGGCTTGTTTGAGCATCTTTGACTTTTCTTGGATTGATGGATTACATGACATGCATAAAAGGGATTGTCTTCCCTTTTATGCATGCCCTGCATTTATGATCATAATTAATCCACTCCATTATATCAGTGTTTCTTACCAAGACCTTCTTCTTCAGCTCCAGACTGCCACTCATGTCATGATGTGCAAATTACTTGTGCCACAATGTAGAGCAATCCTCTGCTGCACATTGTTCAGCAGCATTAACCTTTTCTTCCTGGGAGTCTAGTTAGAAGATTCCTATAAGGCATTCAGATATAATTGACCTTCAAAAGAAACTGTACAGTCTTTCTTGTTAAAGTGTACATCAAAGCCTTTTCTTGTGAGTGTGGATACACTCATAGAATCATAGAATCACTCAGCAGATTTGTCTTTAGTTTAGGGATGAACTGTACTTCCTCTGCTGTGAAGGGCAAAGGAAAGATAGTCCTAAGATGCAAGACTGAGAATGTGTGCAATGATACACTAAAAGATCTGCATGGTAGAGTTTTCTCAAAGGTACTCTTGGAGCTTGTAATGTAACAATTGGTTGCATTTATAGTCCAAATAGAAACCCTGCCAGAAATGAGGCTGTGACAAGAGGTCTATCTTTTAGGCCTGACATGTGAAAAAGTCTATGAGTACCAATAATCCTTTCTTTAACACCTCAATGAGGGTTTGGTGGAAATTGGCAGAAATGACTCCCTCTACCTCTCCAATTATTTGTTTTCTTTGTCATTAGTTCTTCTATGACATAGACAAATTTAAAGCCTTTCAAGCTTGGGAGGAAAATGGACTCTCAATTGCAGATTCTTGGAACGTAGACTTTTGACAGGACAGCAACTGATGGACAAAGGGCATCTCTCCATAAGGCTTTTATTATGTGCTTGTGATTGCTCATTTGCAGGTCCTTTACACCATGTTGTCATTTGCAGGTCCTTCACATGATGTCATCCTCCAGGCCTCTCCTGTCCTTTGTAACGTGTATTCCAGGGGTTTTTTTTAGATTGGGGAAAGTCCAGCATTTTCTGAATGCTGCTATAAAAGAAGTGTGTATTTATACAGTTCAGCACTATCTGATGGCTGTATAATGAAGCATATCAAATAGTGGAGAAAGAAACTCCCCTGAAAAAAAGACATGTAAAGGAACCAATCTTCATCCCGCAAAGAATCCAGAAGCAGAAGCCCCAGTAAAGATGCAGGATGAAAGCCTCATGTGGAAATGCTCAGAGTGTGTTGGCTGCAAAACCATTCCCATAATAAAGGTGCAAGTGGTATACCTTTGGAGAGGTTTTTGAGAACATTATTGTTCAGAGGAACGGCAAAACAGATCTCTAAAATTTACAAGATATTAAGAAGGGGAAAGTATGCTCTAAAACAGGTTTGGGAAAGGGATCTAGGGACAAACAAATTGGAATGCACTATGGATAAAGCTTCCTTAAAGTCAATTTCAGCTAAAATCAGGGGAAACAATCTTAGGTATACTTAGCTTTTAATTTTTGTGAACCGCCCAGAGAGCTCCGGCTATTGGGCGGTATAGAAATGTAATAAATAAATAAATAAATAAAATAAATAGCTAGAAATAGCTCTATTTCTAGCTCATCTGCTCAAAGACATTAGAGGGGTTGTGGGGAGAAGGTGACTCACCTTCATATGTGGGGGGGGGGGGGTCTTGTCTGATTGACTTTGTGCCAACTGAGTTTTCTGTCAATCTATGAAGGACAAAACATACAGTAATTACAAAAATAATTACTTACTGGTGGCGAAATTAGAGATAGCAGTGGCACAGAATCAGGATCATCCCCTAAGTAAGTAAGGAGTTCAAGACTATGTCGGTTCAAATAACTTTTATGATACATGGCATCCTTTTATTGAATGTGCAAACTTGAGCAAAATCCAATGGTACTTTATATTGTAAGAAACTTAAAAGGACATTTAACAACTTATTTAAGGCCGAAGACTTGCTTACAGATAAGAACCGCATGCATAGCAAAAGATAGTATAGGTAGGTACAGAAGAGATAGCTAAGAAAGCCAAAAATGGTTCTATAGGGCCTGATTAAAAATTGGTTCTATAGGTGTGGTTGAAGAGGGATTCTGTGGGTCAAGTTTGAACCAGTGTGAATTTCCTGCAGTGACTGTTGGGTAACAGCCATTTTTACTTTTCTAAAAGAGAGACGCAGAATCCCTAATGTGTCCCAGGCACCCAACACAGGGTACAGATGCTTAAGGTCCACACATGAATGGAAGCCTAGAGAAGGAACCATGGCAACTGGGTGGTATGGAAGTGCAATAAAATACATTTAAAAAATACCCCCCTCCCTGACCCTCAAGTCGGTGATGCTGCTGCCCCAAGTACCGAAGAGGGCAAAGCTGAGAGAGACAGAGAGAGAGAGAGAGAGAGAGAGAGAGAGAACCCCCAAAAAGGTCTCAATAATACATACCAGGTCAATCCCCTCATCCACAATCAAATCATGGATGAGGGAGATTTTCTATTGGCATTCAGCAGCAGCAGCAGCAGCAGCAGCAGCCCCAGGGGCAAGCTGGAAAGGCCTCCAGGAATCACCTGGTTGGGGGAAGAACCAGAAGATGTGATAACTGCATCTTCTCCTCAATGGGCCTGTTAATCCCCCCAATGCCATACTTCCTGCTACAGTATAAAAGAGAGAGCAACAGTCAAGAAGGAGCAAATGAAAATCTGCATTTGCTATTCCATTCTTGTGCTTTGAAGGTGCTGCCCTCTGCTGCTGCTGTTGGCTGCTATTGGCTGATTGCAGGTATCCCTGGCAGGTGGAAGGGCAGGTCTGGTGTGTGCTCCTCTGTACACTGCTATTCCCTCACCATTTCTCTGTCAACTGCAGGCTCCACTCCTACCCCGCCAGCCCGTTAATCACATATGCCAATGGAACACACGTCCTCTTTTGGTAGAAGACTGAGTTAAAGTAGGAGTTGAGCGTTCTGCCTTTTCTTTGACCCCGGTCAGTGTTTTGCCATCTTCACTGAGCAGCTGGTCTACCATTACTTTTGTCCTCCTTTTGCTTCAAACGTATCTGAAGAAGTTCTTTTGTTATTATTAGCATTCCTTGCCAACCTCTGCTTCTCCTGAGCTTTCACTTTCCTGCCATCTCTGCCTGTTCATTCCCTTAGTGACCTGCTCTTCCTTTCACCGCCTATGTGTGTGATTTTTTATTTTCATGTCATCGCTAAGGTTTTAGTCCAGCCACATTGGCTTCTTCTGTTGCCTTTCTTCTTCTTTTTCTGCTCATTGGGACTCCACTTCCTGTTAGGTTTCCCTGCCATGGAATCTTCCTTGCCATTGCTCTGGGTTCATTAAAATCTTATTTCTTGAACTCCAAGGTATACACTTGACTGGACTCAGCTTGCAACTAAGGTCACAAGGACCATTCCAAGGTCACTTTCCTGCTAAGTTCCAGCTTCTTTCACTTCAGCAACAAACTCTTCCCTACTGGTCAGAAGCAAGTGAAGGATAAATCAACTCATTCACTTGCCATCTATTGGAGCCTTGCAAAATATTTGGATCCTGTTCTTAACCCTGTTACGGAGTGATTGTGAAATGTGCTACCAGAAAATTGGAATATATCCACATGCAGATTTATGCAAATATAATAATTAATCAACTGATTCATCTGATTAATTGTCTGACATTTCTTTAATTGAGTGTCAAGCCCAGTTTTTTGTCCTTGGTATAGATAGTGCAAAAAGTGAGAATAATTTGGGGGGAGGGGGGGACAGCCTAAGCCACAGAGAGAGTTCAACAGAGAGAAACCGAACACAAAGCGCTTGTCCTCATTCACATTGGCTGTTTTTGTGTTCACCTTATATGCCTTCACCTACATTTTGCCCCCAAATACTTGTCAGTGTGAAGAAAATTCAGTTTGCAGTATGGGGCCCTGTAAGCAGCCCCAGGTGAGCAGAGCGGCACCTTTTGCCAGTAGAGCTGCAACCTTATCCCCCAGCCCCAGCCCTGTGCCCTAACTGGATGGGGCCTTTCTCAAAACTTGCTCCACCACCTTCATACCACCTACCTGGGAGCGCCCCAGCATGGCCTGGCCACACATACCCTGCAGGTACATTTGCAAACTGTGGGCCCCCCATCCATCCCCTCCGGGCTGGGTGCAGCTGTCATCTTGACAGGCTGATGCATAGTTGCCATTCTTGGTCTTCAGGCTGCAAGAGCTGGGGCAGAGGCTGGGAGAGAGAAAGATGCAGCATTGGCGCTCAGGACAGCATGCCAACCTTGCAATACTGCGAAGGATTTGGCGTCTCCCAATTTGTGTGCTGTGGTTGCTTAGGGAAGTAAAAGGCCTCTGGGTACCCTACTTCTGCACTGCCCGCAACCAAGATGGTGGAGCCATGCAGGTGAGGGCTGGAGGCATCCAAGGCAGGTCCAGTCATTCATCAATATGCGGATGATACCCAGCTCTGCCTCTCCTTTTCATCAAACCCAGGTGAGGCAGTGGCTGTTCTGAATCAGTGCCTGGGCACGGTAATGGACTGGATGAGAGCCAGCAAACTGAGACTCAATCCAGACAAGATGGAGGTACTGTTAGTGGGTGGTTCATCTGTCCGGCTAGGTGATGTTCACCTGTTCTGGAGGGGGTTGCACCTCCCCTAAAGGATTGGGTTAAAAGTTTGGGGGTGCTCTTGGATCCAGAACTGTCACTTGAGTCACAGGTGAACTCAGTGCACCTTTTATCAGTTTAGGCTGATATACCAACTGTGCCCTTATCTGGACAGAGATAGCCTGGCTACAGTTATCCATGCTCTGATAATCTCTCATCTGGATTACTGCAATGTGTTCCAGGGTATTAGCTATCCCAAAGAAATTAGGTGTTCCTTGACCATTTATTGTTCAATCTCAAATTGCAATCCTGCCCCTTCAAGCTTGTACTTCATTTTTCCCAGGGGGGGTCATAGACCCACGTTTGGGAGAAGACTGAGCCAAAGTAGGAATTAAGCACTTCAGCCTTTTCTTTGTCATGTTATCAATTTTGCCATCCTCGTTAAGCAGTTGAACCACCATTTGTTTCCTCTGTCCGTAGTGATGGCCACCAATTTGGATGGGGGTTGGATAAATTCCAGGAGAAGGAACCAATTGCTGGGAAACATAGGTGGGAGGGTGCTGTTGCACCATGTCCTGCCTTGTTGGCGCCTGGCCAATGGCTGGTTGGCCACTGTGTGAACAGAGTGTTGGACTAGATGGACCAATGCTAGATCGGATTCATCTGATCTAGCATGGCACTTCTTATGTTCTTATGTTCTATCAATGGGTATTAGTCCTGATGCTATGTGCTACCTCCAGTATCAGAGGTAGTAAGCCTGTATATACCAGTTGCTAGGGGGAAATTGGTAGGAGGCTGTTGTTGCACCATATGTTGCTTGTGGTTCACTGGTTGACAGCTGGTTGGAGAACAGAGAACAGAGTGCTAGATTGGTCTGATCCAGCATAGCTCTTATGTTCTTATGAATCATAGAATCATAGAATAGCAGAGTTGGAAGGGGCCTACAAGGCCATCGAGTCCAACCCCCTGCTCAATGCAGGAATCCACCCTAAAGCATCCCTGACAGATGGTTGTCCAGCTGCCTCTTGAATGCCTCTAGTGTGGGAGAGCCCACAACCTCCCTAGGTAGCTGATTCCATTGTCGCACTGCTCTAACAGTCAGGAAGTTTTTCCTGATGTCCAGCCGGAATCTGGCTTCCTTTAACTTGAGCCCGTTATTCCGTGTCCTGCACTCTGGGAGGATCGAGAAGAGATCCCGGCCCTCCTCTGTGTGACAACCTTTTAAATATTTGAAGAGTGCTATCATGTCTCCCCTCCATCTTCTCTTCTCCAGGCTAAACATGCCCAGTTCTTTCAGTCTCTCTTCATAGGGCTTTGTTTCTAGACCTCTGATCATCCTGGCTGCCCTCTTCTGAACACGCTCCAGCTTGTCTGCGTCCTTCTTGAATTGTGGAGCCCAGAACTGGACGCAATACTCTAGATGAGGCCTAACCAGGGCCGAATAGAGAGGAACCAGTACCTCACGTGATTTGGAATCTATACTTCTATTAATGCAGCCCAAAATAGCATTTGCCTTTCTTGCAGCCATATCGCACTGTTGGCTCATATTCAGCTTGTGATCTACAACAATTCCAAGATCTTTCTCGTTTGTAGTATTGCTGAGCCAAGTGTCCCCCATCTTGTAACTGTGCATTTGGTTTCTATTCCCTAAATGTAGAACTTGGCATTTATCCCTATTAAATTTCATTCTGTTGTTTTCAGCCCAGCACTCCAGCCTATCAAGATCACTTTGAAGTTTGTTTCTGTCTTCCAGGGTATTAGCTATCCCACCCAATTTGGTGTCATCTGCAAATTTGATCAGCGTTCCCTGCACCTCCTCGTCCAAATCATTCATAAAAATGTTGAAGAGCACTGGGCCCAGGACTGAGCCCTGCGGCACCCCACTCGTTGCCTCTCCCCAGTTTGAGAAGGTTCCATTGATAAGTACTCTTTGAGTCCGATTCTGTAGCCAACTGTGGATCCACCTAATAGTTGTTCCATCTAGCCCACTTTTAGCTAGTTTGTTAATCAGAATGTCATGTGGTACTTTGTCAAAAGCTTTGCTGAAGTCAAGATATATGACGTCCACAGCATTCCCACAGTCCACAAGGGAGGTTATCCTATCAAAAAATGAGATCAAATTAGTCTGACAGGATTTGTTCCTGACAAATCCATGTTGGCTTCTAGTAATCACTGCATTGATTTCAAGGTGTTTACAGATTGACTTCTTTATAATCTGCTCCAGAATTTTCCCAGGGATGGATGTCAGACTGACTGGTCTGTAGTTCCCAGGTTCCTCCTTTTTGCCCTTTTTGAAGATAGGGACAACGTTAGCCCTCCTCCAGTCGTCCGGCACCTCACCCGTCTTCCATGATTTTGCAAAGATAATAGACAAAGGTTCTGAGAGTTCTTCCGCTAGCTCCTTCATTACTCTTGGATGCAGTTCATCGGGCCCTGGAGATTTGAACTCATTCAAGGAAATTAGGTGTTCTTTGACCATTTGTTTATCAATCTCAAACTGCAATCCTGCCCCCTCAACTTCTGCTTCACTTTTTCCAGGGGGTCATAGACCCGCTTTTGGGAGAAGACCGAGGCAAAGTAGGAATTGAGCACTTCAGCATTTTCTTTGTCATCTGTTATCAATTTGCCATCCTCATTAAGCAGTTGAACCACCATTTCTTTCCTCTGTCTTTTACTACTCACGTATCTGAAGAAAGCCTTTTTATTGCTTTTAGCATCCCTCGCTAATCTCAGCTCATTCACAGCTTTAGCCTTCGTGACACCATTTCGGCACTTCTGCGCCACTTGTCTGTACTCTTCTTTTGTAGCCTGGCCTTCCTTCCACTTCCTATATGTATCCCTTTTTGTTTTCAGTTCATCAATAAGCTTTTTGTGGAGCCACATTGGTTTCCTCTGTTGTCTTCTATCTTTTCTCCTTGTTGGAATTGTTTGTAACTGTGCCTTTAAAATTTCATTTTTTAGATACTCCCACCCATCCTGCACTCCTTTTCTCTTTAGGCTCCCTTGCCACGGGACCTTACTTATTATAGTTCTGAGTTTATTAAAATCAGCTTTCCTAAAATCCAGAGTATGTGTATGGCTACGCTCGACTTTTGTCTCCTTCATAATCAAGAATTCAAGTATGACGTGGTCACTTTCCCCCAGAGTTCCCGTAACTGCCACTTTATCCACTAAGTCATCCCTATTGGTCAATAACAAGTCAAGGATTGCCGATCCTCTAGTTCCTTCCTCCACTTTCTGTAGGAGAAAGTTATCACCCATACATGTCAGGAATTTCTTGGAAGGGCCGCTTTTGGCAGTAATGGTCTCCCAACAGATATCAGGGTAATTGAAGTCCCCCATCACTACTACATCACACTTCCTTGAAACACTGGTAATTTGTTTCTCAAAAGTTTCATCCTCGTCTTCTCCTTGATTGGGTGGTCGGTAGTAGACTCCGATTATCATATTCTTTTTATTCCTAGCCCCATTTATTTTAATCCAGACGCTCTCGACGGGGCTCCCAATCTCATCCGCCTGTATTTCTGTGCAGGGATAGGTATTTTTAACATATAGTGCAACTCCACCTCCCTTTCTATTTCTTCTGTTCTTTTTGAACAAGTTATATCCTTCAATTGCTATATTCCAGTCATGGGAGTCAT
Source organism: Elgaria multicarinata webbii (assembly GCF_023053635.1). NCBI lineage: Eukaryota > Metazoa > Chordata > Lepidosauria > Squamata > Anguidae > Elgaria > Elgaria multicarinata. Next base: position 34,208,854 of record NC_086184.1, on the reverse strand, counting down.
CCCACCAAGTTTCAGTTATACCTATCAAGTCGTATTTGCCTTCATGTAATAAGAGTTCAAGTTCATTCTGTTTGTTTCCCATGCTCTGGGCATTAGTCTATAGACATCGAAGACCATGTGTTTTATAGTCTGGCTTTGTTCCTACCTTGTTGCAGACACTATTTTGGGACACTGTTGGAGCTGTTCTCTGTACTGTGGTGCATTGGCCTTCATCCATTGTTGCCTCAAAATTTACGTCTCCCACCCCCGTAAGATTCAGTTTAAAGCCCTCCTGATGAAGTTCTTCATGCTGTGGCCGAACTCATTCTTTCCAGCCCTTGTGAGGTGCAACCCATCCCTTGCCAGCAGTCCATGTTCCAAGTAGCGTAGCCCGTGGTCCCAGAATCCAAAACGCTCACGACGGCACCACCTTCGAAGCCAGTCGTTCATCCGGAGTATTTTTCTTTCCCTTTCTAATCCTCTTCCAAGAACCGGGAGGATGGATGAGAAAACTACCTGGGCCCCGAAGTTCTTCAGTTTCCTTCCCAGAACTTCAAAGTCTGAAATGATTTCTTCGTAGCTCTGCTTGGCGACATCATTTGTTCCCACATGGATGAGAAGAAAGGGGTATGTGTCCGTTGTCTTTATGAGCTTCGGTAACCTTTCAGTCACATCTCTAATCTGTGCTCCAGGGAGACAGCACACCTGGCGAGTCCATGGGTCTTCACGACATACTTGGGTTTCAATCCCACGCAGCAGGGAGTCTCCCACAACGACTACTCTTCTCTTCTTCTTGGTTGACCTACCTTCTGTCCCTTGGTCACTGTTGCATGGTGTCTCCTGTACTTCCTCCTCTGCAAACTGTCCTTCAGTCTCATTCTCCAGAAGCTGAAAGCGGTTGCTTAACTCCAATGGCCCCACCGGTGCAGAACGCCCTCTAATTCCTCCTCTCCTGTCACTCTTTTCCAAGGAGTTTCCTCTTCATTGGCTTTCCTCCCCTCAGGACCAAAACAGGACCACTTAGAAACAAGAGTGATGTATCAGCATGCTTGTGTAAACCACGAAGTATCAGAAGTATAATACATTTGTAAAAAGAGAACAGAAACATTCTCCCCCATCCCAGGACTGCATGTGTTCACTGGCCTCCAGGTGGTGTTACTTGGGAAAGACAGGAAAATGGAAAGCCTGGGGCAGAGTGGAGGTGGCAGTGAGGCTGCGCTGGCCCTGCTTGAATTCCCTAGGCCTGTTTTTTGGCTCATCACTTTTAAAGTTGTTATATTGGTCTTAAATGTATTGTATTTTGCTTTCTTGTGTGGTTTTTTAATCTTTGAATATTGTTTTTAAGTGCTTTTATCTTATGTGAACCGCCCAGTGAGCTTTGGCTATGGGGCAGTATACAAATAATAATAATAATAATAATAATAATAATAATAATAATAATAATAATAATAATGTCTCCTGGCGACCCAAACAGAAGCATCTCTGTTAGGGCAGGGATGAGGAACATGTGGCCTTCCAGAGGTTGGTCCACTACCATTCCCATGAGCCCCTAGGCTATGCTGGCCAGGGGTGATGGCAGTTGCAGTCCCACAACATCTGGAGGGCCACCCCAGATGTCATGGGACTGCAACTGCCACTCTGATAGGGAGTGAGGATGCACTGCAATTGTCCGTCCCAAATCTCACTTCTTTGCTTTACTGATAACAAAGGTCTGGCAGGAACCTGAAACAGGCTGGCTGGGAGATTACAGAACTGCAGTCAAACATGTCCAGAGGGCACAAGTTAGGGGAAGGCTCCTTTAAACACACTGTGCAAAAAGAGCAGTCGCCTTTTATTTTAGAGAAAAAGAGGGGCAAGCCTATTTGCCCCCAAAGGAGGCCAGTTAACTCACTACCACAAGATGTAGTGATGGCCACCAATTTGGATGGCTTTAAAAGGGGGTTGGAGAAATTCCTGGAGGCGAAGACTATCAATGGCTACTAGCCCTGATGGTTGTGTGCTATCTCCAGACAGTAAGCCTGTGTGCACCAGTTGCTGGGGAACATGAGTGGGAGGGTGCTGTTGCACCATGTCCTGCTTGTTCATCCCTGGCCAATGGCTGGTTGGCCACTGTGTAAACAGAATGCTGGACTAGATAGAGATGAACTCTTGGGGGGGCGGAGCTGGACGCCATGATGGGTAAGATTTCTCCTTGAGACCCGTTCGGGGGGGGGGGAATTGAAACTTAATTATCTCATTTAAAAGGCATGGGTCGTTAATGAAAATGAAGGAAAATGACTATGATTGCTAAGAGAGGGTGAAAATCCTGTTTTTGGGAAGCAGAATCAGTATAAGGATTGTGGAAAGCAGCCCGATCTCTGGCTGCAAATTAATCAGACGGAAGGAGGGGGGAGCGATGAAAATGAAACTGGCTTTGGAATGTTAGAGCTCTCCCGTCTCCTAGTCTGATAAAGCACGGTGATTTATATTCCTTATCTGAGGAAAAGGACTAATTGGCAGTAAATTCACCCTTTAAAAAGCATCGAAGGAAGAAGTGTTTATCTGTGTAGGAAAAGAGACGGTGCGGACTGTAAACGGGACATTGAGTGAGAGTTTTAAATAGATCCATGCCGAACGTTAAAAAATTAAAAAAAAAAAAAAACCCTGGGAAGGCTGCCTGGCAAAGAGTAAGGCCTTCTAATCATAATTTGGCCCGTCTTGAGAAAGTGGTTACAGAAGAAGCTTTACAAAATAACGGGAGTGAAAGTAACGGATCTGTCAAGATGGCGGAGAAATCTGGCACGGTGCCAACTTCAACTACAATGGAAGATTTGAAGAGGCTGATTCTGGACAGTACAGCAACACTGAGTAAGAAAATGGATGAATATGCAAAGAAAGCAGATAAAAGGATGGGGGTGCTCGCAGACAAGATTGCCCAAAATGATAGAGCTATAAAGATGCTAGATGTTGAAGTAAAATCATTGGAGAAAAAACAGGATGCCTTTGAAAAAGGTTGTGAGGTGAAATTCCAAGATCAAGAATTAAAGTTGATTCAGCTACAAGATCAGGACCGTCGTTGCAATTTACGAATTAAATATTTTGTTGAAGAACCAGCAGAGGAGTTGAGAAAAACAATTTTGAAATGGTTCAATGATATGATGCCTGATCTTGATATAAAAGATTGTGATCTGGAAAGGATCCATAGAGTGGGAGGAGCAAATTACAGAGGAGCAACCAGGGACATTCTTGTGAAATTTGGCAGTTATTATAAAAAGGATCAAGTGATGAAGAAATTGAGGTCCATGGCCATGATAAAATATAAAGGCAAAGCAGTGCAAGTATTCAACGATCTTTGTCAGCAAACACTCCAATGGAGACGCAGTGTTAAGCAAATAACTGAAACGTTAACAAGAAACGCAATAAAATATGCTTGGGGTTACCCTGTTTTTTTAAAGTTTTCCTATGGTGGGAGTCAACACAGAGTAACCTCTTTGGAGCAAGGCAAGGAGTTGCTGAAGAGTCTGGGGTTACATAAGGAACCAAGTCTTGTAGCTGAAGCTGGAAATGGAGATGAAGCGGGGGCGTCCGGGATGGGGTAAAATGTGGAATGGTTTATGAGATAATAATATGTTAAGCTGTTAAGTATAGAGATCTTGCCGCTCAGGCGGAGCTCCGCTTCCCCCCCTCCCCTAAGGTAGCTAATGGCCGGAGTGGTAGACTCACGGGGATATGGGGGGGGGAAGGTAGTAGGGTGGGGATGGGAGATTGGGGGGTAATAGGGTGGGAGGGAGGGAGTTGAACGGGGTTTAGAGTTTGTGTTTTTTGTTGTGTATGTTTATGAGTTGCAGAGCACACGGGATCGGAAGAAAAATCAAAAGGGTAAATATGAATAAAAAAATTAAAGTATCAACGCTTAATGTTAAAGGTCTGGGGGCAGTCGTGAAAAGGAGGATAATAGAACAAATGTTAAATAAAGAAAGATCTGATATAATTATGATGCAAGAAACACACCAAAAACTTGACGGCGTAAATGAAATACGGACAAAGTGGTCAGTCTATTATGAAAAGTCATTGGGGACATCAAAAAAAATGGAGTGGCAATTTTGATTTTAAAAAAAGTGGATTTATATTGAAAACTATAAAAAAGGATGATAATGGTAGATATCTTATGATAAAGGGACAAACTGAAAGTGAGCAATATACATTAGTCAATGTTTATGCCCCCAACGAGAGACACAGAGTTTTTTTATGGAATTATTTAAAGAAATAGAGGAGTTTAGGGAGGGGCATCTTATTTTAGCTGGGGACTTTAATATGGTAATGGATAATAGAGTGGATAGATCAAACCCCACTAATGTGGAAAAGAGAAATAATATCACTATATTGAATAAATTAGTAAAAGAAAAAGATTATGTAGATTGTTGGCGTTTACTGAATGGGTCGAACCCGGGCTTCTCTTACTACTCCTCAGTTCATCATACATACTCTAGAATAGATTATATATTGGTTTCAAAAGAGTTTGCAAGTAAGGTATGTAAAATGGAAGTGGGGGTAATAAAAGTAACAGACCATGCATTGCTAAGTTTAAAGTTTACAGTTGGGAAAAATTATAAAGAAGCGTTTAGGTGGAAATTAAACACAAAACTTTTGAAGTACAATAAAGTGGTAGAAAAAATGCAAAGAGAACTGACAGAGACTTGGGAAATTAATGAGAAGGGAGGAACGTCAAGGGCAGTAATTTGGGATACCATGAAGGCAGTAACAAGAGGGATAAGTATTAGAGATGTGTAATTTAAGGAGGCAACAAATAGCAGAGCAGGAACAATTGGAGGAAGAGATTAAGAAATTGGAGAAAGATTATTGGCAATTTAAAAATAAATATAAATTAATAGAAATACAAGCAAAGAAAAAAAATTAGAAAATTTAAATTTAGAGGAAGTTCAGAAAAATTTAATATATATGAAAAGGGAGTATTTTGAAAATAGCAATAGGAATTCTAGATTGCTTGCCAGACTCACACAAAAGGAAAAAGCCAGGAATGGGATAGGAATATTGAAGGATAAACAAGGGAATTATTGTCATACAATGAAGGGTAAAATAAAAAAATTTCAAGAATTTTATCAAGAATTGTATAAGGGAAAGGATACTCAAAAACAGAAGTTGGAAGCTTATATAGAAAAGTATATAAAGAAGGGAATAAAAATAGAACATAAAGAGTTAATGGAAAAGGTAATAACTCAAAGAGAAGTAGAAGAAGTAATTGAGAATCTGAAAGTGGGTAAATCACCGGGGGTAGATGGTCTAGGCTCAGACTATTATAAGGTTTTTTTTAAAAAAAAATAGTACCAAAATTATTGAAGTTGTATAATTCCATATTGGAAGGAGAAAGAACACCAGAATCATGGGAACATTCATTAATAATTTTAATACCAAAACCAGATAAAGATTTGACTGTCCCTGACTCATACAGACCTATTTCATTAATAAACCAAGATGCTTTTTTCAACTCTTTTAGCAAGGCGGTTGAATAAATTTATAGAGGAATATATAGGGGAGGCTCAATGTGGATGTGTAGCAGGTAGACAGATGCCTAATTTAGTGGGAAGAGTTTTGAATGTAATACAGGTGATAAATAAGTCTAGGGTCAAAGCGGGAATTCTGGCATTGGATATTTTCAAGGCTTTTGATTGTTTGAGCTGGCAAGCTCTAAAGATGGTTTTAAATAAAATGGGATTTGGAAATAAATTTAAAGCTATAATAGAACAGTTGTACTCTCAAAATACAGCCGCAGTGGTAGTGAATGATGGTGTGACGGATAAGATACGACTAGCCAGAGGGACAAGGCAAGGATGTCCACTCTCGCCGGTCCTATTTGTAATGGTAATGGAATTATTGGCGAATGCAATACGGGAAGATGAGGAGATTGAAGGAATAGGTAGTATGAAAAAAATTAAACTGAATATGTTTGCAGATGACACGTTGCTGACTATTAAAAATCCAATAGAAAAGATGGGGAGAATTAAACAGCAACTGAGAGAATTTGAGGATGTTACTGGGTTAAGAATAAATTGGTCCAAATCAGAAATGATGTTGTTTAACTATACTAAAAAGGAAGAGAAGGATTGGGAAGGAAAGGGAAGAGAAATGAGAGTTAAGAATCAGATTAGATATTTGGGAATAAAAATTACGCAGAAGTTAGAGAGTTTAGAGAAAGAGAATTTAAATGTGTTAAAAAAAGAGATTTTAGCAAAATTGGAAAAATATAAAAGATTAAACTTATCTTGGTTTGGAAGAATAGCATTAATAAAAATGAAGATTTTACCAAAGATTAATTTTGTGTTTAGGATGCTACCAATAAAAATTTCAGAATTAGAGATAAAAAGTTGGCAAAGTATTATAAACAATTATTGTAATGGTGATAAGAAAGCGAGGGTAAATAAAAGTAAATGGTATTTAAGTCAAAAAAAGGGAGGATTGGGTCTCCCAAATATTAAACTATATTATGTAGCTAACAGATTAAGACATATTGTGGAGGCAATTACAGGAATAGGAGAATTCGATTGGATGGAGGATAAAACTACAAGTAATATAGAGATTAATCTGGAGAATGAATTTTTTAGGGAAGGGAAAAAAATGGGTAGAAAGTATAGATAACCCGCTTTTGAGGTCTCACTGGGAAATTTGGAGTAAATATAAAGGGGAGCTGCTTCCGAGCAGCTCCCCTTTGTCACCGGTAATAATGTTAAAGAATTTCCCGGAGGAATTAAAGAGTAGATTAAGTAAAGTTTTAATAGAAAAAAATAAAATGAAATTAAGGGAATGGTTAAGAGGAATGAATACAAGAGAGGATATGGAAGAGGTTCTTAAAGATAAAAAATTAACTTGGTTAAATTATTGGCAATTAGAACAGTGGACTAAAAAGTGGGTAAGAGATAATGGAGATTGTAGAGAATTGACGAAGTTTGAGGAATTAATAGTTAAGAAAGAAAATGATAGGGAGAAAAAAACAGTGTTAAAAGGGTTGATGAGTGAAATATATAGAATACTGGTGGAGAAAGGGTTGATGGATAATTCAGGCAAAATGGTTTGGGAGACAGATTTGAATGTACAAATAGGACAACAGGGCTGGGAGGGACTATGGAAACAAAGAGCGTTGAGAAATATGTCAGTAAGAATAAAAGAGAATTATTTTAAAATTATATGGAGGTGATACCTAACTCTGGTTAGATTGAATAAGATAAATAATCAGCAGTCACCAAACTGTTGGAGAGGATGTGGGGGTAAAGGAATGTATTTACATATGTGGTGGGAATGTAACTATGTTCAAAAATTTTGGAAGATGGTGTTTTTGGAGATTGAAGAAATTATGGAAATGAAGATAGAACGAACACCAAAAGTTACATTGTTGTTGTTGTTTATTCGTTCAGTCGTTTCCGACTCTTCGTGACTTCATGGACCAGCCCACGCCAGAGCTTTCTGTCGGCTGTCGCCACCCCTAGCTCCCCCAAGGTCAAGTCTGTCCCCTCCAGAATATCATCCATCCATCTTGCCCTTGGTCGGCCCCTCTTCCTTTTGCCTTCCACTTTCCCTAGCATCAGCCTCTTCTCCGGGGTATCCTGTCTTCTCATTATGTGGCCAAAGTACTTCAGTTTTGCCTTTAATACCATTCCCTCAAGTGAGCCGTCTGGCTTTATTTCCTGGAGTATGGCCTGGTTTGATCTTCTTGCAGTCCAAGGCACTCTCAGAATTTTCCTCCAGCACCACAGTTCAAAAGCGTCTATCTTCCTTCGCTCAGCTTTCCTTATGGTCCAGCTCTCGCAGCCATAGGTTACTACGGGGAATACCATTGCTTTAACTATGCGGACCTTTGTTGTCAGTGTGGTGTCTCTGCTCTTAACTATTTTATCAAGATTTGTCATTCAAGGAATTGATAACGAATTTGCTGACTGCAGCAAGATTGATTGTAGCTAGGAACTGGAAGATTCAAGGGGAATATTCTATTGAAGAATGGTATAAAGAAGTATGGGATATAGCTATTAATGATAAATTAACAAGTAATATTAAATGGAGAAGAGGTATAGCTAAATCAAATGATTTTGAAGGAATTTGGAAACAGTTCCTAATATTTGTGTTTTCTAAAGGAAATGGGAAACCACCAGCAGAAGAAAGTATGAGATTCTGGAATCAGGAATGAGATCCCGAGGTGGGGGGTGCACTTGTAGGTTAATTTTGTTTATGTTATTTTGATAAGATATTATGTATACAATGTTTTAATATTATGTAGTATGTTGTTGTTTTTCTTTATGAGAGGATGTAATGTGTATGTTTAAGTATTGTAGAAAAATAAAATTATTTAAAAAAAAAGAAAAAAAAAAAAAAGAGATGAACTCTTGGTCTCATCCAGCATGGCACTTACGTTTTTAAGCACACTTTTTCAAAAGCATGCTAAATGTAACATATACTTTGGCCCATAGACGTCCAAATGGGAGGGGGAGGGGGACACACACATTTCGGAGAACAACTTGGCTGGAGAATGCTGAGCCAGAAGCTGTATCTGTACTGCAGAGTGATGGATGGCCATGCAATTATTCACCTAGGGATGACAACTACTGAAATCAAGATTTATCCAGAAACGTTCTTCAGGTTCTTGGGTGTGTATCTAATGCTTGGATACGCAAAAGGCTTGGCTGAGTAGCTTTCATTCAGACGGTTATCATTTACAATCAGGGTTTTCGATTATCCCCTTCAGGCTTTCTTTGGCTAAGCTCTGTTCAACTAAATTGAAAGGGTACGTGACGAAGGCACATGCCTCAGAAGACACAACTTTCAGGGAAGCAGAATGTTTCATGTCTGAGATATTAAGAACCAGTTAAATTACAGGTCATCCACTCAAAAGGAGCTTAAAAGCTAAAATTAAGGTGGAGAACTAGGAGGCTGCATCGCCAAACCTGGTTAGTTAATCAAGTGTTGTTGTTTTTAATCACTAACACGAGTGGGTCCCCCCCCCGAATTAGGTTTATGCTGCAATAATTATGCTAGCTTTTAATGTGGATGTGCAGGAGCCCTCTGTGAATAATTACTTTTCACTTTTCTTGGAATCCAGACAGACGTTTCACCCAAGCAAGATTGGGTAACAGCTTGGGGATGTGCCAAGCCGAGGGAAAAGGCGGCCACGAGACGTCTCCCAAAGGGCAGGTGGAGAGAGGCCTCCACCTACCTGCTGGCACAGGAAGCTCAGCTCTGGGGACTCAGCGCCACCTGGAACCAGCATGAGGAGAAGCGGTGTTGCTGAGGCTGCAGGCCCTGCTGGGACTTTGCTCGCCGGGCCTCTGCTGGAGGCCTTTAAAGGAGGCCCAGCGCCAGCGTTCCCCCCTCCCCACCCCGGGCTTCTGCAGTCGAGACCCAGGCTCTGGCCTGCCTTGCAAGAGTGGCCAGCGGAGGCCTCTATTGAAGATATTGGGAGTTGGCAGAGATGGCAAAACTCACAGCGATAACAAGAGATAAGCCAACAGCTATATTCATATCTGAATGGAAACCTCTGATAGAGTTTTTGCAGGAAACAAGAGAAAAATGATGCATTTGTCTGTGGATTCAGTGTATGAGATATAGTTAACTTAGAAGAAAGAAAAGAATTTGATTATTGTGTTAAATGTATCAAACAAGGAGAGAATATAAGTCAGATTTGTGATATGTAGAGAGCCAAAAATATAACTTTCCCTTTGTGTGTGTGTGTTTTCTTTCCTCTCCCCTTATTTCTTTCCCCTTGGATGTAATGTTGTTATGTGATGCTTTTATGTTATGTATATTTGTGAATTTTTTTTTAAAAAGGACTCGCAAGAGAGGCCAGCCTGGCCATCTCCCGTCCCTCTTTCTGGAGCCAGGGAAGCTGTTCTTTGAAAGAAGCCTGCGGAAAGGGCGGGCTGCTGCTGCTGCAATGCTTTTTGCTCTCCTTTGTGCTCCGTTTTTGTTTTATGTACTGCTGAGATTTTACACTGATGTGAAATTTAATATGAATAGCAGGATATAATGCTATAAATGAACTTTACCAAACTGACATCAGCTCGTACTGTAACAGTTTTTATTTTTCATTTCTTATTTGGAACACCATTCAAAATATGAGCTCTATGCAACCCGAGAGCAGCCTCGGCCCCCGCATCTAAGCTCCCAGCCGCACCCGCAGCATGCAAGAGGCTCCCTTCGACAAGCACATCCCGTTCGGAGCTGCACATCTGGATGGCAGAGGTGGGGGGAGGGGAGGCATTGTGCCCCTGCTTCGCTCTCAGGCTGTGGCTGGGCCCTCCTGATGCAGCTGCTGCTGGCCTCCGTGCAGCCAGAGAATCAGCGACAGGAAACAGCAGCCATGGGACTCCGTCCAGGTGAGATGGAGGGGCTGCCCTGGAAGTGAGGCCCTATCCCAAGCTGGAAGGAATTGTATGCATTGCTGGCTGTGAGCAACTGAACCTGCTGAAGAGGATGAGATGCCAGAGAGAGAGAGAGAGACAGACAGACAGACAGACAGACTCACTCACTCTGCGGCTCTATTTGGTGCCAGGCTTCTTAGCCATGCAGTCAACTCTCCTGTTCCTGAGCAACGAAGGCCCTGAGCCATGCAACAAAGGCTGCAGCTGGACAGAAACACACACAAACACAAGATGTCCATAGGTAATACTGTTCCTACAGCCCTGCTCCACGAGAAAGGGTGGGCCCAGATAGCCCCCACCCTCACCAGCCAGGGAGAGGCTGTGATCCACACTGGCAGGATTTCATCAGGGTTGAACTGGGCATTCAAGCCGCTTCCTGGCCCTCAGCTTATGGGGTGACCCCGGGCTCTCCTTGCAGTTGCCTGTGCCTCGGCCTGCGCATGGCGTTGGTGGGGCTTCTTGCTGTCACACGGCCACACCAGCCGCCTGTGCCAGGCCTAAGGCCTGCACCAGCTCATCGCTCAGGCCGTTCTTCAGGGTCCGCCTCACTAGAGAGAAGGGAAAACACAAGAGAGCCATGTAGTAGGAGCAAAGAAGGCCTGCTGGGGGACAGACACAGCTTCCAAAGGTCATCACCGGAGCCACCAGCGCATGGCAGCCAACCTCCCCAGGATGTGGCAGCACAGAGAAACCCCTCAACTGAGCTCAGCTCAGTCCTGCTGGGCCCACCAAGGGACACACCTGAGGAGTCCCCTTACAGAGCAGGTCTCCAGCCCTTCTTGCTGCAAAAAGGTGCTCAGAAGCACTGAGAGGCTGGCAGGGGGTAGGGAAAATGATTTGCTGAGTGGGGAGGAAAGGTGCAGCAGCTTGCATGGCTCTCAGTTCTTCCGCTGAGGAGCAAAGCCAGAATAAATTATATAAAATGCCCCACCCACCAAAGGCAACTGAAACGTTATGCATCATGTGCACCACTCATCTTGGTGCAGAATGCGTGATGTGTGGCACGGAACACGCGGTCACTGTGAAGAGGGCGACAGAAGGGGTGGGGCTTACAGGACTTCCTGTTCACGCGCGAGCGCCTGCGCTCCTTCCCGGAGCCTGGCCGCGGTGGAGTGCTCTGCGTCACTGACTTCACCAGCCGGTCCATGATCTCCTCGGAGGCATCTTCCACAGCACCAAGTGCATCGTCCGGTGGGGCAGGCAGCACGCTGGGCGGGCTGGACTTGCCAAAACCTGGAATGAAGGCCACCGTGAGACCGTGGCAGCCCCTCCCCAGCAACCTCTGGCATGCGGATACCTTTGGGGCTGGCGACCAGCCCCCCCAAAAGGTGTTTGCTCGAGACGACAATCATGGGGGCACACTTCCCTGACTGGAGGGGAGCATCCAAGGGGAGGAGTGAAAGGAAAGAGCAGAGCCAGACCTCCAGCATGGTGCACATTGAGGCCATCACCCTGGCCTGCCAAGCCCACGTCCAGGCAGCCCCACCACCACCCCGTTGGGCACTGGCATGCTCGCCCAGAAGCCACTATTCCTGGCAACCAGCATTGCAGCCCAGGAAAAAGGGGCAGTGCTTCCCACAGTCCAGAAAGGTGCTCAGTCTTCAGCCAATCTGCAGGAGAAGGTGCAAAGCAGCCACCAAAACCGCCCCTCTCTGTGCCTGCCTTGTTCCTCTCGCGGGGAGCAGGAGCCACGCAGATGGGCCGGCTCAGCCCGAGGGGCCCTGCTGCAGTGGCACCGTCTGAGCACCTGGCCCTCGTCAGAACGGCCCGCATGGACAGAACGGCCCACCATCGAGACTGGGCTCCTGCCAGCAAGATCCAAGAGTCGCTACCTCTGCTGGCCCGGGAGCGGCGGCCAGAGGGCTCTGCCAGGGGGGAGATGAGCACGCTGGTCATGACCTCGTGGCCTGAATCCTCCATCTGATCTGGGCTGGCAGAGAGCACAGCTGGGGCACAGCTGGAGCTGTCGTCAGGCTGCCTGATGGTAGCAAATCTCTCCATCTGCAAGGAGAGCAGCAGCAGTGAGGGAGTGTCTGGAAGGCGGGGCAAGTGGGCATGCCTGCTGGTCTCCTCTCTGCCCACAGAGAGAATTATGCTTCCTACACTTTTCAGCAGGGGTAGAGCCACCAAAACCAGGATGTAGGAAACTCCCTGGGACATGACTGACATTGGTGAGTCAAGCCAGATTTGGGGAGTGAGGGGTGGGGAGGGAAGGACCCTGCAGTAGCTCACCTCCGTGATCATCCTGCCACGGGTCTTGTTCCTCTCCCGACATGCTGCCCGTTTCTTCCGCTGCTGCAGGACCCGTTCTCGACACGTACGGTATTCCAGGGCAAACTCCCGCAGGGTTTGGCAGAAGGCCGTGACCTTGGCGTCCTGCACCGAGTGACTGTCATAGGCCAGGTACAGGAGGAAAGCATGGAACCTGCAGAGAAAGCAGCCAGGGAAATGAGAGGGCTCAGAAGGCCCTCTCCCAGCGGGCGCATTCCTTTTGAGCACAGCACCTTGCTCTGCCATCCAGGAATTCCCAAAGCAACCCACAGGAAAGTCTAAAAACGTGACAAGAAAATCAATCTATGAAGCTACAGATTATGAAGCTACAGTAACAGCATAATCTGTAAAAGCAGAATTAAAACAAAGGCTGGGAGGCAGGAAACGTTTTTCCCCCATGCCAAAAGGACACCAAACTCAGCACTGCATGAATCCTAGCGCTGGGTCACCACCGCTGCCGCAGAGAAGCACACACACACACCCCGGCAGTCCCAGGCTGTTCGGGTGTCTAAAGGTGGTCAAGCCAGCACTTTCAGTTGCACACATTCCCTGTCTTTGCCTCTTGCTTCTCCCACAAAGAGACGATGACGGGGGTGGCTTTAATTGAGCACTTTATTAACAACCAACCGCTCCTTCCTTCCTTCCTTCCTTGCTATCATCTGCTCTTTAAGACAAACTGAATGATTCACTGGCAAAAGGCAACTGCTGGTCAGAGCCGGGGAGCTACAGCAGGCAAGAGATGCTCCAAGTTGCACCTGCAGTTCCACCAACATATTCTGAAGTGCCGCTTCCAAGTCTTCAAAGGCAGCTCCATGTCCAGCGCAGTGCCGATATCCAAACAGGCATGGCTAGCTGTGGCCAAGCTTCCTGTGCCCAGGAACTGCAAGGGCACACCAACCGCAGCTGGAGAAAGGGGCTTCCTGCCGCGGGAGCCACATGGGGCCCCAACAAGACTCCCATTTAACTCAGGCTGGCTGGGGCTGACGGGAGGCGTAGGCCAAAACCTCTGGAGGGCCACTGGTTGCCCACCCCTGCTGCTTTAGGGGGAGTGCAATCCCATCCAGAAATGGCTGAACACCACCTCCCTAGGTACTTCCAGGTGGAGGCTCTGAGCACTAGAAATCAAAAGGCGCTGGGCACCCTATTCTGCCTCTTTCTTCTCAGCGCATTTTTTCTTGCAAGAAACAAAAGACAGAAGTGGTGGGGAAACACCAGGGGACCTCCCTTGCCACCTCACCCTCCCTGTAAAATTCTGTGTTTGAGGCAGGCGAATGCAGGATAAAAGCCTCACCTGGAAGCACCCTCTGTTTTACCTGGGCTGAGATTCCATTTATTGTTTAGAGCTGGTGTAGGCAACTTTTTTTGTTCCCGTGGGCCTATTTGGCCTTTTGAGAAAGAGTCATGAGCACCGTCACAAAATGGTGCCATGGGAGGCACAGCTAGTCACAAAGGACCACAAGGGAGGGGCGAACAGGCAGTGATAGAGATCGCCACGATTCCCTGAACTTCCTGACAGTCACCACTTATCTCTTTCCCAATGGTCATTTGCGGCTTGCTTTGTGCAAAAGGGAAAATTGCAGTGATTGAATGGAAGATTTGCACAACTTCCCCCAAATCTTCACAAATCTCCTAATCTGCACAAATTGCCTCCATAGGTAAAAAGTGGGGTTGATTCAGTCTACAGAGGAAATTTGCACAAATACAACTGGGAATTGGGAACAAGAAAAATGCGAGCACAGATTCAGCACAGGACAATGGAACAGGCTGGACACTGGCTACAGTGCAAATGGCGCAAGACTCAAAGCGAAGATGTCCAAGCGCGCACGAGAGCACATAATCGTACCTATTGTGTGGCAGTGCGAGCAGCAAATAAGGCTTACTTTGCTGCCTCCAGCGCGTCCTCAAGTAGCCGTCCGGCGGAGCACTTTCGAGTGGTCTGGGGGTTGTTAACACTCTCCACAGCGAATGGGGCCCTGGTTCCCTCAAAGGATCCGCTGTGACCTTTTTGTATCTCACTTTGAGGACAAAATCGCTTGCCTCCACAGCAAACTTGACGCCATTATTAGTGCAGTTCCAGTCGAGGTGTCTGATACCACCATCAGCCCGATTTTGTGGGATTAGTTTCAGCGGCAGCAGCCTGATGATGTTGACAAGGTGCTTGCAGCAATGCAACCGACCACGTGCCCTCTCAATCCCTGCCCCTCCTGGCTAATAAAAGCTAGCTGAGGGGGGTTGTCTGGGTGAGTCAGGGTATGGTGAATGCTTCTCCACAGGAAGGGGTGGTCCCTGCCGTCCTTAGAGAGGCGGTAGCATGACCACTCCTGAAGAAGCCCACTCTGATATTAGACAACTATTGCCCAGTTACTTAGGGAAGGTATTGGAGAGGGTCGTGGCAGAACAACTGCAGGCACTCTCGGAGGACACGGATTATCTAGACCTGTTTCAGTCTGGGTTTCAACCTGGTTATGGGACCGAAACAGCCGAGGTTGCCCTGATGGATGACCTTTATCAAAAGAGAGACAGGGGGAGTGCAACCCTGTTAATTCTGATCGATCTCTCATCAGCTTTTGATACCATCGACCATGGTATCCTCCTGGATCGACTCTGTGAGATGGGTGTTCGAGACAGTTACGGTGGTTCCAGTCCTACCTGCAGGGTCGATTTCAGAAAGCAACATTGGGTGATAATTTCTCAGTCCCTTGGCAATTAAGTTATGGGGTACCACAGGGCACCATCTTGTCTCCAATGTTGTTTAACGTTGGTCATTAGGGGATTTGGAGCAAAATGCCTTCAGTACGCTGATGACACACAGCTCTGTCTCCCTGTAACATCTGAATCAGGAGAGGCTGTGCAAGTCCCAGTTCAGTGCCTAAATTCAGTAATGGGCTGGATGAGGGCCAATAAACTGAAGCTGAATCCTGGCAAGACAGAAGCTCTGTGGGTGAGTGGTTCCCAAGTCCAGGAGACAGGCTCCTTGCCTGTTCTGGATGAGGCTGCACTCCCTCTGAAAGATCAGTTTCGTAGTTTGGGGGTACTCCTTGATCCATCATTGTCGCTGGAGAATCAAGTGGCCGCTGCAGCTCTGAGTACTTTTTACCAGCTTCAGCTGGCTCGCCAGCTACGGCCTCTTCTGGACAGGGATAGCTTGGCCACAGTGGTACCGGCATTAGTAACTTCAAGACTGGATTACTCCAACGCACTCTTTGTGGGGCTGCCCTTAAGACTGTTCTAGAAGCTGGAGCTAGTGCAGGACGCAGCAGCTTAGCAATTGTTGGGAGCTGCCTCTTTTCAGCACATAACTCCTTTGCTGAGGGAATTGCACTGACTACTGGCCAGGTTTAAGGTTTTGGTACTAGTGTAAAGCCCTAAACTTGGGACCAGAGTACCTGAGAGACTGCCTTCTCCCTTACCAACTTGCCCGATCACGGAGGTTGTCGGAGGGCATGATCCAGGTGGTTCCACATGAACAAGTGGCCTGATTAGAACCCACCAGGAGAACAGCCTTTAGCATAGGGGCCTTTTCTGTGGAACTCCCTGCCCTGGAGGTCAGGCAAGCACGAACACTAGGCTGCTTCCGGCGCCTCCTGAAAACAACTCTATTTCAAGAAACCTTCCTCAACTGACTAGCTACTAGCGGTTTTTCTTGTTCCTTTGTTTTTAAATTGAACAATTTCAATTTGCTTTTTCATTCTTCTTTCTTTTACTGTTTATACCTGCATTCACCGGTCTAGATTCTGTGTTAGATAATTGAGCGGCATATAAATATTGTAAATAATAACAATATTCATGAACATTCTCAGAGGCCGCATGCTCTCGCGCAGAGCTTCAGACGGGTCATGCTTGCATGTTTTACAAGCAATAACGAAATGCTCATCTGTCCCTGCCACCACATGATAAGCAATGCCATTGAACCCACCCTTCCCTGGGCCATCAGCAGCCTGCTTTTCAGAAGGGGAACTCTTTTTCTCTCTTCACCCCCCACCCCATTTCCCCAATCTCTTTTTCTCCTGCACTCAGGATCACACCCACAGATGGGCACTCCCTTTCACCCACCCTCCCTTCCAAGTTTGCATTTCCTAAGAATGTCTCTGAGCCCCATCATGGGGCCCAGCACTGGCATTCATGGGTCATCAAGATGGCAGCAGCTGGAGGCCTAGCTTTGCTCAGAAGTGATCCCAGCTGCCAGTAAGAAAATGGGCGAATTCCAGTCTTTCTAAGTGGGAGAAAGGCGCTGTGGCTGCAAAAACAGCAAATGCTATTTTGGGATGCATTAATAGAAGTATAGCTTCCAAATCACATGGAGTATTGGTTCCCCTGTATTCGGCACTGGTTAGGCCTCATCTTGAATATTGTGTCCAATTTTGGGCACCACATTTCAAGAATGATGCACACAACCTGGAGGGGGTTCAGAGCAGCACAATGAAGATGATCAGGGGTCTGGAAACAAAGCCCTACGAGGAAAGACTGAAAGGACTGGGCATGTTTAGCATTGAGAAGAGAAGATGGAGGGGAGACATGAGAGCACTCTTCAAATACTTGAAAGGTTGTCACACAGAGGAGGGTCAGGATCTCTTCTCTTCCTTGAATGAGTTCAAATCTCCAGGGCCCGATGAACAGCATCCTGATTTTTAATAGTTAATGGTATGTGCAGTTTGCTTGTATGTAAAAAAAAAATTTTTTTATTTGCTGGAGTAATCAAGGAGTTAGCAGAAGAACTCCCAGAACCTTTGTCTATTATCTCTGCAAAATCAGGAAGATGGGTGAGGTGCCAGACCACTGGATAGCTAACGTCCCTATCTTCAAAAAGGAGGAACCTAGGAACTACAGACCAGTCAGTCTGACATCCATCCCTGGGAAAATTCTGGAGCAGATTATAAAGAAGTCAATCTGTAAACACCTTGAAATCCATGCAGTGATTACTAGAAGCCAACATGGATTTGTCAGGAACAAATCCTGTCAGACTAATTTGATCTCATTTTTTGATCGGGTAACCTCCCTTGTGGACTGTGGCAATGCTGTGGATGTCATATATCTTGACTTCAGCAAAGCTTTTGACAAAGTACCCCATGATATTCTGATTAACAAACTAGCTAAAAGTGGGCTAGATGGAACAACTATTAGGTGGATTCACAGTTGGCTACAGAATCGGACTCAAAGAGTACTTATCAATGGAACCATCTCAAGCTGGGGAAAGGTAACGAGTGGGGTACCGCAGGGCTCAGTCCTGGGCCCAGTGCTCTTCAACATTTTTATTAATGATTTGGATGAGGAGGTGCAGGGAACCCATATCTAATTTGCAGATGACACCAAATTGGGAGGGATAGACACCCTGGAAGACAGAAACAAACTTCAAAGTGATCTTGATAGGCTGGAGTGCTGGGCTGAAAACAACAGAATGAAATTTAATAGGAGTAAATGTCAAATTCTACATCTAGGAAAAGAAACCAAATGCACAGTTACAAGATGGGGGACACTTGGCTCAGCAATACTACAAAAAAGAAGGATCTTGGAATTGTTGTAGATTGCAAGCTGAATATGAGCCAACAGTGCGATATGGCTGCAAGAAAGGCAAATGCTATTTTGGGCTGCATTAATAGAAGTATAGCTTCCAAATCACGTGAGGTACTGGTTCCTCCCTATTCGGCCCTGGTTAGGCCTCATCTAGAGTATTGCGTCCAGTTCTGGGCTCCACAATTCAAGAAGGATGCAGACAAGCTGGAGCGTGTTCAGAGGAAGGCAACCAGAATGATCAGGGGTCTGGAAACAAAGCCCTATGAAGAGAGACTGAAAGAACTGGGCATGTTTAGCCTGGAGAAGAGAAGATTGAGTGCATGATAGCACTCTTCAAATACTTAAAAGGTTGTCACACAGAGGAGGGCCAGGATCTCTTCTCGATCCTCCCAGTGTGCAGGACACGGAATAATGGGCTCAAGTTACAGGAAGCCAGATTCCAGCTGGACATCAGAAAAAACTTCCTGACTGTTAGAGCAGTACGACAATGGAATCAGTTACCTAGGGAGGTTGTGGGCTCTCCCACACTAGAGGCCTTCAAGAGGCAGCTGGGCAACCATCTGTCAGGGATGCTTTAGGGTGGATTCCTGCATTGAGCCGGGGGTTGGACTCGATGGCCTTACAGGACCCTTTCTAACTATGATTCTATGAAATAAGGAAGTCGGGCACAGAATCACACACCTGTCAATCTGAGCTGTTACCTTATTTGAAATCAAGCAGCCAGCTCAGCCTTGAGGAAAGTTCAAAGCTAAATGGGCACTTAGCTTGTTCAATTTTCAAAAACAGAGAGGGGAGGGGAGACTTCCAGTGATGATTTCAGACATTTACTATGCTCCATACAAGCAAATTGCAGCACAATTTAATGAAGGTGGAGGATGGGGTGTTGCCATGATCCGCTCCTCAACCTCTCCCATGGCCCTCATTCCTGGGACCCCCACCCTCTATCTCTCCTCTTGCCATTTTTTGGCCCATTCCCAACCGAATCATGCTAATGCTAAACCCTTTGAAAGTCTGGATCTGAACAGCATAATATGGCCACCAAATTTATTTTGCACTGGGCACCCAGACTCCTGGGAACAAAAGGTGAATTCCTGGCTATAGGGCACAAATGCAGACTTAGGATGGCGGCCAGGCTCAGCACACACACACGCAATGTAGTCCAAAGGGGCCCCATCCTGCTGCAGGACACGAACCTGTTCAAGACACGCCTGTGCACAACTTTGAGGAGGATGATCTTCTGAGTGCTGGCCTGCAGGAAGTCCACCAGTTTGCTCTTCAGTGCCGGTTTGGTGTCATGCTTCAGGATGGCCTTGAGGCTATCCCAGGATGCTTTGCAGCGTTGCTCTAACTGGAGCAGACCTTCAGCCAGCGCATCAAAGTCAACCTAAAAAGAGAGCGCAAGGCCTCAGAGCAATGCTTAGGAATGCTACTAAGGGATGCTACTAAGAGCATATGCAGAGCTGTGCTGGGCAGGCCACGGCCCGTGTAGGCCAGCATTCTGTTCCCACAGCAGCCAAACAGCTGCCTGTGAGAAACCCACAAGGAGTGCAAATGTCACCCCCAGCAACTGGCATACACTGGGCACACAGCTGCCGCTGCTACTGGGGAGAATATATAACTGTTTATGTGTTGTGTTTGGAAAAAGATGGGATGTTTGAGTTTAACCCTCGGAGCCTAAGTCTTGTGTTGATGCTACATTGTGGCTGCTGAGGGACAGATTCTGAAAGGGGAGAGAGGGACCACGGTCACTTTTAATCTTTATAGAAGAGGATTGGTTCAGTTCAGTTCAGTTCTTATTTTTCTGGGAATGATCGGACTCTGATCAGCTTGGAATTCTAGCTGGTCTGGGAGAAGGGCAGTGAACTGGGGGTTGGGGATTGCACTTGGACACACCAGGTGAGGCCCGGAGAAGAGTAAACTGAGGAGAAGGTGCACGGGCATTCCTTCCCTGTACGGAAACCATCCCCTGCTGATGAAGATCTGTAGAAGAGGAGCCAGTGGGCAAGTGATGCCAGGAGGCCGGCCTCTGTGGACCTCTGACCAGAAGGAGGTTGCAGAACCAGAGCTTAAAACCAGATAAACTGCCCAAGCAGCCAGCAGCACGACAAGTGAATGTGGCTTTTTCCTCAAGTCAAATTCCAGGTTTATGGAATTTGACTGAGATAAAAAGCCAATTAGATCAAAGTAAGGGAATCAATTAAGTATTTGGGGGTATATATAACTAAGGATGTAGGAGATTTGGGAGAGAAATTTTGAGGGGTTGAAACAAGAAGTTAAGAAAGAGATAGAGGATTTTAGGAGGTTAAAATTATCATGGTTTGGTAGAATAGCGATTATTAAAATGAAAATTTTACCAAAGATCAATTTCCTATTTAGGATGTTACCAATTAAAATGTCGGAAATAGAATTGAAGTATTGGCAAACTGTAATTAATAATTATTGCAATGGAGATAAAAAAGCAAGGGTCATCAAAAAGATATGGTATGAACCTCAAAAGATTGGAGGTTTAGGGCTCCCAAATATAAAATGGTATTATATTGCAAATCAATTAAGATATTTGATAGAGGGGATAAGAGGATCTGAAGATTTAGATTGGCTAGAGTGGGAGACGCAAGAAAGGAAGTACAAAGTGGAGAATATTTTTTAAAATAATTTTTGGGAAAAAGATATGGAGGAAATTTAGAATATTTTAGCTAAGAATATTATAGAAATTTGGGCCAAATATAAGGGAAAATTAATGCCAAAGATCTCCCCCCTAACTCCAGTAGTAATGGTGCAGAATTTCCCTGAGAACTTAAAGAAAGAGTTGGAAAAAGAATTAAGGGAAAGAGAAGTAAATAAATTAAAAGATTGGATGGAAAAGATGAATAATAAAGAGAAAATAAAGGAGATAGTAAAGGAGAGAAAAAATTTCTGGATAGAGGCGCTACAACTAGAACAATGGACAAAAAAATGGAAAAAGGAGAATTTAAAGTGCAGGGAAAGTATGGAGATTGAAAAGTTAATCATGCAAAGGGAAGAGGGAGGTGGAAAGATAGTAAGGGTATAATGAGTGCTTTATATAAGATTTTGCTGGGAATGGAAGAGCAACATGAGCATTACAAAATGATATGGGATCAAGATATGGAAAAACAGTTGAGTAGTTATGAGTGGGAAAAGATATGGAACCAACATTTATTAACGACTATGTCGGTAAGAATAAAGGAAAATTATTATAAATTGATAGGGAGGTGGTATTTAACACCAGTAAAACTACACCAAATGGATAAAAAGTATTCTGTATATTGTTGGAGAGGTTGTCAGGAAAAAGGCACTTATTTCCATATGTGGTGGACTTGTGAAGTTATTCAGAGGTTTTGGCAAATGGTTTTCAAAGAGATAAATGATATAATGGAATGGAAGGTTAAGTTAGGGCCAAGAACAGCACTGTTATCAATACATGAAGGGGTTAAATGCACACAAAATAATAAAGAATTAATAAACTATTAACTGCAGCTAGATTAATAATTGCCAGGAATTGGAAGGAACAAAGGGATTATCAAATAGAAGAATGGTACAAAGAAGTCTGAGATATAGCTATTAATGACAAACTTACGTGTAGTATTAAAATTAAGAGAGGATTATTGAAACGAAATGACTTTGATGAGGTTTGGAGTCCATTTGTTAAATTTGTACTGGAAAAAGGGAAAGGGAGTAAACCGGTGCAGGATACATTACAATTTTGGAAAGGAGAATAAGGGTCCCCGGGGGGGGGGGAGGGGCGGCGGCGGTGCACGAGATAGTTCTATATTACTTTATCTAATTTTTTAATTATATTATTGTGGTATATTATGTTGATGTAACGTGATTATTGTATGTGTAATAAAATTCAAATAAAAACTATTTTAAAAAAAGGCAATTAGAGGCTTGGATCAGCAACAGTGTGTCTCAAGTTCTTAAAAAATATAAGCATTTTTTAAAACCCCAAAGTCAAAAATGTTATTTCCTCATGTACACAATTTCCTCATGTACACAATTTCCTTTGGGCCCTGAAATATAAAAGTTTCTAAAAATAAAAATGTGTAAACGCCTCTTTTTAAGGGAAAAATGAGATGGACTGTTTTCCCATAATAGCTATCATGACTAGTAGTTATTGATCACTTCTCCAGCACTCCAAGCCAGGCGTCCCTGAAGCAAGAGAAGCCCCACCCACCCACCACCCACCACCCGGCCACACCTTGGCAGAGCGCGTGATGGCAGCAATCTCCGAGTAGAGGTCTGTTGTATCTGGGAACTTCTCCACCACATTGTGGCACAGGTGGTGTAGCAGGGTCTGCCGGTGCACTGTGTCCTTCACCTCTGAAACCTTTGCCAGGTAGCTCAGCTCAAACCCTTGGCTCTGAAAGTCAAGTCCACAATCAGCTGCAGCTCCTTCATTTGCAGAGCTGTCGGTGTGTGGAGGCAACCAGGGAAAAGGGCTTGCTGGCTTCCTTCCACCAGCTACCCCAGTCTTCTGCTCTCATGCATCCATTATCCCCTGCTCTCTGGGCATGAGCCACCATTTCTGAATGTTGCATAGGCGCGAAGTCCTACCCTCTCCACATGAAACACCCTGTAAGAAGCTGCTGTGCTTACAGACAGCAACTGCCCGCAGGGACTGTGACAGCTGCCAGTTAAGAAGCCCTCCTAGTGACAAGCATGGCTGAAAAGGAGGCTCAGCCGCCCAGACAGAGGCCATGAGGAACACTGCTAAGTCTGCATGCAGAAGGTCCTTGGTTCAGCCCCAGGCACATCAGGTGGTGCCCTTCACATGAGGAGGACTGCAACTCCCAGAATTCCCAGCCAGCATGGGCTCCATCGGGGAAGGCCGAGAAAACAGGGGATGGAAAGACCTTTCTCACACAAACCAACACTGGCCACAGTAGACATGGACAACATCCAGTTCTTTATTCGTGCACAGCACACTTTGACCCAGAACAGGAGGGCAACTTGTGTCGGACTGTAACTTCCATCATCCCCACTATGCTGACTAGGTCTGAGGTCTAACATCTGGAAGGCCACAAGTTGGCCAACCCTACGACAAAAAAAAATGGACTCGAATCCCAGATGTACGACTGGGTTTGATTGGTCACTACATGGTGAAAGAATGAGTACTCGGCACATGTTCAGAGGTATCTTTTCAGATGCTGAGACCAGGGCAAAGACCTGGCTCAAATACAGCCCCCAAGGCCTGAGCTAAAACTGCCGACCTCATCTGGTCTCGGGAAGCCCCTCCCCTCCCAGTTTCCTTCACCTGGTATCCATTCAGGAAGTTGCCCATGGCTAGCAGAGTGGCAAGGATACACTTGAACGTCTGGTTTTTGGCGAGTTGCTCCATGCCAAGTTTTAGGTCGAACAGAGGCTCTGCGATTTCCTAAATAAGAAGAAAAAAGACAACGCGCAATGCCGTCTTTTGGATGCTTCATTGATGTTTCTGCTGTTGTTGGAAAGGTTTTGTATTTTGTATTTTAATTTGTCATAGACGGCTCCGATACCTCATGACATAGAGCAGTTTATAAATGATATAAGAAAGCCATTCATGTGGGACCACCTGCCCATTGCTGCCAGGAAGGGAGGTAGGAGTTCCTGGGGAAGGTTGCCCACCACCTCCCTCACAAGCCAAAAGGAAAGGCCAGGAATCCAGGGGGCAGGCACAGCACTCCAGCCACCGCAGCAACAGCATCAGCATGAAGTGGGTGCTGCTGAGGCGCTAGCCTTGCCCAGGGGTGATTTGCTACATGAACAGCCCACTGGCAGCCCCCCTCTACCCAAGGAGGCGGCACCCTTGCTGTATGGCCGAGCGACAGCTTCCTTGCCTTTAGCAGAAAAATCCTGCCCAACTGACAGGGATGCCCAGAGCCTACCTGCTCCATAGTTTCATAGTCCATCTTGAAAGCCCACAGCTGGAGCCGGGCGCTGAGCTCCGTGATGGAGGAGAGGGCCAGGAGGAACTGCTCAGCTGACCCCAGAGGGACGTTGGGGCTGGCCAGTTGGGCTTCTTGGATCTTCTGCTTTTCTTCCTCAGTTGGAACCATGGCCAAGATTTTCTGTAATGGGGGTTGGGGGAGAGACCAGTGTGACTGAGGTTAGCCAGAAACGTGACCCTTCCCTTCCGACCCTTCATGGACACAGCCGATACGGAGGTGCTGGAAGGCTCTAGCTCTCCCCACCCACAACTCCGAGTCCGACAATGGTGCAACTGGAGGCTCTCTAAGGCTCTGTACATGTGTGTGTGTGCGTGTGCATGCGAAAGTTTACACAACGTTAATGCATCTCGTTCAGATGTGCAGAAACCCCCCTCACCTCAATCCCTTCCTTGTTAATGGCAAATTCATCGAAGTTGAGAATAGCCATCTTGATGACGTGGACAGGAGGCAACACCGTCAGGCCGATGTTGATGGCGTTGCTCCTCTTGGGATCCAAGACCACGACGAGCTTCTTTCCATCAACAACTTTCTTGGGTATGGGGGAGGAATTAAAAACAGGAGGCTGACACCATTTCTTCACCTATCCACCTATTACCTTCGGGTTCTGTCTTTGGTGGCCTACAGGGGCTTCTACAATTTGAGCTGCAAGGTCGATTCAGTTGAGAAAGGGTAGCTGCCCCAAAGCCCAGGTCCAAAGGGATTTGGACCTGGGCTTCCCCCACTCTCTTTCCACTGTGGGCTGACAACTCTGAGGACACCACAGGAAATCTGCCGGGCCAACACGAGGCACCACGTGGCATGCCCTTCCCCGCCCCCCAGCACAGCTGCGCTGCTCCCATCTCGTTCCAAAGCAGAGGAGTGGAGAGCTCTGCCCCCTGGGGCCAGGCAGTCTATAGGTCCACAGGGGCCCTCCAGGGAGCAGCTCAGTGGGGAGGGCCCGCTTTGCCTGCAGAACCCCCAGCATCCAAGTCTGCCCGCGCGCTCTGGCCGCTTGGGTGTAAGGCAGCCTCCAGCCCCTTCCTTCAGCCACGCCTGAAAGGGGGGATGATGCTCCAGCAACTGCCCCGCAGTTCGCAGATCCGCGGGGGCCTTTCTGCAAAGCTCAGGAAAGCAGGGCTGCTCCTGCTCCCAGCCAAAGGCCAGGGAGGTCCCCAAGAAGCCCGCTGCTGCGCTCGGGTGCCTACCTTGGAGCTCAGCACCTCCTTTGCCCTGGACTCAAACAGATGCTCCAGCTTGGCCGTGTCGATCTCGACTGTCTCCAGGGATGCCCACAGAGTGGCTGGCCCAAATCGTCCGCCTCTTCCTCCATCCGAGCCAGCCACGTCCTTGAGCTCCTTCCAGAAGAGCTTGGTGGTCTTCTTCGTCTTCTTCTTGGAGGGGGAGGGGGCCTCTTCCCTGGAGGAGCCCAGCATGCTGGGAGGGGGGCAGCCTGGTAGGGGGGGAGGAGGGGGGCAGCCACCAGGAGGCAGGGGAGGCGGGGGAGGAGCCACGGGCCCAGCAACACCCTCAGCCACGGGGAGAGGGATCTCCTCCAGTGGCTCCGGGTCGAGGATGTCAAAGTCCTCCTCCTCACCCAGATCGGAGAAGTCCAGATCCCGGATCTTCAGGAGCACAGGGCTGGGTTGCGGAGGGCTCCACATCGCATCAGAGCCCTTTCGGAAAGGTGTCATGTGAGCCTGCTCTAGGCTCTGCAGGCTGGCCTCAGCCTCAATGCTGAATTGGGCCTGTAACGGCCGGGCCCACATCTCGGCCTGGCCCTCAGCCCCCTTGCCAGTGCTTTGCCTGGGCCCTTCCCCTTCCTGCTTCGTCTGGCTCCGGGCCTCTGCCAGGCGCTCATCTGCGAGGCACGAAGGCAGCCCCTCCAGCCCCTCTGAGCTCTTGCTGGAGAAGAGCTCGTCCAGCACCCGTTTCTTCCCGGAAGCCAGGCCACGGCAGGGATCCGGACTGCTGCAAAGCACAAGGCTTCCAGAGACGCCGTGGGGATCAAAGGGGGCCCCCTGACCCGGCATGTCTCCTCCAGCCAAGGGAGAGCCGGCCTCCTCCCCAGCACCACTTCCGGCCTGGCCGTCTTCGCTCCATCTCCCTAAGGGGGCAGAGAGGGGGATGTGAGGTTTGGCGCTTCAGGCAGAGCCAGGGAAGAAGAGGCTCTGCAAGGCAGCCCAGGCCTTAGCCAGGGCCAGCAGGCCTCTTCGGCTCCTCGCTGCATTACCTGGGGCAATTGGCTCCGTGCCTGAAGTCGCTTCCGCAAGAGCCTCTGCTCGCCCCCTGGAGATGGCCACCATCTTCTCCTTCTGGGAGGCAGCCAGGTTTTCCAGGAAGCGGGCTCTATGAGAGAGAAGAATGCCCACAGCGCTCAGCAGCCAGGAGACGGCAGCCCGGCGCAACACCACTGCCTCCCCCTGCACACACCACAGCAGCCAATACACAGGAAGCCACGCCACACACACTGACACGCTTCCACGGCAGATCCTGTGAGGGCCAAAGCCAAAGCTCCGGACAGTTGGCCATTTCTGGAGCTGAAAGACCCGAAGCACTGTCCCCTCTCCACCCCCACCCCCACCCCCACGAATGCTCTGGCCTTTCCTCCCCAATCTCTGGCAGTTTTCATCAACATAAGATCACACCAGAACAACATTCCAACTGGCCCAGAAATAGAGTGCAGTTATCGTGTATAATGCAAATGCTAAAGTGCAAAAAAACAAAGTACAAACAAAAAAACACACACTTAGACATTTTAAACTACTTTTAAAAGTTTGAAAGACTTTAAAAGCTGAGGTAGCAATGTGCGTGGCCAGACAAGCATCTCTTGGGAGGGCATTCTAGAGCTGGGGACACCACCCCAAAAGCTCTCTGCCTTGCTGCCACCCTCCAAGCCTCAAAATGAGGGGGTCTTCATTTTGAAGCCCTCTGCCGCACCCCCAACCTCCAACCCCTTACATGCATCAGAAGGGCAGGAGTCACCCTGCAGCAGGCCGGAGACAGGCAAACGCCTCCCTGACCACCAAGTCCCCACCTCAGGAGGCCCCTGCAACAGCCAGTCCAGAGCCTTGGCAGACCCAATCCTGAACCATCCCCACCTCACCTGGGCACCCAGGTGAGGCGCCTGGCTGCTGCAATGCTCAGCCAGCTGGCTTTTTCCTCTGCCATGGAGCCGTGCCTTCCCCAGAGCACCTTTGGTCCACCGCGCCCTGCGCCCAGGAGCCTCTGCACTGCCCCCTTCATGCTCTTTCCATGCCTGCCTGTGGGTTTAGGCACCAGCGCTCATTCTTGCACTTCCTGACTGTGGGACTCAGCTGCACAGCTCCTAGACCAGCCTGGGAGGCGCTTGGCTCTCAGGCACGCTCCTCGTGGCCCTTTCCTGGCACTCATGCTGCCCTACGCTGGTGCCAGCCCACGTTTCCGGGCCAGGGCTCCATTCTGCCTTGCTTGCCCAGGTGAGATCCGCGTTGCCTTGTACCCCACCTCACCCCTACCAGTGGAGCACCTGTTAAGTCTCTTCCTGGTCTCTTTCATGCACCCCACCCCCAGGTGCTCTGGGCCTTACAGGAGCTCTGCCCTCCACCTGTGTGGCGGACTCTAAGCCCCACGGAGGACTGAGCAAGTAGAAAGTTGGGCGCTGGACTGAGATCCGAACAAGGGTCTGGAGCCAAGCCAAGCCGTTGTGCTCAGCCAGTTTCTCTGCCTGGTCTCTTTCGTGCTTTTCGTTTCCTCAGAGGAGGCAGGGGGCGCCTCGGAGAAGCCTCAGTTTAGGCACGCCATTCCCAATTCTATTTTGGCAACCAGAGGGCTTTGTGTCCAGCCAAGGCTTCGCTGGGCCTCCTTGGCCTCGCTTTGCGGCCTTTGCCCAGAGTGGGACAAAGACCTCCACAGCCTTGTCCCGGTGGGGGGGAGGATTTTGAATTTTTAACCTTGCTGCAGGTCCTCAAGTCTTCTTGACCAACCAGGAAATGAAGTCCTTTGTGAGTCTTGGGTAAACCGAACCACTTCAGTTCTATTTCCGTCTCTTTCTCCCAAAATTAATCTGATTCCTAACTCTCACGTGGCCCTTCACATCCTGCCAGCTGCCTCAGATATTTTAGAATGAAAGAATGAATGATA
Organism: Elgaria multicarinata webbii; assembly: GCF_023053635.1. Taxonomy (NCBI): domain Eukaryota; kingdom Metazoa; phylum Chordata; class Lepidosauria; order Squamata; family Anguidae; genus Elgaria; species Elgaria multicarinata. The sequence continues at coordinate 34,180,650 of NC_086184.1, read as the reverse complement.
CAGGATATAAGCCAAGTCAAAACCAGCAGCAAAGAGTAAAAATACTGCAGCACATAAAACTAAGGTAAAACCAGCAGCAAAATAAGAGAACGCTAAGATCCAAAAGCACACACACACAAACACACACATTCCTAAAATGCCTGGGAGAAGAGAATGGTCTTTGCCCGGCATCAGACGCTACAACGGGGAGGCCTTCCACCACTCCCTTGTGCCCACCCATTTGGCAGGGGAGCCTGAAGAGGGCCTCAGGCAACGCCTTACAGTCTGGGTTGGCAACCTAGTCCCAAGCCGCTTAGTTTTAACGCTTGCAGGCGCCCAAGTGCCGCCTTGCCATCCCCACGCCTTGTTTAGAAGGCGCTCCAGATGGCTGGAAGCAAACAGAGCCCAGAGAGCCCAGGGTGGGGGGGCACTGGCCGTAGTTTGGCCCAGCCAAATACTCAGCCCCGCTCTGGGGGTAAGGAAGACAGAGGCCCTCTGGCGTTGAGAAAGAGCCCCACGGCCCACAGAGTTCCCTCCCAGGCCGGATCCATCTGTGGGGCAGGCATCCAACAGTCACCCATGAGGAAGCACAGCGACGAGGGAAGGGCGAATGGCCAAGACTTGTGGGCAGAGGACAGCAGGCAACCTCCGTCGGAAGGGGGACGCACCGTGGGCCGAGGCCTTTGGCTGCACCGGAGCCTCCGCCTGCAACCTGCAGCCTGGCACGGGGCCAAAGGCCTGCCCATGGGCCATGTACTCCTGGCCCCCTCAGAAGCATGGCAGAGGCTCCGACAAGCCCCTTGCATGAGCAGCGTGGCCATGGTTCAGTGGGAGCGTCCCTGTTCAGCACGCAGAGGGGTTGGGGCATGCCCTGCATGGAACCCTGGAGCACTGCTGCAGCCGGTCACTGCGACCAGAGGGGGCTGGATGGGCCCAGGGGGGTCTGGCTCTGGACACGGGCCGCTTCCGGAGTTCTGAAGCCCACAAAGTCAGCGAAATGCCTGAGTGTGAAACGGAGCCAAGCCAAAGGCCTCCTCTGCAGCTGCAGGACCGGGTGGCGGAAACGAAGGCAGAGTGCTCTGCCAGGAAGCCTCCTTGCTCCCCAGACAAGGTCTCCAACCCTGGGCCTCCTCACCGCTGAGGAAGGGCACGCCGGTCTGTACTTACTCAAAACGCCTCAGAACAGCCTTGTCCCCAGCTACTGGGGAGCTTTCCTCTCGCCTGGGAGAAAAAGTCAGTTAGCGCCAATGGGCAAGAGGAAACGGACCCTGCATGCCCGCACGCTATGCCACGGCAATGCCAGTCCCAAAGCAAGAGGCACATGCAGCGGGGGGCAGAGAGGCAGTTCTGGGGGGGTGTCCCACAATGGTAGTCCCACAATGGTGGTCCCACATTGGTAGCCACCACATGCTCCAAGCTCCTGGAGCCCCACCCCAAAAGCCCGGGGCCCAGGCCAGCCGAGTCGGGCAGTCAGAGGAGAACTGCGGCGCCACCCAGAGGCGGAAGCCAGGCAAGCCTCCGCTGGCTAAACCCTCGTGCTGGACAGCATTGGCCTTTGACAGCAGGGCATACACAACAGTGGCTTTGTCAGATGCACAAAGTGGAAACCCAGAAGGGTCTGTGTGTTTGCACACGCGCCTGTCTGTTTTTTAAACTGGAGCTGTCATGAGGCGGGAGGAGGGCCGGAGGGGAGGGGGCTGGGCTGGGCCGAGCACCCCTTGGCCTCGAAAAGGGCAGCTGCTATTAAGAGTGCCCCCCTGCCCCGCCCCGCTCCGTGGTAAACTCGAAAGGGTGGGGCGGGGCAGGGGGAGGAGCAGCTTCATTTCCCTTGGGAAGAGAGGAGGGGCTAACAGTAGGCCCAGCATAATGGCCCCCAACCCACATCAACAGAGCTCCAGGTCGATCCGTGTAATGTTTCAATTCCCCAGGAGCTGTTGGACGGGGCCCGTGTCCTGCCTGCACCTGGCCTGAGCCTTCTTGCGCTCTGCAGGACGCCCTCAAGTACAAGGATGGGGCGGGAGAGGCCCCATCTGGAGCCCACTGCAAGGAGCAGAGAGGGGGGGAAGAGGGTCGCCATTCCCCAGCAATGAACTCATCCGGACTCAGAAGCATCCCAAGGCCCAGACTAGAAGGGCCGCTGCAACGCAACGCCACACGCCAAGTAGCCCCAGCCACAAGCTCAGCAACCCACCCACGCCCGGAGTCAGCCCCTTGCCGCTCCCACAAAGGAAGGAAGGAAGGAAGGAAGGAAGGAAGGATGGATGGAAGCCCTCTGGGCCACAGAAACCGCACACAGATCCCAGCTGCAGCATCACTTACCAAGCAGAGGCAGTTTCGTGAAGTCTGGAAAAGGAAAGGCAGTTTAAGCAGGAGATAAAAGCCCTGAAGGGGGCAAGAGAGCAGAGCACGGAGGCAGCCAGGAAAGGAGCCCCCGCCCCTCCCCCAGACCCCAAGAGGGGGCAGCAGTCATGGCAACCTGCTGCTCGCCGTGACCCAACTGGTGTCTTCCACAGATGCTGCCTGAAAAGCCTGGCAACTGGGCTGGGTCCCAGACAAAGACGGGGCGGGGGGGGGGGCATGAGAGGAGAGGCGGAAAGCAAAGAGGAGGAGGAGGAGGAAGAGGAGGAGGGGGGACAGGAGAAAAGCGACAAAGACAGATCTCTTGGTGGTCTCCTTGGGCAGCAAGGCCCCTCCCCTTGCCACAGCTCCCTCCTGCCCCCGTTTCAGGCTGACCACTACCACCACCACACGCAGCAGCAGCAGCAGCAGCAGCAGCACCTTCCAACACCATTACTCTGGACCCTCCTGGGCTTACAGCCTCTGGCTTCACCCACAAGTCCCTGGCCACTGCTCGGAGAAGGGCAGGTGTTAATGCAGTTTATGGGGGGGACGACACAATCCACTCCCCCAAGTGCGCACGCACACACACACATGCACACACAAACATGAGCACACACACCCCGCTGCTCCATCCACAGCAGTGTCTTCTCTACCTGGGTCCCTAATATGAGGAGGATGACAGAAACCGTTCCCACGTTGCACCGCAAGACGCCGTGGAGGGAAACCTGTGCCTTTGTCCTCCCATCTGTTTCAGGGGACCCTGACAAAGCTCCATGGCCATGTCTATTGGGACTTCCGCTGGCTGGCCTCCCTGCTCGCCTCTCCCACTCCTGCACGGCCCCTTAAGCCGCAGCTGGAACCCAAAGCACCAGCCCACTTGAGAGTTACCAGGCCATCAGTGGGGGAGGGGGGAGGGAGAGCAGGTGCAAGGCTCTAGGCCACAGGTCAGCAACCACATGTGTTGGACTAAGACCCAGCCAGTATAGCCACTGGTCAGAGACGATAGGACTTGCAATCCAAAACATCTGGAGAGCACCAGGCTAACACACACACACACACACACACACACACACCCCGTGACCTCAGCAGCTCCCTGCAGACGTAAGGAAGATGCCCTGGACCACCGACAGGATTGCGCTTTAGGATGCCGCAATGGACAGGAAGACGACCACCTCCCACCCGCCAGGAGAGCCCCACCTCGGGTGCCTGTCGGATCCGGAGCCCAGAAGCCACGGGCGCAGAAAGAAGAGGACGGGGTCCCTCAGCAGCAGCTGTGGCATCTCCCCACCCCAATACCGCCACCACCCGAAGCCCAGAGAGGGACCTACTTGAAGACGCTCCTCTCGCCCAGCGTGGCCAGCGGCCCTCCTCCTTCCACCAGGGCAGACGGTGCAGAGAGCTGCACCTCGGAGCCACTGCTGTACGTGCTCTGGAAACTGGGCCTGGAGAGGCAGTGGGGTGGGAAGGGCAGAGTCAGTGTGGCTGGCGAGTGGGAGGACAGAAGCCACAACCCTCCGCAAGGAGCACAGAATGCTGCCCTCAGCACTTCACTCCCGGCCCTGCTGGGTGAGCCCCTCTGCACAGGGATGGGCAGGAACAGAGGAGGAGATGGAGGAGGAGAAGCCCCCCCCCCGGCAACCTGCCATGCCCTCCTTGGCTCCAGCCCTCTCTACCCATCCTTCCATCAGCCTCTGGCATGCGGGGGTGAGCCTCCCCTCTCCTGGCCAACTCACCGGTCTCCGTGGCTCTCCCCAGCCAGGCCCAGTGCCGGACCGAGGCTGGGCTGCGTGTCTTCCATAGCCCCGGATCTCCAGCCGTCCTCCTGGGCCGCAATGTAGCCCAGCGAGCGCCGCTGGCCCCTCCGGCCCTCGTCCCCCCTCCTCCGCTCCTTGCAGCGGGCACCAGATGGGGGCTCTTCCGCCCCATCCTCGTACTTGAGGGCGTTCTGCAGAGCAGAAGAAGGCTCAGGCCAGGTGCAGGCAGGACACAGGCCCCGTCCAAAGGCTCCCCTCCCTCCCTAGAGGAAGAAGGGCTTCACCTCGTAAATGACCAGCTGCTGCCTCAGGTCTGGGTCGGTGCCCTTCTGGGCCAGGAGCAGCGCGACGGCCTTCTCCATGCCCTGCTGCTCCAGGCAGTCCGTCACATCGTAGAAGGAGTCCTGGTCCGGGAGGGCAGCCAGCGTCTGCGCGACACCAGCTGGCACCAGTCAGTCCACAAGCCCCATCCTGCCCAGCCCAGCCCAGCCCAGCGGAGGAGCCAGGCACTTGCCCCCACCCCCACCCCCAGACAGTCACCTTGTTGATAAGCGTCACTGCAAACACCTGCAGCTCACTGTCAGCTCCATTCTGCTGCTCCAGGAGGGCCATGAGGTGCGACCACGGAAGTCCACCTGTAAGGCAGGGAGGGAAGGGAGTGGGTGGGTGAAGCCCGGAAAGGCCGGCATTCGCACATGGTTCTTTTCTTCTCACTCCTTCTGCTCTGGGGGTCCCAAAAGGCAGTGCCTGTTCTGCTCGGTCTCTCAGCCTGGCCAGAAGTGAGGCATCCAGAGGGGAAGATGGGCTCTCTGTGGCACATTCAAATGCAGCAGGGGCTGCCAGCGGCCGTGGGCGCACGTTGGGCAAAGAGATTCCAAGAGCTCTGGCCAGCTGGGGCCTCCCGGGAACCTCACCAGGCAGACAGGAGGAAGAGAAGGACGCACATGCGCCCCCCCCCCACCATCACTGGGATGCGCCAAGGAGACATGCCTGGGAATCCCTGGAGAAGGAGGCTGCTCCGTTCACCCCCACCCCCAGCCGCTGGTTATCACAGCAACATCCTGTGACATGGGAGGGGGCGGCAACGTGCCGTCCTCCAGGCCCCTGGCCTACAACTGCCCCTGGCCCTCGCCAGCCTGGCCTGCGGTGATGGCAGAGAGGGGTTGTGGCCCAACGCATCGGAAGGCCACAGACCCAGCCCGGTCAGGGCATCAGCCCACTCACCTCTGGCCTGCTCCGCCGTCAGGATGGCCTGGATGAGCAGCGGGGCGTTGGACTCGGTGTACTCCACGAAGACAAGCAGCAGCTTCAGGGCCGTCTTCACCACCAGGCGGTACTAACGCAGGAGCAATGGAAGCCGCCTCAGAGCGTGGCTGGCTGTCCATCCCCCAAGCTGATTGGCAGGGGCTGCAGAAGGTCGGGGGGGGGGGCTTTGCAAGCAACTCTGCCTGGGAGCTGCTGCAGGCACAGCGGAGGGCTTTTTCCTGGGGAGGGGTCACAGCCAAGGCTGCCAGCAGTGCAAGGGCTGAGCCACCTCCTGATCTCTCCTGACTTTCCTCTGGGAGGCCGTCTGTCCTTGGGCTACGTCTGGCGGCTACAGGGAGGAGACGCCTCCCCTCCCGCCCGTGCTCACACGCCCACATCTAGGCAGCAGCCACATCTGCATCCGCGCAGGCCCTGGCAGTGACTAGCCTGGGAGAGGCATGCACAGAGCAGCCCCCCTGCCTGGCAGCCTAGCTGGCCCAAAGGGCCCAGAGAAGAACCCTCCCCAGGGGGCCTACTCACCATGCTGCCACAGAGTGTGTAGAGCCACTGCACTGTCGCGCTATGGTTGATCACGCCCAACATCCCATCCACAAAGAGCATGATCTGGCTGAGGGCTGGAATGGAGAGCGGCCCAAGGCCCCGTGAGAGTCCCAGCAGGCCCCGGTGGACTCACGTTTTACAGGGCCACCCAACCTTCTTGAGAACGGAAGATGAGCCCCCAGGAGCAGGGAGCCTCTCAGCCACAGCTCCACCTCTCACAAACACCACGGCCCGGACATGCACGCCACGCCGCCAGCGCACCTTCATGCTGATCTTTCTGGCCAGCACCATTTTACCACCATGTTTATTGAGGGGGTGAGTTAAGTCTTTTAATTAGTGCTAAAACGCTTTTCCAATGATGTATTTTATTCAAATAATTAATTTGCACAACTGGAAGAATGTGATAGTATTGACTTACAAAAACCTTGCCGCCTGTCCTGTGACTGCCCTATTAGCAATGGGACTGCAGAGGGGCAAACGTCTTGTGCATGGGGTCGGGGCGTGCTGGTCCCTCACGAGAAGCCCTTTCCAAGGGTGAAGGAGCCTGTCTTTCCCCTCATGCAAGTCAATGGCAACAGGGAAGGCTCCGCTTGGTTGCACAGGGCTGTGTGTGAGGGGCTCACGCCCCAAGAAGTGGTTAATGGGGGCAAAGCCCACCACCTACTAAAGACCCTTGAGCAAAGGAGTTGTTCTGCAGGGTGGATGTTTGTCCTTGCCAGTGGGGTTTGAGCATGCAGCCTCCAGCAGAGACCATAAAGGGTGGGAGCCCAGAGTTCAAATCTTACGGAAGCCAGTGGGTGGAGCCAGGAGCTAATCACAATCTCTCAGCCGCCTCACAGGCTTGTGGTGAGAACAGGATGGGAGAGGGAAAGAACCGCCCAGAGAGCTTTGGCTATGGGGCGGTATATAAATTTAATAAATAAATAAATAAATAAATAAATAAATAAATAATCTGCCTCCTTGAACTCCGTGGAAAGAAGGGGATAAAACTGTCAAAAATGAACTGACCCTAACCAGGACAGCTCCACAATTACGTGGCAGAGAAGCGCAGTGCCTGCCCCCCACGTGTGGGAAGTCAGCTGCAGTCCCACCTGTCGCTTGCAGCAGAAAGGGGGGGGCAGCTCTGAGCTACCACCTGGTGAAAGCGCCAGGAGCGCAATCGTGGGCTTGACGTGGAGGGGAAGCTACGTGGGTAGAGAGGTAACATTTCAGGAAATTTTGAGGCCATGAAAAACAACAGCTTTTTCCATTTTTTCCAGAAAAACAAAACCAGAAATTTTGAAAAAATTGAAAAATTAGCAAGACCAATTTTTTAGCACTCTTTACGGATCTAAAACCACTGTGTTGCTTTAAGACAGCCTTCCCCAACCTGTTGCCCTCCAGATATTGGACTTCAGCTCCCATCAGCCTCAAGCCAATGGTCATGAATGCTGGGTGCTGTAATCCAAAACATCTGGAGGGCACCACGTTGAGGAGCGCTGTCAATCAATCAATCCTTTATTTACAGTCAATAGACCAGAAAAAGAAAGGTACAGTTATTTCAAGCAAAAAAGGTCAATAAGATAACCTAAGCATATAAAACATATCATTAGTAATACATTTTAATACATAAAAATCAAGGGTAAAAGGGAGTAAGATCAGAGCAAGGATGGGACATGTGTTAACATTAGATCTTGAACAGAACATAGGAGGAAAATTCAAGCAATCATACGTGGTCTGGTGAGAATGGCCGGATTCAGAAACTTGGCAACCTGCATAATGATTGATTGATTTTGGCCCTGGAGGAGGCTCACCATCAGGGTCTCTGGGGAGCGGCCAGGCAAAGCCTGTATAATAGGGCATATCAGCTCTTTTCTGATATCATCATAGAAGCTACAAAAAAACAGGACGTGGGTAACGGTTTCTACTTCAGTTTCGTTACAAGGGCAGCATCTTTTGCAAAAAGGAATTTTTTTATATCTACCTTCCATCAACCTGGAAGGAAGGGCATTAAATCTCGCCAAGGTAAATGCCCTCCTATACTTGGGAATAGTCAACCAGCATAAATATGGAGGACCATCTTTATTGGTGTGTCTAGTTAGGCCTAATGAGTATGGGGAGCATGGGCCACAGGCAAGCTCCCTGTAGTTCCTGCCGGTCAATATCCGCTAACAATCGATTTAGCCTTTGCTAGGTCCATTACTAGCAGATGAGGAGGCGACAGCCCGATAGTGCAGATTTTTTCTTCAATCATTTTTGCCCAGTGGGATTTACCAGTGTCCAGCGGGATCAGTGAGAGTAGAGAGTTGGAAGTAGTGGCTAAGTGGCAACGAAGCCAAAAGTATATAGTGTAGGTCCACGCTAGACAATTAAGCAAATTAAGTCCTGCTTCCAAATTTAAAACAGCGCCAGAAACATATCTTGGGGCCCCAAATATTAACCTTAGAAAGAGGTGTTGGATACTTTCAAAAGATCCTTTGTAATAAGGTAGCCATATTGGTGACCCAAACAGAGTCTGGGACACCGTTTTGGCTCGAAAAACCCGGATGGTTGCTGGTAGAAATTTTCCACCCTTTGTGTAGTGAAACCGAGCAAGCGCACCAGCTGCCCGCTCGGCCTTGGTCTTTACATGCTTAACATGGGTGCCCCAGCTTAGGGTTTCCCGGAACCAAATCCCCAGGTATTTATGAGGAGCGCTGTTTTAGGAACATAAAGCAGCCTTTCTGTTTCTGAAGTTTTTTTTATGTATAACTTAGTTTGCTCCTAAAATTATCATTATATTGTAAAACTTTTAAAAGTAAACTCAGGCCATGGCTAGACCAGGCCTATAACCCGGGATCGTCCCAGGATCCTCCCTGTGCATCCAAATGACACCCTGGGGGTCCCGGGAGCAGGCAGGGACGAGCCCTCCATTTGCCTGGGATCAGCCTTCGGTCTAGCTCAGGCCTCAGTTAGTAAACTTGCAATTGTCTGAATAGATTGGAACTGCATCAATGACTGCAACAGCATCAGAAACACAGGAGTCTATAGACCAAGTGCGGACTATCTGGAGGGGGAAACTGCAGACGGCGGGAATGAGAAGCAGACCCCAAACCACGAAAACCTTTCTTTGTTTCCTGGAAACTCTGCACAACTTTGAAAGCCTGGAGCAGCACAACTGCACTGCTACAGTTCATGGAATTGATGCATCAGACATCACAACTACCCCTTCCTTTTGTTCCCCAGACTGTAATACGGCCATTACTTGTCTTGTCCGGCCCACCCCCTGCCTTGATTCCGGTGCCTACCCTGCACTGGGAACCATCCCTAGCTGCACCCACTTCCCCAATCCAAAGTGAAGCCACCAGTGACAAACAGAAGACGCAACATGGTGACATCGGTGCAATTGAAAAACCCACAGTAAAACAGCATCATGAAAAAGCACCGTTTCAGAGGGGAAAGCCCAACATGGCTGTGAGCTGGTGGCTGCATCATATAAACAATGTAGCGCCACTGCACAGTCACATCGGAGTAAATGGGCCGTACAGACACCCCCAGGAGAACAACAAGGGGAGAAAAAGTTCAACCAGGGGCGTCAACCCGCTGTCAGATGGAGAGGTGAACCCCATTTCGGAAAAGCTCTCAGGGGCTGAAGGCAGGAGGGCAGGGCAGAAAAGCCAGCCTCATTTAACGAAGCCTTTGGAAGGGCATTTCAACCTCTTAGGAAAGGGGGGAAACTCAGAAACCATCAAGTGATACAGGGAAAGAATTCACCTGGGGAAGCCCAGACAGCTGGTTACGGCCCTCAGGAGGCAGGATTTGGGCCCCAGGAGGCCTGAGGTCCAACATCCAGCTAGACATCAGGAAAAACATCCCGACTGTTAGAGCAGTACCACAAAGGAACCAATGACCTAGGGAGGTCATGGGCTCTCCTACCCTAGAGGCCTTCAGGAGACAGCTGGACAGCTATCTGTCAGGGATGCTTTAAGGTGGATTCCTGCATTGAGCAGGGGGTTGGACTCGATGGCCTTATAGGCCCCTTTCCAGCTAAACTATTTGAGGAGGCTATGATCCCTGAGTTAACCCTTTCCTCCCCCAGTTCTTTGGTCTCAATCCATCTCCCTCATCCCTAAAGCTGTTTTTAAAATACATTTAAAAAAGGAGTGAGAGCTCATCACAGATCCCCCAATGACTTTCAGTCCAGAGCTGTCAATAAAGTGAAAGTTGTCTCTCCAAGAAAGTGGTCTCTCCAATTACAAGCAAAAATTGACAAGCTGGCTTTTTCCTAGATGCATGCTCTGTACAGAGTAGCTGGTGAGACAGGAACACCACCTCATTCCAAAGGCTTGGGAATGGGTCAAAACCATTTCAAAATTTGAAAACAAAGTTTTCTAACAGCTCTTCCCATCTCATCCAGACACTATTTCCAAGATTAAAATAGTAATTAAAATCTCCCAACACCAGTTTAAACCTGGCCACCAAAAGTCAGTAATGGCAAGAAGACACAAAACAAACACAGAAAAAAGATCTTGTCATATTTGTATCTGTCAGCCAGGACCAAATGGGATCAGGGGCCCCTCAATGTGATTAAATGCTGGGGAGGGGGGCAGAGAGGTAGACAGGAACCACAGTGGCATCCTGCCCCTGTCCGTGGAGACCAGCAGATCAGCACCGCCTGTGGACCACAGTAATGTGCAAAATAGGGAAGCCGCTCTACCCACAAACCTCTGTGATGCATTGGCTGTCCTGTACATGTCCTTGAATTAATTGGTCGGAGGGACCAAATGCCATCCTCTCAAAGGAATCTTGAGGGGCCCAGATTCTGCTCCACCCCTTCTTTGGGAGGTCACTCACCTCTCAGGATATAGTTCTGGTAGTTCTGGTCAGCTTCAGCTCCCACCGTGATGAGGCATGTCAGCCCTTCTGAATTCACAAACTCCGGCACCAGGTCTTTATCTTCCTGCAGCAGAAATCCAGAAATGGGATGCCTCCACCCAGACACATAAATCACAGACATCCATTTGGCCCTTGCACAGCTAGGAAGGAGTGGAAGACGGAGGACCGGGGCCCAGGAATAAGGGTGAGGACAGGGCTGGAAGCTGCAGCCTGGAACAGCATAACTCCAATGGCTGGTGCTCAGCCACCCCAGCCTCTGAGCATGAGGAGCCCCAATGACGAAGCATCTCAGCCCCAGGGACGGAGCATCAGGACACACGCAAGTAAAGCAACCAGGTGAGGGAAAGTAAGTGAAATTCCTTAACTCTTAAGTTACCTGAGGTAACCATTAATAATGTAAAATTCATAAACAGCTGCTCAAGCCAAAACAAGGCCACAGCAAAGGGAGCTAAATCCCAGAGGAGTCACCCCTTACAAACTTACAGTAGAGAGCTAAATATCGGGGGGAAACTAGCAGGAACTTCCAGCTCTAGCTGTAAGATTACAGCGTAGCTGAAAAGTATTTCAGCTACATTATTTTATCTAATTCCAAGCAGGACTAAATATTGGAAGTGTCTGCTTAGAAACAGTTTCAGTTTAGGTTCAGGTTTTGGGCCTTAAAGAGCACTTTATATAAATTAGGGTGACCATATGAAAAGGAGGACAGGGCTCCTGTATCTTTAACAGTTGCATATGTAGTGGTGAGGTCCTGGAAGCCTAATTTAGGTTCCTAGGCAGAAAGTTGAAATCCAGGACCAACAAGGTGGATTTCTCTGAAATGCTACCAGTTCCACACGCAGGGCCAACTAGATGGACAAAGCTGAGAAGTCTCAATGCATGGATGAGACGGTGGTGAGGGAGGAGGGGTTCAGATTTGTTAGGCACTAGGGAACATTTTGGGATAAGAGACGGACAGGCTCCACTGAAACCAAAATGGAACAAGACTGCTGGCAATGAATGAATGAATGAATGAATGGCATTAAACATAAAAAAGGTGGCAGAGCAGCTTTTAATTTAAACTCTGGGGGGAAGCTGACAGGAGCTGAGAAGAATCCAATTCAGGTTAAATCATTGGCCAATCAAAGAGGCTAAAGTGTCACAGTGAAAAAGCGACATGCCAGAGACGTCTGGGGAGGGACCCTGTGTATAGATGTTTCTATGCAAATGCTAGAAGCCTCCGAGCCAAAATGGGAGAATTGGAGTGCTTGGTTTCAAAAGAGAACCTGGACATAGTGGGCATGACAGAAACCCGGTGGGATGGAGAGAACAAGTGGGATACGGTCATCCCTAGATATAAACTCTACTGGAAGGACAGGGAAGGGCGTAGTGGGGGGCGTGTTGCTCTGTACATCAAATAGGGCATAGTGTCAAGTAGACCAAAGCAACTAAATGGGGAAGACTCTTCCACAGAAGTGTTGTGGGAGGCAATACAGGGCCCCAAAACTAATTTAGTGCTAGGTACGTGCTATCATCCCCCAGACCGAAATGCTCAGGGCGACCTTGAGATGGAAAACAAAATTAGGGAGGCCTCCAAACTAAGAAGTGTTGTAGCAATCGGTGACTTCAATTACTCTCAAATTGACTGGATAAATTCATATTCCAGTCATGACAAAGAGGTTCAATTTCTTGATATCCTAAACGACTATGCCCTAGAACCGTTGGTCATGGAACCGACCAGAGGGAAGGCGACCCTGGACTTAATCTTAAGTGGTGCTGTCCAGGACCTAATATGAGATGTAAATATTATTGAACCAATCGGCAACAGTGACCATACTGCTATCAGACTAAATTTATATTTCAGTGTGAAATTGCCCAGGAAATCCAACACAGTCACATTTGACTTCAAAGGAGGAAACTTCTCTAAAATGAGGGAACCGGTGAAAAGGAAGTTGAAAGAGGGAGTCAAGAGGGTTAAATCCTGGCAAAATGCATGGAGCTTACTCAAAAGGACAGTAATAGAACCTCAACTAAAATGTATTCCACAGATTAGGAAAGGCGGATGGAGCCAAGTCCAAGAGGTCACCAACATGGTTAACAAGCAGTGTCAAGGAAGCTATTGCAGAAAAGACGGCTTCCAAAGAAAAAATGGAAGTATTGTCCAAGGGAGGAAAATAAAAGGGAGCACAAGCTTGCACGAAGGAGATGCAAGCAAACAATAAGAGATGCAAAAAAGCATTTTGAAAAGCACATCGCTAATAATATCAAGTCCAACAATAAAGAATTCTTTAAACATATCAGAAGCAGGAAACCAGCTAGGAAGCAGTTGGGCCATTGGATGACAATGGAGCTTAGCGAGGACAGGCAGATTGCAGAGAAGCCAAATGAATTTTTTGCATCAGTGTTCACTGCAGAGGATACAGGACAGATACCATTTGATGACAATGGAGTTAAAGGGAGTACTAAAGGAGCACAGGGAGATTGCAGAGAAGCTAAATTAATTCTTTGCATCAGCGTTCACTGCAGAGAATACAGGTCAGATACCTGTACCTAAACTGATGTTTTCAGGAAGGGAGTCTGAGGAACTGCAGCAAATAGTGGTGACAAAAGATGAAGTTCTCAACCTTATGGACAAATTGAAAGCAAATAAATCACCAGGCCCAGATGGCATCTATCCTAGAGTTCTCAAAGAACTCAAATATGAAATTGTGGACTTTCTAACAAAAATATGCAACATGTCCCTAAGCTCAGCCTCTGTACCAGAGGACTGGAAGATGGACAATGTAACACCAATTTTGAAAAAGGGATTCAGGGTGGATCTGGGAAATTACAGGCTGGTTAGCTTGACATCTGTTCCAGGTAAACTGGTTGGAAGCATTATTAAAGACAAAATTAGTAAGATTATAGAAGGACATGTCTTGCTGAAAAAGAATCAAGGCAAATCCTGTCTCACTAATCTTCTAGAATTCTTTGAGAGTATCAACAAACATGTAGACAGGGGTGATCAGGTGGACATCATTTACTTGGACTTCCCAAAGGCTTTTGATAAAGTCCCAGTAACTGGTTAAAGAACAGAAAGCAGAGAGTTGGAATAAATTGTCAATTCTCCCGATGGAGGGAACTAAATAGTGGGGTCCCACAGAGATCAGTATTGGGACCCATTTAGCAAGTTCATATGCATCGGTGTTTGGGCTGGCTGAATCCAAACCCTCTGCCCAAGTGTAGGGTTAAGGTGAGGGTGAGAATACTCTCCAAGTTAAAGGAGGGCAGGGCTTACCTGAAAGAGCTGCTTCAAGGAGAAGAGAGAGCGCCTCAGCTCGGGACCCTTGGAATTGTAGAGTTTCTCTGAAGAAAAAACAAAAGCCAAAGGAATTGGATAGCAGGAACACCTCCGCAAGCTTCCAGATACTCGAGGGCACAAGAGAATGCCTTGTTCTCTGATCAGTTACTTCCTGCTGCTTCCCCCTCCTCTTCTTTCTTCCTCCTTCTCCCTCTTACCACTGCAACAGGCTCCATGTCACTCTCCCTGAAGGAAGCAAGTGACCATATCTCTTGCCCTCACTTATTACACTCAAACATGCCACTTTAGGGGGTGCTTGTAGTTAAACAGTGAGTGGAGAAGCACTATGACTAAAGGCTCATGAGAAGGCTGAAATACACAGCGCTTCACTCACATGACCTGGTCACCAAAAACAAGCCCAAAGGTGAGCATTTTGAAACCCAATCGAGGCAAAGCAAGCCCGCACGAAGAAAGAAGCCACCCATATGCAACAAAAAGGATCACCTCCAGAGGGCGTGCTGGAGCAATTTCAACTCCTCTGAGGGGATACAGTACCAAAAGGATTATAATCAGCATTAAAATAAAGATCACAGACGTTTTAATGTAATCCAAACAACAAATACCAAAGTTACATGACTGATTGAGAGTGGAGTATCTTTGTGCATTCCCTCTTATGCTAATTTGTTCAATAAACTGAACTCAGCATTTGTCTATATGTCGTTGTGCAGTTGCGCTCTGTAGTTTACATGACACAGACACCAATCTGCAGCCCCATCATGGTATTCCCTGTGAAGCTGTGCATTTTTTATGACCCATTTTACTGTTTTTACTTTGTTCCACTGTCACCACGGTTGTTTGTGCTGGTGTCAGTTGTGGTTTCAGTTCGCATTAGTGGGCATACTGAGCACATAAGCCTCATCTGGATACACCTATGCACATGTGCAGCACATCGCAAGAGTGCACGGTCAGTGGGAAAATACAGGGCAGGGAGAGGGACCCAGGTGAGTATTTCGTAATGGTTGTCATGGCAACATTGCAGTATGATTCTGGAACAAAACTTAGGTCAGCTATTATGTATAATGAATAAATTCTATGAACTGTAGGTGCACAGATGCACAGCTACAAGACTTCAGAGCTACAATGTTGCGCAAAGTTGTCAGAAACCCCTCAAAAATTGTTCCCGGAAATTTTTGGTTACTCGATATTTGCTGTATGTTACCACCGCGTGACGAGCACTGCAGGTTTTCCTGGCTGAATTGCCCACGTTCACTTCTGCTATGTAATGCTATCATTGCTACTTCGCTGCAACAATGTTGCAGGTTTTGGGGATAATGAGAAGCAAAAGTAGTGCTGTAAACACCCACACACCCACACACACACCCATGCAAATGGAAGCGTACATTTAGTTGATGGAAACCCTACTGCCATAAAACGTAAAGAAAAGATAGCCCTAAGATGCAAGACCGAGAATGTGTGCAATATCAAAATAGAGCAAGTACAATTCATTCACTAAAGACAAATCTGCTAAGTGCATCCACACTGACAAGAAAAGGCTTTGATGTACATTTTAATGAGACAGGCTGTTCAGTTTCTTTTGAAGGTCAACTATATGCCAGAGGCTTTGACAAGAATGGAGTCTCCAAACTAGACTGGCTCCATTTTGTCACTGGAGGCCCAGGTAGTCACTGGCCCAGAGTTTGGTTGATATGCCAACTACACCCGTTTCTGGACAGGGATAGTCTAGCCACGGTCATCAATGCACTGGTACTTCACACCCCAAACTGGATGCCTTTTGAGTAGTGTGTCCAGTTCTGGGCACACTTCAAGAAGGATGCAGACAAGCTGGAGGGGGTTCAGAGGAGGGCAATGAGGATGATCAGGAGTCTGGAAACAAAGCCCTATGAGGAGAGACTGAAACAACTGGGCATGTTTAGCCTGGAGAAGAGAAGATTGAGGGGAGACATGAGAGCACTCTTCAAATACTTAAAAGGTTGTCACACAGAGGAGGGCCAGGATCTCTTCTCGATCCTCCCAGAGTGCAGGACACGGAATAATGGGCTCCAATTACAGAAAGCCAGATTCCAGCTGGACATCAGGAAAAACTTCCTGACTGTTAGAGCAGTACGACAATGGAACCAATGACGTAGGGAGGTGGTGGGCTCTCCCACACTGGAGGCCTTCAAGTGGCATCTGGACAGGCATCTGTCAGGGATGCTTTAGGGTGGATTCCTGCATTGAGCAGGGGGTTGGGCCTTATAGGCCCCTTCCATCTCTACTATTCTATGATTTTAAGTAGACTACTGTAACACGCTCTATGTGGGGCTATCTATGTGTGAGGTTTAGAAGATGCAGTTAGTGCAGAATGCAGCAGCTGGGGTGCTCACTGGGACACCTAGCTCTGCTCACATAAAAACTGTGTCAAAAGAACTGCACGGGCTGCCTGCTAGCTACTGAGCCACATACAAGGATATGTTATTTTCCTATAAAGTCCCTAACAAGTTTGCACCAGGATACCTAGCAGACCGCCTTGCCTTATATGCACCCAGGTGACATTTATAATCTTCAGAGGAGCTCTTGCTGGTCATTCCGAAATGAACAGAATGTCACAATGATGAACCTCAACAGCAGGCCTTCTCTATATCAGGCCTTCCCTTTTGTGTCGTTCGGGAGGCGGAAAATGTAATGTCCTTTAAACGTCTCCTGAAAACTTATCTTTTCACACAGGCTTCTCCTGGGCTGTAACTTATTTTGTTTTTTTAATGGTATTTTTTAACTTTTATAGTTTTACATTATGTTCTGACTTAATGTATTTTATGGTTTTAATTGTGAACTGCCCAGAGAACCTCGGCTATTGGGCAGCATAAAAATACATTAAATAAATAAAGAAGAAAAGTAAATGCTTCCAAGCAAATGTACAAAGAAGAATTGCTCTACACTGTGGACTGCACATTGCAACATAAGTGCCGCTCTAGAGCTGAAGAGGAAGGACTGGGTTAGAGACATTGATAGAAAGGCGTGCATTAACTGTGGTCATAAATGCACAACATGCATGCAAGGGAAGGCCACCACACCACCAATCCCCGAGAAAAGTCAACGATGCTCAAGCAAGCCTCTTAAGCTGATTCAAACCAATCGGTGTGGCCCCATTCAGCAAGTCTCAGATGGAGGGGGACAATGTGATGTTTTACTGTTTATCGCCAGTTATATATAATTATGTGGATGTAATGTTTAATGATATTGCCATTTAGGATGTAAGTGCTGTGTGGGGTTCAGATACAAGGTTGGTAAGTGGTTAATTCTGGTGGGAGGGGGAGTGAGTGAATAGAATGTGAAGTGAATGCTGATTGGCTGGTGATTCAAAGGTCTGGATTGGCAGTTAGCAGTGAGAGGGAGGAGTTAAGGGAAGCAGTAGAGTTGTATGTGGAGAGAGTGAATGAGCTAGGTTTTGGGTTGCCTGTGAGTGGGTCTAGAGAAAGAGTAGGAACGTCTTTTATTATTTCAAAACAGTGTCAGGGAGGAGAGAGTATAGTCTAGGGGGTAGCGTAGGCAGGGTTACATATGAAACCGTATTGAAACCAACAAGTATTGAAACTGATGAAACCATAAGCTTTGTAACTGCATAAACTGCCTATTCGACAAGGCCAGGTTTAAGGTTCTTGTACTAGTATAAAAAGGCCTAAACAACTTGGAACCAGGATACCTGAGACAGCGCCTTCTCCCCTACCAACCTGTCCGGTCACTGAGGTCATCTGAGGGCATGCTCCTGGTGGTTCCACATAGACCTATTGTCCAATTGGAGTCCACCAGGGGAAGAGGTCAGGCAGGTGCCAACTTTGTATTCCTTCCTGAAAACGTAACCAGCCGTCGTTTATGCCCACTCACTAATGGACATGGTGAATCGTATGCTGCTAGAGCAGAAGCTGGGAGTGTTTGGAAACTGGACTCTGGAGCTGAAGAAGGCATCATGGTTGGCTATACCCCAGGAAGCAAGGGATACAGGATCCTAAACCCATAGACAGGCAAGGACAATTGTATGCAGAGTGGTGTACATGCGCAAATGAGAAAGAAATGACCAGAGCCATGCTGGTGACAACCGCAAAGAGGTCGAAGGTGAGAACAACAGCAACCAGGGAGGAGGGTATTTGCCTGAGATGCAGCCATCCCCCAAACACAACCAGATGAGGAAGTACAGGTGGAAGGACCCAGGGAGCCAGCAGAGGAGCCAGAAGGAGCCACAGGTTCCTGTGGAAGCAGATGGTGCCCCTGAACCAATCCTCAGACACTAACCATGGTCCAACCAAGGAGTTCCAGCTGAATGACTCATCTACCTCACAAAGTTGTCATTACCACAAGAACTTATATCATGGGAAGAGGAAGAGATGTCTGCAGCAGAAGGAAGCAAATGGAAAAAGGCAACACAAGAAAAATTACAGGCACTACCCAAAAACAAAATGCAAACTGTTACAAAATTGCCAGTTAGCAAAAAGGCCATGGGCTAGAAGTGGATTTTTCAAGCTAAGTAGGGTGCAGAAGGGTGCTAAGTAGGGTGCAATACAAGGCTACTCCCAAAAATATAGTGAACAATTAACAACAGATAACACATTTGAATTGTATTATTTACAGGTGTACTGATAATGTATGTGTGTGATTTTATTTGATATATATTATAATTCCTTGTTTGGAATTGGGAGGGAGGGATTGATGTACTGTTATTGTTAAAAAATGCTTTATAAACAATAAACATTTTAAAAATAAAATAAAACATAATGAAGACTATGGTGAGATTTTTGCACCAGGTGTGAAATGTGCTACATGCTACAATAAGAGCGATGTTGAGCCTAGCAGCATCAAGAATCATGCATGCAGAACATCTTGATGTAAACACCACATTTTTGTATGGGAAAAATAGAAGAGTCATACATGGAACAACCCCCAGGATTTACAAGTAACAAAAACAAGCATCTCATATGTGGACTGAGGTGTCATCAATATGCGGATGATACCCAGCTCTGCCTCTCCTTTTCATCAAACCCAGGTGAGGCAGTGGCTGTTCTGAACCAGTGCCTGGGCACGGTAATGGACTGGACGAGGGTTGACAAGCTGAGGCCGCGAGAGGCCATGAGAGGCCTGGGGGTCTTGGGAGGGTCTCTTTCAGCCTAACCAAGCCGTACTGGCCAGACGTACCGAGGGTGAGCAGAATTCACTGCTGGATTTTTACTGCAGTCTCATCCCGGGCCAGCATCATCACCATGCAGCCACAGGCATGCCAGGGCGCCAGGGCCGAGGGAGGGTCTCCCCTGCACACTCTCTTGACCTTTTTCCCCTCTAGCCACCATTTAATTTCCCCTTTGCCAGCCCTCACCCCCTGGCAAACCTGGAGCTGGCCTCAGAGTCATCCCCACACGGATTTTGAAGCACATGATGAGAAACAAGTACAGTGTCCCGCACACCCTCCGAAGTCCAGGCACAAGAGTCCCTGTGACGGGCCCAGCCACAAAAGCATTGCTCGGAATGATCCACGTGGTCAAATGCTCCCCTAAAGACCACCCCCTGTGGCCCACCTGGTGCAGGAGGGGGAAGGCTCCTCTTGAGATGCTGATGTTCTATGTGTGGGAGCATACCCAGATTCAGCTCCTCCCTCCCTGCAGTCCGAAGCAGCCCAGCCCCAGAGGCTGCCTCATAGGGAGCCGCCCTGAAAACTGCAGCCCCTGGTGACTTCTCTTTCTTTAGCCCCTCTCCCCGTGCCCCCCCCCCCTTGGCCCCTCACACAGAGCCAAGCTGAAGGCACACATTGGGTCAACCAAGTCAGGCAAAGCACGCACACAGTGGGGTGGGGACAAGATGGCATGGGGGGCAATGGGAAGGGGGGCAGAAATAGAAAGCGCAGGGCACCAGCCTTTATCAAGGGGGCCAGAGAGACGTAGGGGCAAAGCGCTCCAGCTGTGAGGGGGAAGAGCAAAGGGTGATGGGTCATACTGTGGGCCCACACAGCCCTTCATGCAGCAGCGGAACCAACTTGCAGCCAGAGCTGCAGAGTGGCACTGCTTCACCCAGAGCCGAGGAAGGCCTACACAGTGCTGAGCACCCTGCCCGCCTCCCAACAGGCCCACATCGGCCTTTCTCCTATGTGAGTCTCAGGGCTGCTGGCCAAGCGCCCGGGAGCAGCTGCAGCCCAGCCAAGTCTGGCTGCCTTCCTGTTTTCAGCGTTGTATAAATAACTCTGACAGCTTCCTGCGCAGAGAAGAATTCTGACCAAAGAAAGGGAGGGAGGGGGCTTTTGTTCATTCCCTTCACCTGGAGCCAGATGATCCCAGGATCGATCCTCAAGTCCCAGAGACAGGGAAGGCTCTTCTCCCTTGCTGGGCAGGCC
This sequence comes from Elgaria multicarinata webbii, assembly GCF_023053635.1. NCBI lineage: Eukaryota > Metazoa > Chordata > Lepidosauria > Squamata > Anguidae > Elgaria > Elgaria multicarinata. Next base: position 34,160,291 of record NC_086184.1, on the reverse strand, counting down.
AGGAGCAAGGCTTGAGCCATGACTAGAAGAGGCCGGCAGCTCTTGGGACACAGACCTTGCAAATACAGCTGCTTTGCCAGCTGTGAGATCCCTCAGGGCAAAGAGCATTGGGGCAAAAGATTGGGCCTGTTCAGACAACACGCTAAGCAATGGTCACGCTGCTCACCCTTCTGCAGCAAATGTCTAGTGAGCTTATGGAGCCACCATAGTTAGGAATGGTTTGCATGACATGCTAAGCCATAATGTGACGTGAGAGTTTTGGATTCTGGGACCACGGGCTACGCTACTTGGAAGATGGACTGCTGGCAAGGGATGGGTTGCACCTCACAGGGCTGGAAAGAATGTGTTCAGCCACAACATGAAGAACTTGATCAGGAGGGCTTTAAACCGACTCTTACGGGGGCGGGAGACGTAAACATTGAAGCAACAATGGATGAAGACCCATGCACCACAGTACAGAGAACAGCTCCAATAGTGCCACAAAATAGTGTCCACAACAATGTAGGAACAAAGCCCGACTATAAAACACATGGTCTTTGATGTCTATATACTAATGCCCAGAGCATGGGAAACAAACAGAACGAACTTGAACTCTTATTACATGAAGGCAAATACGACCTGATAGGTATAACTGAAACTTGGTGGGATGACTCCCATGACTGGAATATAGCAATTGAAGGATAGAACTTGTTCAAAAAGAACAGAAGAAATAGAAAGGGAGGTGGAGTTGCACTATATGTTAAAAATACCTATCCCTGCACAGAAATACAGGCGGATGAGACTGGGAGCCCTGTCGAGAGCATCTGGATGATGAGGATGATGATGAGGATTTATTTATATAGCACCATCAGAGTACATGGAGCTGTACAGAGTAAAACAATAAAACAAATTAAAATAAATAGGGCAAAGAATAAAAACAACAGGATGATCGGAGTCTACTACTGACCACCCAATCAAGGACAAGATGAGGAAGAAACTTTTGAGAAACAAATACCCAGTGTTTCAAGGAAGTGCAGTGCAGTAGTGATGGGGGAATTCAATTACCCTGATATCTGTTGGGAGACCAATACTGCCAAAAGCGGCCCTTCCAAGAAATTCCTGACATGTGTGTGTGATAACTTTCTCCTACAGAAAGTGGAGGAAGGAACTAGAGAATCGGCAATCCTTGACTTGATAGTGTCCAATAGGGATGACTTAGTGGATAAAGTGCAGTTATGGGAATTCAGGGGGAAAGTGACCACGTCATACTTGAATTCTTGATTATAAAGGAGACAAAAGCTGAGCGTAGCCATACACATACTCTGGATTTTAGGAAAGCTGATTTTAATAAACTCAGAACTATGATTAGTAAGGTCCTACGGCAAATGAGCCTAATGAGAAAAGGAGTGCAGGATGGGTGGGAGTATTTAAAAAAGGAAATTTTAAAGGCACAATTACAAATAATTCCAGCAATGAAAAATGATAGAGGACAACAGAGGAAACCAATGTGGCTCCACAAAAAGCTTAGAGACGACCTGAAAACAAAAAGGGATACATATAGGAAGTGGAAGGAAGGCCAGGCTACAAAAGAAGAGTACAGACAGGTGGCGCCGAAGTGCCGAAATGGTGTCAGGAAGGCTAAAGCTCAGAATGAACTGAGATTAGCGAGGGATGATAAAAGCAATAAAAAAGCTTTCTTCAGAAAAGTGAGTAGTAAAAGACAGGAAAAAATGGTGGTTCAACTGCTTAATGAGGATGGCAAATTGATAAAAGATGACAAAGAAAAGGCTGAAGTGCTCAATTCCCACTTTGCCTCAGTCTTCTCCCAAAAGCGGGTCTATAACCCTCCTGGAAAAAGTGAAGCACAAGTTGAGGGGGCAGGATTACAGTTTGAGATTGATAAACAAATGGTCAAAGAATACCTAATTTCCTTGAATGAGTTCAAATCTCCAGGGGCCCATGAACAGCATCCTGATTTTTAATAGTTAATGGTATGTGCAGTTTGCTTGTATGTAAAAAAAATTTTTTTTATTTGCTGGAGTAATCAAGGAGTTAGCGGAAGAACTCCCAGAACCTTTGTCTATTATCTCTGCAAAATCAGGAAGACGGGTGAGGTGCCAGACCACTGGATAGCTAACGTCCCTATCTTCAAAAAGGGCAAAAAGGAGGAACCTAGGAACTACAGACCAGTCAGTCTGACATCCATCCCTGGGAAAATTCTGGAGCAGATTATAAAGAAGTCAATCTGTAAACACCTTGAAATCCATGCAGTGATTACTAGAAGCCAACATGGATTTGTCAGGAACAAATCCTGTCAAAGTAATCTGACCTCATTTTTTGATCGGGTAACCTCCCTTGTGGACTGTGGGAATGCTGTGGACATAATATATCTTGACTTCAGCAAAGCTTTTGACAAAGTACCACATGACATTCTGATTAACAAACTAGCTAAAAGTGGGCTAGATGGAACAACTATTAGGTGGATTCACAGTTGGCTACAGAATCGGACTCAAAGAGTACTTATCAATGGAACCTTCTCAAACTGGGGAAAGGTAATGAGTGGGGTATCGCAGGGCTCAGTCCTGGGCCCAGTGCTCTTCAACATTTTTATTAATTATTTGGATGAGGAGGTGCAGGGAACCCATATCCAATTTGCAGATGACACCAAATTGGGTGGAATAGACACCCTGGAAGACAGAAACAAACTTCAAAGTGATCTTGATAGGCTGGAGTGCTGGGCTGAAAACAACAGAATGAAATTTAATAGGGGTAAATGCCAAGTTCTACATCTAGGAAAAGAAACCAAATGCACAGTTACAAGATGGGGGGCACTTGGCTCAGCAATACTACAAATAAGAAGGATCTTGGAATTGTTGTAGATCACAAGCTGAATATGAGCCAACAGTGCGATATGGCTGCAAGAAAGGCAAATGCTATTTTGGGCTGCATTAATAGAAGTATAGCTTCCAAATCACGTGAGGTACTGGTTCCTCTCTATTCGGCCCTGGTTAGGCGTCCAGTTCTGGGCTCCACAATTCAAGAAGGATGCAGACAAGCTGGAGCGTGTTCAGAGGAAGGCAACCAGAATGATCAGGGGTCTGGAAACAAAGCCCTATGAAGACAGACTGAAAGAACTGGGCATGTTTAGCCTGGAGAAGAGAAGATTGAGTGCATGATAGCACTCTTCAAATACTTAAAAGGTTGTCACACAGAGGAGGGCCAGGATGTCTTCTCGATCCTCCCAGAGGGCAGGACACGGAATAAGGGCTCAAGTTACAGGAAGCCAGATTCCAGCTGGACATCAGAAAAAACTTCCTGACTGTTAGAGCAGTGCGACAATGGAATCAGTTACCTAGGGAGGTTGTGGGCTCTCCCACACTAGAGGCCTTCAAGAGGCAGTTGGACAACCATCTGTCGGGGATGCTTTAGGGTGGATTCCTGCATTGAGTAGGGGGTTGGACTCGATGGACTTGTAGGCCCCTTCCAACTCTGCTATTCTATGATTCTATGTTTAGCTCAAAACGCTCAACCACAGTGCCTTAGTGAGACTTCTGAACAGGGCCACTAAAAGCATCGTGTCCCTTGCCACGGTGCCCTTGCTTCAAAGTAGTAAAAATATAGAAAGGTAGCTGCAGAAACAGAAAGGCAGAAGCAACCCAGCTGGCCACCACACTTGTGTTTCTCAGGGGCAACAGCTCCCCTGCCTTGTGGGTTCAGATGCCATACAGGAGTCTAACATCTCCTCCCTTTCCCACAACCCTCCCATTCCAAAGACTTTCGTTAAACAATGGAAGACTCCCTTCGACTCAAGTTAACCCAGGCAGGGTTTGAACCTCAACTGGGTGTAAGAATCCGGATATGCAAAGATTGTTGCAGGATGTAGGAGCCAGAGAGGAGAACTCTGCTTCTCGTACCCAGGTGACCGTGGCTACAAGATGCCTGGATGTCTCACTCCCGACAGCCCAGGCTGGCTCTTCACAAGGATGACATGCTGTCAGCCTCACTGCTTTGGTCTCTTCAATTGCAGGAAAATGGGCCGGGGGCGGAGAGAGAGCAGGCACAGACCAATTGCAGCTGGGATGGCAGAGCTGCCCACCCATTTCGCTCCCTTCTCCTTCAAGCTGCAGCATTCATTGTAAAGGCTGCTTGTCGATGTCGTGCCCTGCCCATTAGAGACCAAGCCGCCACAAAGTTGTTTACAGTGCAGCTGGATGCTCCTGGCCCTTTTGCAGAAGCTTTGATCTTCTTGGATCTCTCCCCTGTCCTGCAGGTCCCTGATGAATGACCACGAGCAGAGAGACCCAAGGAGAGAAGGAGACCTGTCCTCGGCATGCAGGGTAGAGGGTCACACAAAATTCATGCCCGGAAATAACTGTGGAGGTGTGTTTAGATCATGACTGCATGACACCAGAAGGTGACCGAGAGGGTAATGAACAGGGAACGCCCAATTCCTCACCCCCTTCCATCACAGCAAGCAGTCACGTTCCCTGCTTGGACACTCGGAGACCAGCCTGCCAGGAACAACAAGGTCAAAGAGCACACTGAACTCTGGCTCCGTTTCAAGGTCGTGTCCAACAATTCTGTTGCACAATATTTCGTTAGTGAAGCAAGAAACCAAGTAGCATGTAGTTTTAGCATGCTAATTCGCAAACTGAAGCTAGGAGAGCAACAGGAGGTGGCGGGGGCATCACAGGTCCCCATCCCTGTCCTCACTGTGCCCTGCCCCGCCCCCTCGCCTCTCCTGTTTCACTGGGGGCGTGCCTCTGTCCTGCCCCATGGTGGAAAGAGACATTCAAGCCACGTGGACATCGCTGACGCTATGGCGGCCCCTCACACCAGCACCAGCACCCCAAAAATGCAAGGCAGCCCCCCAACCCTGCCCCCAAAACAAGAAGTCCCAGCGGCACCCGGGGCCACCTTGTGGTCCTCTTTCCAGCAGAGCCGCCGGGGCTCGTACAGGAAACACTTGCACCACTTATCAACGCAGATGCGACTGGAGGCAGCGAAACCCCCCAGCGCAAATGCTGAATCATGCGGAAACGGCAGCCACTGTGCACAGCAGAGGAGTGTGCAGAACAACTGCAGACGGGAGGGCGAGGAAAGAGGCCGGCTCAGCCAAGGAACCAAATTCACCAACACCTGAGGCCAGGCAATGGGGTGGGTAGCTTATTCCTTCTGTTGTGCAAAGATGCTTGGAGGCCTGAAGATGGGCATGGCCATCAATTTCTCTCTGGACAAAACTGGCACCTTTGTTTGGAAGAGTTGATACAGGGTCCCTGCAACCAGGATGGCAGGACAAGGAAAGAAAGGTGATCCCCTTGACTTTTTGTGTCACAGGGCGGAAAGCAAGGACCTCTGTATGAGCCAAAAATGGCTACACACAGCCACAGCAAGATGCAAATCTTTTCTTCCTGAAAGACTCACTTCCTGGCCCTTATAAGCATCCCCCAAGGTTCGCCCTTGATGTTTTTCTCTCCCTCTATCAGAAGTGGGGAACTTTTTCAACCCAAGGCCCACCATCCAAGCTAGGAAAGGCCTTGTGGAGCTAAAATGAGAATTCTTGCTTACTGTAAGCCAACTTGGAAGCAAGCAGAATAACCCTCTGCAGGACAAACCTCAACAGTGTAAGCAGGACTGAATCCTCCTCAGGCCCCAACCCCTCTCACCAGTAGTGAAAAGCTCTTATCTCCACTCAGCAGTGGGTCAGAGATAAGAGCTTCTCCCAGCTGAGCATTGATAAAATGAGCCTTTTTCAATGCTCAGCAGAGAAAAGGTTCTCTCTCTCTGCTCAGCCGATTGGGGATAAGAACGTTTCACTGCTGGGCAGAGGGGTTGGGGCCTAGGAAGGATTCAGTCCTGCTGATGGGCCAGATTGACACACACACACACACACACACACACCGGGGGTCGTATCCAGCCTGAGGTTCTCCATGCCTGCTCCCACCATTGCCAGTGCTCCCACCCTAACCAAGACCTGTTTCTTTATTCTGCTATACATTTATGGAAAGGGAAAAATTCATCATCAATCTGAACATATGTGGCTGGATCTGTATTTACACTAGATCAACTGTGCTGACAGAAATGGGCTTCTGTGCCCCTCCAACTCCCCTGGAAGTGCTAGAGAATCAGAAGACCCTGAAGAATGGAGTGAGCTGTAATGGAGGTGGGGGGAGAACCCAAAGTCAGGCAGAGGGACTTCCCATGAGCAGGGCCCTTCCCCCTTCCAGCTCCTGGGTCCACCCCCTTGCATTTAATCCCCCAAGGTTGCTAGCTCCTATGGCTATGAAGACAAGCTTGAACGCATGAGGAATGAATGCCTGGGCCCATCTCGAGAGCCAGCATGGTGACACGCAACAGGCAGGTTATGTCTCTCACATAACTAGGCAGGAACTGTGGGAAGTACCCAGATTAAACGTGCAAATCACTAAAAGGGTTTCTTTTCCATATCAAGGGCTGGAGCAGCCAGATGGTCCCGGAGAAAGACAAAATGCCAACGGTGCATCCTCTTAAGAAGCATTTGGGAACCAACTGAGCTTGTTCACTTTGGGCTGGCTAAGATGAAGCACCAAGCAGCGGCTCAGAGGAGGAGGAGGCCATGTGGTGGGAATGCAAATATGTACAAAAATTGTGGAAGATGGTGTTTTTGGAGATTGAAGAAATTGTGGGAATGAAGATAGAACGAACACCTAAAGTAGCATTACTGTCACTATTTGAAGATTTAAAATGTAAAAAAGAAATTAAGGAATTGATAACGAATTTGCTGACTGCAGCAAGATTGTAGCTAGGAACTGGAAGATTCAAGGGGAATATTGTATTGAAGAATAGTATAAAGAAGTATGGGATATAGCTATTAATGATAAATTGACTTGTAATACTAAATGGAGAAGAGGTATAGCTAAAACAAATGATTTTGAAGGAATTTGGAAACAGTTCCTAATATTTGTCTTTTCTAAGGGAAGTGGGGAACCACCAGCAGAAGAAAGTATGAGATTTTGGAATCAGGAATGAGATCCCGAGGTGGGGGGTGCACTTGTATGTTAAGTTTGATTATGTTATATAGATATGATATCGATGTTATTCAACATTTATATAGTATGTTGTTTTGTTTTAATTGTAATGGTGTATGTTTAAGTATTGTAGAAAATAAAAAATAAAAATAAAAAAAAAGAGGAGGAGGCCACACGCCTCTGCTTAGTCCTTCCACAAAGGCATCTTCTTCTTCTGCTGCAATGCAAAATCCTAGGGTGGAGCCGCAGAGAGCAGCAGAGCATAGAGGCAGACAGGAGCACCAGCGAGACCCAAGACCTCTGCACTCAACCCTTTGCCCTGGAAGGCCCCGGTCTCCCAAGCCAAGCAGAACGGATGCTTTCAGGGACAGGGGCAGAGCAAGAGGAAGCAGCTCCAGGCAAGAGCAAAGCTGGACTCACCCAGGATGGCGTGCACTCGGACGGAGAGCTGTGTACGCAGGAGTAGGATGGGCCGCCTCCCTTTGCTGCAACGACAGGAAAGCAAACAGCACCGTCAGCACAGGAAGGCTCCATCCCAGCCGCTCCCCACGGAACCCTGCAAGCACCAGGAACCACTCCCCTCCTGAGCATATCCCCACTTGGGTGCTCCCAGGAAGAGGGAGGGCTCTAAGGGCTACCACCCAGAAGGCCCCGCAGCTATTCTGTCCTTTCTTCCTGAACAGACTGCGGTAAGAAAAAAAGTGGAAGCAGCAGTGGGAAATCACCAGAAGGTTACCAATGGAGGATGTCATCCTCTGGATCCCCACAAAACTCCATGACTGACGCAGGGTGCCAGTGCCAAAAAGCCTCATCTAGAAGCTCGGGGTGAGTCACAGCCATCCACTCGGGAAATACCCCCAACGTGTCTCTCTCCCTCCACTGCACAAGCAGAAAATATGCAGCAGCCTCCTCCAGCCTGGTGCCCTCCAGATGTGATGACTGCAATGCCCATCATCCCCCAGCCAGCATAGCTACATCTTGTGCATCCACTTATATCTACACTGCTTGTCCAGATGTTAGATTGTGACCTCTCATGCCAGAAAATTAGAACCAGGACTGTCCTCCTGGAATAAGACGGCAGACAAGCTTAGATTAAGCTGACCCCCCAGGGGTGATTGGCATGCCCTGAAAGAGGAACAGTCCTGCCACAGCAATTCACCTGATGTCTTCATAGAACCCTTCCAGCTCCTCTTTCTGCTCCAGCAGTGAAAGGTCCAGGTCCAAATAATGCCCGGAAGGCAAGACTTGCAAGGTGCAGTCCTCCAGCTGCAAAACAAGAGCAGATCAAGATGTTAAAAGGGCTGCCAAAGAAGTGACAGGGAGGAAAACCTGCTCAGCTCAGCCACAGAAGCAGCCCAGGGCACATGAGGTCGAGGGTCTGCAGCAGGCTGGGTTTCGCCCCACCTGGTTCACCAAGCCTTCACCAGGGCGACCTGCCTCAGGAAGCCAATGACCCAAGGCAGCCCAGAGCCAGGAGCAATAAGCGCCTGTCACCAGAGCAACACCAGCCCTGCAATGCAGACCCCAAGAGCTTCTCCAAAATGAAACGTGGTTCTGGGGCTGGAAGAGGTCTGATGCCCAGATGCAGCAGCTATCCTGTCCTGTTTATACTGATGTCGGGGGGATAGCAGATGCCAAATAGACTGAAAACATCTCACTTTCAATGGAAGTGTCCCAATTTCCAGATCCCGGCACAATGCACCAGGATCTCCTGTTTTCAAAAACTCTCATGACCAAGAGGACTAGAAATTATGCTGTTGCACCATATCCTTCTTTGTTGTTCCCTGGCCAACAGCTGGTTGGCCACTGTGTGAACAGAGCCTTCCTCTGATCCAGCATCAGGGCACTTCTGATGTTCTTACGTTCCCTTTTCACCAAGCGGCACCTGATTCGTCCCATGACAAGACTGGCCATTGCTTGCAGACCAGGGCCAGGCTTGAGTCGAAGGTGATCGGCTACCACAGAGGAGTGGCAGCATTTTTATTGAAACCTTCTGTGGGGGGTGGGGGGGAGGCAGGCAGCCAGGCAGCCAGCCAGCCAGCCAGCCAGGGTGTGGCAGGGAACTGCCTCCATCTGTCCACAGTTAAAGCTGAACCCCTTTGAAGCAGGCAACCCTATGGCAAACGTCAGCCCATTGGGGCAGCAGAACAAGTGGGTCTGTGCTTGGGCGCCCGCCTCTCTCCTAAGCCCTCCAGGCACAAAGACAGACTCAGGCACAGAGCCCCCCACATCCCCCTGGTTTATTTTGCTGTCTGTCTAATAATAGCACTGGCCAAGAGCATGTCTTGCCAGGCCTTCCAGTGCTGGGGCGCTTCCAGGCAGACGCCGCCAGGCGCTACCAGGCAAAAGACGCTGCACAGCTGGTTCCTCTTTCCCTGGATTCTTTGTGCAGTAAGAAAAAAAGACAGGAAAAGTGGAGAGGAAGCACAGGCACGCTGGGGGTGGGGGGCGCTACAAGAGGAATACGATGGCATCTGGACCCACCCCTGTACGATTCTGTGAATGAGGCAGGAGTGCGATTGCACACTAAAAGCCTCACCCGGAAGCACCCTGGGGGAAGTTTGCATTTGTCCCCAAAGTTCTCCTTTTCTAAAAGAAAAAGGGGCTGGGGTGGGCCAATCTCGTTGAGCGACAATCCTAAAATGCACCTTGCCAGGAAAAGCCTCTTGCCCCAGCATAAGCCAAGCAAGCCCTTGTGGGGGTGGGAAAGGGCTGGAGGGGGGAAACGGAGGGGCAGGCAGCAGTCTGGGCATCTGCAACGACGTGGGGCTCCCCCCATGACCTCTGCCCGAGAAGGGTGGGAGGTGGAGCTGTGCTGCTGCCGCCGCCGCCACCAGGGCTGCTGCTGCAGCTGACTCACCCCCCCCCCCCCCCCGTGAGTCAGCTCTCTCCCCAGCGCTGGCTCATCCCAAGGATGTGGCCACTGGCGGCTATTTCCAGGACCATCAGAGCCTCAAGGAAACGCCTGGACTGATGACAAGAACCATGGAGCGGGGGAGGGGGAGGGGAGGCCATGCTTCTGGCCCTCCTGTCCATTTAGCAGCCCTGAGGGCAGACTCCAGCCCATTCCCCAAATGCCGCTGTGGACGGGATGCCTCGGGTCCAACACTCGGAGCTACCCAGAGGGTGTGCAGTGGGGAGGAGTGGGAGGGGAGGCCGGGCTCATTTCCAAGAGCACACGGGTGAGGAAGAGAACCGGGGCAGGGAAGCTGCTGAGCCAGGCCATGGGGGAAGGCAGGTTGGGGGCCCCCCTTCAACTTCGGGTTTGCTGCAGTTCCTTTCTCCAAGACCAGGCAACGCAGAGGCCGGCCAGGAGGCAGACTCCTCTGGCCACTTCCCTAGGCTGAGGTTTGGCAGATATGCTGCTCGGCCCCAGGGGGGGGGGGGGGAGCAGGGGAGACCAGGCTCCAGCCACGGCCCTAGCGGCTTCCACAGCTCCTGCTAACTGGGGAGCTCAGCCCCCAGGAAGGCAGCAGCACCTACTGCAGGCCAGGCCAAGAGGCCGAGGCACGGCCAGCCTGCCCTAAGCAGGACATCAGCCTCCTCTCTGGGGCTGCTGACTCAGGGGCTGGGGACTTTCAGGCTTCCTTCCACAAGCAGCAACAAGTCCTCCTCCACAGTCCTTCAAACACAAGCGAGGATTTCACACAAACAATCCTTCCACCTACAGAAACAGAGATTCTCTCACAGGGATTTGGGCATTCGACTCACAGAAGCAGCCCTCATGTCTGCAGAGCATTTGATAAAAGCTTACCTGCCAGAGATGTCTGGGTGGGCAGGTAAGGATGGAGTTGCAATCCAACACATCTGGAGGGCCCCAGGTTAGGGAAACCTGCCCTAACTCTTCTTCCTGGGGTCACTTTCCCCCTGCCCCCTTAGGCCAGCCTCAGGTCACAAGTCTAGACCCCCTGTGTTCTTATCCACACTGCTGCCCCATCCTTTGCCATCTGCCCCTCCGAGCCCTAAACAGCCTCCCCCCCCCCCCGGCCAAGTGCCCAGAAGGGTTAAGTTCACACTCTGTAACGAACGTGCACCCTGATGTAGTAGACTTGGCATTCCTGTGTCCCAGAGAGCCGCCTGGTTGATTGCTATGCAGAGGCTGAGGAGCGCTGGGAGCACCACCACCTCAGGCCCAGAGCATGGAGGCCAGCGGCGCATCCCTGACAGATGGATGTCCAGCTGCCTCTTGACGGCCTCTAGTGTGGGAGAGCCCACAACCTCCCTAGGTCATCGGTTCCATTGTTGTACTGCTCCAACAGTCAGGAGGTTTTTCTGGATGTCCAGCTGGATTCTGGCTTCCTGTAACTTGAGCCCATGATTCCATGTCCTGCACTCTGGGAGAAGAGATCCTGACCTTCCTCTGTGGGACAACTTTTCAAGTATTTGAAGAGTGCTATCATGTCTCCCCTCATTTTTCTCTTCTTAAGGTTAAACATGCTGATGTCTCTCCTGGTTTTGTTTCCAGACCCCTGATCATCCTCCCTGCCCTCCTCTGAACACGCTCCAGCTTGTCTGCGTCCTTCTTGAATTGTGGAGCCCAGAACTGGACACAATACTCTAGATGAGGCCTAACCAGGGCCGAATAGAGAGGAACCAGTACCTCACATGATTTGGAAGCTATACTTCTATTAATGCAGCCCAAAATAGCATTCGCTTGTTTTGCAGCCACTTCACAACTGTTGAACTCATATTCAGCTTGTGATCTACAACAATTCCAAGATCCTTCTCGCTTGTGGTATTGCTGACCCAAGTATCCCCCATCTTGTAACTGTGCATTTGGTTTCTATTTCCTAGGTATATAACTTCAAAGAAAGGGAAAAGATCCACCAACACTCCTATTTTGTGTGCTTAACTTCAGGAGTATTGGTGGATCTTTTCCCTTTCTTTGCAGTCTCAAAGTGAGGGTTCCTCTCTTTTTTTGCTTTAGGTATATAACTCGGCATTTATCCCTATTAAATTTCATTCTGTTGTTTTCAGCCCAGCACTCCAGCCTATCCAGATCACTTTGAAGTTTGTTTCTGTCTTCCAGGGTATTAGCTATCCCACCCAATTTTGTGCCATCTGCAAATTTGATGTGTTCCTTCCTCATCCAAGTCATTCATTTTAAAAAAATATTTTATTTTTAGTATTTTGGTTACAGAATGTTACATCATTTATACATATATATATATATATATATATACACACACACACACACACACACACACACACATACATATATACATTCCATATCAGTTCAGATACAAATTTCAAGTTTCCACCTTAATCCAAGTCATTAATAAAAGTGTTGAAGAGCACTGGGCCCAGGACTGAGCCCTGCAGTACCCCGCTTGTTACCTCCCCCAGTGTGAGAAGGTACCATCGATAAGCACTCTTTGAGTCCAATTCTGTAGCCAACTGTGAATCCACCTAATAGTTGTTCCATTTAGCCCACTTTTAGCTAGCTTGTTAATCAGAATGTCATGTGGTACTTTGTTAAAAGCTTTGCTGAAGTCAAGATATATTATGTCCACAGCATTCCCACAGTCCACAAGGGAGGTTACCCGATCAAAAAATGAGGTCAGATTACTCTGACAGGATTTGTTCTTGACAAATCCATGCTGGCTTCTGGTAATCACTGCATTGTTTTCAAGGTGCTTACAGACTGACCTCTTTATAATCTACTCCAAAAATTTCCCAGGGATGGATGTCAGACTAACTGGTCTATAGTTCCCAGGTTCCTCCTTCTTGCCCTTTTTGAAGATAGGGACAACGTTAGCCCTCCTCCAGTCACCCAGCACTTCAGGCGTTATTGCAACAGAGATGGGTTCTGCAAATGCTTGAGATGGTCCATAGCTCAAAGCGCCTCATGTCAAAAACCAGGGTCTTTTGTACTCTGATGGTCGGCCTGGAACAAGCATTTCTGAAATGTATTATTCTTCTAAAGACAACAAAAAGGGGTTAGGGGAAGATAGTAACAAAGCTTTTTCTTCCAGTTAAAAGTAATTTTCTGGAAACCCCAATACAAGCAGAGTTTTAGCTCAGATACAGCCCAAGCCTGTTGCTGGGTTTTGTTTTGTTTTACATTTTTAATGAGAGAGAGCTGCACTAAAGCTTGAAACACGGACTAACAAAAACCCACCACAGAGGTTACAAAATTAAATATTAAAGGTTCAATCTGACCCTGGGCATGTTTCATGGAAAGCGAGTCCTACTCAGCTCAGTGGTGGAATTGCCCCAAGGCTTTGCCATTCCGTTGTCATCAATGTGCTAGGGCCAGTGAGCTGCTCAGTTCTGAATGCCACGAACGGCCATGTGGTGCCACAGCCAGAGTTCAAAGCACAGGGCTAAAGCCCAGCCGCTTGGCTGCGACAAGCACAGAACTCGTTGCGAAAGAAGACAGGTGCAACTGGACTTTCCAAAACCAATTCAAACACTTTTGAACAATGCACACTACCTTGTATTCTATCTCCTACCTTCACCTGAAGATGTGGAGGAAAGCCAGAAAAAAATGGGGGAGGGGAATGAGGAAAATATTTTTTTGGGGGGGGGGGAGGATTTTCCATTTTTTCCTATGGAGTTTTGCAAAATGGAGGGGGGGGGTAGTGAGAGCATGATTTTTTCCTGAATTTTTCATTGTTTAAATCTCTACCCCACTTTACACATCCTGAAACAGGTTATCGATAGGCCCAGGCAGGCCAGAACAGCAGGCCGGTCACTAAGCACTGTGAAAACCCTGGAGACTATGGCCTTAGCTAGACCTAAAGTTTATCCCAGGATCATCCGCGGTCATCCCTGTTCATCTAAATGACACACAGGGGATCCCGAGAGCAGGCAGGGATGACCCCGGGACAATCCCAGGATAAACCTTAGGTCTAGCTAAGGCCTTATTGTAGCAGTGATTCATCTAGAAGAGGTTAGCAATAGTAGCATCACAGGACTGGGAAATCATCAAGCCAACATTGCCCTGGCGAAGGTTCCTCTGCATATCAGATATCCCTTGAACACACATAATCCAGAACACAACATGCCGCATGCAGACAGTGGGAGCTATTTGGAAGCACATGGACAGTGCCAGGCGATTCAAGCAAAACGACAGGAGGTAAAATCATCATCCCAAGCCAACCTGGCTAGGAGGATGTCTCCCAAACACAACAGGATTAGGCACCTCTTGGAAGAGGAGATAGATAACACTTGGGGCTGTCCACCCCCACCCACGTCTCTCTCTCTCACACACACACACACACACACCCAAAGCAAGCATGCACCATTCTCATCTTTTGCTGCTAAAATCATTCAACTCTTTCATCATTTTTGCTAAGGAGACAGATAGGAAGGGATGCATGTGGGAAACACTGTCAATGGAGAAGCAGCACAGCCTGGCTTGATCTTTGAGTCCTCCCTCCCCCCCTCTCTCTCTGCTGATTCCCAATCCGCAGGGTGGTAGATGGAAACATTGTCAAGGGATATCGAAAGTGTACAAGGACAGGGGTTTGCGGGGTTCAGAGGTGGCTGTTGCTGAGCAATGGCCCTGCCTCATTCACACACCGTCTGGCCAATGGCATCATTCACTGGTAGCCTTCCAGTGCTTTCCCTTTGCATCGCCCATCTTTTTTCTTACCAGAAAATGTCCACTAAGGAAGGGAATTGCTGCACAAGGCCTTTGAAGGCTAGGGCTAGGGGCCCACCATTTGGAAGCATCCCAAGACAACGAAGCGTCCAGGCAGAGATACTGCGGAGGCGGTTGGAGACGCAGCCTTGAAGTGAGTTGCAGGAGAACGAGATGGGGCTGGGTGTCACCTGCGTACAGGTGGTCCTGTAAGCCCTCGGATGTCATGAGGTCACCCAGAGACAGTGCGCAAAGAGAGAAGGGCAGAGGGCCTTGAGCAGAAAGAGCAAAAGCAGAGGGAAGGCTTCTCCCATGGAAACCTGCAGAAAACTTTTAGACAGTTCGGAGAACCAGCTCAGGACAGAATCACTGAGACCTCCGGGGCAGAAAGGGAAGCAAGCAGGAGACCGCGATCAGCTGTACCAAAGCCACAGAAAACTCCAGAAGAATGAGGACCAACAGAGATGGAAAAGTTTTGCACCAAGGAGGGAGGTCAGCCATTGTTTTTGTGGGGGATGTTCCAGTGGAGTGCAGCAGGAAGAAACTAAAAATGTAAGGTTTGGGGAAATTTGGAAGTCATCGGGGGATTTCTAGGGGGAAGGGGGGCTGAAATATGCTTACTTTCTTATCAAGCCTAAACTTTTGATTTTTAGTTTGTATTTATTTATTTATATTTTTTATATCCTGCAACCTCAACACAAATTTATGCCCCCATGGTGGCTAACAAAGTAGTACAACGCTAGTTTGTGTCATACAATACAAACAAAAGCTAAAACATGAACATTCCATTCAGAAAGACAAGAAAATCAAAACTTCTCTAGTTGAAAAAATGCTAACAATAACCATAAAATGAATCATTTTATAACTGTATTATATTATATAACTAAGCATATAAAATAAGGAATGTTGATGAAATATACAGAGCATTTTTAATTAAAAATATTCAGGTGACATTTTAGAGTTAAAATTCTTCTAAGGCACTTATATAAAAGCACCCGATGCATATTTACTAACAATTAAGACCCACTCTGTTTAGTGGAGTTTATAGGTAAACATGCATAACCATGGCAGCCTCAGAAGTATAATGCTCTTTACTGTGCAATCCTATACAGTCTACTCAGAAGTGTATATTGAGTTCAATGGCATGTGTCATCCAAATAAAGTGTATATAGGCTTGTACTCTTAGTTTCGTACAAGCAAGACTATCAATACACTTAATACTAGAAAGAGCACACGGGCTACAAACTGCTGCACCCTATGCTACCTAAAAACAGGTCATTTTGCCCTGGTTCACACTAATGCAAACCCATGATTTATTTCACTGTTCTTGAATTCAGGGATGTCATGATTAGTGACACTAAAAAGCCTGCCATACTTAACAAACTATGCTTTTTTAAACTACAAAGAATCCTGAAAGAGAACTATGACGTTACACTCTGTATATGAGTCTATGGGCTCATCCATACCAAGCAGGATATTCCACTATGAAAGTGATATATAAAATGCAGGAGCCACACAAAGCAGCATATAGCAGTATGAAAGCGGTATATAGTACGTCTCAATGGGCCCCAACAGTTGTCAGTGCACTTCAATACCGCGATAAATTTATTTATTTATTTATTTATTACATTTCTATACCTCCCAATAGCCGGAGCTCTCTGGGCGGTTCACAAAGCAGTAGTGTGGCTCCTGCCTTTTATATACCGCTTTCATAGTGGAATATCCTGCTTGGTGTAGATGAGCCCTATGTTTATAACTATGGGTTCCTGTGTTTTATGGTGAGTATTTCGGTGTTGAGAGAAAGAGAGAGAAGAGTCACAGATTGTGTGATGAAGTCTGTGTGCTATATAAACCCTTTGCAGTGTGAGTCAGACAGGGATAGGAGGGAGGTAATAGCACAAGGTTATAGAGTCAAGTCTGTGTATCCTTGCAAATAGAGGGCTGAGTGTGAGTTGGGCCTGAGCCTTAAAGGTCCTGGTGGCAGCAAAACCCAGTGTAAGAGAGAAGGCGGTTCCTGCTGGGGTGGGAAAGGCCTTGGAGAATGAGAATTCTCATTGGGAAGCATGCCACAAGAACCCATGGCTTTTTAAAACTACGGGTTGTCATTACATGGGAATCCAGAACCGTGGGTTCTTTTGCAAGGCTACAGAGGTGGTGGGCAAGAGTGGTTAAAAAAACACCACACCCACAAAACACCAGCCATCCCACATGTCAGTACTACAGGCATTTGGGATGCAGGAAGGGAGCAGTGAAGGAAAAGGGAAACCAACAATCCAGGAATTTTGGGAGGGGGGGCAAATTGTTTGATCATCTTCCAGACAAACCTTGGGTAGGACAACGAACCATAGGTAAAAAAAACCCATGGATTAGTATTATGTATGAACCAGGTCATTGTCATCTGAGAAACAGGAAAAACAGGAATTAAAAATATTCAATTTTGATTGCAAAATTGGATTGCAATTTGAGATTGATAAACAAATGGTCAAAGAACACCTAATTTCCTTGAATGAGTTCGAATCTCCAGGGCCCGATGAACTGCATCCTAGAGTAATGAAGGAGCTAGCAGAAGAACTCTCAGAACCTTTGTCTATTATCTTTGCAAAATCATGGAAGACGGGTGAGGTGCCGGACGACTGGAGGAGGGCTAACATTGTCCCAATCTTCAAAAAGGGCAAAAAGGAGGAACCTGGGAACTACAGACCAGTCAGTCTGACATCCATCCCTGGGAAAATTCTGGAGCAGATTATAAAGAAGTCAATCTGTAAACACCTTGAAATCAATGCGGTGATCACTAAAAGCCAACATGGATTTGTCAGGAACAAGTCCTGTCAGACTAATTTGATCTCATTTTTTGATCGGGTAACCTCCCTTGTGGACTGTGAGAATGCTGTGGATGTCATATATCTTGACTTTAGCAAAGCTTTTGACAAAGTACCCCATGATATTCTGATTAACAAACTAGCTAAAAGCGGGCTAGATGGAACAACTATTAGGTGGATTCACAGTTGGCTACAGAATCAGACTCAAAGAGTACTTATCAATGGAACCTTCTCAAACTGGGGAGAGGCAACGAGTGGGGTACCGCAGGGATCAGTCCTGGGCCCAGTGCTCTTCAACATTTTTATTAATGATTTGAACGAGGAGGTGCAGGGAACGCTTATCAAATTTGCAGATGACACAAAACTGGGTGGGATAGCTAATACCCTGGAAGACAGAAACAAACTTCAAAGTGATCTTGATAGGCTGGAGTGCTGGGCTGAAAACAACAGAATGAAATTTAATAGGGATAAATGCCAAGTTCTACATTTAGGAAATAGAAACCAAAGGCACAGTTACAAGATGGGGATACTTGGCTCAGCAATACTACAAACAAGAAGGATCTTGGAATTGTTGTAGATCACAAGCTGAATATGAGCCAACAGTGCGATACGGCTGCAAGAAAGGCAAATGCTATTTTGGGCTGCATTAATAGAAGTATAGCTTCCAAATCATGTGAGGTACTGGTTCCTCTCTATTTGGCCCTGGTTAGGCCTCATCTAAAGTATTTCGTTCAGTTCTGGGCTCCACAATTCAAGAAGGACGCAGACAAGCTGGAGCGTGTTCAGAGGAGGGCAACCAGGATGATCAGGGGTCTGGAAACAAAGCCCTATGAAGAGAGACTGAAAGAACTGGGCATGTTTAGCCTGGAGAAGAGAAGATTGAGGGGAGACATGATAGCACTCTTCAAATACTTAAAAGGTTGTCACACAGAGGAGGGCCAGGATCTCTTCTCAATCGTCCCAGAGTGCAGGACACGGAATAACGGGCTCAAGTTAAAGGAAGCCAGATTCCAGCTGGACATCAGGAAAAACTTCCTGACTGTTAAAGCAGTACGACAATGGAATCAGTTGCCTGGTGAGGTTGTGGGCTCTCCCATACTAGAAGCCTTCAAGAGGCAGCTGGACAACCATCTGTCAGAGATGCTTTAGGGTGGATTCCTGCATTGAGCAGGGGGTTGGACTTGATGGCCTTGTAGGCCCGTTCCAACTCTGCTATTCCATGATTCTATGATTCTATGTAAACTACAAAATGTAGTTTATAAAATGTAGTTTATAAAAGAAAAGAGACTCACATGTGGATAACAAGTTAAACTTTTCAAGTGAAAACATTGAACTCTACAGTATACCCAGGAATTTTCATTCTCTAATGTTGTATATTGACTTTCACAAAAACCTCCATAGTATTTTGAGTGAGTAAAAACCTGGTCTTAAAAAGCATTTCACTAATTCCACGAGAAAATGTTTCATGGGAGGTTTTTTCCAGTATTCACCCAAATTCCCTTTTAAAAAAAGGAAAATCGCAGAAAACCTTGTGTGGGAGGTGGGGAGAGGAATTACAAGGCGACTTCTTCTCTATAGTGGAAACCAGACTGAAGAATGTGGAGAGGGGAGCGTCAGAACGGTATGAGCTGGGAGGCAAAGGGCAGACGGGGGCAGGGCAGAGGTGAACTTTTGAAGAGGGGGGGCGGAGAGAGACATGACTGAATGCACTTGGGAAGGAGCCCGAGCAGAGAGGTTGGGGAGAGGAGGTGCACCGGCAGAGGAGACAGGAAACAGGAGGGCTGGAGGGGATCAGCAGTGGTTGGGCAAGAAGCTGAAGCCTTGGGAAATAAGCTCCACTTATGAGAAAGGGTAGAATGAGCAAGGGCCACGACTGTGTTAATGGGTGCTTCCTCAGGTGGCCTTTGGATGCTGCAGGCCAGCCGCTGAGGGGCCGGGCCCCTGCGCCCGGTTCCATCCCCAGCAGCATCCAGGTGGGACGAGGAAGGAACCCCGCCTGGAACCCTGGAGAGGGAGAGAGAGAGAGAGCTGCTGCCAGCCAGTGCTGGCCTGGATGGAGCAGGGTCGGCCTGGCTCAGGACAAGGCAGCCTCTCGTACCCCTGCATGTTTTTCAATCCAAGAACCTCATTCCCTCAGGGTCACTTTATGGAGGTCACAGGCCAGCAGAAGGCAGGGCCAAAGCCACGGTCCCATCCCAGTCACACAACCAACACCCCTGAGCTTCGCTGCTCATTTTTGTGAACCGCCCAGAGAGCTCTGGCTATTGGGCGGTATAGAAATGTAATAAATAAATAAATAAATAAATAAAATTTTGAAATGCCCCTGACAGACTGCGGCTTCAGCATCTCCATTTTCTCCCAGTGGCCAGTTGAGCAGGGCTTTCGGTCAGCCAGGGAAAGGAAGGAGCCGCGGGCACTGCTGGCAGCCAGGAGCAGAGCAGCCCAGCCCCACCCCACCCCACCCCCAAGCCTGAAAGTGTCTCCCTGGCTAATGAGTACTACTGCAACCAAAGCCTCCAAGGAGCAGCCCAGATCGGCCAATCTGGAGCCCTGGTGACAAGGAAAAATTCTTGAGGCACCACCTTCGCAGTCATCCAGGATCCACACAGTGCCAGAAAAGGAATTCCCCCGGTAACGGTCAAGGATGAGAACAAATGGTTAACAGGGGAGTGGGGTTGCAATGCCCTGGTATCCAGTTCACCTGATGAGTTCTGGCATCCGTGGGCGCCTTTAGGAATAAACCCTTCTCTACCACCTCCCCACTTCCCTCCCTCCCTCATCACCCCCACGTTCTCTCCATCACCTCTCCTTATTCCAGGAAGGATGCCCGTCCTCAGGCTCTTTGCCTTTTGATTTTGCCCCACGGCAACCAGGCCTCCAGCGCCTCCCAGAAGATCCGATCCACCCCATCCCACCCCACCCCGCAGCCTTCTCATGTCCTTATTTGGTCTCAGACGTTCTTCTGCTACAATCTCCCTTCCTCACACTAGAAATTTAGCATAACAGTACCTTCTGGCCTGAGCTTAATTGTGTTCATCTAGCCAATTTTTTTAATGCAGTAAAACTGCATTATAATTTATATAATATATCCTGTATTGCAGCATGGAGGAAAAGGCTATCAATGGCTACTAGTCCTCATGGCTATATGGTACCTCCAGTCTCCGAGGCAGTATGCCTATGTGCACCAGTTTCTGGGGAACATGGACAGGAGGTGCTATTCCCTGTACGTCCTATTCACCATAAAACACAGAAATATAGCAGGCACACACAACTGTAAGCACAAGTTCTTTATCTACAGATGTGCAATGTCACAACCAGCCCTCACCCAGCTGACCCTATTTTCAGGTGAAGTCTCATTTGGCCCTCAGTGGCTATGACATCTGCAACAATGAGACCAGCCTTCCCCAACCCGATGCCTTCCATAGGGCTAGGGGATGACAGGGGTTACAGCTCGATCCATCTTTGGGGCACCGGGGAAAGACCAAACTGGACTGTGAGAACAGTTGCTATTCAGGCAGGAAGGCTGACGGCAGCTTGAACCCAAGTGCACTCAGCTGGAATTGCTTTTCCAGTTTGTTCCCAACCTCCTTTTAGCCACTGACAAAAAATACCCCATGACTAAGTCAACTGGAGACATTCAGCTGCTTCATGCCAAGAATAAAGATGCAAATGAAACTACGCACTCTGGGACCATCGTTCTCGGGTTTGCATGCTAATCCAAGACAACTCAGGAATTTAGCTTATTTAGTCCATTCTCTTGTCCACCTCCTCTGCACCAGACATCAAATGGGTCTTGCAGGATTGAACCAAGAACGGCCCGTTCTAAGTGCTCTGGATAGCCTACAAAATGGAACTGTGAAACTATCACAGCTAGTCTTCAGCAACAAACCTGTTCCGTCCTTTCAGAGAGAAAGAGTTGTGTTTCCTGGAGAAAGTCTATTAGAATCACAGAATTGTAGAGTCGGAAGGGGCCTACAAGGCCATCGAGTCCAACCCCCTGCTCAATGCAGGAATCCCACCTTAAAGCATCCCTGACAGATGGCTGTTCAGCTGCCTCTTGAAGGCCTCTAGTGTGGGAGAGCCAACAACCTCCCAATAGAGCTCCGGCTATTGGGCGGTATAGAAATGTAATAAATAAATAAATAAATAAATAAAATACTGCTCTAACTGCCAAGAAGTTTTTTCTGATGTTCAGCCGGAATCTGGCTTCCTGTAACTTGAGCCCATTATTCCATGTCCTGAAATCTGGGATGATTGAGAAGAGATCATGGCCCTCCTCTCTGTGACAACCTTTCAAGTACTTGAAGAGTACTATCATGTCTCCTCTAAGGCTTCTCTTGTTGTAGATCACAAGCTGAATATCAGCCAAAAGTGTGATGTGGCTGCAAAAAAAGCAAATGCTATTTTCGGCTGCATTAATAGAAGTATAGATTCCAAATTGTACGAGCTATTTGTTCCCTTCTATTAGGTACTGGTTAGGCCTCAACCGGAGTATTGCGTCCAGTTCTGGGCACCACACTTCAAGAAGGATGCAGACAAGCTGGAGCGTGTTCAGAAGAGGGCAACGAGGATGATCAGAGGTCTAGAAACAAAGCCCTGTGAATAGAGACTGAAAGAACTGGGCATGTTTAGCCTGGAGAAGAGAAGATTGAGGGGAGACATGATAGCACTCTTCAAATACTTGAAAGGTTGTCACACAGGGGAGGGCCAGGATCTCTTCTCCGTCATCCCAGAGTGCAGGACACGGAATAATGGGCTCAGCTTACAGGAAGCTGGACATCAAGAAAAACTTCCTGACAGTTACAGCAGTACGAGAATAGAACCAGTGACCTAGGGAGGTCATGGCCTCTCTCACATGAGAGGCATTCAAGAGGCAGCTGGATAGCCATCTGTCAGGGATGCTTTAAGGTGGATTCCTGCCTTGAGCAGTGGGTCAGACTGGACGGCCTTATAGGTCACTTTCAACTCTACGATTGTATGATTCTAAGGTGGGAAGGAAGCACTCCAGCAATGCATTGCAATCCACTGGAGAAAATGAGATCTGTGCTCATTTCCTCCAGACTGCCTACCCCAATGTAGTGTCTCCAGATTTTGGATTACAACCCCCATCACCCCCTGACCAGTAGCCATGTTGGCTGTCAATTCTAGAAGTATAGTCCAAAGTATCAGGGGGGAACACCGACGTCTTTGCCCACAGAAAGATTTCTGTTCTTAAAATTTCAGATGCTGCAAAGAGCACCTTTTATCAGCTTAGGTTGATATACCAACTACGCCCTTATCTGGACAGAGATAGCCTAGCTACAGTTATCCATGCTCTGATAACCTCTCGCTTGGATTACTGCAATGCGTTATACGTGGGGCTGCCTTTGAAAACGGTCCGGAAGCTTCAGCTGGTACAAAATAGGGCAGCAAGGTTATTAACAGGGACTGGCTGGCGAGATCACATTATGCCAGTCCTTTTCCAGCTTCATTGGCTGCCAGTCCAGGTCCGGGCCCAATTCAAAGTGCTGGTATTGACATTTAAAGCCCTAAACGGTTTGGGGCCAGGTTATCTGAAGGAACGCCTCCTCCCATATGTACCTACCCGGACCTTAAGATCATCTACAGGGGCCCTTCTCCGTGAGCCCCTGCCAAAGGAAGTGAGGCAGGTGGTTACTAGGAGGGCTTTCTCCGCTGTGGCACCTCGGTTGTGGAACGAGCTCCCCAGAGAGGTCCGCCTGGCGCCTACACTGTACTGCTTTCGTCGCCAGCTGAAGACCTTTTTATTCACTCAGTATTTTAACACTTAATTTCAACTTAAATTTAAATTTTACTGTTTTAACTCTGTATTTTAATCTTATATCAACTTTGCTGTGTGGTTTTATCCTGGTTGCGCTTTTTATACTGTATTTCGTAATTGTGTTTTAACCTATTGGGTGTTTTACTGTGGTTTTAATTTTTGTGAACCGCCCAGAGAGCTTCGGCTATTGGGCGGTATAAAAATGTAATAAATAAATAAATAAATAAAAATTTAAAAGTGCTGCCATGGCTTCATTCCGCCTCTGCTGCACTCCCCGCCAGAGGAGCACTAGTGGAGGAGACAGCCAGCGGCTACAGGATGGTTATGGTCACCAAGCCCAGGTGGCCACCACACAGGCGAAGCCACACAAGCCAAACCAGCCAGGCAGAAGGAGAGCCGGGACAATTTATTTATTTATTTATTTATTACATTTCTATACCGCCCAATAGCCGGAACTCTCTGGGCGGGTCACAAAAATTAAAACCATTCAAAGTATAAAACAACAGTATAAAACTATAATATAAAATGCAACATAAAAGCTCAACCAGATAAAAACAGCAGCAGTGCAAAATTACAAATTTAAAACACCAAGTTAAAATTTATTTATAGACTTAAAATGCTTTGCCGCCTCCCCCCCCCCCCCGGGGAATGGCAACAGGTCGCGGCTGGAGGGTAGCTGGCCCATTGGCCATGATGGCTGGGGTTGACGGGGGTTGTAGTCCCAGCCTGAGGAGGCGGGGCTGCTTCCGCGCGTCTTTTGCGCGCCCCAGGATAGCCATCCATCCCACCCAGCGCACGATCCCCGGCTAGGCCAGCCAATGTTCCGAGCGAGCACAAGGCAGCTCCCATCCGCGGAGGCAATGCTCGGCTTCCCCCCACCCCTCGCCGCCCTCTGTACACGCTCAGGGACACGCACACACCGCTCACCGGCACTGGTGCTCCCAGCAGGCGATGGAAGACAGGCACCTGGGCGGCGAGCGGCAGCGCCTCCAGGACGGGCTGGGCGGGCGGGCGGCGCGGCTCCGGGAAGGCGGCGCACGAGAACGGGTCCCCGTCCGCCAGGCACTGCAGCCGGCACAGCAGCGCCGGGCCCGCGGCGGCAGGCAGCGCAAGGGGCGAGGGCTCGGCCATGGCGGCGGCGGCGGCGGCGGCACGGAGCGAGAGCGGACAGGAGACCCGGCCGAGCCCGCCGGCTGCCAGCAGGAGGAGCGGCAGCGGGGGTCGGGCGGCCCTTCCTGTCCCTGGAGCAGCCTCTGGGCGGCGTCTCGGGCTCCAGCCCCGGAAGGGCGGAGCGCTCGGTCCGCTCGGAGCGGCCGGCCGGCTGGGGGCGCCACGCCCGCAAAGGCCCTGCTGCCGGAGGGTGGGCGGCGGCGGCGGCGGCACGCGCCTCGCCGGGGGGCCCCTGCAGCGCGCAGCAGTCCAGCCCCAAAGCAAGGGGCGGCCGCAAGGGGCGCCGCTCTCGCAAGCGCCGGGCTCCTGGAGCGCCGGGGCGGCCCCGCGCCGCGCCCGAAATCTGGCCCCGCAGGCAGCGCGGGAGGCGGCGGGAGCCTATAGCGCCCCGGCCGGCCGAGCCGAGAACGGGCTGCCCGCCGCCGCCGCCTCATGTCTGTGAGCGCCTCCGTGTGGCCGAAGCCCCGCAGGACAAGGCGACGGAGGGCGAGCCACAGGAGGCCGGCCGGCCTGGGCGTTTCGGGCGGCTCTGCGGCGGGCGCCGCCGGCGGGGCTCCCCGCCGCCGCCGCCGCCGCCCTGCCCGGTCTGGTTCCAGGGCTTGTGCGCGGGGTCCAGGGGCGCCTGTGGCGCTTCCCCCACTGGCCTTCGCTTGTGTCCCTGCTGCTGCGTCCTCCAGGCGGAGGTGGGCTCTGGCGGGCTAGGCGCCCGAGATGGACGGCGTGGCGTGGGGCCCCGACCCGGCTTCTCTCCCTTAACGGATCTTTCGCGGAAAGCAAATAAGCAGTGGTCAGATACGTGAAACCCTCTGGAGTGTCGTCGCCTCCCGTGAACGAGGCTGGGCGGTGGCGTCCGAAAAGCCTCGTCTGGAGGCGAACCGGTGAAGGAGAGGAGGACGAAAGAAGTGCCGCATCAGGCTTTCTGCCCCGTGTCCCACTGGAATCAATGGGGCGTCTAATCTTGTCTGCATGCTGGGAGTTGTAGGACTTTTTTTTATGTCTAAGCTTGCATAGGATCGTGCCCTTAATTGCATTTCACTTCGACTGTCACTGCTGTGCAAATGTCATGCAGTGGCGATCAGAGTTCATTTGCAAATGTTATAATATAGGCAAAGGAATTCTTTAAACAGTCACCTGTTGCCCCATTTCTAATGCCCCCTCAAGGTTTTTCATAAATACCTGCAACATTTTAATCTTCTTAAGTAGTTCTCACCATCTTTGAGATCAGCTACATGCTCAAACTCTGACTTCTAAATTGAATGAGCTGCTTACTTGGGTTTAATATTGTTCTCTCCTATAACACTTTCAACAGCTGAAGTTTGTTATGTTCTTGTCTCAGTTTCTCCAGATCCCTGATTTACCATGCAGCCCTAAGTTTGCTTACCCTTGAAGTTGGTTGTGTGGCAGTAAATGGAAACTTACTCCCAAGTAAACATGTATAGGATTGCCACTGTAGATTGCATCCTATATACTTGGCTGGGAGCAAGTCCCATTTACCTCAACCGGGGTTACTTCAGAGGGATTGCACTGCGGAACACTTTGATGTAGAAACTGCACCTGTTCAGACCTTATTAATAAACTCAGCTGGATACAAAGGTTTTTATCTGAGTTCTCCATAAGTCCTTCTAAGCCCCCTATCGTTTGGGGCTGTTCTTCCATTTTAGAAGCTAAGGATAGTTAAAGATCAATTAAGGGCTTCCCTGTATAGCTTGTGCAGAGATTGGCCACTAGGAGGCAGAGCCCCATAAACCAAGAGCAGGTGGGGGGAGGAGGGCAGGCAGGCAGGCAGGGCACAGGTGTAGCTGCACCACAGCAGCAGCAGCAGCAAGGTCTTCAGAGCCTTCCTCCAGCTGGGCGATCCTCCTCTTCCTTCACACCTTGAAGGAAGGATGAAGGAGCATCCTCTCACCACTTCTCTGGAAGACAGCGGCAGACTGTGAGAGCCCTGGCAGGCGTTGCCTTCCCTGGAGATGGCGGCCGCTTCACATTCTGTGGGGTTCGAAGTCAGCGATGCAGCTTACAATTTTAGACCCTGGACTTAGGAGGGGGTCCTCTAGAAAGCCATGCATGCTTCACCTCTGAAGTAATACATAGCTCCCCCTCCGCTCACCCCCTCACATCCACCATGCCATGGCTTCACCACTGCTTCTACATTCCTGATATGATAGAACAACAAAACAATAGAAGTATTTGCCAACTCTGATTTTTTTTTAAAAAAAATACATTTTGTGTTGCGCATTTTAAACTCATTTAAACTAAAATCACAGCACTGTTATGGCTACAGGAGTGAGCTTCTGCGGGTGCCTCTTTTTGGGGGGGGCGGAGCTCAGAGCCCCCAGGGCTGGACTCTTAACCCAGATGATCAGTGCCCTGAGAGTCTGCAGTCTCAGACAACTGCGAGAGGAGGGGGGTTTGTCAGGGAAAGTGCTGTCCAGGGGGACCATCTCAGTAGAGGCATCGGTCTTTCAGATTCTCTGTTGATCTTACTATATGGTTTGGGGTTGTTTTTTAAAAAAGCTTCCTCACAATTTAAAATTATTTATATGGCAACATATTACATTTTACTTTCAACTTCTAAGTGTTCTTTAATATCTAAGTGTAGTTTTCTTTTACACTTTGTTTTACACATTCAGTAAAGGCTAGCCAGCCTTTATATAAAAATTATGTCATTATATGAGACATTAAGAACATAAGTGCCCTGCTGGATCAGACCAAAGGTCCATCTAGTCCAGCACTCTGTTCACACAGTGGCCAATCAGCCGTCGGCCAAGGATGAACAAGCAGGACATGGTGCAACAGCACCCTCCCGCCCATGTTCCCCAGCAACTCGTGCACACAGGCTTACTGCCTCTAATACTGGAGAGTATTAATACACAACCATCAGGGCTAGTAGCCATTGATAGCCTTTGCCTCCAGGAATTTATCCAAACCCCTTTTAAAGCCATTCTCACTATGGCTGTCCTGTGGTAGTGTGTTCCATAATTTAACTATGCACTGTGTGAAGAAGTACTTCCTTTTATTTGTCTTGGACCTCCCAACAATCAGCTTCATGGGATGACCCCGGGTTCTAGCATTTTGAGAGAGGAAGAAAAATGTCTCCCTATCCACATTCTCCACACCATGCATAATTTTGTACACCTCTATCAGGTCTCCCCTTAGCCTCTTTTTGCCCAAGCTAAACAATCCCAGTTGATATAACCTTCCCTCATAGGGGAGATGCTCCAGCTTCTTAATCATTTAGTTGCCCTTTTCTGCACTTTTTCCTGCTCTATAATATCCTTTTTTAGATGTGGTGACCAGAACTGTACACAGTATTCTAAGTGTGGTCACACCATAGATGGTTCCATAACTTAAAGTTCAAAGAAATATTCTAGTAGAAGGGGAAAAAATTAATGAATCATGGCACAGGGCAAATTGTGGCCTTCCAAGCTGTTTTGGCATACAAGACTCCGCAGCCCTAGCCAGCATAGCTGATGGTGAGAGGGGATGAGGGGCTGGCCGCTAAACATCTGGAAGACCACAGTTGTGCACATTCCCAACTCCTGCAAGAGCCTGCAGTGGGAACACCTGTGCTGTGTTTATTTAAGTCATTTGCTTCACCTGTAAAAATATTGATTGTTGTGCCTTGAATGTTGATGATGTTGTCTTCCATGTGTTATTCCCTCATGGAAGGATCTTTTCTGTTTTCAATATTTTGCATAGAGAACTTTTGCTGGTATGGTAATGTAAGTTAATATTTCTCTATTTCTCTTTGTGCTGGTTATCAAGAAAAGAAGGGGCTCTAATTATAACTTGTATCCACATACACTTCTTTATTGAGCGAATGATAGTACTTTTAGAACACTTCCAGTATCGTTATGATTATTATTACCAACATGTTGGGCTGGTTCCTAGATTTTACTCAACATTTTAGGAATTTAATACCATTTCATTGTTTACCTGACATCAGTTTTCTAATGTTGTACAAAGAGGTTCCCCCCCCCCAAGAATTCCTCTTACCTGCTAATCAACCCATGGGTTAATGCTTCAGAAATTCAAGCAACTCTAGCAAAGTTCACCCGTGTTCTTTTAGACGGCACTTTAGAAAGATCTCAGCTACCAAAAATGTTCCACAATTCCTCTTGCCCTGCTATTTTGCAAAACATAACCACCAAGCCCAATAAAGCTCAGAGAAAAGTATTATCAACCCAACAGGAGGAAACAAACTCCATGGATTTAAAGCCAGCCAATTGAAAGCTAATGCCTGCGGGAGTTGCAATAATGTGGTTTTTTAAAGCATGAAACCCTGTGCTTGCTAGAGAGAGGGGCGTGCATCATCTCTCACAATCATCTTGGGGGCACAGTAGAACTGGAGCAAAAGCCCTGTGTAGATCCCCCCCCCTTATCACGTAATGTCAAATGCTTGAGAGTAGAGGAAGTCTTAACCTGGCACTGAAAAGATGACAACTTTAGCGCCAGGCAGACCTCACTGGGAACAGCATTCCACCATCAGGGGCCTTCACTGAGAAGGCCCTTCATTGGAGGAGGCACATGAGGAAGGCCTCAAAATGATGATTGCAGTATACAGATAGATTCATTCCAGGAGAGGTGCTCTGTTAGGTAAATAATGCACATCCTTCAGTAGCTGCACTGGCTTCCAGTCTGTTTTCCAACTCTATTCACAGAGTAGATTCTATCCTTTAAAGCCCTAAATGACTTAGGTGCATAGAAATATGACTGGCTTTTCCAGTTCAAACCTGTCCATGACTAGGTTGGAAGAACAAGTAATATTCACACTCACTGAAATTCTCTGACCATCACTTCAAAGCTTGGTTTGACTTACTCCCATTTCCATTTGATTCATTTGAATGGTAAAAGTGCATATTTGGAATGGTAAGACTGCATTTCTATGCATGTTTTTCAAAAGTGCACAGTATCCATCCCCCCTGACTAAATTGTGGAAATGCATTTTTTAAAAAATGCACATTTCAAGGTGAGCATTCTTCAAAACATTTTTGAATGCAAACACAACAAACAGTTTTTGAAAAACGCACTCCTATTCACATTCAGGGTTGTGAAAAAAGCAATGATTTGTGAGCTGAGCTGAACTCTTTGTATTTCTCTATCTTTGATGAAGGCCTTCCTGGAGGCCCTGTGCAAGGTGACATCAGAGCTCAGGTACCAGGGAAATAGCCTTTTCACACCATTTCTGCAATCTCTGCATGGGGGCTTGCTTGACACAGAACTAAATGGGTTGGATCCAAGCCTAGTCACATATAGAGCAGCAGACCCACTCCAATGCTGGGGAGGCCATGACCGTCGAGGCTCGCCACAGCACCTCCACACTTTCCTGCACTACTGCAGTCCTGTGAGGAGCCCACACCGCTTCGCCTTCCTCACAGCAACACAGTTCTCCAGCAGCAAGAGAATGGGGTGCTGCCGCAGGCCTTCCACACCGCCCATCCGGAAGGACCCTAGCCTGCCTAGCACCACCCACCACTGCAATGGCTGGCCTGATGCTGCAGCCACCATTGCCCATCCACTCCAAACCCAAGCTGGGCTCAGTCTGGCCGTTGGATGACACTGGGCTGAGGCATGCAGTCATTTGGGGTGCTGAAGTCCAACTGAGCTGACTTTTCCCAGTGGGTTGCAGATACTGAAACAGGTTATGTGGTTGTTTCAGCCCTTGGAGTGCATCCTTTGGTGGGGTGAGCCTGAAATAGTGGGTTGAGCCAAAGCATGTTCAATGAGCTAGATAGAATCTCATCCTTTCCCATCATGTATAAATCCACCCACTCAAAAAGACAAGACATGTTTGTGGTGAGGGAAGGCTGCTATGTTGATGGCACCTGGGTCAGTCCTCCTTCCGTTTGAGCACACCCACCAGGCTGTCCAGTGCAGCCCCGCTTTCCCTCAGACCCAAATGTTTTGGGTTGGGGATAGCTTTGCTTTCAACTCCGAAGTGCCCTTCTCCCCCTGAGTCACGTTGGCATTCTCTTGCCTAAAAACAGTGCCCCCCACTTACTCAGATATTTAAAAGATCCATAGATGGAGGTAAGTTAGATTGTAATTATTAGATTGTAAGGCTATGCGGCAGGGTCTTGCTATTTACTGTGCAATCTGTACAGCACCATGTACATTGATGGTGCTATATAAATGAAGAAGAAGAAGAAGAAGAAGAAGAAGAAGAAGAAGAAGAAGAAGAAGAAGAAGAAGAAGAAGAAGAGGTTAGGAAGGAGAAGTAGCTACAGCTGGTTGGGGGAGAGACGCGTGCCCCCCCCCCCAATTTGGGAGCCGAACATTGCCTCCTCTTTGGTAAAGCTTTCCTACGAGGCCCCGGATATTTCTTTACAGCAGATTGATGCTCACAGGCAGGGAATACTTGCTAGGGTTGCTCTTCTGTTCTGCAACAGCCCTTCTTTCCAGAGATGGAACAAAAGCTGTCAGATGCCACAGTAATTTGGGGTTTGCTAATGACCAGCCTCTGCTGCCACAGCCAGAAAGCCTCTCCGATCCAGTGAGTCATCCTCTGAGTAGCCAGACCCACTTTGAGTAGCAGCCCACGGAAGAATCATCGCAGCAGCAAGATCAAAACCACTAATCAGGAGCTGGATTTCTGTGACAACAAGTTTCCATGCTTTCTGAGTAGCCTACGGGAAGCCAAACTCAACCCTAATTATACTGCCCTTTGCTGTTATTCCCAGCTTTGCCCAAAGCAATACCTTCACAGCAAAGAAAAGCCACTGTTCCCAGCAGCCAGGAATGGCTTGCAACAACTCCCCACATGCACTTTGGACCAAGGTCACGCACTGACCAATTCAGGTGGACCCTGATTCAGCAATTCAGAAAACAGCCTGGTTTAACTTGGGCTACTTGGGAGGCCAGCTGACCTGACTCAGGAACAAATCAGAATAATTCTTTGGAAATTTAAAATGTCCATCTGACTATTACTGAAATTAACAAATGGATGTACCTGTTTCGCTTTGAGGGGATAAAGGCAGACAAATTTCATACAAATAGGGAGTTTGGGCAGGGGTGCTAGCTGCCTTTAAATATATATAACGGCATTTTTATTCCTTGGCATAATTGGATGAAATTTGCAATCATGGTTGCCCTTCCAAAAGAGTCAGAGCTTGACAAATTTCAGGCAGATAGGTCCAGGGGTTTTGTGCAAGAGCAACCTTTTCACTTTGAAGGGTTTTTTTAAAAAAGGAATTTGCTCACCACCACCCTGCAGGATTTCAGGGAAGCAATCTATATGAAAACAACATTCAACACAGAGGTGCCTCTAGGGACATTTTAGAAGGGTCCCACAGTCCAAGAAGGAGTCCAAAGGTCCATAGCATGAAGGGTCAGGCATGGAGCAAGGTCAGCGAAACAAGGATTCACAGCATAAGAAGCTGAGGCAAGGTGTCGTTGCCATCAGCTCGTAGGTCTCAGAGGACCTTGAGTGCCATTTTTTGATAGAAAGGTGGGGTATAAATCAAATAAATAAACTGAAGGCTTAAATGCTGGAACTTTCAGAGCCATCACCCAGAACTCAGCTGAATAAAGGACTCATGAGTTTGCGTTCAGCAGTGGGAGAGGAGGCAGCATTGGTGAGTCGCCTGCCCCAAGAGGTTCAGCTGCTACTGGGAGGCACAGAAAGGCAGTACGTGAGCATGGCATTCTGGCAGCCAGGGAGGCAGTGCTGGGGCAGGTCGGGGGACTTGCTTGGGGTTGTGGAAGCCCAGTGGAACTCCATACACAACTGCTTGGGGAGATGGTGCCAGTGGCAGCACACCCACACACACCCAGAGAGGCAGTGGTGGGGGCCCCAAGCTGCAGCCCCCAAGCAGTGCTGCAGCTGCCCTTCACCAAGCGCTGTCAAAACACGGGAGCCGCCTCCCGAGGACTGCCTTCAAGGAGGGCCCTGGGGAATTGACCCCCTGGCTGGAAGCTACAGTTGTCAGTCACAAAGCTGACAAACCCACTACTCGCACCCACCCTGCCCCGGAGTTTTCCTTATATAAAAAGCGGGTGGGCGGGAAGGTTTGCACTTTGGCAGACAGACTCTCTGTGCCCCTCCAGATAGCTCACAAAGCTTCTAGAGGACCCAGATTCATTTGGAGACCGGCTGGAGGAGCTTTTCTTCACTGAATTCATTCCAAATGTGTCAGAATCTCCCCAGTTTGGCACAGAACTGGAAATTCATCTGAATCTGTTGGATGCCCTTCCTTTGGAGCTTCTGTGGAGCCTCTTGTGGTGCAGAGATGCAACCCTGTCTAGTCCAGAAAAGTCTAAAAGTGCAGCCATCCCCTCAGTTGCATGGCCTGGGGTGGACATCATAAGTCTATTTAGCCAACATTCCTCCATTAAAAGAAGGTCCGGGGACACTTCCCACAGGCACACACTATGCAGAAGCATCTCTGTGGTTTCCTGCTCAAAGGGGCACACCTGTTTGCAGACCGGGGGGCGGGGGACCAGGCAAGGGCAGCGGGGCCAATAGCCACATATCAAGCCACCCTCTGCTTTTCACAGAAACCACAGGCCAGCTGCCTCTGGCTTCCTCACACCATTAGGAGGCAACGGTCCCTTTTGCTCTGAGACAGAGCCTTCTCTAAGTGGGCCTAAGGGATCCCATTGGGGCAAAGAGGGCCGTGGTGATCAGAGCAAGGATTGGGGAAGGCCAGTGAGTGAGCCTGAGGCTTCCAGCCCTCATTCAAGGCTGATGGTGACCTGAGCTCTCCTTTCGCCCTGTGGCTAGGGGAGGATTTTGACTTATCTGGAGAGCATCTGCAACCTCCTAATTGTGGGGTTACAAAAACCCATCCACCCCCTTTCAAAGGCTGCAGGATTCTGGCAGCTCCTGTCTATCCCTCCCCACCAAGACCCTGACATCCTGAGCTGTGGTTTCGCTCACTGTCTCCGAAGCAGAAGCTGGAGCAATTCGTTCCTACCACAAGGGAAAAAACCCGTTCCTCAGCAGTCAGAGGCTGCACTGAGCAAGCTCTCCTGCTGTGGACTTTTTAGGCATTATTATTATTATTATTATTATTATTATTATTATTATTATTATTATTATTATTATTTTGTTCAGGTTTTGGGGTGCATGTTGTGCTCCCCCACTCAGTCTTTCCAGTGGGGTCACTGGTCAGTGGAGGCTGGTGTGATCTCTCTTTTGCAAGAGAAGGAGAGAACACTTTGGACAGGAGAGGGTGACCAGCATCAGTGACAGGACAGGAGCAACCGCAGCAGCAGGCCCGGCACGACACAGGCCTCCGCAGCGAGGCAGGGTGGCACCCTCTCCCCTGGGCTCCTGTCTGCTCCTGGCATCATTCCAGTTCCTCTGGAGGCAGGAGAATGTGATCTGGGGTCTTCTGGTGCTGTGACTTCTCTGGGCAGCAAGACTGCCTTTGGGAAAAGTTGCTGTGACTTCTGGACCCTGAACTTCACTACATTGGTGATGACCCGAAGAGGACACTGTGGGACCTGAACAAAGCAAGCAACTCGGCAAGGCTGCTGGATCACATTTTGGCTAGGTGAGTTAACGCTGCAAGGATGGATGAGAAGCCACCTGGCTTCTCCCTTTCTAGCCAGGTTCCTCCCTCTCTCATCCCATGCATTACCAAAGCTACTGGGCCCTTGTGCCAGAATGGGCGGGCGGAGGTGTGTTGTGGACCAGACATCTGAAATGCTTGGTTAAGTTGCACGCAGCCCAGGAAGCAGAAGGGGCCGGCTGCATCTTGCATGGGCCAAAGCTGCCTCTCTGGACCCATGAAACTTTAGGCCAGAAGAAATGTGTTCAACTTTCAGGTGCCATGAGAGTCTTTGGTGTTCTCTCAAGAGAGGTGCAGATGGTGGTATAGAGCTCTGGAAGGAGCCTTGACCTGGGACACCACTGGATGGGATCCAAGAAGGGGGAAGAGTCTTGCCTAGTCACGGGCCAGGAGGGCAAGGCTCCCATGGTGTCTTCATGAAAAGACAGTGCCTTTGCACAAGAAGGCATCTGGAGACACGAGGGATTGTGCACCAGCCACTGGAGCTGCCATGCCCAACCTGATCTCTCCCCCCGCCCCCAGATATTTGGACTTCAACTTCCATCAGCCCAGGTAGTGTGGCCCCGTCCTCAGGAATCCTTGGAGTTGCAGCCTGGAGTTGTAACTCAGAGTACACCATATTGGGAAGGCTGCACCAGAGGGTTCACACATTGCAAGCAATGCCTTGTTGGTAAGATGGTTGTAATGGCCACTAAATGGTCTAGTCATAATTCTGATCATCCCAGTATTCTGGCACCTTAAAGACTAACAGATTTATTCTGCCACGACATGTGTCTTAGTCTTCAAGGTGCCACAAGTCTCTGCTGTTTTTGCTGCAATAGACTGACAAGGTGGCCTCGGAACAGAGTTTTAAAAGGAGAGTAGTTTAGGAACCGAAATAGCTATTGGCTGTTTGCCCACGCAGCCAGCCCCAGGATAAAAAGTATCTTTCCCAGTCACAAGAACAGCTTCCATGCTCCAGGAGGCCAAATCTTTCTCCGGGGACTGTGCCACCACGTACATTCCTGCAAGGGCTTCCTTTGTATGTTGCTTAGTATCCATTTTTAAAGGCCTAGTCCTTCTTTTGAAAAGTCTCTGTCATTCCACCCCACCCCACCCCCTTGTACATCTTTCTGCTTTTGCCAGAGGTCTTCCTCCTTGGTTTCCTCATGGTCTTCCCATCTGTTTCTGTGGCTCCTGTCCGGAGGCTGCTGCCAGCTGTGCTCAGAACAGCTTCTCTCCCGCTCTCTGGTCTGCATCCCCTTTTGGCTAAAGGAGGCCTATCAGCAGCTATTGGCCAAGAGAGCCAAGTGGAAGTCACCTGTTCAGAAGCAGGGTAGCTCTGGAGACCAGGAAAAGACTGGAACCCCTTGTCAGGTCGAAAGCACTGCTGTGCTGGTATTCTTTTTAAAATGCAATTGTTGCTCTGGAGGCCCCTGTTTATAACATGATCCGAGTGCTGCCCTTGCAGGAGGCGTTTAAATGGTCCTGAGGGAGGTTGCAGAAATCTGCACTGGTTTCAAATGCATTTGGATGTCTTTGAATCTGACCTGCAGATTTTACAGTGAAATTCAGTATTTTCCAAGCTATGCAGATTCTGTGGTCTTACAGATCAGTTTTTCACTTTTGAGGGGAATTTGCACTAAACCTCTAATGCACATTAGCACTACTTTGCATTAACTAATGTGGATCAACATATTTGCACAAGTGCAAATTAGCACAAGAATGAAATTCTAGTTAAAAATCCAATTCCATTAATGAGTGGATGATAGAATGAAAGATACCTGACAATCCATGAAACACAGATGGATTTTAACAAAATCTGAATATTCTTAGTTCTGTCATTTGTGTTTGTAGCTCCAGCACATGACACTGTGCTGTCATTGCATGGGCAATGGGGGAGCATGCAGCCATTTCAGTTAGCTCTCTCTCTCTCTCCAGTGGTAAGCAGTGATGGAAGTTTAAAATAAATTGCATGGCAATTCACACCTTTGCAGCTCTGTATAGGTACAGTCAAAAGTATCTCTCTCCCCCACCCCCGCTGCCCCAGACACACAAAGACCCAGAGGAGGAGTAGAGAGTGGGGAGATCGTGGTGCCATGTTGGTGTTTCTGTGTTTTTTGTTCATTTCTTCCACCCTGCAAATCCCATAAGAATCAGTGGGAGAGAAGAAAACGTTGCAAAACTGGGCTTTAAAGCTGCACCCACTGAGAAGAGTTATAATACAGTTAGGCGGGGGGAGGGGGGCTGTCTTCATGGGGGATTTCCTGTGGCCTGGGCGCATTGTGAGGTCCTTTGCTGCATCTGGTGTCATGGCTAGCACACTCCCAATCAGCCACTTTTGCCTCAAAAAGTTGTAGTTTTTGTGAACCGCCCTTCTGCTATTGGGCTGAATAAAAATGCAATAAATAAATAAATAAATAAATAAATAATAGAATCGCAGATTACTGCATTCTTTTTAGTTAAATTGGCTCCCCTGCACTTGCCCTGCAATGCCCCCTACCCACCCACCCATGCCTCTGCCTTAAATTCTGGGCGTGCCTCTGACCTGGCTGTGAGGTGGGCTGCCCCGGCCTCCTCCGCTTTCCCTACTTTTCCTAGCCTGTTCCCTTTGAGAGACGTTGCTGCATTAATGCAGTTCTCTCATGTTGAGTTACTTCTCTGAAGTTTGCTGTAATTCTCTGTCATTACTGTAATTTAAGTTCTCTGGCGTTTGTGTGATTGATCTCCTCTTATGTTTGCATTGCTTCAATTCTCTGGTGTTAGCATATAGGAAGCTATAACTCCACAACAGTTTGCTGGAAGGGGGCAAAATTGAGGTGGTGGGGTGCTCTCATAAGGAGCTGTGATACCCCCCCCCATGAGCCTTCCTTTAATTCTTCTATTAATCCAAAGGGTCCAAACCAAGGGGGTATCGCTTCTCTAGAGGATGCTGCTCACTGATTCTGTGACTCGCCACAGCAACCAGCCCAGTACCCTCTCTATTCACCCTTATCCTTCAACGCTGCCGCCATTTAACACTGTACCCTGCCTACCTCAGGTACCCTAAGAATCCACTCCAGCTTATGAAACAGAAATAACTTTTAATTAACAATGAGTAAGGTTATGCAGTTACAAAGCTTATGGATTCAGTTGTTGTAATGCTTGTTTGCTCAATACAGTTTCATTTGCAATTCTGCCTACTCTACCCGCTAGACTACACTCTCTCCTCCCTCTCTCTTTCCCCCAAAATAATAAAATACATTGCTTCTACACATGCGCTAGACCTTTCACAGACAAAACCCAGATTCAAACTCTTCCCTGACAATCTCTTCACACAAATCCTGACTGCTTCCTTCCCTAACTCTCCTTCTTGCTAACTGCCAATACAAACCTTTATACCACCAGCCAATCAGCATTCATGTCACACATTCTATTCTTCTCTCTCTCCCTCTCTCCCCCAAATTAACCACTTACCATCTGATGTCCACAGCACTTACATTCTAAGCAGCGATAAACAGTAAATATTTATTTATTTATTGCATTTATATTCCGCCTTTTTCCCCTCCAAGGAACCCAAGGCGGAGTACATAATCCTCCTCCTCTCCATTTTATACTTACATCATAACATTGGCAACAAACAGCAAAGCATCACAGATGCCTGCACAGGGAGCCCAGGATCAATGGGGATTTTTGCTTCCTCAAGGAAAATTGAGTCGTTTCCCCCATCACCCCATTCCCCCTATTCGTCCATTGCCTCTTTTCCATTCATTATGTTTTTTCAAAATCCTTTCTACAATTCTGCATTTCCAAAAATGTGCATTTCCAGAGTTGTAAAGGGGGATCTTTTATTCTTTCCTCTGCCATTACACACCTGCACATTTCCAGCTTATTGAAGCAGAGCTCGGCCGCGGGACAGCAAAGATGCCTGTGGAGGGGGAAAATTGGAGCGATGCTGTTTGCTGTGGGGCTTATTTGTGCCAGTGGGGTGCTCTCATGGGGAGCCAGTATTTTGGATGTGTTCTCATGGGGAGCCAGTATTGTGGATGTGTTCTGTCCCATTCATACAACTGTAGTGGCAGAGGGAGCCTCGGGAGGGGCTGGTAAAAAGCCTCTCTCACGGATGACGTTGGCTCTGCTCCCCCCCGTGCCCCCCCCGAAGAATGTTCTTCCCAGCACTGAAAAGCTTGGCTTTAGGGATGGCTGGCTCTGCCGTGTGACACTGACGGAGCAGAGCTGATTTCCTCACGCTGTGGAGAATTACAGCAATGTGCTTTCCTCCGATCTTGGTGAAGATGGCCCCTGGACACATATGTTTTTGTAGCACATGGAAACCACCAGCACTGGAAAAACAACCATATTAATGGTTTGGGAAACAATGGAATATGGAGGGGAAAACAGCATCAGCATTATTATTATTATTATTATTATTATTATTATTATTATTATTATTATTATTACAGGAATCACAGTCGTGATTCCTGTAGTTAAGGGCCGTCAGTAAAACGAGCATTCCGCCATGTTAAATGGAATTGCTGGGGGGTGGGTCAACCTAGCAGCCTAAAATAAAAAATATTTCAGGAATCTTTCTGAAACGCGGTACTGCCAGAAAGAAATGCTGGCTTTACATTCCCTGCGCGTTTCAGGGAGATTCCTGCAATATTGAGGGCTGGGTGGGAGTTTAAAGCAGAAAATGGGGGGGGGGCAGTATGTCTGTCCAGATCTGCTTTGTTTTACTTCCTGGTTGGCAACCTTTTTTTGCTCACTTATAGCGCCAAATTGGGACCCTTACCTTCCAATCCATTGATGGGATTGTGTTCCCCTGTCCTCCTCATTGATGGAATGGCCTTTCTTTTTAAAATATCTGCTTCTGTTGATTTTTTATTAATTTATTTGCGTCCAATGTTAGCCTATGGGACTCCGATAAGCTCACGCATGCGCCTCAGGTTCCAAGGAGGGAGGGGGGAGAAGGGAGTGAGTGGGAGAGAGTCTTGGAGCAAGCAAGGCCATCCTCTGGGGGGGCAGGGCTTCCTTCTAGCACCCGGGCCTGCAGCCGCGCAAGGAGTTCACCTCAGCTGGGCCCAGGCTTCCTCCCAGCGTCTCCGCCCCCTCCCTGCCTCGATGGGGCCTTGTACTTTGCCTGCAAGATCGTGCAGAGCAAGTACAAGGCCCCATCGACGCTGAGGGAGGGGGCTGTGGACACATTCTGGGACTTCCTCCCAGCGTCTCCGCCCCCTCCCTGCCTCAATGAGGCCTTGTACTTTGCCTGCAAGATCGTGCAGAGTAAGTACAAGGCCTCATCGACGCTGAGGGAGGGGGCTGTGGGACGCATTCTGGGACTTCCTGGAAGCGTCCCCCCCCACTCCCTGCCTAGACCGAGGGGAAGAAGAAGAAGAAGAAGAAGAAAGCTGCAAGCAAGCAGGAGAAGAAGCAATTAGAAGGTAGGACTGAGGGGGGTCGGTGGGGGGGATTGTGGCTAGGTGAATGTAGGGGGCTGGCTGCTTAAGAGCTTTATTGCACCAGCCCTATACCTTGCAATCACTGCAAATTGCATGCAAAGGACTCAGAAGTTTTCCACCTTAAAATCAGCTTTTATTGTGAAGTACTCTCATGCATCCTGCTTTAATTGTGCTTAATTTGCAAAAATTTTTTGCAATTTCCCCCTTAAACTCACATGGTGGTTTGCAAAGGATTGCTGCAAAACAACAATGTCTAAAGCTGGTAGCTCTGTGCTGCAGCAGCAGTAGCAAGACAACTGCAAAAGCAGGTACATGGGTGCTGGTGTGAACTGTATTTAGCTTGCATGCTTGAAAATTGTACAGATTCCAGCCTTTGCAGTGTTAATCTCGAAGTCTTACTGGGGGAGTTTGGGTGTGTGTATGGATAAAACTCTGTAAAAATATTTCTCTTAAGACATTGTCAGGGATGTCTGTCAGGGATGCTTTAGGGTGGATTCCTGCATTGAACGGGGGTGGTGGTGGTGGACTCAATGGTAGGGTGACCATATTTGGGAATCCAAAAAAGAGGACACCTAGTGTGCGTGTGGGGAAGCAGCTTTCTGAGTCCTGCAGAAAGTACGTTATTCCCCTGCCACCTTAAAGAACTCGATTGGAGTGGAGGAGGGGAAAGGATTTCATTCTGCACCACCACCATCCACTCCAATTGGGGCCTTTTCTATAATGTCCACGAATGACCCACTTTCCCCTTTAAGACCTCAATTGGAGCTCGGGGTGGGGGAATGATGTGCCTCAAGAAAGCATGTCACTCCCTCCTGCCATGCTAATGGCAGCCTTAAAGGGGAAGGTGTGTCATTCCTGGACATTATTGAAAATTATAGAAAATCCCCCCTGACACCATGGAAAGAACAAAAACCAGGACAAATCCGGGGAAATCCTGACAGTTGGTCACCCTACTCAATGGCCTTGTAGGCCCCTTCCAACTCTGCTATTCTATGGTTCTGTGTGTCTAGATATTAATTTTAAACAGTTTTAGGCTATTTGCAGTTCCATCCTTTTCTGTTATAAGTAAAATGATTCAGACTTTCTTTTAAAAACAAACAAAAGCAGGCATTAGTTTGCAGCAGAAATGTCAGTATTTAGAATCATAGAATAGCAGAGTTGGAAGGGGCCTCCAAGGCCATTGAGTCCAACCCCCTGCTCAAGGCAGGAATATAGTGGCAGTTTCTTTCTTTTCCACTGGAGATTGTATTAGAACCTCATCTTTGCTTAAGTGAAGGAAAAGCAATTAAGTTAAAATAATTTATTTATTTATTTATTTAAGAACTTCAATTTTAACTGTGGCAATATTCTTCCTTCAGGAAACATTACTTCATAGACCACCGTGATCCTTCTAGACTCCCTTTGCAGCCTTTTTTATTTTAAAGATTAAAAAAAAGGCCGTTTCTCTAAGGTTTGAGAAGGCTTTCTTTAAAATACAGTCTTTCTTTAAAAATAGGACACTTTAGACATGTTTGAGCTCTATAGAGGAACCATACTTGTCCATAGGAATCCATGGCAAAGCGCTCTTTGTGATCTGAGGAACTGAG
Organism: Elgaria multicarinata webbii; assembly: GCF_023053635.1. NCBI lineage: Eukaryota > Metazoa > Chordata > Lepidosauria > Squamata > Anguidae > Elgaria > Elgaria multicarinata. The sequence continues at coordinate 34,119,431 of NC_086184.1, read as the reverse complement.
TAAGGGAACCCTGGAGACAATTTAGACTGACCAAAACCCTATTCCCCCTTCTGAAGAGGTCTGGATTAACACTATTCCCCCTTCTGAAGAGGTCTGGATCACATCTCTAGAAGCTGGCTTATCCGCTTCCTAGAATTTGGGATTTTAAAGATTACCCCCTGATTAATTTATTTGTTTATTTATTGCATTTACATACTGCCCCATGGCCAAAGCTCTCTGGGCAGTTTACAAAAGTTAATGAGCTCTTCATTCTGAAACATGTTGGGCATAATAATAATTAAAATAATACATTGAAAATATTTTCTCTTTTTGCATCCTGTTACTGGAAGCATCACTGGGGTAGATGAAGAAATACTCTTAAATCCATAAGGGTGTAATCTTATGCATGTTGAGAGGGGGTGAGGCCTACAACTGCCAGCATGCCCCAACCCGCAAGACTGGCTGAGGAATGCTGGGAGTTGTAGGATTTTTACTTTTCTGTCTAAAAATGCATAGGATTGCACCATTGGGCCAGGTTCAGATATTATTTAAACCTTATATTCAAGTAATGAGGTAAATGTATTGTAAACCACCCAGAGAGCTTTGTCTATGGGGAGGTATATAAATGTAATAATAAATAATGATTTATTGCTAGTTTTGCAAAAAATATTTCATGCCAACTTTTTATCATGGGATGTCTGGATCACATTGTCAATGGAATAAGTTTCTAGGTGTTCAGCTATACATTGGGGCACTGAATAACTGCTGAGAATAAGTTTGATACAATTCTGAAAGTTACTGTACCGTTTCCACCCTTATAAATAAACGAACAAAACTGTCATAGTCCCCTGAATCACAGCAATTCATTTTTAATCATAGAATAGTAGAGTTGGAAGGGGCCTATAAGGCCATCGAGTCCAACCCCTGCTCAATGCAGGAATCCACCCTAAAGCATACGTTACAGATGGTTCTCCAGCTGCCTGTTGAAGGCCTCTAGTGTGGGAGAGGCCACAACCTCCCTAAGTAACTGGTTCCATCAATCTTCTCTTCTCCAGGCTAAACATGCCCAGTTGTTTCAGTCTCTTCATGGAGTTTCGTTTCCAAACCCCTGATCATCCTGGGTGCCCTCCTCTGAACCTCTCCAGCTTGTCTCCATCATTCTTACTATATCAGCTATATTGGAACATTGAGAGAAAATGGCTGCCTCCTCTAGCAAATATTGTCAGTGTCTTTTCGCGGGTGGGTTACTCTAAAGCCTCCTCCTCCAACCCCAGTGTCCTGGCTTCGAAGCCTGGAGCAGGCGGTGAGTGAAGGGAGGTAAGTGAGCGCGCGGCGGGCGAGGGAGTGCAAGCTGCAGAAGCCCTGACCTCTTTTGTATCTGATTACTCTAGTATAGCTCTTGCAGCTTGCACTGTTGTGATGAAAAGGGAATTTCACCAGGTGTCATTTGTATATATGGAGAACCTGGTGAAATCTCCTCTTCATCACAACAGTGAAAGCTGCAGGAGCCATACTACAGTGACCGCATTTAAAAGAGGGCAGGGCTTTCGTCATCCTTTACAAAAAGCCATGAAATTCAATGAACAAAAAACCTACGGTTTATAAAACAACGTTAAGGACGTACACTTTTCCACCAAGCACCAAAAAGCGGGGAAATTGGGATTTAAGGCTCGCCAGCCTTAACGCCACATCCTCCCTAAGGAGGCAGAAAGTACCAGTGAAATTCTCATTCTGCCAAAGCAGATAAACCATGAGGACAGGATGGAGAATAGGATATGCAGAGGTGACTGTGGGGTTGTGGAAAACTGATGACGAACAACTTAGAGCCACCTACTTCTTTTTTTGTTTAGAGCAGCCCTTCCCCAACCTGGTGCCCTCCAAAGGTGTTGGACTGCGACGACGGAGCAGGTAAGAAACCCCACCCCCTCCTGCCTGGCCCTGCTGCCAGGTAAGCCCCAACCCACTTACGTGTTCCATCGTCACTGGGCCCGGGCTTGAACTGAGCACCCTGGTCCATCCGGAAGCTCAATTCAAGCCTGGGCCCGGGGACGACGGAGCAGGTAAGCAACCCCCTCCTGCCTGGGCCCTTACCTAGACCCACTGCCACTGCTGTGCAAACTGCAGCAACGGCTCCAGGCAAGCCCCCACCCCAGCCCACCCCACTTACCTGCTCCGTTGTCGCTGGGCCCCGGCTTGAATCGAGTGCCCTGGTCCACCCGGAAGCAAGTCCGCACCTGCAGCCTTGCTTCTGGGTGGACTCAGGGGCTCGATTCAAGCACGGGTCAGGCCATGACGGAGAAGGCAAGTGGTGGGGTGCGGGGGGGCTTGCCTGGAGCTGGCGCCGCAACAGTTTGTGCAGTGGCGGCTCCAGGTAAGGGGCCAGGCAGGAGGGGGGTTGGCTGGAGCTGCCGCACTTTGTGCAGCGGTGGCAGCAGGTCCAGGTAAGGGGCCAGGTGTGTGTGTGTGGGTGTTCTTACCTGCTCCGTTGTCGCCTGGCCCAGGCTTGAATTGAGCCCCTGGGTCCACCCAGAAGCAAGGCTGTAAGTGTGGCCTTGCTTCCAGGTGCACCAGGGCGCTCAGTTCAAGCCCAGGCCCAACGACGGCAGAGCAGGTAAGCGGGGTGGGGTGGGGGGCTTGCCTGGAGGCGCCGCTCTACGTTCCCCATCCTGCTGTCCCAGCATTCCTGACCATGGGACATACTGACTTGCAATGATGGATCGTCGTAGTCCAACACCTTTGGAGGGCACCAGGTTGGGGAAGGGCTGCTCTAAACAAAAAAAAGAAGTAGGTGGCTCTAAGTTGTTCGTCACCAGTTTTCCACAACCCCACAGTCACCTCTGCATATCCTATTCTCCATCGTGTCCTCATGGTTTATCTGCTTTGGCAGAATGAGAATTTCACTGGTACTTTCTGCTTCCTTAGGGAGGACGTGGCGTTAAGGCTGGCGAGCCTTAACTCCCAATTTCCCCGCTTTTTGGTGCTTGGTGGAAAAGTGTACATCCTTAATGTTGTTTTATAAACAGTAGGTTTTTTGTTCATTGAATCTATATACCACCCCATAGCCAAAACTCTCTGGGAGGTTTACAAAGATTAAAATGTTGAACATTAAAAATGGATATACAGAATTTAAAAGCATAAAAACAGAAAACATACAAGGACAATATATATTTAAAACAGTGAACTCTCAGCCAGTCCTAAATATAAATCTAGGGTCAATTAAAAACTCAGCATATTCTGTTAAATGCCTGGGGTGGGGGGGGTGGGGAGAAAAATCTTGACCTGGTGCTGAAAAGATAGCAATGATGGTGCCAGGCGAGATCATTCCATAACTGAGGGAGATCATTCCATAATTGGATAAATGCCAATGAGACACGTGGGATTTTTGTGATAGCAAGACAAACTGAATAAAAATTTATTTCAATGTTCACAAATGTTGTTTCATAATAAAACTTTTCAGACCCTTGTTAAGACCTCTCATCCAATCCTTTCTCTCTTCTCATACACGTTTTCTTTTCTCTCACACCTTCACTATTGAACTTTCTTTATTATCAGGATTGTTTAATATACACCAACTGACTATCTGCACACTACACTTAAAAGACAACCTTCTTTACCCTGATCTTCTAATTCTCCCCTCAAACCAAAGTACTTAAAAAAAACCCTATCATCTCAGTCATTCCCTTATATATCCTCCTCCCCCCTCCTAAGATATTCCATCTCCACTTACTCAGGTCAACATTCTAAACACAATAAACTTACAAATCTTAGACATACATTACATTAGGGAACTGACTTGTGGGGTGTGACGCCACAGGGGGCACCACTGAGAAGGCCCTCTCCCTTGTTGCCATCCTCCAAGCTTCCCTTGGAGAAGGCACCCAGAGGAGGATCTTAGATGTTGAGTGCAGTGTACAGGTAGGTTCATTTGGAGATGCTTTCCATCAGGTATTGTGGTTCCAAGCCATGTAAGGCTTTATAGGTTAAAACCAGCACCTTGAATTGGGCTCAGAAACATACAGGCAGCCAATGCAAGCAGGCCAGAGTTGGTCTTATATGTTTGAACCTCTTGGTCCTCATCTGGCTGCTGCATTTTGCACGAGCTGCAGCTTCTGAACTGTCTTCAAAGGCAGCCCCATGTGGAGTGTATTGCAGTAATCTAACTTGGAAGTCACCAGAGCATAGGCAACTGAAGCCAGGTTATCCTTGTCCAGATAGGAGTGTAGCTGGGCCACCAACCGAAGTTGATAGGAGGCACTCCGTGCCACTGAGGCCACCTGAGCCTCAAGTGACAGAGATGGTTCTAGGAGAACCCCCAAGCTATGAACATGCTCCTTTAGGTGTAACTGTGGTGTTACCCCACAATTAAGTATCTTGTACACATCTAGATTAGTATGTCTGGTGAGTATGGAATGTTAGAATTGAGTGGATGTGGTTTGTGATGTAATAGGTAGGGTGGGGAAGGAGTATATAAAGAATGACTGAGGGGAGGGGTTGGTTGTTGTTGTTGGGGTAGTGGTGGTGTGTGATGAGTTGTTGTGTGGGAATTGTGGAGTGAGAGGAGATTAATTGCTAGGGATTTAGGATTGGTGTAGAGAGAGGGAGAGAGGTGATTGATGAGTGGGGAGTTTGGATTAGGCAGGATTGGAAGCATTATATTTTCATTTGAATCCTTTAACATTACAATAAACTTATTATTATTTTGTTAGCTACCAATTACCATGTGTCAGCTTGGCATTATTTACCTGCCTCACAGTTATCAAACACCCACACCAGAATATACCCCACAGTACATTTAAAAACAGATCCTATATTTAACATGTTTCCATCATAGGGGAAAGGTTTTATTTAACCCTCCCTCAGGTTTTCAAGTGGTGATGCTTGGCCTGAGAAGGGTTTATGCGGCGGGCCTAGTATAGGTGTAATGTTGCAGTAACCCCAACCAGAACAGGTTGAACACCCTTCATCCAGTCAGCAGAACCACCCACTAACAGCATCTCAGTGTTCACTGGATTGAGTTTCAGTTTATTAGCCCTCATCCAGTCCATTGTCGCGGCCACCCACACCCACAGCCTCACCTGATGAAGATAAGGAGAAGTAGAGTGGTGTGTCATCAGTGTACTGATGACAATGCACTCCAAAACTGGATGACTGCACTCAATAGTTTCATGTAGGTGTTGAAGAGCATGGGGGACAAGACTGACCCCTGCAGAATTCCATACTGGAGAATCCATGGGGCTGAGCAATGTTCTCTAAACACCACCTTCTGGAGCTGACCCGCCAAGTAGGAGTGGAACAACTGCAATGCAGTATCTTCCACTCCCAACTCAGACAGTCATCCTATAGGATACCATGGTCAATGGTATCGAAAGCCGCTGAGAGATCAAGGAGAATCGACAGAGTCACACTCCCCCTGTCATTCCCCCCACATAAGTCATCATGCAGGGCAACCAAGGCTGTTTCTATGCCAAAACCAGGCCTGAAACCTGATTGGATCCAGATAATTGGTCTCATCCAAGAGTGTCTGGAGCTGGCCCACAACCACCTGCTCAAGGACCTTGCCCAGGAATGGAACATTTGCCACCGGCTTATAGTTATTAACATTTTCCGGGTCCAGGGAAGATTTCTTCAGGAGTGGTCTTACCACTGCTTCCTTCAGGCCTGGGGCCAATGGGTTGTGGTGTAAGTCCTGAGCATGAGCCAGATGCTGGAGTAACAGGACTCTTAGGCCACAATCCTATGCACACTTACCTAGAAGTAAATCCCACTGAACTAAATGGAACTTGCATCTCAGTAGATATGCACAGGATTGCATGCAAAATTCTAAAATATATCAAAGAATTCGTTAAATGTATCAGAAGCAGGAAACCAGCTAGGGAAGCAGTTGGGCCATTGGATGACAATGGAGCTTAGCGAGGACAGGGAGATTGCAGAGAAGCCAAATGAATTTTTTGCATCAGTGTTCACTGTAGAGAATACAGGACAGATACCATTTGATGACAATGGAGTTAAAGGGAGTACTAAAGGAGCACAGGGAGATTGCAGAGTAGCCAAATGAATTCTTCTCATTGGTGTTCACTGCAGAGGTTACAGGACAGATGCTTGTGCCTGAACTGATGTTTTCAGGAAAGGAGTCTGAAGAACTGAAGCAAATAGTGGTGACAAAAGATGAAATTCTCAACCTTTTTGACAAATTGAAAGCAAATAAATCACCAGGCACAGATGGCATGCATTCTAGAGTTCTCAAAGAACCCAAATATGAAAATGCAGACCTTCTCACAAAAATATGCAACATGTCCCTAAGCTCAGCCTCTGTACCAGAGGACTGGAAGATGGTCAATGTAACCAATTTTTAGAAAGGGATGCAGAGAGGATCTGGGAAATTACAGGCTGGTTAGCTTGACATTTGTTCCTGGTAAATTGGTTGGAAGCATTATTAAAGACGAAATTAATAAGCATATAGAAGGACATGTCTTGCTGAAAAAGAACCAAGACAGCTTCTGCAAAGGCAAGTTCTAACTTACCTTCTGGAATTCTTTGAGAGTGCCAAAAAATATGTAGACAGGGCCACAGGGGTGATCTGGTAGACATTGTTTACTTGGACTTCAAAGGTTTTTTTGATAAAGTCCCTCACCAAAAACTCCTGAACAAACTGAGCAGTCATGGGCCGTAGCTAGACCTAAGGTTTATCCCAGGATCATCCCGGGTTTGTCCCTGCCTGAGCACTGGATGCCCTGTGTGGCACTTAGATGAACAGGTTTGACCCCAGGACAATCCTGGGATAAACCTTAGGTCTAGCTACGGCCATGGAATAAGAGGACAGGTCCTCTTATGGATCAGTAACTGGTTAAAGAACAGAAAGCAGAGAGTAGGAATAAATGGTCAATTCTACAGATGGAGGGGAGTAAATAGTGGGGTCCCACAGGAATAGGTATTGGGACCAATTCTTTTCAACTTGTTCATAAATGATCTGGACTTGGGAGTGAGCAGTGAGGTGGCCATGTTTGCTGATGACACCAAATTGTTTAGGGTTGTTAAAAAGGGATAGTGAGGAGCTGCAAAGGGATCTCTCCAAGCTGGGAGAGTGGGCATCCAAATGGCAGATGTGGTTCAATGTAAGCAGGTGTAAGGTGATGCATGTTGGGGCAAAAAACCAACCAACTTCAAGTACAACTTGGTGGGAACTGAGCTGGCAGTGACCGAACAAGAAAGAGATCTTGGGATTGTGGTGGACAGCTCAATGAAAATATCAACCCAGTGTGCAGCTGCTGTAAAAAAAGGCAAACTCCATGTTAGGCATTATAAGAAATAAAACTGCCAGTATCATACTGCCTTTATACAAATCTATAGTGTGACCACACTTCGAATACTGTGTATAGTTCTGGTCACCACACATAAAAAAGAAAAGAAATTATAGATAGAGCTGGAAAAAGTGCAAAAAAAGGCAACTAAAATGATTAAGGGGCTGGAGCACCTCCCCTATGAGGGAAGGTTACAACAACTGGGATTGTTTAGCCTGGAAAAAAGGAAGCTAAGGGGAGTCATGTTAGAGGTATACAAAATTATGCATGGTGTGGAGAATGTGGATAGGGAGACATTTTTCTCCCTCTCTCAAAATACTAGAACCCGGGGTCATCCCATGAAGCTGATTGTTGGGAGATTCAAGACTAATAAAAGGAAGTACTTCATCACACAGCACATTTTAAACCTATGGAATCCACTACCGCAAGATGTACTGCTAGCCACCAGTTTGGTTGCCTTTAAATTCCTGGCGGAGGCGGCAATCAATAACTACTAGCCCTGATAGCTATGTGCTGTTTCCAGTATCCGAGGCAGTAAGACTATATGCACCAGTTGCAGGGGAACATGGGTGGGAGGGTGTTGCTGCACCGTGTCCTGCTTTGTCAGTACTGGCGGGGATCAGTTGGGAGTGTCTCCTCCCACCCCTCTCCTCCTTCTCAGCTCCATATTTCAGGCATGCCTAAGCAGGGGGGCAAGGGGCAGGAGGACCAGCACTTAACAACGGGAAAGGGGTTGCTCTGCTCTGCACATGCTGCACGAAAAACTTTTTTATTCACTCTCCGTAGGAGAGAAGACGTGTTCCATTTCGCGGTGATAGAGGGGAGGGACTATGTCAGAGGGTGAATGTCTCGGAACACCCTGCCAGGCTCACCCACCTGTGAAAATGGCATACAGTGTTATGTGTAAAAAGGGAAAAAAATAGCTGTATAAAGACCCCATTTAAATCCCGCAAAGAATCCAGAACAAGAAGCAGCGGTAAATCGCAGGAGACAAGCTCTCTCTGAAGACACCCTCAGTTTCTGGACATTCCTGGTTCATCTGCCCTTAGCTATTGGTTAAGGCTCTAGTGTCACAAGGAAGGGCCAGCAACTGGCAGGAATGCATGCGTGTGTGCGACAAGGGTCAGGTTGTTTGCACTGTTGGTTACAGTCTGAGGGACAATCCACTGGGACAGTCTCTGGTCTCACTGAAATGTGCAGGAGCTGCTCAAGAATTTCTTCATTTCAGTGGAGCTTGTGCAGGAGAACTTTCTGGGGTGGGGAGTGGCACCCTCAGCTAGCAGCCATTTTTAAAAATGAGTTGAAAACAAGTATTTATTGAATCAATTTGGAAATCCAAAGCTTCAGTAGTACACAGTGTCCAATTCATTGAGCCGGATCTACACTACTGCTTTAAAGCGCTTTATAACAGTTTTGACAACTGTATATGGAGTGTGTCCTGGGCCCAACAGTTGCCAAAACTGTTATAAAGCACTTTAAAGCAGTAGTGTAGATCCTGACAATGCCTGGTTTGCAAGTGTGGCTGCAGAGTCATAACTGTTGACGGCCATTTGAAAGGGTCATCACTGCTCACAGTCTATGCACTCAGCTCACAGCAATCTCTGGTCAAACAGGAACTGCAGGTTTTTGTATGGTTGCAAAAACCTGCACAACCTGTTTAACTGGAAGTCACACCGGAATAGAAGAAATATGTGCTCGTCATGGCAGGCAAAACGTCTCTCTTTACTTATTTCAGGTTTCCCCCCAAAAACGTCTGTCTCTCCCTAGCCGGGGAAAACTGCAAGCAAAACTACCAAGTGGGTAGGGGTGAGGCCCGGTGCAAATTCCCGGAGTGCTCCGGAGGGCAGTTTTTGGAAGCGAAACTTTAGCGGATGAGTTCGAGGGTGGAGGGGTGGGAAGTCCTTCCTTTGCTGCCGGCTCCGTGCGGTGCCGGTGAAGCGGTTCCCCACCGGCGGGTGGTGAGGCCGCCGCGGCCGCGCGTTGGTTGTCAGAGCAGCCTGCAAATCCCCCCCAGCCGGCGGAGGAGCGGCAGGGCAGGGCTCGGGTTACAGCGCCCGCCTGCCCTGCTGGCTCTGTGACTGCGGGGCGGGGGGAGTGGGCTCAGCTGGGCCGGGCGCCTCCGGCCGGGCGCCAGAGCGCCAGGACGCCGCTAGCGCCGGGCAGAGGTTGGCGGCGGGCAGTCATGGTGAGTCGTCCGCCGCACCGAGGCAGGGAGGTGGCGCCGGGGCTGGAGCCGCCGCTGAGCATGTGCAGAGGGCTCCGGGGTGGGGGGCTGCTGTAGCGAGCCGGGACGCAGAGAGGCTGCTCGTGGCCGCGTTCCGTCCGTGCCCGGCGAGGGCTCCCGGCAGGCTCTGGCGCGCGTTTCTCGCGGGTGGAGGCGCGCGGGTCGTGGGGATGGCTGGCGCTGTCCCAGTGCGGCCTGCCTTGGCCCGGGGAGGACCAAGGGCCGTGCGGGGCCGGCCCAAGCGAGCACCTTTCGGGCGGCGGCCAGGCGTGGGCTAAGGAGGCTGGTTGGGGCGGCCACGCCCCCCCCCCCCCCCCGCTCGTTCGCGAGTGCCCCAGTCCGGGCAGGTGGAGCTCCCAGGGGCAGTCCGTCGGGGGCCGGGCCGAGACGCTGCGCTGCTGCGGCAGGGCAGCAAATGGCGTCCTCCCTCCCGTCAAGGTACCCACGGCCGGCGCCACGCCGCCACGCCACGCCACCCGCCCCGGGACAAACAGTTCACGACGCCCCAAGCAGCTGCTGGAGGCGCACCTCACTCTGCCTAACTGCAGGGCCGGCAGCCCGGGACGTCTGCTTGGCTTGCCGGAAGCAGCTGCTGGAAAGAGGATGCGGAGCAAGAGGGACCTTTGGCCTGATCCAGCAGGGCACCTCTGGCAAGGCCAGCCCTACCGTGAGGCAGAGCGAGGTGGCACCTCTTCGAGCAGATGCGCGCGCGGAGGGGGGGGAGGCTGCTGAGGAGCGGTGCCCCTTAAGCCAGCCTGCTGCCGTCGCGGGGGCTGCGGGGGCCAAAGCGGAAGTCAGAGCTGCCTTTCTGGCCGCTCCCTCGATGCTGGCTGAAGGTCCGGAGCATATGCTCTCGTCTGCTGGGACGGGGCACCTTTGCAACTGCCCCCTTTGCAATTGGGGAGGGGGGAAATATAAGTGCCTTTTTTATCATGAACAATACTAAACACTCTCCAACTTGGGATTGATGATCTGGACTGTAGGCGACTGTAGTGAATCCTCTCCTTGTTCTTCTAACTAGCCAAATCAATGTTTAGACAGGCACCAAATCTGCCTTAATACCAGGGGCAATATAGAACACCCATAAATGTGAGCCAGGAGCAATTTCATTGCTGGGAGTTCTTGTCCAACACATCTTGGGGGCAACAAGCTAAGGAAGGCCTGTTGGAAGAGTTCAGAAGGAAGAGTTCAGAATGAACTTGAACTCTTATTACATGAAGGCAAATACGACTTGATAGGTATAACTGAAACTTGGTGGGATGACTCCCATGACTGGAATATAGCAATTGAAAGATATAACTTGTTCAAAAAGAACAGAAGAAATAGAAAGGGAGGCGGAGTTGCACTATACATTAAAAATACTTATCCCTGCACAGAAATACAGGCGGATGAGACTGGGAGCCCCGTCGAGAGCATCTGGATTAAAATAAATGGGGCTAGGAATAAAAAGAACAGGATAATCGGAGTCTACTCCCGACCACCCAATCAAGGAGAAGACGAGGACGAAACTTTTGAGAAACAAATTGCCAGTGTTTCGAGGAAGTGTGATGTAGTAGTGATGGGGGACTTCAATTACCCTGATATCTGTTAGGAGACCAATACTGCCAAAAGCGGCCCTTCCAAGAAATTCCTGACATGTGTGGGTGATAACTTTCTCCTACAGAAAGTGGAGGAAGGAACTAGAGGATCGGCAATCCTTGACTTGATAGTGACCAATAGGGATGACTTAGTGGATAAAGTGCAGTTATGGGAATTCAGGGGGAAAGTGACCATGTCATACTTGAGTTCTTGATTATAAAGGAAGCAAAAGCTGAGTGTAGCCATATACATACTCTGGATTTTAGGAAAGCTGAATTTAATAAACTCAGAACTATGATAAGTAAGGTCCCATGGCAAGTGGCCCTAATGAGAAAAGGAGTGCAAGATAGGTGGGAGTATTTAAAAAAGTAAATTTTAAAGGCACAATTACAAATAATTCCAACAATGAAAAAAGATAGAGGACAACAGAAGAAACCAATGTGGCTCCACAAAAAGCTTAGAGTTGACCTGAAAACAAAAAAGAATACCTATAGGAAGTGGAAGGAAGGCCAGGCTACAAAAGAAGAGTACAGACAGGTGGCACAGAATTGCCAAAATGGTGTCAAGAACGCTAAAGCTGAGAATGAGCTGAGATTAGCAAGGGATGCTAAAAGCAATAAAAAGGCTTTCTTCAATACGTGAGTAGTAAAAGACAGAGGAAAGAAATTGTAGTTAAGCTGCTTAATGAGGATGGCAAATTGATAACAGACGACAAACAAAAGGCTGAAGTGCTCAATTCCTACTTTGGTTCAGTCTTCTCCCAAAAGGGAAACCCCCATGGAAAAAGTGAAGCACAAGTTGAGGGAGCTGGATTGCAGTTTGAGATTGATGAACAAATGGTCAAGGAACACTTAATTTCTTTGAATGAGTTCAATTCTCCAGGGCCCGATGAACTGCATCCTAGAGTAATGAAGGAGCTAGCCGGATGACTAGAGGAGGGTTAATGCTGTCCCTGTCTTCAAAAAGGAGGAACCAGTAGATCCAGTCAGTCTGACATCCATCCCTGGGAAAATTCTGGAGCAGATTATAAAGAAGTCAATTTGTAAGCACCTTGAAAAGAATGCAGTGACTAGAAGCCAACATGGATTTGTCAGGAACAAATCCTGTCAGACTAAATTGATCTCATTTTTTGATCGGGTAACCTCCCTTGTGGACTGTGGGAATGCTGTGGATGTCATATATCTTGACTTCAGCAAAGCTTTTGACAAAGTGCCCCATGATATTCTGATTAACAAACTAGCTAAAAGTGGGCTAGATGGAACAACTATCAGGTGGATCCACAGTTGGCTACAGAATCGGACTCAAAGAGTGCTTATTAACAGTACCTTCTCAAACTGGGGAGATGCAACAAGTGGGGTACCGCAGGGCTCAGTCCTGGGCCCAGTGCTCTTCAACATTTTTATTAATGATTTGGACGAGGAGGTGCAGGGGACACTTATCAAATTTGCAGATGACACAAAATTGGGTGGGATAACTAATACCGTGGAAGACAGAAACAAACTTCAAAGTGATCTTGATAGGCTGGAGTGCTGGGCTGAAAACAACAGAATGAAATTTAATAGGGATAAATGCCAAGTTCTACATCTAGGAAATAGAAACCAAATGCACAGTTACAAGATGGGGGATACTTGGCTCAGCAATACTACAAACAAGAAGGATCTTGGAATTGTTGTAGATTGCAAGCTGAATATGAGCCAACAGTGCGATATGGCCGCAAGAAAGGCAAATGCTATTTTGGGCTGCATTAATAGAAGTATAGCTTCCAAATCACGTGAGGTACTGGTTCCTCTCTATTCAGCCTTGGTTAGGCCTCATCTAGAGTATTGCGTCCAGTTCTGGGCTCCACAATTCAAGAAGGCCGCAGACAAGCTGGAGCGTGTTCAGAGGAGGGCAACCAGGATTGCAGGTCCTCCTTTAGTCCATCTAGTTTAGCGTTGTCAGCGCTGGCTGGCAGCCATGGCTCTGTCTCCCTGGGTTTTTCCCCAGCTGGGGATTGAACTGGGGCCATCTGCATGCCACACAGGGGCTCTTCTGCCACAGAGCTGCCGGTCCTTCCCTCCCTCCCTTAAAGTGGACACAGGCTTACTGTGCCTGGCTTGGAAACAATGCCTTACCTGTTGCGGTGGGTCCTTTGTGTGTATTGGATCTCATGTTCTGTGACAGATGTTAGAAGGGGGCCATATGGAGGCCAATTCCCTGGAGCTCAGAGAGCCCTTTCCATGGGCTACTTGACTTCCGTCCAGAACCTCGTTCAAAGTTATGGAAAGTGTAGAGTAATAGCAAAGGCTTCGTGGGCCTCTTCCTTTGAAGTCCTTCCACTGAGTAACTTCGGGGCTGTCTTTATGGTGACAAGTTGGTGCCACTCACTGCCAAATGGGGTGGCTTGCTCTATCCCTGGTGCGTGGCAAGTTGCTCTAACGGGGGGAGGCAGCGTGGGCTTTCTGGCATCCAACCGACACAGCGTGGATTCGGAACCACCCTGGGGTGAAGACGATGTCAAGGCATCTCCTTCATCAAGGCAAGAAACTGGCGTGAACCCCAGCTCCTGTCTGGGCTTGATGCTGAATAATCTTGAGATTGCCGGGACACAAGCCTGCTAAAGAATATGCTGAGGACACAATGGCCCTTGTGCAAGGAGCAGAACAAGCAAATGCACTGTCAAAATGCTCTTTCATAGCACAGGCAGTTCAGATGTGGGCAGTGATGGAGATGTTGCGCGGAGGTTGCTTTGTTCCACTTCCACTCTAGCGTGGCCTTTCAAGAGTTCTGACATGGATAATGGGAGGAAGCCCTTTAACACTACGCCCCAAATATGGGTTGGAGGCGTGAGCAGCACAATGCTCCAGTCATGCTGCTTCCTGGGAATGCTTGGCCTTTGAGCAAAGGGCAAAATGCATCTGCAGGAAGGCCTGCGCATGCTCCCTAGCCTTCACAAAGAATATACTTTGCACTGGCAAGCAAAGTGCTAGTTTCTTTTCGCCCACAGACATGAGCTGGAGCTACAGTCTCAGTGGAATGCTGTGCTCACCCTCAAAAGTGCAACTCAGCCTTCTTGGCTGGATGGTCCGTCCCCAGAACCATCAGTAGTTAGACACACCAAAATCCAGCAGATAAAAAGTCTCCTCCTGGCATTTAAAGAAATGGCAGGCAAAGCTTCAGCTGCTAAATCGCTGTGTGCCACGATGCCATTAAAGGCACAGGAGAGGGCCAGTGAAAGGAGGTGGCAGCCCTACAAAAAGTTGTGTGGCAGGTAGAAATTCAGCTGGTGCACCTTTCCCTATCAGTGCCACTTTAGACTAGAGAACTTGATGCCTGAGAGCCAACCGTTTTAAAGCAATGACCCACTGCCAGGAAGAGTTCAGCCACGGTGAATGGCGTGTGAACAGCTTCCCAGCTGCCTAGGCTTTCAACAACCACTCGCCCTAAGTGAACACCTCCCCCCACCCATCTTGGAAGAAGCATCTTGGTTTAGAATGGTTGGTTCGCAGCAGTAGTTCTTCCTAGCTTGGAGAAGCGCTGATCAGGAGAGTTCAAATCTCCAAGGCCCAATGAACTGCATCCTAGAGTAATGAAGGAGCCCTGAGGGTAGGTAAGGAGTGGGGTACTGCAGGGCTCAGTCCTGGGCCCAGTGCTCTTCAACATTTTTATTAATGATTTGGACGAGGAGGTGCAGGGAACACTTATCAAATTTGCAGATGACACAAAATTGGGTGGGATAGCAAATACCCTGGGAGACAGAAACAAACTTCAAAGGGATCTTGATAGGCTGGAGTGCTGGGCTGAAAACAACAGAATGAAATTTAATAGGGATAAATGCCAAGTTCTACATCTAGGAAATAGAAACCAAATGCACAGTTACAAGATGGGGGATACTTGGCTCAGCAATACTACAAACGAGAAGGATCTTGGAATTGTTGTAGATCACAAGCTGAATATGAGCCAACAGTGTGATGTGGCTTCAAAAAAAGCAAATGCTATTTTGGGCTGCATAAATAAAAATATAGCTTCCAAATCGCTTGAGGTACTGATTCCTCTCTATTTGGCCTGGTTAGGCCTCATCTTGAGTATTGCGTCCAGTTCTGGGCTCCACAATTCAAGAAGGATGCAGACAAGCTGGAGCATGTTCAGAGGAGGGCAACCAGGATGATCAGGAGTCTGGAAACAAAGCCCTATGAAGAGACACTGAAAGAACTGGGCATGTTTAGCCTGGAGAAGAGAAGATTGAGTGGAGACATGATAGCACTCTTCAAATACTTAAAAGGTTGTCACACAGAGGAGGGCCAGGATCTCTTCTCGATCCTCCCAGAGTGCAGGACACGGAATAACGGGCTCAAGTTACAGGAAGCCAGGCCATAGCTAGACCTAAGGTTTATCCCTGGATCATCCAGGGGTCAAACCTGTTCATCTAGGTGACACACAGGGGATCCAGTGCTCAGGCAGGGGCGAACCCTGGATGATCCCAGGATAAACCTCAGGTCTAGCTGTGGCCCCAGATTCCAGCTGGACATCAGGAAAAACTTCCTGACTGTTAGAGCATTATGACAATGGAACCAGTTACCTAGGGAGGTTGTGGGCTCTCCCACACTAGAGGCCTTCAAGAGGCAGCTGGACAACCATTTGTCAAGTATGCTTTAGGGTGGATTCCTGCATTGAGCAGGGGATTGGACTCGATGGCCTTTACACCCCTTCAAACTCTACTATTTTATGATTCTATGACGCCTGGGAGTGAGGCAATGAGATGTTTGGGATGGCAGCATGGCATGAGAGTGTGTTGGGGTGACCACTGGCGTGGTGGCGACTCTCTTCCCCTGAATGTTGAGGGAAGACTGAAGACCAAAGCAGAGGATTCCATTCATCTTTCAAACTCACTTGAAGGCTCAGGGGCCCTAGAGAGAACCCATATCAAGGTCCTAACCTGGTTTGCAGCACCCTTGTCCCATTGTGCATGAATGATGGATCTCTCTTCTGGGCTAGGAAGCTCCTCTGTGTGGCTGGCTTACCCACATCAGCTCTCAGTGACATGGGTTATGTGTTCTGCACATGGCCAGAGATGCTGTGAAGAGTTGAAACAGTGGCCTTTGGGGGCCACTGTTGTGATAAGAAGTGCCATGCTGGATCAGACCAAAGGTTCATCTAGTCTAGCACTCTGTTCACACAGTGGCCAACCAGCCATCGGCCAGGGATGAACAAGCAGGACATGGTGCAACAGCTCTCTCCTACCCATGTTCCCCAGCAACTGGGGCACACAGGCTTACTGCCTCAAATACTGGAGGTAGCACACAACCATCAGGGCTAGTAGCCATTGATAGCCTTTGCCTCCAGGAATTTTTCCAACCCACTTTTAAAGCCATCCAAATTGGTGGCCATCACTACATCTTGCAGTAGTGAGTTCCATAATTTAACTATGTGCTGCGTGAAGAAGTACTTCATTTTATTTGTCCTGAATCTCCCACCAATCAGCTTCATGGGATGACTCCAGGTTCTAGTATTTGAGAGAGGGAGAAAAATGTCTCCCTACCCACAATCTCCATGCCATGCCTAATTTTGTACACCTCTATCATGTCTCCCCTTAGCATCATTTTTTCCAAGCTAAACAATCCCAGTTGATGTAACCTTCCCTCATACAGGAGGTGTTCCAGCCCCTTAATCATTTTAGTTGCCGTTTTTTGCACTTTTTCTAGCTCTATAATATTCTTTTTTACGTATTCTATGTGTGGTTGCACCATAGATTTGTATAAGGGCAGTATGATACTGGCTGTTTTATTCTCAATTCCTTTTCTTATAATGTCTAACATGGAGTTTGCCTTCTTTACAGCGGGTGGACATTTTCATCGCGCTGTCCACCACAATCCCAAGATCTCTTTCTTGTTGGTCACCGTCAGCTCAGATCCCATTGAAGTTGGGTTTTTTTGCCCCAACGTGCATCACCTTACACTTACTTACATTGAACCGCATCTGCCATTTGGAAGCCCACTCTCCCAGCTTGGAGAGATCCCTTTGGAGCTCTTCATAATGCCTTTGTGTTTTAACAACTTTAAATAATTTGGTGTCGTTGGCAAACTTGGCCACTTCACTGCTCACTCTTAATTCCAGAACATTTATGAACAACTTGAAAAGAATTGGTCCCAATACCTCTGTGGGACCATACTATTTACTCCCCTCCATTGGGAGAATTGACCATTTATTCCTACTCTCTGTTTTCTGTTCTCTAACGAGACTGCGCCTCTTATTCCATGACAACTAAGTTTACTCAGGAGTCTTTGGTGAGGGACTTTATCGAAAGCCTTTTGGAAATCCAAGTAAACAATGTCCACCGGATCACCCCTTACTACATGTTTGTTGACACTCAAAGAATTCTAATAGATTAATGAGACAAGGCTTGCCTTTGCGGAAGCCATGTTGGTTCTTCTTCAGCAGGACCTGCGCTTCTAGATGCTTACTAATTTTGTCTTTAATAATGCTTTCAACCAATTTTCTTGGAACAGATGTTAAATTAACTGGTCTGTAATTTCCCGGATCCTCCCTGGATCCCTTTTTGAAAATTGGTGTTACATTGGCCATCTTCCAGTCCTCTGGTGATGCTGTTTAAAGATTGACCCTTGAGTTGCTGTGTGTTTCTGGGTGTCTGGAGTATTGTGTGCATTTGGACTCCTCAAGGGCTGATGAATGAAGTGGAAATAGGCCAGGGATCAGGCTGCAGTTGTGTTCACACCTCTTCTTTGATAGCTGCTATTTTGAGGGCAAGTACTTGCTCTGGGCTACATCAACTGAGGTGGAATAGATCGAGAGCTGTGTGTGTGTGTGTGCTGGGCGGGGAGTTGACCCTCTTTCTAGACTAGAGTGGCCCATGAGCTGGGGACTCACACCAATGAAGAGGGACTGCCAACCACCCCTTGCAAGGTCTCCTCTGCAATGTCTTCAGCATGCCCTTAGTCATTTTGAATAACAACAACAACAAAATTTGGCCTGGCTAGGACTGTCTGTGGCCCTGATAGGCTCTTACTTTTGGAGCAGGGGAACTCTGCCCTAGCTTGGGACTTTCTCCAGAAATACACTCTGATCCTGGTGGCTGGTAGCCTGGGGAGGATCTGAAGACTAGAACCACAACAGAGCATTCGGCCCTTTGCTGCCAGCCGTACAGGTTGGGGGCAGCCCCATGAGCCTGAGCATTGTTGGGGGAAGCGTGGATGGGGTCCAGCTCGACTTTGCCCCACTGTCTTTCGGTGCTTTCAGAACAGGTTCAGGCATCTGGATCTGAGGCAGGAATCTGTGGGAATTAAGTCTTGCCCAACAGTGCCTGGACAACTCCTTCCCCAGGGAATTTGAATAGGAGCTGTGCATGCCATAGATGTTTCACAAGGAGAGAAGGTGGGTTTCAGTGGCTGTGTCATTCTTGAAGTTTTCAGCTTGTCTAGAGAAAGGGATGCCAAAAAAGCCAAAGGCAAGATGTGAGAACAAAGGATGTTACTTATTATGATAAAATAAGTCCAATGCTTTTCAGATCCTTCAGTCCTTCCTCAGGGTGATTAGACAAAATGCAAGGTATCTCTTCTGTTTCATACCCCTCAATCTCCTATGCTCTCCTAGGGTCCAAAACATGTCGGATTCATTTTATCATAATAAATGACACCCTTCTTTTGACCCCTTTGTCTTTTGTTTTTTTGGCATCTCAGTTGGGGTTCCTTTCTTTGGCTTTTGTCTATAGGCAGGACCATCTCCAGGTTTTTATCTCCCCCAGACAAGGGGCTTGGGTGAAGAGTTTGGGGCGCTGAGTGACGGAGGAAGAGAATGGAGGGGCCCATGGACTAGGAAAGAACCCAAGTACCCATCCCCATTCTGACTTGATGGTGTGTGTGTGTGTGTGTGTGTGTCAGTGTCCAAGTTCTCTTCTGATCTTAAGCATGGCATAAAACCCGAGCCCACCCTATAGATGGGGGAGGGGTTTCCTGTTGGGACATTAAACTGGGCTTTGCCCAGGCCCAATGGGGAAAGCTTTACCTTATTTCATTTGCTCAACCAGCCAATGAGAAGGAGTTGGAAGTTCCCATTCATGGGCTGCAGCCCTTTCCTCATTCCACTGGCTCACACAAGATTATCCCTTGTTGTGCTCTGCATTATAACGTGAGCCTCTAAGCAAGGTCCTCCGTTTCTTGTTGGTTGAACATGGGATGAATGATGCACCCCAAAGAGCAAGAGCTGTTTTGAGAAGGGTGTATTTAAGATGCTTTTGTACTTTTAAACTTAGTGCCCCACTTATAGTTAAATTATCAAAGGCACCTCCCTTGTTGATTGCATGCATCAACCCAAATATAATTTGTACTGGTTTTGCTACCAGTTTAAAAGTGTCCTGCCAATACAATCCTATTCCTTAAAGCAAAATCTACCACCGTATTATCCCTTATCAGCATGATCAAATAGGGCGTCTACACAATAATTTTTCCATGTATCTGAGCCCTATCATCCCCATTCTTCTACAGTTAAACATTCACACCTGTCAACCCCAGGAACTGCAGAGTCTGTAGATTTTAAAGGCAAATCAGTGGTACTGAAAAAGACTACTTTTAAGTCACTTTGATTTGGATGACAAAAAGTGTTCAGAGCGATTTCTGTCCTGCTTTGGCTAGGTTGGGCTCCGTCTGTCCGGTGCAAACTAATGTCAACAGACAATCAAAGGCTCAAGAGCAGTATTACAAACCCAGGAAAAGGGCAGTCCAAAAGCAGGGTCTATTCAGGGGTCCGGGGGTCAGTGACAAAAGAGCAGCCTGAGAATGAAGGTCAAACAAGCTCTGTTACAAATCCAGAGCAAGGCAAAGGGCTGTCTTGACACCGTCTTGCGTGGCCTTGCCTCGCTCCGGAGAAAAAAGTCAGGGTGAGTCCCCAACTGTTTTTCTCTGCAGCTTTGGCAGAAAGTCGCAGGGTGGGTGCGCGATTGCATTGGCATTGCATGCACCCACCCCAAGGGCCAACCCAAGGATGGAGCTTTGTGGAAGGTGACCAGCTCCCTCCCTGGGAGAAGGAAAATGCGGGGTTGAGGAGGGAGGCAGCACGAAGACAGGCCCTTAGAGGCTCTATGTGTTTTCCCTCTCCTGTGCTGGGATGCCCATCTAGCTCCATTTTAAAGAGAGGAACAAGCAGCAGCATGCTGTTACGCTGTCTGACCACCCCACACCCATTCCATTATGTGGGGAAAGGGTCAGGCTTGCAAGAGCATGTGCAAAGGAAAAAAGTGGCCAGGGCCCATGTCATGCAGTCACGCTGAGGAGCCTTAAGTAGATGGCGTGAGATGAGCCTGCAGTGGGAGGGAAGGACTGAAGAGGAAATGAAAAGGGATGATGGTGAGGTTTTTCTTCCTCCAGAGATTGGGCAGGAAAGGGATTTTGCTGAGCAGGAGAGAGAGCAGAGCAGATTTTAGGGAAGCAGAAATGTCTCTGATTGTTTTTTTATCAGCTGTTTCATATGCAGTGAACTTTGGCATTGGGGCAGATTATAAATTGAAATAAATGAACCAACAGCCTGAAGGAAAGGGAGGAATCACAGATGATTCTGAGATTGCAGGCCTGAGCAACAGGGGAGAAAACGCTACCTCTGATGGTCAAACTGAACTAGCATGTCCTGTGAATGGTGGGAGTCCTTGGGTGCCTCACTCAGCCTGCAGGCATGCCTGTTTGGTTGCCCTGGCACTGTTTCCCCTTCTGCCCTGCACGTGCATGTGTGCTCCACCGCCTCCCACACCAGTCCTCCGTTTGAACAATGGCATGAGCACGCCATCCGGCACGCTGCCCACCTAGCTGCGAAGGCCTTGGCAATTTACGAGGGCCAACCAGACAGTGCTGAGGTGCAGTAGCTCCTGGGAGGCTTCCCCCACCCCGGGAATATGTCCTCCTTGCTCTCCTGTGCCGCAGATGCAGAGGGCTGGCCAGCTGTGCAAGGCAGCTGTGAAAGCAAGCCAGTTATGATGGTAGCACGGACTGGATGAGGGCTAACAAACTGAGACTCAATCCAGACAAGACGGAGATACTGTTAGCGGGTGGTTCATCTGCCGGTGAGGTGATGCTTGCCCTGTCCTGGACGGGGTTGCACTCACCCTAAAGGATTTGGTCCGTAGTTTGGGGGTGTTCTTGGATCCAAAACTGTCACTTGAGGCACAGGTGAACTCAGTGTCAAAGAGCACCTTTTATCAGCTTAGGCTGATATACCAACTGTGCCCTTATCTGGACGGAGATAGTCTAGCTACAGTTATCCATGCTCTGATAACCTCTCGTTTGGATTACTGCAATGCGTTATACGTTGGGCTGCCTTTGAAAACAGCCCGGAAACTTCAACTGGTACAAAACAGGGCAGCATGGTTACTAACACGGACTGGCCGACGAGACCACATCACACCAGTCCTTTTCCAGCTTCATTGGATGCTAGTCCAGGTCTGGGCCCGATTCAAAGTGCTGGTATTAACATTCAAAGCCCTAAACGGCTTGGGGCCAGGCTATCTGAAGGAACACCTCCTCCCATATGTACCTGCCCGAACCCTAAGGTCATCCTCAGGGGTCCTTCTCCGCAAGCCCCTGCCAAAGGAAGTGAGGCAAGTGGCTCCCAGGAGGAGGGACTTCTCTGCTGTGACACCCCAGCTGTGGAATGAGCTCCCTAAGGAGGTTCGCTTGGCACCTACATTATATACATTTAGACTCCAAGTGAAGACCTTTTTATTCTCCCAGCATTTTAACAGTATAAATAAATTTGAACTTGGTGTTTTAAATTTGTAATTTTGCATTGCTGCTGTTTTTATCTGGTTGAGCTTTTATATTGTATTTTATATTATGGGTTTATACTATTGTTTTATACTTTGAATGGTTTTAATTTTTGTGAACCCCCCAGAGAGCTACTGGGCGGTATAGAAATGCAATAAATAAATAAATAGCAAAGATTGCCCTCTTGCTTCTTCAGCTTCCAGTTGCTTGCCTGCCTCTGGATTGGGCCCACTGTGGAGAGGGAATGCTGGGCCACCCCAGAGGGGATGCAGGGACAGTTGCTCAGGCAGAGCCACTGTCGCGTGCCTCTCACATGCTCGCCTGTACCTGCGCTCTCTTCACTCACAGAGAGAGATGGAGAGGTGTCAACTACTCCTGCAAAAAGGGAGGCCTGCTTTTCCTCACCCAGCCTGAACCCAACCCTTCCTTCGGCACAGTCTAGAGAGAGATGTCACATGAGCAGGTAGATCCAGTAGAGTCTTCCCGAAGGGAGGGAAGGAGAGCAGAGCAGAGCAATCAGGGGCAGCATCGCAGTCCTCATGGCCTCCTCTCGCTCACTCTCTCTGGGTGGCACATCAGGGAGGAGTTGGCTCAAGCCCTATTGCCATCATGCTGTTGCTCAGAGAGAGAAAGCGTGTGCAGTCCGCTGCATCTCCTGCTCACCATTCATTTGGTGGGGTGGTGGGAGGACATTTGGCCCTGTGGGAGGATAGCGACCCAGCATAGGCATGTTGCTGAGCTTGTACATGTTAAAAAATACTTATCCCTGCACAGAAATACAGGAGGATGAGCCTGGGAGCCCCATCAAGAGCATCTGGATTAAAATAAATGGAGCAAGGAATAAAGGAGCCTGATAGTCAGAATCTACTACCGACCACCCAATCAAGGGGAATGTCTATAAGTCTTCTTTACCCTGACTTAAATGCACAGATTCACTTTTCAGGACACATGACGCAGCCGCCCATTTGCTGCACCACCGGGTTTTTAACCAGATAATGTGCAGATTCGTAGTTGTGATTTACCGCAGCTTTTAATCAATACTCGTGTTTGCATCGCATTATAGTTATGTGTCGTTGGGGGAGTTAAATCAAATTTTGAAATGTGAGCATATCTTTGAGAGCAGCACAAAGTGATTGGATGATTTCCCACCTTCCCACCCATCACGTCATCCTCTGGCTGCCTTGTTCCATCCCGCCGTTTTAATTTTTAATTATATGAATCTGCGGAGCTCCGCAGATAGAGCTTATAAAATTAAAACAAAGAGGGGGAAACGGGCAGCCAGAGGGAGGAGACGTGGCCCTTCCAAAAAATTCCTGACATGTGTAGCTGATAACTTTCTCCTACAGGGAAGGATCAGCTATCCTTGACTTGATACTGTCCAATAGGGACGACTTAGTGATAAAAGTGACAGTTATGGGAACTCTGGGGGAAAGTGACCACATCATACTTGAATATTTGATTTTAAAGGAAGCAAAAGCTGAACGTAGCCATACACGTATTCTGGATTTTAGGAAAGCTGGATTTTAATAAACTCTGAACTATGATAAGTAAGGTCCCATTGGCAAGTGACCCTAATGAGAAAAGGAGTCTAAGATGGCTGGGAGCTTTTAAAAAAGGAAATTTTAAAGGCAAACCAATGTGGCTCTACAAAAAGCTTCGAGATGAGCTGAAAACAAAAACAAAAAAAGGATACATGTAGGAAGTGGAGGGAAGAGCAGGCTACAAAAGAATAAATCATCATCATCATCATCATCTTGGATCTAGGCGGGGAACAGTGAATATAAAACTCATAAAAACTGATTAAAAACATAAAATATCCTTAAAATATCATAAAAACATCCTCTAATTCCATTGGATAGGCCTGCCGGAATAGATCAGTCTTTATTGCTTTTTTAAATGCTAAACAGACAGCACAGAAGTGCAAAATGGCTTCAGGAAGACTAGAGCTGAGAATGAGCTGAGACTAGTGAGGAATGCTAAAAGCAATAAAATGCTTTCTTCAGATACGAATTGTGAAAGACAGAGGAAAGAAATTGTGGTTCAACTGCTTAATGAAGATGGCAAATTGATAACAGATGACAAAGAAAAGACTGAATTGCTCAATTCCTACTTTGGCTCAGTCTTCTCCCAAAAGCGGGTCTATGACCCCCCTGGGAAAAGTGAAGTACAAGCTGAAGGGGCAGGATTGCAATTTGAGATTGAACAATAAATGGTCAAGGAACACCTAATTTCTTTGAACGAGTTCAGATCTTCAGAGCCCAATGAACTGCATCCCAGAGTAATAAAGGAGCTAGCAGAAGAACTCTCAGAACCACTGTCTATTATCTTTGCGAAATCATGGAAGACGGGTGAAATGCCAGATGACTGGAGGAGGGCAAATGTTGTCCCAATTTCCAAAAAGGGCAAAAAAGAAAAGAAAGAAGGAAGCACCTGGGAACTATAGATGAGTTAATCTGACATCCATCCCTGGGAATTTTTTGGAGCAGATTATAAAGAAATCAGTCTGCAAGCACCTTGAAAACAATGCAGTGATTCCTAGAAGCCAGCATGGATTTGTCAAGAACAAATCCTGCCAAACTAATCTGATCTCCTTTTTTGATCGGGTAACCTCCCTTGTGGACTGTGGGAATGCTGTGGACTAGATGGAATAACTATGACATGGATCCACAGTTGGCTAGGGAATCGGACTCAAAGAGTGCTTATCAATGGTACCTTCTCAGACGGGGGGTAGGTAAGGAGTGGGGTACCGCAGGGCTCAGGGCTCTTCAACATTTTTATTAATGATTTGGACGAGGAAGTGCAGGGAATGCTTATCAAATTTGCAGATAACACAAAATTGGGTGGGATAGCTAATACCCTGGAAGACAGAAACAAACTTCAAAGTGATCTTGATAGGCTGGAATACAGGGCTGAAAACAACAGAATGAAATTTAATAGGGATAAATGCCAAGTTCTACATCTAGGAAATAGAAACCAAATGCACAGTTACAAGATGGGGGATACTTGGCACAGGAATACTAAAAGCGGGAAGGAACTTGGAATTGTTGTAGATCACAACAATGAATATGCTACAATAGCCTGTGGGGTTATTCCCCTTTGTTGGCTCCATCGTTGCCCATATCCTGACACACCTCCCTCAGTGCACAGAGGTGCCTTTGACAAACCATGTGTCACATCTCCCCCTTTCTCTGATCTGTAGAGAAATGCCAGAGCATTGGCCTCCATGTGGGCCATCGCTGGGAGGAATGGTCTTTGCTGCAGAGGAGGAGGAGGTGTTGGGTGTATAATGATGCTGTCTAAGGTGGAGTCAAATTTTCATCGCTTCTCTAAACGAGTGATTAATAGCATGCTTGTGATTAGCTGCTCACAGAAGTTTTTGGGTTCATTTACCAATGTTATCAGTGTCCAGGGCTCCTCCCGTGCTATCCCCCGGAATATCTTGGGGTTTTGTGGGTTTAAAAACAACAACAGAGATAATGTGGGAATATCTGGGAAATCACTCAGTGTGTAATCTCGGCAGTGCGCTGTAATTACCCCACTAGATGGTGCTGTCTCAGTAAAGTCAATTGAACACATGGAGCTGGAAGTATTCAAGAAAGCCAGATTCTGGCTGGACATCAGAAAAAACTTCCTGAATGTTAGAGCAGTATGACAATGGAACCAATGACCTAGGGAGGCAGTTGGCTCTCCCACGCTAGAGGCATTCAAGAGGTAGCTGGACAAGCATCTGTCAGGGATGCTTTAAGGTAGATTCCTGCAATGAACGGGGTTGGACTCGATGGCCTTGTAGGCCCCTTCCAACTCTACTATTCTATGATTCTATGAATTTCAAACCACTTGGCCACTGGTGTAATGCCACCAATCACATCCAAGAAAGAACATGAATGCAGACAGCCATGGGGAGGCAGCGTGGGTTTTTTTTAAAAGGTAGAAGTGCCCTTAGTTTGCCTTGCCCAGGAGGAGCAGCAGGAGTCCCGTCCCCCCGCCCCATGGCAAGAAGGGCCCTTCTCAGCTCTGCTCCTTGCAGTCTTTTCACCAGAATTGCTGGGGACTGAGCCCGAGCCCTGCTTCTGCATGCAAAATAGGTGCTCTTCCTGGAAAGGGAATTAGGGCTAGGAGCACTGAAACATTTCCAAGGTGTCCACATTTGTTAGTTCTCAGGAGTGTTTGATTTGTTTTGGGGTGTGCTTCATACAGGCCACCTGGAATGCGGACAGTGGGAGAAATACCTCAGTGTGTCATTGGCTTCCTCACCAGGGATGGCCCAAGGTCTTGTTTATTTATTTATTACATTTCTCTACTGCCACAAATAGCTGGAATTTTCTGGACTGTTCACAAAATAAAACTTAAAGTACTTTTGCCAGCTGCAGGAACTCTTGCAATGCTACAAGGGATGCTGGGGAGGCCCCCAGAGGTCACATAGAATCATAGAATAGCAGAGTTGGAAGGGGCCTACAAGGCCATCAAGTCCAACCCCCTGCTCAATGCAAGAATCCACCCTAAAGCATCCCTGACAGATGGTTGTCCAGCTGCCTCTTGAAGGCCTCATGTGGACCATCTGGCTGCATCAGCACTCCTGGAACATTTGCAGCCCAGGCTTCTTGGACATTTGCTCTTCTATGCCAGCTGCCCCCAACTTCTTGGCTTCCCAGTGTGTTGGACTGCAGCTCCAACCAGTGGGCATGCTTGTGGAGGATGATGGGAGTTGTAGGCCAATACAACGGGAGGGACCCAGATTGGGCAAGGCTGCTCTGTGCTACCAAAGGTGTGATATGCTGATGGTGATTTGACACCACAACCTGGTTGTTGTTTTTGGTCTTTTTGTAGCCTATTCATTGCGTGCCCCTGGGCCGAGCTTATGACCCCTTCTTTCCTGCCAAGAGGGGTGCCTGCCAGGTTCTTCAGCTGGGAGTGGGCAGAGGAGAGGAAGGCTTCTCCCTAGGCAAGCTGCTTGCAAGAGGAATCCGGAGAAATTGCACATCCCTGTCCTAAGCCTTCACAATTCTGAACCCACGACACACTTTTTGTATAGATTTGCTTTTGCTTTCAAATGGATTGAAAGGAAATGTTTTTGGCGATGATTGGGGCAGAGTTGCCAACTGACCAGCAAAAGGAACCTTGACTTAGTCTGCTCTTGTGCCTTTAACAGCAGTTTGGTCTGCAGGAATCATCAGCAAAGGAGACTTTTCACAGCATCCAGAGGGGCAGCTGTGTAAATTCTGTTGCAACAAAGAGCAACACAGAGCCTCTTTGTTCCCTTCACAGCACAGGGATCAGCACGTCATTTCCTGATAATGTCTGCAGATTGAGCTGCTGTAAAAGGAACAGCAGCCCATAAAGAAGTCAGTAATGCTGAATGGAGGAGAGAAAGTGTCAGTGCTGGACTGTGAGCAGCCATTGAGCAAGTGAGGGGTCAAGATCAAACCTTGCTAGTCCTTCAGGGGCAGGGGGAACCAATGGGCAGCCAGACAGCCAAGGTTGGTGGGGTCGTTCCACAGCCTGGGGATACTTTGCCATTCGGGGCACCCTCCCACCCATAGCCCTGGGGGTTCACTCCATGGGGAAGCAGCAGCAGCAGGCAGCAGCTTTGGGGTCTTCTTGCTTTTAGCCATGGCAGTTCTACATGCAAGGGGTGGGGGAGCAGGAATGAATGCACTAACTCCGTTGCAGCCATAGGTGTGCGCAGCACATTTCATTAGGGGGTTCAGCCAGGGATTTTTTTTTAAGGTAAACATTGATTAAATATACAGTAATAAAGGACTTTTTTTCATTCATCAAACAAACAAAATAAATGAAAACTGAAGTAAACTGTATTTTTTTAATTAACAATCTGTACTTTAAAAATACACATTTTAAAATGGAGACTCTGAATACTATTTTTTTGCTGTAGTGATAACCAGGCATATATAAAGATACAGTCAATTTTCACCATCTTTAAATTTAATCAGATAATGACCTAATCCAAACTTACTAAAACAGATTCACATTTAAAACAGATTCTATCACATTAACAACGAGTGTCATCTTAAGTTCCAGCACCATACATAGAATACACCATACATAAAATGCCCTAATAATGATTTTAAAAGATTGCCCTGTGTGCTGCTGAGCAAAGAATTTGGAATGAGGTCCAGGAGAGAGACTTCTGGGGTGAATATAGTGAGGACGAGGGGTGGCTGCGAGCCTAGCATAAGAGAGGGCTGGCTGGCAAGATTTGGAGAACTTGGGGGAGTGTAGATCTGTTCTCACTCGGAATTGCTCTGTTTTGGACTTTTCTACTGCTCACTTTCCGTTGTCAGATCATCACCTAGTTTCTTTCAATATTACTCATAATCCTCCTCCTTCACGTCCCGCTTCTTGCTCTTGTCGTGACTTTCAATCTATCAATTATGAGGCTTTTTCTCAGTCTCTAGCCTCCTCTCTTCCTTCTGTCTTTTCGGCTGTCTCCTTGGACTCAGCTGTCTCCTTCTTTAATTCCTCCTTATCTTCAACTCTTGATAATCTTGCTCCATCTACAACTCGGATAGTTCGCCCTTCTCAACCCCAACCGTGGCTCACCTCTTTCCTCCGCTACCTTTGCTCTTGTTCCCGGGCAGCTGAACGCCTTTGGTGTAGGACCAGGGACTGGGCGGACTTTGTCCATTACAAATTTGTACTCTCCTCTTTCTCTTCTGCCATTTCATTGGCCAAACAGCAGTATTACTCAACGTTGATCCAGTCAAATGCTAGGCATCCTCAGCGGCTCTTTGCATCCTTCATTTCTCTTCTGAAGCCTAATCCACCATCTCTCCCCGCCTCTCTGTCTGCTAATAACTTTGCCTCTTTTTTCAATGCTAAAATCCAAACTATTCGCTCTGATCTGGCCAGCTCTGCTCCTCTTCCAGTTCCTGTTCCTCATCTGCCAGTTCCTCCTGCAAATTTCTCTGTGTTTCCTTTGGTCTCAGCTGATGAACTGTCTACAATACTGCGCTCTTCGAAGCCCTCCACTTGTTCTCGTGATCCGATTCCTTCTCGCGTCTTTATTAATCTTATCCCTGCTATCCTCCCTTCCTTGCTTCATATTATTAATTTTTCTCTGTCCTCTGGTTCATTTCCTTCTGCTTTTAAACATGCTACAGTCTCTCCTATTCTCAAGAAACCTACTCTTGATAGGCTATCTCTGTCTAACTACCAACCTGTCTCTTTGTTGCCGTTTGTTTCAAAGATCCTGGAGCGTGTGGTCTACTCTCGTTATCTTGACTTTCTTTCTAGTAACTCTGCTCTGGATCCTTTTCAATATGGATTCCGTCCTTTGCATTCCACTGAAACAGCCTTTACTAAGATTACCAATGATCTTCTTACTGCCAAGTCTAAAGGCCATTATTCCGTTCTTATTCTCTTTGATCTAACTGCAGCCTTTGACACGGTTGATCATGATCTTCTTTTAGATTCCCTTCATCACCTTGGATTTTGTGGCTCTGTCTATAACTGGTTTGCCTCCTATCTAGCGGGTCGCTCTTTCAGCGTGTTGGCTAATGGCAGCTCACCTTCTTCTTTTCCCCTTTCAGTAGGGGTTCCGCAAGGCTCGGTGCTTGGTCCATTGTTGTCTTCTTTATACATGTTGCCCTTGGGTAATCTTATTCAATCTCATGGCCTCCAATATCATCTGTATGCTGATGATACACAATTATATCTTTCATCTCCGGATCTTTCTCCTGATGTTCACGATCGTATCTCGGCATGTCTTTCAGATATCTCAGCTTGGTTGCTTCATCGTCGTTTGAAACTTAATATGGCAAAGACTGAATTGCTTGTCTTTCCTCCTAAACCTTCTCCTCATCTCTCATTCTCTCTTACTGTCAATGATGTTACGCTTTTTCCGGTCAAGGAAGCTCGTAGTCTTGGCTTTATATTTGATTCCTCGCTCTTTGCCCAGTAGCCAAAGCTTTCTAGGTTACATATAATCAAAAGCAACACATTAATCAAAAAGCCATTTTCATTTTTGAGAATAGAGTTTAGACTACCATATCATTATATAGAAAATCAGTTAATATAATACAGACTATTAGTCTTGATGATTTTAATGCAATAAACACAATTACTTTTAAATATGAAAAAGCTGATAACTTTTTTTTATGTTATGATGACCTGGGCTGTTATTGGGCTGGTTGTTTCAATGCCATATTCCCTTTTTGTCTTGTGCTAATGTTTTCTTCATTGGCAGATGACCCTCACAGAAATCCACCAAATGGGAGTTATAATCGGCACCAGTGGTGTCGGGTACAAAGCTGGAGGAGAGTAACATTAACCTACATTCCTTACCCCAGGGTAAAAGGCAAGAATCTTGTAAATACAGGGTGGGCAACTTGTGGCCTTCCAGATTTTTTGGACTCCAACTCCCATCAGCCTCTGTGGCCCTGACGGTGCCAGGTTGGGGGTGATGGGGGTTGTAGTCCAACAAGCCAGGAAGGCGACAGGGTCGGGAAGGCCAGGCTGAGGGATAAAATGCCTCATTTATTCCCCAAACTACGAGGAGGGGGCGGCGGCCTTTATTACAAATCCACACACACACACACCGACTCTGCCGGGCCTGAGGAGGAGAGTGCCGCTGAGGGGACGTAAAGACCCCAAACTCGCTCGCCTCCCTCCACCGTCAGCCACACAGACATCCCCGCTGCCTGGAATCTCACCGGCTCGACGACGACAAGGCCTCGCTCGCTCCTCCTTTCCTTCCCTTTCCCGGCTTCGAGGCTTCCCGCGCTCTCGGTTTGAGGCGGAGCCAAATGGCGGCGTCGGCGTCAGAGGCCAGGGCCGGCCTTCCCTTGTCGGCCTCCTCCTCCTCCTCACCACACGCCTCAGTCCCTCCTTCCCGGGCCGGCTGGATTCTGTCACCGGCGGCGATGGGGGCCAAGCGATGGCGGTGCCTGAGGTGACTCGGGCCGCCTGGGAGAAGGAGCGAAGGCGGCGCCGGAGCCCAGCAAGCGAGAAGGGAAAACCCGCTGGGCCTGATCCGGCTCCTTGGAAGCCCTCGAAGCCTTTGCTCCTTCCTTCCCCACCGCCATTCACGTCCCCCCTCACCCTCTCCTTCTCCTCTCCATCCTCCTCCTCCTCAGCCCCATCCATCGTCCACTTCCCCCCCATCATTTTAATACTTCTTTCTCCGCCTCGTCCTTTCCACACGACAACTCCCTTCACAATTCTCTCCCCTCCTTTCCCCCCATTTCCCCCATTAATATCTTCTTCTTCTGCACCCCCGCCTTCCTTCCTCATCTTCTTTAAACTCTCCCTTTCCCTCTTGGGGCAAACATGGCGGCGGCAGCACATTAGGGGGTTCAGTTGAACCCTCTGCACCCCCTGTGCGCACGCCAATGGTTGCAGCCCCTAAGAACATAAGAGCCCGGATGCTGGATCAGATCAAGGGTCTATCTAGTCCAGCACTCTGTTCACACAGTGGCCAACCTGCTGTCATCCAGGGAACCACAAGTAGGACATGGTGCAACAGCACCCTCCCACTCTTGTTCCCCAGAAACTAGTGTATACAGGCTTACTGCCTTTGATACTAGAGATAGCAGATAACTATCAGGACTAGTAGCCATTGATAGCCTTTGGCTCCAGGAATTTATCCAACCCCCTTTTAAAGCCATCCAAATTCGGGGTCATCACTACATCTTGTGGTAGAGAATTCCAAAGTTTAACTGTATGCTGTGTAAAGAAGGCCTTCCTTTAATCTCGCCTGAATCTCTCACCACTCAGCTTCATGGGGTGACCACATGGGGTTCTAGTATTATGGGAGAGGGAGAAAAATATCTCCCATAAGACTTCATATCTTTGAGCCAGTTTTGGAGACTTATAATTTGTGATAACTGCAGTTTTGGATTTAATAGTTGTAGCGTATGTTGAATTTGTATGCATGTCTGACATGCATGAATCATCATAAATTGTATACAAATGTAAGGGGTTTTCTGGGCAGATAATACAGCATTTTACTTGGTATTATCGTGTGTGTAAAATAGCCCTTTCTAGTGTGACATGAAAATGTCATCTTCCTTGGTGGGGGTGGGGTGGGAGGTGGAATTGAAAAGACTTTATTGAGGGTTGCATATACTGTATAGTGCCCCCCATCAAAATAGTCCATTTTGAGCACCAAAGGTCTTAATGATATAGGGCAGGATACAAATGTTTTAAATAAATAAATAATCCCATTTGTCATAATAGCTAAACTTTTAAGAAAGCAGACTAAACAGTGAAAGGGAGCCCTCTTCTAGCAGTAGGGCTAGGTGCTTCATAAGTAATGCAGGACCAAGATATGAACATCTTTGCTGACCAAGGAGAAGTGTGGGAGCATGGAGAGTAAATTGCAAGCAAGCACATCATCACTGAGGCTTAAGCTTTGGGAAGCTAAAGCCAACATGAAATAGCCTTAATAACTCTGGTCTTACACTGGCAGTTTTTTAAAAATAAAAATTCAGCGAATTGTATTGTTTTATGGTGTTTATTTGTACTATTGTGTAGTTTATGGTTTAAACTTTATAGCATTTTTTTCTGTTCTGTTCATTATGGATTTCTGTATTGGTGTGAGGCTTTAAGATGCTTTGAGACTCCTTCCTGTGGTTGGAAGTGACATACAGATTTAATAAATAATGACAATATAATAACTCTTGAGCAGGGGCTTTGCAAACTGGCCCTGAGCGAACAAGTCTCCTCACCAGCCTGCCCTGCCACCTCCTCAGAGGAGAAGGAGCAGCCCCTGCGCTCTCCTCCATAGCTCTTGCCTTCAGCAGATGTGCCTCGTGCTGAACTGCATGAGGCCAAGCCTGCGGTTTGTCATGGCGCTTGCCTGAGGGGAGGAGAGACGTCGGTTAAACTGTCACTGGGAGGCTCTGCTGGGCATGCGGGCCGCTGCCGTGTTCCCTATCCCCCCGCGTGGCAGTGCTGAGGAAGGGCCAAAGGAGGGAGGGAGGGAGGGAGGGAGGGAGGTGGTAGGCCCAGCCCACCACGCACTCTCCTCCGCCCCTCACCACCACAGGCCCCACCAAGGCAGCAGTAGCAGCAGAGGCAGCAGCGGCCTACTAGGCCGTGCTCTGCTGATGTCTCCACTGCCTGGCCAGGAAGCAGACAAGCCAAGGCTAGCAGCAGGTGAGAAGGGCAGCTCTGTCTCCAGGTCCCCCAAGCTCAGCTCAGCCAGTCCAGAAGCCCCCGATGTCCCACTCTCTGGGCCTGCCCCATGGAATTGCTTGCCTGCCCCGCAGCCCAACCTTCTTCCCCAGTTGCCCCAAGGGTCTCTCCCCATTTTCCCCTGCCCCACAGCATCTAAACTGGTGGCCCAGTAATTCCCACACCTTCCAAATATTCCTGCTTTCTCAGCCTTTGTACAATGCTGGTGCCAAATTTGTAACATGACTGGGGTATATCCTCCAAATGTACCTGTTTGACTGGCAGTATACCTGTTTCTTTACTACTAACAGCACTTTGAAAATTCTGGAAAATCATAGTTTTTGTGAAGAATGTCTGTAAACTACAGAGATGTGCAATATATATTTCATGTTTTCAAAGAGAAGCTTTTAAGAACTTTTTATGTTCTTAGACCCCAAGGATATGGTGGGTATTATTTGCTTGCTTTGTGCTCCATTGCAAAGAGCTACTTTCACGTAATGTAGAACAAGGACAAGTTTACCTCATATCATCTGAGAAATGCTTGAGTATAATGAAGTCTTTGTATGGAGAGAGGTCCTCCATTGTACATTTAATAAGGCAACCCATAAGACTTCATATCTTTGCTCCAATTTTGGAGACTTATAATTTGTGATAACTGCAGTTTTGGATTGAATAGTTGTAGCATATGTTGAATTTGTATGCATGTACTTGTATGCATTTGTATGCATTCAAAATTCTTCAACCAGAATACATGATGTACATATTAGCATTTTCCTTTCTTCAAATGCAACCCACTGAGAACTTTTTTCTGGGGTAATAAATTGGGATGAAATACTGGCATAATCATGCACATGATATAATGATATAAACACTATTACATTTATTTATTTAAGGTATTTTCATGCCACTTGTCTGACACCCACCAAGGCGGTGTACAAACAAATTTTAAAAATAAACCAAGGGGCTGTCTATACGTGGGGAAAGCCTTGCAGAAGCTGTGGATCTGTGCCGCATCGGTTAGACGATGCAAGCACAACTTTGCAGCCACCGTGGGACTTCCCTGCAATGCAACAGTTTGAAAAAGTTGGGGATTTACCCTGACTTTTTCAGTCGGAGTGACGTCAATACAGCACTTCCGCTATGTGATGTTGCTCCAGGGCCAACCCAATGCTTGGAGGAAAGCAACTGGCGATTGGTCACCTTCCACCAGGAAGAGGGCGGGGGTGGCTCCCATACCTGGTTTAAAAGCCAAGTTTAAAAGCATTTTGTTCCAATTACTGGCAGAGGTTGGTCCTCTCTCGTCTGCCCCTACAGCCTAGAACCTTAAAGGGCAATTCGTACCGTTCTTGAAATACAACATGTTACCTGACAGTTGGCATGGGGTGTGCCGATCATTATCACAATTTTCCGCTTCTATATTCTATAGGTGTGGGTGCCATCCAGACTTACTGATTCCTGTGATGCATCATAGCCACATGTTTTTAGCGTTCAAAGATTAGTGAATCTTTGCATAAAATGTTTAAAATATCTGCATCAGTAACTTGTCATGCATTAACTACCTTCTCATTCTGCCTGACACAAACACTTACACTGCTGCTTTATAACAGTATTGAAGTGCCATTTTCAAACCACTTTCATAGTGTTATATCCTGCTTGGTGTAGATCGGGCCCTGGGTAACTCAAAAGAAGTGCCAGCTCCTTTGCTAATGCAAGTTGGCCAGTAAAATATACCACCTTATCTGCTTTGTATCTCTTTAATCTTTGGGACTGATGTGGCAGTGCCTGCCTATGTTGGGCCTCAAGTCTGAATCACAGGACAACTATCCAATTTCAGGATGGGAGGTTCTCTTTCAGCAGCATGTCAGCTCTCCTGCCCTTGAGGGTGGCTGGCCATTGCTAGCAAGGAGGCAGAAGACTCCCATTGGGACAAAGGTCTTTGGCTTGAATTTATGGCAGAGGTTGGCGCATTGATACCTTCAGTACAATATCTCTTACTGAGGTGTAGTTCACACATTTCTTTCTGTGGTAGAAAATCCACATATGACTTTTATTATTACTTCTTCATTTCACTGCATTGCAGGTATTACATTTATATCTGCCTTTCCTCCAAGGATCCCCCCCCATTTATTTTCACAACAGCCCTTTGAGGTAGGTTAGGCTGGGCAATAGTGACTGAGTGACCTTGGTGGCCAACTGGGGATTTGAAACTGGATCTCCCCAGTCCTAGTTCAACACCACTACAGCGGTGCTACACCACACTAATTTCACATCTTTCCCTGTTTTTACATAGCCTGGCTTTGAATGTTTCCTCTAATTTGGCAACTGAGGAGATTTCCTGAGACTTTATCACAGTGGTTCCCAAACTTTTTCAGGTAACCGCCCCCTTGGTTCCACAAACTCATGCCCAGTGCCCCCTACCTTACACTATAAAAATCATTATTCAGAATAGCGGTTTTCAATGACCCACTAAGGAAGATAATAACAATAAAATTCAAAACAGTAACAATTAATTGAATATTTATTCAAAATCCAATTACATTTATTTAGTTTATTCAATTAAACATAATTGATGAACTTCATCCAGTGATAGTATCTTTTCA
Source organism: Elgaria multicarinata webbii (assembly GCF_023053635.1). NCBI lineage: Eukaryota > Metazoa > Chordata > Lepidosauria > Squamata > Anguidae > Elgaria > Elgaria multicarinata. The sequence goes on along the minus strand of NC_086184.1, from coordinate 34,083,877 downwards.
AAGTCCGATAGTCATTTAGCAAGAATATTAGATATCACATTTAGTAACTAGGGTAGAGTACCTCACTATTCTGTAAATACTTAATGTGATGGATGGGCTTGATAAGTGATATCAGTCTCCCAATGTCTGGTTTAAAGTCACTTAACAAGAGTCTTAAATCACCATGTTTAGTCATCTGGAGTCCATTTCTTTGCTTGGAGAGAAGTAGGCAGACCACACTAAAACCACATTCCACCAAATATGATGATGGAAATGCAACCAGGAGCTTCTGAATCACTCTCCATAGTGCAGGATAACGATCAGAAATTTCCTTCTGTAACCAAAACTCCTGGTATGATTTCTTAAACTTTGGCTTCAGCTCAATGTCATTTTGTAGCTCAGTTAGTTCTTCCTGCACTACTCCAACTTCCTCAATATCTGAAAATGATGGGAAGCACCCGCCACAGGCTTGCTGAGGGAGGGAAAAGAGAACAAACACCTCTGTTTTGCAGCCGACATGGCGGGGCACACCAAGCAGGTGTGAACGCTCTTCATTAGCGTTTTTTCAATTCACCTTTAAAAGAACTCTTCTTAAACAGTATTAATACATGTGTGGATTCTTCCCCTATATGGCTTGGGAGCAAACTACCTTCTCCCATAAAAATGTTCCTGGGTTTTAAGGCCTGGAGAAGCGCTTCTCGGAAAAGACCGCCTCAAGCACCCCCGCCTCCCCCTTGCCTCTTAACACCCCCCCCCTGCAATCCCACTGCCCCCAAGGGGGCAGTACCACCCACTTTGAGAACCACTGCTTTATCACCTAAAAACAAATGTACTTTTCAGCCCCAGTCCTTGAGGAAACACCATTCTCTGTGCCTGAAGCACATTCTGCAATGTGGGAGGCTCATCTGAATTTATTTGGAGATGACAAGTTAATTGTTGTCAGGGTTATGTGTTTTGGCAGGGAGCAGAACTGCTGAGGCTGCAGATCCTGGCTCTCAGGCCCTGCAGCACTGGTGCCACTGTAGAGGAAGCCATTGTTGGAGGGGAGGGGAGGGGAGGGGAGGGCACATCGAGAAGCTGCCCTTGCTCCACTCCCACGCATACAGCTACACACCAGTATGAGCAGCAGTGGCAAATCAGCTCTGAGCATGTGTAGATGCCTGCCTTCTGCTTACATTTGAAGCTCGTGCCCATGGAACTTCCCCACTTTTAAATTTTGAGTATAGATTTGAGTTCCAGTCTTGGCTATCTCACTAAACTGGAGTTAGATTTACTAGCCTTTCTGATGATTGAAGTCTCTCAGAAAAGGGGAGTGGGGTGCAGCCAAGGTTTCAGTGGTTAGGAGACAGAAGATGTCCTGTACTGTTCCAGCCTCCCCCTCCAGGTCCTAGCCTTTTGTGCCTGCTCAGCCTCCCCCCTCCGTTGTCTCTTTCACTTACGTGAGATGTAGTATCCTAATTCTTGCTGAAATAGTCTAGGCACTGGGTAAATGTGAATAATACAATTCAAAGAAATCACACAAACATTTAAAATTTATGAGACTTAAAAGTGTTTGCACATGTCTCTAAAAGTGCTTCATTTGTTTATGTGCTTTGAATGAAGGGGTTGGATTGGTATCACAAGGAGGGATTGCTGGGCCTGACCTAGCTTTACCACCAAGAAACAAAGCAGAGTGCTTGCTCCAAGCAGCAAATGAGTTCCAAAGACTATTTCTTTGATCTTTTCCTTACTGAAGAAAATCTGTTAAGGAAAAAAAGATGGAATTGCTGCACAAAGTCTTCTGTTTGATACCAATAGGAGCCCTCCATCTAGCAGCCCTGGTAGCATTGGTGTGACTTGGATCTTTCTCAATGGGCCACACAATCGTGGTTGGTCTCCAAGGCTCCCAATTTTGGGATCCCATTTCTAGTTGGAGGTGACAGAGTGAAACTGGCTTTCCCCATTTTAGACACTTGCTCCCCTGCACGCACACACACACACAGCTTCTAGGAAGCTTCTTTTTCATAAATCATTCCTAGGGACACCTTACAAGCATGCAGTGTTGCAAGGTTGAAGCAGCAGTTCCAAAAGCACTTCTAGTATGCCCTCTGACTCTTTCTCTCATACACCCCCACACACATTCACTGATGCTACAATAATAATAGTTTAACAGCAGCCCCACCCTGCTCAGTTAGGAGAAGGATTTTGCAGTGTAAGCTGTCTGCCACCACTCTGTCGGGACTAGGTGAGTGCTTCACTCACACGGTGCAGGAGATGGTGGAGACTCAGAATGGCACACAAATGAGTGATGATGCCCACAAGGCCATTCGTCCACGTCTTCTGCCTGAGAGTCCAGTTCTGAACTGCTCTGTGTTCTCTCATTCTCTTGACAGGATTCCCAGTCCCTGGACGGGTGTATCCAAAGTACGCTGTCGGTGCTCTACCCCCCTTTCAAGATCACAGCAGCCACTGTTCTGTGTCAGGTTTTTGACGTGGTGGAGAAGACATACTGTGGGGATGGCCTGCGCTACCTCATCGACTTCCTGATTCCAGCCAAGCACATCTTGCAATGTGTCCAGCAGGATGCCTGTGTAAGTATCTTGCTGCCTCTGGACTGTTCCAGAAGATTCTACTAGCACTGCAGGCTGGAGCTGAGCACCCATGACGCTTGTGGTCTTGATCATAATCAGCAGCTAGGAATTAGGGCAGAGGAGCAGTGATTTAGCAGGATCAGACCTATAGCCTAGGAATCCGTAAGGGACATGACCCTCCTCTAGGGTGAGCATTTGGAAAGGAGGACAAGGCTCCTGTATATTTAAGACTCATATAGAAAAGGGAATTTCAGCAGGTGTCATTGGTATGCATGCAGCAGCTGGTGAAATTCCCCCTTCATCACAACAGTTAAAGCTGCAGGAGTCCTGCCCTCTTTTGTATCTGGTTATGCTAGGCAGGGCTCCTGCAGCTTTAACTGTTGTGATGAAGGGGGAATTTCACCAGCTGCTGCATGCTTACCAATGACACCTGCTGAAATCCCCTTTTCTATATGAGTGTTAAAGATACAGGAGCCCTGTCCTCTTTTCCATATGCTCACCCTAGAGGAGGGTCCTGTTCCAGATCCCCCGACTCCCTCAAGTTGCATTGAACAGAAATGTTGTATTTTGGAATCTCTAAATGTACCGAGCAGTTAGATGTTTATCACGTTGAATAATTATGTCACTGACTAGTTTAAGAAAACCAATGCTCTTGCAGGTGACTCTTTTTTTTTTTAAACCAAGGTACTATATGTCCTCTGCTGCCCTCTTTTTTTCCAGTAGTCTCCTCCCACCTCAGGGCCAGGCCATACACTGACAGACTAGCTTGAGGATCAGGCCTGAGCATTAGCAACACATTTTGCTGTTCAGTTACATATCAATGTAAGAAAAAGAAGGGCGGGGAGGCTTGTAGGAGCTGCACCTCCTTGGACAGGTGTGCATGGATTCTGCAGCTACTCTCCACTGGGCAGCAGATAGTTGGGTGTCTGTTAGATTTCTGTTGCTAGCATTTGGGATTCTCTTGATAAAACAGTGCCAGACAGTAGTCTGCTCAGAAATCTTGCCAATGCTCTCCTTTGATTGCTGCCACAATGTTTGCAGCAAGGAGACGTCTTACTCAGTAGCAACTGAGGCTCTGAGAGTGGTCGGTTGGTGCTGAGTGTCAGGCTCTGCTTTACCATGGCCTGTGTGCAAACTTAGAGCTGGCTCAAGACTCTGGTACCTGAGGTGGAAGATCCAAATCGCCCCTTCCCTCCTCACTACCCCTTACTGCCGCTTGTTCATTTTAGCAGGAGAAATGTTGGTACTTGAGGTGAACCATGGGTCAGATAGGTCTTTCCCCCACTATCATGTCCTTCATGACACCTAAAATCTGCTGCCAGAGGGGACCACCCTCAGCTGTTTATGTGTACAGATCCACAAAGCTGGAACTTGTACTGGCAGACTATATCCAAGTCAGAGGGGCTGTAGTTCAGTGTTAGATCCCCTGCTTTGCCTGCCAGAGGATCCAGATTCAGTGCCCGGTTTCTCCAGGTAGGGCTGGGGAAGAATCCTACCTGAAACCCTGGAGAGCCATGCTGCCAGTCAGTGTCAATAGTACTGGGCTAGATGGACCAAGGACCTGACTCAGTATAAGGCAGCTTCTTATGTCCCTAAGGATCTGAAACACAGCACACAGGCGTTTAAGGTGGTAAGGCTCTTTCCTGTGGAGGGGAGGACATAAAATATCCACAAAAGTGTCCTGCTACAAATACCATTTTCTGCTGCCCCTTGTAATTAAAGAGAGCTGAAGTCTGTTGAACTCCGACAGAGTCCCGTGCTGCTCCTCCCTCTTCTTCTTCTTCTTCATCTTCTTCGTCTTCTTTGCATTTCTATACCACCTCATAGCCAAGGCATAATTGTACACACCTTTTTAATGTCACCCTTTAGTCACCTTTTTTCTAAGCTAAAAAGCCCCAAATTGTTTTCAACTGCCCAGGGAGCTTCAGCTGCTATTTGCACAAATTCAGCTGTAATTTGGGCAAACTTGGCTGTAATTTGCATATATTGCTCAAAAAATTGCACATATTGTAGAACCTTCCCTCCAAAATTTGCAATTCCCAGAAAATCCGAGAACTGACCCGACTCACCACAGATCTAGTTGGGTGTTACAGATGGAGCCGAAACAAGGTCTGGGAGCCAAGCTTAGGAAAACTCATCAACTTCACCCCGAAACGGACTTCTCTGACATGCCTAGAGAAGAGCTCAGAGCCAGGCTCCCAGGCAGCTGGGTGCTTTGAGGTTTCTAGGAAGAGGGCAGGTCGAAGCTGGAGCCAGGCCTCTGAAACACTCTTGGGCAGCAGTTGGATTCTTCTTCGTGGTCTCTGTGCATCACACATATGGGCTCTGCGCCTGCGCAGGGCCAGGTTCGGAAACTTCTAAAGCTGAAAACGTTTTAGGCGGGAACCCCTCCCCCACTGTCCACTGAGCATGCTCAGGGGTTCCCGCCTAATCCCCTTAGTTCTCTTCAACCGCCTGTAGGGTCAACAGCGTTTGGAGACTTCTCTGTTTTGGTATCGTTATACCTTAGCTGAAAAATACTATTTTTCTTCCTTTTCTTAATTCTACAGTTTTCTAACCTTTTCTATATAGTTATATATATATAAAAAAATTAGTTGTTGTTCGTTACCTTAGCCTTGGTGCCTATGGCACTACAAGGCCTCTTCAAAAAGTGCTCCGGTTGTGGGCAGAAGATTTCCCAAACCGACGGACATTCTCGGTGTTTGCTGTGTTTGGGGGAGACACATGTTGTCAAGTCCTGTTGTTTTTGCCTGAAATTCTCGAGGCAAACCAGGAAGAACCGATCTGATCGCCTTCGGGCGTTACTTTGGGAAAAGGCGTTGGAGGCAGTGGAGAAACCGAGCACGTCTCGACGCTTCAAATCTCCTAATACAATGGAGTCTGTGCCCCAACCTCCTCCATCACGGAGTGATGCCTTATCGGTTCCCCCCTCCTCCTCCTCTCTTTCCGCCTCGTCAAAAGCGGCCAAGAAAATATCTAAGAGAGCGAGAGAGCACGTTGGGCCCGAAGAACCCCAACGGAAGAAAAGCAAACTAAAATCAAAGGAGGGAAAGAAAAAATCGACAAAGTCAAAACCGTCGATACCGACGGCTCCGATACCGACGACTCCGGTAACCGAAGCGCACTACGGCACCGAGGAGCCCGATATCGAGACTTTCCCTGCAAAAGACACCTCCAATATCGGCGAGTCCGATACCGATACTTTTGGTACCGAGAGCCTTCTCGATACCGAGACGGGCAACTCCGTCTTCCCCACCGGCCTTGACACCGTCACAAACGGAGCAAGTAATGCCGTCTCCAGTACAGCCTTTCAATATCATTACGGTACCGGCAGAGGAGACAAGTTTAAGGGCATCAATCTCGGAAGGAGAGATTAGAGGCTCCTCACAGGATCTGACAATGGCAGAAGAGGGTCCTACCTCCCCTCGATACCGCCAGAGCCAGCAACAAACCGTCGATACCGATGGACATCGGTACTGACAAGGACATCGGTACCGAGACTTCGATACCGACATGTATCGATACCGAGACACGCCAAACCCCGACACCGACGGCCGTCGGTACCAACCAGTATCCCCTTATGGCTACAACCGGGATCATTCACCAGCGTCGATGCATTCTGCTCAATTCTGGCATCCTCCGGATTATCCTCCATACCAAGACGAGGATTGGAGACATAGGCAAGAGCAAGACTTCTATTATTATCAGGAGCATTATGCCCCGTACCCGCATTTCCGGCAACCCCCGTCTGAGACAGTTTCCCCCCCCACCTGCGGAAGACAATGTCGCTATGCCACCGCCACCGCAGCCTTTGGTACCGAGGCCTCCGCCTCAACGGGTGCAATTTACAGCACCGACAACGACAGTACCGTCACAGGCTTTGCAAGCCTTGCCCGTGCCTAGAATGAGGGAAGGTGCTCTAGATGATTCCTCTGATGATGATTATCACTCAGACTCCTCTCAGGAGTCATCACCCCCACCATCGATCCCTTCACCGGATGACTTCGTCGTGGCCACAGATGTAATTTCAGACTTTGTAGTTCTGGGAAGGAAACTGAAGAACTTTGGGGCCCAGGTAGTTTTCTCATCCATCCTCCCAGTTCTTGGAAGAGGATTAGAAAGGGAAAGAAAAATACTCCGGATGAACGACTGGCTTCGAAGGTGGTGCTGTTGTGAGAGTTTTGGATTCTGGGACCACGGGCTACACTACTTGGAACATGGACTGCTGGCAAGGGATGGGTTGCACCTCACAAGGGCTGGAAAGAATGAGTTCGGCCACAGCATGAAGAACTTCATCAGGAGGGCTTTAAACTGAATCTTGCGGGGGTGGGAGACGTAAATTTTGAGGCAACAATGGATGAAGGCCAATGCACCACAGTACAGAGAACAGCTCCAACAGAGTCCCAAAATAGTGTCTGCAACAAGGTAGGAACAAAGCCAGACTATAAAACACATGGTCTTCGATGTCTATATACTAATGCCCAGAGCATGGGAAACAAACAGAATGAACTTGAACTCTTATTACATGAAGGCAAATATGACTTGATAGGTATAACTGAAACTTGGTGGGATGACTCCCATGACTGGAATATAGCAATTGAAGGATATAACTTGTTCAAAAAGAACAGAAGAAATAGAAAGGGAGGTGGAGTTGCACTATATGTTAAAAATACCTATCCCTGCACAGAAATACAGGCGGATGAGATTGGGAGCCCCGTCGAGAGCGTCTGGATTAAAATAAATGGGGCTAGGAATAAAAAGAATATGATAATCGGAGTCTACTACCGACCACCCAATCAAGGAGAAGATGAGGACGAAACTTTTGAGAAACAAATTGCCAGTGTTTCAAGGAAGTGTGATGTAGTAGTGATGGGGGACTTCAATTACCCTGATATTATTATTATTATTATTATTTATTTATTTATTTATTTATTTATATAGCACCATCAATGTACATGGTGCTGTACAGATTACACAGTAAATAGCAAGACCCTGCCGCATAGGCTTACAATCTAATAAAGTTGTAGTAAACAATAAAGAGGGAAAGAGAATGCAAACAGGCACAGGGAAGTGTAAACAGGCACTGGGTAGGGTGAAGCTAAACAGTATAGAGTCAGAACAAACTCAATATTTAAAAGCTATAGGGAACAGAAAGGTTTTTAGCTGAGTTTTGAAAGCTGTGATTGAGTTTGTAGTTCTCAAGTGATCTGGAAGAGCGTTCCAGGCGTAAGGGGCAGCAGAAGAAAAAGGACGAAGCCGAGTAAGGGAAGTAGAGGTCCTTGGGCAGGCGAGAAGCATGGCATCAGAGGAGCGGAGAGCACGAGCGGGGCAATAGTGTGAGATGAGAGAGGAGAGATAGGCAGGAGCTAGGCCGTGAAAAGCTTTGAAGGTCAATAGGAGAAGTTTGTATTGGATTCTGGAGTGAATTGGAAGCCAATGAAGAGATTTCAAAAGTGGAGTGACATGGTCAGAGCGGCGGGCCAAGAAGATGATCTTAGCGGCAGAGTGGTGGACAGAGACCAGCGGACTGATGTGAGACGAAGGAAGGCCAGAGAGAAGAAGGTTGCAGTAGTCCAACCGAGAGATAACCAGTGCGTGAACGAGAGTCTTGGCAGAAGAGACAGACAAAAATGGTCGGATCCTGGCAATATTATAACGGAAGAAACGACAGGATTTAGCTACTGCCTCGATATGAGGAATAAAGGAGAGCGAGGAATCAAATATAAAGCCAAGACTACGAGCTTCCTTGACCGGAGTAAGCGTGACATCGTTGACAGTAAGAGAGAATGAGAGGAGAGGGGAAGGTTTAGGAGGAAAAACAAGCAGTTCGGTTTTTGCCATATTAAGTTTCAAACGACGATGAAGCAGCCAGGCTGAGATATCAGAAAGGCATGCCGAGATACGATCGTGAACATCAGGAGAAAGTTCCGGAGATGATATCTGTTGGGAGACCATTACTGCCAAAAGCGGCCCTTCCAAGAAATTCCTGACATGTATGGGTGATAACTTTCTCCTACAGAAAGTGGTGGAAGGAACTAGAGGCTGGGAAGCCAGCAGCCCACCTCCCTCTTCAACATTTTTATTAATGATTTGGACGAGGAGGTGCAGGGAACGCTGATCAAATTTGCAGATGACACAAAATTGGGTGGGATAGCTAATACCCTGGAAGACAGAAACAAACTTCAAAGTGATCTTGATAGGCTGGAGTGCTGGGCTGAAAACAACAGAATGGAATTTAATAGGGATAAATGCCAAGTTCTACATTTAGGAAATAGAAACCAAATGCACAGTTACAAGATGTTGTAAACCGCCCAGAGAGCTTCGGCTGTGGGGCGGTATATAAATGTAATTAAATAAAATAAATAAATAAATAAGATGGGGGATACTTGGCTCAGCAATACTACAAACAAGAAGGATCTTGGAATTGTTGTAGATTGCAAGCTGAATATGAGCCAACAGTGCGATATGGCTGCAAGAAAGGCAAATGCTATTTTGGGCTGCATTAATAGAAGTATAGTTTCCAAATCACGTGAGGTACTGGTTCCTCTCTATTTGGCCCTGGTTAGGCCTCATCTAGAGTATTGTGTCCAGTTCTGGGCTCCACAATTCAAGAAGGACGCAGACAAGCTGGAGCGTGTTCAGAAGAGGGCAACCAGGATGATCAGAGGTCTAGAAACAAAGCCCTATGAAGAGAGACTGAAAGAACTGGGCATGTTTAGCCTGGAGAAGAGAAGATTGAGGGGAGACATGATAGCACTCTTCAAATACTTAAAAGGTTGTCACACAGAGGAGGGCCAGGATCTCTTCTCGATCCTCCCAGAGTGCAGGACACGGAATAACGGGCTCAAGTTAAAGGAAGCCAGATTCCGGCTGGACATCAGGAAAAACTTCCTGACTGTTAGAGCAGTGCGACGGTGGAATCAGCTACCTAGGGAGGTTGTGGGCTCTCCCACACTAGAGGCATTCAAGAGGCAGCTGGACAACCATCTGTCAGGGATGCTTTAGGGTGGATTCCTGCATTGAGCAGGGGGTTGGACTCGATGGCCTTGTAGGCCCCTTCCAACTCTGCTATTCTATGATTCTATGATTCTATGATTCTAATTTCGCCCTCTGAGGACTTGACCCATTTTACAGATCAAGTGCAAAGAATGGTGACGTCCCTGGGGATAGAAACTTCTCAGCCATTGGAGAAGTTAAATGATCCAGTATACGACGATCTATACTGTGAATCGGCCACCCCAGCGTCAATCCCATACCTGCCTGTGCTATTGCGCACAGCCCAACAATTGTGGAAAATGCCCTCCTCTATGCCACCAACGTCGAGGAAGTTAGATAACATCTACAAAATACAGGAAAAACCAGCACCGTTTCTTTTCACCCACCCCAAGCCTAACTCAATCATAGTTGAGGCATCCCAAGGACGCACTCAGAGAAAACACAACGCTCCGGTTGACAAGGAGGGTCGGAGGCTGGACGGCTTGGGGAGGAGAATTTATTCTTCCACATCTTTGTCACTGAGTGCACAATTATCAAGCCACTATGGCCAAATATCAATCCTTTCTATGGGAAAAGATGGCATCTCTCTCTGCATATCTGCCAGACGATCAAAGAGAGCTGTCTAATGTGTTTTATACAGAAGCCATGAGGCTGTCACGCCAACAACTTAATACAGCGAGACACGCCACTGACTGTGCTTCAAAAGCAATGGTACCCTCCATTGCGCTAAGACGACACGCATGGCTTAGGTCCGCAGGACTTTCTCAGGAAGTGCGCACCAGGATAGAGGACCTCCCCTTCGACGGGGAAGGGTTCTTCCATTCGTCCACGGACGAGTCTATGGAGAGCATCCAGAAAGCCAAAAATACGGCTAAGAAAATGGGGATTGGTCAGCAGCAACAACAGCTTCAGAGACCATTCCGCCAGAGGCGCTGGCCCAGAACACAACAGCAGTTCCAACCCAGGCAACAGCAGTTCCAACTGCAAGACCGCCCTGCTGCATACCAACCTCAGGGTCAGTACAGAAGGCAGCAGTACCCGGGTCAGTTTAAGCAAAGCAAAAGCAAGCCTGACCCAAACCAAAGACGGCGTCTTTGACTGTCTTACGCCAAACAGCCTAACACCTAAGTTTGGTGACATCCTTGCCCCTTTTTTCTACAATTGGACCACTATTACATCCGACACATGGGTCCTTAACATCGTATCTCAGGGCTACAAAATAGAATTCTCCACTCCCCCTCCCCTCGGAACCGCAAGGTTCTCACCACCTACAGACGCTCTATTACAAGAGACTACGTCTCTGTTGGATAAGGGCGCCGTAGAGCGATTACCAACTTGCGCACTAGGAGGCGGGTTCCATTCCCGCTACTTTACGGTTCCGAAACGGGATGGGGGGCTGAGGACTATTTTGGACCTCAGGGAGCTAAACAAGTTCATCAACCCTAAAAAATTCCGGATGAACTCTTTAGCAAGCATCCTGCCTTTCCTCTCCCAAGGGGACTGGTTCACATCTATAGACCTTAAGGATGCATATTTCCATGTATCAATCTATCCCGATCATCGCGAATACCTTAGGTTCATAGTAGGGGAGGACGTTTTCCAATTCAAAGTGCTTCCTTTTGGGCTTTCTACTGCACCCCGAGTCTTCACAAAGTGTATGGCACCAGTTTGCGCCTTTCTGAGGACTCGAGGGATAGAAATTTACCCCTACTTGGACGATTGGCTGATAGTGGCTAATACGGAGCAAGAAGCCGCCCGTAATACCCACCTCACCATCAAATTACTCAACGAATTAGGCCTTTGCATCAACAAGGAAAAATCTAATTTTCATCCGACCCCAAAAATTAAATTCCTTGGAGCAATTCTGGACTCAACCCGCTCCAGGGCTTTCCTCCCAAAGGATAGAGCTAATAAGTTAATTAAGCTCTTCCGCTCAAAAATTACCTCTGCCTTCTAGGTGCAAAGGTTATTGGGTTTCATGGCAGCGACGGTCAACGTCGTCCCTTGGGCACATCTGCACATGAGGCCCCTACAGTTGTGGCTTCTGCGGGAGTACGACAATACATTGGACGCTCACCGAGTGAAATTGTCGCTCCCTGCCAAAATAAAGGACACGCTCCTTTGGTGGACAGTTTTGGCCAACATCACACAGGGCTTGGACTTCAAAACCCCACTGCCATCTCAACATCTAATGACGGATGCGTCCCTATTGGGCTGGGGAGCCCACTGCGGGGATTTAACCATTCAGGAGCACTGGAGCTCCCTCGACAGGAAAAGACACATCAACGTCTTGGAGTTGATGGCTATCCAAAAAGCTCTGTATGCCTTTCAGCAGACCTTATCGGGTCATGTAATCCAGATCCATACGGACAATATGGCTGCTGTCTGGCATATAAACAAGCAAGGTGGAACGAGGTCTATGGACCTGATCTCCCTCACTCTGGACATTTGGCATTGGGCAATTGCCCACGACATAACTTTGTCTGCCATTCATATCGCAGGCCAGGACAACATCCTGGCAGACGACCTCAGCCGCACCTTTGTGGACACGCACGAGTGGCGGATGAAGGATTCTGTGTTGGACATGATCTTTCAGGCATGGGGATAGCCTGTAATAGACTTATTCGCGTCACCAGAGAACGCCATATGCAACCAATACTGCACGTGGGCAGGCCACGGAGCAGCATCTCTAGGAGACGCTTTCGAGAGGACGTGGACAGGACAGCTTCTGTACCTGTTTCCCCCCCCCCCATACCACTCCTCTCAAGAGTCATCGTAAAGCTGCGCAGCGACAACGCCAACGCCATCTTAGTAGCGCCTTGGTGGCCAAGGCAGCCGTGGTTCACTCCGCTACTCAAACTGTCCTTAGCGGAGTATATCAGACTGCCTCAATGTCACAACCTCATATCCAGGGGGAAGGGACTCATCTTCCATCCGGATGTCCAGTCCCTGAATCTGACAGCTTGGCGGATAAGGCAACGTTAGACAACCAACCACTGCCTACTGATGTATGGAATATTATCCTAGCAGCCAGGAAACCAGCTACTAGGAAATCATACGCAAGAAAATGGACAGCATTTTCTGCTTTTGCCCTCAGTAGAAACGAAAACCCGGCTTCAGCACCGATAGCAACACTGCTTTCTTTCCTTTTTTCCCTATTCAAAAAAGGTCTCAAGTTTTCGTCAATAAGAGTTTATTTAGCGGCTATCTCTGCTTCACACTACTGGATTCAGGTCTGTTCGGTCTTCACACACACCCTGTCAAAACGGTTCATGAAGGGCATGAAAAACACCATACCACCAGTGCGCTCCTTTGTCCCTCAATGGAGTCTCTCTGTGGTGCTCAAGGCACTATCTACTAAGCCCTTTGAGCCCCTAGCAAGGACGGGCTTGCGGTTGTTAACTTTCAAGGTGGCATTCCTCGTTGCAGTCACATCTGCTAGGCGTGCCTCCAAACTAGCAGCACTCCACATTGATCCACCTTATTTATTTATTTATTTATTTATTTAAGCATTTTTATGCCGCCGTTCAGCCAAAAAAGGCTCTCACGGCGGCTTACAAAATAATTTCTTGACAGTCCCTGCCCACAGGCTCTACATACCTTGGACGTAAGACGGGCTCTGGCCTTTTACCAGTCCAGAACTACCACTCTCCGGAGATCCCAAAGACTTTTTGTTTGTTATGGGGGCAAGCAAAAGGGACTCCAGGCATCTCCTCAGAGAATCTCTGCTTGGGTAGTCCAGTCTGTTAAGCTAGCCTATGAACTCGCTGGTCTCCCGTTGGAGGGTAAGGTGCGCTCTCACTCTACCAGAGGAGTGGCCATCTCGACAGCTTTTGAGAAAGGAATTGCTCTACCAGACCTCTGTAAAGCGGCTACCTGGTCGACCCCACTGACTTTTGCCAGCCACTACCGTCTGGATGTCAGATCACGTAGAGACTGCGCTTTTGGGCGTGCCGTCCTATCGGCAATTCTGTGAGATTCATCCATCACCTGACACCACCCACCTCCGGGTAGTCAGCTTGTTAATCGCCCATATGTGTGATGCACAGAGACCACGAAGAAGAAAGACAGGTTGCTTACCTGTAACTGTAGTTCTTCGAGTGGTCATCTGTGCAGTCACACAACCCTCCCACCGCCCTCACTATGGTGTCATTAATTTTTGATCACCTGGTGGTTCTCCTCAGTGAGACTGCTTAGGCGGTTTCAGGAACTGAGGGGATTAGGCGGGAACCCCTGAGCATGCTCAGTGGACGGTGGGGGAGGGGTTCCCGCCTAAAACGTTTTCAGCTTTAGAAGTTTCCGAACCTGGCCCTGCGCAGGCGCAGAGCCCATATGTGTGACTGCACAGATGACCACTCGAAGAACTACAGTTACAGGTAAGCAACCTGTCTTTCTCGTGAGGGAGTGAATGAGTGAGAAGGGCTTGGGTGTTTGTGTGTGCATCAGAGAGAAAGAGAGAGAGAGAGAGAATTCTGTGTTGCGTGTGAACGTGCGTGTGTGCATGTGTGTGCCCCCCAACAGACACTAAATGCAGCCCTGTTCTCGCCCAAGCCCCTGCCCAGGATGCAGCCTCTTCGAAGCTGGATGCAGGCCCAGCATCCCTGAGCCTACCACTTTGTGAGGCATCTGTTCCACTGTCCGACAGCAATTACTCTCAGGTCATATGGAGCTGAAATCTTCAGCCCTAAATTCTAGTCCATTCTGGAGAGATTAATGATCTTTCCTTTTCAACTTCTTTTTTTGTCAATCCCTCAGTTTTTGAGAAGTTTCCTCCTTTGTTGCCAAATGTTGGACTTCTTTGGCAGTTTTACACTTAGATACAACTTGGGCAAGAAGATGTGGTACTGTAGTCACCCCCACAGAAATGCAATAAATCGTATTAATATTGAAAAGAATAACAGTTGAGAAGTGCAAGTTCCACTTCCACCCTCTTCTGTGGGTTTTTGCCAGATTGTTCATTCTGCCAAAGTTTTTGGTAGGCACAATAAATTAATTAAGCCACCATCAGCCTTAGAGGACTTTCCCTAAGGGATGCGTGCTTTTATGCCTCTATTTACAGCACACACACCCTTCCCATTTTCTTTGGGTCAGTTGCATCGTTTTTTTTGTTGAGAATCTGCTTGCAGAGAGTTCACCTGGATTTTCTCTTTCCTGAAGGTCCAGTATTGTGGTTTGCTGTTCCGGCACGAGGGCTGGCCCCTCTGCATCCATGAGAAGATTGTAGTCCAGCTTGCCTCCCTGGACTGGCGGATCCTGAGGCCTGGAGACTTCTACCTGCAGGTGGTCCCTTACTTGAAAAAGTCCCCACAAGTCATTGTGAAATGCTTGGCCAAGGACAAACATAATGTGGAGGAGCTTGTGGTGCCTGAAGTTTCCTATACCTCCATCTTCACTGCGGAATGGCTGAGCTGCATCAACAAGGAGAGGGTGGGAACAGCACTGGAGAACTGCTTGCTAGCCTCAGACGATAACATATTCCGGGTGCCGTGGGAAAAAATAGTCAACCCAGAGTTTATCAGTAAGCCCCAAACTATGGAAAAAAATGCAAGTTCTGCTCCTGTGCCTCAATGGTCTTCTTCTCTGGCTTTTGCAGTGGAGCAGCGCCAGAGCAGCCCCCCTGAGGTGGGACCCCCATTTTCCCGTGGGCCAGGAGACAATGTGTTCATGGCCATAACAGAGGAATCTGCGAGAGAAGCTGCCAGCAAAGAGTGTGCAAGCCCTGTGCTGGGGGAGGATCCTGAGTGGGACCTGGAACGAGAATATGTGGAGCTGACAGATGTCTCCCTGCCTACATGCGGGCCCCCAAGGGGATCCACGACTCAGTCAGTTGCTCCCGGTTATTGCACTAAGCCCAGGAGGAGAGCAGAGAAGAGGCCAGTGGCCAGTCAGGACAGCAGCACTCGTTTGCAGAATGGACTTTGTTTAGCACTGACAGCAGAGCCACATAGGCAACGGGAGACTTCAGATGGCCAGGCTAGTCGTGCTGGGAATTGTTTGAAGAAGAAGAATGAAACAGGAAGGGACAAATTGCTACTAAATGGATCTGAAGAGCACCCAGGCTCTGTGTTTGCCAATGTGGCCTCTGAAGCCTCCGGCATCGATGAGCCTTCCCACGCACAGTTGTTACAGGCACATGTGGAGCATGAGCTTGACTGGAGGTATGCCATGTGCAGTTACAATGATGGAGAGGAGGGTGCTGAACGGAAACCTCCAACAGCACCGGAAACATCTGAAACAACAGCAATAGCTCAGAGGAGCAGCTCAGAGTTAGAAAACAGCCACAGGGGCTCTGAGCACTGCTCTGGTGTGCTTGGTATGGAGGCAGCGCAGGAACTAGGCAGCAGCAGCATGAGGAGTGGCAAAGAGCTCCTTTCTGGGTCTCACATGAGACATTTGACAGTTTGTCATAGCTGTGAGGAGACCTCTGGCAGCTCCAGACTGAGCCTGCAGGAAAATGCTTTCCCCCCACCTACAACCACGTCATTACTCCCAGAACCCTCCTCTGGTGTGAGGGTGGCACACAGTCCCATCTCACAGAAACCATCAGATGGGGTTGCAGGGCACTGCTCTGAGCAGCTGGTGTTGCATCCGCTCCCAGAGCAGATGGAGAAGATGGGCCCAAGGCAAGCAGACAAGTTAGCAGGATTGGGCAGAGGACTCACTGGGGACGGAATCCCCCCGTGGCTGGCCAGCCAAAGTCTCCCTGATAACGAGAGACAGCCCAGCTCTAGGCACCCTTTCCCCCTGAAAGGGCAGGCAGCGGAATACCTGCTTGAAGAGGCTGGGCAAGAGAATGGGGGCCGTTGTCCACAGCCAGCAGAGGGTGCTTCTCTGCTCAGCACTTCTGGGACAATGCAGAACAGCCCGGTAGCAAAGCAGAAGGGGGACAGCAGCAGCAGCCCTTCTGGGGAGGCAGAGGCACAGGCTGAGGGCACCTCCAGCCATGGGAACAAGGAAGGGACAGCAGTAGCAGCAGCAGGCTGGATGGGCCAGCCAAGAGAGCCAAAGACTCGGCTGTTGGGAGCCTCCCAGGAGCTGGAACGTTTGCCAGGGCAAAGTGTGGGGAGCAACCAAGCCTCTTCACCAAAAGAGGAGTCAGGCATATGGACCCTCCTGAAAACTGGATTCCAGCCTGCCCCTCTTGAGCCTCCAGAGCAGTGTCAGCCCAACAGGCCGGAGATGGAGGATGCAGATGCACCCTCAGCACCACTGACACTCAGCTTGCCAGGCAGCACAAGGCACGGCACGAGCGGGGACCCAATCACAGGTAAGGATTCTTCATTAGGGAGCCTGCTGCCCTTCCTTCCTTCCTTCCTTCCTCCCTCCCTCCCTCTCTCCCTCCCTCCCTCCCTCGGGGAAGGGGCTTCTGGGCAGAGCGACATCTGTGTGAGAAGGAGCAAGGGACTCTACCAAGGGTGCAGGTGCGAGTCAGCAGAGAGAGTGCAGGCCTCCTGCTTCTCTGATGGCTTGCTGCACCAGGGAGGAGGGATGAACTAATGGACACAGCATTTTTCATCCTGAGAGCATCTGGGCACACTGTTGTGCTGAATATCTGTCCAGTGATTAAACAGCAACACTCCTGACAGGCCTCATTTTCTCTCCTGGTTGAGATTAAAGCAGGATTTTTCACAGGGTGGGGAAACAAGGATTTCTAGCCCTTGTGTCCAATATAGCTCAAAAACCCAAAGGAGAGTGGAGCAAGCTTCTGATGAACAACTGAGCAGAGGGGAGGCTTTGGGCTCAGCACAGCTCATGACCTCCCTCCAGAAATAGTTACTAGTTGCCCTGCCTCAGCTCGTCACCTATTGCCAGAGGTTCTTCACATGTTTGGTAAAGCTTAAAAGTGACTTGAATATACTCCAGCCCAGCCCAGCCCCTGCATATGGCAATCCCATTCTATGTAGGAGCATAGGGTTAGAAGGTGCCTTAGAGGTCATGCAGTCCACCCCACAGCTCCATCCAGGCCCTGCAATGCTCAATGCAGCTACGGCATTCCTTAGACAGTCATCCAGCTTCCACTTAAATATTGCTGACAAAGTAGAATCCACTTCCTCCTGAGGTAGCCTGTTCCACTGTCCCAACTGCTCAAGCCTTTAGCAAGTGAGATCAGTAGCCTTCTTTTATACAGCCTCAGTCTTTCCCCTCCCACTTTACCAAACACCTTTGCCCTTCCCCCCACCCCATACCAAATCCTTAGTTTAGGGTGCAGGATGAGATCTGCAAATATATGCAGATCTGGCAGAACTGGACAATTTATCCTGATCTCAGAATCTGTCATCCTTGCAGAGGATGCAAAGAGACTTGTTCTCTGGGGCATCTGCACTTCATGATTCTCAAGTCCAGGCTAAGCTGACTATGCAGGCAACTGATTGGAGGGCAGCTCATTGTTAGGGGTGTTTCTGAAGCTGCAAGTGATCCAAGAGGATTGATCGCAACATCACAAGGGATCTCAGCTGGAGGACCGTTTGGGTTTAGAAGACTTGCTGCAGCATCCGTGGTGGGAGAGCCTGATACTTTCCAGTATTGAAGGCAGTAAGCCTGTATGCACCAGTTGCTGGGGAACATGGGTGGGGAGGGTGCAGTAGCACCTGTGCCCTGCCTTGTGAGTCCCTGGTCAACAGCTGTTTCGCCACTGTGAAGAATGCTGAACTAGATGGACCCTTGGTCTGATCAGGGCTCTTCTTATGTCCTTATGGTATCCCCCTGAAGCTGAACTATCATTTATGTTGTATACAAGCCTTAGGTGGGGAACTGAGGCTGAGTGTTTCATGTGTCCTTCCTTTGCGCCCACTGGGAAGCCACCACAAGGCAGCCAACCATCATAAAACCCACACCACAGTGCATGCCCTGTAACATCGTTCTTTTCTAATCCCACCCCACTCTATATCCCTTTCCCCACTGCTTCACCTGCCTGCCCAGCTCCTCCACACCTCTTCCCCTCCCCTCCTACCAGAACAAATCAGCCCACATCAGCCAAGACCTTAGGAGCCCACTCCTTCTGGGCCCAATTCAAAGCACAGGTTTTGACCCATAAAAGCATACCAGGCTTGGGACCTCAATACCTGAAGGAAGGCCTTTCCTTCTACGTACCTACCTGCACCCTAAGATAATTTACGGAGGCATTTCCCAGAGTGCCCCTTCAACCTGATGTTCCGAGGGTGGCTATGAAGGCGAGGGCCTTTTCAGCAGTGGCCCCTCCCAAATTTTGGAACACTATCACTTGAGTCATTCACACTCACCTACAATTTGGCACCAGGCAAAGACTCTTTTTAATTTTCCCAAGTCGTTAACAGTCTTAAATCTCATTTTCCTATCAACTGAACATTTTTAATTTCTTTTAAAGATTGTTTTAGTGGGCAGTATCCAGTGGTACCCTTTAACAGAGTAGACCCATTGAAGTGAATGGTCCTAATCTTAGTAGACCGACTACCCTTGGCTACTGCCCAATATCTTTAAAGATTATTAGTACTATTGGTCTCTGCTGACTGACCCTGGTTGGTTTTGGTTTTGGTTTTGGTTTGGCGGTAAGTTTACCCCTCTATGTGTCCAATGATCTCTATGTAAGCAAGCAATTTATAGTTGTGTGCTGGCTTTGGCTTGTAGGGTTGACTTTGATTGCATTATGGTGAAGGACATACGAGACCTTCGTTTTGGTTTGTTCATGGCCAGAACGTCCCCCATTCACATCCCAACTGCAAACACAGATGCAAGCACAATTCGCTTGCTCATTCCTGAGCTTGTGATGCTGGCTTGAGCAGTGCGCACTCTGTTCAAAGGTCCTGCCTTGGCCCTTCTGCTTCTAGCTACTTAAGCTGTAGAGGGAGCCATACAGTGCTGCCAGGGGAAGAGTTCTCAGGCTGCCAGGCGCTCCCTCATGCCCTCCGGCCACATTCTCCTTCCCACGCCCTGTGCTCCACACCCAGATCTGTGTGCATTTCACAGCCAAATAAATCTCCTATAGGAATTACTAATATAAAGCAAAATGCAGCCCTGTTTCCTTATTCTGCTTCTAGGGAGGGATTGAGGTTGGCATTTTCAGTCAGGGACTGGAGAAATCCGGGCTCTATAAGCTGGACTCAAGAAGACACAGTCTTCAGGAAGGGGCTCAGCACACAGGGCTGACGCCACCCACTCAGCCTCAGGAAATCAGGGGATCCTCAGAAGAGCCCTGAGGCTGGAGCAGACCACCTAGTCCAGCATTCGGTTCACACAGTGGCCAACCAGCTGTTGACTTGGGGGCTGCCTTCACGGTGCCCACTTGGCGCCACTCTGCAGCCAAACCCCACAGTGTTGTTGCTGCGAGGGAGCAGCAAGTAATTTAGATGAAGAGAGGCAGCGCAGGCTTTCTCACAGCCATTAGGGCAAATCTCGCAGCCATTTTTGTATTCATGGTTGTTGGTTGTTTTATGCTTTTCATGGTTTTAATTTTTGTGAACCGCCCAGAGAGCTTCGGCTATTGGGCAGTATAAAAATGTAATAAATAAATAAAAATAAATAATAAAATTAGGTTCACCAGACCCGCCCTCTGCCTGGGTGGATGGTGACTAGTCAGGGGTCACCATCCACCCAACCACGCCTCTGCTGCAACTCCAGAGTGAGGATAGATGGTGGATGCACCGTCCTTGCCTTGCTTCAGAGGAAAAAGGCTAAGTCGCACGGTGGATGCTGTGGTGTATAATCGATGCAGCGTCACTGTGCACCCACCTCGGGGCTTCCCATGCATTTAGACAACCCTCAGGAACCCACAAGCAGGACATAGGTGCAACAGCACCCTCCCACCCATGTTCCCCAGCAACTGGTGTATATAGGCTTACTTCCTATGATACTGAAAGTAGCACATATCCATGAGGACCAGACTCTTGATCATTCTAGTTGCCTTTTTCTGCACTTTTTCCAGCATTCTCTTGCACTTGCAATTTCACCAGGCGCCATGGTAAAATTGTTTATTTTCCTCGTCTTGACGGTCTGATACCTGGTTTGTGAATACAGCAGTTGCGGATGGTGCCTCTTTCATACCATTATGACAGTGAAGACCATCTGAGAGTGTGCCTTGGCTGGGCCATCTGCATGCCTCATTTGAACCTGAAGGGCATGTAGAGAGGCGTTCTTGGTATCTGCTCTTGGGGCCAAAACTAGAAGAGATGCTGAGAGTTCTGAGATCAGATCTCCCGACAGGGCCTTGCTGTTTTTATAATGGTTGTAATTTAAAGGAGATACAGGTGCCTCCAAATTGGATCAAGAAGGGGTGTGTGTGTTTAATCCTTCCCTTTGTGCTGCTTTTGCAATCTAAATTGATCTCTGCCCCTGAAGCTATTTACCCCATGCTGTTTGCCCTGTTTCCCTAGGCAGGGCGAGCAGCTCTTTCGGTGGGGCGTGGAGACATTCAAGTCAAGAAACTGGTGCAGGGCAGAAGAGTTAGATGCCTCCTCCCCCAGCACCAGTTCCCAATCAGATCAGGAGCTGTTTGAACTAAAACATCATGGCCCAGGGTTTAAGACTGTTTTCCAGCTCTGGCTTGTTTGGGAAGAGTCAAACCAGAGTTCCTGGTTTGCACGTCACAGCAAACAGCCCAGGACAAAGCTGTGGATTGTTGTTGATCATTGAGTTTGGCCCTCAATTATGGAACTTTTCCCCTAGAG
Organism: Elgaria multicarinata webbii; assembly: GCF_023053635.1. Classification (NCBI taxonomy): domain Eukaryota; kingdom Metazoa; phylum Chordata; class Lepidosauria; order Squamata; family Anguidae; genus Elgaria; species Elgaria multicarinata. Next base: position 34,062,693 of record NC_086184.1, on the reverse strand, counting down.
GTCTTTCATGGTCTGAGCCAGGATAGAATAGGGATTCTGTTGGTGTACCATCCACCCTGCTGCTCAAATAGTCTCCCTTCCTGAGCTAGCCGGGGTAGTCTCTGGGTTGGTGCTAGAGTCCACCCCCCGCTTGTTGTGCTGGGGGATTTCAACATCCATGCTGAGGCTGCCCTCTTGGGAGCGGATCAGGACTTCATGTCCGCCATGACAACCATGGGCCTGTCCCAAATGATATCTGGCCCCACCCATGCTGCTGGGCACACTTTGGACTTTCTTCTCTGTGCTGGATGGGGTTACACTCCCCCTGAAGACACAGGTCCGCAGCTTGGGTGTACTTCTGAATTCAGCCCTGAGCCTGGATGCCCAGTTTTCAGTGGTGGCCAGGAGTGCATTTGTACAGTTAAAGTTAGTTTGCCAGCTGTGCCCATTCCTAGAGATGTCGGACCTGGCCATGGTGACACATACCTTAGTTACATCCCGATTGGATTATGTAGGACTTCCTTTGAAGAGTGTTCAGAAACTTCAGCTGGATCAGAGAGCTGCAGCCAGAGTGCTGACCAGGGCTGGTTACAGGGAGCGTACAACTCCCCTGTAAAACAGCTCCACTGGCTTCCAGTTTGTTTCCGGGCACAATTCAAAGTGCTGGTTATGACCTATAAAGCCCTATACGTCTCGGGTCCAGGTTAGCTGAAAGAATGTATTCTTCCTTATGAGCCTGCCCGTGCTTTAAGAACTTCTGGAGAAGCCCTTCTCTCAGTCCCACCACCATCCCAGGCATGTTTGGTGGGAACACGGGACAGGGCCTTCTCGGTGGCTGCTCTAGTACTCTGGAACTCTCTTCCCAGGGAAGCTAGACTGGCTCCCTCCTTGGTGTGCTTTAGGAGGCAGGCAAAGACTTTTTTGTTCCGGCAGGCATTTGGCAAATAATTGGGACCTCTGTCTGTGACAAGGACTTTTAAAACTGTCATTTTAAATGCTTAATTGTTTTAATATTGGAAATATATATATATACTCATGGCCTGAGTTCGATCCCTGAGGAAGCTGGTTCTCAGGCAGCCTGCTCAGGTCGACTCAGCCTTCCATCCTTCCGAGGTTGGTAAAATGAGTACCCAGCTAGCTGGGGGAAAGGTAACTGCGACTGGGGAAGGCAATGGCAAACCACTCCACTATCTGTCAAGAAAACGTCAGCGAAAGCAGGCATCCCTCTAGGAGTCAGTAATGACTCAAGTGCTTGCACAAGAGGTTCATTTCCTTTCCTATATTTAATATATTTTTAACTTTGTATATTTCTGTTTATAGGTTTTAAACGTATTTGTTTTAAATTTTGTAATACCGCCTTGCGGCCCTGCATTGGACAAAAGGTGGGATATTATTATTATTATTATTAATTTCTGGAAGAGATACCATTTTCCTATTTGAGCTGACATTCAATGGTTGGGAATAAGCAGATGTGTGGAGGAGTAATTTTAATTTAATTGAGAATTTTTAAAATATTTTTTTAAAAAATGACTGTTTTGTTTTTTTACTGTCATTACCTGTCTGGAGTCCTTGAGAAGGGACAGGATAGAAATGCAACAGGTGAAAAAACTAATTTGTCTCCAAATGGTGGTGTGGAGGAGGAGGCGGCAATAACACTGAATTGTGTACCTTCTACAGAAACCTCATTGAAATGGGCAAAAAAAGTCAACGGAGGAGCTGGCAAAGTTGCTCTGGTGTCGGACTATTGTGATTGTAGCTGGGAAGAAGGCTTGGCATCCACTGCGCTCCAAGAACCGTCCCCCTTTCCATCTAGTGGAAGTCTGCGAACTGCCCCCACTTCTGTGAAGGAGGTGAATTGGGAGGTGCTTAGGAGCGGAGTTGCCTGCTTGCCCGGTAAGTAGCATGAACATGAAAGGCTGCCTGTTGGTTGCTGCTGTCCACTGATGGGCTGATGGATTTTTCCCCTTTGTGAAAAAGTCAATGGGTAGGGAAAAGGTTTTGGGTGGGTGTGTAAGTGCTTCTTGTGCCACGCTTTAGACGGGACCTTTCTGCACTTCCCCAATGGCCTTTAGTGCTAAGAGCAGGAGCTACCTACACGCACACATGCACTCGCACACACAGCCCCCCATGTACCTACTGCCTTGGCTTCCCATCTCAGAGGACTTGAGAGTGAGCACAGGTAGTTGTTGATTCCCACCACCTTTGTGGCCGGGTAGCTAGTTTGGTGCAGTGTCCTGGCTGACTCCTCCTGAGGTGGTTTGTGTTCCTCTCTATGTCCACGTTCTAATTTACATGTGGCTGGTTTTGTAGATGTGTATTTGAGCTTTCACAAGACAACCACAGTTATAATGCAGCACCCAACCCCTTCACACTGTTCAGGGTGTCCTCAAAGATCAAATTCTGTATGAAAGACCAGACCGTGCAGATATTGCCTTTATTTTTGCATATTTTGGGCTTCATTTTGATGACCACGGGAGGAAAGCGCATTGCTCTTATTCTCCACAGTATGATGAAATCAGCTGTGCTCCATCAGTGTTATATGGCTGAGCTGGCAGTCCACAAAACCCAGGTTTTCAGTGCCGAGAAACACATACTTTCAGGTGGAGGAGCTGGAGCGGGAATAATAGCTCCCGCCCCATCCCCCCAACTATGACCACTGTTCTGAGAAGAAGCAAAAATCTGATGTTATCCAGAGCAGGATCTGAAGGGAGGATCTGCACATTTTGAAGGGAGCTTTCATTCTGGTTATAATATTTTTCACTTTCAAAATCCAAGTTTCTAGGATCTTTTGATTGTTTTGGTTCTTCTTCGTGGTCTCTATGCTTCACATATATGGGCTCTGCGCCTGCGCGGAGCTCTGCATCGGAACCTCTAATAGCTAAGTAAAATGTTTTTGGCAGGAATCCATGCCATGTCCCGTGGTTCCTGCCTATACCTCAGTTCTTCATCATCTGCCATTGTGGCAATACTGCACAAAGAAACCTCTGTTAGCGATTCTTTCATACTAACATTAATTGTCTCCTTTTTACTCTTTTCTTCACTTCTGGTTATTCCTTTTCTTCTCCTTTCTTCTAAAACATATATATATATACTTTTGATCTTTTTCTTGCTATCCGCTGGGCGCTAACGCACGTTGGGCGTATGGCCCTAAAAGCTCCATTTAGGAAGTGTGTGAGCTGGGGGGGGGCGGAGCTTGGCTGCCATGAAGCTGGTAAGAGTTTCTTAATTCTCTAACCGGCCATGCCGGAAAAGTCAATTATCTCTATTAAAAGGGCATAAATTTCAAAGGAACACGATGGAAGTGGACTATGAATATTAATTGTTGATGTTGCTGATGATTGTGAAAAGTAGAAATGATTTAAAAAGTGAGAAAATTGAAGCTTGGGAGCTGTGAGCAGCGTCTCTGTCTGAAAACGAAAGTGACTGCTGTGTGCTGGAAAGTGCTCGGCAGTTAATTGCTTGTTATTGTTAGAGACGCTGACTTGATTTATGGCGAATCTCACTCTTTTTTGGAAAAAGAAGAGCTGTTAATTACCGGATTTACAGAGAGTTAAAAGCAGCCCAGGCATAGACTGATGGATGGTGTGCTAATTTGGGATTATAAGAGGGGAAAACGGACTGCAGCATTTGGAGAGGGGAGACGACTGTTGATATTGCTGGAACTGTGTTTATTGTGGTTAGATCTCCCCCAGCGAATGCTGACTTGATATATAGTGAATGTCCCCCTTTACCAGAGAAAAAAAGAGTTATTAAGTACTGAAAAGCACAGAGAGATAAAAATAGCCTGGGCGGAAGGAGACCGGGACATTAAGAAAGATTTATGCCCTATGTCGAATATAAAAAGAAAAATTAAAACTGAATTTGCAAAAGTTACGTGGTCAAGGAAACAACCCAGTAATCACAACTTCGCTCGCCTTGAAAAATTGGCTTCGGAAGAAAAGCAGGAAGAGACAGAGTCAGCGGCACCATACCCTAAAATGGCCGAAGTTGGAAAATCAATTGGCAGGGAGCCAGTCACCTTAGCTGATCTTAAGAGCGTTTTTGCAGAAAACAATGTAATCATTTTTAAAATAATGGATCAGCAGACGGAAAAATCAGATAAGCGACTGGCCGTATTGGCTGAGAAAATAGCTCAGAACGTCAAGAGTATAAAGGATTTGGAGGCAGGAGCAGACCGGATTGAGAAGAGACAGGAGGCTTTTGAAAAATCATCCAATGTGCAATTTCAGGATCATGAATTAAGGCTGATTGCTTTAGAAGACCAAAATCGTCGTTCATCACTTCGTATAAAGCATTTAATTCAAGTACAAGGAGAAAATTTGCGAGATATAATTCTGCAGTGGTTCAAAGAGATGATGCCTGATTTGTAAATAGAGGATTCTGATTTGGACTGAGTCCACAGAGTGGGGGGGCAAAATTATAGAGGAGCTGCTAGAGACATTTTGGTAAAATTTGGCAATTATTATAAGAAAGAGCAAGTTATGAAGAAACTGAGATCCATGGCCCTGCTACAGTATAAAGGCAAATCAGTGCAAATTTACAATGATCTTTGCCAGCACACACTGAATTGGAGACGCAGTGTCAAGCCAATAACGGAAATATTAGTGAAAAAAATAATAAAATATGCTTGGGGTTTTCCTGTATTTTTAAGATTTACATATGGTGGGGGGGAGCACAGAGTAACCTCTTTGGATCAGGGTAAGGAGTTGCTGAAGAGCTTGGGTCTGTATGAGGAAGCAAGTGTGACTGAAACAGGCGGGGGGGGAGATGAGGCTGGGGCATCTGGGATGTAATAGAATTGTTAACTGCATTATGAGATAATTGTAGAAAGAAATGTTAAGCATAGAGACCTTGCCGGCCAGGCGCAGCACTGCCTCCCCCCCTCCCCCTAAAGTAGATGGCTGGAGTGATAGACTTACAGGGATTTGGGGGGGGGAAGAGGTGGGGGGTGGGGTGGGGGGAAGGGGGGATGGAGTGGGTTAGGGTAAGGTATTTGAGGGTTTTGTTATGGTGTTTGTGTTTTTATGTATGTGAACTTGAGTTACAGAGCACAAGGGAACGGAAGAGACACCAAAAGGGTGAATATGGATAAAAAAATAAAAGTATCAACACTCAACGTTAAAGGTTTGGGGGCAGTCGTGAAAAGGAGGAGAATAGAACAAATGTTTAATAAGGAAGGATCTGATATTATTATGATGCAATAAACACATCAAGGGTTCGAGAACGTAAATATGATAAGGACAAAGTGGTTAGTTTATTATGAAAAGTCATTGGGGACTTCAAAAAAAATGGAGTGGCCACTTTGATTTTTAAAAAAAGTGGATTTATATTAGAAACTATAAAGAAGGATGATAGCAGTAGATACCTCATGATAAAAGGTAAAATTGAAGGAAAGGTATATACATTAATTAATGTTTACGCCCCAAATGAGAGACATAGAGAGTTTTTTATAAAATTATTTAAAGAAATAGAAGAATTCAAGGAGGGGTATGTTATCTTAGCTGGGGACTTTAATATGGTTATGGATAATAGATGGGACAGGTCAAACCCCACTAACATTGAAAAGAGGAATAATATCACTATATTGAATAAATTAGTAAAAGAAAATGATTATGTGGATTGTTGGCGTGTACTTAATGGGGCTAAGCCTGGGTTTTCATATTACTCCCCAGTTCATCATACATACTCCAGGATAGATCATATATTTGGCTCAAAAGATTTTGCAACTAAGATTTGTAAAATGGAAATGGGGGTAATAAAGGTAACAGATCACGCATTGTTAAGTTTAGAATTTACAGTTAAGAATTACAAAGAAGCGTATAGGTGGAAAATGAACACAAAAATATTGAAATATAATAAAGTGGTAGAAAAAATTCAGAGGGAATTGTCAGAGTCCTGAGAAATTAATGAAAAGGGAGGAACAGCTGGGTCAGTCGTTTGGGACACCATGAAGGCTGTAGTAAGAGGAATCTGTATTAGAGAAATGTGTAACTTAAAAAGACAACAGCATGCAGAGCAGGAGAAGTTAGAGATAGAGATCAGGAGTTTGGAGGAAGAATATTGGCAGGGTAAAAATAAATATAAATTAATAGAAATACAAGCTAAGAAGAAAGAGTTAGAGAATATAAACATAGAACAGGTTCAGAAAAATATAATTTATATGAAAAGGGAGTATTTCGAAAATAGTAATAAAAATTCTAGATTGCTTGCCAGACTCACACAAAAGGAAAAAGCGAGAAACGGGATAGGAGTATTGAAGGATAATTATGGGAATTATTGTCATACAATGAAGGATAAAATAAAAAAAATTCAGAAATTTTATCAGGAATTATATAAGGGTAAAGATATCCAAAAAAAGAAGTTGGAGGACTATATAGAAAGGTATATAAAGAAGGGAATAAAAATAGAACATAAAGAGCAAATAACTCAAATTATTATTATTATTATTATTATTATTTATTTATATAGCACCATCAATGTACATGGTGCTGTACAGATTACACAGTAAATAGCAAGACCCTGCCGCATAGGCTTACAATCTAATAAAGTTGTAGTAAACAATAAGGAGGGAAAGAGAATGCAGACAGGCACAGGGAAGTGTTTGAATGTGGGTAAATCACCGGGAGCAGATGGCTTAGTATCAGAATATTATAAGGTTTTTAAGGAGTTTTTAGTTCCGAAATTATTGAAACTTTACAACGCTATATTACAAGGAGAGAAGATACCAGAATCATGGGAACATTCATTGATAATACTAATTCCAAAACCAGACAAAGATTTGACTATCCCTGATTCATATAGACCTATTTCATTAATAAATCAAGATGCTAAAAAATTTACATCTATTTTGGCAAAACGGTTAAATAAATTTATATCAGAATATATAGGAGAAGATCAATGTGGATTTGTGGCGGGGAGACAGATGCATAGTTTAGTGGGAAGAGTTTTAAATGTAATACATGCGATAAAAAAATCAAAGATCAAGGCAAGAATTTTGGCATTGGATATTTTTAAGGCTTTTGACTGTGTGAGCTGGCAGGCATTAAAGATTATTCTAGATAAAATGGGATTTGGAAATAAATTTAAAACCATAATAGAACAGTTATATTCCCAAAATACAGCTGTAGTGGTGGTAAACGATGGACTCACTGATAAGATACGACTAGCCAGAGGTACAAGACAAGGATGTCCGCTCTCGCCGGTCCTGTTTGTAATGGTTATGGAAGTATTGGCGAATGCAATAAGAGATGATGGAGAGATAGAAGGAATTGGAGATGTAAGGAAAATAAAATTGAATATGTTTGCGGATGATACCCTATTGACTATTAAGAACCCAATAAGAAAAATAGATAGAATTAAACAACAATTGAGAGAATTTGAAGAAACTACTGGATTAAGAATAAATTGGTCCAAATCAGAGATGATTTTGTTTAATTATACTAAGAAGGAAGAAAAGGAATGGGAACGAAAGGGAATAGAAATGAGAGTTAAGGAACAGATTAGATATTTGGGAATTAAAATTACAAAAAAATTAGATAATTTAGAAAAGGAGAATTTAATGAGGTTAAAAAAAGAGGTATTAGAAAAATTGGAAAAATATAAAAGATTAAATTTATCCTGGTTTGGAAGAATAGCATTAATAAAAATGAAGATTTTAGCAAAGATTAATTTTGTGTTTAGGATGTTACTAGGGGTGTGCACGGACCCTCCGCTCCGCTTCTCTTCCAGATCCACGATTTGCGGATCGGCCCGCCCCCGCTCCGCCTATGTCCGCTCCGCTCGGAGCTCCGGATCCGGATCGGAGCTCCGTTTCCCCCCCCATAGGCTTGCATTAAACTAAAAAAGTATATAACTTTTTTTCTGTGAAAGTTAGAAACCTCAAGTTTGGCACCATGACACCTCATGGGGGTATACACACGCACGCCAAGTTTCAAGGCAATCCCATCATCCCCTGATTTTTGGGGAATTTATGAAAATCGGGCACCCCATTCACACCCCTTTCCATAGCTCCGTCAATTTGCACGTTAGAAACCTCAAACTCACCACCATGAAAGCTTATCCAGGGATACACACGCACGCCAAGACTCAAGGCAGTCCCATCATCCCCTGATTTTTGGGGAATTTATGAAAATCGGGCACCCCATTCACACCCCTTTCCATAGCTCCGTCAATTTGCACGTTAGAAACCTCAAACTCACCACCATGAAAGCTTATCCAGGGATACATACGCACGCCGAGACTCAAGGCAGTCCCATCATCCCCTGATTTTTGGGGAATTTATGAAAATCGGGCACCCCATTCACACCCCTTTCCATAGCTCCGTCAATTTGCACGTTAGAAACCTCAAACTCACCACCATGAAAGCTTATCCAGGGATACATACGCACGCCGAGACTCAAGGCAGTCCCATCATCCCCTGATTTTTGGGCAATTTATGAAAATCCAACACCCCATTCACACCCCTTTCCATAGCTCCGTCAATTTGCACGTGAAAATCTCAAACTCACCACCATGAAAGCTTATCCAGGGATACACGCACGCCAAGACTCAAGGCAGTCCCATCATCCCCTGATTTTTGGCGGGGCTTAAACCTGCAGACATCTCAATGAGGCCATTTCAAAGGAAATCCCAACATGCCATGAATTGGGGAGTAGAGATAAACCTATGAAATCTTCTTCCACACTTGAAAAATTGATTTGGAACTTCCAAAAGTCTAACTTGAGCGCAGGAAGGACTTCTCCCCTGAGTCAAAGCCAGACACACACAACATCCCTGCGAGGTGGGCAGGGGAGGAGGGAGGGAAGGCAGGCAGGTAGCAGACATTTCTGGGGGCATAAGGAAGTGAGCCAAGGATAAGCCAGTAATGCATATAAAATGGAATAAATAAATAAACAAAGGAGGGGTGGAATTAAAAGCAGCAGTGTTGCTGAATAAACAACAAGAAGAACTTTTTTAAAAAGGCTATATCTGTCTTTTACCAGCAATAGGGGGACGTGCCCAGGGGAGGGGGAAGCGGCTGCCAGTTCAGCTCATGAAAGCCATTGCTTCACCAACAGCTCTGAGGAGTAAACGCTCACTTCAACTCATGATAGGCATTGCTCCACCACTAAGAAAAGTAGAACGCTCACTTCAACTCATGATAGGCATTGCTCCACCGGGTTACTCTCTTTGGAAGGCTCTGATGGCCTTCCAAGTACAGGAGAGAGTGGGGGTACGTCCACAATGGGATGCCCTAGGGGAGCTCATCCCCTTGCACCACATCTTTTCAGTTGTTCCCCAAAGTTAGGGTGGGTAGCAGTGCTCTCTTATTATTGGCTTAGTATATGATTTCAGGTTGTGTTTGTGCATTTGGTGGGGCTACTGTTTTAAAAAACACTGGGAAAAGTCTATTCAGATTAAGAAAGAGAAGTTTCCCAGAATCCCAAGTTACCCGTTTTGCCTATCCCCTCCTCCAACTTTGGGATCATGTGATCATGACCGGGAGTTGACTCTGCCCCTCAGCCCTTCGAAAAAGGTATTTTTCCCGCCAATTTTTAAAAAAATTCTAGTGCACGACCCGCACCACGCAGAGAGCTGAGAGTAGTCTCAAAATGACCCCCATCCACGACTCTCTGAGCACAAGAATTTTCAGAACGATAGCTTCAAAAACAACCCAGTTATCCCCGATTCTTTTCCGCAATGCAATCCTATGGGCGAAATGTTTCAAGATGGCGATCGGAGCGGTCCGCCTGAAAGAGGAGCTCTGAAAAATGGGCGCTTCTCTTCGCCTTGCTTCTAGGGGTCCATGGTCTGCTTCTACTCCGCCTCTGGGCAAGGCGGAGCAGGCCAATTCGCTCCTGCTTCTGCGCTTCTAATCAGAGCGGAGCACATGCCTAGATGTTACCAATAAAAATTTCAGAAGTTGAGATAAAAAGTTGGCAAAATATTATTAACAAATATTGTAACGGAGATAAGAAAGCGAGGGTAAATAAGAATAAATGGTATTTAAGCCAAAAAAAGGGAGGACTGGGTCTCCCAAATATAAAATTATACTATGTAGCAAACAGGTTAAGACACATTGTAGAAGCAATTATAGGAGTAGGAGATTTAGATTGGATGGAGGATAAAACTACATGTAATGAAGAGATGAGTTTGGAAAATGTTTTTTTTTAAGGAAGGAGGGAGAAAATGGGTTGAAAGTATAGATAATCCACTCCTGAGGTCTCAATGGGAAATTTGGAGCAAATTTAAAGGGGAGCTGCTTCCGAGCAACTCTCCTTTGTCACCGGTAATAATGTTAAAGAATTTCCCAGAGGAACTGAAGGGTAGATTAAGTAAAATATTAAAAGAGAAAGATAAAATGAAATTAAAGGATTGGTTAAGAGACATAAATACAAGAGAAGATATGGAAGAGCTTTTAAAGGAGAAAAAATTATCTTGGTTAGAGTATAGGCAATTAGAACAGTGGAATAAAAAGTGGATTAAAGAAAACAGAGTTTGTAGAAAAATGATGAAGTTTGAGGAGTTAATAATTAAAAAGGAAAAATGTAAAGGAGGAAGTTTAGCATTAAAAGGGTTAATGAGCGAAATATATAAAATATTGCTAGAAAAAGGGCTAATGGATAGTTCAGGAAAAATGGTATGGGAGACAGATTTGAAGGTACAAATAGGGCGACAGAGCTGGGAGGGACTGTGGAAACAGAGTGTTGAGAAGTATGTCAGTGAGAATAAAAGAGAATTACTTTAAAATTTTGTGGAGGTGGTACCTAACCCCGATTAGATTGAATAAGATAAATAATTAGCATTCAGCAAATTGTTGGAGAGGTTGTGGGGAAAAAGGAACGTATTTACATATGTGGTGGGAATGCAAATATGTACAAAGATTATGGAAGATGGTGTTTCTTGAAATTGAAGAAATAGTGGGAATGAAAATAGAACAAACACCAAAAATTGCATTACTGTCACTATTTGAAGACTTAAAATGTGGAAAAGAAATTAAAGAATTGATATCGAGTTTGCTGACTGCAGCACGATTGATGGTAGCTAGGAACTGGAAGATTCAGGGGGAATATTCTATTGAAGAATGGTATAAAGAAGTTTGGGATATAGCTATTAATGATAAATTGACTTGTAATATTAAGTGGAGGAAAGGTATAACGAAAATAAATGAGTTTGAAGGAATTTGGAAACAGTTCCTAATATTTGTATTTTCTAAGGGAAGTGGGAAACCGCCAGTGGAAGAAAGTATGAGATTTTGGAAGCAGGAATAGATCCCGAGGTGGAGAGTGCACTTATATGTTAAGAATGACTATATTTGTTATGATAGGATAGGTTATAGTTAATATTTACTCAATATATATATATTCAACATTTATTCAAAATGTATGTAGTATGTTGTGTTGTTGTTTCTTTTTTGTACGATGTTTTAATTTGTGGTAAATAAAATAATTTTTTTTATAAAAATTAAAAAAAAAATTAAATAAAAATTAGGAAGTGTGTGAGCTGCTGAAGCAAGCTCCCCCCAACCGACGGTCACTCCCTTTGTGTAGTTTGCCTCAGGGAGGGCCATATAGTGGAGATGTGCCACCATTGCATGTCTTTTACCAGGCAAACTTGCAAAAATAGAGCAGATAGACTGCGCCATTTTATGGCAAAAAGCCCTCAAGGCTATTACATCGCCCTCACACTGTAAGGAAATGCAGAAGCCGAGTACAGAGAAACCCAAGAGTACCCATAGCCGGACCCACCTGGCACAGGAAGAAAGCTCTGACATACAAATGGTTGTCATCTCTGACGCGACCATGAGCGAAAATAGGGCTGAGCTACCCCTCACGCCTGGTCATTCATTATCATTGTGGCAAAGAAAATATCGAAGAAAGCTCGGACACCAAAGGCCTCTGATGCTCAGAAGAGGAAGAAAAAGAAAAAGGTTTCTAAAGAACCTTCCACACTGTGTCAGTCTCACCTGCCGACTGCGCCGGTACCGAGCTCCTCGATACTGAGGCGCTTTCCGGCGATACCAACAGCGATACCGAGGCCTCTAGACTATCTCAGAAGGGGAAATAAGAGACTCAACCCCACCGAGGTCCAACCAACTAATGTTGGTATCAATAGAGCAGGATCAAACAGAGCCTATAAGAGAATGTGGACCAACATTACCTCCCTTTTCTCCAGGGAGAGCTCGGTCACCTCAAATGAGACCCCACAGAGACAGATCGCAATCACCTCGCTCGGAGTGGGATAGAAGATCGGACTGGTCGGGCTCTCACCAGCGACCCTATGAATGGGGCGACTGGGATTACTATCGCCAATACTATTATCCGTAAGGTGATTACCAGCATCGACATCGACACCTGTTGGGAGAGTCTTTCAGGCCACCGCCCCCGGTGTCGAGGGGTTTCCCAGAGCCTCAAGATTCACATCGAGAGGCACCATTACCGTCAACATCACAACGATACAGAGAACACCAAGCTACGATACCACACACGGTATCCGCTCCTACAGTACCACATCGCCAGCCGGAACAGCAGATTCAACCTTCGGTACCGTCTCCAGCCCCACCACCGCAGTCTGTCTCTCCTGATGAAGATTATCAATCAGATTTGGCATCTTCAGTATCTATAGCACCATCCACGCCATCCCCTGATGGTGCAGTGCTGTCTCAAGACTCTTCACCCCATCAGAAGATATGGGACGGTTCTCAGACACATATTGTGAATGGCTCAGTCACTAGGCCTGGAGACACAGCAACCAACAGAAAAGCTTAATGACCCAATTTTTTATGTTCTCCATACCAGCGCCAATGCACTGGTGGCTATTCCTTTTCCACCTACTCTCCTGCAAACTGTGCAATTATCTTGGAAAGCACCCCCATCTACCACGCCAACATCAAAGAGGCTCGAATCGATGTACCTTATTCAGGAAAAGGACACGGAATTTCTCTTTCAACGCCCCAAAACTAATTCAGTTGTTGTTGAATCATCGCAAGGGAAATCCCATAAGGCCCATTCAGCACTGGTGGATAAAGAGGGTGGGAAGCTAGATTTCACAGGACAAAGAATCTACTCCTCTACATCGCTTGGCCTGCGCACAACCACCTATGAAGCGACTATGGCACGCTACCAGCTCTTACTTTGGGAAAAAGTAGGGCTCATTATGTGACTACCTGCCTGATGATAAAAGAGAACTGGCTAGAGTTTTTCAGTCGGAAGCCACAGCAATCGCTAGACAACAAATCAGCACTGCCAGACACCAGGCAGATTGAAGTGCCAAGGCTATAATGGGAGCTATTGCCTTACGCAGACAAGCCTGGCTTAGGTCTGCGGGACTAAGTCAAGAAACTAAAACATGTATAGAAAACCTGATGGACAGGGTCTATTCAACTCCAACACGGATGATGCAATGGATTCCATTCATAAGGCACACACGACAGCACACACGACAGGGTTTCTCGACTACGATTCCTCAGTACAAATTGAGACGCTGGAATAAACAACCCTTCATCCCACAACAAAGATTCCAATATGACAAGCCACCTCGACAACAACAGCAAATGCAGAGGATACGTGCTTTTCCTCCTCGATACCAACCTCCGTGCCAACAGGCTGACTTTGCCAAGAAGCAGTGCCTTTGACCCCTACAAGGTTTGAAATAGCACACCCTTTGGGAATCGGCTATGGAATTTTGCTCATCAATGGGAGCATATAACCACAGACTCTTGGGTACTAAAAATAATACGCAATGGTTACCATATCAAATTCGATGCCCGCCCTCCTTTTTCAGGACTAAAAGTCACACCACCTTCACCCCCACTACTCCAGGAGATAGATACTCTCCTTGGGAAAGGGGCCATTCGCCGGGTACCGATATCTCAAATAAATCAAGGTTTTTATTCCTGGTATTTTACGGTACCGAAAAAGGATGGAGGGCTTCAGCTGATATTGGACCTTCAGCAAGTCAATACATTCATCACCCCCTAGAAATTCTGAATGATTACTATTGCGTCGATACTCCAACTGCTTCACAAGAATGTATGGTTCGCGGTCATAGATTTAAAAGACGCATACTTCCATATTTCAATCAGGGAATCCAGCCAGCGTTTTCTTCATTTCATGGTGGGAGACCAACCTTTTCAGTTCATGGTTCTACCTTTCGAACTCGCGACAGCCCCCAGAGTATTCACAAAATGCATGTCGGTGGTCTGCGCGAATCTCTGCCAACGTTCCATAGTCGTCTACCCATACATAGACGATTGGCTCCTAGTTGCACACAACAGCGATACTTTACAAAGGAATATCAGGACTACAGTAGAACTTCTCGACAGGCTGGGTCTATGGATCAGTTACAAGAAATCAGTGCTATTACCACGGATGGTGATAGACTTTATAGGGGTCACTCTGTCATCCCTGGACGGAAGAGCTTTCCTCCCCAAGAAACGGGCAACAACGTTACACAGTTTCATACTCGATGTCGTCAGTCGTCATTCGATCAGCGCATGGACAATACAAAGATTGTTAGGCCTGATGTCAGCCACTACAGCCGTTATCAGGTTTGCAAGGCTTATTTTATTTATTTATTTTATTTATTTATTTATTTATTACATTTTTATACCGCCCAATAGCCGAAGCTTCACATGAGAATCCTTCAAAACAGGTTTTTGAGGATGTTCGACCTCTGTACAGATGCTTGATGCACGCGATTAACCCTGCCAAGTTCTGTCCAATCATCTCTAATTTGGTGGCTCAGAGAAAAATCTCCTTGAGGGAGTCCCATTCCATATCTCCACGCCGTCAAAAACCATAACAACCGACACATCGATGATAGGTTGGGGAGCGCACTGTGACTCCCTCCTTGTACAGGGACGGTGGTCCCCCGCACAGGCTACAGAGCACATCAACCACCTTGAGCTTGTAGCAGTCGAGAAGTTGCTGAAGGGACTTCGCTCCCTGAGAAGATGTCGCTTTGAGCTCTCTATGGTTAGCTCAGACCATGGAGTTAACGAAGCAGCTTCAGAAGCCACCATGAGGGAACTCTGGCTGGAAATCCCCGCAGAATAAAAAGGGGGGGGGATCAAAGGGAACATTTGAATCAGTCAATCAGATTCTGCAAGCATTACACAAACCAAGTCTTAAATGACCAAGTGGAAACGTTTTACTATATTTGCGTATCAACGCAGTTTTCAACCAAACTCTTGCAATTTACAAGATGTGCTTGAATAACTACTTTCTTTACATCAAGGAGGTCTGATGCTGTCATCGATCAGAGTACACCTTGCAGCTATCTCTGCACAGCACCCAGGATTCGAAGGTTTCTCTTCGTTTTCTCATCCTGTAACAAAGAGATTTTTGAGAGGTTTAAAAAACTCGATACCTACAACTAGGCAAATAATCCCAGCCTATTTGTAGTTCTACAAGCTCTCACAAGGAAATTCTTTGAACCTTTAGCTACGGTACACCTTTGATCTATGAAGGTTCTTTTTCTGACAGCAATAACTTCAGCGCGACGCTCCGGTGAACTTAGTGCATTGAATCGTAGTCGAGAAACCCACCATACCTTATTTTCCATAAGGAGAAGGTCATCCTACGTACCGACATAGCCTTTTTTCAAGATAGTATCATTTCACACTGCACAAGACATCGTACTACCAGCCTTTTTCCCTAATCCAAAGACAGCACTAGAAACTACCCTACATTCGCTGGATGTAAGGCGAGCTATTGCCTTCTATAAGTCCCGGACTGAGCAATTTAGACAGAAACAGCAACTCTTTGTGTGTTATGGGGGACCACGTAAAGGTCTTCCTGTATCTTCACAATGTCTGTCTCATTGGATAACTCAAACCATTGAGTTGGCTTTTGCGCTATCAGGACTCAAATTGACAAAGCCTGTCGAAGCCCATTCAACTAAGGGGATGGCTACCTCTGTAGCATTCTGGAGAGGAATCCCTCTAGAGGACCTGTGCAAAGCAGCAACGTGGGCAACACCGTCCACGTTTATACGTCATTACAGGCTCGATGTTCGAGCACGGCGTGATTGCTCATTTGGCAGAGCAGTCCTCTCGGAAGTCCTCAGATGACACACCAACCCACCTCCAGGTAGGTCAGCTTGTTAATTGCCCATATGTGTGAAGCATAGAGACCACGAAGAAGAAATGCAGGTTGCTTACCTGTAACTGTAGTTCTTCGAGTGGTCATCTATGCATTCACACAACCCACCCACCATCCCCTCTTGGTGGTTGTTTCTTTTTGTTAACTATTGTTTTCATTAAATCCTCTTTTGGGGGCCACAATGTCAGACTCCTGGAAACTGAGGTATAGGCGGGAACCACGGGACATGCGCAGTTAGCGCTAGGGAAGGGTTCTCGCCAAAAACATTTTACTTAGCTAGTAGAGGTTCCGATGCAGGCGCAGAGCCCATATGTGTGAATGCATAGATGACCACTCAAAGAACTACAGTTACAGGTAAGCAACCTGCATTTTTCATTCCTTCATGGTATATTTAGGAAAATTCTATAGCTGAATGGACATGGCTTTGCATGAGTAAGGATCCAGTTAAATCCCAACATCTCCAGTTAAAAGGCTTTGGTTTCCAAGAAGAGACGGTGGTAGGGATGCATGCAAAATTTGTTTAAGTTCATTTTTTATCAGGATTTACCCATTTCACATCTTCTGGATCGAATACAGACTCAGACATAATCAGCAGTCAAAGTCTGTGCATTTCCGAGCTTGCAGCGTAATGACACACACGCACACACACACGGCTCCAAAACTGCATCCGACAATATGTGTTCATTTGAAAAATGTGCACAAATACCCTGTAATCAATGGGAGAAGAATGTATGCATTTCAAAGATGGGCACAATTGATGTGTCCATCTGGGAAAATACACATGAACATATGCACAGATTTTCATGCAAGAAGGAAAAAACGAAGCTCGCAATCTCATTCGGATGGGAGTCGGAACCAGCTTCGGGGTGGAATTCGGAGAACTTCGGCAAGCGTGGGTTCTGCTGATTCACACACCCCTAGAGGGTGGTGGAAAGGCCTCTGCCAGCTGAGGCCCAGGAGATCCACAGAGCAAGGCTGATGGGCTAGAGACTCCTAGGGCCTGAATCAGTCTGCAGGACTCCCTTTTTTAAAAAAAGAAAAGAAAACCATATAAATACTTTTAAGCCCTTCAGAGCCTGGTCAGAGCATGATATAAGTCCAATAATGAAGAACTGGAGAGAGAACTGAGGGAGGCAAGGAAGATCTGGAGGCCCTGTTGGTGTTGAAGGCAGGGCCTGTTTGGATCATTGTTCTGTATGTTACTTCGTGTTTTTACTGTTAGTCGCCTTTAGTACCATTTGGTAAAAAAGTGGGATTAAAATTTGAATGAATGGTCTGTGGGGAGAAGGGCCCCCTGGGGAGGAGCGAGAAGCACCGTTGGTCCCCGGAGCTTCAGACACCGACCATGGGACGTTCTGCACCAACCTCTCTGCCTTCCAAGATTGCCCATGTTTTCCATCTTTACACTAAAGTCTGAAGGACTCAATAGTTGGGGGAGGGTGTGGGTGTGTTAAGAATGCACCAAATACTAGATTCTACATTTGCATGGAAGTCTTGCAGACATGAAATGTGCCCAGGCTAGAGAAGGAGAAAATGATAAACTGCCCTTTTCCCCAAGTGCATATTTTTCTCTCTTCCATCCAGGCTCTTCACTAATGGAGGTTGGTTATAGAATCATAGAATAGTAGAGTTGGAAGGGGCCTATGAGGCCATCGAGTCCAACCTCCTGCTCAATGCAGGAATCCACCTTAAAGCATCCCTGACAGATAGCTGTCCAGCTGTCTCCTGAAGGCCTCTAGTGTGGGAGAGCCCACCACCTCCCTAGGTAACTGGTTCCAGACTCTGCCCCACCAGCCCCTAGGGGGCAGGGTGGGATACTTGCATCCCTCCTAGCTCAGTCAATCAATATGTTTATTGCTCAATCCACAGATCATTGCAACATATACAAACTTGACATTTTGCTATACTATACATGATAAAAATTACATATGGTTAAAAATGACATATGGTTAAAAATTACAGCTATCAAAAACGTAACATGCATTGCTAAAAGGATAGTAAGATAGGAGCACAGCGGACATACAGAAATCTTTAATTCCTTCTCAATGACATTTCATTTATGTCTCTGAATCTTTATAACAACACACTCCAATTGTATCTAAAAACTTTGCTCTACATCTATTAGCTTTCACTGCAAATAGTGCAACCCTTTGTATCACATATGGGTTGGTTGAATATAATAAATAACACAGTTTTTCCTTAGCACCCCAGTATTTCACTTTCTTTAAAAAAGGCTCTAAATAACTTTTCCTTATATCTATATATAAGGGGCAGTCAAATACATAGTGTGTTATGTCCTCTGGAACTGGCTGTCCACAAACACATAACCTGTCTTCTACTGGTATGCCGTGGAATCTCCCCCATTTCATCGCAGTATCCATTTGTTCAAACCTTCAACGTGTAAGGGCTTTCCGGTGTTCCATTTTCATGGGTACTGATAGGTATTTCTCAAGTTGGTGTAGGTATTTTGTGCTAGCTAGCCATTTTGCTGTTCTTAAGGATGTGAGCGCTGTTATATCAGTTTGCGCTCCTACATACAACACTCTTTGTTTAAAAATATTTCTGCTAGCTGTCAGTGTTGGATTGAGTGCCTGGTGAGAAAATCCAAAATTTGGAAGGAGTTTGAAAAGTTTCTGCAGCCAAAAGTTCCCTTGCACAGTGGACCGTTGTTCCTCCAGACAAATCTTTGGGAGTCTCTCTTCAGTTGAGTTCTTCTTCGTGGTCTCTATGCATCACACATATGGGCTTTGCGCCTGCACAGAGACCGAACCGGAACCTTCTATAGCGGAGTGGAACGTTTTTGGCGGGAACCCCTCCCCCACGCTACCGCGCATGTCCATGGGGTTCCCGCCCTTACCTCAGTTCTTCGTCGTCCGCCATTGTGCTTAGACCATAGAACTAAACCTCTTAGCGTTTTTTCTCTTTAAAATCTTTTCTTTACTCCAAATCTTTTCTCTTTTCGCTCATTTCTCGCTTCTTAACATTTCTCTTCTATTCTATCCTAATATATATATATATATATATATATATATATATATATATATATATTTATAGAAGTTAGATTTTCCTCAGCGACTTCAGTCGCGGTGCCTAGCTGTATGGCAGTTAAGGCCCCATTTCGCAAATGTGTGAAATGTGGAGCTAAGCTCCCCCCAACTGACGGGCACTCTCTGTGCGTTTTGTGCTTGGGTGAGGGCCATAAGGTAGAGGCTTGCCATCATTGCATGGCCTTCACCAAACAAACCAGGAAAAATAGAGCCGACCGTCTTCGCTCTATACTCTGGGAAAAAGCCCTCAGGGCCACGGACAAGGCCTCCAACGCCACAACGATGGACAAAACGGCAACCAGTAAGACCGTTGATGACCGTTGCACTGAGGTGCCTGAACATTCCAGAGCGGCTAATAGGGCTCAGATACCCCTAACGCCTGGACGGTCACTGGCGAGTTCCGCGGCCAGGAAAATCTCCAAAAAGGCCCGGACTCCCAAATCTTCTTCTGAAATGGAGAAGAAGAAGAAGAAGAAGAAGAAGAAGAAGAAGAAGAAGAAGAAGAAGAGAGACACGTA
The DNA here is from genome assembly GCF_023053635.1 of Elgaria multicarinata webbii. NCBI lineage: Eukaryota > Metazoa > Chordata > Lepidosauria > Squamata > Anguidae > Elgaria > Elgaria multicarinata. The sequence continues at coordinate 34,043,067 of NC_086184.1, read as the reverse complement.
AAAACCCTCTTTAGGGTCATCCTGCATGGCGGAACCGGCTAGGAGTCACTCTACTCCTCCTACCGTACCGACCGCTTCGATACCGAGGCCTCCCTCGGTATCGAGATCACAGTCGCTACCGACAGCTACCCTACCGGCGCACCCTCCCAGTCTATCGGAGGGCGAGCTGCGTGATTCGGCTTCAGCGGCCTCTTTTCGGGAGCCTGCTAGGCCTCAAGAGCTTCAGGGATTAATCCCTTTCCAACCCTCGCCAAGACGCACACTGCGGCGTGAATGGGACGGAGTTTCTCATTACTCCGATCCCCAATCAAGATGTGGCGACTATGACTGGGATCGATATCGCCCACAACGATACTTCCAGGGTGACCACCAATACCCACAGGAAGAATATTACGCTCACCCTCCACCTACATCGAGGGTGTGTCATTTACCACTGCCTCCGCCGCCCGCCCACCAAATGTCCACGGTGTCGACGCCTCGACACCGTACTCAGCCATTGGCATCGGCCGCCGCAGTTACCACGGTACCGACGCAACAATTAGACCTGCAAGTGGTTACGTTATCCTCGCCTGAGGATAATTATCTGTCGGATTCTGAGTCGGGGGTGTCGGCTACTCCATCGATGCCTTCACCAGAAGATGAGGTTCATGACAAGGACCCTTCTTCCCCTTCCGACGATATGGTCAGATTTTCTGATCATATGCTTAGAATGGCTCAGGCATTAGGACTGGAGATCCAGCAAACGGACGAATCGGTCGTCGATCCAATATACGACGTGTTCCAGTCCACCACTAACCAACGGCTTGCCATCCCTATTCCACATGCTTTGCGTCAAACAGCACAATTGTCTTGGAAGACACCGGCTATGACTCAAGCTACATCGAAAAGACTAGAGACCCTCTATCGAGTCCAAGAGGAAGATGTACAGTTTTTGGTTACACATCCAAAGCCAAATTCAATCGTAGTGGAGTCGGCTCAAGGCCACTCACAGAAGACACATTCTGCACCCGTGGACAGAGAAGGCAGAAAGTTGGACCACACTGGCAGGAGGATTTACTCCTCATCTTCTTTGGGCATCAGGGCATCAGCCTACGAGGCTACCATGGCACGATACCAGCTCTTCCTCTGGGAGAAAATAGGATCACTATGTGAACATCTTTCAGAGGACAAAAAGGAGCTGGCACGAGTGTTCCAAAGTGAAGCTTCAGCCATAGCCAGGCAACAATTGTCGACAGCGCGACACCAAGTTGATTGCCATTCCAAGTCGATGATGGGAGCCGTATCCTTGAGGAGGCATGCTTGGCTACGCTCCGCCAACCTGGCTCATGACACCAAAGCCAGGATTGAGAACATGCCTTTCGATGGCAAGGGCTTGTTTAATAGCAAGACGGACGAGACCTTGGACTCCATATACAAGGCTCGTACAACGGCCAAGAAGATGGGGTTCGGTGCGCCTCCTATGCAGTACAAACCAAGGCAATGGTCTAGACCACCTTCCCAACAACGACAGCAGCGGCCATTCTATCAAGGTCAGCAGAGGCAGCAGCAACAACAGCTCCAAAGGAAGCGACCCTACCAGGGCAGATTCCAGCAGGACAAACATCAGCCCGACTTCTCTAAGAAGCAGCGGGTTTGACTTCTTTATCCCAGATCCACTACCCTTTGCGAACCGCCTGGCACCACATTACCATCAATGGGAGTCAATAACATCGGACTCCTGGGTGCTCACTATCATCAACTTGGGGTATGCCATCGAGCTCGATGTCCTTCCTCCTTCTTCAGGGATGAAAGTAACGGCGCCATCCCCTCCTCTGCTTCTCGAGGTACAGACCCTGCTATCGAAGGGAGCCATCTCTCCCGTACCCGCAGAGGAACTCAACCAGGGGTTTTTCTCCCAATACTTCACGGTCCGGAAAAAAGATGGAGGTCTTCGACCGATCATGAACCTAAGGCAGTTAAACAAATTCATCACCCCGAGGAAGTTCCGTATGACAACGGTTACTTCTATTCTGCAGCTCCTACACAGAGGAGTCTGGTTCGCTGTGGTGGATCTGAAGGATGCGTATTTCCACATCCCCATCAGGAAGTCGCATCAAGCTTACCTTCGTTTTTCGATCGGGACATCTCAATACCAGTACACCGTTCTTCCCTTCGGCTTGGCCACGGCACCGAGGGTCTTCACAAAGGTGATGGCGGTAGTATGCGCCCAGCTAAGACAAAAAGGAATATACATATACCCTTATTTGGATGATTGGCTTCTGGTAGCGGACAACAGCGACACGCTTCCGCTGTGGCACCCCGGTTGTGGAATGAGCTCCCCAGAGAGGTCCGCCTGGCGCCTACACTGTACTGCTTTCGTCGCCAGCTGAAGACCTTTTTATTCACTCAGTATTTTAACACTTAATTTTAACTTAAATTTAAATTTTACTGTTTTAACTCTGTATTTTAATCTTATATCAACTTTGCTGTGTAGTTTTATCCTGGTTGCGCTTTTTATACTGTATTTCGTAATTGTGTTTTAACCTGTTGGGTGTTTTATTGTGGTTTTAATTTTTGTGAACCGCCCAGAGAGCTTCGGCTGTTGGGCGGTATAGAAGTGTAATAAATAAATAAATAAATACATTTCAACCACCCTCAACCTGTTGGACTCGTTGGGTCTGTGGGTCAACAAGGAGAAATCCATCTTGACCCCACATCAGAAGCTGGACTTTATAGGGGTAACCCTATCGTCTCGGGACGGGAGAGCATACCTGCCCTCGACCAGAGCAAGTACCCTTCAAGATTTAGCCATCGCTACCGAAAGCCGTCGAAAGGTTTCGGCGTGGACGATCCAGAGGCTATTAGGCTTGATGGCAGCTACAACTGCAGTCATCAGGTTTGCAAGACTCAGAATGAGAATATTGCAGGCCTGGTTTTTAAGAACTTTTGATCTTCGACACGACGCCCGACGAACTTATCTGTCGATCCCGAGGCAAGTAAGGGCATCCATGAAATGGTGGTTTTCGATGTCGACGCTCCTAGAAGGAGTTCCCTTCCAACAAGAACCTCCTTCGGTAACGATCACGACAGATGCATCATTGATCGGATGGGGAGCACACTGTGACCGCCTCACAGCTCAGGGTCGTTGGCCTCCTTCCCAGAGAGAACATCATATCAACCACCTAGAACTGCTAGCGGTGGAGAATGCATTAAAAGCTTTTTCACAGATGATCGAGGGCCGAAACATCCTGATCGCGACGGACAACACCACGGTAGTGGCGTACATCAACAGACAAGGTGGGACAAGGTCTCATCCTCTGAATCGATCGGCACTCAGAATTTGGAACTGGTGCATAAAGAGAAATACTTACCTGACCGCGATCCATGTAGCGGGCAAGGAAAACATCATCGCGGACGCCCTCAGCAGGTCTTTCCACGTCGACCACGAATGGGAGCTCGATACCGAAGTAAGGGACGATCTCTTTCGGTATTGGGGCCTCCCTGCTGTCGATGTCTTCGCTACCGAAGAAAGCGCAGCCTGTTCCCAGTTCTGCAGCAGAGCAGGGAGAGGAAAGCACTCGCTAGGAGATGCTTTCACCAGGACCTGGAAAGGAAATCTCCTTTACATCTTTCCACCGTTTCCATTGTTGACGAAGGTACTGGCCAAGATCCAGTCGGACAGGTCGGACTGCATCCTTATCACACCGTGGTGGCCTCGACAGACGTGGTTCTCCCACGCCCTTCGACTGTCGAACGGGAATTACATCAGACTCCCATCGATACCGACACTGTTGTCTCGACACCAGGGCAAGGTTCGACACGCAAACCTGTGGACCCTCAAGATGACGGCATGGAGGATATCATCCACTCCTCCCCTCGTATCACAGATTTAACTGTAGACCATATACTGTTGGCATCACTAAAGCCTTCAACAAGAAAATCTTACGCAGCAAAGTGGCAGAGATTTCAAACTTTTGCCTTGGAAAACGATCAAGTACCTGAATCTTGCCCTTTGTCATTCATTCTCAAATACCTATTGGCACTTTATCAGCAGGGACTCAAACTCAGTTCCATCAGAGTTCACTTAGCGGCTATTACGTCTTTTCATCGAGGCATGGATGGTTTTACACCTTTTGCTCATCCAACATCGAGGAAATTTCTAAAAGGACTTAAAAATACGATACCAACAGTAAAGAGTATCGTTCCACCATGGAGCTTATCAGTTGTTTTACAAGCACTGACAAGGAAACCTTTCGAGCCCATGGCCTCATCTGACCTTAGGCTTCTGACGTTTAAGACTGTCTTTTTAGTGGCTATCACTTCTGCTAGACGTGCAAGTGAGCTTAGAGCTCTCAGGATAGATGCTCCTTACACTATCTTTCACAAAGATAAGGTTGTGTTGTTGGGTTATTTTGCCAGAACTTTTCTCTCTCTGGAACTCTGTTTGTGCTCAGAAACAAACATACATCACACAGGTCTTACACAGCAGAGCTGGTTTATTTCCTTCAGGTTTCTGTGCAGTCCAATTCAGATCAGTTCAGATCAGCACACTGAGGCATACACAGAGAGCAGTGATCATAGAGCAGTGATCAGTAAGCAGTGATCAGATCCATTTTACACAAGTGAGAAACTATATACACATCTACACAATTGTTATCTACATTACATACAGCTGTGATGAGGCTAACTTAGAATCTTGGCAAGGTTCCCAGAACAGCCTCTATCTCAAGGTAATTGCCCACAGATAGACTTTCTCTGTTTAACCCTGAGATAGCCATACACACACAATTTTAATGACTAAGCAAGTATTTCTTTTCATATACTTAACAGTCCTCCTCTTGCGCATGTTGTTTAAATTGTGTTACAATCTGAGACCTAGCTTTAAAGCATCTCTTTTTGTTTTACCATTGAACGTTCCACCTGTCCTTTCTCATTTTGTTTTACTTTGAATACTCATTTACTGGTAATGGCTTTACGACCTTCAGGTAAAGGTACTAGCTCCCACGTTTCATTTTTTTCCATTGCTCTGATTTCCTCTGACATTGCTTCATGCCAGCCCTGAGCTTCTGTAGGTTCCATTTCCTGAATTTCCTCAAATGAAGTAGGTTCATAGGCTATTAGTAAAGCTCTATGAGAAACCTGTTTGCTTTGGTATTCATCTGAATAACGAATTGGAGCTTTGCGTTCCCTTTCTGGTCGCTTTGGCATAGTTACAGGCACAGTTTCCTCCTTTACAGTTTCTTCCCCCTCCCTCTCTTGCTGAGATTGTTCAGGAATTTCTTCTGTTTCTACAGCTTTCTGTTCTACAGGCAAACTTACATACTGTTTTGTTTCCTGCATTTGTTCATGAAAAACTACATCTCTGCTCACAATTACACTTTTGTGATATGGAGACCACAAACGATAGCCTTTTGTTTGTGTATCATATCCCAACAGTTTACATTCCAAACCTCTTTGAGCTAGTTTTCCTGGTCTGTTTTCTTTCTGAACATGAGCAAAACATTTACTTCCAAAAACCCTTATATGTGACACTCTAGGTTTTCTTTTGTAAAACATTTCATATGGAGTTTTTTCATGTACAGAGTGGTAAAGCCTGTTTAACAAATAATTTGAGGTGGACAAAGCTTCTGCCCAGAACAGGTTAGACAATCCTGACTCTTTCAATAGAGCTCTTAACATGTTCTGCAAGGTTCTGTTTTTCCTTTCTGCAACTCCATTTTGAAATGGTGAATATGGAGCAGTAAGGTCATGTTGTATACCCTCATCACTGAGGAATTTTTTAAATTGGTTGCTAAGAAATTCACCTCCCCGGTCCGTTCTTAGATTAGCTATAGGTTCTTTAAATCTATTTTTACTCCACTTAACAAACGCTTTAAACTTTCCAAAAGTTTCACTCTTCTGTTTTAACACGTACACAAATCCAAATCTACTGTAATCATCAACAATAGACAAGAAAAATCTGTTTCCTCCTTGACTTGTCTCAAAAGGACCTGCAAGATCTGCATGAATTAATTCAAAAATTCTTTTTGTTGTTCTCTCACTATGTTTTGGAATGTTTGACTTATGACACTTGGTTTCACTGCATACATTACATTCTACATAGTTAGAACATGGTTTGATTTTCACCCCTTCACACAATTCTGGAATCTTAGAAATTGTTTTATAGTTAGCATGACCAAACCTTTTATGAGTTAAATGGATACACTCTTGGTGTGGTTTGCAATTGGCTATTGTTTTTGTTGTGACTTTGCTGGCTACAACTTCATTTTCTGTACAAGTATTAATCACATACAAAGATTCTTTCATTATTCCCTGCACACACACCTTGTTTCCATGTTTTATAGTACAATTTTCTTCAGTAAAACAAACCTCATACCCCATTTCTGTTAACTGAAACACACTTAGAAGGTTTGTTTCTAATTCTGGTACATATAAAACACTTTGTAGTTCAACTCCCAGACAATCAAAATATACATTACCCACACCACAAATCTGGATTTTTGTTCCATTTGCAAGGGTAACACACTTTTGCTCTGAAGTAGAAGTTTCCAAGGTTACAAATGAAAGTTTGTCTTTTGCCATACTTATTGAAGCCCCAGAGTCCAAAAACCAAGGATTCATTGTCTCTTTGACTCTTGCTAGAAGACACTTCTTTGTTGATTCAGCTTCATTCATGTTGTTCTCTTCTCTCCACTTTGCTGTTGACTGCTTTTTCTTCTTCTTGTTGTTGCAATCCCGCCGTAAATGTTCTGTGGAACCACAATTAAAGCATTTCCTTGCCTTTAATGCAGCCACCACATCAGAAGATTTATGGCTTAGTTGAAATTCAGCCACAGGATGTTTAAGGCTCTGTTGTTTTGAAGCTTGTCTTCTTTCATAGGTTTCCAGTAGTTTTCCAGCTACATACTCGAGGGTTAAATTTTTCTCCTCTTGACTTTCCATCATGGTGACAACCGCGTCGTACGATGAATCAAGACTTGACAAAATCACATAGACTTGGTGTATAGTTGTAAACTCCATCCCTCGTGCCCTGAGTTGATTGAAGATTTCTCTCATGCTTTTCAAATGATTTGACATAGACTCCCCTGGTTTCAGCTTCATTCCATACAGTTTCCGGGTTAGAATTACTTTACTGCCTGCTGTTTCTCTTTGATATACAGCTTGTAGCGCATTCCAGCACTCTTTTGATGTATTCAAAAACTGAATGAAGGAAATTTGAGAGTCTTCCACAGCTAATGCAATAACTGCCATTGCTTTTGCATCGTCCTTAAACCATTTAGCATTCTGTGGATCTGCTCTATTTGGTGGATCCTCTGTGACTACATACCACAGTTCAGCCTGAATCAGATACATTTGCATTTTGTAAGACCATAATGCATAGTTAGAGTCATTCAGCTTTTCCAACAATTGATGCAAACCAGACATATTAGCTCCTGCCATTTCCTCTGCTTTAGGAATTGGTATCTCACCGTCCTCCTGCTCAGAGTCCTCCTCAGAGTCAGCCGACTGAGATTTTTCCTCACTTTGCAGCACTGGCTTTAGCTTGATGTCTTCCTCCATCAACAGTTTTCTGTTTTAGCAGACTCCTGGTTCTGATACTGCACCGTTCCCACCAAGTTCTGGTTCTTCTGCCTGGGTTAGGCTGGCGTAGACTTCCTGGACTGGACTGGGCCCATAACCTTTGTTGGGTTATTTTGCCAGAACTTTTCTCTCTCTGGAACTCTGTTTGTGCTCAGAAACAAACATACATCACACAGGTCTTACACAGCAGAGCTGGTTTATTTCCTTCAGGTTTCTGTGCAGTCCAATTCAGATCAGTTCAGATCAGCACACTGAGGCATACACAGAGAGCAGTGATCATAGAGCAGTGATCAGTAAGCAGTGATCAGATCCATTTTACACAAGTGAGAAACTATATACACATCTACACAATTGTTATCTACATTACATACAGCTGTGATGAGGCTAACTTAGAATCTTGGCAAGGTTCCCAGAACAGCCTCTATCTCAAGGTAATTGCCCACAGATAGACTTTCTCTGTTTAACCCTGAGATAGCCATACACACACAATTTTAATGACTAAGCAAGTATTTCTTTTCATATACTTAACATGTGTTACGCACAGACCCTGCCTTCTTGCCTAAGGTAGTGTCAACCTTTCATCTGTCCCAATATATCACTCTACCAGCTTTCTTTCCGAATCCAACAACACCTGTTGAGTTTTCTTTACATACACTTGATGTAAGGAGAGCTCTTGCCTTTTACAAGGCTAGGACAGAGAGTTTTAGGAAAACAAAGCAATTGTTTATTTGTTATGGAGAGCCTTATAAGGGACTCCCTGTTTCATGCCAGCGACTGTCACGCTGGATTGTAGAGACAATTGAACTTGCCTACTCTATCTCTAAACTAGAGCTTGTGAAACCTGTGACAGCTCATTCTACCAGAGCCGTCACAACATCTGTTGCCTTCAGCAGAGGTGTTCCCTTGACAGAAGTCTGTAGAGCTGCAACGTGGTCCACTCCGTCCACGTTTGTTAGGCACTACAGTTTGGACACCCGTGCTAGGCACGACTGCTCGTTTGGAAGGACAGTGCTCTCGGAGATCCTCAGATGATGCACCAACCCACCTCTAAAGGTATGTCAGCTTGCTACTCGCCCATATGTGTGATGCATAGAGACCACGAAGAAGAAATGCAGGTTGCTTACCTGTAACTGTAGTTCTTCGAGTGGTCATCTATGCATTCACACAACCCACCCACCATCCCCACTTGGTGGTGTGAGACTTACAAATGACACAGTTATATGTGGAATGTACTTTATTTAATTTACACTCATGTTTATGGGGGCACAATGTCGGACTCCTGTAAACTGAGGTAAGGGCGGGAACCCCATGGACATGCGCGGTAGCGTGGGGGAGGGGTTCCCGCCAAAAACGTTCCACTCAGCTATAGAAGGTTCCGGTTCGTCTCTGCGCAGGCGCAAAGCCCATATGTGTGAATGCATAGATGACCACTCGAAGAACTACAGTTACAGGTAAGCAACCTGCATTTACTTACTCTACACCAGTAGTTTACCATCCTTGCATATATCAACCCAGAGATCTTTTCTGTGCCCAATTCTGCTCTGCTTAAGTATGCTTAGAGACCCCCAGGATCAGACGCAAGAAGCGACTTTGAACTCCTTCAATTTTTGAAAGGTTTGCAAAGCCCCATATTTCTGCACCAAAAATTAGCGAAGGTATCACTTTTGCTTTGTAAATTTTTTAAATTGGGCATAATGTGCCTGGGTAACTGTAATTTAACAGTCTATTTAGAGATTGTAAAGAGGCCACTGTTTTTAGTTCATTTTTCTTGATTTGTGACGCCCAGGATCCAGATGCAGAGAAGTTAAGACCAAGGTAACAGTAATGTTTTACCTGCTCTAAGACCTTGGAATTAATAGACCATCTGTAGGACTTTCTCTTTTTGCCAAATACTACTACTTTGGACTTGTTATTGTTAATAAATAGGTCATTTTCTTTGCAGTATGCACTAAGCTGTCTCAAGAGTCTTCTCAAACCCACTTGGGATGCTGAAAGCAAAATCATGTCGTCAGCATACAATAAAATGTTTACCGCTCTTTTTGAGATTTTGGGCATATGATAGCTCTGGTTATGAACAAATGCCACTATGTCATTAATATAAAAATTAAAAAGAAATGGTGCTAGGATGCAAACTTGTCACACACTCTTGTGTGAAAGGATATGATCAGTAAGGACAAAATTTGAGCCTGCTCTAACCTTCAGATAGTTTTCGGAATAGAGGGCTTTTATTAATAATAGGAGCCTCCGATCTATATTTGTATTTGCCAGTTTTTCCCAAAGGCGGCACCTGTTTATAGAATCAAAGGCAACACTTAAGTCTATAAAGGCAGCAAAGAGCTGTCCGCCCTTAGCTGTGTACTTAGTTATAAGGTGTTGTAATGTGAAGCGGTTATCCAAGGTAGATCGTTGTTTCCTGAAACCACACTGTTCTTCTGCAAAAATGGCATTTTCCTCTGCCCAGTCCTCTAATTTTTGTAAGAGGTGCTTAGCATAAATTTTTGCAGGAATATCTATCAGACTGATTGGCCTGTAATTGTTGGGATCCTGCTGGTTTCCTTTTTTAAATATGGGAATAATTATACTGAGATTCCAGCCCTTTGGAATACAGCCTGTGCGATTTATATGCGTGAATAGTCCAGACAGTAGTGAGGCCCACCAATCCAAGTCATTCTTGAATAATTTGGGAGGTGCCTTGTTGTTTTTCAAGGTCTGGATGAGTGATTTGATCTCAAGAGAAGATACAGGGGGCCACGAAGGTAAGAGATTAGGGTCCTGGGCCAGGAGCCATTTACTTCCAGACCTTGGGTCTTTTCCGTTTTTGAATAACTCCGAGTAGAATTTTTCCCACTTTGTAGCTGGTATGGGGATGTCAAAAGAATATTTTACTTCTTTTAGTCTACCTCCAACTAAATGCCAAAAATAGGCCGAGTTTGTTCAAGTTGCTGCTGCTTCAAGCTCAGCCCAGATGTATTTCTGGAACTGCGATTTTTTTGCTGCAATTAGTTTTTTGTAGTTGTGTCTGAGTTTTAACATTGTGTCTTGTGCTTCCTGATCAGCTACAGCATGCACTCTCCGCAACTGGCTCCTCAGTTTCTTTCTTAGTATGTTGCACTCTTTGTCAAACCATAATGACTTCATGGGCTTTAGCTGGTTTGAACTTTCCGTTTTTAATTGAGGCCTCATGCTATCACATAAGGACTGATATGCTTCCAATACTAGTTTTATATTGGAGTCAGGAGCTAAGATTATATTTTGCAAAGATATGCCTAGTGCTGAGTTTTGGAAGTCTTTGAGCTTATTTACTTTAACTATTTGCCATTTCAGTCTCCTCTCCCCCTGTATTTCCAGATTCTGTGCTAACCAATGATCTGTAGGGGATGCTTTCCTCATATTGGACTTAGCGGCTATTTTCAGTGCTATGGGCTGATGGTCACTATCTTCCCTTGGGTTTACTGTTATACCAGAAAATAAATGGGCACTTCTTCTGGGAACACAGACATAATCGAGGACACTACCTGCCCGTTGAGAAAAATAAGTGTAGGGATAAGGAGTGTTTTTATCATTATTACCTACAATCAGCAGTCCAAACTTATATGTTAACTGGAAAAGGTATACCCTTGCATTGTTTATTTTCTTATCCCGGGATTTCCAGTAATTTAAATCGGAAGAATCATCTTCCAAGATTCCGCATTGCTCAGCGACTTTTGTCATTGATGTTCCTATTCTAGCATTAAAATCACCCAACAGTATAAGTAGGGAACTAGGGAACCTTATATACAACTCTTCCAGAAAATATTCTAACTGCAGCCAAGCATTAGGTGTATAGTATTGGGAAGATATTGGTGGTATATATACATTTACAACTATAAGCATCAAATCCTGTGCCATAAATTTTACCACAAGTAAGTTCTTATCTATAACCAAGCTACCCTCCCATCCCAGATCTTCCTTGGCCAAATTAGCTAAACCGCCTATGACTCTACCTTTCTCATTTAGTTTCCATGCAGGGTTAACCCATGTTTGAAAACCTGGAACTATTAGCTTATCCTTAGCTAAAAGCCATGTTTCTTGTAAAGCTAGCACTGGGTATTTGGATAAAAATGAAATAATGTCATAGTCGTGAACTTTACTCTTCACTCTTCCACCCTGCTATATTCCAAGACATAATAGCAACGGGCTTATCTTCTATGTCATAGATTTCACATGCCCTCTTTATATAGTCTGTCGATGTTACAGTTGTTGATTGATAGGGCACCTCTACAACTTGCTGTTTATGCAGTCAGTGGGGGTAATCTAGCTCAGTCTGAGGAACCAGGCTTTCCGTTCATGGCTGCACAGATTCACTGCACACAGGGCCCTCTCCCTGTAAGAAGAGAGCCGTCATGTCATAAGAAGACACCCTTATGACATCTTTGGAGGCTTCCCTTTTGGATCAGCATTTGGGTTGACAACAAAAAATGGTCCTAAAACAAAGCGAAGTCCACTGGTTTAATCTTTACTGGAAGCGTTAGGAGCTGAGCCTCAGAGCATTTGACCAGAGCAAAATCAGTGTTTCTGCCTATACATGACCTGTCCTGGATTACGGTCCATGGAACGGACAGCATTTCCCTGGCACATCCTGTGTGCAGTGAGAGCTGACTCATCATTCTTGCCACTTAGCCAACTAAACTGAATCCTTATTCTCAGGCACCAGAGACAAATATGGGCGGGCCGTGATCATCGTCACAATGAGGAACACCGCTTGGCTGAACCCACACTGCAATGCCAGCGAGCTGACGCGCCTCCTCCTGTACCTGCGCAGCATCCTCAGGTTGGTGGGATGGTGTGGGGAGGGGGAGGGGAGCGACTTGATCAGGTAGAGATATTGCCACAAAAGTGAAGCATCAGCAAACCTTCTAGTTAGCAAGGACTGCAGGATTGCGTTCATGCTCCATTGCATCACTACTAGTACTGCTGTCTGAAGGAAGGTTTCCATAGGACCAGTTTTAAAATGTTGTGGGAAGTGTTCTGTGCTGGTGCTGGAATAGGTCTCTGAAGGTTAGATCTTGGAGGGTGACAAAGGGGTGTGTGGGTGTTGCTTGGGGAAGGAGGGTCTATGTCTCCCCTTCCCCAGCACTGGGAACACCCCACCTCCACTACACTCGTCTTTTAAAAGCCTTAAAAGCCTGGTTGCAGCGTGGGGGTGGCTCTGTGTGTGTTTGGGGGGGAATGAACAGGGTCTGGTAGAGTGGTGGCTGGCTCTTGGCCATCTGCAGCAGTGTGTGTGTGTGTGTGTGTGTGTGTGTGTGTGTGAGCAAGCCTTGCTCCCAGCCCAGCCCAGCCGGAGATGTTTCCATGGAGTCAGGTGCACTTACACATTTAGCGGCAAGCCCAGCCCATGTTCAGAGATCCCGTGATTTCAGATCGTGAAGCCTGTGGGGAAGGCTGGGTTTCGTGTTTATTATTTATTTATTTATTTATTTATTTACAATACTTATACACCGCTCCCCATTGAAAATTTCAGAGCGGTGTACAAGATAAAATAAAATAAAAACAGAATAAAACACTTTAAAATAGATTTTAAAAGAAGCAAAATGTACAGTGAACCGTGGCTGGTCATTAAGGAAAGGCTTCCTGGAATAATGATGTTTTCAGGAGGCGCAGAAAAGAATACAAAATTGGCTCCTGCCTGACCTCCAGAGGCAGGGAATCCCATAGGAGGGGGGCCACCATGCTGAAGGCTTTTCCCCTTCAGAGGATGGGTATCTTGTGCACAGCAGCATCTCGCTTGTTCTTGAACACATTGTCTTCATCGTGCCTATCCGAACTGCCCCAGAGCATTTCAGATACTGCCATTCTGATACATTGTTATATTGTTTCCTGTGCTGTTGTGTTTGCTTTAAGCAGAAAGAGTAGGACAGAAATAGCTTTCAATAAATACATGTAAGAGTTGTGGCAGACTTTGAAACCTTGGGGGTGCAGCAGGAGGCAATCACAAGGAAGTCCCAGCTGTATTTGGTTAAAGGGTAAAAGTCCCTTGTGCCTTTCTGTGCCCCGACAATGAGCTCCATCACACCAGCGATTTATCGCACTCTCGCCATGCCTGATATGTGCTTTTGTAGCACGGTACTCACGTGACATCGTCCTTGTCCTGCTCTCATCTCACCTCTTCCCCTCTTTTCCGTCTTACTTTGGAGCGGGGAAAGTACGCTTTCCCCCCTCCGTGTGCAATAAAGCCCCTTCTCCATCCTGTGTATTGCTGTCCTTGTGTTATATCGGACCATCCTGTTTTTTGTTGGGGGGGGCTGTCAAAGGGTGCTCTCGCTGACAAAAGAGGAGAGCAGGGCGGTTCTCTGCTGAACTGCTCAACCGTGAAGGAAGAGGGAGAGAGGGCACCCAAACACCCCGTGGAAGAGGTGAGTGAGGCCAGGCATGCCGCCGCCCGTGCCCAGAGTCAGTCCATTCAACGCTATGGTTCTTACTCCTGAGTAGGCATGTCTAGGTTTCCTGACTAGAACAATGTCAGCTTCCCTTTGCCATCCCAACATTGTCCACAGAGTTCTCCAAAAACTAATTGTAATACTTTCTCTTCACTTACATTGTTTAATATGATCTTAGGGGAAAGCATAGTGTATTGTTCTTCCATAATTGTGCAGTTTCAGGTTGCCCTACTATTGTATTTGCACAGAAATAAAAAAAGTATAAAAATATTTTTAAAATTAACAACAGGGGGAAGGACAACATAGGGGGTGGGGCGGGAGATTTCGCTGGCACAGTAGCGATACAGGTGAAAAGATACATGAGCTAAAAGAGCGCAACAGTGCACAGACGTGAAAGTGCCTAGCGCTCGACTTGCTAAGGAAATGGAGGGGGAAACTGCGGACTCAAAGCGTAGGTGTGACGAAGCTCTGTGTCAAAGCTGCCTGCCTGCCCCAAATCTGTCAGCAGGTGCCGGGGCTCACTGTACAGGTCAAGCTGGATGCCTTGGGCAGCCCTTCAGAATCGGAGAAATGAAGAGAAGGCCCCATTGTACTGCTTGGGGCTAAGCTATAGGGCAGGCCTGGCATGGATGCCATGAGGATGTAGGCCCCATAAATGTGCAGGTGAGGATAGGAAGCTGCAGGGAGGCACAGTGTGCCTTGAGACGTAAGGGCAGAGGGTTGGCTTGCTGAAGGCAGCGGCAGCGAGGCTGTTGGAGATGGTCCCTCCGGAGCAGTTTGGGTGGGGTTCCAGCGATTGAAGTTTCCTCTTCTAATTTCTTGACTTTCAGGCCCGAGTGCCAGGCTTTGGGCCTAACCATTCTGATAGATGCCCGGCGATGCTCTCCAGTCCCAGCTCTCTTCAAAGCTTTCGCCATCCTACAGGTGAGACCATGGCTGCCGACTCCTCTGCCCTCTTCCTCCCCTCCCCAGGGACCAAGGGGAGCCAAGCAGGAGGTGGGGCACACTGAGCCCACTTGGCCATCCTGCCGAGCCTTTGCTTCTCTCCGCTGCCTCCCCTGCTCTCTGCAGTGGCGTCCAGCATTTCAATCTTGGCCCCCATGCCTGTGTGATGTCCCTCAGCCGTGGGGTGCCAGCAGCGCAAGGTGGCGCAGGGGGGCGGTCTTGGCCCCCAGAGGGAGCAGGCTCCCCCTCCCCAAGTTACACAGATGAACTGCCTGTGTGTAGCTGGGGAAGGGGTTTTATGAGGGAGGGGCCACCATTGGTCTATTCCCAACACCCAAGGGGGGCAATGAAGGGGGCAGGGGCACTGCAAGGCACTTAAAAGATATAGACACAAATTTACATAAAATGGGCCTATGTTAACTTATAATGTATGCACACTTTGAAATAATTACTAGGATTTATTTAAATTTCCCAGAAGACAAAGTCTGCCAACAAGCTTCCCATCCAAATCACTGCAAATAAAATACATCCCTTAGTTAATTTGCATCCCATCCCCAGATCATTCCAAGTCTGTCGTTCTTCACTTACAGTTTATTTGCAATGCTGTGAATAGGTGTAAAAAATGCACAAAAAAGAGTGGCTGCTGGTAGTTTTTTCCAGGAGCCGTTTCACCTACACACAGATCCTTTCACACACAGAGAGATCCTTACATAGGCCTGATTAGACAACAGCCTTCAGTCACCTTGTGGCTTTTCACATTTGTCCGTCTCTTTTAAAAACGGCGAGGTGGAGTGGGGGTTGTAAGTAAGGAGAACCAGCAGACTCTTGTTATTATTATTATTATTATTATTATTATTTATTTATATAGCACCATCAATGTACATGGTGCTGTACAGAGTAAAACAGTAAATAGCAAGACCCTGCCGCATAGGCTTACAATCTAATAAAATCATAGTAAAACAATAAGGAGGGGAAGAGAATGCAAACAGGTACAGGGTAGGGTAAGCAGGCACAGGGTAGGGAAAAACTAACAGTAGAAAGTAACAGTAGAAGTCTGCACAACATCAAGTTTTAAAAGCTTTAGGAAAAAGAAAAGTTTTTAGTTGAGCTTTAAAAGCTGTGGTTGAACTTGATTGTCCAGAAGAGATCCTGATTTAGCTGCACTCAACACAGGACTTTTGACCAGCACCAATGCCAGCTGTGGGGCTCTAGAAACCGTTCTTTCCATTGCAGGACACTGTCCCTCACTGTATCCATGGAGCCCTACTACTCGTGGAGAAAGATTTCACCTTCCGGATGGAGAAATTGCCTTCTGTGCAGGTATGAGATATCCTCACCTCTCAACACTTCAGTTTTAACCTCTCCAATTATTCAGACCTGACTTTTTCTGCAGTTCTGTGTTTAACAATCATAGAATCGTAGAGTTGGAAGGGGCCCCTCTAATGCTCAATGCAGGAATCCACCTTAAAACATACCTGACAAATGGCTGTCCAGCTGCCTCTTGAAGGCCTCTAGTGTGGGAGAGCCCACAACCTCCTTAGGTCATAGGTTCCAATCAATCTGGATGAAATTTGTATGTAGTAGGGATTTCAAATTTCTTTCTTTCTGTTTTCTGCAGCTTCCTAAACCAAGTGCAGGGATACCTTGGAAAACATGTTGGGCAGAGTTGTCTCTGACCCTTTCTACACCTAAGGATTATCCCAGGAAAATGGAGGGATCGTCCCTGCCTGCTCCCGGGATCCCCTGTGTGTCATTTGCATGCACAGGGATGATCCCGGGATGTTCCCTGGAAAAAATGCAGGTGTAGAAACGGCCTCTCTGTGTCTTTCAGTGGGGTGAAATTTCTTCTGTCATTTGTGTGGATGGCTATTTTAGGACAAAGCATGCTAACAGAGCAGCTTTATGTCAGATCAAGTTCATGCTTGTCATGGTTTTGGTTTGTATAAATGATTCAGAGTGAAGAGTGTTACCTTGCTGCAGATTTGAATTTCTTTGTTACAAATTACAAAGCAGTTATATGCCTGTTAATTTCCATAGCTTTGTTTTCTTGAATAGTGACAATCTGACTCTCTTGTGCTTGATTTAAATTTGACATGACTTGGGCCTGTAAAAAATGTCACCAGTCTCTCAGGTGTAGGGATAAAAACAGCAAAGATTTTCCCTCGAGTCTTTAAATTTGCACAAATGGAGTGGTAATTTTTTTAAAAATAATTACATTGGTGGACTTGTGCACATCCACCTATCCACTATATATTCCCATTGTAAAAATCCTTGTCAGTTTCATTGTCTCCAAACGCTATTTTGTAAATGTATGTAAAATGTACATATTAATTTAATGGATGCAAAAAATAAAAAATGAACTTTTCCAGTATCAAGGGGAGGGGGGAACCCTACAGTCTGCTTCTGCTTATGGGAACGGAAACACTGCAAAATCTTGACTGGCTTAAATAAAACAGAATTCCCAGCATCAGTCATCCCTGGTGGCTGTCCAGGTGACCACTCAAAAGTGCTGCAGTTCCAGGCAGGCACCCTTTCATTTTCTCTCAGCTCCCCTGGTTGCACTGAGGTGCTTTACTGGGCTACATGGTGTTTTCCTCTTTGCTCCTCAAAGCCGGATCAGGGCTGCTACACATGGTCAAGGTCACACGGCAGCTTCTCTCACAGCTTGGAGTTTGAGCACATGGGCTTGGCTAAAACCCTGGGAGTGGAAGGAGGAGCTATAAATGCTAATTATGGGCACGTTTCTTTAACTTTGCATCCCCAATAGAAGCAGAGCTAAGATGGAACTGTATTTGTTCACATTTGTCTCGTTAACCTGGCCTTTCTCGCTCCCTCCTCCAGTTCGCTCCTCAGCTGTTGGCATTTAGACAACAAGCGCCTTAGGAAAAGGTCCTGCCTCTTTTGTTTCTGTCTGTCAATTTCTTGGGTTCCAGGAAGCAGAGCTGGAAAAGATCTGTGCATGAAACAAAGCAGGAATGTTGTGGTGGTCTTGGCATTGCTGGGTGACCACCCCGGCTTAGCGCTCCTTGTCACAGTGCCAGTTTGTGTGCTGCAGTAGATGCTATCCAGAAGAGTACACAAGATTGGTAGTTGAGGCAACTAATCCGTTGTGCGAGAGCTGCACTCATCTGTCATGTGAAAATGTGGCTGGGATGAAAGGACACCACAGGCCTTTTCCTCCCCCCTGACACAAACGTTCCCTTCTCCTCTTCCTTCTCAGTGTGAAGTTCTCACCTCCATGAAGTCTCTCCACAAGCATATCGAGAACATGCAGCTACCCCTGGAATTTGACGGGTCTGTTCCCTATTGCCATCAGGACTGGCTGCGCTTTCGGATGGTGAGTGAGATTTACACTTGATGGCCCTGAAAATGCTGCTCTGGAGGGGTCCAGAATCCCACTGTTAAAAATCCCAGACGCTGAGTCCAGGAAGCCCAAATAGTGGTTTGAGATAATGACTCCAACTAGGGAAGCATGGATACATTGTTGTTGTTTTTAATGTTATGCTCCATCTGATTTGGAAAGCATAAGAGTCTGGGAGCAGAAATGTGATTGTTTTTCTCCTAATTTTGGAGCATTGGCCAAGGGAAGGGTATTGGGGGCGCACAGTGTGAGGAGGTACAGAGATGTGTGTGTAGTATAACTGTGGTTGAAGCAACTCCCAGCCCTTGGCAGCTCCACTTTGTGCACGGTTTCATGTGCTTGTCCACAACTATGAGGGCAAAAATGAATTCTTTTAGAAAATTAAATCCATACAAGGGGGCTGTCTACACACGGGGAAAGTCGTGCGGTGGCTGTGGAACTGCACCCCATCAGTTAGACAACGCAGGCACAGGGGCACAGCCACTGCGGTGCTTCCCGAAAAAGTAGGGTGGCTGCCCAGAAGCCCTGCACTCCCTCCTTGGTATCGGGATTATCCACTGCCGCTCCAGGAGAGGGAAAGTGCGGGGTTGAGGTGGGAGGTGGCGCCAACCCTGCGCCATGCAGACAGCCCCCTGATGCTGTAAGCAGCTTTGCACTCACCCAGAGAGCCCCTGGGGACCTGCCAATAGCTGCTGTCCTAACCCAGGCAAAAGCTGCTTGGCTTGGGAGTCCCAAGGGAGGTGGCTGTAGCTCAGTGGCAGAGTCCTTGCTTTGCACACCCAAGGTCCCAGGTTCAATCCCCAGCTTCTCCACACAGGTCTGGGTAAAGAATCCTGCCTGATTCTCTGGAGGGAGGGAGGGAGGGAGAGCCATTGCCGCTGGTCTGTGTTGGCTATAGTGGGCTAGATGGACTCCAGAGATCTGACTTGGTCTAAGGCAGCTTTCTTGGTTCCTGTGCTGTTCCTTGGTTGCTGTTCAACACTGTGCCATTGTGCTGACCTTGCAGCGTCTGGAGCACTTGCTGCAGGGATGCCGAGGTGCCTGCGTGTTCCTCGAGGGGGCCATCCAAGCAGTGGAGTCCAGCAGATGGCCAGACAAAGCGGAGGTGAGTCTCCCCTTCCCCATCTCTTTGCAAAGTATCTCCAGTTTTAAGAAAAATTGGGTTGCTGTGCACAGTCTGCAGTCAGATGTGAAGGCTGGCTGCTTCAGGTGTTAAGGAGACAAGAATGGACCCGGAGCCCCAGGGATTTTATATTTATTTATTTATTATTTATTTATTTATTACATTTCTATACCGCCCAATAGCCGAAGATCTCTGGGCGGTTCACAAAAATTAAAACCATAATAAAACAACCAACATGTTAAAAGCACAATTATAAAATACAGTATAAAAAGCACAACCAGGATAAAACCATGCAGCAAAATTGATATAAGATTAAAATACAGAGTTAGAACAGTAAAATTTAAATTTAAGTTAAAATTAAGTGTTAAAATACTGAGCGAATAAAAAGGTCTTCAGCTGGTGACAAAAGCAGTACAGTGTGGGCACCAGGTGGACCTCTCTGGGGAGCTCATTCCACAGTGTGGGCACCAGGTGCCACAGCGGAGAAAGCCTCCTTCTAGTAGCCACCTGCCTCACTTCCTTTGGCAGGGGCTCACGGAGAAGGGCTCCTGTAGATGATCTTAAGGTCCGGGCAGGTACATATGGGAGGAAGCGTTCCTTCAAACGCCTCCTCCCATATGTACTTCAGGGATTGTCCTTCATGCCTTGAAAAGCAGGTGTAGCATCACCAATGGATGGGATGTTGGACTTAGAATGGGGAGGTTTGTGTTCAAGTCCCTGCTTAGCCAGGAAGCTCACTGAGTGTGTCATTGGGCCAGTCCAACCATCTCTTGTGAAGATGAAATGGGGAGGGGGAGGCAGGTATGCCGCTATGAGCTTCCCAGACAATAGGGAGAATAAAAGGTCAGAAATGATGTCTTGGCTGGGAACACGAGACTTGGGGCTTGTCTTGACGAGGGGAAAAGCCCTGGGGTGGATCCACAGTGGCACTAGATCATTTACAGGACACAGCAGCCAGGGCTTTCCCCTGATGCTCCGAATTTAAAAAGTTGGGGGCTTACCCTGACATTATCCTCTTTCAGCGAGGTGATGGCGGCATCTGCCGTTGCTTCAGAGGCGTGTCCAGCCAATGGCAACCCCTGATTGGTCGCCATTGCCAGACAGGGAGGAGGAGGGGGTGGGCCAGCGAGCCAAATGGCTGCTGGAATGCCTCCGCGCTTCTCTAGCATGGACAGAAGGATGCCACTCGGGAGAAGTGCATAAAAGTTAAAGAAAGAAAGATTTTTTAAAAAAAAACATGGGGGGCGCCCTGCAGCGCCCATGCAGTGACATGCAATTGCACAGCGGTGCACAGGTGTGGCAGTATGGGTGCGGCCAGGTGCAGAGGAGGCAGCTCCTGAGGCAAACCCTGCGCTCGCTCCTTGCTGTGGAGACAACTGGCAGGAGCGCAAGTGCACGATAGCGAAAAGTGGGCTAGATGGAACAACTATTAGGTGGATCCACAGTTGGCTACAGAATCGGACTCAAAGAGTACTTATCAATGGAACCTTCTCAAACTGGGGAGAGGCAACGAGTGGGGTGCCGCAGGGCTCAGTCCTGGGCCCAGTGCTCTTCAACATTTTTATTAATGATTTGGACGAGGAGGTGCAGGGAACGCTGATCAAATTTGCAGATGGCACAAAATTGGGTGGGATAGCTAATACCCTGGAAGACAGAAACAAACTTCAAAGTGATCTTGATAGGCTGGAGTGCTGGGCTGAAAACAACAGAATGAAATTTAATAGGGATAAATGCCAAGTTCTACATTTAGGGAATAGAAACCAAATGCACAGTTACAAGATGGGGGACACTTGGCTCAGCAATACTACAAACGAGAAAGATCTTGGAATTGTTGTAGATCACAAGCTGAATATGAGCCAACAGTGTGATATGGCTGCAAGAAAGGCAAATGCTATTTTGGGCTGCATTAATAGAAGTATAGCTTCCATATCACGTGAGGTACTGGTTCCTCTCTATTCGGCCCTGGTTAGGCCTCATCTAGAGTATTGCGTCCAGTTCTGGGCTCCACAATTCAAGAAGGACGCAGACAAGCTGGAGCGTGTTCAGAAGAGGGCAGCCAGGATGATCAGAGGTCTAGAAACAAAGCCCTATGAAGAGAGACTGAAAGAACTGGGCATGTTGAGCCTGGAGAAGAGAAGATTGAGGGGAGACATGATAGCACTCTTCAAATACTTAAAAGGTTGTCACACAGAGGAGGGCCAGGATCTCTTCTCGATCCTCCCAGAGTGCAGGGCACGGAATAACGGGCTCAAGTTAAAGGAAGCCAGATTCCGGCTGGACATCAGGAAAAACTTCCTGACTGTTAGAGCAGTGCAACAATGGAATCAGCTACCTAGGGAGGTTGTGGGCTCTCCCACACTAGAGGCCTTCAAGAGGCAGCTGGACAACCATCTGTCAGTGATGCTTTAGGGTGGATTCCTGCATTGAGCAGAGGGTTGGACTCGATGGCCTTGTAGGCCCCTTCCAACTCTGCTATTCTATGATTCTATGATACTATGATAGTGGGGGCACCAATGCAACCTCGTCTAGACACCCCCTTGAGCACAGTCATCCAGCTCTTTTTGGCTTAACAGGGCGGCAGCCTCAATGGTGATCACTGCATCCTGTGACTTCTGCTTAAATGCAACATGGCGGGGGTGGGGGGGCTGTTCTTTGTTTCTGTGGGGTGATGGAGCCAAACCTTTCTTTACACTGTCAGTCTGCTAGTGATCAGAATAAACTACTAGCACCTGGGTAAATAGAACAACCATTGCCATTTTAAACCACTCCCAAACAATGGGCCAGTCGAGGATGTCAAGGACAGTTGCCCAGCGTCTGGATATGGTCCCTGTAGTCCAGAGAGGTGGAAGCAGAACCTGCCCAGGAGGAGGCCCAAAGTGCCCAGAGAAGTGGCCGGATCAGCTGGCACAGAAGAAAAGGCCCCTGCTTTTTCCGTGCTGCCTCATCTTCTCTCTGACAGCTGTGTGGAAACAGGGATGCCTTTGAAAGCGGCCTGTTCACCTCACTTCTGGCTGCTGGTGGCTGAGCTGTAGAAGGAGCAGTTGCTCTCCGCTGGCTCTGCCTGGCTAGCAGGATCATCCTTCTTCCTAGCCAAAGAGAGTAGGACAGCTGTGTTTTAAGGGCCTGGGCAGAGTAGAGGATCTTTTTCAGACTTTTCATGGTGGGAAAGCAAATGAGGAGGAAAACATCAAACTGTGAATCCCTGAGCTGAGGCCATGTGCTTCCCTTGACTTCCCAGGAGGCTGACACCTTGCTGAAGAATGACAGGCAATTAATGAAGATGGTTCTTGAGGATGCGCGGCTGGTCAGGCTGCAACTGGAGGGCGGGGCACTCCTGGCCCGCCTGAGGAAGGAGGAGTCCTGTGTGACTCTGTCAGAGGGCGACAGGTGAGTCTGCTGCTTGGGGGGAGGGAGAGGGCTGTTGTGCCTTGGATGCTCCAGATGCAGAAGGACACACTATATGGTACAATCCTGCCCCAATCATTAGTCTCCCAAGGGAGCTTCTGGAACGCCACCCTCAAGGAAGTTCACATTTCAAATCAAATTAAACCCCTTAGTTTATTCTGATTATGCTGTGTATGGTCCACCTTTCGTCTGAGTTGCTCAGGGTGTTGTCCCCACTTTTCCTGTGAGGTAGCTGAGGCTGAAAGGGAATGACTTGCCCAAAGCCATGCAAGGAGCTTCAAGGGCAAGTCAGACCCCCTTCGCTGCTACACAACAAAACATTGGCTCATGAGTAATGTATTTGAATTATTTTTGAAAGAAAGAAAGAAAGAAAGAAAGAAAGAAAGAAAGAAAGAAAGAAAGAAAGAAAGAAAGAGCTTTGCCTATTTGCTTAAAAGGGATCACTTTGCCCAGTATATATCCAGCATCTTCAAACTAGCCACCCCATAAAGGAAGGGGGAGAGGAAGTAACTAAGTTGGTGCCAGAGGCATGTACAACCCCACCCGCCCGCCCACCCCCACAAAGGGCCTCTGGCTCTTCCTGTTGTGTGATCTAATCCCCCTCCCGGAACTCCATGGCTTAATCTACACCAAGCAGGGTATAGCACTATGAAAGCGGTATATAAAAGACAAGAGCCACACAACTGCTTGATAACGGTATTGAAGTGCACTGACAACTCTTGGGGCCTATTGACACAGACCATAGACCGCTTTCATACCGCTTTCATAGCGCTATGTCCTGCTTGGTGTAGATGAGGCCCATGTCTCTCTGCAAATGGGAAACAGCCAGGCCCCAAGAGCCAGCAGAAAAGGATAGCGGTGGCAGCAGCTGCCCACTTACAGCACAGCCGTTGCTCTGCCTCTTTGGTTCTGGAGTTTAGGGCAGAGCAGGTATGCATGGGGGAAGGGCCTTTGCACCTCCCGCTCATCACTAGCAGGGCAGGATCATGCCCATTGTGCTGCCAGGCACTGATTCTGACACATACCTAGAATTAGGACACAGCAGCGCTCTGGCCCTTGCTTTTGCCTCAGCTTAATGTCCTAGGGTAGAGCCCCAACACTGAAGCATCCTGAGGGATCAAAAACTGCTGAAGTCAATTACATGGTCTGACAGTGCAGACCCTCCAGGCCAGAGGTGGGACAGAAGAGAAGGGAGCTGGTGCGCAGTCCGTGGGCAGAGGAGTTTGCGTCCTGCTCTCTGTCGGGGATCTGTCCGGGATGCTTTAGGGTGGATTCCTGCAATGAGCAGGGGGTTGGACTCGATGGCCTTGTAGGCCCCTTCCAACTCTGCCATTCTATGATTCTATGATTCCTTGGGGGACGAACCCTGGCTTGAATGTCTGTTCTAGGGACTTGTCTTCTAGGGATGTTGTCTTCTAGGGACAACGCTCTTGAGCTTGTGCAGCACTCAAGAAAAGCTTAGCAGCATGGACCGAGAGGAAAGAAGGCCATGGCTGATTTCCTGCCAGGTGAGACATGAAGGGGATGCAAGACACGCTGCCCACCTGCAGAATCAGAAGCTCCTTTATCAGCTCCTCACGGAGCCTTGCTTTGGCTCCCCTACAGCTCGCACATAACTCACACGGCACAATTTGCCTGTGCAAGACATTCTTTAGCCCCAGTTTGGAAAGCTACAATTGGCTCCTCTGTTGAAACTCTTCATCTGGTGTGCTGACATGATCCCAATCAGCCTGAGGACACATGTGGTTCTGCTGGTTCCCAAGCCCTTCTGGGGGGAGGTATATATGGAGGTTGGGGGAGTTTCACGGGAACCTCCTTCTGACTAGAGGATTGAGTACAATCTGGAGTTCTCCTTTCTGCAATAGAATCATAGAATCATACCATTTGTGGGCTCTCCCACACTTGAGGCCTTCAAGAGGCAGTTGGACAGCCATCTGTCAGGGATGCTTTAAGGTGGATTCCTGCATTGAGCAGAGGGTTGGACTCGATGGCCTTGTAGGCCCCTTCCAACTCTGCTATTCTATGATTCTATGATTCTATGGTTATCCATTCCTCTGGTAAAGGCTTCAGGCACTTAAGTGGTTGCAAAACAACATCCATTTCTTCCCAACCACAACCTGGTGGATTCAGCATTGTTCAGTCCTCAGACTCCAAGAGGATGCCTGACTTTCCGGTAGCAAGGAAGGGTGCTTGGTTGTGATGGAGCTGGGTGTTGGTGGTCATTCAGCAAGAGACGTGTTCGCCTCTCTGTGCCCATCAGCCCTCAGTTCATAAAAAATGTTCACATTCGCAGACACTGCCCACAATAATGGTAATTGTTCAATGTAATTAAATACATATTTATTCATTTCACTTTGTAACACCCTGACTCCATGGAACTCCGAGGGTGGTGTCTGCCACGACACAGGCTCTGAACACCAGACCTCACGTCTGCCACCACTTATTATGGGGCAGCACAGGCTCTGAACACCAGACCCGGCTGAGGCTACTCCCTGCTCAAGCCAAGCACCACCACTTGATACGCCTGAGGCAAGGGATAAAGCCCACCTTCCTCCAAACTATGTGGAGAAAGGGGTTTAAAATGGAGAAGGATTTAATATATATATAATAATGCGCTGAAAGTTATATCTGTTGAGGTGAATTATTGTCAGAGTGGGTGCTGAATGATGTAAACTTAAGACGATAAATGCCAAACAGACACGTGGGATTTTCGTGGTAGTTTTTAAAATAAACAATCAAAATTTATTTTTAAAAGTTCATAAGCTTTGTTTCAAATAACAACATTTAAAAACCTTTTTGAAACCTTTCATACAATCCTGTCACCCTCACATTCGCGCTTTCCTTTCACTCACACAATCACTCTTGAACTTTCTTTATTATCAGTATTGAATTATATACTTCCACTACGTGCACACCACACTCTAAAGACACCACTCACTACACTGACTCTCAAATTTCCCAGAACTTAAGTACTATAAATACAGAGAGCACTACAGACTCTAAGAGTCCCTAACAAGTCTCCCTGGAAAGAACAGAACAGAACAAGAACAAAAAACTCACAATCCCCTCCGTCCTTCCCTTATATATCCCTCCTCCCCCCTCCCAAGACATTCTAACTCCGCCCACTCAGGCCAACATTCTACAAACCACAGACTTACAAACTGCAGGCATACCTTTGGGAATTGACTTGTGGGGTGTAACGCCACAGTGTCCTCTTATCCTCACAACAATTCTGTTGAGGTAGGTTAGTCTAAGAGATGGTGACCAGCTGATATGCACTTAGCCAACTTCAAAGAAGAGCAGAGTTTTGGACCGCGTCTTTGTGCTCCTAATCCAGCATTCTATCTACTAGACCATACAGATGAGAATGGTGACCAATAATAATTTTTCTACCCATCCTGACTAAAACACCCCAATTTTTGCCACCAGAATGAGCTTTCTCCATGCATTCATTCATGTGTTTATTGCATAACCCCGTTTGCATGTTAGCCATCTTGGAAAATGGGAGCTACAGGATTTATATACCAGAATGGGTGGGTTTATCCAACTTAAATTTTATGTGTTTCAGGCCCCTACATGGGTCTGAAACACACAAAACATTCTCTGCATATATTTATGGGAGTCTATGGCAGGTCCAGAGGGCTGTCTGTACGGCTTAAAAGCCCTGCGTTGGCTGCACAATGGTGCTGCATCAGTTATACAACGCAGCAGCCACCTTGCAACCACCGTGGGGCTTTCCCATGAAGCTGCACACTAGAACAGCTGGGAACCTACCCCGACTTTTCATGCCGGTGCGAGGTCACTACTGCTCTTCCACTGTCTTGCCCTCACTCCAGCATTGCACCGGGGGTATTCCCAGGTGGAAGGCGACCTCCGCTTGGTCACCAGAAGCCAGGCGAGGGGCAGGGGACAGGCCTGGTGAGCTGAATGGCTGCCGGAAAGCCCACGCTGCCTCCAGTGAGGATTACTCACCGCCACCCTGCAGCAGCGATACCGTTGAGACCATTCTTCTGGTTTGTCTCCCTAGAAGGGCAATGCAAAATAGCTACCTATCTGACTGACTCCTCTTGGAGCAGCATGTATATAGAATTGGTATGCAACACATGGGGGCCTTTTGTGGTTGATTTATTCAAGTATATTCCAAAAGTCTTGGCTCCTGGCTGCTGTTGCCTTAATGTTGAACTGGTTTGATGTGTTTGCCTTGCCTTACTGCCTGATGCCAAGGCCAGTTTTACAGAACATTATTCTCATCTCTGAATTAGAGATGTAACATTTCCAGAAATGTTGAGGCCATGCGGGGTGGACTTTTGGGGTGGTGGTGGAAGAAAACAGACATTTTGGAAAAATTGGAAAATAGGCAATACGGCTCTGAAGTCACTTTGTTGCTTTAAGACAGCCTTCCCCAATCTGGTGCCTTCCATATATTTTAGACTTCAGCTCCCATCCGCCTCAGGCGGCACCAATGGCCAATGGTCAGGAATGCTGGGCACCGTAGTTCAAAACATCCAGAGGGCACCAGGTTGGGGAGGGCTGCTTTAGGAACATAAAGCAGCCTTTCTGTTCCTAAGGTGATTTTATGTATAACTTAATTTGCTCATAAAGTTATCATTACATTTTACATATTTTAAAAGTAAACTCAGTAAATTTGAAATTATTGCCTGAATGGATTAGAAGGAAATTAAATGACTGCTGCAGCAGCAGAAGCACAGGACTCTAGAGAACAAAACCCAGACTGTCAAGCATGTGCATTTACTGTCAGGAATGCACAATGGTGACTCGACTCACACGTGGAGCAGTAAAGTCTTATCAGTGAAGTCTAGTTTAGATCAGTAATTTGGCTGTTGCTCAGTGGTCTTCAGTGATGCCTTCACAGAACATGACTCTTGTTCTGTTAACTGTGCTGGTCAATTCCACCCCCACAATCCCGCTGAAGATCGCTGTCCCTGCGCTGCTCATTGCAGTGTTGGAAAAGCCATCTCTTGATCAGCTGGGTGGTGGAGAAAGTGGGCATGGCTCCCACCTGCGCTGGAGGGCTTGCTAGCCCAGAGCAGCTGGCGCTTGGTCTAAAACGGCCCCTCTCAAAGGCAGACCTCTGGAAGGGCTGGTGAGGCAGTGGAGATGCTGGGCCTCAAGGCAGACTCAGAGCCTGCCTGGACTCAGCCTGGGCTCTCAGCTCCCTCTGATAGTGGTGCCAGCCTGGCCTGGCCCCCACCCGACAGCCATCCGCTGAGTTTGGCCTGGTTTCAGATGGGGGTGGTCTCCTTCCAGGCTTGGCTTGGCTTGTAGTGCCTCACGACTCTGCCATTGCAGACATTGTTTGGTCTCAGGAGCTCTTGATAGACAGCCAGGCGAGTGTCAGGGGGCACTGTCATAAATAGTGATAATTTGAATGTGTGCGCGGGGCCACCTGATTGACCACGCTCAGTGCAGGCAGCAGAACATGCCGCTGCTCCGGCATCCAAGGCAATTCCCCTCCTTCTTTGGAAGTCCTCTTTTGAGACATTGAGCCAGCACAGCCTCCAGAAGACTGACCGTTGCTCAATTGACCATTGCTCCTGCCTCTTGTGCAGCTCTGTACAGTACAAGCAGCCACGGCAGTGTTGGCCATAGTGAAAGTGAAGCCTTTTATTGGACTGCAAGCTTTCCAGTCACACAGAACTCGTCATCTGGAAGATTGGGAAGGTGGCAGTTGTAGTGACGCAATTGTGGGAGACTCCCTGCTGCGTGGGATTGAAACCCAAGTATGTCGTGAAGACCCATAGACTTGCCAGGTGTGCTGTCTTCCTGGAGCACAGATTAGAGATGTGACTGAAGGGTTACCGAAGCTCATAAAGCCCACGGACACATACCCCTTTCGTCTCATCCATGTGGGAACAAATGATGTCGCCAAGCAGAGCTACGAAGAAATCATTTCAGACTTTGAAGCTCTGGGAAGGAAACTGAAGAACTTTGGGGCCCAAGTAGTTATCTCATCCATCCTCCCAGTTCTTGGAAGTCGATTAGAAAGGGAAAGAAAAATACTCCGGATGAACGACTGGCTACAAAGGTGGTGCCGATGTGAGAGTTTTGCATTCTGGGACCACGGGCTACGCTACTTGGAACATGGACTGCTGGCAAGGGATGGGTTGCACCTCACAAGGGCTGGAAAGAATGAGTTCGGCCACAGCATGAAGAACTTCATCAGGAGGGCTTTAAACTGAATCTTATGGGGGTGGGAGACGTAAATTTTGAGGCAACAATGGATGAAGGCCAATGCACCACAGTATAGAGAACAGCTCCAATAGTGCCCCAAAATAGTGTCCGCAAAAATGTAGGAACAAAGCCAGACTATAAAACACATGGTCTTCGATGTCTATATGCTAATGCCCAGAGCATGGGAAACAAACAGAATGAACTTGAACTCTTATTACATGAAGGCAAATACGACTTGATAGGTATAACTGAAACTTGGTGGGATGACTCCCATGACTGGAATATAGCAATTGAAGATATAACTTGTTCAAAAAGAACAGAAGAAATAGAAAGGGAGGCGGAGTTGCACTATATGTTAAAAATACAGGCGGATCAGAATGGAAGCCCCATCAAGAGCATCCGGATTAAAATAAATGGGGCAAGGAATAAAAAGAACATGATAATCGGAGTCTACTACCGACCACCCAATCAAGGAGAAGACGAGGATGAAACTTTTGAGAAACAAATTGCCAGTGTTTCAAGGAAGTGTGATGTAGTAGTGATGGGGGACTTCAATTACCCTGATATCTGTTGGGAGACCAATACTGCCAAAAGCGGCCCTTTCAAAAAATTCCTGACATGTATGGGTGATAACTTTCTCCTACAGAAAGTGGAGGAAGGAACTAGAGGATTGGCAATCCTTGACTTGATATTGACCAATAGGGATGACTTAGTGGATAAAGTGGCAGTTATGGGATCTCTGGGGGAAAGTGACCACATCATACTTGAATTCTTGATTATGAAGGAGACAAAAGTTGAGTGTAGCCATACACGTACTCTGGATTTTAGGAAAGCTGATTTTAATAAACTCAGAACTATGATAAGTAAGGTCCCGTGGCAAGTGAGCCTAATGAGAAAAGGAGTGCTTATTTAACTACGAATTTTATATTCAAATTATGTTTTTAATTGTACTGAATTTTATTCTTTTATTATGTATGATCTGTTTGTGATTATATGTAGTATTTTTATATTGTTGTTTCTCCATAATGTATCTATTCTGTATGCGAATGGCCTATGGCCTAAGCATTAATAAATTATTAATACTTACTTGAATTCTTGTTTATGAAGGAGACAAACGTTGAGTGTAGCCATACACGTACTCTGGATTTTAGGAAAGCTGATTTTAATAAACTCAACTATGATAAGTAAGGTCCAGTGGCAAGGGAGCCTAATGAGAAAAGGAGTGCAGGATGGGTGGGAGTATTTAAAAAAGGAAATTTTAAAGGCATAGTTACAAATAATTCCAACAAGGAAAAAAGATAGAAGAGAACAGAGGAAACCAATGTGGCTCCACAAAAAGCTTAGAGATGACCTGAAAACAAAAAAGGATACATATAGGAAGTGGAAGGAAGGCCAGGCTACAAAAGAAGAATACAGACAGGTGGCAGACTTGCCGAAATGGCGTCAGGAAGGCTAAAGCTGTGAATGAGCTGTGATTAGCGAGGGATGCTAAAAGCAATAAAAAGGCTTTCTTCAGATACATGAGTAGTAAAAGACAGAGGAAAGAAATGGTGGTTCAACTGCTTAATGAGGATGGTAAATTGATAACAGATGACAAAGAAAAGGCTGAAGTGCTCAATTCCTACTTTGCCTCAGTCTTCTCCCAAAAGTGGGTCTATGACCCTCCTGGAAAAAGTGAAGCAGAAGTTGAGGGGGAAGGAGTACAGTTTGAGATTGATAAACAAATGGTCAAAGAACACCTAATTTCCTTGAATGAGTTCAAATCTCCAGGGCCCGATGAACTGCATCCAAGAGTATTGAAGGAGCTAGCGGAAGAACTCTCAGAACCTTTGTCTATTATTTTTGCAAAATCATGGAAGACGGGTGAGGTGCCGGATGACTGGAGGAGGGCTAACGTTGTCCCTATCTTCAAAAAGGGCAAAAAGGAGAAACCTGGGAACTACAGACCAGTCAGTCTGACATCCATCCCTGGGAAAATTCACACCAATTCCCTGATATTCCTAGACAGCTGCTACAGCCCAACTGCAGTGTGAGCTTCAAGAGGAGGCATTGGATGGAGGAGGGCTCATCTCTCCCAGAGGAGAGCACACCAGCTGGCCTGGCTAGTAGATGGCTGGGGAGGTGCTCAGCCCTACCCCCTCCTTGGTAGCCACCACCATCCATTTTTGCTTAGCTTCCCCCCACCTCTACCCCCATTTCCTCTCATCTCTGCCCTTTATTTTTAGAATCGTGATGTGACGTGGAGATTCTCACCAAGGGACACTGGAGGCAGTTGTAGGAAACTGGACTGGCAGCTGCTGAACGGCTCTGTTTTCCCTTTCAGAGACACCCTGGAGGCAGCCGGCGCCCTCTACAACCGTGTGGATGAGGGCATCCACCAGCTGGTCTTGGTTTCCAACAAGCGCATCCAGGCCCTGGAGCTGGTGATGGAATTTGAGGCCTTTGACATTTGCTTTCGGGAGGTTTGTGGTCGATTTTTTGCTGGCATTTGAGCTTATTTAAAGCCCTCTACCATGGGCATGGCCAACAACACCCCTTGGAGGAATCCAAGGCTCTGTGGGCAGCGGGAGAGAGGGGAGGTGGGTGCCATGTTCAGGCACTCCTGATCCACCAGGGCACATGCAGGCTCTTCAGGGGCCAATCAAGTTCTATATCCCTGATTTAGGTGTTGCCTATACCAAAATTCTCAGGGCAGCTTCCAACAATAATGAAACAGATTAAAAATAAATACAGTAAAACAAACCAACAATAAAAGGTCATAAAAGCAGCACACAAGTATGTGGCAGAGATAAAAGCAAGTTAGAAGCTGAAGTTGGTTAAAAGGGGAAGGAATTCCCTCACTGGAGTGCCTGATGCACCTTCTCCCTGCCCACTGAAGCGGCTGGCCACGCTTGCTAGAGGCCAGGAGAGTTCCAGGCCTCGATTCATCCCTAACAAGCCTCCCTTTCGCACAGGTCGGTGGTTGGATAGAGAATGTTGGCCAAACGCGCCTCACGGAGCTGAGCGAGGCTGATGATGCCTTGGAGGCCGTTCTCCAAGCCCAGCACCAGCTCCAGGACTTTGAGCGTGTCGCCAGCGTAAGTGCTGCCTCCCCTCCTCTGCTGCTCCATCTGCCAATGCACAGAAGGCTGCATACTTCCATTTCCATTATCGTATCATCTGTGGGCACTAACACCGAAAAGCCTTCATGGCCTTTGCCTCAAAGCAAGCCCTGGTCCTGCCCTGGTGCACAGTTGAGCCTTGGGGTCTGCAGCGCAGACCCAACTCTTTGAGGGAACAATAACTGTGCTGGTATCTAGAAAGGCCCCTGTTGCGATGGGATCCCCAGATGGAGGTGATATTAAGTGACCCTAAGAACTGGTTTTGTTTTGTTGCTTTCAACCATGTCGGAGATGTGGCCTTGGATGCTGCAGGCACAATCTAAAACTGGGAGGACATTATCCCCCCACCCTGCCCCTGATCGGGGTGGGGTGGGGGGATAATGTGTGCTGACATTTTGTTTGTGGGCATGTGAGGCCTCTGCAGCAATTGTATGATCTGCTGCAATATAATGAAATTTTTACTGACATTCTTATCCTAGATAGAAGGAGAACGGAATGTGTGCAAATAGCCTTCTGTAACAGAGGTGAGAGGTTAGTTTAGCAGGAATTAAAATGTCCAACAGGTGAGCATACCACCGTACTTGGAGAAACCGAAAAGGCACTGGAGAAATCCATTTTCTAGCCAGGGCAGCGCATCTCCCATGCGTTGGCAAAGCCGGCTTTGTGGCTCAGCCTCTACTGACAGGCTGTAGGCAAGGGAGTTCCCTTCTATAGTACTGTGGAGAGCAAGGGGATGTCCATGCGCTCTGTGAAACCTGTAGTGGCTGCGCAGTGGCACTGCGTTAAATGACACAGCTGTCCACTTGCAGTCACATTAGGGTTTTACCTTAGAAACTGCTTTTTCACGGTGTACTTTTACCATGATTTTTCCATTTGGTCCAATGCTGCCACATTGTTTCTCCCACCTGTCAGTGGAGATTTAGTTTGGGGGCGTTCATGGGGCCAGTTGCCAGTTTGGGGTAAGCCTGGGAATGCAGAGCCTTGGCCATCGGGATGGCAGCCGGAGAGCCCACACTCCCTCCTGCCATCTAGGTGTAGCGTGCCCCGCAGGGGCAATGCCGTGGGGTTTTGGGGGGAAGCGGCCCCCAAGAGGCAGATGCATGACTTCTTCATCTGCCGCTGTGCGTTTCTTACCTTGCAAAGCTGCATCCACACCCAGCCACCCACCCTGCCAACACGCATACACTCTGGCATGCAGAGAGCCCACAGGGCTGAGCATGCAGAGTCCATGGCCCCTCCTGAAAAGGACGACAGCAGTCAACTGGCAAGGAACTGAAGCTAGTCATGGGAGGGTTTCATCAATATTTGCATTCCTATGATTACATCGGAATCATTTTCTACATTGCATTAGCTGCATATCCTCAGGCCCTTGAGTGAAATCCAGCCTCCTGCCCCCCCCCTTTCCACAGCTGCTAGTCACTTTGTGGTTCCCCAGCTTTCACGCGTCCCTCCTCCCCCATTCGAAAGGCGTCATTTCTGGCAGTCAGGGCTTTAGGCTGCAAGATGCTGCCCTTGGTGGCCTTTTGCCCCTGGCTACCACTAGAACGTCGCCTCTGGGGAGCTTCTCCAAAACTGAATTTGGCCCTTGGGCTGAAAGACTGCTGACAGCCCTGCTCGGTCTCCTCCGGGTTCGTCCGTTTCCCATAAGCTGGCGAGCCACAATTGTGGCACGTTGGTCCAATCACCAGGCTGGCCCTCACACATCCCAAAGCTCCAGGACCACGTTGGAATAGCCAGCGTGATGAGCCTTCGGTGGACCTTGCCATGCTAGAAGAAGTGGCCCGTCTGTCTCTGCAGCTGCCATGATTGCCGGTTGGGCTTTGCTTTCAGGAATATTGCCAGAAGGGCTGGGAAGCTCTGAGGAAGGTGGAAAGTCAGTGGGAAGACTTTCCCTCTGTGGAGCCATTGGAAGGCTGTGAAGTCAAGCTGCAGAGGTGCAGAAACCAGCTGCAAGGATTCTGCCGCCAACTGGAAGCCAGCAGGAGCCGACTAGACCAGGCCGTCGAGCTTTATGCGTTCTTGGACCAGGTGAGCTCTGCCAAGGGGAAGGAAGCACCCCTCACCCCAGGACAGGGTGTGCCCCTCGTGTGTCTCCTGCTCTGACCAGATCCTGCTTCTTTCTTCTCTAGCCATTGACTCTGATTTTAGTTAGGGGCTGGTTCACAGAAGCACCCAGGTCACTGACAGAGACTGGATTCCTCTGGGCTGCCTCTTGAAGGCTTCTAGTGTGGGAGAGCCCACAACCTCACCAGGCAACTGATTCCATTGTTGTACTGCTCTAACAGTCAGGAGGTTTTTCCTGATGTCCAGCTGGAATCTGGCTTCCTTTAACTTGAGCCCATTATTCCATGCCCTGCACTCTGGGAGGATCGAGAAGAGGTCCTGGCCCTCCTCTGTGTGACAACCTTTTAAGTATTTGAAGAGTGCTATCATGTCTCCCTTCAGTCTTCTCTTCTCTAGGCTAAACATGCCCAGTTCTTTCAGTCTCTCTTCATAGGGCTTTGTTTCCAGACCCCTGATCATCCTGGTTGCCCTCCTCTGAACACGCTCCAGCTTGTCTGCATCCTTCTTGAATTGTGGAGCCCAGAACTGGATTCAACACTCTAGATGAGGCCTAACCAGGGCCAAATAGAGAGGAACCAGTACCTCACGTGATTTGGAAGCTATACTTCTATCAAAGCAGCCCAAAATAGCATTGGCCTTTCTTGCAGCCATATCGCACTGTTGGCTCATATT
Source organism: Elgaria multicarinata webbii (assembly GCF_023053635.1). Taxonomy (NCBI): domain Eukaryota; kingdom Metazoa; phylum Chordata; class Lepidosauria; order Squamata; family Anguidae; genus Elgaria; species Elgaria multicarinata. The sequence goes on along the minus strand of NC_086184.1, from coordinate 34,008,225 downwards.
CAGCTTGCAATCTACAACAATTCCAAGATCCTTCTTGTTTGTAGTATTGCTGAGCCAAGTATCCCCCATCTTGTAACTGTGCATTTGGTTTCTATTTCCTAAATGTAGAACTTGGCATTTATCCCAATTAAATTCCATTCTGTTGTTTTCAGCCCAGCACTCCAGCCTATCAAGATCACTTTGAAGTTTGATTCTGTCTTCCAGGGTATTAGCTATCCCACCCAATTTTGTGTCATCTGCAAATTTGATCAGCGTTCCCTGCACCTCCTCGTCCAAATCATTAATAAAAATGTTGAAGAGGGAGGTGGGCTGCTGGCTTCCCAGCCTCGGTCACCTCTTTGAAACCTCCTTAGTGTACTAGGTGATATTGGGGTGGGGAGAAGAGAAAAAGGGACCGTGCAGGAAGGAGGTTCCTGGGGCCTTGAGCTGGCCTTGGCCTCCAGCCTGTTCTGGGCTCCTCAGATGAAGGCAGAAACTGGCGAATGGCAGTGTATCCTGAAGCGGATGGCAAAGATGGTGGCAAACAGCCTGCAGACCTGTCCTGTGAGGAAAGGGTGAAGGAGTTGGAGAAGAGAACTCTGAGAGCGGCTTTGGGCTGTGGAGCAGGCAGGTCTGCAGGCACTGTGGGGCACCGACCTCCCTTTGTGCCACAGGCTGATGCCACGTCAAAGGATCTCCATGCATGTTTGAGCAAAGCGATTCTGAGTCCCTGGGGTGGGGGAGGGGGAGGGACTTCCACAAACAGATTTTCTCCTCTTGACCAAACCAACCAGGACCTCCGCCTTTTCCCTGAAGGTTGTGCCAGAGAGCCCATGTGCTCTGGCAACACCTGCTGGCACATGCCACGTACAGTGCCTTGGGGGAGGGGGAGGAGGAGGAGAATAAGCCTTCCCCAGAAGCATCATTGTACCAATGATGGTACAATGAGAGAACTCAGTGCTGCTCCTGCCCCACAGCCCTCCCTGTGGGCAGCTAGGTGGGTGGCCGCTGAAGCGCCAGGAAAGGCCAGGGCATCCCTTGGGGGGTATCTGCAGTCTTGTGTCATAGCTGCATGCAGGGATGCCAGCACCCCAGTCCCAGCAGCGCAGGGGATCCTACACCAGAGAGCTCCGGCTATTGGGCGGTATAGAAATGTAATAAATAAATAAATAAAATACACGCATGCACAAGATGGAACTGCAGCAGCAAGTCCTGTAAGCATCTGGCACGGTCAGAAGGCCGTGGGGAGTGGCAGGCAGAGCTGCAGGCGGGGCAGGGGCATTGTCCTCTGTTCCAAGCCTCGGCCTTTCCTGGGCGGAGTGCCCAAGAAAGCCTAGCTGGCAGTCAGCCTGCTGAGGGCCCCAATAGAGCTACTTCTTACGGCCACGCTGAAGAGCTGTACAGACTCTCCCTCCAGTATGCTGAGCCCCCTCTCCTTGTCCCACCCTCTGCAGGCGAGTGAGTGGGCCTTCGAGGGGATGCACCACCTTGCCAGCATCAGCATGGAGGGCTGCAGCTCCCTGGAACAGTGTTCAGCAGCCATCGTATCCCTGGAGAGCTACTGCCAGCAGCACCCCAAAATCAGCGATGCCAAATTCCAGGAGATGAAAGAGCTGGCGTGTCGACTGAAGAGCAGCAAGGCCTTGGCTCGGTGGCAGTTTGCCTGGTCCAAGTGCCAGGAGACGATGATGGGCTTTGGAATCAAGCTGGAGGCGGCCCTGGGGACCAGGAGGTCTTTGCGTCTGGACTGTGAGCCATCGCTGGAGGGAGAGTCAGACTGGCCCGGCCAGGAGGGCAGGCTGCATTTGGAGGGGGCTGCTCGGACCACATGCTCTGGCCCGGCTCCCTTCCACAAGAGGCCCATTTGCCCCCCTGGGTGGGCTGGGGAGAGAGTGGTGGGCTGTGCGGAGCATGCTCGGACAGAGGAGCAGCCCGTGCTCCAGGCTGCTCCCAGGGGACGTGGAGGCACCCCTGAAGCGTCAGCGCTGCCGTGCTGTGTCCGTAGGGGGCAGGGGCCCCTAGGGAGCATTGTGGAAGTCCTGGCAGCTGCGTCCTCCCGCCCTGAAACCCCCACTTCTCAGCAGCCATCTCCCAAAAGGCCCTTGAGGAAGGCGCAGAGCTTTGACCTGCCCTGCGCAGAGAGCCTGCGCTCTGGCTGCCAGCGGACTCTGAGCGAGCCATCCCACCACGGCAACACCGGGGTCTTCATCAGAGGCTTGGAAGTCAGCAGCACTGAGCTTGGAGAGAGGACCTGCGGGGCCCAGCCTCATCCCATCTCAGCCAGGTGGGCTGCAGGTGGCATCACGCCGGAGGAGAGGCCGAGCAGCGTCCCCCTGCTGGAGGCCAAAAGCTGGGGCAGGTAGGCCTGGCTGCCGCCACCTCAGGCCCAAGCCCTGGGTCAAACTGGCTTCATGGTTGTCCTTCTTTGGGGTAGGGTGGGGGACTGTATTGTGGGGTGGGGTGAGGCCAGGTATTTTCAGCCCATCACCAAATGACAGCCTGCAGAAAGCCATAACAGTGAAGGGGGATGATGATGATGGGGATGATGATGATGAAATTATTATTATTATTATTATTATTATTATTATTATTATTATTATTATTATTATTCCTGCCTCTCCTTCTGGATCGAGGTGGGAACAATATTAAATAGAACAATATTAGATAGAACCACATTAAATAGAACAATAGGGAACCAAGGTACGTTTGTGTTGTGGAGAGACCCTGAATCTCGGGGATATTAAATTTGGGTGCGGGGAGGTGGCTAGCAGGACGGAGGGGGCAACTTAAACTTGAGGGAAAGGCCAGCTGCCCAGCACAGTGCAAGGTAGCTGGACGACAAAGCTTTTATAGCGCCACTGCCTTGCGCCGCTCACAGAATGGGGGTCCAGATGTCATCGTCTTCCCAGGTTTTCCCACCGCTTCTTCCATCTTTTTCTTACCACAGAAAATTTGTTAAGGAGGAAATGACAGAATTGATGCGCAAGGCTTTGTGCTTAGTAGGGTGAGGAACTTTTTCGCCTGTAAGCGCCCTGGGTGGCCAGAAACACCATGGAGAGGCATCTCCTCCTCTTGGCAGTATTGCTGCAAAGAGCTGTGGCCAGGTGTGGGAGCGGGGCCCTCCGAGGAAGGCTGGCGGGCTCCTCCTCGTAACTTTATCTGGGAGTCTGATCTATTCAGAGCCCAATCAAGACAGATTCTTTCTTTCATTCATTCATTCATTCATTCATTTATATACCGCCCCATAGCCGAAGCTCTCTGGGCAGTTTACAAAAGTTAAAAACAGTAAACATTAAAAAAGTATACAAAATTTAAAACCATCAAAAACATAAGAACAACAGTATAAAAACAGTATTCATTTAAAAACAACAGTTCTGGGGTCCGTTAAAAGACAAACTTAGCATTGTTAAATGCTGTTAAATGCCTGTGAGAAGAGAAAAGTCTTGACCTGGTGCCTGAAAGATAACAGTGTTGGCGCCAGGCGAGCCTCATCAGGGAGATCATGCCACAGTCAGGGGGCCACCACCGAAAAGGCTCCTTCCCTTGTTGCCATCCTTGAGCTTCCCTTGGAGCAGGCACTCGGAGGAGGACCTTAGATGTTGAGCGCAGTGTACGGGTAGGTTCATGTCGGGAGAGGTGTTCCGTCAGGTATTGTGGTCCCAAGCCATGTAGGGCTTTATAGGTTAAAACCAGCACCTTGAATTGAAGATTACCAAATGAAATTAGACTACTTTGGATTACCAAAATGAAATTAGACCACTTGTGAAGGTGAATGGCAGTTTATTGATAGAAAATGGATGCAGAATAACAATACAAAGAAAGTTCACAAATCTCTTCAGCTGATGAGGCTGCCAACTTCTTTACAGCGGCCATTTGCCAAGGGCCCCAATGGACAGCATATTAGAGAGCGTTCATAGGCACATTTCCCTCCATGGTTAGGCCTCAGCCCAATGTTTTATACCCTTTTCTGACATTCTAATATGTGCCTAAAACAGTCAGGAAATTCCAACATTCCAATATTGGGAGGCGCAGGAACCACCTTCATCTCCCCAGCAAGATAGAACAGTAAAGCAAACAGGAAATTAGGTAGCTGCATAGCTATTGACATAAGGACTACAACCTTATCAGTGTCAGATAGCTTGCAATTCTTAGCATGTGAATTGGTGCCTGCCTGCTTGGTACCAATCTTTTGCTATGAGAAGCCTACAGAAGCAGACCTACTCTACTAAACAGGCCTACTCTACTACTCTACTAATCAGGGGTTTACAAAAGATCCAAAACATGAAAATCATAATTGGATAAAAACAACATAGTAACCCCATAAAAACATTAAAATTCATTACAACAGTTTTAAAAGTCAAGTTATAAAGATGCATCTTGACACACACCCCTTTCCTAAATGCAGACAACATGGGGACCAGTCACAACTCCGGAAGGAGGCATTCCAGAGTTTGGGAGCATCACAGAAGAAAGTCTTTGCAGAACTGAGGCTGCTGCATGGAGTGTTTCCATCAGCTGGATGGAATGGCTCAGGGCAAAAGATTGCCAACCGCAGGTGCCAGGTTGCCAGTTCACACAACCCACCATACTTCTTGAGAGTGGTTCACTGGAGTGCTTAGCAAATTTCAGCATGAAAACAGGAGCAAGAAAACTTAAATTCGCCCTCCCAAATCACCATGGTCCTGAATTGGGACCACACACACTTTCCCAGAGGAAAAAGCCAGTCTATCAATTGAAGCACCAAGCTGGAGGAGGAAGAGGAGCGGAGGGCAAAGCGAGGGGCAGGCAAGTTTGTCACCACCTTTGCCAGGCAGTTCTGTAGCCCTCTTGTACATGCCATTCACAAGCCACTCTGCCGGGTTCGCACGTCATGACAAGCCATTCTGGCAACAAGCCACCATGAACAACCCACCAACAAGACATGGGTTCCCAGGGTGTCTTGTGTATGGTTAACCCTCATTTAAGCCACCGTGCAAGCCACTCTGAAACAAGTGAGGGTGGCAACCCACTGTGGGTTGCCATGTTGTGTGAACCAGGTGATTGTCTGCTGCAGGCGTGGCTGGCTGCTGAGGAGCGAAGGTCCCAGCTTGGCTGGTTCCTGGAGTGGCTCAGCAGCCCTGTGGAATCTCCCCATCCCATGTAGCTCCCAAAGACTTCTCCCGTTGAGCCCTAAAAATGCAGCTAAGACCATGATGCACATCCTTTATGAGTCACCGTTGTAGGATCAGGGCCAAATGCAGTAGCTTTTAGATTGTACACTTTAAGGCTATGCTTTGTGGTGTTGGATACAATGGATAGTTTCACTTTGTGGTATTTCATGGAGTGTTTCTGTAAGTAATCATGTTTTGAATCTAGATTCAAAGCTTGTTATGATCACCATTCATTCATTACATTTCTTTACTGCCCAACAGCCAAAGCTCTCTTAAAGCCTTAAAAATACAACATAGTACATAATACAGAAACAGTTTGCACCCGCAAACCATTTTATTCAAAGCAGAATTTGCTCCCTCCTTGCTCTCTTGCAGCAAACTGCGGCACATCATTGATGAGATGGTGACGACTGAGCAAGAGTATGTGCGGTCCTTGCGCTACGTCATTGAGAGCTATTTCCCTGAGATGGAGCGGGTGGATCTACCCCAAGACCTGAGGGGGAAGCGGAGCGTCATTTTTGGGAACCTGGAGAAGCTCTATGATTTCCACAGCCAGTACTTCCTGCGGGAGTTGGAACACTGCTGCAACCATCCACTGCGCGTCAGCCACTGTTTCCTGCGACACGTAAGATGGTCGGCTGCTTAATGGTCCCTCCACGGGGAACAGGATGAGGGGAGCACAGTTGGGGGGGGCGCATCTGGTACGGAGACACGGGCCAAGCTTCAGGGTGAGGTGAGAAAGAAGCCATGGCTCAAGTTGGGAGGGGGGCAAGAGCACATGTATTTGCGTGGATATGCGAGAGGCCTCTTCAGCACTTCTTGTGAATCAAAATGCTCTTGTGAAGAGAGAGCTAAGACAGACAGGAGCCCATCAGGAGCCCAGATCTGTGCGAGGGGCTTGTCAGGCAGGGGGAGGAGGCTCTTGCTGGCCAGCCACCGGCCAAGTCCAGCCTGGACCTGCCAGTGCCTCCCTGGGCTTCCCATGGGCAATGAGCCGTCTGCATGCATTGATGGCGGGGAGGCCTCGTTTCCCTCTTATGCACCAAGCTGTGTTCTTTAGAATCATAGAATCATAGAATCATAGAATAGCAGAGTTGGAAGGGGCCTACAAGGCCATCGAGTCCAACCCCCTGCTCAATGCAGGAATCCACCCTAAAGCATCCCTGACAGATGGTTGTCCAGCTGCCTCTTGAATGCCTCTAGTGTGGGAGAGCCCACAACCTCCGTAGGTAGCTGATTCCACTGTCGCACTGCTCTAACAGTCAGGAAGTTTTTCCTGATGTCCAGCCGGAATCTGGCTTCCTTTAACTTGAGCCCGTTATTCCGTGTCCTGCACTCTGGGAGAATCGAGAAGAGATCCTGGCCCTCCTCTGTGTGACAACCTTTTAAGTATTTGAAGAGTGCTATCATGTCTCCCCTCAATCTTCTCTTCTCCAGGCTAAATATGCCCAGTTCTTTCAGTCTCTCTTCATAGGGCTTTGTTTCTAGACCTCTGATCATCCTCGTTGCCCTCTTCTGAACACGCTCCAGCTTGTCTGCGTCCTTCTTGAATTGTGGAGCCCAGAACTGGACGCAATACTCTAGATGAGGCCTAACCAGGGCCGAATGGAGAGGAACCAGTACCTCACGTGATTTGGAAGCTATACTTCTATTAATGCAGCCCAAAATAGCATTTGCCTTTCTTGCAGCCATATCGCACTGTTGGCTCATATTCAGCTTGTGATCTACAACAATTCCAAGATCTTTCTCATTTGTAGTATTGCTGAGCCAAGTGTCCCCCATCTTGTAACTGTGCATTTGGTTTCTATTCCCTAAATGTAGAACTTGGCATTTATCCCTATTAAATTTCATTCTGTTGTTTTCAGCCCAGCACTCCAGCCTATCAAGATCACTTTGAAGTTTGTTTCTGTCTTCCAGGGTATTAGCTATCCCACCCAATTTGGTGTCATCTGCAAATTTGATCAGCGTTCCCTGCACCTCCTCGTCCAAATCATTAATAAAAATGTTGAAGAGCACTGGGCCCAGGACTGAGCCCTGCGGCACCCCACTCGTTGCCTCTCCCCAGTTTGAGAAGGTTCCATTGATAAGTACTCTTTGAGTCCGATTCTGTAGCCAACTGTGGATCCACCTAATAGTTGTTCCATCTAGCCCACTTTTAGCTAGTTTGTTAATCAGAATGTCATGTGGTACTTTGTCAAAAGCTTTGCTGAAGTCAAGATATATGACATCCACAGCATTCCCACAGTCCACAAGGGAGGTTATCCTATCAAAAAATGAGATCAAATTAGTCTGACAGGATTTGTTCCTGACAAATCCATGTTGGCTTCTAGTAATCACTGCATTGATTTCAAGGTGTTTACAGATTGACTTCTTTATAATCTGCTCCAGAATTTTCCCAGGGATGGATGTCAGACTGACTGGTCTGTAGTTCCCAGGTTCCTCCTTTTTGCCCTTTTTGAAGATAGGGACAACGTTAGCCCTCCTCCAGTCGTCCGGCACCTCACCCGTCTTCCATGATTTTGCAAAGATAATAGACAAAGGTTCTGAGAGTTCTTCCGCTAGCTCCTTCATTACTCTTGGATGCAGTTCATCGGGCCCTGGGGATTTGAACTCATTCAAGGAAATTAGGTGTTCTTTGACCATTTGTTTATCAATCTCAAACTGCAATCCTGCCCCCTCAACTTCTGCTTCACTTTTTCCAGGGGGGTCATAGATCCGCTTTTGGGAGAAGACCGAGGCAAAGTAGGAATTGAGCACTTCAGCCTTTTGTTTGTCGTCTGTTATCAATTTGCCATCCTCATTAAGCAGTTGAACCACCATTTCTTTCCTCTGTCTTTTACTACTCACGTATCTGAAGAAAGCCTTTTTATTGCTTTTAGCATCCCTCGCTAATCTCAGCTCATTCACAGCTTTAGCCTTCCTGACGCCATTTCGGCACTTCTGCGCCACTTGTCTGTACTCTTCTTTTGTAGCCTGGCCTTCCTTCCACTTCCTATATGTATCCCTTTTTGTTTTCAGTTCATCAATAAGCATTTTGTGGAGCCACATTGGTTTCCTCTGTTGTCTTCTATCTTTTCTCCTTGTTGGAATTGTTTGTAACTGTGCCTTTAAAATTTCATTTTTTAGATACTCCCACCCATCCTGCACTCCTTTTCTTTTTAGGCTCCCTTGCCACGGGACCTTACTTATTATAGTTCTGAGTTTATTAAAATCAGCTTTCCTAAAATCCAGAGTATGTGTATGGCTACGCTCGACTTTTGTCTCCTTCATAATCAAGAATTCAAGTATGACGTGGTCACTTTCCCCCAGAGTTCCCGTAACTGCCACTTTATCCACTAAGTCATCCCTATTGGTCAATAACAAGTCAAGGATTGCTGACCCTCTAGTTCCTTCCACCACTTTCTGTAGGAGAAAGTTATCACCCATACATGTCAGGAATTTCTTGGAAGGGCCGCTTTTGGCAGTAATGGTCTCCCAACAGATATCAGGGTAATTGAAGTCCCCCATCACTACTACATCACACTTCCTTGAAACACTGGCAATTTGTTTCTCAAAAGTTTCGTCCTCGTCTTCTCCTTGATTGGGTGGTCGGTAGTCTGCAGCCTCACCTGGACTGTGTTTCTACCCTGTTTGCAGAAAGACCAGTTTGGGTTGTATGCACTCTACAGCAAAAACAAGCCCAAGTCTGACTTGCTCCTGGCCGGTCACGGGAACGCTTTCTTCAGGGTAAGTTCTGCGCTGCCCCCACCCCCGAAGAGGGAGCTGGCTTTCCTGCCCAGTGCAAAACTGAGGCAGGCCGAGGGGTGTGTGCGCCGGAGCAGCACCAGGGGTTCTCAGGTGCCTCTGCCTTGGCCCGTAGTTCAAGCAGCTGCAGCTGGGAGACAAGATGGACCTGGCATCCTACCTCCTGAAGCCCATCCAGCGCATGAGCAAGTACGGCCTCCTCCTCAAAGACCTCACCAGGCAATGCGGAGAGGCACAGGAGCAGGAGCTGTTCTACCTGCGAGCAGCCGAGGAGATGGTGCGCTTCCAGCTGCGACATGGCAACGACCTCCTGGCAATGGATGCCATCCGGGACTGCGACGTGCGTGCTCTCCAGGGGTCGCTGGGGGCGGGGGGGAGGCTGCTGCCAGCAGCTGCTCCAGACCGGCCCCAGCACCCCAGACCAGGAGAGAGGGCACCAGGCCCTGGGCCAAGGCCTGAGAATCACCAGCAGCGGCAGAGAATCTAGCCAGAGAATCACCAACAGCGGCAGCAGCCCCAGGGGGTGGCCCTTCATGGGACTGCAGAGTTCCAGCCTGGTTAGGCAAGGGCTGCTGCTCTGGGAGTCTGGAAGGGTTCTTGACAGCCCTCGTCCTACAGCACCCACTGGGCATCTGTCAGGCAGCCCCTGCCCAAGGGCACTGTGCCCCCTCATAGAACTGACATGGTTGTTTCTGTGACCAGGTGAACCTCAAGGAACAAGGGCAGCTGGTGCGCCAGGATGAGTTCAGCGTGTCCGTGGGCCGCAGGAAGTGTCAGCGCCACGTCTTCCTCTTTGAGGACTTGATCCTTTTCAGCAAGCCCAAGCGGATTGAGCGGGGCCTGGATGTCTACATCTACAAGCGCTCCTTTAAGGCAAGGGCACCCCCTGATGTTTCACACTGGCACTGCCTCACAGTGGGGAAGGAGCAGTCTGGTTGGTCAAAGCAGCTGGCAGGGGGAGAAAGTGGGGGGTGGGATTGCAAGGGGAAAGACGTTGCACACTTGCCAATAGTCAGATTACTTTTTGGCTCCTAGCTTAGGGTGAGTCTGTGCCCCTTGTAATCATAACCCATTGAGCCCACGCACAGCACCATACATTGTGGCCATGTGCCCCCCCCCCACACATGCACACCCCTTTGCAGTCTCAGCAAGCGGTGGGGGTAAGCGAGGAGGTTATGGGGCCCCTGGTGCTGCCTTTTGCTTGGTGGGTCGCAATCTGGGCAGGCCTTTCACAGCTTCACCTTCTCAAGCGATAATGGCAACAAGCACGTGATTCGCCTTTCCCACCAAGCCAGCCAAGGCCCCTCTGCCTACCCTCTCCCAGCTCACCTGCCATTGACTCCCCTTGCCCTCTCTGCAGACAGCGGACATCGGCCTGACAGAGACCTCTGGCGAGAGCGGCCTGCGCTTTGAGATCTGGTTTAGGCGGCGGAAGTCAAGTGACACCTACGTCCTGCAGGCTGGCAGCACAGAGACCAAGCAGGCCTGGACAAGTGATATCACCAGGATCCTGTGGGAGCAAGCTGCCCGCAACAAAGGTTGGCCTCCTCTCCGTGCGCCCAGGCCAGGCAGAAGGGGGAGACGCACATTCCCCTGGGCCCATGGGTCACCGGAAGCCTTTCTCTCCTACTGATGGCCCTTGGTGGGTGCAGAGGCTGGGGGAAAGGCGGCCCTTGGGCCATGCTAAAGGCATCGCTGGAGTTCCCAGGGAAGCCACCGCAACACAATAGGGGCAGGGTTCCTGTTCTGCGCTTTGGGCAGGTAGGCAAGAGAGGAAGTTTTGTCCAGGGCCTGCCAGGGTACTGTCTTCCACACAACGGGTCAAAGGCCCAGGAGACACCGCGGCCTTCGCTGCCCTTGGTGATCTTCCTTGGTGCTCCCAGGACAGCTCTTGACAGCTGAACAGCAGCATTTTTCCCATTGCTTTTCCATCTCGCATGGAGTACTTCTGAGTGCAGCTCTCCCGTTCTGGGCACGTCCCAATAAGGACCCCCGCACCCCAACCCACCTCCCTGTCTGCTGACCACTAGCCTTGGTCTCCCTTCATTGAGAGGGCCACTGGATATCGGTCAGGGCCCTCAGAACTGGAGATGTGTGACACTGGGAAATCCGTTCTGTTTAAGCCCAATAGGATTTCCCAGTGTTTCCATTCCTATAAGCAGCAGTGGACTGTAGTGGATTATTACTGTTATTTTGCTTTAAAGGAAGAATGCTTCACTTGACAAGTACCCTCACCATTCCCAAAGCACCTCCTCAGAGCACAAGTGAATTTCAGGCAGAGCAGTCAAGTCACAGAGCGGCGACAATGGGCACACTCCTTGGGAGTGCTGTGCTCTGGCTACTAGGCCTTGTCCCACCACCCTGCCCTGCCCTGCCTGCGTGCATTGCCTTCCTGCTGCTCCCGCCCCCTGTGAAGTGGAGGGCAGGTGGCTCTGGGCGAGGGGCCGTGTCCCTCATTGCCGTTGTCGCCCCACCAGAAATCCGCCTGCAGGAGATGGTGTCCATGGGTGTGGGGAACAAGCCTTTTCTGGACATCAAGCCCAGTGAAGCCGCCATCCACGACCGCGCCATTGATTACATTATGAAAGGCAGAGGTGAGCTCAGCCCCTCCCCCGGTGGGCTCAGGGAACCGCAGCAGCAGCACCCACCCACCCCCGGCGCTCCTGACTCAGTCTCTTGCTTTGTGGCAGGAGCAAGGACGCGGGCCTCCATTGCTGTGTCCCTCTTTGACCACGCCAACCCCTACAAGAGGTCACAAGCTGCTCTGCCCGCCGGCGGCCCATCCTCCTGCTCGGTGCTCGCGCCTCTCAACCTGCACATGTACCTGGATCAAGCCCTGCTGCCAAGTGTGCTGGCCAAGAGCTGTCCCTTTGATGCCGGGGCTTGCGTGGAGGAGGACGAGGTGGAGAATGAGACCAGCAGCCAGCCTTCCTTGAGTATGTAACACCTGCTCTTCTCTGGCACCAGCGCAGAAACCGTAGGGGCCATGTTGAAAGAGACTGAAAGAACGGGGCATGTTTAGCCTTGAGAAAAGAAGACTGAGAGGAGACATGAGAGCACTCTTCAAATACTTGAAAGGTTGTCACACAGAGGAGGGCCAGGATCTCTTCTCGATTATCCCCTAGTGCAGGACACGGAATCATGGGCTCAAGTTACAGGAAGCCAGATTCCGGCTGGACATCAGGAAAATCCTCCTGACTGTTAGAGCAGTACGACAATGGAACCAATGACCTAGGGAGGTGATGGGTTCTCCCACACTAGAGGCCTTCAAGAAGTAGTTGGACAGCCACCTGTCAAGGATGCTTTGAGGTAGATTCCTGCATTGAGCAGGGGGTTGGACTCGATGGCCTTAGAGGCCCTGTCCAACTCTACTGTTCTATGATTCTATGATTCTAGGTCCAGCTTTCCCAGTGGTACCCAGAGCACTTGCAGGTTGCTGCTTGGCTTGGCAGAATGGAGTGGACGGAAGGTCACTCTTGCTGCTGTTGTCCAGCCCAACGGTGGGGCAGGCCAGCTCACTTGCCTGCCTGCCTGCCTGCCTGCCTGCCACTTTGCACACCATGACCGCCCAGTGCACCTGCAGTTTGTGATGGCCGTGGGCACCCCAGTTCCAACTGTTGTGGTCCCTTATCCTGCCGTGCAGGGGTGGGCAGGCTGTAGCCCCGCCTGGTCCTCTTTGCTGTGCTCCCCTGCTGCTGCATTTGCTAGTGGGAAATCGCAGTGATGTTGCGTGGAAGCCAAGGGGCTGAGGGAGTGCCAGTGGCCTTCTGTGCCAGTGGCCTCCTCCCATTCTCAGGGGCCTCCCAGAAGTGCAGTTCTGCTTGGGGAGGCAGCAGAGGAGACTGCGCCGTCCCAGAGAGGTCTGATGGAGATCATCGGGGCAACCCAGGGGCAGGCGGCAAAAGCGGGCCTGGATGTGGAATGAACTTTCTTGAAGTTAGCCATTCTCTTTGCCACACATAGTACAACACAGGTTCCATCTAAGGGAAATTTATTTATTTATTTATTTATTTATTTATTTATTGCATTTGTATACCTCTGGGCGGTTTACCATGGCCCTCAAGGTGTGAGCTGAAAGGTGACACCATGTAGCAGAAGTGGAATCCAAGTGAATTGCAAGCATCAAGAGAAAGGGATGCCTGGCTGGGGGACCGGGAGCACTCAGAAGCCCTGCGGTGACTGCCTCTCCATTCTAAGGAAATGGACGAGAGGCCGTTGACTCATCCCAGTGTGGGGATTGTGGGCTTCCAAGCTACCCAGCCCCACCCAGGCTACCCTTTCCGTCAGCCTTTGGCTAGCCAGTTATTTCTTTGTACTTTTACAAAGTGCTTTTCCAACTTACATGAAGTGCCTGGGAGATGTCAGCATCATGACTCTTTGAGTGCCATTCCCCTCTTCTCAGCACTTCCCAATAAGGGGAGTCAACAGATCCCTGCTGGCCACCAGCCCTGGTCTCTGTTTATTGGGAGAGCCACTGGCCATCTACCAGGACTTCAGAGCCCAGCTTTTGAGAACCCTTGGGGTGCTCTGTCCTTGGGCAAAGGCAGTGATCAGGGACCGGCATCCGGGCCTCATGGCCTCCTTATCCGTTGTGACTTCTGCAGTCCCAGTATGGCTCCATCTTCTCTTCCCAATACGGCTCCATCTTCTCTTCTCTCCACCCAGCAACTGAGAGCTCTGAGTCATCGACCTCGCAGTGCTTATCCGGAAGTGGCTCCACCGGCTCTGACAGTGGCTGTGTCTCCAGCATTCCCCAGGAGAGCTTCTGTGACAATCTAGGACCCCCCCTCTTCTCCTCAGCAGGCTCTTCCTTGGCCCCCCAGCCAGAGGAGAAGCCCTGTTTTCCCAAAAGCCAGTACGTTTCAGCGGTAAGTGAGCAGAGTCCTGTCAATGTGCCCGTGGGATCCAAGCCTGGCCTGCTCTTGGCCTCTGTTCCCAAGCAACTTTTTGTCCTGTCAGTTGCCCACCCATGGACACACAACCAGGAGGCCGCTGTAAGCCAGGGCCAGAGCCCTTTCTATTGAGTGGGATGTGCAAAGTCCCCACTAGAGAAAGTCAGTAGATGGGGAGGCATTTTCCCTGGATTATCCAGGGAAGCAGTGGGGTGGGGTAGGGGTGGGATTTGCCCCCCACCCTTTGTGGCTTTGCTTACTTGGGCTACCAGCCTGCAGGCCCCTCAGTGCTGCTCAACATGCATGCACTTGCTTGTGGCCCACAGAGCTTCTCTGGAATATGCCGGTTATTGATGTAGGGAGGGTGGAGGCCCCTGCCTTCCAGCACTGTGGGTCTAGGTGAGAGTCCCCCAAACGTCCCTGACTGGATGATGCTGTCTTGCAGGTCTGAATGCCGGTTCTCCTGTTTCTGAGCAGCCAGGAAGACGGCGCTAATGTGTCCCACACACACACAGCAGTCGGGATCGCACTGTGGTAGCTGGGGAGCTCTGTGCCTCTCCAGGTCTGTGACTAACTAGACATGGCCACAGCACTGGACAAGAAAATACCTCTTTTTTGGTAGTGTTACTGAATTAGAGAGGGGGTCGCACCTACCCACCCCAGGGGCTCAGTTCCACAGAGGTAGCCAGTGTTTCCCTTGGATACTGCGTCAGAAAAGCCACACAGTGGCTGGAAGCCCAGTGAGCAGCAGTGAAAGGGGCCTGAGCAATTGAGCAGGGTGGGGAGACGAGAGACACAGGCTCAGTGGGCTGGTTGTGGCGATTTGGTGGGCTGGGTATGACACCCTGTAGAAGGACAGTTGTACACCTGCACAAAGAGCACAGATTTAAGAGATGTTTGAGGTCACTTGTTTCTTTACAAATGACTGATTTTGTTCCACAAGCTGCACATTTTAAAAAAGGTTTTTGAAGCTCAGAACGAAACAAATTATTTATTTTTAAAAAATAGAATAATGTTCTCTTAAACCATTTTTCCAGGCGGGTTCTCTTTGTTTAGTTTTGCCTGATCTGGAGATAATTTATTTCCTTGTTTTCACTCTTAATTACTTCATTAGCGGATCCCACATGGGTGCCCCTCTTGTGTAGCTGTCGCTAAAAGAGCCATCTCAGATTGGCAGAACATGAAGAAGCTAAATGAACCCTTTGGACAGACACTCTTTGTAGGGGATAGGGGGAGAACATCAAAATTGGCTCAGTGTAGAATGGCTTGAACAATTACAGACAGCAGATGTGGGAAGAAATTGTATTTTTAATGCTCCTTTGCATTAAAAAAAAAAACCTCCCTGAAAATAGAAAACTAGCATGGCAGGTAGCAGCGTGATCGATTACCTTCCTCCTTGGAGCGCTGGTTTTTAACTTTTAGGGAGTTTTACATAGGGGAGCATTCTGCCTCATTTGTATCCTGAAGTGTAGAGTCCATTCTGTCACCTCGTTCTGTTCCGTGCAGCACTGGGCTCCGAGCTTTCACACCTCCACGCACAAAGCCAGAGGGGGGAGGGGGGCTTCCAGTGTCAATGCAAGTTGGGCTAATAGAGGCCACTCTGGCTCTTGGATGTTTGTGCCAGTTCCTTGACAGGTACCATTTGTGGCCTCTAGGCAGGGCAGGGCTTTGCCTTCTTGCACCCTCAGCGACGGTTCTCAGCTGTTGTGATTCAGATGTGCTTCTCTCGCCCCTTGCTTCTTAACTGTATTCCCTTTTCAATCTTAAAATCCAGATGCTGCAAATATGACCCTTTTTAATGTATCTTTATTTAAGATTCAGCCTTCACATGCACACCCCGCACTTCAAGAATGGAACACCAGATCCCTGTGATAACGTGTTGTATGGAAACAGCTGAGTGGGAATTCTGCTAGCACCCTCCAAGCGCCTATTAATATTTTGGTTAAATCTAATATTTCAGGAGAGGAGGGGTTTATGAGGAACTGAAGGGAGCACGGAGCAATTTTGCATGAGCCATTATCTCACCAATATCTGGAATTTCTCAATTTAGGCAATATTTTTCATGACTAGGAGGGGCAGGGATCCTTGATGTGTGCCTGGCACCGATGTTATTTTTTAGGTTTGACTAAATTACTTAATAAAACTTGTTACTTCCAAAAACATTGTTGCTTGATTCTGTGGTTACTTCTAAGAGAAAACCTGGTCTGTTTGTAAAATACAGTACTCACAAGAGATGCTGTCTATTGCCGGAAGCAGAAGTGCCAAATAACTCTAACTGAAATTACGCTTTCCTTTTGCTCTCATGTCAAGAAAAAGTACCCGCCGTCCACCTTGGACCTAAGCAGGCCTCATTTATAGGAAGTACACAGGAACAGCTGCCGCCCATGTGCCAGCCCTCACGCAGCCTCCTCAGGGTTGTGCAGAGCCCTGGCAAGGCCAGGCTTGGCTGTGGAGATGGAGGGGGGGGGGGGGCTCGTGCACTAAAGCGCCTGGTCTACACACCAAGACCCCAGTTCCCGTGGCAACAGATGGGGGCTGTTTGGAGCTACAGCCACACAAGGCTCTGGCCTGTGGACTCTAAGGCCAGTCTTTGGGGTGCTGCTGCCGGTCTCAATGAAATAACGGCCAGAGCAATCACAAAGCCCAGGCACTTGGCTGCTTGTATGCAGCATCTCCCAAAAGTCCTACATTCAGTTCCGTCCTAGTAGGTGTTTTGGGGGGGGATTGAGAATGGAAGGGGAACTGTTTGGGATGACAGATCATCCTCAAGAGGATAGTACATAGGCAGAAGCAAGGGCAGAGGGAGGGCTGCAGGAGATGTCTGGTGCGGGCCGCATAGAATCGTAGCATGTTTAGAGGAGGGCAACCAGGATGATCAGGGGTCTGGAAACAGCCCTATGAAACAGAGTTGCAAGGGGCCTACAAGGCCATCAAGTCCAACCCCCTGCTCAATGCAGGAATCCACCCTAAAGCATCCCTGACAGATGCTTGTCCAGCTGCCTCTTGAATGTCTCTAGTGTGGGAGAGCCCACAACCTCCCTAGGTAACTGATTCCATTGTCGTACTGCTCTAACAGTGAGGAGTTTTTCCTGATGTCCAGCTGGAATCTGGCTTCCTGTAACTTGAGCTCGTTATTCCGTGTCCTGCACTCTGGGAGGATCGAGAAGAGACCCTGGCTCTCTTCTGTGTGACAACCTTTCAAGTATTTGAAGAGTGCTATCATGTCTCCCCTCAGTCTTCTCTTCTCCAGGCTAAACATGCCCAGTTCTTTCAATCTCTTCTCATAGGGCTTTGTTTCCAGACCCCTGATCATCCTGGTTGCCCTCCTCTGAACACGCTCTGGCTTGTCTGCATCCTTCTTGAAGTGTGGTGCCCAGAACTGGATGCAATACTCAAGAGGAGGCCTAACTAGGGCCAAATAGAGAGGAACCAGTACCTCATGGGATTTGGAGGAGGGCTAACGTCCCTATCTTCAAATAATAATAATCTGTATAAATAAAAATGTAAATGTTCGTTCGAAACAGACGCTATATCTCCAAAAGTTCTTCACCAATTGCTTTGAAATTTTGACACAACCTTGCATTCGAATACGCGAGCATTGTTATGTAACTATGTTCTATATGGGGACAAAGGTTTGTCTTAAAATCGAAGAAATAGGCCTCCTCAAAACCAGTCCTGCTGATCATTGTGACATCGCCAACCAATAGGGCAATCCACTGCCTCTGCGTCCTCTCCTATTTGCATGTTCTCTCACAATTGGCTGAGTGAATATAGATGTCACACCTGTGACAGTTACACGTTCTGAAGAAAGGTAACTGCCAGGAGTTTCCACTAACCTCCTCACCGTAAAAACATCCTTTTTTAATAACTAAACAATCTGCTTTACTTCATCCAAATAATGCCTCGCAGAAGATCACACTTAGGTCGTCGTACTCGCAGAGCGGAAGCACTGCGACGAGAAATTGCAAATCAGACTGAGGAAGAACGGGCATCAGCAAATGAGAAAAAAAGAAAAAGAATGCCTCAAATACATGCCAAGGAACCAGCCAAGCAACGTTCAGCCAGACTTGAGGATGCACAGTTGCGAGCACAGCAATCGCATTCTACAGCTTCAGATCTGCTTTGTTCTCAACAGAATGAACACGACAGGCTGAGAGTGGCTGAAAGACGTCAACGAGAAACAGCACATCAGCATCAAACACGACTCCGTGGTAAACAATCACACGATTACAATCGCCTTGCATTCCGGTACAACCCAGCTGATGATTATAGTTTGAGGCGGCATGTTCTCATCGGCACTATGACTGAAGTGTGTCCTTATTGCAGGGCTCTTAAATTTAATGGAGAAACAAAAGGAATGTGTTGCGCTGCTGGAAAAATTAAACTGCCTCAACTTGGAGAACCACCAGAGCCATTACAAACTTTGCTTGCCAGATATACCGCAGAATCAAAGCATTTCCTATCTAACATCAGGAAATACAACTCATGCTTCCAAATGACGTTGTTTGGCGCAGAAATCATCACAGCTCCATTTATGCCAACTTTCAAAGTCAAAGGACAAATTTATCATAAAGCCGGCTCCTTCCTTCCGTTTCAAGATAGTCAACATAAATTCCTACAAATGTATTTCATTGGTGATGGCAATGATGAATTGAATGCACGCTGCGGAATTTATACCGACATAAAAAGGTCCATCGTTTCAAAACTGCAACAGCTACTTCACGAAAAAAACAATTTAGTACATTTGTTCAAAACAGCAATTGACATGATGCCATCTGATACACACAAGATTGTTATTCATGCTGACAAAACGCCTGCTGGAGAACATGTGCGAAGATTCAATGCTCCAACTATAGACAAAGTGGCAATTGTTATAGTTGGAGATCAATCTTGACAGGACCTTTCAAAGGTGAAGATGTCCTCATTCCTCGCATTCCTATGATTCCAACAGATATGCCATTTCAATTTAAGAGATTGCAATTCCCAATTTGATTGGTGTTTGCAATCACCATCAACAAAGCTCAGGGCCAATCTTTAGAATTGTGCGGTTTAGATCTAGACACAGATTGCTTCTCACATGGACAATTATATGTTGCGTGTTCTAGAGTCGGCAAACCAGACAATCTCTATATCTACACAGACAATGGAACAACTAAAAATATTGTATATCCACAAGCATTGCGAAATTAAACATATTAGAAACATCCGCTTTGTCTTTTCTTTCTTTTCAATTTAACCAGACTGAGCCACAGCAACGCATGGCAGGGTACAGCTAGTAATAATAATAATAATAATAATAATAATAATAATAATAATAATATAGTTACCTGCCTCTCCCTCTGGATTAAGGCGGGGTACAATACAAATGCAAACACCATAAAATACATATAACTAATTAATTTTTTTTAAACGTAATACATTATTAAAAGCAGCACATTATTAAAATGGCCTATGAAAATTCAACTGGATAAAATTCAAAAAGGGCAAAAAGGAGGAACCTGAGAACTACAGACCAGTTAGCCTGGCATCAACCCTTGGGAATATTTTGAAGAGGATTATAAAGAAGTAAATCTGTAAACACCTTGAAAATAATGCAGTGATTACTAGAAGCCAGCATGGATTTGTCAATAACAAATCCTGCCAGACTAACCTGATCTCATTTTTTGATTGGTTAACCTCCCTTGTGGATTGTGGGAATGCTGTGGACATGATATATCTTGATGTCAGCAAAGCTTTTGACAAAGTGCCCCATGACATTCTGATCATCAAACTAGCTAATAGTGGGCTAGATGGAACAACTATTAGGTGGATCCACAGTTGGCTACAGAATCGGACTCAGAGCGAATGGTACCTTCTCAAACTGGGGTGGGGGGGAGAAGTAACGAGTGGGTTACTGCAGGGCTCAGTCCTGGGCCCAGTGCTCTTCAACATTTTTATTAATGACTTGGATGAGGAGGTGCAGGGATTATTATAATAATAATGCTTATCAAATTTGCAGATGGCACAAAATTGGGTGGGATAGCTAATACCCTGGAAGACAAAATCAAACTTCAAAGTGATCTTGATAGGCTGGAGTGCTGGGCTGAAAACAACAGAATGAATTTTAATAGAGATAAATGCCAAGTTCTACACCTAGGAAAAAGAAACCAAGTGCACAGTTACAAGATGGGGGATACTTGGCTCAGCAATATACAAGCGAGAGGGAAATTGGAATTGTTATAGATCACAAGCTGAATATGAGCCAACAGTATGATGTGGCTGCAAAAAAAGCAAATGCTATTTTGGGCTGCATTAATGGAAGTATAGCTTCCAAATCACGCGAGGTACTGGTTCCCCTCTATTCGGCCCTGGTTAGGCCTCATCTTGAGTCTTGCATCCAGTTCTGGGCACCACACTTCAAGAAGGATGCAGACAAGCTGGAGCGTGTTCAGAGGAGGGCAACCAGGATGATCAGGGGTCTGGAAACAAAGCCCTATGAAGAGTGACTGAAAGAACTGGGCATGTTTAGCCTTGAAAAGAAAAGACTGAGGGGGAGACATGATAGCACTCTTCAAATACTTGAAAGGTTGTCATACAGAGGAGGGCCAGGATCTCTTTTCGATCATCCCAGAGTGCAGGACACGGAATAATGGGCTCAAGTTAGAGGAAGCCAGAAACTTCCTGACAATTAGAGCAGTATGCCAATGGAACCAATGACCTAGGGAGGTTGTGGCTTTCAAGAAGAAACTGGACAGCTGTCTGTCAGGGATGCTTTATTGGGGATTCCTGAGCTGGTTGGTTGGACTCAATGGCCTTATTAGGCCCCTTCCAACTCTACTATTCTATGATTCTATAATAGAGGCCTCTCCCTGAAGTGCGAATTTACTGCAAGCTTTTCACATGACACCTGTTTAGACATAGGAAGGACACAGCCAGTATATTGCAGGAGGAAAAACACAGGAGTTTGGTTTTATTAAGGCATCTGTAAATATTTCCCTATGACAAAATGAGAGAGTGATTTAAAGTATCCTTTTTTTATCAGCAGGTCAACACAGCAACTGTACTTCCAGGCAAATGGCAGGGTAAACTGAAAGAGAAAAGCAAACACACTAGCAACCAGTCGAAGGTGAGGTGCCCTTGGGTTTTTGCTGGGGGACGCAAGGCCAAATGCTTTAAAGTGGGAGTGTGCTGCTTGTCCAGCTACAAGGCTATGACACGCCTGGTGGATGTGCACCATCCCAAGTGGGTGACAGGTACACCACCGTTTAAAAAATGTTCTTAAGGGCTTTTTAAGAGAGGGAGAGGGGGGTGATGTAGTAGGAGGGGGAAAGAGCAAGGAGAAAGATATGTGATTAATAATTAGACCTGGGTCCCAACATTGGGTTGCATATTGCAGGTCAGGGTTTTAGGAGGGTACTGACACCTCTAAGAAGCAAAGCCGTAAAGGAGGGAGGCCTACACTGGTGCTCTGGGTCAGCAGAGCCCCTCTGCACCACGAATGGAAGCAAACCAGGACTTCAGACTTACTTCAACCCATTTCAATAACTTCTCGCAAGCAAGACCATCAGCTTTAAAAGGCGTCACCTTCAGCAAGTCGGCCACAAACTCCTTTGCTGTGATCTTCAGGTTCTGCAAGAAAGGAGGTTTGCTCAGCCACCACTTTGCGCCCTGCCTGTAACAGCGCTGACTTCTCCTTCCTGCACAGCAGTTAGTGGGGAAGGTCCAGGCGGGGGCTAGAAGCAAAGTACTGAGAGAAGCTGCTGGGGACTTCCTCTCTCCTCCGCAGAAGGGAGACGTAAGACCAGGACAAGGCTTCATGCCTTTTTTGGAATACCCCAATTTTTCCCAGAGCCCAGAGTCAAGCAGTCAGAATTTGAGCTTGAAACCTGGGGCAGTGTGTGTGTGTGTGTGTGTGTGTGTGTACATGAGAACAGAATGAAAAGGCATGTTGGGGTATTATCTGGATTTTTATGAAACCAGCTTTGGTCCATCAACAACACATGAAACAAGAAAAGTGGAGTGAACTGCCCAGACAGCTTTGGCTGTGGGGCAGTATAGAAATGTCATAAATAAATAAATAAATAAATAAATACCACCTAAACCCCACTTTTCAAAGGTCGAATTGCCATTGAAACCACCTTCCTTTGGGGTAGAGGGGGCGGAGTCCCACTAATGGTAGTGAATGCCATCAGCCCTATTGATGCTGCTCAGCCAATGAGGAAGGCTTGCTACCCTCTCCCTGCCCCCCTCTATGCTCCTCTGCTCAGGGAAGTTTCCCTACGCCAGCAGCAGGGTTGCTGCCGCCGCCTCTGCTTCCTGACCATGAACTAAGCCTCCTCCTCCTCCGCCTCCACCGCCTCCTCCTCCTGAACGAGAGAAAAAAGCTAGTTCCCCCTGAAGCCCCAAAACAGCACAGTGGCGCTTTTATCTACACGGGAGAGGATAGGGCCCCTTGGCAGGCACCGAGGGAGGTATCTGCAGCACATCAGTGCCTGCCTACCCCTGTCCAAAAGCCATCGTGTCAGCTTACCCACAGCCTCTGCACAAGAAACTCAACTTTGGCAGTTGTTTCCTTGGGGTCCTTCTGTCTTATGGAATCCAAGATGATATCAGTGAGAAAGCAGTGGCACTTGCGAGCATAGAAGATCTCCTCTTGTGACAGTGGAAAGCTCAGGAAGACAACACCTAAAGGAGCAAGAAAAGGGGGATTCTGTCAACTGCCACTTCATCAGACTGACCACTTCATCTTCTTTAGGTATTTTGGTGCTGCAAGTGAAGCACGAAAAATGCACCTTTTCCTTCCTCCCTGTACTGTTCTTGGGTTGGTGGTCCTTTCTCCAAAGCTACCAAAGGTACATTGGTAACAACCCAGGGAATGCCTTTCTGAGTTGAACACTCAGCACATACAGAGAAGCAGGCACACAATTTCCTCAGCATGTGTTGAACTCTGTATGAATCCCACTCAGCTACGTTCTCAGGAGGCCAAATGGATCCTGTGAATCAGCTGTGAAGTTTAGACTCATACAGATACCTCAATGTTCTGCGCACATTGAGGGGGGAGAAGAAAGAGCAGCAGCACACAGTTGGAAGGAATCTAGAACAAACACAACTGCCCAAAGGCAGGACCGTCTCAGTCAAACACTGATTCCTGCAAGCAATCACGATACGACCAGCAAAGCAAGTCATTACAAGGACTAAGCAAGACAGGCAAGCCATAGGCCCCAGTAGGTTCACTAACCAAATTGCCCAAATAATCAAGATGAAATATCTCCCAGAACTGTCCAGACCCAACTCCATGCTGCTCAGATGCTGTCTCTTTCTACCTGTGGCAATTCCTGATGCTAAAGAAACATCACTGAAGTACAGTAGAAAATCCCTTCGAAATGCAACCCATTCTATCTTGACCCCAGTGAAATTATTGTTCCTAGAAGGGTTCCAGGGAAACAACCCTTTCCCTTTATGCCTCCCCTCCAATCCTTGCCAAGATATGCTAAATTTCTGCAACAACTCAGTCTTTGCGAGAAACATCAGCTATGGGTTGTTGCACACATCCTCTGGACACAGAAGAACAGGTTGCTTACCTGTAACTGTGGTTCTATGAGTGGTCATCTGTGCAGTCACACACATGGGCTCTGCGCCTACACAAAGCCCGGCTTCGGGAATTTTCCATAGCTAAGAGCGTTTTGGCGGGAACCCTCCCCCTGCACTGCGCATGTCTAAGAGGGTTCCCACCCAATCCCCCAACTCTGTTGAGACCCATTGCAGCCTCGGCTGAGGGATAATTGTGTGTGTGTGTGTGTGTGTGTGTGTGTGTGTGTGTGTATGCGACATACCATAACAATGTGTGGACACCAAGAGGGGAAAGAAAAGGTGGGAGGGTTGTGTGACTGCACAGATGACCACTCGAAGAACCACAGTTACAGGTAAGCAACCTGTCTTTCTTCATCGTGGTCTCTGTGCATCACACACATGCTTACTTACCGGAGGTGGGTTGGTGTCCTTAACTGAAGACAGAAGAGAGCACTGCTCTACCGAAGGAGCAATCAGCTCGAGACCTGATGTCCAGTCTGTAATGACGGACAAAAGTCATAGGTCTTGCCCACATTGCTGCCCTGCATATCTCTGGAATGGAGACACCATGGCAGAAAGCAGACGATGCAGCTACAGCCCTTGTAGAGTGACCCTTTACTGAGGTTGGTGGCTCCAGTTTAGCTACCTGATAGGCCAAAGTTATGCATTGCACTAGCCATGCAGATAGTCTTTGTGGAGACACTGGTAGGTCCTTGCTTTGTTCGCCATAACAAACAAACGTTGTGACCATCGAAACTGACTAGTACAGTAATGTTGTCTCCAAGGGGGACGTTGGAGACGGAAAAACTGTTTGTAGGATAATATCCTGATTAACATGGAAATTTGAAACAACTTTTGGTAAAAATTGGATGTCTGGACAAAGGACAACCTTGTCATGGTGAAAAACCAGGTAAAGCTCGTCGATTCTTAATGCACATAGTTCACTTGCCTGTCTAGGGGGAATCCGCACGTCATTCCGAGATCGCTTCTAAGCGACCCCAGAGCGGCGTGAAAGCGAGCGTGTAACTTGCCTTTTGAAGAGCTGACGAAGAGACGTCCTTCGCGCCGCCGCCACCCGCAGACCTCCTCGCCGAGTGGCGAGGAGAGCTTGGCTGAAGAAGTCGGGGTTGAGAGCAGAAGAAGCTGACGAGGAGGGAGTTGGGTGGCGGCGGCGGCGCGAAGGACGTCTCTTCGTCGGCTCTTCAAAAGGCAAGTTACACGCTCGCTTTCACGCCGCTCTGGGGTCGCTTAGAAGCGATCTCGGAATGACGTGCGGATTCCCCCCTAGACAGGCAAGTGAACTACGTGCATTAAGAATCGACGAGCTTTACCTGGTTTTTCACCGTGACAAGGTTGTCCTTTGTCCAGACATCCAATTTTTACCAAAAGTTGTTTCAAATTTCCATGTTAATCAGGAACGACGTGCGGATTCCCCCTAGCAGATGTAATTGCCACCAGGAAAGCAACCTTCCAGGTAAGTCATTGTAAATCTGTGGTAGCCAGAGGCTCAAAAGGTTTTGATGAGTGCATGAAAGACCACAGACAAACTCCATGAAGGGTACAGCATTTTTACAGGTGGGTTTAAGTTTAATAGTCCTTCCAGAAAACGTTTCATGACAGGGTGGGGAAAAACTGTGAAGCCTTCTATTTGGTCATGGAAAGCTGAAATAGCTGCTAAATAAACTTTTAATGAAGAAATTTTCAGACCTTTATCAACCAAATTTATCAAAAATGACAGGATCTGATGAACAGAACAGTTTGTTGGTTGGATACCTTTTTGGGAGGTAAAACTCCTTAAAAGAGTTCCACTTCCTATTGCAGGAGGCACATGTTGATGGTTTTAATGCCTCCTACAATATTTCCTGTATCTTGGAGTTAGTTTCGTCGACTCCTGTAGGGTTATCAGTCTCCACGCCATCATGTGTAAGGTGTCAAGATCCGGGTGTCGGATCTGTCCCTGATCCTGATACAGTAGGTTGGCATGGGAGACGATAAAACTGGCCCCTGGACCTGTTCAGGAAGGTCGCAAACCAGCCTTGGCCACCAAGGGGCTGGCATTATGCAGTTGGCATTGTCCTCTATGATCTTTGCTAGTACCTTCATAAGCAGTGGAAATGGGGGAAATAGGAGAAAATGTTGGTCCCATTTCTGGATAAACGTATCTCCTAGAGAGTTCTTCCCTAGTCCTGCCCTGCTGCAATAAGATGGGCATACGGAGTTGTCCTCTGTCGCGAAGAAATCTATGGATGGTTTGCCCCAGAGACTGAATATCTCGTTGGCTACGCAAGGGTGTATTTGTCATTCCTGTGTCATTGTTAACCTCCTGCTGAGCATGTCTGTTAGGCTGTTGGATTTTCCTGCAATGTGCACAGGAAAATCTGGCGGTGAACACATCACTCCCATATGTGGATCATTAGTCTGGCTAGTGATCTTGACTTTGTGCCACCTTGTTTGTTGATGTAAAAAACAACTGTAGTGTTGTCCGAAGCTATTTGGACGTGGTGTCCCTGAATCTCGGTATCGAATGATCGCAGTGTTTTCTGAACCGTGAGCAACTCCAGGTAATTGATGTGTGCTCTTTTTCCCGTTTGTCCAAATGCCTTGCACCTTCATAGAGTAGTGATGCACTCCCCAGCGTGTGAGGAAAGCGTCTGTCGAGATCAGTCTTGTTGGGGTAGAAGGCTTGAAAGGTACCCCTACAAGAAGGTTGGATCGATGAGTCCACCACATCAGAGACCTGATGTCCCCCATTGGTAATGAGAGGGGCACTCGACTGGCGTTTCAAAGTGGTTGAACCAGAGCTGAAGACATCTCATCTTCAGTCGTGCGAAAGGGATGACCATAGTGTTGTATCCAAAAAGAGGCAAGGTAAAAGTATAAATATAAGTCCTTTATTTGAAGTATGCCTTGCAAGGCCGGCAGCATAGCCGTATGCCTGACTAAGCCTTCTCAAAGCTATCCCCAATTTCCCCTTATAGATTGCCCAGCCTCCAGCTGGATCCAATCCTTGCTCTCTTAAAGATACACCATCTCCACATTTCTCCCCCTCTTAAGAAACCTCCATAATCCCACATCCCAACATTACATAACATAGTCCTTAGTCCAAGCAGGTGGGTGTCTGACACGGACTGGCCGTCTTCCTGGTTCACTTCCCAGTTGGTCAGATCCAGCTGCTGGCATAGTCTCTATTGTGGGTGAAAAAGGCAAATCTTCTAACCTAAAATGGGTATCTTCATCATCTTGATGGTCTACTGGAGCAAGATAAGCATTCCACACACGTCCATCTGAAAGTTTATATGTATAAGGTCCTTTTTCCCCAATAATTTTACGAGGAGATGTGAATCTTTGTTCTCCCTTTCGTAAAATCCCAGGTTTCCTAACTCGAACAAAGGAATTGCACTGGAATGTTTGTTCCTTAGCACCACGACGTCCATCTGTATATACTTTAGATTTCCTTTGTTTCTCTTTAACTTTCTCTCTCATCTCGGATTCCAAAGGTCTATCTGGTCTAGATTTTAACACTCCAGCCACATTCAATTTTGTATGCATCTCTCTGCCATGCAATAACTCTGCAGGTGACCTCTGTGTTGTTGCATGCTGTGTAGCTCTATACACTTGCAAAAAGTCAGTGGTGAATGTTTTCCATGCTTTCCCTTCTAACTTAGCTGTTTGTAAACTCTTTCAGGCTTCTGTTGAACCTTTCAATCTCCCCATTAGCTTGGGGGTAATACACAGATGATCTCCAATGTTCTTTTAAGAAGGTTTCAAATTCCACTGAAGTG
Organism: Elgaria multicarinata webbii; assembly: GCF_023053635.1. NCBI lineage: Eukaryota > Metazoa > Chordata > Lepidosauria > Squamata > Anguidae > Elgaria > Elgaria multicarinata. The sequence goes on along the minus strand of NC_086184.1, from coordinate 33,981,129 downwards.
AACTGTGCTCCATTATCTGAAACCAGTTCTTTTGGATTTCCTTCTCTACTAAAAACAGCGGAGAGAAAACTAATAACTGTAGCTGAGGTAGCTTGAGATGTAAATGCTACTTCTGGCCATTTACTATAATAATCAATTAGAGTGATAGCATAACGACAATCCATCGGAGCAGCCTCAAAAGGTCCTACAATATCAATTGCAACCTTTTCCCATGCAGCATCTGGAAGTGGAACTGGCTGTAATGGTGATGCACGTGTTATTGCTGTCTTATCATGTAATTGACAAGTAACACATGATTTTATAGCAGCTTCCGTTTGAGAGTCCATTCCTGGCCACCAATACAAATCTCTCAATCTTTGCTTAGTTCTAACAATCCCTTGATGGGTATCATGTGCCAAACTTATAAATATAGACTGCAATTCCTCTGGCACAAGTAAACAGTGTGCTCCCCGTAACACATACCCATCATGGAAAGAGAGTTCATCACGTATTCTAAAATAAGGCAACAAAACAGGTTCAAACTTTTTCTTATTACTAGGCCATCTACCTGTCAAAAATTCCCGTAACTTTTGTTGGATTGGACATGCCAAACATGCAGCTAAGAATTGCTCTTTTGTAACTGCATTAAGTGCACTAGTAATGATAGCAACTACTTCTTCATCACTTTCCAATGAATTCTCAGATGATGACAAAGGCAAACGGGACAAGCAATCAGCAGTCACATTTTTAGTCCCTGGTCTATATTCCATTTCATATGTAAAAGACAGTAGTTTTGTTGACCATCTTGCGATGCGATTTCCTACTCGACCTACTCCCTTTGTGGTTAACAATGTTGTCAAGGGCTTATGGTCAGTACGCAGTTTAAATACATGGCCCCATAGATATGTTCTCCACTTTTCTGTAGCCCAAACACAAGCAAGCGCTTCTTTTTCAATAGTTGAATATTTCCTCTCAGCTTCAGTAAGTGTTCTTGATGCAAATGCAACAGTCTTTTCCGTCTTATCCTCATGGAGCTGTGTAAGTACTGCACCTAGTCCATAATCAGAAGCATCTGTTGTCAAAATTATTGGTAATGCAGGATTAAACAATGCAAGTGCAGGACTGTTCACAATCAACACTTTTACATTCTCAAAACTAGACTGTGCAGCCTTTGTCCAAATAAAATTTGATGTTCCTCTTAGCAGTTCACGAAGGGGCTCAACAATAGATGCATAATTAGGAATAAATTTTGTGTACCAAGAAGTAAGACCCAAAAAGGAACGTAAGGTTTGTACATCACTTGGGGAAGGTGCCTCTAGCATTGCCAACACATGATCAGGATCAGGTTTCAATCCCTGTGGTGAAATTGTATGTCCAAGAAAAGAAAGCTCAGTTTGTCTAAACTTACATTTATCTGAATTAAGCTTCAAGCTTGCTTCACTAATACAGCTCAATACAGATTGCAAATTACTTTCATGTTCCTCAGGAGTATTTCCAAACACAATAATATCATCGAGATAACATTGGACCCCGTTTTGCTTCTTAAGGATTATTGACATCATCTTTTGGAAAGCACTAGGTGCTGATGCAAGTCCATAGGGGACACGTTTAAAACGGAATAATCCATCATGTGTAATAAATGCTGTAAGATCTCTGCTATCTTCATGCAGCACAACTTGATGGTATGTACTCTGCAAATCAAGAGTTGAAAACATCCTTGCTCCCCGAAGTTCTGCAAAAACTTCTTCTATATGTGGAAGAGGATGGCTATCAATCACAATAGCTTTATTTGGCTCCCTCAGATCTACACAAACACGAATATCACCATTCTTCTTCTTTGCCACTACTATAGGTGAAACCCATTCAGATGAATCCACCTCCTCAATAACATCTTGTTGCACTAATTTCTTAATTTCTTCAGAAACAGCATCTCTAACTGCAAATGGTAAACGCCGTAACTTCTGGCGCACAGGTATCATATTTGGTTTCATTTTAACTTTATGGACAAACCCATGTGCACAACCAAGTTTTCCTTCACTTTGATCTTTCAACACAGCTGAAACTGATGTTTGCTCTACAAAAGTACTTAACTGGGGAGGAACAACATGCCCATCAACTATTCCAAGATTCAATGTAGCAAATACATCCCTCCCAAGGATAGAAGTATCATCAGGAACAATGTAAATCTCTGCAGATGCACAACATTGCCCAAAAGTTACTTTTACAGGTAGACATCCACATACAAGAATTTGGTTCTTCAGATAACACACTAACTGCATTTTTGGTTTTATAAGTGGTACATCCGTGAAGTAATGGCGATACAATGATTCAGGTAATATAGAGACTGCTGAGCCAGTATCCAACATTAATTCAACATCCTTTGATACTCCTGTAACAGAAATATTAACAGTACACATGATTTTTTCTAAATAGTAACATCTGGTATTGTAACTACATGTACTTGCTGGTTACTACGACGACATACTTTAGTAAAATGTCCCAGTTTTTTACAATAATTACACTGAACATTCTCGGATCTACCCCAAGACGGATTCATGCCTGCCAGTGGAGCCTAGATTGAGGAGCGATCGCCAAGAGAGATTTCTCTTGCCTCTAGTAGGTTGACATGCACTGTGCAGACATGGAGACCGAATTGACGGGACCATTCGAGCCAAGGTTATAAAATCGACTCCACCCGACAGATGGAAGGGAACAGGCAACAACAATTTGCAATCAGACGTGATTAGAAAGGGTGAAGACGGGAGACAGCTATTTGGTGAGTGAAACCTTTAATCCCATGGACCCTGACACGGGAAATGGAGGGAGTGGGTGTTCACAATTGACCTCAGAAATGGGAAGCTTATAGTCCGTATTGGAAAAGAGTCCCCGAGCCCATTGGTTAAAGTTGTTGTCTTTGGGAAAGCTTTCATTGAAATTGAAAAAGAGAGTTTGAAACTGTAACAGTGAAACAATGAGTTAAAAATGTTTGTGACTGTGAATGGATGTCTTTTTTTATGTTAGATTGCCCCTTGTGGATTTTTTGAACTTGATCCAAAGTTAATTTCAGCTGTGTCATTGGAATCAATTTGCAAACATAGAAATGTAATTGAGTAAATGTACCTCTCAAAGGATCGCCCTTTAGTGCTGGAATGTGAATTACAGAAAAGTTGGTGTTGTGTTAAAGTGAAAGGAAAAAAAAATTGTCAGTTTGTGTTTTCCACCCGGCCCAAGTGAAAGAAATTTGAAGTTTTTGTTTTCCTTCTCCTCCCTAGTGGTTTTTTTTGCTTCTCCTATGCTTAGCAGCTAGAGATAAGCAGTTTTGTTTTCAGTGAAAGTTTTGTTCTCAATGGAAGTAGTCCAAAGATTTTGAAGACTTTGTGTATTTTGTCTTTCACTAACCTCAGATAATTAGAAAATGTAGAACCCCATTTTCACGGAAGAAATGTCTTCCATAGCTTTGAAGATTCACTGCCTGAGTTAACCTTGTAAGCACAAATAGTTTTGCCAACCGTTTTGCCAAGATGAGAGAAAGAAAAAGTATGTTGCTAAAAGTGGAGAGGAGAGGAAAGAAAGAGAGAGAGAGAGAAGGCTGTGCAGAAGAGATAGTTTGAAAGACTTTTAAAAAGGTTGTTTTGGTTGTTTTGAAAAGAACATTGATCTAACAAGTACACATGATTTTTTCTACTGTATGTGTGGGAATAGTCCTGTCAACACTCAAAATAGTAACATCTGGTATTGTAACTACATGTACTTGCTGGTTACTACGACGACATACTTTAGCAAAATGTCCCGGTTTTTTACAATAATTACACTGAACATTCTTAGCCGGACATCCTGAGTGACTTGCAAGATGTTGTGAAGACCCACAACGAAAACAGTATTTAGTTTGACTTGGCTGATTTGATTGCTTTTGACCAGCTTTCTCTTCATCATCCTCTATCTGCCTTCTATTTGAACGCTTACGCCATGGATCTACTGCTTGCACCACGCCCCCTTTGTCCAAACTCATTAGTTTAGCTTCTGCCAGGGCTGCCTCAATTTGAGTTGCAATTGTTATTGCTTTCTCTAATGTAAGATCTATCTCTAGAAGTAAGCGTTCTCGTATACAAGGCAAAGATGTTTTCTCAATTAGCTGGTCTCTAATCATCTCTTCTGCCATATCTCCAAAGTTACACGAGCTGATTAAGTCTCTCAAAGCAGCAGTATACTGTAACACCAACTCCCCCGGTTTCTGCTCACGTTGACGAAATTTGTAGCGGTTAGCTACCACATTCACTTTTGGCACAAAAAAGTTCTTTAAAGCAATACATGCAGTCTCATATTTATCATCAGCAAGTGGAAGATTGTAAAATATCCGTTGTCCTTCAACTCCCAAGCAATGAGTAAGCAACGCACATTTTCTTGCTTGAGGAAGTTCCTTATCGCTGACTGCCAACAAGTAGTTTTCAAACATCCGAATCCAGGCAAGGAACGCAATTGGAGGCTCACCTGGACTCTGAATCATAGAATCATAGAATAGCAGAGTTGGAAGGGGCCTACAAGGCCATCAAGTCCAACCCCCTGCTTAATGCAGGAATCCACCCTAAAGCATCCCTGACAGATGGTTGTCCAGCTGCCTCTTGAATGCCTCTAGTGTGGGAGAGCCCACAACCTCCCTAGGTAGCTGATTCCACCGTCGCACTGCTCTAACAGTCAGGAGGTTTTTCCTGATGTCCAGCCGGAATCTGGCTTCCTTTAACTTGAGTCCGTTATTCCGTGCCCTGCACTCTGGGAGGATCGAGAAGAGATCCTGGCCCTCTTCTGTGTGACAACCTTTTAAGTATTTGAAGACTGCTATCATGTCTCCCCTCAATCTTCTCTTCTCCAGGCTAAACATGCCCAGTTCTTTCAGTCTCTCTTCATAGGGCTTTGTTTCTAGACCTCTGATCATCCTGGTTGCCCTCTTCTGAACACGCTCCAGCTTGTCTGCGTCCTTCTTGAATTGTGGAGCCCAGAACTGGACGCAATACTCTAGATGAGGCCTAACCAGGGCCGAATAGAGAGGAACCAGTACCTCACGTGATTTGGAAGCTATACTTCTATTAATGCAGCCCAAAATAGCATCTGCCTTTCTTGCAGCCATATCGCACTGTTGGCTCATATTCAGCTTGTGATCTACAACAATTCCAAGATCTTTCTCGTTTGTAGTATTGCTGAGCCAAGTGTCCCCCATCTTGTAACTGTGCATTTGGTTTCTATTCCCTAAATGTAGAACTTGGCATTTATCCCTATTAAATTTCATTCTGTTGTTTTCAGCCCAGCACTCCAGCCTATCAAGATCACTTTGAAGTTTGTTTCTGTCTTCCAGGGTATTAGCTATCCCACCCAATTTGGTGTCATCTGCAAATTTGATCAGCGTTCCCTGCACCTCCTCGTCCAAATCATTAATAAAAATGTTGAAGAGCACTGGGCCCAGGACTGAGCCCTGCGGCACCCCACTCGTTGCCTCTCCCCAGTTTGAGAAGGTTCCATTGATAAGTACTCTTTGACTCCGATTCTGTAGCCAACTGTGAATCCACCTAATAGTTGTTCCATCTAGCCCACTTTTCGCTAGTTTGTTAATCAGAATGTCATGTGGTACTTTGTCAAAAGCTTTGCTGAAGTCAAGATATATGACATCCACAGCATTCCCACAGTCCACAAGGGAGGTTATCCTATCAAAAAATGAGATCAAATTAGTCTGACAGGATTTGTTCCTGACAAATCCATGTTGGCTTCTAGTAATCACTGCATTGATTTCAAGGTGTTTACAGACTGACTTCTTTATAATCTGCTCCAGAAATTTCCCAGGGATGGATGTCAGACTGACTGGTCTGTAGTTCCCAGGTTCCTCCTTTTTGCCCTTTTTGAAGATAGGGACAACGTTAGCCCTCCTCCAGTCGTCCGGCACCTCACCCGTCTTCCATGATTTTGCAAAGATAATAGACAAAGGTTCTGAGAGTTCTTCCGCTAGCTCCTTCATTACTCTTGGATGCAGTTCATCGGGCCCTGGGGATTTTAACTCATTCAAGGAAGTTAGGTGTTCTTTGACCATTTGTTTATCAATCTCAAACTGCAATCCTGCCCCCTCAACTTCTGCTTCACTTTTTCCAGGGGGGTCATAGTCCCGCTTTTGGGAGAAGACCGAGGCAAAGTAGGAATTGAGCACTTCAGCCTTTTGTTTGTCGTCTGTTATCAATTTGCCATCCTCATTAAGCAGTTGAACCACCATTTCTTTCCTCTGTCTTTTACTACTCACGTATCTGAAGAAAGCCTTTTTATTGCTTTTAGCATCCCTCGCTAATCTCAGCTCATTCACAGCTTTAGCCTTCCTGACGCCATTTCGGCACTTCTGCGCCACTTGTCTGTACTCTTCTTTTGTAGCCTGGCCTTCCTTCCACTTCCTATATGTATCCCTTTTTGTTTTCAGTTCATCAATAAGCTTTTTGTGGAGCCACATTGGTTTCCTCTGTTGTCTTCTATCTTTTCTCCTTGTTGGAATTGTTTGTAACTGTGCCTTTAAAATTTCATTTTTTAGATACTCCCACCCATCCTGCACTCCTTTTCTTTTTAGGCTCCCCTTGCCACGGGACCCTACTTATTATAGTTCTGAGTTTATTATTCAGCTTTCCTAAAATCCAGAGTACGTGTATGGCTACGCTCGACTTTTGTCTCCTTCATAATCAAGAATTCAAGTATGACGTGGTCACTTTCCCCCAGAGTTCCCGTAACTGCCACTTTATCCACTAAGTCATCCCTATTGGTCAATAACAAGTCAAGGATTGCCGATCCTCTAGTTCCTTCCTCCACTTTCTGTAGGAGAAAGTTATCACCCATACATGTCAGGAATTTCTTGGAAGGGCCGCTTTTGGCAGTAATGGTCTCCCAACAGATATCAGGGTAATTGAAGTCCCCCATCACTACTACATCACACTTCCTTGAAACACTGGCAATTTGTTTCTCAAAAGTTTTGTCCTCGTCTTCTCCTTGATTGGGTGGTCGGTAGTAGACTCCGATTATCATATTCTTTTTATTCCTAGCCCCATTTATTTTAATCCAGACGCTCTCGACGGGGCTCCCAATCTCATCCGCCTGTATTTCTGTGCAGGGATAGTTATTTTTAACATATAGTGCAACTCCACCTCCCTTTCTATTTCTTCTGTTCTTTTTGAACAAGTTATATCCTTCAATTGCTATATTCCAGTCATGGGAGTCATCCCACCAAGTTTCAGTTATACCTATCAAGTCGTATTTGCCTTCATGTAATAAGAGTTCAAGTTCATTCTGTTTGTTTCCCATGCTCTGGGCATTAGTATATAGACATCGAAGACCATGTGTTTTATAGTCTGGCTTTGTTCCTACCTTGTTGCAGACACTATTTTGGGACACTGTTGGAGCTGTTCTCTGTACTGTGGTGCATTGGCCTTTATCCATTGTTGCCTCAAAGTTTACGTCTCCCACCCCCGCAAGATTCAGTTTAAAGCCCTCCTGATGAAGTTCTTCATGCTATGGCCGAACTCATTCTTTCCAGCCCTTGTGAGGTGCAGCCCATCCCTTGCCAGCAGTCCATGTTCCAAGTAGCGTAGCCCGTGGTCCCAGAATCCAAAACTCTCACGACGGCACCACCTTCGAAGCCAGTCGTTCATCCGGAGTATTTTTCTTTCCCTTTCTAATCCTCTTCCAAGAACCGGGAGGATGGATGAGAAAACTACCTGGGCCCCAAAGTTCTTCAGTTTCCTTCCCAGAACTTCAAAGTCTGAAATGATTTCTTCGTAGCTCTGCTTGGCGACATCATTTGTTCCCACATGGATGAGAAGAAAGGGGTATGTGTCCGTGGGCTTTATGAGCTTCGGTAACCCTTCAGTCACATCTCTAATCTGTGCTCCAGGGAGACAGCACACCTGGCGAGTCCATGGGTCTTCACGACATACTTGGGTTTCAATCCCACGCAGCAGGGAGTCTCCCACAATGACTACTCGTTGAAGAAAAGGTGCTGGTGGGTTCAATGATAAAAAAGCCATTCTTCGTCGCCAAAATGTTGTATCCAAAAAGAGGCAAGGTAAAAGTATAAATATAAGTCCTTTATTTGAAGTATGCCTTGCAAGGCCGGCAGCATAGCCGTATGCCTGACTAAGCCTTCTCAAAGCTATCCCCAATTTCCCCTTATAGATTGCCCAGCCTCCAGCTGGATCCAATCCTTGCTCTCTTAAAGATACACCATCTCCACACATAGTTGTCGAGGCCATGAGTCCTTGCAGCCTTCGTATAGTATGTGCAGTGACAATCTGCTGCCTGGCTACTTTGCTCGCTAACATTATGATGCTGAAGGTTCTCATCTTTGGCAAATATTCCCTGCCGATGTCTGCATCCAGTACAGCGCTGATGAACTTGATCTTTGTACATGGTTGTAGGCATGACTTTTCTAAGTTTATCATTAGTCCAAGTCTCAATAATAAATTTATGACATTGACATTGTGGGGAAGAAGAAGCGAGGGAGACAGGAGCAGGTAGAGACCATCAAAGCCTGCTTCAGTTGGACACCCCCACCCCCACACACAGGGCTAATGGTCATCATGACCCTGTGGGGAAGAAGAAGGAGCTGCCCCTCCATTGGGGGATGAGAGGGGGGAGTAGGGCCTTCCCACCAGCCTGAACAGTCTCCTTAATTTTTTTTTATTTTCTCCCTCTTCCCTCCACATCCCCTTTTCCTTGTGTGCCATGTCTTTTTTAGAATGTATACCTGAGGGGAGGGACTGTCTTCTTTACTGATCAATTGTAAGCTGCTTTGGGAGCCTTTTTGGCTGAGGTGTGGATAAAAATATTTTAAATAAATAATAAATAATAGTTTAGACCTTGGGCTAGACTGTATCGTGAATCTGCTACCAGGAGCCAGTTGTCTATGTAGGGATGTATTTGAATGCCTTGTCCTCTGGGATGTGCACATATTACAACCATGCATTTCGTAAACACGCGAGGTGCTGTAGAAAGGCCAAATGGGAGAACACGAAATTGGAATGCTTGGTGACCTATTGCAAACTGCAAGAATTTCTGGCTGACCTGGTGTATGTCTATGTGAAAATACGCATCCTTGAGATCTATAGATGTGAACCATGACCGCTTTGTTAGGAGTGGTAGTATTGTGGCTAACAAGACCATCTGGAATCTTCTTGGTGTTATGAACAAATTGACATCCTGTAGGTCTAGGACTGGACCCAGTTGCCCGTCCTTCTTGGGACAGTGAAATAATGGGAATAAAAACCTTGATGTTGTGCTCCCTTGGGATTGGTATGATTGGTCCTTTCTGTAGAAGTGAACACACTTCCATTGTCCATGGTTCTGATGGTGTCGTGACTCTCAGGATTCCTGAGGGGGGCATGGAATCTAATTCTATACTGTATCCCTTCTCTATAATGGTCAGCACCAAGTATCTGATGTGATTTGATTCCATGTCTCCCTCAATGCTGAGAGGCGTTTGCTGAATGGAGTGTCGGTGTGGTAGGTAGACGTCTGATGCTGGGGGGAGTCAAAGAAGGCATTTTTGGCTGAAATCAGGTTTTCACGTTGGTAGCGAAGTCTCGACGTGGTGTCTTATCTTTTTCCCTGTTGGGGTTGTTGATTTTGCTTCGAAGTCGATCTCTCCATTTGGTATCGGGTGTAATTGTAGTTAGGTGGTCGGTACCATCGCCTCTGTCTAAACTGTTGTGGGGTGGTACTCAGTCCCATCTTCTTTGCAGTGTTTTTAGCCTTCCGGACAGAGTCCATGGCCTCATCAGTCTTGGAGTTAAAAAGTCCAGTTCCGTCAAATAGAAGATCCTCTATTCTCAATCTTGCCTCTTGAGATAAGCCCACCAATCTCAATCAAGCATGCCTCCTTAAAGCCATGGCACCAACTATAACCTTAGCCCCACAGTCAGACTGATGCTTCGCTGTTTTTATCTGCTGTCTCGCGATTAGTGTCGCCTCTGATTGGAATACGCGTGCTAGCTCTCTCTGGTCTCCTGTAAGGTTATCACATAGTGAGCCCATCTTTTCCCATAGAAATAACTGGTATCTAGCCATGGTGGCTTGGTAATTGGATACCTTGAGGCTGAATGCTGAGGGGGGGCGGAGCTTGGCAGCCTGAGCGATGGCGGGTTTCTTCTGAGGCTCTGAACGGCGCTTGCCGGAAAAGGCAATTATCTCTCTTTTAATGGGCATGAATCTTTGAGCAACTGACAGAAAATGATTATAAAACCAACAGGAGCCGGGAAAGTGGAGAGATTTGGAGAAGGGAGGTGAGATGAACTATGATTAATGCAATGTCTGTCTAAACGGCAACTCTATGAAAAGTGAAAGTAAACGCTGACTGACGCAGTTTAAAAAGAAGGAATTTATGTTTGCTGGACATTGATCTGTGATATAACCTCTCATCTTTATCTCACATGGGAACGATTGGAATGCTGGCTTTCTAAGGTTAAAGTGGTTGACTGGATTTATTGGCGTGGCGAGAAGGGGGGTGAAGGGGTGAAAAAAGCTGCATTTGGCATTCGGTGAGGGAGATGTGGGATGTGAGAGACTTTGAGTGATTAAATCTGATCCCCTCTAGTGAATGCTGTTGTGAACTGGATTTTTCCCCCCTCCTCGTGAAGAAGGAGCTGTGAGTGCTATATAATAGAGAAGCCAGCATAAGTTGCTAAGGAAGAGAGTTGGACTCTAAGATTTATGCCCTACCCAGAAGGGACCCATGCCCAACGTTAAAAAAAAGATCAAAAGTTGGGAAAAGCTTAATAAACAAAAAAAGAAACCTTCAAATCATAATTTGGCTTACCTCTCCTTCCTGGGAAGTACAGCCCCTGGAGTTGAACAGGAAGAGGAAGATATAGACCCAGTCTCTTTGGATACAATACCAAATAAAGAAGGAAACATGGCAGAAGGGGGGAAAGAAAGTGGTAGTAACCCTCCCTCTTTAATGGAAATCAAGGCTATTATAGCAGAAAATAACATGATTATTTTTAAAAAAATGGATCAGCAAATGAGTGAATTCAGAAAACAAATGCGTACTATTATGGATAAAACGATGGAAAATTCGGATAAGATCAAAAAGATAGAGGCTAAAGTGGATCTGGACCAGAAGAAACAAGAGGCTTTCGAAAAATCAACTAATATACAATTTAAAGAATGGGAATTGCGTTTGATCGCCTTGGAAGATCAATCTCGTAGATCTTCGCTTCGAATAAAGCAGCTGAAGGAGACGCAAGGAGAAGATCTTAGAGAAATTATCGTGAACTGGTTCAAGGAGCTGACGCCTGACATTCCAATAGATGGATCGGATCTGGACCGAGTCCACCGTGTGGGGGGGAAAAACTACAAAGGGACTAGAGACATATTGGTGAAATTTGGCAACTATTACAAAAAAGAGCAAATTATGAAAGAATTGAGATCTAAGGTTCAGATACAGTGTAAAGGCAAACCAGTGCAAATTTACAATGATCTTTCTCAACGCACATTAAATTGGAGACGTAGTCTTAAACCAATAACGGAAACATTAATGAAGAATAAAATTCCTTATGCATGGGGTTACCCGGTTTTCTTAAGATTTACATATGGGAGGAGGGAATACAGAGTAACCTCATTGGATCAAGGTAAAGATTTGCTGAAGAGGCTGGGTCTGGATGGGGAAGCAGATGGGGCTGGAGTGGGTGGGGGAGGGAATGAGGCTGGGACATCTGGAGAGTAAGAGAATTGTTAATTATGTTGGAGATAATTGCAAATAAAAATGCTAATATAGAGACCTGCCGGCCAGGCACAGCACTGCCTCCCCCCTCCCCCTTTAAAGTAGATGGCTGGAGTATTAGACTCACGGGGATATGGGGGGGATTAGAGTGGGGGGGTGGGGAGGGGGGGAAGGTAGGGGAGGAGGGATCGGGGTAGGAGGGTGTGGGTTTTATGTATGGAGTTTGTGTTTTTATGTAAGCAAGTTTGAATTGCTGAGCACAAGGGATCGGAAGAGATTTCAAAAGGGTGATTATGGATAAAAAGATAAAGGTATCAACACTCAATGTTAAAGGTTTAGGGGCAGTCGTGAAAAGGAAGAGAATAGAACAAATGCTAAATAAAGAGGGATCAGATATTATAATGATCCAAGAGACACACCAAGGCTCCGAGAATTCGAATATGATAAAATTAAAGTGGTTAGCCTATTATGAAAAATCATTAGGGACATCAAAAAAAAATGGAGTGGCCACTTTGATTTCAAAAAAAAGTGGGTTTATATTAGAAGAGGTAAAAAAGGATGATAAGGGTAGATATCTTATGTTAAAAGGTAAAATTGAGGGAAAGGTTTATACTTTGATTAATGTTTATGCCCCAAATGAGAGGCATAGAGAATTTTTTATAAAGCTGTTCAAAGAAATAGAAGAATTTAAGGAGGGGTATGCATTATTAGCTGGGGATTTTAATATGGTTATGGATAATAAAAGGGACAGGTCAAATCCCACTAATGCTGAAAAGAGGAACAATATGACTATATTGAATAAATTAGTAAAAGAAAATGATTATTTAGATTCGTGGCGCTTACTTTACGGGAATAGGCCTGGATTTTCATACTTTTCCCCAGTTCATCATACATACTCCAGGATAGATTATATATTTGTTTCAAAAGACTTTGCAACGAGGATTTGTAAAATGGAAATGGGGGTAATAAAAGTAACCGATCATGCCTTGTTAAGTTTAGAATTTACAGTTAAGAAAGATTATAAAGAGGCATATAGATGGAAGTTGAACACAAAGATATTGAAATACAATAAAATAGTAGATAAAATTCGGAAGGAACTGTCGGAGGCATGGGAAATTAATGAAAAAGGAGGAACAGCTGGGTCAGTCATTTGGGACACCATGAAGGCTGTAGCAAGAGGAATCTGTATTAGAGAAACATGTAGTTTAAAAAGACAACAACGTGCAGAACAGGAAAAGTTAGAGATAGAAATTAAAAACTTGGAGGAAAGATATTGGCGAAGTAAAGATAAATATAAATTAGTGGAAATACAAGCTAAGAAGAAACAATTAGAAAACTTAAATATAGAAGAGATTCAAAAGAATTTAATGTATATGAAAAGGGAATATTTTGAAAACAGTGATAAGAACTCGAGGTTGCTTGCCAAGCTCACACAAAAAGAAAAAGGGAGGAATGGGATAGAAACGTTGAAAGATAGTCGAGGGAATTATTGTCATGCAATGAAAGCTAAAATAAAAATTTTTCAGGAATTTTATCAGGAATTGTACAAGGGTAAAGAAATTCAACAAGAAAAGGTGGAGGAGTATATTGGAAGGTTTATAAAGAAGGAAATAAAATCAGAATATAAGGAGTTAATGGAGTCAGTAATAACTCAAAGAGAAGTTGAAGAAGTTATTGATAAGTTAAAAGTGGGTAAATCACCAGGAGCAGATGGTTTGGGTCCAGAATATTATAAGGTCTTCAAAGATTGTTTAGTTCCAAAATTAATGGAACTTTATAATAGGATATTATCAGGAGAGAAGATACCTGAATCATGGGAACATTCAGTGATAATTCTGATCCCAAAACCAGATAAAGATTTGACTAATCCTGATTCTTATAGACCTATTTCTTTAATAAATCAGGATGCTAAAATTTTTACATCTATTATGGCCAAACGATTAAATAAATTTTTGGCAGAATATATAGGAGCAGATCAATGTGGGTTTGTGGTAGGAAGACATATGCATAATTTAGTGGGTAGAGTTTTAAATGTAATAAATGTAATAAAAAAAGCAAATATTAAGGCAGGTATTATGGCATTAGATATTTTTAAAGCTTTTGATTGTGTGAGCTGGCAGGCACTAAAGAGTATTATAGATAAATTGGGATTTGGAAATAAATTTAAAAATGTAATAGAACAGTTATATTCCCAAAATACGGCGGTAGTGGTGGTAAATGACGGACTTACTGAAAAGATACGACTAGCCAGAGGAACAAGACAAGGATGTCCGCTCTCGCCGGTCCTTTTTGTAATGGTTATGGAAGTTCTGGCGAAGGCACTAAGGGAGGATAAAGAATTAGAAGGAATTGGAGAGGTAAGGGAGATAAAGCTAAACATGTTTGCGGATGATACTTTATTGACCATTAAGAATCCATTAAGAAAATTAGAAAGAATTAAATATCAGTTGAGGGAATTTGAGGAAATTACAGGGTTAAAAATAAATTGGTCTAAATCAGAGATGATGTTGTTTAACTATACTAAGAAGGAAGAAAAGGATTGGGAATTTAAGGGGATGGAATTGAAAGTTAAGAATGAGATTAAATACTTGGGAATTAAAATTACAAAAAATCTAGAAAGGGAAAATTTAACGAGGTTAAAGAAGGAGGTATTAGAGAAATTGGAGAAATATAAAAGATTAAATTTATCTTGGTTTGGGAGAATAGCTTTGATAAAAATGAAGATACTAGCTAAAATTAATTTCGTATTTAGGATGCTACCTATAAAAATATCAGAAACCGAGATAAAAAGTTGGCAAAATATTATTAATAAATATTGTAATGGAGAAAAGAGAGCAAGAGTGAATAAAAATAATTGGTACCTAAGCCAAAAAAAGGGGGGAATGGGTCTCCCAAACATAAAATTATACTACGTAGCAAATAGATTAAGACATGTAGTAGAAGCAATTATGGGAGTAGGAGATTTATACTGGATGGAAGAAAAAATCATAAGTAAGGTAGAGATGAATCTGGAGAATGTTTTTTTTAAAGATGGAGGAAGAAAATGGGTTGGAAGTATAGATAATCCACTCCTGAGGACTCAATGGGAAATTTGGAGCAAATTTAAAGGGAAGCTGCTTCCGAGCAACTCTCCCTTAGCACCGATAATAATGTTAAAGAATTTCCCAGAGGATCTAAAGGGTAGATTATGTAAAATATTAAAAGAGAAAAATAAAATAAAATTAAAGGATTGGGTAAGAGATATTAAAACAAGAGAAGATATGGAAAATTTGTTAAAGGAGAAGAAGCTATCTTGGCTAGAATATGGTCAATTAGAACAATGGAATAAAAAGTGGATTAAAGATAATAGAATGTGCAGAAAGATGACGAGGTTTGAAGAATTAGTAGTAAGTAAGGAGAAAGGAAAAGGAGGTAGTATAGTTTCAAAAGGATTAATGAGTGAAATATATAAAATATTGTTAGAGAAGGAGTTTAGAGAGAATACAGAGAAAGTGATTTGGGAATCAGATTTGAAGATACAAATAGGGCGACAGAGCTGGGAGGGACTATGGAAACAAAGAGTGTTGAGAAGTTTATCAGTAAGAATAAAGGAGAATTATTTTAAAATTTTATGGAGGTGGTACCTAACCCCGGTTAGATTGAACAAGATAAGTGATCAACATTCAGCAAATTGTTGGAGAGGATGTGGGGAAAAAGGAACGTATTTACATATGTGGTGGCAATGCAAATATGTACAAAGATTATGGAAGATGGTGTTCTCAGAAATTGAAGAAATAGTGGGAATGAAAATAGAACAAACACCAAAAATAGCATTGCTGTCACTATTTGAAGATATAAAGTGTGGAAAAGGAATTATAGAGCTGATATCGAGTTTGTTGGTTGCAGCACGATTGATGATAGCTAGGAACTGGAAGATCCAAGGGGAATATTCTATTGAGGAGTGGTATAAAGTAGTATGGGATATAGCCATTAATGATAAACTGACATGTAATATTAAGTGGAGAAAAGGCGTAACTAAAATAAATGAGTTCGAAGGAATTTGGAAACAGTTCCTAGTGTTCGTGTTTACTAAGGGAAATGGGAAACCACCATCAGAAGAAACGATTAGATTTTGGACTCAAGAATGATCCCGAGGTGGGGGGTGCACTTTTATGTTAAGAATGAAAATGTTGTAGTGTGATAAGGCATATGTAATAGTTTTTGATATTTGTACTCAACAATTATTCAATATGTATGAAGCAGATATTTGATGTATTTCTTTTTCTTATTGTGTTTGTTTCAATTATATTTTGGAAATGTTCATTTATGTTTATATAGTGTTGAAAATGAATAAAAATTATTAAAAAAAAAAAAAAAAGAGGCTGAATGCTGAGGATGAGTAAAATCTACATCCCATAAGGTCCAATCGTCAGTCCGCCTTATCCACCGGTGCTATGTGGATGCACTGTGAACGGCCTTGTGTTGACTCCACGATGATCGAATTAGGTTGTGGATGTGTGAATAGGAATTCAGCATCCTTTTCCTGGACCCAATACATATTTTCTAATCTTTTAGACATTGGGTCCATCATTGCTGGGTTTTTCCAAGACTGTTGCACCTCCTGTGCAAGTGTTGGAAGAAACAGGATCGCTACCGGCATGGTCATCTCTGTGTGTACGACATCGAAGACAGCGTCAGGTACTCTCTGTATAGAGTGATGAGTCTCTATTCCTAGTGACTGTGCCATACGTTGGACTTGTTCTGAAAGTGCCCAAGATCCTCTGATGGGGATGCAGAACCTTGACACCTGACTACAGCCTCTGGCGAAGAAATTAGGGTGCAACAAATGAGTACGACACCGTATCGGAATAATCATCATCAGTGGCCAAGTCAAGAGAAGCTGCAGGTTGCGATGCTTGCTCTCTTTCCATCATCATGTCGTTGTAATGTTAGCGGTCTCGGTATTGAAGGGCCAGGTAGTACGGCTTGCTGCACCTCGATATGAGTCTGTTTATCCTGGACTGTCGGTGCTGGTGGTGGAGTCGGTGGTGGATGGAATATGTGTTGTTGAATGGAGCGAATTGCAGATGCCAAAGGGGCGCTCCGAGTCCTCCGTGATGGAAGGTGTCCGTATCCATGGTGGTAATCTTGGAAATCATGCCATTCTCTGTAATAGTAAGCCATTCTTGGTGGCAATGAGTATTCGGATTGTCTGTCCCATTCATGTTATGGGTCAGGATAAAAGTAGCATTCATGTCCTCTGTATCAGGTATCTATTGATCTTATAGATTCTGGAGATACTCTGTGGTCTGTTCGCATTGAAGGAGATAGATTCTTCAATAGTGGTGAGGTTCTATTAGATCTCCTTGCTGGTGGACTTCATTCACCCTGTGGTGTCGGGTAAGAGTCTCTGATCTCACCCTCTGATATAGAGCTAAGTGGTATAATTTTGATGACTGAGGCGGTCTGGTCTATTGTTGTCGGTGCCGAGGTCCGTGGATCAGATTTGTCCTTCGGAATCGATCTTTTTGGATTTCCCCCATCGTGAGTCAACCTTTTCTTTTTCTTTTTCTCTGTATCGGCGGACTTTGGAGCCCTGGCTTTTTTAGCCAATTTTTTAGCTGTAGCGGTTAAGAGAGATTCCCCCGTTAATGGGGTATCCTTGCGGAGTCTGTCTGCCTGAGATGTTGATGGCAAGACAGGAATTGGGAGAGATGATCCCTCGGGTGAAGTCATAGCAGTCTGGGGTTTGTCTACCACTGCTAGTGCCCTGCTCCACAACTCAGCCCGCAGTTTATCAGCCATATGTCTCCTGGTTTGTCTGGAGAAAGCTTGGCAATTCGAGCAACTTTCCACTCTGTGTCCCTCTCCAAGGCAGAGAATACAGAAATTATGTCCATCTGATAGCAGTAATTTAGTCCTGCAATGGGCGCATTTTTTAAAGGGAGCTCTTAGGGCCATAAGAAAAAATAGAAAAGACGAGATAAAAAAAATGTGTGAAGAAGAAAAAGAAGAAAAAGACAGGTTGCTTACCTGTAACTGATGTTCTTCGAGTATTCATCTGTGCATTCACAGAACGGGCTCTGCTTGATGCCTGCGAAAACATCGACTCCAGGGAATGCTGAGGTTGACGTCGAAACTCCACCCTATGCTGGGCTGGTAAAGGATCCTGACTTGGAGAGGGGTCCCTAATCTCTCCCTCAGAAGTTGATGTTCTCGTTCACTTCTTGGACGCATTGGTATCGGTATCAGTGACAGAAGCAGTGGTGGGGGAGATGGTATCCCCAGCGGATGCCTACACAGTGATCCATGGTGACTCGCCTCCGTCAACATAGGAGACCTTGGTGTCGGTATCAAGGGTTTGGCCTCGATGTCATGAGAGACCTGCTGGTCTTGTGGTGATCGAGCGGCTTCAAGATCGATAATCTTGGAATTGAAAGGTTGCTGAGGAGACCATGGCGGTGCCGTATCATACAACTGGGTCTGGGCTACCATCCTTTGCTTTTTCTTAGGTCTCTGAACTGATGTTGTCAGTGCCACATTAGACGACAGGGACTTGGCTACCGATTTTTTCTTCTTTTTCTTCTTTTGCTCTAAAGAAGCAGGTTTTGCAGACTTTGCCTTTTTTGACAATTTTTTCACCATAGACAAAGCCAGTGCCCTCGTAGGGGAACCCGACTGCCCGCTTGGACCCGCTTCCTTGTGAGAAGGGGCTGGAGGCGACGGATTGTCTGGAGGCTGTGCCTCAGTTGAAGTATTGACCGCCTGCAAGGTCTTGGTCCACATGACGGCCTTAAGTCGATCTGAACGGTGCCTGTGTGTTTGTTTAGAAAAAGCCTGGAAAAATTTGCACTTTTCCACCAAGTGTCCTTCTCCCAAGCATAAAAGGCACAATGAATGTCCGTCTGAGGGTGGGAGTTTACTTCCACAACTTGAACACTTTTGAAATGGCCATACAGGGCCATACAGGTCATCCGTATATTCGGACGCAGCCGCAATCCGAAGTTGAATTTTAGATATAATCTAACACTAACAACTAAATTTATATTTAAAACTATCTAAGAAAATAATAAAAATAACTTTTTTTTTTGTAGAATAGAAGATGAGGAAAAAATGCCTGATGAAAGAAGCTTCTCAATGATGTTGCCGCAATGGTGGTCGAAGAGAACTGAGGGGAATGGGCAAGAACCCTTCTGAGTATGCTCACAGCACCATGGGGGAGGGGTTCCCACCCAAAACACCTCAGCTATAGTAGTTTCCCGATCGTTGCTCTGCACAGGCATAGATCCCATTGTGTGATGCACAGAGACCACAAAGAAGAATGAAGAATTTGAAGAAAAAACGGAGAAACATGAGGTAATTATATATACAAACTTGAGCTATATATCGTTTTCATGAAGAGAATGTTCCTGATGAGGCAGTCGCAATGGTGGTCGAAGAAGAACTGGGGGATTGGGCGGGAACCCTCTTAGACATGTGCAGTACAAGGGGAGGGTTCCCGCCAAAACGCTCTTAGCTATGGAAAATTCCCGAAGTCTGGCTTTGTGCAGGCACAGAGCCCATGTGTGTGATGCGCAGAGACCACGATGAAGAATCTTGGGTTTCCTTTGTCTATTTCTTGATGCCCCTTGGAACTTCCTGGTGTCTCTTCCCAAGCCCAAATGCATACAGAGATATAACGGAAGCTCTACCTTCAGCCACTTGTGCAAGTTTAGTGTCGTCCAGATGTGTGCTGTAGAGGATGCTGCCTTCATGAGAAATGCAAGAACCATCACAAGCCACAATCGGAGGATGCTCAACTTTCAGAATCAAGCCCGCGTTGCCATGGGGCTCATCCAGGGCTGCACCGGCTTGTTCAAGGCATGTTGTCCCTGGGGAGAAATGTGGTCCATTTAAAAATAAACACAAAAACAAACTGTTAGCACAGTTGTAATAGGGAAGTGCATTTATTAGTGTGTAATATTTTGCCTTCATTGTGTCTCCCAAATACAATTTAGTAAGATATACTAAATATGGAATGCAAATGGCCCTTAAATGGCCAATCCCACTGTGGAGGAATCGCTTGATATAATTCAGCAATTCCCCGGCCAGAGAAGGGGGGTCTGACTCAGCCAGCCCAGACACACGCCCCTTCACCGCCGCTTGTTAACCCTTTAGAGTCTAGGTTCTCAAGGAAGCAACACCACACTCCAGAGATAGGGACCAAACACTTTTATTCTTCACACTACACACTTCTGTAAGGGTCCACACATTAAGGTAAACACGTAAGAGGTTTAAGGGGGAAACACGGACAAAGGAATGACACACTTAGGACAGCAGGGACTAATACCTCCCCCTCCCCCTTTACACGCTCAAGCCAATTAAATTCACACTCTCTACCCACTTTATCACCCACCAGCCGTAACTCCGGCAAGGTCCCTTGCCCACTTATACCCAAACCTAAATTAAAACATAACAAACATTTAACTCTGCAACTCAACCCCTTTGTTGCTCACTCCAACTCGGCTTTATGCCACTTGAATTAGAACTCTTTCCCTCAGCGGCTGCTTGGAGCTTCCGCCATCCAGCCGGCCCGGCCTGGAGGCTCTAACTCACCATGTACACACTGGACCCTGACACCCACAGGAAAGGTCCAGGAAAAGGATGCTAAATTCCTATTCACACATCCACAACCTAATTCAATCATCGTGGAGTCAGCACAAGGCCGTTCACAGTGCATCCACACAGCACCGGTGGATAAGGAGGACTGACGATTAGACCTTATGGGATGTAGATTTTACTCATCCTCAGCATTCAGCCTCAAGGTATTCAATTACCAAGCCACCATGGCTAGATACCAGTTATTTCTATGGGAAAAGATGGGCTCACTATGTGATAACCTTACAGGAGACCAGAGAGAGCTAGCACGCGTATTCCAATCAGAGGCAACACTAATCGCGAGACAGCAGATAAACACAGCGAAGCATCAGTCTGACTGTGGGGCTAAGGTTATAGTTGGTGCCGTGGCTTTAAGGAGGCATGCTTGATTGAGATTGGTGGGCTTATCTCAAGAGGCAAGATTGTGTGGGGTTTGGAGTAAATTGGTTGAAAGGACGTTACTGAAGGGGCTGGCTTCGGCTGCCCTGGGGGTGTATGGAAATCAGCCACTTGTCTGGGAGACAAGAGGGAGTTTGCCCTGTCCCGGGGAATGGGAGGAGGTCATTTGTGAGGAAGTTTCCTGCAGCGGTGCTTCGGCTGAGCTGTGGGAGGTTTTGCTTTAGGGGTTACCTTGGGAAATTGTGGGCAATGAGATGAGATCTTGGGGAAAGTAATCCCCCAAGACTCATCTTGCAAAAGGGGGCATGTAATGGGCTGAGCCCATGGTTCCTTTAAGAGAACATCTTTTGCTTCATCCAAGGGAGAGGGAGAGGTGTTTCTTTGTGTCTGAAAAGGGAGTAGCAAGCAAAATGCCAAGTGGGCAAGAAGTGCCTGGCATCTGATAACGCCTCCCCGGGCTGGTACCGGGGGGGGGGGGAAGTAACTAGTTGCAGCTGTGCAATGTCTGGGAGCATTCCCCCTCCCTTCGGGAGAGGTGTGGGTTGCTATGGGGCTTCTATTGGTCAGGGTGGGTCTGGTGACAAGGGGGTCCCAGAAAGGGATAAAAAGCCTAGGCACCTAAGCAGGGGTTGGTCTCGATGGCCTTGTAGGCCCCTTCCAACTCTGCTATTCTATGATTCTATGATTCTGTGAACATTGAGAAGACATCATGCAGCTATTCTGTCCATCCTTCTTTAACAGATTTTTTTCTGGTAAGAAAACACAGAAGCAGTGGTGGGAAAACTCAGGGTGCTACAAATTGAAGACAGGGTTGTTTGGATCCCCATAAAATGATGTGAACAAGGCCATGTGATTGCCCCATCTGGAAGCCCTTTCAGAGATAGTTGTTCACTAATGCAGTGGCCCTGCTGAACAGGAAGCAATTAGACACAACAGGTGCAAGGGGGAAGCAAGGGTTCACGAGGTTCACCTGCAAGGTTCCAGGAACCCCTGCTTTTTGGAGAAGGAAAAGTGGAAGAGAGGACAGTTTCTTATTCCTGACTTAGCCGACATTTTCAGAGTTGACATAGCTAACTCACTTACAAGTAGCAAATTAAGAGGCGCTCACTCACCTTGCACTCTCTCTTTCTGGCCACTCAGTTCCTTAACTGCACGCTTCTCCTCCAAAATGTTGGGTCCACCAATTTTGACAATCCAACCCTCAGGAGCTGGAGTGCCCATCATGCACTGGCTACCTTTTGGCAGGCTTCCCTGAACTCTTGGTGTAGCTTGGATCACACGGCTGTTTCTACAGGGTTCAGGACTGGTGACCCCAAGGCATCTGACTGGTGACAAAAGGCATGGTGCCCTCCTTTCGGGCTCTTCCTCTGCTTTGACTGGCACTTGCTGGGCTTCACAGCGTCTGCTGTTCACCATATCCCATCCCTGCACCAGGGAGATTAGCTTCTGGATTGGAGTATCTCGGTTTTCGGGGGGGGTTGTCAAAGTGCCTTTTGCTCTTTTCCTTGGTGGGCTTCTTGGCTGTCTGTGAGAGCAGGAGTTATCCCACTCATCTGTGGACTGACTATATCCTTCCCAGTTATTTCTTCGTTTTCCTGCCTTGGTTGGTGAAATACGGCTGCACTTTTCAATCTCAGTGTCACTCTCTTCCATGCCTTGTGCATCTCTAATTGCACTCCAGTTACTGACCTGTTGCTGTAAATCCATGGCAATATGCGACTTCTTCAAAAAAAGAAGAGAATTTTTTTGATTAAACAATAATAATACCAGCATATTCCTATACTCACTTTCTTGGTAATAAGTCTCATTCAACTTAATGGGACTTACTTCCAAGTAGACATGTATAGGATTGCATTACTTTACTACCAAATTACAGTACTGTTTTTCAGCCGGTTTAAACATCAGAGTTCCTGCATAGTAGCACTCTCGGCAAGGTCTAACAGCTGTTTTGGTCCCTTTGAAGGGTGGGGAATAATTGGACTGGAGCAACCTTCCCCAAAGTTTGTGGGAAATTTGCTAGATGAAAAAAATGCAAGGTGGCTGTCATCAAACAAGAATTTTTAGCACATTTGGTCTTACAGAGTTTGAGGAAGATATTTTGGGGGGTCTAAATTAGAGTGTTTGGGATGAAGGAATCCATTTCTGGCAGTATAAAACATCTATTGTGACTACTCAACCTTTAACATTTCTGGGTTATTGTACATATATTTTCACAAGTAAACATATTTCAAAAGAAATAATTTGGATACCATTTTATTCAGAAATAAAATATTTATAAAACATAAAAAGTTGAGGAATATAACACAAACAAAATTATCTTTGACAGTATCAATGATTTATTTATTTATTGAATAGATTTAGATACTGCTGACTGTATTGAAAGACATCGCTAAGTGGTTTACAAGAAAATTAAATACATGAACATGCAATTAAAATACATAAAATTGGTAAAATGTTTATATACCATTAATAAAAAACATTTAAGTCAATACAACACTATAATTAGAAACAAACAGACTGGGCAACACACTTACTCCAGCAAGGCCTGGGTAAAGAAATGGGTCTTTCATGGGCACCCAAAGCAGGCTCCACTGGGCGCATCCTGAACACCAGTGGTGAGGGCATTCCTGGAGAAGACCCATGTCCGGGTTGCTGCAAGATGGCCGTCTCCTCCTCCAGTGATATTAATGATCACACACCTCTGCAATGGGAAGGCGATCTGCCAGCTAACCAGGCCCCAAGCTGTTTGATGTTTCAAAGACAGTGAACTGCGTCCCACAGATTCAAATGGTCTCTGCTTCACAACCACACTTCCATGTTTTATTTAAATGCGGGCTTCTATACAGAGCTCTCTCAAACAGCAGGTGTTGCCCTTAACTACTTTCTGGTTCCTCTCAGGAAGCACAACCCATTCAGGCTGAATCCAGAAGGTCTTTCATATCATTGCTTAGGGTTACAACTACAAGACCCTGTAGTTGGCTTGGTGGCTAATACGTAGGCAGAGCAGTTGCTTCAGCACTGGGGTAATATGGGCGTGGCTGGGTGCTCCACTCAGCATCCACGTTCTGCACCATCTGCAGCTCCTGGACCCAGCACAAGGGCAGCCCCACATAAAGCATCTTACTGTAATCTAAACATGAGTTTAACAATGCCTGGACTACTATATGGCCAAGCTATTCCTATCCAGGGTAGAGCATTGCTGGTACTAGGCACTCCTGCCACAGAAGCCCTTTGGACTTGTAATGACAGCGATGCATGTAGAATGGATTAAAGTTGAAATACTACCCAGCAGGAATGGGGAACTTCACTTCCAGCCCACAGCCCCACCACCACCACCACCATTGCAAAAAGATCTTTTTTCCTTCATGGAAAATGCACATTTTCAGCTGGTGTTTTGTCATTATTTTTCTATGACTAAATTTGTATAAAATTCCAGAAAGTAAAAAACAAATATCTGCAAGTCCACAGAATTCGTGCAAGTTGGAAAAAGCTCATCCGCAGCAGCAGAATCCACAGGTGAGATCCATAAGACATCCAAGTTCACGTGATTCAGTTGTGGATTTCTCTGACCTCCCTACTCCTGTCCCAGCCTGTGGACTCAGCTGGCCTTTGGCTCACTTTTGGATTGCTCTGTTAGGAGACCTTCCTTTGGGCAGGAAGAGCAAATTTCACATTAGGTATTTGTTTCCAGATAATAAACATTTCAATTTTCAAGAGTTGTCTAACCAACAGAATGGAGAAGATCGCCCTTCTATTTTTTCTAAACCAGAGATATATTTAGATAGAATGTCTGATCTCTAGCGTGGCACTGAAAGGACTAATGGGTTAGTAGTTGCTGTCAAAATGGAAGTTATTACTGGGGGCACATCAACACGAAGGGTTTGCCTGGGGTGGCTTCGCAGTAGCAGCACATCATTTACATGATGCAGCCACTATTGTGAAGCCATCAGGGGCAAACCCTGAAAACTCCGCTCCGAAAAGATCAACTTTTTTGATCTGTACTCAACCTTTTTTTTGACTGGTCATTGGTCATCATGGGCGGTCCCATGCTTCTGGAAAAGTACAAAAAATGGGGGGGAGAGGAATGGGGGCATTTCTCTCCCCCCTTTTTAAAATTTAATTATATCTGCGGAGCTCTGCAGATACAGATAATAAAAATAAAAAGAAATGGGGGAGTAACAGGCAGTCAGAGAAAGAACATGTGGTTCACCCAGTCCCTCTTGTGTCCTTCTTTGGCTGCCTCGTTCCTTCCCCCTCCACATTTTTAATTTTTATTATTTGTATCTGTGGAGCTCCGAAAATGCAAATTATAATTTTTAAAAAGGGGGGGAGAAACGGCTCCATTCTTCTCCATCTTACCCCTCCCCAGTTTTTATGGGGTTTTTTTACTTTTCCAGAGGTGCGGGGCCAGAAAATGTGTTCGGCCACAGCATGAAGAACTTGATCAGGAGGGCTTTAAACCGAATCTTACAGGGGCGGGAGACGTAAACCTCGAGGCAACAATGGATGAAGGCCAAGGCACCACAGTACAGAGAACAGCTCCAATAGTGCCCCAAAATAGTGTCCGTGACAATGTAGGAACAAAGCCAGACTATAAAACACATGGTCTTCGATGTCTATATACTAATGCCCAGAGCATGGGAAACAAACAGAATGAACTTGAACTCTTATTACATGAAGGCAAATACGACTTGATAGGTATAACTGAAACTTGGTGGGATGACTCCCATGACTGGAATACAGCAATTGAAGGATATAACTTGTTCAAAAAGAACAGAAGAAATAGAAAGGGAGGTGGAGTTGCACTATATGTTAAAAATACCTATCCCTGCACAGAAATACAGGCGGATCAGACTGGGAGCCCCATCGAGAGCATCTGGATTAAAATAAATGGGGCAAGGAATAAAAAGAACAGGATAATCGGAGTCTACTACCAACTACCCAATCAAGGAAAAGATGAGGACAAAACTTTTGAGAAACAAATTGCCAGTGTTTCAAGGAAGTGTGATGTAGTAGTGATGGGGGACTTCAATAACCCTGATATCTGATGGGAGACAAATACTGCCAAAAGCGGCCCTTCCAAGAAATTCCTGACATGTATGGGTGATAACTTTCTCCTACAGAAAGTGGAGGAAGGAACTAGAGGATCGGCAATCCTTGACTTGACATTGACCAATAGGGATGACTTAGTGGATAAAGTGGCAGTTACGGGAACTCTGGGGGAAAGTGACCACGTCATACTTGAATTCTTGATTATGAAGGAGACAAAAGTTGAGTGTAGCCATACACGTACTCTGGATTTTAGGAAAGCTGATTTTAATAAACTCAGAACTATGATAAGTCAGTTCACGTGGCAAGTGAGCCTAATGAGAAAAGGAGTGCAGGATGGATGGGAGTATTTAAAAAAGGAATTTTTAAAGGCAAACAATTCCAACAAGGAGAAAAGATAGAAGACAACAGAGGAAATCAATGTGGCTCCACAAAAAGCTTAGAGATGACCTGAAAACAAAAAAGGATATATATATATATATATATAGGAAGTGGAAGGAAGGCCAGGCTAAAAAAGAAGAGTACAGACAGGTAGCACAGAAGTGCTGAAATGGCATCAGGAAGGCTAAAGTTGTGAATGAGCTGAGATTAGCAAGGGAGGCTAAAAGCAATAAAAAGGCTTTCTTCAGATACGTGAGTAGTAAAAGACAGAGGAAAGAAATAGTGGTTCAACTGCTTAATGAGGATGGCAAATTGATAACAGATGAAAAAGAAAAGGCTGAAGTGCTCAATTCCTACTTTGCCTCAGTCTTTTCCCAAAAGCAGGTCTATGACCCCCCTAGAAAAAATAAAGCACAAGTTGAGGGGGCAGGATTGCAATTTGAGATTGATAAACAAATGGTCAAGGAACACCTAACTTCCTTGAATGAGTTAAAATCTCCAGGGCCCGATGAACTGCATCCTAGAGTAATGAAGGAGCTAGCGGAAGAACTCTCAGAACCTTTGTATATTATCTGTGCAAAATCAGGGAAGACGGGTGAGGTGCCGGACAACTGTAGGAGAGCTAACGTTGTCCCTATCTTCAAAAAGGGCGAAAAGGAGAACCTGGGAACTACAGACCAGTCAGTCTGACATCCATCCCTGGGAAAATTCTGGAGCAGATTATAAAGAAGTCAATCTGTAAACACCTTGAAATCCATGCAGTGATTACTAGAAGCCAACATGGATTTGTCAGGAACAAATCCTGTCAGACTAATTTGATCTCATTTTTTGATCGGGTAACCTCCCTTGTGGACTGTGGGAATGCTGTGGAAGTCATATATCTTGACTTCAGCAAAGCTTTTGACAAAGTGCCCCATGCTATTCTGATTAACAAACTAGCTAAAAGTGGGCTAGATGGAACAACTATTAGGTGGATTCACAGTTGGCTACAGAATCGGACTCAAAGAGTACTTATCAATGGAACCTTCTCAAACTGGGGAGAGGCAATGGGTGGGGTACTGCAGGGCTCAGTCCTGGGCCCAGTGCTCTTCAACATTTTTATTAATGATTTGGATGAGGAGGTGCAGGGAAGCTTATCAAATTTGCAGATGGCACAAAATTGGGTGGGATAGCTAATACCCTGGAAGACAGAAACAAACTTCAAAGTGATCTTGATAGGCTGGAGTGCTGGGCTGAAAACAACAGAATGAAATTGAATAGGGATAAATGCCAAGTTCTACATTTAGGGAATAGAAACCAAATGCACAGTTACAAGATGGGGGATTCTTGGCTCAGCAATACTACAAACGAGAAGGATCTTGGAATTGTTGTAGATTGCAAGCTGAATATGAGCCAACAGTGCAATATGGCTGCAAGAAAGGCAAATGCATTAATAGAAGTATAGCTTCCAAATCATGTGAGGTACTGGTTCCTCTCTATTCGGCCCTGGTTAGGCCTCATCTAGAGTATTGCGTTCAGTTCTGGGCTCCACAATTCAAGAAGGACGCAGACAAGCTGGAGTGTGTTCAGAGGATTACTTTCCCTTAAGACATCCTCATAAAGTTGTGTACCTTCAGAGAGGACACAACAAAGCAAAGGCAATTCTGCTGTAATCAAAAAGGAAAAAAACCAAAGCAGAAATCGACAATATGGATGGAAAGGAGTCCCTAGAGGTGGTGACCTGCAAAGGGTGTGCAATGTTCGTGTTTCTGCCTGAGCTCAACATGGCGTATACCTGCAACAAGTGCAAGCTGGTGGCACTTTTGGAAGAAAAAGTGAGGGGACTTGAGCAGCGAGTGTCCACCCTCCAAGGAATAAGAGAAGTCGAGGAGTTCTTAGACCGAACGGTGGAACTGCAACAGCAACAAGAAGCACATGAGATTGAAGAACAACAGCCAGCTGAAGCAGAAGTGGAGTATGCTGAGGGGAGGAAAGCCAATGAAGAGGAAACTCCTTGGAAAAGAGTGACAATTAGGAGAGGAGGAATTAGAAGGCGTTCTGCACCGGTGGGGCCATTGGAGTTAAGCAACCGCTTTCAGCTTCTGGAGAATGAGACTGAAGGACAGTTTGCAGAGGAGGAAGTACAGGAGACACCATGCAACAGTGACCAAGGGACAGAAGGTAGGTCAACCAAGAAGAAGAGAAGAGTAGTCGTTGTGGGAGACTCCCTGCTGCGTGGGATTGAAACCCAAGTATGTCGTGAAGACCCATGGACTCGCCAGGTGTGCTGTCTCCCTGGAGCACAGATTAGAGATGTGACTGAAAGGTTACCGAAGCTCATAAAGACAACGGACACATACCCCTTTCTTCTCATCCATGTGGATACAAATGATGTCGCCAAGCAGAGCTATGAAGAAATCATTTCAGACTTTGAAGTTCTGGGAAGGAAACTGAAGAACTTTGGGGCCCAGGTAGTTTTCTCATCCATCCTCCCAGTTCTTGGAAGAGGATTAGAAAGGGAAAGAAAAATACTCCGGATGAACGACTGGCTTCGAAGGTGGTGCCGTCGTGAGAGCTTTGGATTCTGGGACCACGGGCTACGCTACTTGGAACATGGACTGCTGGCAAGGGATGGGTTGCACCTCACAAGGGCTGGAAAGAATGAGTTCGGCCACAGCATGAAGAACTTCATCAGGAGGGCTTTAAACTGAATCTTACGGGGGTGGGAGACGTAAATTTTGAGGCAACAATGGATGAAGGCCAATGCACCACAGTACAGAGAACAGCTCCAACAGTGTCCCAAAATAGTGTCTGCAACAAGGTAGGAACAAAGCCAGACTATAAAACACATGGTCTTCGATGTCTATATACTAATGCCCAGAGCATGGGAAACAAACAGAATGAACTTGAACTCTTATTACATGAAGGCAAATACGACTTGATAGGTATAACTGAAACTTGGTGGGATGACTCCCATGACTGGAATATAGCAATTGAAGGATATAACTTGTTCAAAAAGAACAGAAGAAATAGAAAGGGAGGTGGAGTTGCACTATATGTTAAAAATACCTATCCCTGCACAGAAATACAGGCGGATGAGATTGGGAGCCCCGTCGAGAGCGTCTGGATTAAAATAAATGGGGCTAGGAATAAAAAGAATATGATAATCGGAGTCTACCACCGACCACCCAATCAAGGAGAAGACGAGGACGAAACTTTTGAGAAACAAATTACCAGTGTTTCAAGGAAGTCTGATGTAGTAGTGATGGGGGACTTCAATTACCCTGATATCTGTTGGGAGACCATTACTGCCAAAAGCGGCCCTTCCAAGAAATTCCTGACATGTATGGGTGATAACTTTCTCCTACAGAAAGTGGTGGAAGGAACTAGAGGATCGGCAATCCTTGACTTGTTATTGACCAATAGGGATGACTTAGTGGATAAAGTGGCAGTTACGGGAACTCTGGGGGAAAGTGACCACGTCATACTTGAATTCTTGATTATGAAGGAGACAAAAGTCGAGCGTAGCCATACACGTACTCTGGATTTTAGGAAAGCTGATTTTAATAAACTCAGAACTATAATAAGTAAGGTCCCGTGGCAAGGGAGCCTAAAGAGAAAAGGAGTGCAGGATGGGTGGGAGTATCTAAAAAATGAAATTTTAAAGGCACAGTTACAAACAATTCCAACAAGGAGAAAAGATAGAAGACAACAGAGGAAACCAATGTGGCTCCACAAAAAGCTTATTGATGAACTGAAAACAAAAAGGGATACATATAGGAAGTGGAAGGAAGGCCAGGCTACAAAAGAAGAGTACAGACAAGTGGCGCAGAAGTGCCGAAATGGCGTCAGGAAGGCTAAAGCTGTGAATGAGCTGAGATTAGCGAGGGATGCTAAAAGCAATAAAAAGGCTTTCTTCAGATACATGAGTAGTAAAAGACAGAGGAAAGAAATGGTGGTTCAGCTGCTTAATGAGGATGGCAAATTGATAACAGATGACAAAGAAAAGGCTGAAGTGCTCAATTCCTACTTTGCCTCGGTCTTCTCCCAAAAGCGGGTCTATGACCCCCCTGGAAAAAGTGAAGCAGAAGTTGAGGGGGCAGGATTGCAGTTTGAGATTGATAAACAAATGGTCAAAGAACACCTAATTTCCTTGAATGAGTTCAAATCTCCAGGGCCCGATGAACTGCATCCAAGAGTAATGAAGGAGCTAGCGGAAGAACTCTCAGAACCTTTGTCTATTATCTTTGCAAAATCATGGAAGACGGGTGAGGTGCCGGACGACTGGAGGAGGGCTAACGTTGTCCCTATCTTCAAAAAGGGCAAAAAGGAGGAACCTGGGAACTACAGACCAGTCAGTCTGACATCCATCCCTGGGAAAATTCTGGAGCAGATTATAAAGAAGTCAATCTGTAAACACCTTGAAACCAATGCAGTGATTACTAGAAGCCAACATGGATTTGTCAGGAACAAATCCTGTCAGACTAATTTGATCTCATTTTTTGATAGGATAACCTCCCTTGTGGACTGTGGGAATGCTGTGGACGTCATATATCTTGACTTCAGCAAAGCTTTTGACAAAGTACCACATGACATTCTGATTAACAAACTAGCTAAAAGTGGGCTAGATGGAACAACTATCAGGTGGATCCACAGTTGGCTACAGAATCGGACTCAAAGAGTACTTATCAATGGAACCTTCTCAAACTGGGGAGAGGCAACGAGTGGGGTGCCGCAGGGCTCAGTCCTGGGCCCAGTGCTCTTCAACATTTTTATTAATGATTTGGACAAGGAGGTGCAGGGAACGCTGATCAAATTTGCAGATGACACAAAATTGGGTGGGATAGCTAATACCCTGGAAGACAGAAACAAACTTCAAAGTGATCTTGATAGGCTGGAGTGCTGGGCTGAAAACAACAGAATGAAATTTAATAGGGATAAATGCCAAGTTCTACATTTAGGGAATAGAAACCAAATGCACAGTTACAAGATGGGGGACACTTGGCTCAGCAATACTACAAACGAGAAAGATCTTGGAATTGTTGTAGATCACAAGCTGAATATGAGCCAACAGTGCGATATGGCTGCAAGAAAGGCAAATGCTATTTTGGGCTGCATTAATAGAAGTATAGCTTCCAAATCACGTGAGGTACTGGTTCCTCTCTATTCGGCCCTGGTTAGGCCTCATCTAGAGTATTGCGTCCAGTTCTGGGCTCCACAATTCAAGAAGGATACAGACAAGCTGGAGCGTGTTCAGAAGAGGGCAACCAGGATGATCAGAGGTCTAGAAACAAAGCCCTATGAAGAGAGACTGAAAGAACTGGGCATGTTTAGCCTGGAGAAGAGAAGATTGAGGGGAGACATGATAGCACTCTTCAAATACTTAAAAGGTTGTCACACAGAGGAGGGCCAGGATCTCTTCTCGATCCTCCCAGAGTGCAGGACACGGAATAACGGGCTCAAGTTAAAGGAAGCCAGATTCCGGCTGGACATCAGGAAAAACTTCCTGACTGTTAGAGCAGTGCGACAATGGAATCAGCTACCTAGGGAGGTTGTGGGCTCTCCCACACTAGAGGCATTCAAGAGGCAGCTGGACAACCATCTGTCAGGGATGCTTTAGGGTGGATTCCTGCATTGAGCAGGGGGTTGGACTCGATGGCCTTGTAGGCCCCTTCCAACTCTGCTATTCTATGATTCTATGATTCTATGAGGGCAACCAGGATGATCAGGGGTCTGGAAACAAAGCCCTATGAAGAGAGACTGAAAGAACTGGGCATGTTTAGCCTGGAGAAGAGAAGATTGAGGGGAGACATGATAGCAGTCTTCAAATACTTAAAAGGTTGTCACACAGAGGAGGGCCAGGATCTCTTCTCGATCCTCCCAGAGTGCAGGACACGGAATAACGGGCTCAAGTTAAAGGAAGCCAGATTCCAGCTGGACATCAGGAAAAACGTCCTGTTAGAGCAGTACGACAATGGAACCAGTTACGTAGGGAGGTGGTGAGCTCTCCCACACTAGAGGCCTTCAAGAGGCAGCTGGACAGGCATCTGTCAGGGATGCTTTAGGGTGGATTCCTGCATTGAGCAGGGGGTTGGACTTGATGGCCTTGTAGGCCCCTTCCAACTCTGCTATTCTATGATTCTATGAAAATTCGCACTTGCCTTCCTTCCCGTGCAGATGCTGGAAAGGAATGCAAATGCGGGTGCAAGGTGCCTCGTGGCGCCAAAGCTCTGCCATAAAGACGGGGGCTGGGAAAGAGACAAAGGGGAGAACACAACGAAGGTTTCTTGGCTTTCATTATATAAAAATGTGGCAAAATGACATCTCTATCCCCCTCAAAGGAAGTGCCCATTACTTCGGTTGATATGCCAGCAATGCCCTTTCCTGGATAGGTATAGCCTAGCCACAGTTATTCATGCACTGGTAACCTCACAATTAAGACTACTGTAACGCATTCTATGCAGGGCTAGTTGTGTGTGTGGTTTGGAAGCTGCAGCTTGTGAAGAACACAGCAGCTAAGGTGCTCACGGGTTCACCTACCTCTGCTCAAATAAAACTGGTTAAAAGAACTGCACGGGCTGCCTGCTAGCTACTGAGGCATGTACAAGATCATGTTGTTATCTTATAAAGCCCTAAACAACTAGGGACCAGGATATCTAGCAGATCGCCTTCCCTGATATACACCCAGGTGACATTTACAATAGTCAGAGGAGGCCCTGCTCGTCATTCCAAGATGAAGAGAATATCATCATGAAGAACCTTGACAGCAAGGTTCTGTAGCAGCACCCAAAACTCTCCCTCGTGCGGTTCGGAAGGCGGAAAATGTAATGTCTTTTAAATGCCTCCTGAAAACCTGTCTTTTTAGACAAGTCGTCCCTGGACTGTAACTTATTCTGGTTTTATGTGACTTTTAAAGTTTTAAGTTTTAATCTGGATTGTTGTTATATTATGGTTTTAGTTGTAAACTGCCCAGAAAGCAGTATAAATATGAAATAAATAAATAAATATGGAATATTTTGAACTGCTTACTAAGCTGTTGATCACAACTAAACAAGCCCCTGCTGGCTCATTTTAAATAAGGACAAACTCCTATTTCAGATATGTTTGGGCCAAACTCACATAGCTAAGGAAACACAATATACACATTCATGGGGAAATTGATTTTATTGATAAATCATTGGAATAACAAATGCACAATAACATCTACCCTATTTCTTCGATTCTAAGACACACTTTTCCCCCCATATAAACATCTCTAAAAATGGGGTGCGTCTTAGAATCGCGGGTGTGTCTTAGTTGTTTTTTTTCTGTTGGTGGTACTGAAATTAGTGTGCACCTTACAATCGATGGTGTCTTACAATCGAAGAAATATGCTATATTGATATACTCTATTTTCTCTTTACTAGGGAGTAACCCACCCACCCACTCCAAATTCAATGGAATATTTTTATTGAACATGCATAGGATTGTGATGTTAATTAATTGTTTTAAAATACTCCAAATTTTCCTGACGTAAGTTGTAGTTGATACCTTTCAGTATGTCTGTGTTTGCATATTTATGTTGGTACTTATCTTTCAATTGTATATTTTTCAATATTTTCATAATAAAGAGTAGCTTTAAAATTATTGTGTTGGATCCAAGCTCAGTTATCTTTAGAGTGATTTTAATGGGTCTACTCTAAATATAACCACCAACCCAACATTTGGTAGTGGTCATATTGCATATTTCACCCAGCAAATTTCTCTCAAATTATTGGGAGTCTTGCTAATGGTTCTTTCCAAAGTACCAAAGATTCATTTGCCATAAAATAGTCATGAAGTCCTATTGTTTTGGTTCTTCTACAAGGAATGATAGGAACTCTGTTTTTTTGTTTTTTGTTTAAGGGAATGATAATCCCATATTGGACATCTCTGGCACCCTGACAGAACTACATCTCTGAGAAAGTTCTGGCAGTTAAATATTTAAGTTTATAAGGCAGACCTGTTCTAAACCAGCTGAGCGCCAAGGTTGAAGCAACATTTCTACCTGACAGAGCACCATCCTGCGAAGAATCTTCTATAAATTCACACCTATTCTACTGTTTCCACTGCACCACATCCTATCAACCACTGTCACACACTCCGTTACGTGAACATAGAGAGGTTTTCAGAATAGGTTATGTAACTGACAGCATTTACAATCGGCAGAACTCGGGTGAGTTAATCTCTCTCAGCTTTGCCCACCAGGGTTCTCTGTCCAGCAGCAAGCAAGGCCTGGAGGGCAGGAAGGTGGAGTGACAGTGGTCTATCGGGATTCCACCCCCCTGACCAGGTGCCCTGTCCCACAATCTGCAGGGTTCAAATGTGTGTATCTGAAGGTGGGTGCCCAGGATAGAATAGGGATTCTGTTGGTGTACCGTCCACCCCACTGTTCAACAGTCTCCCTTCCTGAGCTAGCTGGGATAGTCTCGGCGTTGGTGATGGAGTCCACCCAGCTTGTTGTTCTGGGGGACTTCAATATCCATGCTGAAGCTTCCCTGTCGGGAGCAGCTCAGGACTTAATGTCCGCCATGACAACTATGGGTCTGTCCCAAATAGTATCTGGCCCCACCCATGTTGCTGGGCACACTTTGGACCTTGTTTTCTGTGCTGGATGGGGTGACAGGGATCTGAGAGTGGAGGAACTTTCTATAGTTCCATTGTCATGGACAGATCACTACCTGGTGGAGTTTAGACTTGCTGGCACTCAGAACCTCTGCAGGGGTGGAGGACGATTAAGATGGTCCGCCCCAGGAGGCTGATGAATCCAAATGGTTTCCTGATAGCTCTTGGGGATTTTCCTGTTGCCTCGGCAGGTGATTCTGTTGAAGCCCTGGTTGATCTCTGGAATGGAGAAATGGCCAGGGCAGTAGACATGATTGCTCCTGAGCGTCCTCTCTCACATTGTGGAGCCACACCAGCCCCCTGGTTTTCTGGTGAACTGACAGCAATGAAATGAGTGAGACGGAGGCTAGAACGACGTTGGCGGAAAACTCAGAGTGAATATGATTGAACACAGGCTAGAGCCTATTTGAAGGCCTTCTCCGTGGCAATTCGGGCAGTGAAAACTTTTTTCTCTCTGCCACTATTGCATCTGCAAAGAGCCATCTGGTGGAGCTGTTTCGGGTGGTTAGGGGCCTTCTACACTCTGGCCCCCAAGAGGAGATTTCAGACCTTTCAACAGACCGCTGTGACTAATTTGCCCAGTACTTTGCAGACAAAATCACTCGGATCTGTTCCGACTTGGATGCTATTGTTGATACAGTCCCAGTGGATATAATTTTGGCACATGCTTGTCCAATATTATTGGATTCCTTTCAGTTTGTACAGTCCAATGATGTGAACAGGGTCCTTGGATTAGTGAGAGCCACCTCATGTATACTAGATCCTTGCCCTTCCTGGCTTATAAAAGCAGCCAGGTGGAGTGATTAATGCCTCCCTCCTCCAAGGTAGGGTACCAGCCTGCTTGAAGGAGGCAGTGGTAAGACCCACATTGAAAAAGCCCTCCTTGACCCCCACAGTATTGGATAACTACTGTCCAGTCTCCAACATTCCATTTTTGGGCAAGGTATTGGAGCGTGTAGTTGCCTCCCAACTCTAGAGATTCCTGGATGAGATGGATTATCTAGATCCATTTCAATCTGGCTTCAGGCCTGGTTATGGGACAGAAACAGCTTTGGTCACCGTGGTGGATGATCTTCGCCAGGAACTGGACAGGGGGAGTGTGTCCCTGCTGGTTCTGCTGGACCTCTTGGCAGCGTTCAATACCATCGACCATGGTGTCCTTCTGGGTCACCTTGCTGGGATGTGACTTAGAGGCACTGTTTTATAGTGGCTCCATTCCTTCCTGGATGGGTGGACCCAGAAGGTGGTACTGGGGGACTCCTGTTCGACTCCTTGGCTGTTGGCCTGTGGAGTCCCTCAGGGCTCTGTTTTGTCCCCCATGCTATTTAACATATACATGAAACCATTGGGAGAGGTTATCCGGAGTCGTGGGGTGTGGTTCCACCAGTATGCTGATGACACCCAACTCTACTACTCCTTTCCACCCAATTCCAAGGAAGCAGTTTCTGTGCTAGACCGGTGTCTGTTGGCAGTAATGGATTGGATGAGGACGAACAAATTGAAGCTTAATCCAGATAAGACAGAGGTGCTCCTGGTCAGTCGAAAGGCAGATCAGGAATAGGGATTCAGCTTGTGCTGGATGGGGTTACACTCCCCCTGAAGACACAGGTCCGCAGCTTGGGTGTACTTCTGGATTCAGCCCTGAGCCTGGATGCCCAGGTTTTGGTGGTGGCCAAGAGTGCATTTGCACAGTTAAAGCTAGTGCGCCAGCTGCGCCCGTTCCTAGAGATGTCAGATCTAGCCACGGTGACACATGTCTTAGTTACATCCCTATTGGATTACTGTAATGCGCTCTACGTGGGGCTGCCTTTGAACAGTGTTCAGAAACTCCAGCTGGTTCAAAGAGCTGCAGCCAGGTTGTTGACCGGGGCTGGTTACAGGGAGCATACAACTCCCCTGTTAAAACAGCTCCACTGGCTTCCAGTTTGTTTCCGGGCACAATTCAAAGTGCTGGTTATGATCTATAAAGCCCTATATGGCTCGGGTCCAGGTTATTTGAATGACTATATTCTCCCTTATGAGACTGCCCGTGCTTTGAGATCTTCTGGAGGAGCCCTTCTCTCAGTCCCACCATCTTCACAGGAGCACTTGGTGGGAACATGGGAGAGGGCCTTCTCGGTGGCTGCTCCAGTGCTTTGGAACTCTCTTCCCGGGGAAGCTAGACTGGCTCCCTCCTTGATGGGCTTTCGGAAGCAGGCTAAAACTTGTTTGTTCCAGCAGGCCTTTGGAGAATAATCTGGCCCTCCATCTATGTTAATGACTTATAATTTCGTTGTGTATTTTAAACGTTTATGGTTTTTTACATTTCTTTTCCTAGGTTTTACAATGTATGTTTTAAACTTTGTAAGACCACCTTGAGGCCCAGTATTGGGCAAAACGTGGGATACAAATAATAATAATAATAATAATAATAATAATAATAATAATAATAATAATAATAATAATAATAATGTGTTGTTTGGTTGAATGCTCTGCTATGAAATCTTGTGTATGTGTGTGTGTGTGGGTGTTTGTATGTTTGCTTGGAGGATGCAACTTTGTTCCACCATTTTGGGAGCAGGAAAAGCTAGGCTGGGAGTTCTCTCTGCCAATAAGGATACAAATGTGCTGAACTAAACAAAAACAACTGAGAGGAAAATAACCTTACATCTCGAGGGTCGTCACTGGATTCACAGCCCTTCTCTGATACTGCAATCTCAAGATTTCTACATGGAAAAGCTTCACTTTGAGCTTCCTGTTGTTGCACCCATAATCTGTAAAGGAAACATTTCATGTCCAATATTCAGCAACCCTCCTTTACAAGAAACATTTTCCATGGCTCTGGCGAGTGCGTTGCACCTTCACACATATGCTGTCTGCACTTTGGAAGGAGGCTACTGCTGATCTTCTCTTATTAAGAGGTAAAGACAGAAGAAGGGGAATGGGGTATTGTCCCTGGGATAGAAAAGAAGACTGAAGGGGGAGGGGGGAGTTGGCTTTGTCAGCTCCTCCATGGAAGACACAAACCATGCAGGAAACTGGGTGTGTGTGTGTGTTGTCTTGACAATGACACCTTAGCTGCTCGTTCCCTCAAAATCCCGCAGCATCGCAGCTGCAGGGTGAGAACGGAAAATCTCACCACAGGAGGGAGCATGGGCTTTCTGGCCGAAAAGGCTGCAGTGCGGCGTCCATTCAGCTCGTCAAGCCCACCACCTGCCCAGCCTTCCCACACTTCCCACCACCTATGCTGGGCCTTGATCTGCCCAAGTAAAGCCCCCCGGCTCAACCCGAAGAGAGGCCACCACCGACAGAAGGAGGAATGAAGGTGGTGGCTTTGGGGCAAAGGAAAAAGTCATGGTAAGTCAGCAACTTTTAAAAAGTGCAGTTTCAGGGGGCAAGCCCGAGGTGGCTGTGAGTTGGTGACTGTGTCATATAAACTGCACAGCGCCAGCTTGCAGCTACTTCAGGCTAAACAGAGCGTATATACAAGGCAATCTCTCCAACTGGCTCCTCCTAGGGAGGAGCTCCCACAAATAGGTTTCTGTTTCCTTCTAGTCCATCTGGGAGCAACATGGTTATAAGGTGAAATGCAAACCATTTACAGGAAAAACATATAGAGGTGTCTAGCATGAGGAAGGCCAAGTCAAACCTACAATCAACAGAAGCATGAGAATGTCCTCCATGGTTTTTCTTGAAAATAGGTAAAACAGTAAGAAAAATCTCACATTTTCTCCAAGAAAGGAAGGACAACATTCAGAATTCTTCACCAGTTTGTGAATCCTTTGCTGAGAGATCACTTTGGGAAGCCTATGCATTGTCCACAGAGGCAATCACATCCACCTCTTCCTGTCTAAGACAGTGCCGAAGTTGACACCCCACATGTTTCATCTAAAGAGGAGTAGCTGCCTCGCCCACAAAACATTGCTGTGGTGCCAGAGGGGGGGCGGGGTGCACCTTGCTCAGTCCCAGGCAGGGACTGCCCTCCAGCCTTGATGGGGGATGGGGGCGGGGACATCCAAAGGACACTGAAATTCCAGTTTCCTTCATTGGAAAAAATGTGTTCAGTGATTATATGGAGTGGTTATGGAAGTCCATAGTTTGAATCTCACTGCAACCATGAGCTCACCTCAACGTAGCCTCCCACCCACCCCTCTCTCTGTCAGCTGCCTCCACCCTCATTAGATAATAATCCTGGCCTCCCTGACATGTTGTTTACAGATCCTTGATGTCACATGTGTGAATTGGTTTGGACACTTTAAGGGCCAAATTATATATCATGTTAAGCACACTTTTCAGCTGCTATGATGGGGAGTTTGAATTTAACCCTTCCCTCCCATTTGGTATCCAAAATTAGCCCCTACTGTTTCAAAACACCATTTTTAAATAGCTCATTATCCCCATTAAAGCTGCAGAAATGGTCACAAAGCACAGGAGAGGACCTGGAGGCTGACAATGTCATGTAAAAGACCCACAAATATCCGTGAGCAACCAACCTCAATCACAGCATAAAAGCCCCATATGGAGAAGCCCTTTGACTTTCAAGTACTTTTGCTATTTCTCTGACTCATTGGCTAGTTTTAGCTATCTAGAGCCAATCAGAGAGGACCTTGTGGGTGGGCTGCTAGGACAAGTGAAAGTGACTGGAATACAAATGTTTCTTTAAAATAATTGTAATTTGATTGATTTGGAGAGTGTGTGTGTTAGTAACTAAATGAGTGAGTGTGTTTGATTGAATGGGTCTATTCACATGTAACACTAAGCCACCGTGGTTAGCATTGGGAAGTGAACCATGGGGTCTTAGTGTGTCATGGGGGGGGGGAGAAAAACCTGACAACGATGTCTAATTAACCACCACATTGCAGTGGGGTTAAGGAGCTCTAGGATGGCTTATTGTGTCAGCTATCAGGATCCCCATGGTTTAAAACGGCTATGGTTTAAAATGCAACAACCATAGAGTCAGCTGCCTAGAGCTTATACCTCTTCTGGTGATGCTCTAGGCATCACGGCCAGACTCTATTGTCGCTGCCATATAGCGATGGATGGAGTGGCTGGCACATGCTGGGATAACCGGCTGCAGTGAAGTTAGCCTGGGGGCTAACTATGATGCAGGGAACAGTAAGTAAACCACACATGGACCGCAGGTTCTGGGCCAATGCCTGTGTTGTTGTTGCTCTGCATTTGAAATTGAAATTTTTCTACTTTCATTTGTTGAGAGGAGAGTCTAGGGTCCAGCAAACTATATGTAAATAATAATAATTAATAATAATTAATATTCAGAGACTGGTGGGAGGGGCTCTGTCATTAATGTTGCTGTTTTAAAGATAATTCTTGAAAGCTCATTTCTGATATTTGTGTTGAGGGCATTCATTAAAAATGAATGTATGGTGCCTGGTCTCCTTTTATATATATTTTTAAAAAAACTGATTTATGGAGGGGCGCTGAGCCTGTATGCAAACACTCCACTCCACTCTGGCCTAAAAGAAATCCTACCAGACAGCAAACATTGAGCCCCCAGAAGCTGCAACTCAGGCCATAGCTAGACCTAAGGTTTATCCCTGAATCGTCCAGGGGTCAAACCTGTTCATCTAGGTGACACACAGGGGATCCAGTGCTCAGGCAGGGGTGAACCCTGGATGATCCCAGGATAAGCCTTAGGTCTAGCTGTGGCCTCAGTGGAATAAAGAAAGGGATGTCCCAGGGATCATGACAGGTGAAAAATAAAGTTCTCATGGCATATTTGGGGAAAGGAACACTGCTCTAACTCTAGCCCTAGACAACAAGGGAGAGGAACCTACAATGGCACAGAGGATGGATAAAACATCTAAAGATGGTATGGAACCTATGCAATTAATACTTTACCACATAGAAAGTCTCCAAGAGGAATGGGAGTAAAGACTTTGGAGGACAAAGTAAAGACTTTGAAGGACAACAATAGACCGATTGTTCCAAACTTAGATGATTATTGGAAATACTACAAATGAAGTCATGGAATTAGGCCTACTCAAAAAGACAGTGAACACGTGGCTGATGAAATCTAACAATGAGTTGCAGCAGCGCATAGAATCCTTAAAGAATTATAGCTGCATGCCCAATCTATGTTTCGGGGGGCCTAGCAGAACCTGTAGAAGGGTGCAACACAGTTGATTTAACAATGGCATGGTTGTCAGAAGCTCTACCAGAGCTCACGCTTTCCAGAGGAGATGTAGAAAGAGCCCACATGTTGGCAGGAATACAACTGCAAAATGGAGCAAAATCGTGTTAGTGAGATTCACAAATCTTGAAGTTAAAAACATAATTCTGACAAGCGCATGCAATAGGTATAAATTCTCACATGAACCACAAGAAATAACATTCTTTCAAGATATCAGTCCAGAAACATTGCAAAGGCACAAATAGTCTAAACTGGGGTATGAAGTGAAGGTGGTCGGGACCCCTC
The DNA here is from genome assembly GCF_023053635.1 of Elgaria multicarinata webbii. Lineage (NCBI taxonomy): Eukaryota > Metazoa > Chordata > Lepidosauria > Squamata > Anguidae > Elgaria > Elgaria multicarinata. Next base: position 33,939,937 of record NC_086184.1, on the reverse strand, counting down.
TTGTCTGGAGCAACTGACACTGCTGGTTGTTTGGGACTCTGCGAAGGTAGTACTTGTGCAATTTTACCCTTTGGGCCCTCCACCACCTCTAACATCCTCTTCCAAAGTACTACATGGTGTCTACCTCTTGTGGCAAGCTTGCTGGGTGAATGCCTGACAGTGAACACAGGTCTCAACGATGTGGCTCTCCCAAGCAAAAGAAGGGGGAAAGCGAGTGTCCATCTGTTGGTGGGAGTTTGCTGCCACACCCAATGCACTTTCAAAAGCTTGCCTTTAGGACGATACACCCTGAAGAGAACACAATCTAAAGATCTCTCAATAAAGGAAAGAAACGTAAACTAATTAGAGAGAATGAAACATGAAAGCAGAAGAGAAAAGGAAGAATAACATCTCATCAAATTTGCGAAATCAATCTGATTAGATGAGCGCTGTTCTCCCCGAGGCTGCCACAGTGGCATCAAAGAAGAGGGAGTGAGCAGGAACCCACTAAGGACATGTGCACTGGAATGGTGAGGGAGGGGTTCCCCAAAACTCCTCACTTATAGAAGGTTCCCAAATCGAGGCTCCTCGCACGCGCAAAGCCCATATTTGTGATGCACAGAAACCATGAAGAAAAGCCCTTTCTTAAAAAACACAATTCAAATGTGGCAGAATTTAACCCTTCCCTCCCATTCTTGTGTCATCTTCAGTTTAATAGTGCTGATAAATTCCAACAGTGCTAGTAAGTGCTAATAAATTTGAAAAAAGTGGGATTATATAAGCTAAATGGCTTATTTGTAGACTTACAACTTAAGTCAGGAGTTCAGCCCAAGGAACAATCAAAAGAAATGGTGGCGTCATGATTCAACATACATCAAATTCTCCATTTACCCTCCATTATGATGGTGTGGACAGAGATGGTCCATCTACTTAATTAGCATCCACTGCAACTTCTGAAGTAAAAGGTTGTGGCCTCCAATCTTTATAAACTAGTGTGGGGCAAGATCTACACTTATGCTTGAAAATGTTAAGGAAGGGTTACGATTACTTATTGGGTCACATGACGCTACTTTTTTAACGTTTTATCTTCGTTGTATTTCCCTTCCTTCTTTCATTGTATTTTTTTTTCTTTTGTTACGTTATAAAAGCATCACACAACGTCGTTTGTGCCCCCTTATTGTTTTGTCTCACTGATATTTCAAGTGTCGATGTTCAGCCAATCATTTCCTGGGAGCATTTTTGTACTTCCTTTCGGTGCTGAAAACAACAGCTTCCTGTGTTTCTCCTTGTGTTAATGGGGGGAGGGCGAAAGCAGGAGAACAGGAAGTGGGCGGATCACTGGAACAAACGACGAAAAGAAACTCCTTGCTAGAGCGACACAAGATACAGTGTGTCCTGCTTTAATGATTTACTAATGTCAAAGTGAAAGGTAAGTAACGCTTTAATCCCTGAGTGTGCCCCATTATATTTAAAACCGCCAGAAAATATAACGTTTTCAGTGGTAATATACCATGTGATAAGCACTGATGTAGACTTGCTTTGGGTCAGCTAGCATAGGTCAAACTGAATGAGCTAAAATGGCATGAGTAAAGGACCTTAATACTGCAATTAGTACAAAGCAATGGCTTTCATTATGCAATAAAGAACCCGTGAAGTCAATTTCTTACAGGGGAGAAAAAATGTTCTAAAGCTGAGACATAGACCTCTGGAGGTCAGGCAGGCGCAAACCTTGTACTCCTTTCGGCGCCTCCTGAAAACATCTTGATTCCAAGAATCCTTTCCTTAATATGCAGCCATGAATCTCTGTTTTTGCTTCTTTTAAATTTTGTTTTAACTGTTTTATTCTGTTTTTATTTTCATTTTATCTTGTACACCGCTCCAAAAATTTTCAATGGGGAGCGGTATATAAATATTCTAAATAAACAAAAATAAAATAAATAGATGGTATGACACACTGCTGAAATTAATCTAAATCAACTATGGCTTGAGCCCTCATTGCTGGCTGTGTGATGAATCTAAAGGAACTTATAAATACATTTGGTGGCCTGACTGGTTTTCTGCAATACTTCTCCCCAACTTTCTTGACTGTCATTTCCACTCCTCAGCTTTCCTGCTTTTGAGTAAACAACACACTAACTTTCACTTCCTCTAAGCATCACTGGTTAATTTGCCATTTTTAAGTGTGATTTTTAAAACATCAAGAAAAAACCCCCCACAGGAATACCTGTACATGTCATATTGATAAAGGGCTTCCACGAGAGAAGGGATCTGATATTCCACCACTTCCTGGCATAGAAGAGACCATTCTCTGTTGATAAGAAATAAAATTCAAGACACGTTTGTTCAAATTAGCTGCCTGAAGATGCTGTCAAACATAATTTTTAAATAAACATGATAGTATCATTTAAATACAAGGGTGCAAAGTAGGTGAGCATCCAAGATGTACAGAAAAAGGGAGAGAAGTCTCAGGATGCTGTAGAAAAGTTTATTGTACAAAAGCCTGACGTGTTTTGGCCTTCTGGTTTTTTAAGGCCTTCTTCAGGGGGTTGTTATAATGTCTGCAGAAATTATTAACAAAAATTGTTTTGTGATGGTGACCACAAGAAATGCAGGTTGCTTACCTGTAACTGTAGTTCTTCGAGTGGTCATCTATGCATTCACACATATGGGCTCTGCGCCTGCGCTGAGACCTAGATCGGAACCTCCAATAGCTAAGCGAAACGCTTTTGGGCGGGAACCCCTCCCCCACGCCAATGCGCATGTACCGTGGGTTCCCGCCCTTACCTCAGTTCATAGGAGTCCGACATTGTGCTCCCATAAACATGAATTGTAACAAAATTGTCTCAAGCATACATAATACATATATATATCATCCTAATAAAGAATAACAGATGCCACCAAGTGGGGTTGGTGGGTGGGTTGTGTGAATGCATAGATGACCACTCGAAGAACTACAGTTACAGGTAAGCAACCTGCATTTCTTCAGCGTGGTCTCTATGCATCACACATATGGGCGAGTAGCAAGCTGACATAACTTGGAGGTGGGTTGGTGCGTCATCTCAACACCTCAGAGCTACTTAGGTCAGTGTGTCATCTCAGGACTTCAGAAAGCACTGCTCTCCCGAAGGAGCAGTCCTGACGGGCGCGAGTGTCCAAACTGTAGTGCCTGACAAACGTGGACGGAGTAGACCACGTTGCGGCTTTACAGACATCTGACAGAGAGACTCCTCTGCTGAATGCAACAGATGTTGCTACAGTTCTAGTTGAGTGAGCTGTCACGGGCTGCTGTAATTCTAATTTTGATAGGGAGTAGGCAAGCTTAATTGTCTCTACAATCCACTTTGACAGTCTTTGGCTTGAGACTGGCAGACCTTTAGATGGCTCTCCATAACAAACAAATAACTGGTTAGTTTTCCTAAAACTTTCAGTTCTAGCTTTGTAAAAAGCGAGAGCTCTCCTCACATCGAGTGTATGCAGTGATGCATCAACTGTCGTTGTCGGGTTCGGGAAGAATGCTGGGAGAATGATGTCTTGGGAGACATGAAAATTTGAAACTACTTTAGGTAGAAATTAAGGGTCAGTACGTAAAACGACCTTGTCCTTGTGGAAAATTGTAAAAGGTGGATCAATTCTGAGAGCCCTAAGTTCGCTCGCACGTCTAGCTGAAGTGATGGCTATTAAGAAAAGTGTTTTAAAAGATAGGAGTCTCAGCTCCGATGTAGCCATGGGCTCGAAAGGCTTAGTAGTTAGGGCATGCAGGACTACCGATAAGCTCCATGATGTTACAACGTCCTTAATGGTCGGTATCGTATTCTTTAAACCCTTTAGGAATGTCCTTGAGAGGGTGTGTGTGAAGGGCGAGTACCCTTCGACACCATCATGGAAAGCCGTTATAGCAGCTAAATGAACTCTTATTGATGAGAGTTTCAGGCCTCGTCTGTAGAGTGACAATAAGTATTGTAGTATTGTAGAAATAGGGCATGAGTTTGCTGTCTGATTGTTCTGCGAAACAAATGTCCAGAATCTCTGCCACTTGTTAGCATAAGATTTCCTTGTCGACGGCTTCTTCGATGCCATCAGTATTTGGTCTACTGTCATATTCACGGTACCGAGGAAGGCGTTGGAGTTATCCTCCACGCTGTCATCTTTAGTGTCGATAAGTCTGGGTGCCAAACCTTGCCCTGGTGTCGAGACAAGAGTTTCGGTACCGACGGGAGCCTGACGTAGTCGTGTCCCAATAGTCGAAGAGCATGCGGAAACCAGGCTTGTCTTGGCCACCATGGCGTTATCAGGATGCAATCTGAATTGTCCGTCCGGATCTTTGCTAGGACTCTTGTTAACAGAGGGAATGGAGGAAAGATGTATAGAAGATCTCCTTTCCAAATTCTTGTAAAAGCATCTCCTAACGAATTTTCTCCTCTTCCAGCTCTGCTGCAGAATCTGGAGCAGACTGCGTTTTCTTCGGTGGCGAAGACATCGACGGCTGGGTACCCCCAGCATCGAAAGAGGTGTTCCCTGGTATCGACGTCGAGCTCCCACTCGTGGTCGGTGTGGAAGGACCTGCTGAGTGAGTCCACGATGACATTGTCCTTCCCTGCGACATGAATCACGGTAAGGTAAGTATTCCTCTTTATACACCAATTCCATATTCTGGTTGCAGATCAGGTCAACGGTTACGATCTGGTTCCACCTTGTCTGTTGATATAACAGACTACAGTGGTGTTGTCTGTGGCAATTAAGACATTTCGGCCCTCTATCATCTGGGAGAAGGTCTTTATTGCGTTCTCCACCGCTAAAAGTTCCAGGTGGTTGATATGTTCCTTCCTTAACGTAAGAGGCCATCGACCCTGGGCAGTAAGGGAGTTGCAATGAGCTCCCCACCCATCCATGGAGGCATCGGTAGTGATCGTTACCAAGGGCGACGGTCTTTGAAACGGGACGCCTTCTAGTAGGTTTCCCATCGAGCGCCACCATTTCAGAGATGCTCGCACTTGTCTCGGGCTGGAAAGGAAGGTTCTGTGAGCGTTGCATCGAAGGTCGAACGTTCTCAAGAACCAGCCTTGCAGAACTCTCATGCGGAGTCTCACAAACTTGATGACTGCAGTGGTGGCTGCCATTAAACCAAGCAGTCTCTGAATTGTCCAGGCTGAGAGTTTTACTCGACTCTCGATATCGAGGATGAGGTCGTGAAGTGTCTTTGCTCTGGCCACTGGAAGGAAGGCTCTGTCATCCAGGGACGATAAGGTCACCCCTATAAAGTCTATTTTCCTTTGAGGGGTTAGGATGGACTTTTCCTCGTTGACCCAGAGGCCTAACGAGCTCAATAGGCTGAGGGTCGTGGATATATTCTCTTGTAGCGTGGAACTGTTCTCTGCTACCAGCAGCCAGTCGTCTAGATATGGGTAGATGAAAATTTGTCTTTGTCATAGGTGGGCGCAGACGACTGCTATCGTCTTCGTGAAGACCCTCGGCACCGTCGAGAGTCCGAAAGGCAGTACGGTGAATTGGAATTGTTGAGTTCCAATGGCGAATCGCAGGTAAGCTTGGTGCGACTTCCTGATCGATATATGGAAGTAAGCATCCCTCAAATCTACCACCGCGAACCAAAATCCTGTGTGAAGGAGTTGGAGAACTGAGGAAACCGTTGTCATGCGGAATTTCTTGGGGTTTATATAATTGTTTAAATTTCTTAGATCCATAATTGGTCGAAGACCACCATCTTTCTTCGGGATCGTGAAGTAGCGGGAGAAGAATCCCTGGTTGATTTGATGTGGTGGCACAGGAGAAATGGCTCCCTTCATTAGGAGGGTCTGAACCTCGAGTAGTATAGGAGCGGATCGTGGTGTTACTTTCAGTCCCGAAGGCGGAGGAAGGACATCGAATTCGATGGCGTATCCCTCTTTGATGATAGTGAGCACCCAGGAGTCAGTTGTTATTGACTCCCATTGATGGTAATGGGGTGCTAAGCGGTTCATAAAGGGTGGTAGATTTGGGGTACAGAAGTCAAACCCGCTGCTTCTTGGTGAAGTCAGGTTGGCGTTTGTCCCCTTGGAATCAGCTCTGATAAGGCCTCTTCTTCTGTAACTGACGTTGCTGTTGTCTCGGCTGAGGCTGATAGTATGGACGTTGCTGGTATTGCTGAGCAGGTGGTTTTGTCCATTGTCGTGGTTTGTATTGCTGGGGTGGTGCCGTGAAACCCATCTTTTTTGCGGTGGTACGGGCCTTATATATCAAGTCAAGGGCTTCGTCAGTCTTAGAATTGAATAGACCTTCCCCATCAAAGGGCAGGTTCTCTATCCTATTCTTGGTTTCAGTTGTCAAGTTAGCCGATCGCAGCCAGGCATGTCTCCTTAAGGATATGGCGCCCATCATAGCCTTGGAGTGACAATCAGTCTGATGCCTTGCTGTGGAGAGTTGCTGTCTAGCTATGGCTGATGCCTCCGACTGAAAGACTCTGGCTAACTCCCTTTTGTCTTCTGGTAGATGGTCGCACAGCGATCCTATCTTTTCCCAAAGAAATAATTGGTATCGGGCCATAGTTGCCTCATAAGTGGCCGCCCCGATACCAAGCGATGAAGAGGAGTAAATTTTTCTCCCTGTTATATCCAGCTTTCTACCCTCCTTGTCCGTCGGTGCCGAGTGGGTTCTTTGTGATCGGCTCTGTGCCGATTCCACCACTATGGAGTTGGGTTTCGGGTGTTGTAACAGGAAACCCGCATCCTTGTATTGAACCCTATACATAGATTCTAATTTTCTAGAATTGGGTTGTGTCACCGTTGGAGTTTTCCACTGCTGGGCAGTTTGTATGAGAGTCGGTGGCAATGGTATGGCGATCGGTACGTTAGCGTCTGTATGGAAGACATCGTAAATTCGGTCGTCTATGTGCTCTTCTGGTTTTTGAATGTCCAATCCCAAGGCCTGAGCCATTCTTAAGATGTGCTCGGCGAATCTTCCTGTGTCGTCCGACAGAGAGGCTGGATCAGTGGTATACACCGCGTCTTCAGGTGATGGGATCGACGGTGCAATTGAAACTGCCGATTCCGAGTCGGAAGGGTAATCATTCTCTGGCGAGGAAGGTGCCCCAGTTTGCAGATGTTGTTGAAGAGGCTCTAATGCTTGCTCTTGGTGTTGAAGCATTGCTGGTCGATGCGGAGACGCGTCGTCTCGGCGTTGAAGGGTCGACGCTGGTGAAGTGTGGCGAGATAATGGTGGAGCCATCGGGATCTGACAAACTCTGGTTGGAGGCGGTGGATGAGCAAAATATGCCTCTGGAGGGTATTGGGGTCGCCTTTCGTCAGGGAAGTAGTCATGTGGGCGATAGCCCTCCCAGTCATAATACCGGTGTTCGGGTCTATAATAAGCATGTTGTGATGATCTCTCCCATTCTGATCTGGGGGACTGGTGCCTTTCCATTGTAGGTAATGGCATAGGCGTTGGTGGCCTGGGAGCTTCGGAGGCCTCCTCCACTGATGTAAGGCGTACAGGACCTCGTGTTGAGGTTGCTGAGGCCGAGTCCCTAATCTCTCCTTCCGAGAGACTTGGTAGATCTTGTTGCCTCGGTATGGTAGGTGTCGATACCGTAGTCGGTACCGAGCGTTGGTTCGGTATGGAGAGCGTTGCCGTTGCTGTCGGTAGCGAGGCAGTCACTGCGCCCTGACTCGGTTTGGGTGTTCCCAACAGCCTTGGAGGGGACTTATCCAGCCTCTTCTTCTTTTTCTTCCTTTTCTCCGTTTCGGAGGGTTTAGGAGTCCGGGCTTTTTTGACAAGTTTTTTAGCCGCGGAACTCACTACTGACCATCCTGGCGTGAGGGGTATCTTTGCCCTATAGTCCGCCACGGTCTTGTCTGAAATTACGAACGAACACACTTCGTGCTCGACTTCAGAGGCTTTGTGGGCTTTGTCCATTTTTGTCTTCTTTGGCTCCGTGGCTTTAAGTGCCTTTTCCCAAAGGATAGAGCGTAGTCTATCTGCTCTATTTTTGCGCGTTTGTTTCGTGAACGCCATACAATGATGGCAGGACTGCACTTTGTGGCTTTCTCCTAGGCAGAGTACGCAAAGCGAATGTCCATCTGTGGGTGGGAGTTTAGCCCCGCAGGATACACATTTCCGAAACGGGGCCTTTACTGCCATCCACCTCAGGCAGCAGCGACCGAGATCGCTGAGGAAACTACCTACTAATAAGTTTTTTTTATATATATAGGAATCAAAACTTGAGAAGAGAAGAGAAGAAGTAAAGACTAAGAAATATCACTGTTAGCTGATACACAAAAGTGAGTAACGGACGTAGATTCTAGCGTCTAGCACAATGGCGGACGAAGAAAAACTGAGGTAAGGGCGGGAACCCACGGTACATGCACATTGGCGTGGGGGAGGGGTTCCCGCCCAAAAGCGTTTCGCTTAGCTATTGGAGGTTCCGATCTAGGTCTCAGCGCAGGCGCAGAGCCCATATGTGTGATGCATAGAGACCACGCTGAAGAATTGCAGAAAACTAGTTAATAATTTTTTGTTAATAATTTCTGCAGACATTATAACAACCCCCTGAAGAAGGCCTTAAAAAAAACCAAAAGGCCGAAACACGTCAGGCTTTTGTACAATAAACTTTTCTACAGCATCCTGAGACTTCTCTCCCTTTTTGTGTGTATCATTTAAATATAGCCACATGCCACTTTTGGACCCCAGGATGACACTTGATCTTCAAAAGCTAGGAAGCTTTTCCACACTCAAAAGAAAAGCATATTGTGTATGAGCCAGAGAAAGGTTGCTTCCTACAACCCCTTTCCTTCAGAATTTTAATCATTTTCTGGAGAATCCAAATGGTGTGCTTTTTCTTTCTTTCTTTAGAGCAGTACAACAATGGAATCAGTTACCCTAGGGAGGTTGTGAGCTCTCCCACACTAGAGTCATTCAAGAGGCAGCTGGACAACCATCTGTCAAGTATGCTTTAGGGTGGATTCCTGCATTGAGCAGGGGTTGGACTCGATGGCCTTGTAGGCCCCTTCCAACTCTGCTATTCTATGATTCTATGATTCTTCTTCTTCTTCTGGACTCACTCATTGCATAAGGCATTTGTAAAAATTACATATGTACTTTCAGAATGTCTGCTCACACTGAGTACTGGGCCCTGCATCATCTCTCTTGAAACCTCCCTCTAATTTGACAGGATCCATTTATGAGTACTATGGTTTTCCAACTACTGTGAATCCATCTGACATGTACTACCATGTAGCATGCGTAGAACCAGTTTGCTAACCCAAAATAACTTCATCAAATGCTTGTTGGAATCAAGATATATTACACCCATAACATCAACCTAGTAATGTGATATAGTTTGGCAGGATTTACACTTCGCCAATCTATGCTGGCTCCTACTAATAACTTAATTGTTTATTAACAGCATTGTTTAGAAACTGGGGCATCACCAACTACCTTATACACTACTCCTCCCACTAGCGGAATCTAGCAAATTGCAGGAAAGTAGATTTGGGATAAACTAGGAGTAACTCCCCAAGTGAGAGATGTTTGGCAGTGGAACAGACTCCTCAGGGTGAGGTGAGGTGAGGTGTGTAGGGGGTCTCCTTCAGTCAAGGTCTTTGAAAAAGGCTAGATGGCCATCTGTCAAGGTCACTTCCAACTCGATGATTCTATGAATGCACATGTCTAGTGTTTTCCCTTTGTCATGCCATCATTTTACAAACCTGGTTTGAGGCATTTTTTTCCTGACTTGCAACACAATTGTAGTACTAGACTGTCCAGTATGGATCATCAAAGTACTAGATTCCCTTGAGGGGAGGAGTGGTCCATGAGGCAGTTGAGATACCCTAGTTTCTTTCTCTGCCTGCAGGCTTCTCATGCATTGTCTTCTTATTTATTTTAAATAGGATAGGTCTCTATGCATGAACTGATATTTTGAGCGAGGGAGTCTGAGGAATTGAGGCAGACAGTGGTGACAAGAAGTGAAGTCTGAGACAGTATTAAACTGAAAACATAGAAATCATTTGGTCCAGATTATATCCATCCAAGATTTCTTAAAGATATAAGCTAAAGGGTGCAATCCTATGGACTGCACCCTCACTATTTGGAAATCTTCTCCATCAAAGGCTACTTCTTCCTTTTTTTCAACCTGCTCCTTTATTTTCCTTCCTAAACTTCTTTCCAACCCTGACCCTCAATTCAACCTTGTGTTAAAAAAGAATTTGTCTCTTAGTTTAGCCCTAATATGACACAACTCAACACACCAATATTGAAGTGTTTCCCAGAGAATGCAAAAGCACCACTATGCAAAACAAAGCTGGTTTCCCTTTTACTATCTGATGACTTTGGAAGGCAAGCCAGCTTTCTCTTTATAGCCAGAAGAAGCCTTGCCAGTACTTCTTTTGGACAGATATTTAACATTATTGTAATCATATGGTCACAGGAGGAAAGAGAGAGAGAGAAAATCAGGAATTCTGGTTGAGGTAAGTGATGTCCTGTAAAAAGGATATGGTGTCAAGCCATAGATTCCCTCTATTCTAAAAAAGAAATGGTCCAAATTATTGTGCAGGATATTGCCAACTTTAGGGAAATCATATTTTGGAAACCAAAAAGAAGGACACCCCCAACATGGCTGGCCCCCAAGAGGCCTTGGTCACATGTCTGATTCTTCTGCTCACAATTAAGACAAACCTGTTCTATGTAATATCTTAATGTTAAAATCACTGAAATTAAGAACAGATTCAATGTATCTGAATTAACTTCACTCACTCCTACTTTTGTAGCATTTGCTGTACTTTGAAGTTTTTGATATACTATGTGTGGTACAGTCTTCCCTTTCTTCAAATATCTTTTCTTACTGCATATCCTTCACTGGATGACAATAGTCTCACCTTCCCTAATATTTAACACGCTTTCCTCATCACCTTTCTCATATCCATTTTAAGTCAGGATCCATATTCACAGATTTAGCACACTGCTACCACTGAACAAATGAAGCAGTTGACAAGTACAGAAAAAAATCTAGTACAACAAACTAGCAACTTAACATTCAGAAAGGGTATTAAATAGTATTACCCTGCAAAAATTAGCCATGTAACAAAATGGACTAAAGGCTTGTTGCAGTCTCTTCTCACTACCTCCTTTTAGCTTGTTTCAACTTCTGGTTTATCAATGAGAAACAATCACAATGCTAAACAAGGATCTTTCCATACTTTTATCCAAATATCTTTTGAATTTACACTGTCTCAGGCCATAGCTAGACTTAAGGTTTATCCCTGGATCGTCCAGGGGTCAAACCTGTTCATCTAGGTGACACACAGGGGATCCAGTGCTCAGGCAGGGGCGAACCCTGGATGATCCCAGGATAAACCTTAGGTCTAGCTGTGGCCTCAGTGTGCAGAGAACAGAAATCCCAATCAGGGTGTGTAATGCTCAGCCCAAAGAAAACTCATAAATATGTCCCATTGATTTCAATAAAGCTTACTCCCAGATAAATTAATATAGGATTGCAACCTTAAATGAAAGTGCTTACAGGGGCATTAGTATTTTTATTGCTGTTCAGGATAAATCTTCACTGTGATAGAATTTAAGCAAGTTGAACAGTGAAACATTATACATGTCTTCTCAGAAGTCCCACTGACTTAGGTGACCATACTACCTGGTTTTCCCTGGATTTGTTAGGTTTTTTGCTCCCTCCTGGGAGTCTGGGTTTTTTAAAAATACAGTTTTTAAGTTGTCCGGGGAAATCCCACCATCCCAGCTGCACCAGAAATCTTGCATCCCATGAGACCTCTGGGATAAGGTGTATGACATCTTGTGAGATGTCAGACACCTCATCCCAGAAGTCTTGTGAGATACAAGCCTTCTGCAAGAGGCAGGGAAGCCTCAGGAGGACATAGCACCAGGCAGTCCTATCATCCCACCCACCCCCGGAGAAGTCCTCTTCAGAGGAAGAGCTAGATGCTACAGAAACCCAGAGCACCCCAGACCAGGGACTGCCACCAGACCCCCAGGAGCCTGAACTCTTGGGGGGAGGTTACAGGGCCATCCCTGTCAAGATAAAGGGATTCTGAGGCAGAGGCTGAGCAACTCCCTGACCCCTGGGAGTGTTGGCGCTTCAAGCAACAGGCAAGTAAGACTTCTGTGTGAAAGAGTTCTCACCTCCAGAAAAGGTCTCCTCAAGAGAAAGTGACTCCTCAGAAGTAAGGCTCTGCAAAGGTATCCTTGATTATTCTAGCTGAGCCTTGGGTGGTATCCAGTAGGCTTTGGGCTTAAAAGCCTTCACAGAAAATGTAACTAGCATTTGAACATCTTGGTTCATCATGCCTTGTATCCTGTCTCCTGAATTGTGCCTGTGATTGATGCCTTGTTTCCTGGCCTTTTGGACTGCCTAACAACACTGCTTCTGAACAACGTAACATACCCAATTGGTGTACCATGTTTGACCTCTTGCTTGTTATCCTGACCACTTCTGTTGTTGCCTGATTCTCTTGTCTGACTGACTAACTGTGCTCTGACCTCTGCTTGGACTTAAACCACCTCTGTGATAGCCTAAACTCCACTGCATCTAGAGCCTACTACAGCCAAAGCAGGACAGTATGCCAGTTCCTACCCTGAAAAACGCCCATGTCTTGCTGTGCCAAGAAACCCCCACTGGGTCCTAGGTTTGGGTTAGAAGAACCCTACTAAGCCCTGTCTTCCCAAACAGTGTCCTGCTTAGCTCTTGTCAATTGCTGCAATCCTTGGCCATCTTGATCAACCTGCCATATATAACTTATACTGGACTCTGGACCCTCCAGCAATTTTATGGACATTGGGTTTGCCACAATTCATAACATTCCCATGCGCTCCATCAGCAGTCCAATTACTGTGGAGACCATAGGTGGTCAACCTCTGGCTGCTGGGCTGGTAACCCTCAGGCTGGAAATCCAGGGACATCGGGAACAAGTGCGTTTCTACCTGACCACCATCCACCATCCCACCGGTTCTGGTTAACTCTCCATGATTCCCAGATCACCTGGTTCCACAGAAAAGTTATCTTTTCTTTGGATTATTGCTATGCACATTGCTAGCCAGAAAGGATGAACTCCCTGGTGGATCCCAAGCTACCATCCACAGTAGATGGTCTCCCCACCAACTACCAAGACTTCCGGGATGTATTTGATAGGAAAGAAGCAGATCAACTCTCCCCGCATCAACCCTATGACTGTGCAATTGAGTTGCTGCCAGGAGCTCGGATCCCAGTGGGGCACATTTATTAGTTATCTGAAGACTGAGCTGGCTGCCTTATGAGACTTTCTTAAGAAGAATCTGAACTGGGGATTCATTCAGCCTTCAACCTCCCCTGCAGTGGCTCCTTTTGTCAAGAAGAAATGTGGGGAGTTGCAGCTATGTAGTGATTATAGGGCCCTGAACAAAATTACCATCAGGAATTGTTACCCATTGCCCTTAATCCCTGAACTTCTAGAATGGCTCCGCAGCACAGTAATCTATACCAAACTAGACCTCCACGGCACTTGCAATTTAGTTCAGATTCAAGCTGGGAAATGAAGGGAAATCAGCGTTTCAGACCCGATATGGGCATTATGAATATACAGTGATGCCATTTAGCTTATGCAATGCTCTAGCAGTGTACCAGCACTTCATGAATGATGTCTTCCGGGACTACCTAGACAGTTTTGTAACTGTATATCTAGATGACATTCTGATTTATTCCTCTAATTGCCAGATCCATGACAAACATGTTCAGGCTGTACTGCAACATCTGTGAGAAAATAACCTGTACACAAAGCTGGAAAAGTGTGCATTTGATTTAGAGTCTGTGGATTTCCAGTAAGGCTGAGCACCACCTCGATCCCGAATCCAAAGTGGATCATGGTGATTTGGAGCTCTGGATCATGGATCTGAGGCGGTTCGCCCAAAGGCCAAGGTGGTCCGAAGCCAAAGTCAATTGGCTCTGAAGCTTCAGACCGCCTCGGTGCTTTGGAACCAGCCCCACCCGCTACCCACCAGTCTCCTTACCTGCTGCCTCTGTCACTGCTACCATCTTTCTTCTGGCGGCTTCCAGTGCCGCTGCTGGAAATGAAAGGGAGTAGGCCGTGTGATTTTTGAGTGGCCTACTCCCTTTCATTTCCGGCAGCGACACTGGAAGCCGCCAGAAGGAAGATGGCGGCAGTGAAAGAGGTAGCAGGTAAGCCCCCTCCCCACTTACCTGGGTCCACCACCGCCGGCTTGCATCTGGCAGCTTCCACTCGAGGACGCTTAAGTTGGCAGACACAAGCCAGTGGCAGTGGCAGACCCAGGTAAGCCCCCTCCCCCCCTTACCTGGGTCCACCGCCGCTGCTGGCTTGCGTCTGCTAGCTTCCACTCCGACGAAACTGAAGCCCGGAAGTAGGCCGCAGCCTACTTCCAGGCTTCAGCCTCGTCAGAGTGGAAGCCACCAGACATAAGCTGGCGGATGCAGGTAAGTGGGAAAGGTGGGAGGGGACTTACCTGGTGCCTCCGCCATCTGCAGAGGCAGAGGCACCAGGTAAGTGGGGAGAGCTTTCTAGGTGCCGGCTGCGCAGCCGGCCCCCAGAAAACTCCAAGTTGCCTCAGAGGGTCCGAATTTTGCCTCAGCTTCAGCACTGAGGTGGATTGGGAACCCCCGAGGCAGCCCCGAGACAGAACAGGGCTGCTTCAGGGGCTCTGGATCAGCCTACGAGGCAGACTGGGGGGTCCCTGCAGAGCCCTAATTTCCAGGGGCACCAAATATCACCCAGGGGCATGGAGATGGATCTGGAAAAGATAGAGGCAATCATGTCTTGGCAGCTCCTGAAAAATGTGGAAGACATCCAAAGATTTCTTGGATTTGCTAACTACTATCGCCGTTTCATCCCAAACTTTGCAGAGATTGCTGCTCCTCTGACCAAACTGCTTCAGTCTAGTGAGCCATTCTGTTGGGGAAAACCTGCTCAGGATGTGTCCCAGTGATTGAAGAATCTTTTTGTCTCTAAATATTTTTGTCTTTCTCCAGCATCCAGCACAATAGATGCTATTTGTTGTAGAAACTTACACCTCAAACACCGCCATTGGTGCCATTCTGCTTCAACCAAACAAGATGGGCCTTGTGTTTATCACTCCCCAAAACGGTCTCCAACAGAACATAATTATACAATTTGGTGCAAGTAGCCTTCAAGACCTTGTGACATTTATTATCATCATCATCATCATCATCATCATCATTATAATATTTATTTGTATCCCACCTTTTGCCCAATACTGGGCCTCAATGTACTAGAAGGGGCCATACATGCAGTGGAAGTACGCACAGATCACCAGAACTTGGAGTACCTCCAGAGTGCTTGGAAACTGAACCAAGCTGGACAACCATCTGTCAGGTATGCTTTAGGGTGGATTCCTGCATTGAGTGGGGGGTTGGACTTGATGGCCTTATAGGCCCCTTCCAACTCTACTGTTCTATGACTCTAATGACAGGTGCATTGCTCCTTGTTCTTTTCATGATTCAACTTTACTGTCACCTATATTCCTAGCTCTCACAACCAACAGCTAGAATAGGCCATATCAAAGGGGGTGGAACAGTACCACGACCAGAAAACTTTGCCACTGCTTTATGCTCGGAACCCATGGCAGAACAACTCAGATAGCAACAAGCACAAGATGTATTTGCCTAAGCCCAAATCAAGGAGATCTCAGTCCCAGGGACAAGGGAACGATCACCTTATAAAGTTCAAGATGGGTTATTATGCTATTATAACTGCCTGTATGTTCTGTCAGGCCCAATTTGAGCAGAAGTACTATGTCTGTGCCACAACAGCATACCAGCTTGGCATTTTGGTTTATACAAGACTCTGCAACTGGTGTCTTGGGAATTTTGGTGGCCCTGTGTTTGTGTGGCTGTTAAATCCTATGTCAACAATTGCAAAACCTGTCACCGAGCTAAGGCTCAGCCTAGTAAACCAGCAGGATTACTACATCTTCTGCCAACTCCAATAGGCCCATGGAAGACATTATTGTGATGTTTTGCTGTTTAATGCCTGCTTTGTAATGTATTTGTACTGTTTTAATAATGTTTTTTCCTATTTCTATTTCTATAATGTTTGCGGTTTAAAGATGTATTTGCTTGGTATACTGCTGGAACAAGGTTATTACATAGTTAATTCTCGTAGGAGGGGGAGTGAGTGACCAGGATGTGAGAGTAAATGCTGATTGGCTGGTGACTCAAAGGTTAGGATTGGTAGTTAGCAGGGAGTGGGAGGAGTTAACAAAGAAGCAGTTAGTGTGCGACGTGTGTGAAGAGTGTCTAGATTTAGTGTAGGAACAATGTATTTTATTATTTTGGGGAACAGAGTGAAGTCCAGAGGCAGAGTAGGCAGGGTTGTACTGAACCAAATAAGCTTGAAGTTGATGAAACCATTACACTCTTAACTGAATCACCTTACTTGTTGTTAATAAACATTCTTTTTGTTTCACACTGGAGCATTTTGTGAAGTACCTGAAGTAGGGTATAGGATTCAATGGTGGCAGCAGAAGGGAAGGTGTGAGTATAAGGTGCTGTGCTAGGCTGCTGTGAGGCCTGAAGAGAGCGGAATGTCACAGAAGCGAAAGTGAGCAGCACCCCAGATGCCCGTTCCATGGCTGAAATCCTTTGATTTATGGGGAAGAATAAAAGAGTACCAGAGGGGACAGCATCAGTTATCCCTAGATTTTATCGCAGAGTTACCACCATCAAACCACTACAGTACAATTCTTCTAGTAGTAGACCTGTTCTCCAAGATGGCTCACTTCATTCCCTGTACTGAGATGCCCCCCAGCTTAGGAGACAGCGGGTCAGAGCACTAAGCAGACACATCACTTGCTGGCTTCTGGGAGAGGTGGGAAGCAGCAGCTTCTCCACCTTGCCTGGAAGTCTTGCAAGACTTCTGGGATAAGGTGTCTGATGTCTCATGAAATGTCAAACAACTCATCCCAGAAGTCTCGCAAGTCTCTAGATTTTCAGCAAAGCTGGAACTTTGGGATTTCCATAGACATTTTTAGAAAATTGTAAAAGCCCCCCCTCCCCAGAACTCCAAGGAGGGAGCAAAAAACCACACAAATCCGGGCATATGGTCGCCATAGACTACTTGCTAAGTATGCCCCTACGCTATTATACAGTATACAGTATCTGAAACAAGCTCTTCATCAACTTTGTATGCATACTGACTTTGAAAGAATGAGATCTCAATGAAGTCCAGGGATCTTACTTTCTTGTAAATTCACATAAATAGGGAGGCACTGATTTCTCTAATTAAAAATGGGAAGTGATAGTCAAAATCTTGGACAGCTGGGGCCTATGGATGTTCTGTGTTCAGTGCAACTTGGTCCCAATCAAGTGTATGTACAGAATTGCAGCTTCATATTCACAGCTCAGATCAGCTTGTAGATGTATATTTTATACAACATTGCTGAAAAGATAGATAACCATTTTCACTTGGGTATCAACTTTGCAATTCAAATAAATGTTCCTAGTTTTGTAATATCTTAAAATGTGCCGATATTTACACATAATCCTATTCTATTGTGTAAACTTGAGTTTATATAATTCATATCATTGCTCACCCCAAAGGCAATCACAGAACATAGCACAGGGTAACATTTTCACTTACTTAAATTCAGACGGTAAGAACAACTTGCCAAGCCTAAGGAAATTGAGGATGTGTCGAAACATTTGTCCATCTCCATGGATGAGGAGACTCTGACCGTAAGCAATCCAGTAAACCTTTTTGCAATTTGACAGCAACTCTGGAAACTGGCAAAAGAAAACAAAATTAAGGACCTTTAAGAAGAAACAGAAGCATAACCTGTTTGAAATAAAGAGGGTTTTTTCAAACCAGTCCTTTTCCCAATAGCAATTCTCCTAGCCAAGGAAAATGACTACTACTGATGGATCACAGCATTATCTTAAAGTACTGGCCAGTATAGCACATGGATCATAGACCAACCATCTCATATGCAGCCATGCACAATCCAATGCTATTATCATGTTGTCCATAATCAGTTTGGGTGCCATACTGGCTTTGCATGAAGAAGCTCCTACATTCATGCAAAGTGTGTGTTCCACCACTGCATTATGACATCTGTTTCCAGAGGGTTGCAATGTTCGTATGTGGTGGCAAAACCAACAAACAGTCTTAAAGGCTAGCATAAGCTTCCATCCATGCAGTATTATCCTGAGCTGCAGGTATAACGAAAGCTTATCTTGAGTTGCAGTTGCTTAAAAGCTTCTGTTATATTATATTAGATAGTCTTTAAGATGTCACAAGGCCCTTGCTTATTTAAGGTGTCTGAAGTATCAGCCCTGGGAAAGGCCCCTCTTTGCCTGCGATGTTGGAGAGCTGCTGTCCCAGTTGGCAGTACCAAGCCAGTTGGACTCCATAGAAAGCAGCTTCATAAGTTCATATCACCAGAATATGGGTGATATATGGGTGGGGGCATTTGAATTTACTCACACATTAAAAGATTCCAACTAACATGTCAATAAAAGCCTTTCATCCTGATATGATAGTTTTTATGGTCTTGCATTGTGAAGGGGTCAAGTCCAAGGATGGTTTTATCCTATGCTTAGGGCCACTTCTCTAAAAACAGATGAAGAAAAAGTGGTCCTAAGGTTAAAGACTGATTAACTGGTGTAAAGGACAGAAAGCAGAGTAAGAATAAATGGTCAGTTCTCACACTGGAACAATGTAATCATTGGTCCTACCAAAGATCTGGAGCTTTTAAACTTGTTCAGACATTATCTGGAGTTACAGGGTGTGCAGTGAGATGGCCCACGTTTGTTGGTGAGAGTAAATTACTAGGGAAGGTAAAAATGAAATGGGATTGCAAAGAACTCCAAAATGACCTCTCCCAACTGGGGAATTAGAATTAAAATAGAAAATGCAATTGAATGTAAGCAAGTGGGAAGTGATCCATGTTGAAGCAAAAAATCTTAATTTCACATATATGCTGCTGATGGGGTCTGAGCTGACTGGAGTGATTGACCAGGAAAGGGACCTTGGGGTTTAGATAGACAGCTTGATAAAAGTATATATTATTTCCGGTATCAGAGGTGGTATGCTTCCAAATACTAGTTGGTAGGGAACCCAAACAAGCAGGTGGGTGCTATTGTGCACATGTCATTTGCTGACTTCCCATTGGGGCATCTAGTTGGTCACTGTGGGAACAGAATGCTGGACTGGACAGGCCTTTTATATGACCCAGCATGGCTCTTTTCATGTCCCTAAGGTTCAGCTACACAAAGGCAATATAAATGTACTTTAAGAATGGTACCTTTAATAATGTTTGTAAGTAAGTTGCATACCAGTGACTTCCTACATATACTTTGACAATATGGTGGAGTGAAAAGGCTGCTATTTCTGCTGCCCAGTCTGCAACTGAAAGACACAATTCAAAATTGAACAGCATATGATTTAAATGCATTTATGCTTTTGTAAAACAGAGATGTGCATTCACGGAGGTTGGGAGGAAACACGATTAATAGCCTGACCCAAAAAAATCCTGTCTACTGCAAATGTTTGAACAGTGTTTGGACCATGAAGGAGCAATAGAGTCTACAGAACTTCCACTGAGCAATGAATAATTCTTTCCCATTCTTTTTCTTTCCCTCCCCTCCATTTCCCTTAGATTAAAGGTTTGACTGCACTCCCTATGTACCCCATCATGGCTGTATAGTTGTGCCCCATTGTTTATATGACACAGCCACCAACTTGCAGCCATATCGGGCTTTTCTCTGTGAAACTGCTCCTTTTCAAAGTTTTACTGCAACTTTTTTCATTGCTCTAAGGTCGCCACAGTTGATTCTTCATCTGTCAGTGGTGGCTTTGGTTCAGGTTAAGAGAGTGTTGCTAGGGGCAGATCCCAGTGAAGATGTGAAGGCCTGAAAAAAAATGGAAAAATTTGGGGGGGGGGGGAACGGGTTTTTTTTTCAAAGCCTTTTTTTCCCCAAAAAAAAATTGGAAAAATTGAAAAAAAATGAAGAAAAAATGGATTACGGGATGTTTTGTTTTAGCATGATGAATAAAATGTTTAAGACAAGGTGTTCAGATATTTACTTCTCAAAATGATTTCTAAAAACTGTACAGTATCAGATTATTACAATGTCTGTGCACCAAGGACAAGCAAGTCCTAGGTTGCAAACTGAGACTACAACTCTCAAATGTAAGAGGAAGATGCATTTCTGCCTCTAGGGGGCACTTCCATGGAAGCAGAGACTGAAACTAATACTGATAGCTATAGGTCAGAAAATGAGTCTGATTACATTTCTCAGTTTTTTCAGTTTTTCATTTTTCTCAGTTCTTTTTATGGGAATGGGGGCTTTATGTCTTGACACTGGAGGACTAGCAGAGACATAAATAATTTTCTTTGTTACTAATGTTGGTGGTTTCTTCAGTTGTTGTTTTTTAAAATTGTTTTTTGCCTGCTTCTCATAAACTGGCAGAACTAAAGAAGTTCCTTACAATTCAGGTGTTCCGGAGCTTGTAGCTCCATTTGTTACCAAAAAAAGTAAAAAAAGTAAATTAAATTTGTAATAATTGTTTGAATACACTAGTTTTAATATATCAAATATAATAATTTTATGCCAAACCAACTTGGACATAATTACATTTTATGTTCCTAAAGTAACAAAGTGACTTTCAATCTGTAAAATGTGCTAATATTGCATTATTTCAATTTTTTCAAAAATTTCCATTTTTTTCCAGAAAAAAACAGAAAAAACCCGGTTTTTTTCCATGGCTTCAAAATTTCCGGAAATTTTACATCTCTATATAGAACGCAGACATTAAATTAACTGTAGCTGCACATCTGCATGTCTATAGACTTACAAAGTTGCACAGAGTTGGCAGGAAAAAAAGATTTTCAGTTTTCTGGTCTCTTGATATTTCCTCCCCATTCCTTTTTTTTATTTATTTTTTATTAAATTTTTATTATTAAACAATATACAACAAACACAAAAACAACAAATAAAATCACTTAATACATAAACATAAAATTGCCTTAATATCGTATATTCAAATTTAACCTATTAAACATATTTGTACTAAACATAACAGTGCTCCCCCCACCACGGGATCTCATTCCTGTTTCCAAAAACTCATAGTTTCATCTGTTGGTGGTTTCCCACTTCCTTTAAAGAACACAAACTCTAGGAACTTTTTCCATATACCCTCAAAATCGTTCGTTTTTACTATTTATTTTATTTATTTATTTAAGGATTTTTATGCTGCCCTTCAGCCAAAAAAGGCTCTCACGGCGGCTTACAAAAGTATTTCTTGACAGTCCCTGCCCACAGGCTTACAATCTAAAAGACATGACACAAAAGGAAAGGGGATTGGGAGGGAGGAGGAGGAGGGGTGAAAGGAAAGCAAATTCAGGCACTACAATCTTAGTTGCAAAGTTCAGCAGTTACAGCTGACAGCAGGAGGGAGGGGGCTCTCAGCTGGAGCTAGACCCAGGCACGGTGGAGAGGTGCCTGGCTGCTGCTTCCTCCCTCACTGGTGGCCTCTGCAGAGACAGTTGATCTGCATAGATACTATGCCTCTTTTCATTTTAATATTACATGTCAATTTATCATTTATAGCAATGTCCCACACTTTTTTATACCATTCTTCAATACAACAGTCTCCTTGAATCTTCCAGTTCCTAGCTACAATCAACCTCGCAGCCGTCAGCAGGTTAGTTATCAATTCTTTCGCTTCTTTATTACATTTAAGTTCTTCTTGCAGTGAGAGTAATGCAATCCTTGGTGTAACCTCTACTTTAAATCCCACAATCTGCTCAATCTCAAAGAACACCATCTTCCACAACTTTTGCACATGTTTACAATCCCACCACATATGTAAATACGTTCCTTTTTCACCACAACCCCTCCAACAATCTGCTGAAAGCTGCTTATTAATCTTATTTAATCTGACCGGAGTTAAGTACCACCTCCATACAAGTTTATAGTAATTCTCCTTTATTCTTACTGACATATTTCTCAACACTCTCTGTCTCCATAGTCCTTCCCATCTCTGCTGTCCTATTTGTATCTTCAAATCGGTCTCCCAAACCACTTTCCCGACACTATCCAACACTCCTTTCTCAGCTAATATATTATATAGTTGACTCATTAACCCTTTTGTCCCTATATTTTGTCCCTTGTCCATCTTTTTTTTTATTAATTCCTCAAATTTCATCCTCTCTCCACACTCTCCATTTTCTCTTACCCAATTTTTAGTCCATTGTTCCAATTGCCCATAGTTTAACCACGTTAAATTCATATCTTTTAAAACTTCTTCCAACCTCTCTCTTGTATTCATCCCCCTTAACCATTCTCTTAATTTCATTTTATTTTTTTTATTTTAAAACTTTACTTAGTCTATTCTTTAAATTTTCAGGAAAATTCTTTAGCATTATCACCGGTGTTAAGGAGGAATTACTTGAAAGCATCTCCTTTTTAGATTTATTCCAAAGTTCCCAATGGAACTTCAAAAAGTGATTATCTAAATCATTAAGCCATTTACCCTTCCCTTTTTCCTTAAAAAATACATTCTGCAATTTTAACTCAACATTACCTAATGTATTTTCCTCCATTCTAAGTCCCCTACCCCTAAAATTGCTTCGACAATATGTCTTAACCTGTTTGCTATATAATAGTACTCAAGGTTTGGGAGACCCAATCCACCCTTCTTTTGGGTTAAATACCATTTACTTTTATTAATCCTTGATTTCTTCTCAGCATTACAGTAATTATTTATAAGATTCTGCCAACTTTTTAACTCTAAATCTGAAATTCTTATTGGTAGCATCCTAAAGAAAAAATTAATCTTAGGTAAAATTTTCATCTTTATTAAAGCTATTCTTCCAAACCAAGAAAGATTCAGTTTCTTATACTTCTTTAACTTTTCTACTATCTCTTTTTTCAATCCATTTAAATTCTCACTTTCCAAATCTTCTAAATTATTAGTAACCTTAATACCCAAATATTTAATTTTTTCTTTACTTTTCAGAACTGAAGCCTTCCCTTCCCATTCCTTTTCTTCCTTTTTGGTATAATTAAATAACATCAATTCCAATTTTGCCCAATTTATTCTTAACCCCGTAACTTCTTCAAATTCTTTCAACTGCTGTTTAATTCTTTCCATTTTACCTATAGGATCTCTAATAGTCATCAATGTGTCATCTGCAAACATATTCAACTTTATTTTATTACTGCTACCTATCCCCTCTATCTCTCCATCCTCTCTTATTGCGTTTGCCAACAATTCCATCACCAATACAAACAGGACTGGCGAGAGTGGGCATCCTTGTCTTGTCCCTCTGGCTAGTCGTATCTTATCCATTATTCCATCGTTTACTACCACTACGGCTGTGTTTTTGGAATATAACTGCTCTATTATTGCTCTAAATTTAATACCAAATCCCATTTTATTTAACACCAACTTTAAAGTTTGCCAACTCACACAATCAAAAGCCTTAAAAATATCTAACGCTAAAATACCCGCCTTATTCCTTGACTTTTTTATCCTCTGTATTACATTCAAAACTCTACCTATTAATGTATTATTATTATTATTATTATTATTATTATTTATTTATTTATATAGCACCATCAATGCACATGGTGCTGTACAGAGTAAAACAGTAAATAGCAAGACCCTGCCGCATAGGCTTACATTCTAATAAAATCATAGTAAAGCAATAAGGAGGGGAAGAGAATGCAAACAGGCACTGGGTAGGGTAAACAGGCACAGGGTAGGGTAAAACTAGCAGTATAAAAGTCAGAACAAAATCAAGTTTTAAAAGCTTTAGGAAAAAGAAAAGTTTTTAGCTGAGCTTTAAAAGCTGCGATTGAACTTGTGGATCTCAGATGTTCTGGAAGAGCGTTCCAGGCATAAGGGGCAGCAGAAGAAAATGGACGAAGCTGAGCAAGGGAAGTAGAGACCCTTGGGCAGGTGAGAAACATGGCATCAGAGGAACGAAGAGCACGAGCGGGGCAATAGTGTGAGATGAGAGAGGAGAGATGTGCATCTGTCTACCTGCTATGAAACCACATTGGTCTTCCCCTACATATTTAGCTATAAATTTATTTAACCTTTTAGCCAAAATAGTTGAGAAAATTTTAGCATCTTGATTTATTAACGAAATTGGTCTATATGAATCAGGGAGAGTCAAATCCTTATCCGGTTTCGGAATTAAAATTATTATGGAATGCTCCCATGACTCTGGAATCTTCTCCCCTTCAATTATTGTGTTATATAATTTCAACAACTTTGGCACTATTAATGTTTTAATTTTTTTATAAAACTCTGGTCCTAGACCATCTACCCCCGGTGATTTCCTCCTCCCCATTCCTGCCATCTGACAACGGCACAGCAATTTTTCCTTCCCAGAAGCCCATGGTCACTCCTGCTATGTAACTGAATTAATTCCACTTCACAGCAGCGATGCTGTGGGGTGTTGGGGAAATCAGCTAGCAAAGTGGGGTTGTATAGACAATCCCCCAGGGCTGATTTGTCTCATCTCATGGCAGACTGAGAATTTCAGGATCACCAGCCTGCAATGCAGCAGTTTAAAAGCACAAGAGACTTCTAACCCTCAAAGTGACAACTGAAAGTGCACCAACTGGTATTACAAAAGCATGTTAACACTATCTACAAAATAACCCATCTGCCAACCTTCATATGCAGCAGTGGCAGAAGCCATAAAGCTGCCTCCTGAAGCAGTTGGTACACTGATCCCAGAAGACAATGTGGGTGGAATGCCCTCAGTGAGCAGGGCTGGCCTTACCCTGAGGGAAGCTGAGGCAATGGCCTTGGGCAGCAAGGTGTTAGAGGACAGAGCTACAGGGCCGAGTACCCCGCAGGGCCCTGGACTCCCTAAGTTAGCCTGCTACCTTTGGGTGTGGAGGATGCTGTCCCATTGCCAGTGTTGAAGCAAGATTCCAGGTGACTTTTGTACATGGAATGGGCAGAAACACTATCTTGCACTTCACTTCAGGCAACACGTCTTAGGGTGGCCTGCTCATAAGACTCAGAACAGGAATTCACAGTAAGAAATTGTCCCTTTTCTCCAGCAGCCAACACAAAACTGAAAATGCCAACTATCTATCCTTGGAGCAGCTGCAATGTGGTATTACTGAAGTATGGAAATAAGTATCCCTTAAGCCCGTGGACTTTCTCCACAAGACCTTCTGCCACCTTGCAAGAGATTGCACGGTCCTGGGGGCCTTAC
The DNA here is from genome assembly GCF_023053635.1 of Elgaria multicarinata webbii. NCBI lineage: Eukaryota > Metazoa > Chordata > Lepidosauria > Squamata > Anguidae > Elgaria > Elgaria multicarinata. The sequence continues at coordinate 33,914,737 of NC_086184.1, read as the reverse complement.
CTTACCAGCACACACACCAAACAAAGAGACGATGAAGAAAAGACACATTCCCAGACAAATGTTAAGTGTGTTTAATGGTTGAGAAGGACATTCATGTCCCCACCCATTATAACATCTCCTGCTTTGAGTGAGCCAGGCCTCAAGCATGGTTTATAAAGACAATTTGTGTCTGGTTTGGCATATAGAACGTGTGAGCTGGCTGTTTGCAAGGGTGCCCTAAATATATATGTATTGTCTGTGAAAATCAAGGAAGATATCATCCATGGTCAGTGGGCAATCCTTAGTAAAGTATATGGTGACCCCCTCATACCTTAGATGACCCGCTAGTGCAATGCTGATCTCCTAACTTAGGATGGGAAAGGGTGGGGTGTTTTTTTAATCTTGTGGCAGTGGGTCTCCTGAAGCATTATGACGTCAGGACACCATTTCTTAAGAACATCAGTCAGTTCATAGAATGCAGACATTTAGAGATAGATCTTTAAGATTATTAAAGTGATCATAGAAGGATGTGTTAAGTCGAGAGGTTTGCCCCTATAACAACTCATCACACATTTACTCCATAGTGAAACATAGATAACCACAGGTCTGTACATAAATGACAAAACTAAAATCAAGCACACATGAAACATAATAAAGAAATTAACAAGAACTGCAACCAAACCAGGAGTGGAGGGTGCAAGCTTAGCTCCTCATGCCGGCACAAAATTGCTCCTAGCAGTCCCAGTAGGTGTGTTGGAGAATCAAAGGGGAACTTTTCCATGAAAATGTTCCCTCACCCACTGAGCCTGCTGTCAAGCCAGAAAACTTGGGAATAACCAGGCTGCGCGCTTTGGTATATAGATGAAGAACAGAACTAGAGCAGCGCTGACATCAGGCTTTTGCAAGTATAAATTGCCTTGAGTGCTATTTTCTTGTTTGAAAGGCAGGATAAATACTGTAAATAAAGTAAAAGAAGAAGCCATGTTGAATTAACTGGGCCTCTCTGCTCCGGGGCGAAGGGCCACCTCTAGGACTTAGGGGGAATTACAAATAATTTTGTAACAAGCATTGGTTCAAATTGAAAGTTCTCTTTTATATACCATTTTTACTATTCAATATTGTTTCTTCCATTAACACGTGGGAAAAAGGCTCAAAGTAAAAGTGGCTTGACTCACCCTTAGCCATGGTATCTTTGGGTGCCTTTTGTTTTAGATATATTTTTAAAGCATCCTTCATTGGCTCATATATGATGTCCATTTGATCCAAATAGGCACAGAGTTCAGGAAGCTCAGACATACTCCGTATAAGTGGAAGTTTACAAGTTCCTAACCAATTCCTTTACACAGAAAAAGAAGAGGACTTACAGTACAGTCAACTGTCGTGATAGCTGTCTTTACATATTGTTTTCTAAGATCCCCATTAGCTCAGGGGGTGCAGAACCTCTTTCAGCCTGACGGCTGAATCCCATTTGAAAGAAGTTCTGGGGGGCTACCTCCCAGTGGTGAGCAGGACTGGAGGCAAAAGGGGTGGAGTCTAAATGCTAAAAATGTCAACATGTATGAGCTTCACGCTCTTCCTGCCAGTCACAGCCTTGGAAGAGGCTTTACAACCTTTTAGAATGGGTGGAAGGAGCATGTAAGCTGGGAAGCCACCCAACGATTGGTGATTCGGGGAACGGAGTGGGGCCAAAGGAAAGGTGGCAAGGCCACCTGGGGAACTCTGGAGGGCTGGGCTGGGATTTGGCCCTTGGGCCTAAGGTTCTGCACCCCTGCATTAGATTCTATTTCCCACTGTCTTGGCTATACGAGGATTTTCTTTTCTATTAACTTCTTTTCAAACTTAAATCAGACTTATGCCTATATGACCTTTGTATTGTGCTTCTAAAGACCAAATCATATGGACTCTTCATTGGAATACTAATGTGGAGAAGAATCACACGAAAAAACCGTAAAAGCATATAAAATTAAAATCAAATTGGTGTGTAGTCAAATGTATTAGACTGCAATCCCTATGTTTTGAAGCTACCATGCTTTGGAGCATGTTCAGAGGAGGGCAACGAGGATGATCAGGGGTCTAGAAACAAAGCCCTATGAGGAGAGACTAAAAGAACTGGGCATGTTTAGCCTGGAGAAGAGAAGACTGAGGGAAGACATGATAGCACTCTTCAAGTACTTGAATGGTTGTCACACAGAGGAGGGCCAGGATCTCTTCTCAATCATCTCAGAATGCAGGACATAGAATTATGGGCTTGAATTACAGACAGATTCCAGATAGTCATCAGGAAAAACTTCCTGACTGTTAGAGCAGTATGGCAATGGAACCAGTGACCTAGGGAGGTCATGGGCTCTCCCACACTAGAGGCATTCAAGACGCAGCTGGACAGCCATATTTATGCAGATTCTTCTATAAAAGATGAACACAAAGTATAATATTGGTAGTACAATTCCTCTAATCCAGGGGTATAGAACCTCTTTCAGCCATTCCAGGGGGCCGCATTCCAGTGGTGGGCAAGGCAAAGGCAAAAGGGGTGGGACTAAAAAACCTGCCTAATTTACCTTAAAGCTCTTCCTACCAGCAACTAAGGGCTCATCTAAACCAAGCAGATATTCCACTATGAAAGTGGTATGAAAGCGGTATATAAAAGGCAGGAGCCACACTACTGCTTTATAGCAGAATTGAAGTGCATTGACAACTGTTGGGACCCATGACAAATACCATATACTGCTTTCATACCACTTTCATAGTATTATATCCTGCTTGGTATAGATGTGTAATGGGCCCCAACAGTTGCCAGTGCACTTCTTTACCGCTATAAAACAGTAGTGTAGATCCTGCAGCACACTTCAATACCAGTATAAAGCAGTAGTGTGGCTCCTGCCTTTTATATACCACTTTCATAGTGGAATATCCTGCTTGGTGTAGATGAGCCCTAAGCCTTAGGAGAGGCATTTCAACCATTTAGTGTGGGGTGGAAACTGCACAAAAGTCAGGAAACCACCAGACCATGGGTGGTCAGGGGAAAGGGGATGGGGCCAGGAGGAAGGTGTGTGGCCCTCTGGAGAACCCTAGAGGGCTGGATTTGAAGCCCAAGCCTGAAGTTTTGCACGCTTGTCTTAAGCCCTTATGAAATGTTGTGTTCATATTCAGTTCAGCAGAAACCATAGTTGTTTTTCATTCTGAAGGGAGGATGAAGTGTCCTCCAAAAAGAATTCTTTCTAGAAACGAATGCAGACTAACTTGCTAATAGACCTACATAATGTGCTGAAAGAGAACTCCATTCCCTGATATATACAGCTTGTTCCCATCCAAGGTACTCTCCATGTGGAGCTGCCCTAGAGCTGAATCAGGGTATTTGACTAAGAGGCCGAGTGCCATTGAGTATAAAGGGAGACAGGCTGCTGCTTCCTGAACCCCCTGCTGCTTTTCCATTGTGCCTTTTACAGAGCTTTGAAGATCAGATGTCTCTCCTGAGTAGACTCCTGGAAGAAAAATGAACAAAATAAAAATGGACAAATGTAATCAATCAATTAAAGTGTAATCAATTTTTTTGATTACACTTTATACTTATCACCATCTTCATCTGACCCAGTGAAAAGCGCCATAGTCCAATTCAAGGAGGTCATAGTATGTTTTAAAACAAAGCATAAAAATGAACTCAGTATTATATCACAGTAGGGGAAAAAAGAGACAAAAAGTCACCGAACAAGATTAACATTCGTTTAACTCCTGTTCTCCAGTGCCCCTTGGTCAGTCAAGATGGGACCAGATGACCTTCAGATCTACAAATCTGAAGACCTCTTAAGACTTAGTTACTGGTGACAAGACCTTTAAGCTAAAACATGCTGGTATTTTTAATATTTCAGCCACGCCCCTTTTGCCACTGGAATGCGGGCCCAGAGAGCTTCTTTGATAGAGGTTTGCCACCCCCAGGGCACTGGGTTGGGAGTTGTGGTAATAAAAAACCAATATAAGGTTTTTTTCATTATGAAGCCTAGTTGCATTGGAAGAATGGCCATCTTACAGTCCCATCCTTGCCCTCCCCCAAAGTATCCAGTGCACATCCCCGAATCATTGGTTGCGCTGCGTAGAGGCAAATATGTGAGCTGTCTCCACCTCTGCCTTATACTGTTTCTTGCCCAAGATACTGGTCTCTGGGCCTCATCAGTTTACCTTCAGCGATGTGGATACTGGAGCAGAAACTAGAGTGGTTTTGTGTTTTGCAGCTTGTGTTGGGCTTTCAGCTGCAAGTTTAGCATCATCAATTCCTGGGAAACGCGTGATTTGTGACTGGTGATACCCACCATGGCAACCATTTTCTCAGTGTGCCCATGGCACAGTCAATTTTCCAACTGTGCCTACCAGCTCAAAAGGGCTGGAGATGCCTGTTCTAGTGGATGCCACTAAGCTTCTGAGTAAAATAATTTCATATTTATGGAGAAAGCCAGGATTTTACTGGGAAATCTATTACTTGGCAATCTATTACTATAGATTTTATTAGGAAATCTATTGATTTACACTGAAAATACAATATAAACCCCACCAGGGTTACTCCTATATATCTTTACTGCTTCAGTGACTTCAGGGATTCCCAGCGCCTCAGCTTCAGCTTCAAGAACATCCATGTTGGAGAAGTTGTCAGGCAGAAGAATCTTCTCTGAGCGAAGAAAATTAGCTTGTTAGAAGAAAAAAGACCCAGAATTAAGCAAAATATTATGGCTCTTGCCACCACATTTAATTTTAAACATGTTCATCTCACGTAGTTTCAGTAGAAAGCAAACATGGGGTTTCCTAGGGACCCATTTACACCAAAAGTGGAGAGGAAGCTGTGATGGGAGGACACACCTAGGAATGGTGGAAGAATCCACTTGGGGGAAGGGTGGAGCCCACTGTGCTGTTATCAGCTTGGCCCCTCAGACTTTGGCTCATTTCCAGTTTGCAGTCACATTGGCTTCCATGCTACACAGGTTCATCAGCTTAATGAATTTTGATAACAACTCTAATTCTGCACTCCTTTCACAAGGGTGCAATTTCTCTTTCATATACTGTAGTTTTATATTGCTAAATGTGAAGTAAAATAAACTTGAAATGTTCTGACCTTAAGAACTTTTTTGCCTGATAATAATTTCTGTGGAGGCACTCTTAGCCCCGTAGTCCCTTCGGGACCAGCTCAGAGTTCTTAGTTCATTCCTGTCTGCTGATCATGCTCCTCCCCAGCACTACTCTCCAGGATCTTGGTATTTTGCTATTGGGTTGCACTTTGGATTGATAACCTCAAATCAGGCCATGTTCAGAGGCAGCATAACTCAGATTACCAAATACTGGGATGGCTTTCTCCGTCCTATTCTGCTTCTGAGCTTCCCTTGAGCATCTGGTTGTCCACTGTCACACAGAGTGTGACCATGATCTGACCTAGCAAGGCAATTCTTACATTCTAAGACAGACATATTATTTCCACATAGCCCATTGACTCCCCTATTCTTCAACCACTACCTATGATTCTGAGCCTGCCTCTAGAGGCTAATGATGGGTAGCAAGAATAATAGTAATAAAGGGTGGTAATAACCATTTGAAAAAGATATAGGGAAATGGTTATCTCTCCTTGTCTTCTGCTGTATTCTTCCCGAAGGAAAAGGCTTACCTATGAAGCGGAATTCACTCCCTTCACATTCTATCAGCACAGCATTGTCAGATAGCCACAGCAAGTTATCATCATTGACCAAGGAAGGATATTTTTCAATCAGGTCTAGGGGAAGAAAGCAGTAATGCACTTCCTCTTCAGTATCTAGCAATGGAGTGTCCATTAATCCTAGGGGAGCTTTCTCGTGTAATCCTAGTAGGGGGGAAAGTGAATGTCAATAGGGATCAGGAATGTTTTTGCTATCAGACAAGGGCCGTAGCTAGACCTAAGGTTTATCCCAGGATTGTCCTGGGGTCAAACCTGTTCATCTAAGTGCCACACAGGGCATCCAGTGCTCAGGCAGGGACAAACCCGGGATGATCCTGGGATAAACCTTAGGTCTAGCTATGGCCAAGGAATTAGAAAGCTAAATCCAGGGGCCAAACAAGGAGTGATATAAATGTCTCTTTGCATTGAATATGCTGGCTTTTTAAATGCAAATTGCATTTGCTTGGGCAAGGGGATGTTAATTAGGGGAAGTTTAACTCTTTCCTCCCCTGCTGCATTTCTAAGGAAAATTTCTCCTCTGAAGCTGCTATTTGCACGAGAAGGGAAAAGCACCCAAGACGATGCACAATTTATCTAATTTCAAATTAGGTTAGTTGAAACACATTAAAACAATTAAGCAAAAATTAATAAATGAGTTAAACAAAGGTAAGCAATACAAACCATTTCAACAATTCAGCTGAAAAACACCTGGGAAAAGATTACTGTGAGATAGTATAAAAATATGTGCCACAATGTATTATAGCTCACAATATATTATGTAGCTCACAAGTGCATCCTAATTGTCTCGCCTGATAATGATGAACCCTGTTACTGAACCCTGTTATTGAACCCTAATAATGAACCCTGTTATTGCCTTTTGTCAGTTGGAGAACTTGAGCCCAGGGAAAGTGCCCTAGCAAGTGAGCCCAAGACTGAATATTATGGATGCTGCTCTCCCTCGGAACATTACTGTAGCTAGTGGGCCCCATTCACCTTCCTAGAAAGGGTTTCACTTTGGTGGACAAAGTCAGTCTGTCCTTCTGCCTTGCTGCCTTTGTCTTGTTCCTCTGGTACCAAAGGTGAGGCACATAGCCAAGGGGCAGGGATGGGCCAATATATTTTGCTACCAGAGGCAATGGATATAGATGTTATTTCACTCCCATTCAAACTACAGAATCTGACCAACACAGCAGCTGAATATTATTTCAATACTCGAAGATGTTGTTCCAATGCCACTGTGTACCTAATCATGGTGGGCCGGTGGGCTCAGTGTAGGCTAGCTTAGAGGGTTCACAGGGAACCTTGGGAGGGGGCTGCTGCTACTACCTGGTGCAGCTGTCTCACACTGCCTATTGACAGCAGCGGCCCTGAAAGAAAACCTTGTTTTCACTTGGTTTCTTCATGAGTTGTGGAGTTTGTTGGTTGTTCCTTGTACAATAATACACACTTGCATGAAAAAATGGTCATAATCACATCTCTTGGCAGAGTTCACAAGTTCGACATCCAATTTCTCTCCATTGAGAATTATTGTAGGTCTTTAAAATAGAAAATGGTATATTGAGTGTGGCAGACCTGCAGAATCTTCAGGGACATGCTAATTGCCCTGGTAAGTGAAAAATAAAGTGTGCCTAAGACTCAGGAACCAATGAGACAAGGAGATGCGCTGTCATGAATATGAGAAGCTGGCTTGGAGCCCAAGCCTCCTAGGCCCAACCAACACTCGCTATCCAGACACTGGGTCACACTGGCTGAACATAAACAGCAGTGTACAAAAATTAGCCAACATTTTTTGCTTATGATCATTAATGTTGCCAATTTGGCTTTGGCCAAGCTTAAGTAGTGGTGTATGGACTTTTACCAGTAAATGCTGGACTTTTAAGAGGAAATTCAGATGGCTTGCTGATACATTTTCGTGTTCTCCAGTAATTCATAGATGCTCTTTCAGCTACTGGTATATCAGCAGGTCGGACACGCAAATTGTGTTTCCCCTCCTTCAAATTGTCTAAAGTCTTAAGACAAACAAAAATCTCTTTAGCATGTATGATACTCAGAGCATTGGGATATGTTCTATATAACAGTGCTTTGGTTCTGCGATTAATGATGGAAGTTCCAATATGAACCCTGATATAGGAGATCTCCTAAGCAGCAATGTAATGTTTAAACCGAATATAAAATTGGTCATCACAAAGGTAAACACTAGTCTGAGCTAAAATCCCATTCACATGTTCACAGAATTGCTTCATTTTGGGAAACCTTTGATACATTGCTCTGTTCTCATCACAGAGGGAACAGGAATGAGAAAGGTGTCTGCTGCTTTACCTCTTTGTGGGGTGCCAGTTGAGAAGGCCAGGCATGAGGCAGCATCCCCAAAAGGCCAGATTTGGATTGGGGCTTCCAGTGCCCAATGCTGAGAAAGAGCAGAACCAGCTCAGCAATGGAGGCCGTGGAACCCACTGACTTGAGCAAGCCTGGGAAGCCTCTGTCAGGGAGGCTTACAAGTCAGGGCAAACCAGACTTGCACAGCCAATTACCCACCACGCCAAAAGCAACCCACCAGCCCTTCATAGTGACCTGGCAGCAGGCACTTGGAAATTCAAATGTAACACCAAACCCTGGTTTGGAAACTGGGAATGCTTGTCAGGTCTCAGGCAGTCCCTCCTCTCTCACATACTCTTCACAATTTCACTCATCATAGTTTAGCAGGACATCTGAATTGCCAAACAATGGTTAGTGCTGATCTCCAAACCAGGGTTTGCAAACTTGCAGCAGATTGTGGTTTGAATCATGATTTGGAAGCAAAGCATTAACCCTAGTTTGCCAATTTAGACTCATGTACTCCCTACCTCCGCTCACTTTCCCACACATATGTGGGTCCCCACAACACATTACAGCTAGCAAAAAAGAGGAAGCGAGAATGTATGTGTGAGAAGGGACTCTGCTGTTGCTGCCTAAATTGAGTTTTGTAAGTTGCTTTGGCTTTCAACTCTGCCTATGCTTTCTTCAAATTGGCACAAGTGCTGTCTTGCTGTACTTCTTTCTCAGCCAAATCTAGCAGCATCTGGATCTTGGAAAGACCACTCAGGGTCCTGGCCTGACCTTGAGTGTGGCTCCTACAAAACTGCCCCACTGTTTCCAAAAAAACATGATTTCAAGGCAGCCCTATGCCTTTTGTGCGTTAGCCTGAGAGACATTCCTTGTAGACTAGGCTCTAAAATGTCCATTTTTCAATAGCTTACACCTTATTCCTGGAGAGCAGCCATATTCTCATCAGGTACCTGTAAGAGGGGGGTCAGCTGCAAAAGCACTGCTTGCTCATACAGTAAGTTCAGTTCTGCACAGCTGGAGAAGGACAACTTGGATGTGTGCAGATAATAATGGATGTGTCTGAAGGTGTATCCGTCTCTGTCAATGAACAACCTCACATTTTCATTCTGAGTCAATGTGGAAACCTCCCTCCAGATCAGAGAGTCTGAAAACTGGGCGATTTTGCTTTTTGGAACTGAGAAACACCAGCCACCGACATTAAGATGGACCAGCTCTTCTTCTGAGGATTCGTGAATGATTTCTGGTTCGTCCTAATCAAGAAAGGAGAAATTAAATAAAAAGACTGAGAGCAGGAAAACTTGCCTCCGCTTAAACGACCTTTTTAAACAGACAGCCCGTTTCCCACTCCCCTGCCAAAGGCGGCACAGATGAGCCTCATGTCCAAGGATGTGCTCCAGCAGAGACAAGGTGTGCCGCACAGCTGCACCCTGCACATTCTCAGAGGCACGATCTGCTTCCCCTCCTCCCCCTTTGCCCCCCTCCCGACCGAGTCCGTGGGTGGGCGCTGGGCTGCCCCTTTCCTTGAGGAGAGCGGGGCGCCCCCGCCGCGTTACCATGCTGATGCTGAACGGGCCTAGGACATTCGGGCCCGGCCGGCGACGGGCGGCTCAACGGCCTGAGCGCGCGGCCCGCCGCCGGCCCGCCGCCGCCTCGTGTGTTGGGCTCCGGGTTGCTGGGCAACCCGCGGCCTGCTGACGGCCCTGGCCGAGCTGGCCTTGAGCGAGGCCTGGGTGCGCGGCGGGGGCCCAGCCTGGACGCCCCGCGCGGGCGACGTCATCGCTCTCCACCTCCCAGCGCCGGGGGCCGCTCGGAGCAGTGGCCGGCCAAGTCCCGGACTGGCCCTCCGGCGGGCGGCGGCAGCAGCGGCTCTGCGGCAGTGGTGGGCACGGAGCGGGGGCCGGCTCCCCCGCCTCCCGCCCGGCGGACTCCACGGCTGAGCGGCGCCAGCCTGCCTGGCCTCTTCCGCTGCCCCCTCCCGAAATTCAGCGGCGCGGGGTGGGGGGAGCCAGTTGCAGCCCGGCCTTGGAGAGGAGCGCTTGGAGCCCGTGGGTGGGTGCGTGCGTGCGTGCGAGCGAGCGAGCGAGCGAGGAGGAGGCTCTCAGAGCAAGACCCGGGCGAGCGCCTGGGATGCTGGGGCCGAGGCGGCAACGTTTCACGCGCTCTTTCCTGGCCCAGCGGGGCAGGGCGGGGGTCCGCTTGGCCCCAGGGCGCACACTGGGCCGAAGCAGCGGCCTTTCCGCTTCGCTCCTGCTTTATGGTTCCCCCGCCCCAACTGTCCCCACCACCACCACCACCAGGCTCCCTGCGTTGGGCTTCCCGTATATTTATCATTTTATTAATTTAAAAGAAAGAAAAGCTTTTTAAAACTGCAAGAGTGCTGTTGGGAATTGGAGAGATTTCTAGATGGCATCACTGCATTCTGTTTCCAATTTTCAGGGTTTCCCCCCCAGACCTCAACTTTCAAAAGAATAGATAATTAGACCTGAACACAGTATTTATTTACTTATTTATAGCATTTTTAGACTGCCCAATAGCCAAAGCTCCCTGGGTGGTTCACAAAAATTAAAACCATTCAAAGTATTGCCCTTCATGGCTTATTACATCAATTAAGGAGGGGATCGCCGGCTGGGTCCAGGAGGTTGTAAATGTGTCCTTGAGAGAGGGAGTGGTGGCGGACTCTTTAAAAGAGGCGGTATTCAGACCACTCCTGAAAAAGCCAAACCTGGACTGGGAAGATGTTAAAAACTATAGGCCGGTGGCGAACATCTCCTTCCTGGACAAGGTGCTTGAGCGGGTGGTTGCAGGACAACTCCAGGCACTCTTGAATGAAACGGATTATCTAGATCCATTTTAATCGGGTTTCAGGCCTGGTTTTGGAACGGAAACTGCCTTGGTCGCCCTGTGGGATGACCTCTGTCGGGAAAGAGTGTTGAGTTATGGCATAAAAGCTGATTAGTTATGGCACAGACTGGGACTCTGGCACATAACCTTTTTGTATTAAGTCTCTGTCTGGGCCACCAGAGACTAGCAGAGAATGCAGCGGTTCTCAGCCAAGAGACAGCAAAGACATGAATTAAGGCAAAGATTCTTGTAGGTTAAAACAAACCTTTTACTGGCAAATACATATAATTTAGTTATGGCAGTACAGATACAAATACTTACAAATGGTCAGTCAATACAGCACACATCAAGTGGGTAATGGGGGAATGGAAGGATACAAAATACATTTACTTTTATAGACAACCTGTACAATGATGCAACTCTTTGCGACCCTTAATTGACAATAACCACATAGACAATTTGACCTTTAAGTTTCTGCTGAGTCCTCTGTTCTTCTAGATCCTCAGAAATTAACAAAGCAATGGAAAAACATAACCAAGATCCATTCCAGGATCCAACACCCCTTCTTATGTTTTACACATTGTTTTATAATACCACTTTGTACAGTTATTTATACTTCTTCCTCCCTGAAACCTAATGTTTCACAAATCTCCCTGTGTTTGGTGGGCCTTAGTGATTTTGTGAAAATGTCTGCAAGATTCTCATTTGACTCACAATAAACTAGCTTCAAAACTCCACTCCCTATGTGTTCTTTCACGTTTTAATACTTTATGGCAATATGTTTGGACCTTGACTTAAATATCTCTATGTTGGCCAAACCTATGCATGCTTGTGAATCACAGTAAACTGTCACCGGCTTCTCAACATGGACTTGGGAATCTTTTATTAATTGCATCAGCCAAGTGACTTCTCCACACAATTCAGATAGAGCACCATACTCAGCCTCACAGGATGAAATTGAGACAAACACTTGCTTCCTGGACTTCCAGCATATTGGTGCCTTTCCAAATGTCATTACATATCCAGACGTGGATTTTCGGTCCTCGACACATCCACCCCAGTCTGAATCCACATTGCATAAGAGTTTCTTATCTGCAACAGCAGATAACTTCAGGCTATGATTTAAGGTCCCTTTCAGGGACCTTAAAATTCTCTTCACTGCTTGCCAAGCAGGCACAGTTGGATTAGCTACAAACCTGCTTAAAATGTTGACAGAAGCAGACAAATCTGGACTTGACCAGTTCACTAGGTACAATAACATTCCCACCACTGAATGGTACAAGCCTGGATCATTAAAGCTCTCTCCTTGTAAGTTCTTTAGGACATCCAACTCCATGGGGCTTTTTGCTGGTTTGCATTGTAACATTCCACACCGTTCCAACAAACTCAGAATTTTTTGCTTTTGACTCAGCAAAAAACTTCCATCTTCTATTCGATTGATTTCTACTCCCAAATAATTCTTTACAACACCTAGGGACTTCAAATTATACCTACTACTCAGTTGCTCAGCTACTTTGTTGATTTCAGCGTCACTGGAACAAGATATCAAATCATCAACATAAATCAAAATAGCCTTGTAGGCTTTACCTTTTCCCTTTGTGTAAAGACAAGGGTCAGCTAGGCTCCTTACAAATCCCATTTCACTCACCAGAGTATTGTTTAGTAAAGAATTCCAACACCTAGCACTTTGCCTCAAGCCATAAATCGCTTTCTTTAGAAACCACACCGTGCTGTCTTCTGTTTCTAAACCTTCAGGCTTCCTTAAATATATTTTCTCAACAATTGGCACGTTGAGATATGCCGTCTGAAAAACATATTGTTTGACTTTAAGGTTTTCTTTGGCTGCAATTGTCAAAAACCAACGCAAAGTTTCTGATTTTGCTGTCAGAGCAAAAGTTTGGTCATAATCGACCTCCTTAACCTGGTTGAACCCTCGGGCGACCAGTCGAGCCTTGAATCTCTGCTCCTCCCCCCCCCCCCCGTCATGGATCAAGGAGCACCTGGGGCAGCAGTGACTTGTATATATATGCCTCAGGGAGTTGGGGAGAGTTTGTCAGAGGTTAACAGATTACCCTGGCGAAAGCTCCGGTGTTTGTTGCCTGTGACTTCTCAGCCTTGTTCCTAGAATCCTGTTTGACCACGGACCTGTTCCTGACTACGTTGCCTGCTAATCTTGTTTGACCATGGACCGGCTCTGGACCACGCTGCCTGCTAATCCTATTTGGCCACAGACTTGTTCTAGACCACCCTGCCTGCTGTAAGCCTTTACTATTAGCTCTGTGACCTGGACTATTCTTTGTGTGTCTCCTTGCCTGCTTCTGCCGCTTTCAAAGAGACTGAATTCTGCCTGTAAACTTTGAGTGTATCTGCTTAGCCCTAATTTCTTGGTTGTTGCTATAAAGTTGGCAGATTACCCAGACACTGTTCTTATCTCTGTCAGCTCCTTAGTTGGTTGTTTATTGTCGGCCTTTGGCAGCTTTCCCAGACAAGGACTGAGCCCTGCGGTACCCCACTTGTTACCTCCCCCCCAGTTTGTGAAGGTACCATTGATAAGCACTCTTTGAGTCCAATACAATGAGGAATCAAGTGCTAGATCAAAAGAGCTTTGCAGCACCCAATTTGGATACAGAAAGCAACAATCCACAAACTGGTAGGTTGAATGGCGGCTGTCAGGATGGGGAAGGCAGCTTATGATGTCCTACCAAACTGAAATGACAGAGCACTTGGCAGTTCTGTCGTGCCCTTTTCATCCTCCAGTCAGCATCACCCCATCATTAAAGTTCCACTATGGAAAACTCTTCTATGCATCAAAGGCAAGTCATGGTTGGCCTTCTGCATGAACATTGAGGGCTAAAGTAAGTATTCTAACATATGGAGATCGTGTGTTGAAGAGAGTGCATTGAACTGTTTCTTCCCCAAGCAGAGCCTCTGAGCCTCTGAGGGCTGGATGACATATGGCTGTAGTCATTGCCTAGTCACTGAAAACTTTCTCCAGTAACTTGTAGTTTAACTGGCCTCATATTGTGAAGACCACTTCAGACCTTGGGGTCCCTGGTGCTCTGTTTTGCCTCAAAGCAGCTTCCAGGAGTGGAGGACCTAGTAAGAAACTGCTCTGCGTGTGGATGGTGGTGTTGAAAAGTGGCTACACCTGCAGTATAAACCCTGAAACGTTTTGGGATAAGGAGTCAGCCACTCAAGTTGTCATTTCCATTTTTATTAGACTGATTGTATACAATTACACGAAGCTTGTAGCTGCATGCCTTGGCCCCTTCCTCGGACACTGGGTTCTCACCACGGCAAAGTATTTCCTTCCCAAGTCACCAGGCTTCCATGATGCTTCTCAGAGAGGTTGCAAAGCACGTTCATAATGCCACTCACACTCTCCTCAACTGTCAGGTCAGCCTGCAACATCCAGACAATAGAGAGCGACATCACATAGCAGTTCCTGAAAATCTAGAGGGAGGGATTCAGTTGACACAGCTGTGCATTAAAACAATGGGAGAAGGATGTGGCCAACTGAACTGACTATTCTTCGGCAAGTTCTTGCATCGTTGGCCTTCAGGCCATGTTTTGTATTATTAATTTATTTTATTACATTTATATACTGCCCCACAACCGAAGCTCTCTGGGCGGTTTACAACAATTAAAAATGGTAAACATTAAAAGTATACAAAATTTAAAACCCATCAAAAACATAAAAAAACAGTATAAAAACAACAGTACACTGAATTTTGTATACTGAATTTATGCTGACTTTGTGGCTTTGTATTCTGGAAAGACCTGAAGTGGTGAAGTTTTGTGTTTCTCCACCCATGAAGTGAAATGTCTCAAATTTCACAGTTGGATACAAGATCCCCTTTGCTCTGTAGAGTTCATATTTATCAGCCTTTCAGAGAAAAGGCGCCTCCTGGTGAGGCATGTGCACCCGTGGTTATGATGCATAATGTCACAAGGATAGTGATCTCAATGGTCTCAATGCTTGTTCAAAACTGCATGAACAATGAGGCTGAGGAGTGAAGTTACACTATAACTTCAAAACAGGGCAGCACGTTTACTAACAGGGACTGGCTGATGAGCCCACATTACGCCAGTCCTTTTCCAGCTTCATTGGCTGCCAGTCCAGGTCCGGGCCCGATTCAAAGTGCTGGTATTAACATTTAAAGCCCTAAACAGCTTGGGGCCAGGTTATCTGAAGGAACACCTCCTCCCGTATGTACCTGAGGTCATCCTCAGGGGTCCTTCTCCTTGAGCCCCTGCCAAAGGAAGTGAGGCAGGTGGCTACCAGGAGGAGGGCCTTCTCTGCTGTGGCACCCCGGCTGTGGAATGAGCTCCCTAAGGAGGTTTGCTTGGCACCTACATTATATGCTTTTAGACGCCAGGTGAAGACCTTTTTATTCTCCCAGTATTTTAACAGTCTATAAATATATTTTAACTTGGTGCTTTAAATTTGTAATTTTGCATTGCTGCTGTTTTTATCTGGTTGAGCTTTTATATTGTATTTTATATTATGGTTTTATACTGTTGTTTTATACTTTGAATGTTTTTAATTTTTGTGAACCGCCCAGAGAGCTCCGGCTATTGGGCGGTATAGAAATGTAATAAATAAATAAATATAAGGAATCACACTTTGCTAGGCTGCATGGGATTGAGGGGCAGGGAGGAGGGAGAGAGGGAAGTAAATGGAGGGGTGAACCCTATGCATAGATGCTGTACACCTTCCCTGGGTTATTGATGACGGTGTCAATAATACTGGCTCATGTTGAAGAAGACTCAAGAATACAGAATCCCGACAGCAGTAGCAGAGGCAGCAGCTATGCCTTGAATTTTCCACTGGGATTTGGTAAGCGGATTTCTCCGCTGTGGCACCCCGGTTGTGGAATGAGCTCCCCAGAGAGGTCCGCCTGGCGCCTACACTGTACTCCTTTCGTCGCCAGCTGAAGACCTTTTTATTCACTCAGTATTTTAACACTTAATTTTAACTTAAATTTAAATTATACTGTTTTAACTCTGTATTTTAACCTTATATCAATTTTGCTGCGTGGTTTTATCCTGGTTGTGCTTTTTATATTGTATTTTATATTTGTATTTTTAACTTGTTGGTTGTTTTATGATGATTTTAATTTTTGTGAACCGCCCAGAGAGCTTCGGCTATTGGGCGGTATAAAAATGTAATAAATAAATAAATAAATAAATAAAGTGGGATACGCAGAATGATTGAGTTTGCGTTGATACAGGAGAGGTTTAATGTTCAAATAAAGATCTAGTTCTTTGGCTTATGATGCACTAAGTAGAAAATGCTGCCTTAATGCCTATGGGAATACATGCTCATCCTTCTTTCCTTCTCTGAACTACATTCTTTCTGGTGCTGAGGGAGCACTAACACTAACAGGAAAAGAAGAAGAGTGAACTCTGAGTAAGTTCCATGAACTAAGGATGTATGCCAGGTCTCCTCAGGACCTGCCTTCCCCCATATTTTGTAGAGAAGTCATCAGTTGGCCCACCTGCTCACTTCCCAGCTCTGTTTTCACCCAGCCAGGATGAAGTGCAGCGCACAGGATCCCATCCTCTTTGTAGCCCATTGACTGGCACTTGGTGAGCATGTTAAGGGCAGCCTGGAGATGGACCAAAATGTGAGTTGAGATGAGACACACACAAACTAGAGGGAGCTCAGAATAAAATACATATTAAAAAAAAAACATTAAGCAGGAAGGGATTGGTCATATTACCCATGTGAACCACTCACTGAATACAAATTGGGGCTGACCACTGCCTTACACCAGAACTGGACCCAATGTCCCCCTACTGCTCTTAACCAATATTGTACAGTCAACAACTGAAGCGCAACTCTCCAGGTTCTGAAACAGGCTAGGAAAGACAGTCTTGCTACTTGGGGAAGAATCTTAAGAGTAAATGCTCAAACCTGCATTATTAAGATGACTTTGAACTGCTGAAAAGTTTATGCCATGGCCACAAATATAATGCCATATGTCACATATCACTCTGGTACCTGGTGCACAGATTTCCCACAAGAGCACTATCCTTTCCTGGAGGCAGCTGCCACTGGTGTGGGGAAATGCTCTGAAACAAGTGCCAGAATGGTGTAAGAGACAATGTCAACATGGCTAAAATGGCATTACATTATACCCAACCTGGGAAGACAGAAGGCGGGTGGGCACAACTCCAACAGAAGTATAATCCACTGAGTTTGCAAGACTACAGCATTAATCAGACCAATGTATGTTGAAGACATGCACTGCTTGATCAACAGATTACTGAACAGAAAAGTGATCTACGTCCCGCAGAGGATGACCAACCTTGCTGCAGCGATAGGAGACAACTGGCATGAAGAAATATAGTTCTGGAGTCTTCTCAATGGATGCTAAGATGGTAGACATGTTAATGACTGCAGCTTTCCCACAGCTCATGTCTTTCTGCTGGGATGCACAGGCAGCCTTCTTTAGTAAGGGCAAGAATGCCTAGAGAGGGCACAAAACATTGGTTCACTACCGCTGGTGCATTACCCAATACTGCAGATCTACTCGGTGGTTTGCAGGATTCTGCCATTAAAAGATTACAGACTGCAAAGTAAAATAAGAACAGCCATTTCTGTCACTGCTAGTCCTCCCTGTGGATCTGCATTTCTGCTTAACAGCATCTTTGCTGGGGGCGGGTTTCTTTTAAGAGTAAGATGCATTTCTGTTTGGAAGTAGTAATGGGATAGATACCATCACAGAGCTGAACTATTCCTGCAGAGCTTTCTCTCCTCAGCCATGATTTGAAGATGACCATTAGCAGCCCATTGGCCAAGGATTATAGGAAACCAGGCCCCGTCTTTACGGTTCCCGCACTTGCTTTCCCTCCGGGCATCTACTCAGGAAGGAATGCAAGTGCGAACTTTCCCCTCTTTAAAAGTAAAACAAAACAAAATGGAGGGGGAGGAGAGGAACAAGCCCCCCCCCCATTTTTTAAAAAAATATTATCTGTATCTCTGCGGCTGTGGAGATACAGATAATAATAATTTAAAAAATACAGTGTGGGGGGGGGAGGAACAAGGCAGCCAGAGGAGGACATGAGGAGAGGGGGCAAGGACTCAGGGTGAACCACCTCTACTCCCTCTGGCTGCCCGTTCCTCCCCCACATATATATATATATATATATATATATATATATATATATATATATACGCTTGGGTATGCAGGTATGTTTCCGTGAAGATTCCAGTGTTGCTAAGCAACCACGGCTCCAGCCCCCACTGTTACAGCCCAGCAATTCAAACACAGTGGTGGGGGGAGGGAGGGATGACGGTTGGGACTCTAAGACCCAGAGGCCAATCAGCGACCGAGCTGAGGCAGGCAGGCAAAAAACAGCAACCAAACACCCTCCCCCACCCAGCCGCATCGCGTGCTCTTTTCCCGCCCTCTTTGCACTTGAGCCGGGAGCGGCTCTCCAGCCTTCGCCTCAGTGAGCGAGCGAGCGAGCGCCTGGATGGGTGGGGCGAGTCGCCCTCTCCCACCCGCATCGCTCCCTCGCTCGGGCTGCCCTCCATCGCCCGATCACTGCATTCCGGCCTTCCTTACCACGTATCCCACACACACATAAAGACAACGGCACTCGGCCTCCGCCTGCCACCGCCTTTCGAACACACGCCGGGCTCGGGCACACGCCTCTCGCACCCTCGCTGCCTGCCGTTGGCTGGGAAGTGTGCAGGCAGACGGACACTGAGGCGGAGGAGCTTGAGAGGGAGGGGAAGAGGCGGCCTGTCATCCGCCAATGGCCCTTCTGAGAAGGGAGCGGGAGGATGACCACGGCGGGGAAGTGGTGGCTTCTGCTCCCTGAGGGAAAGCCTTTGCCCAGTCGGCCTGAGGTGGTCGTATTCTTATGTTTGCTTAGCCCATCCCTGTGGGGGGACAACACCTATCACAGGTCCTTGTGTTTTGCTTTTTTCATCTTCCCTCCCAGTCCCTTTTCCTTTTGTCGCCTGTCTGTTCTATTGGAAGTCTGAGGGCAGAGACTGCCCCATCATTTAATTTTTGTAAGTTGCTCTTGGAGCCTTTTTGCCTGTTGGGGGGGAGGGGTTAAAAATGCTGAGGAGGGAGTTAATAAAAACCAAAAGCGCCACCAAAGCCTTCTGCCACCCCTTCCCTCTACCAAGGGAGGCTGGTGGCTCCTATTTCAGTGGGGCTGTGAATCAGTTTTGGGTTTCAGACATAACTCTAAAAGAGCTCACCAAAGTGCTGAGCCCTAATTCTCCCACAGTGCAGTCATCTAGCGCATCACAGAGTGAGGTCTAACGTAAACTGACAGCCAGTGTGGTTTTGGAATTAGAGTGCTAAGCTAGGGTTGGAGAAAAGTCCACGTTCACATTCCCACCCATCCATGAAGTGCATATGGTGACCTTGGGCTGCTTGCTGTCCCTCTGCCTAATCTACCTCATAAGGTTGTTGTTGTTGGAGGGGGGGAGACAATTACACGTCTACAAAAACACATCATAGAGGCCCGTGTAATACATGGATTAAACTTAAATACTATTCTTATACCGTGCATACCTCTCATTCCAGCTGATACAAATATGCCTTTCAAATTCAAAAGAAGGTAATTTCCTATACGTTTAGCCTTTTCAATGACCATTAATAAGTCACAGGGACAGACTTTTGACAGAATCTGCCTATATCTTCCAAAACCTGTATTTAGTCACGGACAACTATATGTTGCTCTCTCAAGAGTTCGATCATTGGGCTCATTAAGTGTTGTATCTGAGAAGAACGAGATTGTTAATTGTGTTTACAATGAAATATATGAATAAATAAATAAATAAAATGTGATATTTTAATTAATATCCTTTAAAATATGCTAGAACGACATATGTTATGCTGGGTACAGCTAGTTTCTTTTTATTTTTATTATGTGTATCTGTGCAGCTGCAGAGATTTGTTTTGTTTTACTTTTACAGGCCCGGGGCCGCCCATGGTGACCAATCAGGTGGCGCCATGGGCTCCACTGCCAAAAAAGCTGGGGTCAGTGCCTGACCTTTTCAGAGCAGAGTTTCCAGGGTTTGCCCCCAGATGCCTTCGCAACGGCAGCTGCGTCATGTAGATGACGTGCCGCTACTGCAAAGCCACCCCGCGGTAAACCCTTGGTGTAGACAAGCGCCTGAAGCGCTTCCAGAGGAGGCTCTTATTCTGCAACCAGCTGCCTCATCCACCAGATTTTACAAGGGGTCCAGATGTGTTCATGCTCCATTTATAACTTTCCCATGCTTTCCTGCCAGTACTTCTGCCTTTTTTCCAAGTAGAGAAATTAATCTGCTAGGAAGAAAAGACAGAAGAGCTGCACAATGCCTTTTGATAGTTAGTGCTTGGAGCCTTCCCTCTGCAAGCTGGCTGGGTCTTATTCCCTAAAACTAAGCTGCAATCAGTGCTCAGGTTATAGGAGAAACAGGACCCCTTTAATCCACCACCCCCTGCCTTCTGATGAATAATTTTAGCTATGTTATGTCCCCCAGTTACCCTTCTATAACAATCACTAATGGTGCCATCCTATAAACATCTCTTCAGAAGTCCATTGAGTTCAGTGGGGCTTACTCTCAGGTAAGTGGATATGGGATTACAGTCTAAGGGGGGCAGCAGAAAAGGTAAGGGGGCAGGCTTCCTCTACCCACTGTAATTGGAGCACTGGCTAATGCTGTCATCCCTACTCCCTTTACTCCATCAGTGGAATTGAAACCGAGGGGTGCTCCTGAGAGAGAAGAGCTACAGAAAGAGCAGAGAGGCAGCTGCCAATATGGACCAGCTCAGGCAAATACATTGAGCCTGTTCTAAAACAGCTGTTCTAGCTGCCAGCCCATTTCCAAGCACAATTCAAAGTGCTGATGCTTGCCTTGGAAGTTCTTTATGCCTTGGGACTGGAGGTCCTGAAGGGCTGCCATTCCCTGCCTCTCCCTGCCCACATGCATGAAGATCTTCATCAAAAGTGCCTTCTCCAGGTGCCTTCTGAAGCTAGGTGGGAGGCCTTGGCAGCTACTTTCTAGGGAGGGTCTCCTTTTGCATCTTTTGTGCTCCCTTTCTTGGGAAGGTCTTTGGGGATTTTTCCATTTGCTGATTTTATTTGAATATTACTGTGGTTTTTAAATTGAATTTTCTGATTTTATTCTTAAATTGTTCCTATGTTGTAATTGCTGCACTGGGGGGATATTTTGCACTAAAAGTATGGGATGTACATATAAGAAAATAAAGGGCCTCCCAGAGAGCTTCAGCTATTGGGCGGTATAAAAATGTAATAAATCAATTAACAAATAAAGGGCAATAGGCTGATGGCGGCCTGTTGGGAACAGCTGCTTCTTCTTGGAGGCACATCTGCAACTTTTGCCTTTAAACTGACACCTCATTCAATGAGAGCAAGAGCCCTAAACTGGCATCCTCCATACAGAAAGGCTGAGTTAGGGTTATGATGTTAACTGGCTGCCTTCACTCTGGTCAGACTGCAACTCCCGTCTTTCCCAGCCATTGACTATGCTGCCTGGGAATAATGGGTGTTGCAGTCCAAAACAACTGGAGGAAACCAGGTTGGGGAAGGCTGATAGACACCAACTGAAGTGGACCAAACAACAGCAACAACAACCCACAAACCACTAGTGTCTGTGTGGAGAAACTAAAGAAAGATGGTACCAGCAACAAGCTGGTACATCACATGTTGTTAAAGTTGCCTGAACAGAGGAATTGCTCTTCTTCTTGTGCAGAAAAACCAACCTTGGTTACTAACATTGGACCAACAAGGTTTGTGTTGTAGACTTCCAACATGTCTTTAGCTGTTGCTGACTGCAGAGTACAGGGTGGCATGACGCCAGCATTGTTGATCAGCAAGTTCAGGCCAGAGCCCCCGAGGCAGGCCTCGGCTTTCTTGGCAGCTGCCTTGACGCTCTCTTCATCAGTGGTTTCTACAAAGACAGAAATGGACTTTCCTCTGAGTACAAGTTGGCTATGTTTCTATACATTGTTACAAAGAACACCCAAATTCTACTGTATCTGAAACAGGACTAGCGTGTTTTGGAGCGTCATCACACGGGAAAATCGCATTTCCTTACTATTGCTTCTCCGTCTGTGCTTTTGTCCCTCATCACTTCCTCTTTCAAAAGAGGAAGTAAACTACTTGCACATGGCCCATTCAGTGGGCCGTTTTGGTTGCGCTGCTTAGGCTGACCATATGAAAAGGAGGACAGGGCTCCTGTATCTTTAACAGTTGTATTGAAAAGGAAATTTCAGCAGGGGTAATTTGTATATATGGGCAATCTGGGGAAATTTCCTCTTCATCGCACCAGTTAAAGCTGCAGGTGCCCTGCCCTCTTTTAAATCTGGTCACTGTAGTATAGCTCCTGCAGCTTTAACTGTGGTGATGAAGAGGGAATTTCACCAGGTTCCCCATATATACAAATGACACTTGCTGAAATTCCCTTTTCTATGCAACTGTTAAAGATACAGGAGCCCTGTCCTGCTTTTCATATGGTCATCCTAGTATATGGCCATAGCTTAGGGTGACCATATGAAAAGGAGGACAGGGCTCCTGTATCTTTAACAGTTGCATAGTAAAGGGAATTCTGCAGTTGTCATTTGTACATATGGAGAACCTGGTGAAATTTCCTCTTCCTCATCACAGTTAAAGCTGCAGGAGCTATACTAGAGTGACCATTTTAAAAGAGGACAGCGCACCTACAGCTTTAAATGTTGTGATGAAGAGGAAATTTCACCAGGTTCTCCGTATATACAAATGACACCTGCAGAAATTCCCTTTTCTATGCAACTGTTAAAGATACAGGAGCCCTGTCCTCCTTTTCATATGGTCAGCCTAGCGCTGCTTCTCCACACAGCAGGAGATAGTGGCAACTTCCATCTCAAAAATAATTCGGATTTAATGGGGTCTTTTTTTGTTTCATGAAGAAGACTAGAAGGGGCGGGAGGCACCTATCTTGGTGCCCAGGCCTTATCACTGCTCAGTTGTCAGATATACCACAAATATGCTATCAGGACTTTTTTTAAATGTGCAACCATATACCAAATGCACAGCTCAAGGAAAAATAAACATTTCTGAAAGGTTATTTATTTATTTATTTATCATACTTATACCCCGCTCCTCAGCCAAAAAAAGGCTCTCGGGGCGGCTTACATTTAGCAAAAAAGACAGTCCCTGCCCTCAGGCTTACAGTCTAATAAAGACATGACACACAAGGAAAAGGAGTCAAGGAGGGAGGGAGGGAGGAGAGAGAAAGAGAGAGAGAGAGAGTCCAGCAGGAGCAGGCCCTGATGTTACTTCTGCCTGCTCCTGTCCCCTCGGTCCTTCTTCTTCCCCACAGGGCCAAGATGGCAGTTTGCCCTGTGGGGGGGGGGGAAGAGTCCAGCAGGAGCAGGCCCCGATGTTACTTCTGCCTGCTCCTGTCCCCTCGGTCCTTCTTCTTCCCCACAGGGCCAAGATGGCAGTTTGCCCTGTGGGGGGGGGGGGAAGAGTCCAGCAGGAGCAGGCCCCGATGTTACTTCTGCCTGCTCCTGTCCCCTCGGTCCTTCTTCTTCCCCACAGGGCCAAGATGGCAGTTTGCCCTGTGGGGGGGGGGGAAGAGTCCAGCAGGAGCAGGCCCCGATGTTACTTCTGCCTGCTCCTGTCCCCGTGGTCCTTCTTCATTGTTATATTGTTAGCAGACATCAAAAGCAGCTGATAACAGTTTGAAAAGTAAAGTGAGCAGTCCAGGCTCCTCTAGAACCATAGAACCTGATCAAGCAGACTCATTTCCCCCTCTACTGCTGAAGACACTCCTGACAGACTCCGCTGCTACTCTCTAGAGCTGCCTTCCCCAGCCTGGTGCCCTTGAGGTGTTTTGGACATCGATTCCAAACAGCTCCAGCCAGCTTGGCCAATGGTCTAAAATGCTGGATTCTAGTCCAAACATTTAGAAGGCAGCTCTAGAGAGAGCTCATCAGTGTTTCCAAGCTGAAGGAAATCATTCTAGGATGAGTAATGTGAAGTTGTCAATGGTATGATAAGGGCAGTGATGCCATACAATATTCATTATTATATTTTTTTCTTACCCTTCACTCCAAATAAAATTTTGTGGTAGTTCATCATGCTTCTTGAACTTAACACCCTTCTACATTAATGCTGTTCTTTTCTCAGGATCTTTTACTGCTTTGTTTAGGCTTCTAAATCATAGACTGTGATGCTAAACAACAAACAGCATATTTATTTATTTATTACATTTTTATACCACCCAATAGCCGAAGCTTTCCATAGCAAGGAAAGTGCACAGGTGTGTTGTAGCTCTGTGCACTATACATGTGAATTACAAATTGCTGTGCAGCTCCCTCATGTTGTACACCTGCAGAGCTGGTTGGGCCAGGAAGCCCACAGCACTGAGCACGAGCAAAGACAACCATGAGTTCAAAGAAGATGGTACGACGTTGACACTTTTAGCCACGTTTTAGAAAGGTTCAAATTAATCTGTTAGTGATAGTGCCAGAAATTTTCCCAAAACACATGAGCACAAAACATGAGATCATTGGAGGATAGATAGATGCCCACTTTTGATCAGAGCAAGTATGTAAAAGCACCAGAAGCAAGAGCACTTCAGTTCACTTCGCTTTCTCAGCTATCCAGAAGGTTAGAGCCAAGCATTTGGGTGACTTCTTTAGACTCTTTGACTTCAGAACTTGCAAATATTTTTACTTTTTACTTTCTGAAGTTAGGAATTTAAATATTTTCTGAGCTTGGGATTTAGAATTATTTCTGAAGAGGGTCGGAGCCAAGCAGTCAGACGATGCAGTAACGTTTCTTCAATGCTCTCAGAACTGAAGCGTTGAAATGCATCCATCTCATTAAAAGAGACAATAAAAGTGAGTAAAGGCAATTAAATATTGAAGGGGGTAGCTCCTGGAGTCGGAGGCTTGATAAATGAGGCTTTGGCAGCTCGGAAAGAGAAGCTATAAATTAGTTTTAGTTTCATCAGTAGCTGAGGCCAGAAATAAAGAAGAGGTTGCCAATCTGGAGGAAACCCAAAATTAATTAAGCCTTTACACAGAAACTTGAGAAGCTGGAAGAGCTGGCAATTATAAAGTAATAAAGCTGAAATTAAAAGTTACGAGGGAGGTGGTAAATGTCCAAACATTGGAAAAATAAATCTCAAAATATCCCAGTTTGGACCAGGCCTAAAACTCACCCCTCAGACCAAATGGCAGCGAGATTAATCAAAAAATCAGTTGAAAAAGAAACGCCTTTGAAAAATTTACAGCCTGAAGGAGACACGAAAGACTTGCAGGAAGGTTGTAAGCAGACAGGCAATATGGCGAGTGGGAGAACAAATGGGAAAGCAAACAGCTCTTGTCTAGGCACAGCTTCTGGTGTAGAGCCAAAGAAGCCAGGAGAGACAGAAGATTTGTTTTCAAAAATTGTGGAAAGGACACAGAAAAATAATGAATTTTTAATTAAGCAAATTGAAGAGAAAAATACAATTTTGAAAGTTGTGATAGTTACAGAAGTTTTGACAGGAGTTAATAAAACTATGGCTGAGATGAAAACAAATTTGGAAAACGTGAATGTTCAGATGAAGCAGTTGGAGATAAGAGTCGATGCAAACCAACAGGAGGTAATGAAACAGAACATAAAATTTGAACAATGGGAATTGAGAATGATAAGATTATCTGACAGTGACAGATGGGCTAATTTTCGTTTGTGTCATTTTCTGGAAGACAAAGGGGAGAATCTGAGGGGGGAAATTATGAGTTGGCTCAAAGAGATGGAATGAATATGACCTTGAGAGGATCCACAGAGTTGCTGCTAAAAGAACAAGAATGATGCCTAGAGACATTGTGGTGAGATTTGCAAATTATTATAAAAAAGACAAATTCATGAAGATAATCAGGCAAAAGACAACATTGATATATCAAGCAACCTCAGTACAAGTTTATAATGATCTATGCCCTTAAACGATATCATGGAGACAAAGTGTGAAGCCATGCATAGCAGTGCTTAAGGGGGCGGGGATTGCATATTCGTGGGGATATCCTGTGTTCCTGAGATTTTTTTGGAGGTGGAAGCAACATAGAATATCATCGCAGGAACAAGGGATGTCCAAACTACAGGAATTGGGATTGGGAAGAGATGAGTCAACTCTGCAAGCAGATGGAGAAGTTCCAGGGGGAAGTGGGAAATAAAGTTTGCAGTAAGGCAAACAAGCAGTAAGGCAAACATGCAGCCTAGGTGAAGAGACCACATATACAGTTGGGGTCAAGAGGTAAGCGTGTTATCTGGAAAGACCCGGCTTGCTCAGTCAACAGACACTACACAATGGGTTTCTGCTAAGGGCAGTGGCTGCAATGTTAGTCTATGAGCTTCTTGTGGAAATTTTCCCAAACATGCACACTGTATAACCAAATATGTAACTTGTTTGCCACACAGTATAAAAGTCCTGGATGAGAAGCATTTGGGGCTGCTGCTGCTCCTAAATTTGAGGAATGCAGTCTTTTTGCTGCGGAAATAAAGCCAAGGCTTTGATCTTACCCCGTGTCTATTTGTTATTTGGTTCCGGCAACTAGACACGATCCTAGAGAGAGAGAGCTCAATTTGAGGGCTCTTACCACAATTTAGCGAGCGTGCCAGGAGCCGGCTAGCCTGTTGTTCATCACGCCCCGCTCAGTTCCGAACTGACCCAGCCGGCACTAGGTGAGTTAACCTATTGGGTTCTTCTACTCCGGGTGGGACGGCTGAACTTCAACCAAGCCCACTCCATTAAAGTAGGGTAAGATCATAAATTCAGGTAAGACACCCCTCCGGGATGAGCGATTGAGCGAAATGTTGAAAGGTACACATAAGCCACGCTCTCAGGTTATTAGTAGTCCATCTTGGTGTGAGTGATTAGGCCATAAAACTGTTGAAAGGTATACATGGGCCACGCTCTCAGGTTCTAAGTGGGACGAAATGGGGGGGGGAGGTTAAAGCATCCCAATGGGGGTCCCCTTGATGTAATGTGTAAAAAAAATGGGATGCAGGGCACTTGCCTGGAACAGCAGAATTGAAGGGAAAAGCGCTTGTTTTTGTTATGTGTTGTTATGTGTTGAAAACTTGGCCACTTATTGGTTTATCTGATTAAAATGTTTTAAGAGATTTCAGATTGGTTTTAGAAGGAGAAAAAAAAAGAAGGGACCTTTGTTTAAATTTTTGCAACAGAATCCCATAGGAGTTGCTCCAAGCCCTGTTCTGAATGTTTATCCAGACCCTGCACCAGCATTTAACCCACAAGAGCCAGTTCATTTAACTATCATTATAGATTATTAAAACAGGGTCTTACAAGTTCTCAAATGTATGGGTCAAAAGATTGTTAAATTGGTCCAGAGTCAAGAATGTAGTTCAAAAACAAACAAAAAACAGAATCATCAGCCAATTTTATGGCAAGGCTTTCTTGCAGTCTTAGAATGCATGGTGGAATTGATCCAGAGGAAGATGCAAGCAGAGTGTTGGTTGTCAGTATTTTTTGTTTATCAAGTAGCTTTAGATATTAAAGAATACTTTGTGAAAGTATCAGCCAGGATGGCAGGGAAATACTGTGGCTCAGGTTTTGATTATTGCATAGCATGTTTTTTTGGTGGAAGAGAAGAGGGGGGGAAAAGTCAGAAAGACAGAAACAAACAGACTGAGGCCACAGCTAGACCTAAGGTTTATCCTGGGATCATCCAAGGTTCGCCCCTGGATGAGCACTGGATCCCCTGTGTGTCACCTAGATGAACAGGTTTGACCCCTGGACAATCCAGGGATAAACCTTGGGTCTAGCTATGGCCTAAGAGTGATATTAGGAAGAGTTTTGGCACTGGATTTGGGCGCGGCCGGGGAGGCGGCTGAGGATTTAGTAGAGCTTTTGGACATAGCAGAGGAACATGGAAACGGGGGAGAAAGACAAAATAGAGAGAAGATGGGCAGAGATGAGATGTGGGTCATTTTTTGTAAACCAGGACACTGGAAACAACAATGCTCATTGAGGCAAAGTAGAAGTGTTGGTAGATACCAGGGTGCAGCCCTGGGGAAGGCAGAATGACGGTTAGAAAGAGATTTAGTAGCAGGTTCTTATGAGAAAGAAGAGAGAGTTGAAAAGGAAAGAAAGACTGGGGAAATGCCTAATATTTGGAAATTAAAATTAAATGAGCCCTTCTTGACTTTGTACATAAAATAGCCAATATTATGAATGCCGAGTAGATACTGGCACCTCAGAAAAGAAAAGATAAAACATGTTCAATAAAATAATTTTGCCCCTCTCTGGATGCGGAGAGCGAGTAATGGGGATTGATAGAAAGCCTTCCTACACTCCTCTGAGTAAACTTGTGAGAGTAAAAATCAGCCCTCTACAATGATCACTCTTTCGTTATGATGTCTAAAGCCCTGTAAACGCTGTGTGAAGATTTGTTACCAAAACTAAATGTAAATATATAATGTCGTATTGGTAGTATTTATGTGTTTATATCTGTTACAATTTGTTAGTTTTCATGGGTGAATGTGAAGAAAATTTGCCTCCAGAAACTGCAGCAGGGGCCACCTGTGTACTGGGCAGAAGATTCTGGGCAAATAAGGCTTTTAAACTCTGTGGTCCCAGTTAAGATTACTGTCCGTGCAGATATGGTGCCCCCTAAAGTAACACAGTCGCTAATCCCAAGAAAAGCCCAAGAATGTATCAGAAAATTAATTTACGTTCTTATGCAACAAGAGATCATTGTCCCAAGTCATAACGTGGTCCCAAATCCTGCCACAATCATGTGCAGCATCCCAGTAGATGTCTGTATAGATATAGTAAATTTAAGTCCAGTTTCTTTTAGTATATTAGTGCATAAAGATTTGCAATACCTTTTTGCATTATTGATTTGTTCCAAATTCACTAAGTGAAAGAGGCCACAAAATAGCAAAACGAAAACTGCAGTGGTGTAGGGCCTAAAGTGAAGTATTTGGGACACGCGTTGTCACAGGGTACCCGAAAACTGTCATGTAAAAGAGTGCATGCTATTATGTAAATGAAGATGTCCCCTACTAAAAGTCAGGGTCGAGTTTTGCTTGGAATGTTAAGTTATTGTAGGGCATGGATCCCAAGTTTTTCAGAAATTGTAAAACCATGGTTAGAGAAAAAAAACTAAAGTATCTGTCCCAGAAGAAATTGTATGGACAAAACTTGATTCCCAAGTCTGGGAGCAAGTTAAAAGCCTCCTTGCATCAGCCCCAGCATTGGGCCTTCCTGATTATACAAAACCATTTTTATTATTGTTTGTACATGAAAAGAAAAGTGTGGCTTTTAGAGTCTTGTGCCAATATTTAGGCCCACAACGGTGACCAATTGGATACTATTCTGGACAGTTGGACAGTGTGGCACAAGGCTATGCCTCCTGCCTCCAGATCGTAGCCACAGCAGTACTGATAGTGGAGAAAGTACAGGACATTGTATTGGGTTATCCTCTTCAATTATGAATACCCCATGCAGTTGCGGTTTTACTTACTTAGAAGAACACTCAACATTTTATAAATGCCAGATATATCAAGTATGAAACTGTCTTAATACAAAGACCAAAATTGACTATTTTGAGATGTGTTAAACCTTATTACCTTGTTATCAGAGCAGGATGATGAACTGCCTCATGATTGTGAATCTCTTATCAGAAAAGTTCAAATAACTTGAGATGACTTGAGAGACATTCCTTTACCTGATTCCGGACTCACCTGGTTTGTGGATAAGTCCTCTAAGATGGTTGAGGGAACCCAGAAGACTGGTTTTGCTGTTGTTTCATTAACTAGAGTTATTGTTTCAGAGTTATTGAGCTGGTTGCTCTCACTCAAGCTTATCTCCATGCCAAAGACAGGTCCCTCACAGCAGACATGCCTCTTGGAGTGTGTCACTCTACAAGAGCACTTTGGAAAGAGCATGGCTTAATCACAGCTGCTAGAAAACTTATTATTTATGTTGCCTCTGAGCCAACTAAACTCCAATCGTGGTGGGACTTGGACCCTCCAGCAAAGAGAAAGATATAAGCTGGTATATTGACGAAAGTAGGCGATGCTGGATGAGAGATTGATGCTGCCTAAGAATCGTTGTGCAACAACATCCTTTACAGGTTATGTGGGGGTTATGGGGCGGGCATGAACAATTGCAAGAAAGTGGTTTGTCCCAAGTGTTCACCAGATAGTTAAACACATTGTACAGTTGTGCGAACAGTGCATAAAAGAAAATGCAAAAGCGTAAGTCTGAGGGAGGGCAGCCATGAGTTCAGCTCTCTTTTGAATCTGTTCAAATTGATTTTGCACACAGGGTACCACTAGATGCTAGTGATAATAGACAAGGCTGAGAGTTACATACACCACACTACCCTCAATCTGCAAGTCAAATAGAAAGAATGAATGTTACCCTAAAAAGAAGATTAATTAAGATTTGTAAGTCAACCAACCTGAGTTGGCCTACTGCCTTGCCGTTAGTACTCCTATCTATTAGGACAACTCCCAGGCAGCCTTTAAGCCTATCTTCTTATGAAATTTTGTTTGGTAGGCCCCCTCCAGTAAGAAGAGAATATGCAAGGCCCTATGTGACTCTGATGGGGGTGGGGGGATGAAGATCTAACAGCTTATGTTATCAAGTTCCAGGCGCAATACCAGAAAATCCAGAGGTACGTCGGAGACGCTCAAGTCTTACTCCTTGATGTTACTGTGCATTCTTTTCAACCCAGAGATGAAGTTTATGTAAAGAATTCCACTGCTGAGAAACCCCAAGACCAGTGCATCAGACCTCATCAGGTGCTGCTGACCACCCACACCGCCCTGAAAGTAGAAGGAAAATCAGCTTGGATACACTATACCCAATATTCCAGGGGGGAAAAAGGTCTTTCTGACGAAACTGAGGACTTCTCACCACCAAGGAACAGCACCACTAGCCCTACCCTGGACCCCCCAGATGAAGCAGGGCCAGAAAAAGAAGCAGAGGGGGAACAGGTTCTTCCCCGCAACTGTAACCAAGACTTAAGTGATTTCTCAAAATTGCATAATTTGTCTGAATGGTGGAATAAGGTCAACAATCCGAACTGTGCTGATGAAGCCTTTAATAGTTGGCCAGACTTTATGAAAGTGGGTTATTACGAACTAGCTCCAGAGTGGGAGGTGGAATATGTCCATCAAATTGATCCACTAAAGTTGAAATTTAAGAAGAAAAGTGATTGTAGATGAAATACTTGCTAACTTGTCTTTGTATCTCCCAGACTACCCTGATAGTGTGAGCACGTCCAATTCCAGGGAAATAGTGGGGAAATTCCCCAAAGGAACTTACTATTCCAGAAATCCTTGTACTGTGAATTAGCAACTTTTTGGAAGCCCCAGAGTTTAAGAAGTCATGAAAAAGTTCCAGGGCATATTTGTGGCTGGCATTTACCTGCTAGCGATATGCCTGTGTCTAACTGCCCCTATCAGATGGCCTGCAGCTTTCAAAGCAATGAAAAATGAAAGATTCGTGGCGCGTTCCAGTGTTCCCTGTAAAGGGAGGTCTCTGTATTATGCAAAAAGAAAAGAAGGAAAGCAGTATAAATGTAAGATCTTCTGTTTGCCATGAAATCTGGAGCACACAAATTATAGCACCCCAAGAAGGAACTTAGAATTGTGAGAATTACATTGCTGTACTTTAGGATTGATGCATTACCAGCAAAATCTTAGTGCCTGGGAAAAAGAATAGAATAAATCTGAAAATCAGTCTGAGCAGTATTATTTTAGTTACAATGATTGCTCAGCTTCATAGAACCCATGATTTTTATGGTGGGTATGTAGGCAATATGCTTATAAAGTTTTCCCAGCGAATTGGACTGGTTGTTGTTATCTAAGTACTTTACTTCCACCGATGTAGGTGATGCCTTTGCCCTCCAAATGTGTCAAAAGAAGCATTGATACATCTTTAGAAGTTATTGCACAAGGGTCAGGACAATCTTGGCTTCCCAATTTGAGTGGCCTAAAAAGAGCTTTTATGATGTTTATGATTGTTATAATGCTTGTGCTTTGTTGCTTTGCACCATGTATAGTACCTATGGTTCAGAAACTAATTTCCAGTGCTGTTACATCTCATGCTTATATGATAGTCTCCACATCAGAAGATGACAAATAAGCAAAATTAAGAGAATGGTCTGAAAGAGGCAAAGCCTGTGTGGAAACCTCACAATAAGTGACCCTATCAGTAAGGAATTACTGAAGTGTAAAAAGGGAGGAATTATATAAATAATAGTTAACTAATAGTTAGCTGTTCTCTATCAGAAGACAAGCAGTAAGGCAAACATGCAGCCTAGGTGAAGAGACCACGTATACAGTTGGGGTCAAGAGGTAAGCGCGTTATCTGGAAAGACCCGGCTTGCTCAGTCAACAGACACTACACAATGGGTTTCTGCTAAGGGCAGTGGCTGCAATGTTAGTCTATGAGCTTCTTGTGGAAATTTTCCCAAACATGCACACTGTATAACCAAATATGTAACTTGTTTGCCACACAGTATAAAAGTCCTGGATGAGAAGCATTTGGGGCTGCTGCTGCTCCTAAATTTGAGGAATGTAGTCTTTTCGCTGCGGAAATAAAGCCAAGGCTTTGATCTTACCCCGTGTCTATTTGTTATTTGGACGATCCTAGCGAGAGAGAGCTCAATTTGAGGGCTCTTACCACACCCAATAACACCAGTGGTGGTAATGAGGAACTTTCCCGAAAATTAAAAAAAAGAGTTGGTAAAGCAATTAAAAGAGGGGAAATTGATTAAAATAAGAGACTGGATTGAGAAAATGAAAAGTAGGGAAGAAATAAAAGGGAAATTAAAAGAGAAAACTATATCATGTTTCAACTGTATTCAATTGGAACAATGGACAAAGAAATGTTAATTGTTGTAACATATTTTAGTAGTTGTAGCATGTTTTAGTTTAGCATTAAACTGCAAATAGTAAGCAGGATGATACGGAGTCATAACAATGTTAACATCTCACGTTGTTATCTCAGTAGCTACATTTTAGTGCCAGCTTTGTCAGTTAAAATTCTTTGGGTCATTCTTATAGTTTTCTTTCACTGCCGATAATGTTGTTACAGAAAAGTCTTCTAATGATCATAGAGCCACCAAGTTTAGCTTTTCTTGTTTTTTGTAATTTTAGGTAAAACATCCAATAGGTTTCAGTTTCCATTTTAGTCTGTGGTGACATTCGCCTGTTTGGGCTTTGCTTGGTTGCCCGTCTGCAGCATGTCTGGAATCTAATCAGTGAATGTCCTGAAGTTAAACAAGACCAAATTAGCAGACATCCAAGGGCCATGTTAGCAACTTAGAGAGAACACCCGTGCTGCCTTGGGCTATTTGCTAGGTGACAGGGCGGCACTCCCTCAGAGCTCTGAAAGAGTGAATCACCCTTGAATACAGGCTCCTACAGCTGGCTACAATTAGGGAACCTTTTAAATGGAAAAGCTAAGAAAGGGAGAACACTGCACCCACCCTGCCTTCTTGGACAAAATGGGTCCCTGTCCAGTCCTCTTTCCCACTCAGTCTTTCCTTCCTCCTGTACCCCAAACTTTTACTTATTTTACTTACTGGTGCTCTTCCTATGAGAACAAAGCCATTTTTTATTTTTTGGTAATGCCTTGAGGACTTGCCAGGATCCTGGGTAGATCTCAGGAGCAACCAGAGTGCTTTAATATCTGCTGCTTCCCCCGTGGAGGCCCCTGACGTCCAGAGCACTTGCACAATTCCATTGACATGGCAGTTAGACCCAACATGTCAGTTCCAGCCTATTAGTATCGAATTGCAGGCTTCAAGGGCATCCTTATCCACATGGCACCGCTTCCTAGGCTCATAACACCCTTTGCAATCTCCCCTCTCTACAATGCTGTTTTGTTGGAAGCCACCGATGGAATTACCTTGTTTCTTTTCTGATATGAAAGTGTGAGGAACATGCCCTTGACTGAGGCCAAACTGCATGGGTAGGAAGTGGCAGCTAAGATTTCTGCCTGGTCCAAAACATGAACTATGTCACATCCACCAAACCTTTGAGGGGAGCAGCATATTTAGTTGCCATTCCCTGGAGGGTCTAAGACATATTGGCCACTTTAGAGGGAGGATTGGGAGACTTGCACTCAGCCTCATCTCTCCGCACCCCCAGGCACATCTGGTTTAATGGATGACTTCCTGGTATGATCAAACCAAGGGTTTGATTCTGGTTTGTGGCAAAGCAAAATATGGTTTGGAAGCAGGGGCATGAGGGGACAAGACAGCATGTGAGCACAGGGCTTGTTCCAGAATTCCCAAATCATGGTCTGGAGGATTGTCTTGATGCAGGAGTCGCAAACACAATGGGGAGGACGTGCCATGGCTGAAAACAAGGGGAGGAGGGAGAACAAAGAGGTGGTGCCTACCCAGTTGCAGAATGGCCAGATTGGGATGCTTGGATGCCAGAATCTTCAAGTCCTGCAAGAAGAATACAATTGTACAATGCCTTAAAAACTCTCAGAAGTGCTTCCCATTCGTTATATTGTAATCCTTATGTCACACTTGTGAGGAGGCAGATCAGTAACATTATCCCCATTTTGCAGACAGCCTCCTGGCCTCTCCGCTCGGTGCACCAGCCTGCACCAGTCTTTGTCCTCAGAGCTGAAAATCCCTTTAAGAATAAAAGGGCAAAATAGCTACCAATTTCTTTGGACTGGTGCTAGAAGCCTCCCTCTCTCTGGAGCAGCTCAGGAAAGCTTTTGTCCTGGGGATCTTTTGCAGGGAAATGCTTCTGTCAGAGTCAATGGAAGTGTCCCGGCTCACCTTTGCTCTGGCCCCTTCTGGGTCACGGCAGGTTGCGAACACCACTTTGGGTGGGTTTGGTTTCTTAAGGAAACACTTCACAAGCTCCAGTCCAATGCCTCGGTTGCATCCTGTCACAAGAACACTGCAGCTCTGACCCCCTGCCATTTTCTCTTGAAGCTGCTGCTGCTGCTGCTTTCTCCTCCAGTCTGCCGTCTCTTGTGAAGAAAGTTCTGTCTCACTCACTCCTTTTCACGCCTCCCTCCTTTTTTACTAGTAGCACAGGAATAGCAGATCCTGTTTTGTAAGCTGCAGCCGCTCCTACTAGAAAACAATAAGGGAGGAGCCGCTTGAAAATTGGCCTTGCAAGCGCAACAAATCCTGCCTAGGAGCAAAACAAAGATCTCAGTGTGATCTTCATGTCATTTCATGAGCCATGCAGGGCGTGCCTGGGCCTTTCCCTCTCTATTAATGTGTCCCTTGGCCCGGCTCATCAAGCATTGCACACAGTGCAAGAGCCACGTGAGTGAATAAAAGCTAATGCATATAGCCAGGGGTGCCCAACATGTGCTAGATGTGGAGTGTTCCCAGCACCCACACGAACCTCCTCCCCAAGGCCCTTCCCCGTCCCCCAGGTGGTTGAAGCGGATGAGGTTGAGCATCAGCTCAGCGGCAGTTGTGTATAAAGCTCTACGCACCAGGGCTCGTGGTTTGGTTTGAGGCCTTCTGTTCCCGAAGTCATGAGACCATTAGAGGAGCTGGGCTGGATCAGAGCCAAACCAAACCTCCCTCTAGTCCTGCATCGCGTCCCCAGCTGCTGTCATCCCCTGAGACAGTCACACAGAGGACATGCAGCCAACAGAGGGCACCTCTTCTCAGGTATCTGGTCCTGGCCCTGAAATGCAACCGAAAGATACCGATCTGTTTCGGGTCAATCCGGACCTCCCCTGATCCACTCCAGAAATTGATCTGGAGCGAGATCCGGAGGTCAGGATTGATATTCGGCGCCCATTTGGGGGGCCCTTCCCCATTTACTGGCCTCCGCAGCAAAGGCAGGTAACTGGGGAAAGAGATAAAAATGGGTGCCGAATAAGCCGCCTCCCCCCTTACCTGGGTCCCAGCTGCAGGCACTGTTGAACTGAAACGGATTATCTGGATCCATTCCAATCTGAGTTCAGGCCATTTGGGAAGAATATCAGCCTTCGTCACCCTTCTTTGGGACAGAGGGACCATGTTACTTCTCCATCTCTCAGTGGCTTTTGATACCATTGACCACAGTTTCCACCTAGAATGCCTCTATTTTCATAGTGGTTCAGCACTCATTTGCAGGGTAGCTGAGCAATCATTGTAACTAAAGTGATACTGCTCAGACTGCTTTTCAGATTTATTCTATTCTTTTTCTCAGGTACTAAGATTTTGCTGGTAATGCATCAATCTTAATCTTAAAATACAGCAGTGTAATTCTCACAATTCTAAGTTCTTTCTTGCGGGGCTATAACTTGTGTGCTCTAGATTTCATGGCAAACAGAAGATCTCACATTTATACTGCTTTGAAAGCTACCGTGCCCCAAATCTCCTGAGGACCACTCACAATTAAATATTAAATAACATTGCTCAGCTTCATAGAACCCAGGATTTTTATGGTGGGTATGTAGGCAATATGCTTATAATGTTTTGCCAGCGAATTGGACTAGTTCTTGTTATCTAACTACTTTACTTCCACTGATGTAGGCGATGTCTTTGCCATTCAGATATATCAAAAGAAGCATTGATACATCTTTAGAAGTTATTGCACAAAGGTCAGGACAATCTTGGCTTCCCAATTTGAGTAGACTAAAAAGAGCTTTTATGATTTTTGTGATTGTTATTATGCTTGTGCTTTGTTGCTTTGCACCATGTATAGTACCTATGGTTCAGAAATTATTTTCCAGTGCTGTTACATCTCATGCTTATATGATAGTCTCCATATCAGAAGATGACAAATATCAGAAACTAAGAGAATAGTCTGAAAGAAGCCAAGCCTGTGTGGAAACTTCGCAATGTGACCCTGTCAGTAAGGAATTACTGACGGGTCAAAAGGGAGGACTGATATAAATAATAGCTAACTAACAGTTAGCTGGTAAGGCAAACATGCAGCCTAAGTGAAGAGTCAAGCTGAGGTCAAGAGGTAAGCGTGTTATCTAGAAAGACCCAGCTCAGTCAACAGACAAAACACAATGAGTTTCTGCTAAGAGTAGTATTTGCAATGCTATGAGTTTCTTGTAGAAATATACCCAAGCATAACACTGT
Source organism: Elgaria multicarinata webbii (assembly GCF_023053635.1). Lineage (NCBI taxonomy): Eukaryota > Metazoa > Chordata > Lepidosauria > Squamata > Anguidae > Elgaria > Elgaria multicarinata. The sequence goes on along the minus strand of NC_086184.1, from coordinate 33,877,861 downwards.
ATGACCTAATACATAACTTGTTTGCAATACAGTATAAAAGTCCTGGATGAGAAACATTCAGGACTGCTGCTGCTATTCTTAAATTTGAAGCAGGCAGTCTTTTCGCTGCGGAAATAAAGCCAAGGCTTTGATCTTACCCCGTGTCTATTTGTTTTTTGGTTCCGGCGGCTAGACATGATCCTAGAGAGAGAGCTCAGTTTGAGGGCTCTTACCACAACAATGACTGTGTGTGCCCCGTGACATTTTAAACCGGCAAAGAATGTAACATTATCAGGGACACTATACGACGTTATAAACGATGGTGTAGATCTCCCCCAAGTGCGTCTTTCACCCCAGAGGGGTTCCCAGAAAGAAAGCAGGCAGACCAAGGCTGTGCTTGTTGCTGTTGTTGTTCATGAAGTTGTTGTTTGTGGTGGTGGTTGTGAATCCAACCTGGGAATTTGTAAGGTCTGACATTGGGAAGTATAAGTAACATAGGACAACAATTTTGTGTGCTCTGCATTCAGTCAGGAAGATGGCGATGAACTAGGCAGAACCCACATCTTCTCTGTTGGGCTGACTAGGAGGCAACCATGAAGTGAGCCTGATATGTACATTTTAGTTGATTTCCTATGATCCCCTTCGTCCATTTTTCCTTCTCAGATCCTCCACTTCCCTACTTTGAATAGAATAGACCCTTTACTCCCAGGTAGAAAGCTGCCTCAATGGAAGTGAAGAGAGCACTCTTAGAGGGGAACTATTCAGATCAAACTCCTCTTTGCCCAGGCATATGGCGGCACATCCTAATTACCCACATGTTTAGTTTTTAATGCTTTATGTGTGTATGTTCTGTGTTTTAGAGTTTTAAATTTTGTATACTTGTTTTTACCTCAATTTTAGAATTTCTGTAAACCGCCCAGAGAGCCCTGGCTATGGGAGCGGTATATAAGTTTAATAAATAAATAAATAAACCACATGGTTGTGCCTCTCCATCCATGTAATGCAGCACATAACAATCATGCCAAAAAGCAGAAAGCACAAACACACACACCCCTGGGGTAAGCAACACGATTTCCCCTTAATGTAAAGACGTCCTGTGTCAGGGCCTCCAATGACTCAGCAACATATGCCTGCTAGTTTGACTCAGTAGAGACTGAATGTTGATATGTTTGATTTGTAGCAGTGTGTTTGCTTCAGGTGATATGCAATTTATTCATTATAGGGAGGGGAGATCTTCCATAACCCTCACAAATCTGCCAGCCAGATAATGCTTCAATTACCCTCTCTGCCAGCTGCATGACTTCTAGGTAAGCACTCCGTATGGGCAACCTACTCATGAGTAGACAAGAGCTACTTTTGTGGGTAGGAACTCTGCATTCACAAAGACATTTCCAGGCTGAGGAGAAGGAAGAGAGACAGCCTCTGTCTGGAAAGGACTGCCTCCTCCTGCCCACTCTGAGGGAGGGAAGGAAACGGACGGGGAACAATGCCTGGGATGCAACCCAAAGAATGCATCAGAAAGGACATCGGTGTGCACTTTCGGTAACAGAAGCCAGCAAGCTGATTTGGACACATTTAAAAGACTAGGCCACAAAGTGTCCTGAGAGCAGATCGCTGCGCAGCCCAGCTCTGTTTATTGACCCAGCAGGCATCGGGGAGCTGCTAGACGGCCACCATCCAAGCCTCGTCCGGTCACCAAGGGACAACATTTCCTTCCCAGTCAAGAAAAGACCCGGTGTCTTTCTCAGTGACTCTGGAAAGCACTTTCAAAATCCCGCTGGTGCTCTCCTTCACCGTAGTCGGGACCTAGACAATTGAGAGAGAAGATGAATTAGAACATGCCGCAGGGTTTGTCTGGTGCAGGCCCAGAACACCCTGTGGGCCCGATTCAATGCACTCTCAAAACCCTTGGAAGCATTTTCAATGCTTTCATAGCAGGAGACCAGATCAGGCTATGTCCCTCATTGTTAACATCCCAAAAAAGAAAAAAACGGCAGCTCACATTTTCTACCCAACTCTTGGAATGTCCTAAATATGCAGTGACAAATGGAGCTAAAATGGGCTCATTGCCTTGAATCAGAATTGCAGGAGGAGCAATCAATTGAAAATCAGTCTACATAAGACAGAATTTCTGGCAGTGGTGGGAACATTTTAATACAGGGAAGTATTTTTACTGCTCACCAGTAGAATGTTTTCTCTCTTTAGGAATTGCATTTTCATAATGTAACTTGGTAACATCATGAAGATATACAAAGCACTGCAAACTGGGCAACTGGAATAGATACAATTCTGCACAAATCTAAAATCAAATATAATTAACTTTTCTATATGTATTTCCCTAGGAAACATATTTATACACACAAATATTTCTGTGCGTGCACACACACACACACACACATCTTCAGGCATGTGTGTGTGTGTGTGTGTGTATCTCACCATCCTAGACTTTTAACTTGCTATTTTAACTTTTAACTGCTTGTTAAACCAAGACTTTTAACTGCTTGGTTTTATTCTGATTGTACTTTTATATTGTGGTTTAAATTTTATATCTAGGTTGTATTTTATGGTTTTAATTTTTGCAAACCACCCAGAGAACTTCAGCTCTTGAGCAGTATAGAAATGCTGTAAATGACTAAATAAAAATATGACCCATTCATATATATATTTAAAAAAAAACCAACCCAAAATAATATAAGGGAAGTACACTGTTGATTCCCATCCCCCAATAAAATATTTAAGCTCAGCTGATTTTGGCTATTGGAAAAACTTTTGAAATATTAATGCAACATGTAAAATTAACAATTAACTTTTTACAAAGTTTTGCATTAAAAATGCATGAAATAGAGAAGCTTCTCCGCTCCAGGGATTTCTGGATGAGGCAGATTATCTTGATCCATTTCAATCTGGCATCAGGCCTGGTTATCGGACAGAGACTGCTTTGGTTGCCTTGGTAGAAGATCTACGCTGGGAACAGGACAGGACAGTGTGTCCCTGTTGGTTCTGCTGGAACTCTTAGGGGCTTTCAGTCCCATCAGCCAAGGAATCGTTCTGGGGCGTCTCTGTGATGGGACTAGGAGGCACTGTTATAGGGTGGCTCCAGACCTTCTTGGAGTGGCAAGCTCAGAAGGTGATGCTGGGACATTCCTATCCGATACCATGGCGTGCAGGTCCCTCAGAATCCCATCATATCTATTGAATATATAGATGAAACAACTGGGAGAGATGTGCAGAGTTTTTGGATTGGTTGGAACTGGAAACAAAGCTGGGAATATTCGAAGGGCTTTTTACGAGGACATGATGCAGCCGTCCATTGCCATAGCATCAGGTTTTTAATGCGATAATGCACATATTTGCATTTGCGATTCACCACGACTTTTGGATCACGTCCAAGTTTGCACCACATTATGGTTATGTGTCGTTGGGGGAGTTAAAGCGCATTTTGACATGTGGGCAGAGTTTTGAGGGCAGGACAAAGTGATTGGCTGATTTCCCGCCTTCCCACCTATTGCATCCTCCTCTGGCTGCCTCGTTCCTTCCCGCCGTTTTCATGTTGAATGAAGATGGAGCTTTTAAAATGAAACCAAAGAGGGGTGAACAGGCAGCGAGAGGGAGGAGCCGTGTACAGTCCTCCGCTCGCATCCTCGTCTGCTGCCTCGTTCCTTTCCCCACTTGCTTTTCCTCTTCTATGAATCTGTGGAGCCCTGCAGATAAAATTTATAGCTTGTCCTCTCTGAAGGTGCACAACTATATGAATATGTCTTAAGAGAAGAAAAAAAATTTTTTTTTGGTGTTTTTGTTTTGTGTTTTTTTTGGTTTTTCTTTCTCCCCCCCCCCCTTAGAGCCCTGCCCTTGACTTCCCCTGTCCAACTCCTGTTAGCTCCCCCTGTTCACTCGCTTTGATCACTTGCTCTCTGAGAACTGGCTTCCTTTTCTAGCTTCTAGTTCAGCTGGGGCCAGCTGCTCTTCTCTGCTTCTGCTCAGCTCCAAGTCAGGAAGAAGAAAGAGGTCACTGGGTGGCCAACAACAGTCAACAATCAGGCCACTGATTGCTGAGAACAATCAGCAATCAGGCCACTTCCCCTTAATTAATATCAGCTCCGCATAATGTTTATAAAGAGCCCACAGGGATTTGGGAATATTCCCTTCGACACCAGCCTTCCCCATTACAGTAGATAAAAATGTTCTATTTCAGAAAATAAAATATCTTCAACTCACCCACCCCACGAAAAGTACTACTTATATTAGCAGACTTCTACCTAGGGATGGCCAAATTCACCCTCCACCATCTCCCGTGTTGCTTGACGGATCCCCGCCAGCTGCCCGACCCTGTTCGAGCTGCCAGATGGTCCACAGGCAGTGGGCGAGTGGCACGCAGCAGCATCCCGCTGCTTCCCAAGCCGCCATTTAGCATAAGATGGTGGGTTGGCTATTTACAAAAATTGACATTTTGCACAACATAGCAGCCGTAAACAGCACCATTTACACCTGCAGTGTTCCATAAATGACGCTATTTACCGCTGCCCTTTTGCATTTGGGCACTTACCAGGCACGTCCCCATGGCAGTTTTCACCCAGCCAGGATGGATGGCAAGGGAAAGAATCCCAAATTGCTTGTACTCCAAGGACTGGCATCTAGTTAACATGTTCCCTGCAGTCTGAGGGGAAGACAGGCCATGAGTAGAGGGTGCATGGTTGGTTGGTTTATTTAAAACATTTCTTGGCTGCCTTTCAGGGCAGGGGCCTTCACAATAAAATACATACAATATTAAAAGCAATAAAATATATAAAAAATAAAAACAATAAAACATATTTCCAATAAAATTAAAACAATAAAACCAGCAGGAACAACAATAGCAGCAATAAAAGTATACATCATGGGAAGGCCATGGGAAAATAAAATATTTTTAAGGCCTTCTTAAAAGCCTGCAAAGATGGTGCATGGCAGACCTGCAATGGCAGTTTGTTCCAGAGGCGTGTGTGTGTGTGTGTGTGTGTGCATGTAAAAGTGATGTCCCAAACAGAGACTCCTCAAAGCCAAGAGGCACACAGGGTCCAGCTGCCTTTCTCATTACAGAAAAAGTCTGAACATGACTGCCCCAAGGGCTCTGCGTGCAGGAGGTCCCAAGCTGAATCGCTCCCATTTCACAGGTCTGTATTAGCAGGGCTGGGGAAAGCTTTCTCTGCCTGAGACCGACGAGGTCTCAGAACAGGCAAGGCTGGTCACAGTCCTGAAGGAGTCAGATGGGCCAGAAAGTGGCTCCTTGTGGCAAGGCCACGTGTTGCCCAGGACCGGTTCACGATCAGACTGGAAAAGTCCTCTTGCAACTGGAAACGGTTGTGAGAATCGGGCTCTGGGATCAGTGAATGCCACGAGGATGAACGGACTGCTCAGTGTTCTATCTGTACACAGGTTGTGTAGAAGAGGTCATTCTTTCATGGAATAAGGTATTTATTATTTATCATTAACATTTAAATACTTAAATTTATATATTTAAAAGGTCATCAAAGTGGTGCACAACAATTTAAAACAAACAAAATCGTAACACCATAAAAAGCAAGAATGTAGTAAAACACTAAAACAGCTACTACAAGGGATGATGGCAATTTTAGGCCAAAACGTCTGGAGTTCCACAAGCTGCCTGCCCCTGGAAGTCCCTTCAAAGGGAGACTGTCTCATTTTCTCATTAATAACGTTTTGGAAGCTGGTAATAACCTTCCTTTTTAGGAAGGCATTAACAATATAAGAAAAGCATTTAATTTAGCATTCTGTTCACCCAGTGGCCCAGGGAAAACCCACAAGCGGGACAGGAGCACAACAGCACCCTCCTGCCCATGTTCCCCAGTAACTGGTGTACATAGGGCACACTGCCGCTGGTAATGGAGCTAATATAAATCTATCAGGACTAGTAGCCATTGAGAGACATGAATCATTCCACACCACACATAATTTCATGCACCTCTATCAGGTCTCCCCATACTTGTCTATTGGCTAAGCTAAACAGTTCCAGTTGTTGTAACCTTTCCTCATAGGGGAGTTGCTCCATCCTCTTGACCACTTTTCTGGATTTTTTCTTACTCTACAATCTCCTTTTTTAAGTGTGGTGACCAGAACTGTACACATTATGATATATACTAAGATCTTGACAGGTTTTATTTTTCTTTGATTCCTTTTCTAAGCATGGCTAATACGGAATTTACGCTTTTCACAGCTGCTGCACACTGGGTTGATGTTTTAGCATGCAGTGGGGAAGGGGGGGGAATCACAACTTTACATATAAGTTTATGGGATCTGAACTAAATCATCAAAATACAGGTGTACAAAATTAGGTGGTGTGGAAAAATTAATGAAAGACAAGCCTATCCATCAGCACCAGTCCTGATGGCTCTGTGATGACTCTATTTTGTACAACCTGCAGAGAGTAGAGGAAGGAACTAGAGGATCAGCTATCCTTGACTTGATACTGACCAATAGGGGTGACTTAGTGGATAAAAGTGACAGTTACGGGAACTCTGGGGGAAAGTGACCACGTCATACTTGAACTTTTGATTTTAAGGAAGGAAAAGCTGAATGTAGCCATACACGTATTCTGGATTTTAGGAAAGCTGGATTTTAATAAACTCCAAACTATGATAAGTAAGGTCCCATTGGCAAGTGACCCTAATGAGAAAAGGAGTCCAAGATGGGTGGGAGCTTTTTAAAAAAGGAAATCTAAAGGCAAACCAATGTGGCTCCACAAAAAGTTTGGAGATGTGCTGAAATCAAACAAAAAAGGATCCAGGTAGGAAGTGGAGATAAGGCCAGGCTACAAAAGAAGAGAATAGACAGGTAGCACAGAAGTGCCGAAATGGTGTCATGAAGGCTAAAGCTGAGAATGAGATGAGATTAGCGAGGGATGCTAAAAGCAACAAAAAAAACTTTTCTTCAGGTATGTGCACAGTAAAAGACAGAGGAAAAAAATGGTGGTTCAGCTGCTTAATGAGGAAGGCAAATTGATAACAGATGACAATATAGCAATTGAAGGATATAACTTGTTCAAAAAGAACAGAAGAAATAGAAAGGGAGGTGGAGTTGCACTATATGTTAAAAATACCTATCCCTGCACAGAAATACAGGCGGATGAGATTGGGAGCCCCGTCGAGAGCGTCTGGATTAAAATAAATGGGGCTAGGAATAAAAAGAATATGATAATCGGAGTCTACTACCGACCACCCAATCAAGGAGAAGACGAGGATGAAACTTTTGAGAAACAAATTACCAGTGTTTCAAGGAAGTGTGATGTAGTAGTGATGGGGGACTTCAATTACCCTGATATCTGTTGGGAGACCATTACTGCCAAAAGCGGCCCTTCCAAGAAATTCCTGACATGTATGGGTGATAACTTTCTCCTACAGAAAGTGGTGGAAGGAACTAGAGGATCGGCAATCCTTGACTTGTTATTGACCAATAGGGATGACTTAGTGGATAAAGTGGCAGTTACGGGAACTCTGGGGGAAAGTGACCACGTCATACTTGAATTCTTGATTATGAAGGAGACAAAAGTCGAGCGTAGCCATACACGTACTCTGGATTTTAGGAAAGCTGATTTTAATAAACTCAGAACTATAATAAGTAAGGTCCCGTGGAAAATGAGCTTAATGAGAAAAGGAGTGCAGGATGGGTGGGAGTATCTAAAAAATGAAATTTTAAAGGCACAGTTACAAACAATTCCAACAAGGAGAAAAGATAGAAGACAACAGAGGAAACCAATGTGGCTCCACAAAAAGCTTATTGATGAACTGAAAACAAAAAGGGATACATATAGGAAGTGGAAGGAAGGCCAGGCTACAAAAGAAGAGTACAGACAAGTGGCGCAGAAGTGCCGAAATGGCATCAGGAAGGCTAAAGCTGTGAATGAGCTGAGATTAGCGAGGGATGCTAAAAGCAATAAAAAGGCTTTCTTCAGATACGTGAGTAGTAAAAGACAGAGGAAAGAAATGGTGGTTCAACTGCTTAATGAGGATGGCAAATTGATAACAGATGACAAAGAAAAGGCTGAAGTGCTCAATTCCTACTTTGCCTCGGTCTTCTCCCAAAAGCGGGTCTATGACCCCCCTGGAAAAAGTGAAGCAGAAGTTGAGGGGGCAGGATTGCAGTTTGAGATTGATAAACAAATGGTCAAAGAACACCTGATTTCCTTGAATGAGTTCAAATCTCCAGGGCCCGATGAACTGCATCCAAGAGTAATGAAGGAGCTAGCGGAAGAACTCTCAGAACCTTTGTCTATTATCTTTGCAAAATCATGGAAGACGGGTGAGGTGCCGGATAACTGGAGGAGGGCTAACGTTGTCCCTATCTTCAAAAAGGGCAAAAAGGAGGAACCTGGGAACTACAGACCAGTCAGTCTGACATCCATCCCTGGGAAAATTCTGGAGCAGATTATAAAGAAGTCAATCTGTAAACACCTTGAAATCAATGCAGTGATTACTAGAAGCCAACATGGATTTGTCAGGAACAAATCCTGTCAGACTAATTTGATCTCATTTTTTGATAGGATAACCTCCCTTGTGGACTGTGGGAATGCTGTGGACGTCATATATCTTGACTTCAGCAAAGCTTTTGACAAAGTACCACATGACATTCTGATTAACAAACTAGCTAAAAGTGGGCTAGATGGAACAACTATTAGGTGGATCCACAGTTGGCTACAGAATCGGACTCAAAGAGTATTTATCAATGGAACCTTCTCAAACTGGGGAGAGGCAACGAGTGGGGTGCCGCAGGGCTCAGTCCTGGGCCCAGTGCTCTTCAACATTTTTATTAATGATTTGGACAAGGAGGTGCAGGGAACGCTGATCAAATTTGCAGATGACACAAAATTGGGTGGGATAGCTAATACCCTGGAAGACAGAAACAAACTTCAAAGTGATCTTGATAGGCTGGAGTGCTGGGCTGAAAACAACAGAATGAAATTTAATAGGGATAAATGCCAAGTTCTACATTTAGGGAATAGAAACCAAATGCACAGTTACAAGATGGGGGACACTTGGCTCAGCAATACTACAAACGAGAAAGATCTTGGAATTGTTGTAGATCACAAGCTGAATATGAGCCAACAGTGCGATATGGCTGCAAGAAAGGCAAATGCTATTTTGGGCTGCATTAATAGAAGTATAGCTTCCAAATCACGTGAGGTACTGGTTCCTCTCTATTCGGCCCTGGTTAGGCCTCATCTAGAGTATTGCGTCCAGTTCTGGGCTCCACAATTCAAGAAGGACGCAGACAAGCTGGAGCGTGTTCAGAAGAGGGCAACCAGGATGATCAGAGGTCTAGAAACAAAGCCCTATGAAGAGAGACTGAAAGAACTGGGCATGTTTAGCCTGGAGAAGAGAAGATTGAGGGGAGACATGATAGCACTCTTCAAATACTTCAAAGGTTGTCACACAGAGGAGGGCCAGGATCTCTTCTCGATCCTCCCAGAGTGCAGGACACGGAATAACGGACTCAAGTTAAAGGAAGCCAGATTCCGGCTGGACATCAGGAAAAACTTCCTGACTGTTAGAGCAGTGCGACAGTGGAATCAGCTACCTAGGGAGGTTGTGGGCTCTCCCACACTAGAGGCATTCAAGAGGCAGCTGGACAACCATCTGTCAGGGATGCTTTAGGGTGGATTCCTGCATTGAGCACGGGGTTGGACTCGATGGCCTTGTAGGCCCCTTCCAACTCTGCTATTCTATGATTCTATGTTTCTATGATTCTATGACAAAGAATAGGCTGAATTGCTCAATTCCTACTTTGCCTCAGTCTTCTCCCAAAAGCGGGTCTATGAACCCCCTGGAAAACGTGAAGTAAAAACTGAAGGGGAAGGATTGAAACTTGAGATTGATAAACAAATGTTCAAGGAACACCCAATTTCTTTGAATAAGTTCAAATTTCCAGGGCCTGATGAACTGCATCCTAGAGTAATAAAGGAGCTGGTAGGAGAACCCTCAAAACAACTGTCTATTATCTTTGTGAAATCATGAAAGGCAGGTGAAGTGAAAGACCACTGAATAGTAGGGTTGGAAGGGGCCTATAAGGCCATCAAGTCCAACCCCCTGCTCAATGCAGGAATCCACCTTAAAGCATCCCTAACAATTGTTGTCCAGCTGCCTCTTGAATGCCTAGTGTGGGAGAACCCACAACCTTCCAAGGTAACTGGTTCCATTGTCAAACTGCTCTAATAGTCAGGAAGTTTTTCCTGATGTCCAGCCAGAATCTGGCTTCCTCTAACTTGAGCCCATTATTCCATGTCCTGCACTCTGGGAGGATTGAGAAGAGGTCCTGGCCCTCCTCTGTATGACAACCTTTGAAGCATTTGAAGAGTCTCCCCTCAATCTTCTCTCATCCAGGCTAAACATGACCAGTTCTTTCTGTCTTCATAGGGCTTTGTTTCCAGACCCCTGATCATCCTTGTTGCCCTCTTCTGAACACACTCCAGCTTGTCTGCATCCTTCTTGAAGTGTGGTGCCCAGAACTGGACGCAATACTCAAGATGAGGCCTAACCAGGGCTGAATGGAGTGGTACCAGAACCTCACGCGATTTGGAAGCTATACTTCTATTAATGCATCCTAAAATAGCTTTTGCTTTTTTTGCAGCCACATCACACTGTTGGCTCATATTCAGCTTGTGATCTACAACAATTCCAAGATCCTTCTCGTTTGTAGTATTGCTGAGCCAAGTCTCCCCCATCTTGTAACTGCATTTGGTTTCTATTTCCTAGATGGAGAACTTGGCATTTATCCCTATTAAATTTCATTCTGTTATTTTCAGCCCAGCACTCCAGCCTACCAAGATCACTTTGAAGTTTATTTCTGTCTTCCAGGGTATTAGCTATCCCACCCAATTTTGTGTCATCTGCAAATTTGATAAGTGTCCCCTGCACCTCCTCGTCCAAATCATAGTGGAGAAATGTAATTCTCAAGAGCCAAGGCCTGTGATTGGGAGAGTTTTACGCCTAGAGTCACTGAGGAGACACCAATCTCTGCTCTTCCCAGGGTGACCAAACGCCCGGATTTGGCCGGACATGTCAGGAAATCCCGCCCCCAAATGAGAGCGGGGGGGGGGAGATTTAAAAAAAAAACCAAATGCCCAGGAAAATCGCGGTCCTGGGGCCTGCGTCACTCAGGGGGGAGGAGCTGGGAGAGAACGGGCCTTGCAGCCCCAGCCCTTCAGCGACGCCCTCCCCTTCTCCTTTGGGCTGACGCACGCGCTCCAGCACAGAGGAGAAGGCCAGCATCGCTGGGTGAGAGAGCTGGGAGACCTGTTCTCCGAGAACGGGCCTTGCAGCCCCCGCCCCCACCCCCCAGCGATGCCCTGGAGTTGGAGCCGGGGCTGGAGCTGGAGCAGGGGCTGGAGCTGCCGGGCTGAGGCCAAAGCTGGGGCTGCATCTGAAGTTGGGGCTGGAGTTGGAGCTGGGGCGGGGCTGGAGCTGGAGCTGCCGGGCTGGGGCCAGGGCTGGGGCTGCAGCTGAAGTTGGAGCCAGGGCTGGAGTTGCAGCCAGGGCGAGGCTGGAGCTGGAGATGGAGCTGCCAGGCTGGAGCCGGGGCTGGAGTTGAAGCCAGGGCGGGGCTGGAGCTGGAGCTGCCGGGCTGGGGCTGCAGCTGAAGTTGGAGCCGGGGCAGGGCTGGAGCTGGAGCTGCCAGAGCTGGGGCTGGAGCCGGGGCTGGGGCTGGAGTTGGAGAGCTGGAGCCAGGGCTGGAGTTGGAGCTAGAGCCGGGGCCAGGGCTGGGGCTGGAGCTGAAGTTGGAGCTGGAGCGGGAGCCGGGGCTGGAGCTGGAGCCGGGGCTGGAGTTGGAGCCGGGGCGAGGCTGGAGCGATGTGTTTTGCTGGGCTGCTAGCCCCTGCTGCTTGGCTGCCCCTGTTCTCCTCTTTTCCCTGGAATTAGAAGCTGTGGAATATTGTTGTCGCATAGGTAAGATACGTTTAATTTTACCTTCTATTAAAAACAAAAACAATGTTCTTATAACTGACTGAGAGGGCAAAAAAGGGTAAATTTAAAAAAGGAAGACAGAAAATTGGTTGATTTTCGGGACATGCCCAGACTTGCTCTCTGTTCCAGCCAGCATTTCTTCAGCTGCCATAGGCACTCATGAGGCTTGAATTTTGGGGGGGCCATACCAGCTTGCTTGCTTGAGTCATCGCAGCCCACCTTGTCCAGCAACTCCCTCCCAGCCACAGCATTAAAAGTTGCTCAACTATATAAAGTGTGTGTGTGTGTGTATTTTGGTCAGGCATGTTTCTCTGCACTTCTGGGAATTCTGCTCTTGTATGTGGGGGTGGGGTTATTAAAGTAATTGAAGTCCAAATGAAATGCCTCTAGCTGCAACCTATCGTGGAGGGGGGTAGATTGGATTTAATCTCTGGCTGCATTGATGAAATAAATTGTCACTGACTTTCTATACATTCTTTGGGTACTGGTTTTGATGAATTAATTGGGTGAGTGTGTGCTTGGAGTGGGCTTGCCTTGGGTGTATTTTAAAACAATTATTAGTGGGCGAGCATGTTGGTGTGTGTAGATTTGTATTTTACTTTTTAGCCCCGGTTGTGTGTGTATGTATGTTTCTCGTTTGTTTGGTTTTAGCCTTAGTGCATGTGTGAGATGCTGCTGCTCACAATGCTTTGGGAGAGTATATGGGTGTGTTGTATTCTTAATGGTGTTTTTTGTTTGTTTGTTTAGTTTGCCTTGGGTGTGTGTATGCCTGTGTGGATTTATTATGTTGATGAATGTTATTTTTCCTTGTGTGGGTTGCTGTGGTTTATTATTATTTTGCCTTTCATGAGTGTGGGCTGGATTTTTATTGTGCTCCTCCTGACCCCCAGTTAAGTGTGTGTGTGTGTGTGTGTGTGTGTGTGTGTGTGTGTGTGTGTAGGTTTGTTTGTTTGTTTTTAATTGTCTTAGGGAGGGTGGGTTTGGAATTGCCATAAAATGATACCTCAGTAAAGTTTTCCATTGTATTTCGTTGTAACTGAATGGGAATATCTGAAAGTTGTTTTAAGAGCATCTGGAATGATGGGGCAGTTGCCTCAGTAAAATCAGTATAATATATTGGAGATATCTGGTTTAAGTAGTATTCATGTCAGCATACTAGTTGCTTTTAATCTGCAGCTGCCATACACATTTGTCTAACCAATAGCAAGAAGATGAAGACAATGGTGTATGAAAAATCCCATGAAAAAGAACAATTGGTTGTATCCAATGTTAGTCTTAGACCCATTGACATGAATGGAATTTAGACTCTGAATACAACCCATGGTTTTGAAGATCAGCTTGTTTGTCTTTTGGCATGATTTGAAAGACAATCGCTCTACACTGCAAGCATGGGCTACTCGTTCAGCTATACTAAGTCTCCTCTGTCGCCATCTGTACTTATCTTGGCGTGTTCACTTTTTATTCTCAATTATCTGTGAACAAACTGTTGTTGTGGCATGGCAGCTAATGTCTCAAATGTTGTACCAGAATTGTTCTGTCCTAGTGAGATAATTATGTGAGTGCATAGCATGATTTGGCCTGACTTCCTTGAGTGTGTCTGGACCTCCTAGGCTCTGAAAGCATCTTTCTGGAGAGCACCAGTTGGTGGCATGAGCCACAAGGCCAGGTTCTGTGAGTGCATGGTTGCCCTTGACAGGAGGGGCTTGCACTTGCAAGGTGAACAGATGTGAAGAGGCTGCAATCCTGTATTCATTTATCTGGAAGTAAGCTTTATTGAAATCAGTGGGACTTGTTTCTGGGTGGGCATGCCTGCTTAGGGGCTGTTCATGTTGTTGGGCACACCCCCTTGGGGGTTGGACAAGTTGGTGGACACGCCCCTTTGGGGCGGCCATGTTGTCCTCCTTTTTGGTTTCCAAAATATGGTCAGCCTATCATTGACCAGCTTATCACAGTACTTTCCATAAAGAACTAAAATGCTGACAAGTGCAGTCTACCAATCTCGAGTTTCCTGTCACATTAACTCTAGACTGTTCCCCTAGTCAGAATTAACTGACTAGTTAATTCGCAATCTGCCTTGAGTTTAGGACTTCCTCTGTATAGGAGTGCATTAACAATGCAATCCTATATGGGCCTACTCCAATGTAAGTCCCATTGATGATAATTCTATATACACGTATGGTTCCCCCCCATTTTCCCCATGTATTTTCTGTTTTGTTTGTTGACATTTGCAATAAAAAAAGTTTTATTTTTTTTAAAATTTAAGTCCCATTGAATTCAATGGGGCCTACTTCCAAGTAAGTGAGTGTAGGATTGCAGCTTAATTAGGGCGTGTTGCTATTTTGGACACTAAGTAGTTATTCCATCTATCAAGTAAATGCAGTACTTTAACATGGTGGAGATGAGCACGGATCTCACCTACCTTGCTGCAACGGTAAGAGATGACTTGGGAGAGCCACCATCCAGACATTTCTTCCATAGAGGAGAAGTCACTGGAGATATTGATGATGGCCGCCTTACTGCAGCTCAGCCCTTTCTTGGGGCTTGCCTGGGCAGCGACCTTCAGCAAGGGCAGGAAAGCCTTGGGGAAAACCACAAGTGGTACACATTACATGGGGAAAACTTTGCCCAGCCGGGTGTCCCTCCTGCAGGTGCCATGGAGACCATCCCCCAGCAAAACCCATTTCTCAGAGCATAAAAGGAACCAAGGGAGGACAGCAAAGGGCTATATTGAGGGGGTGAGGAGAAGATACAGACTGGGTTCGGACATCACCATAATCCATGTCCCTGGATGAAACAGTGCTGTGCTGAGGTGGGAGGACTGCAGCAGGGCAGCAGTGGGGGGGGGGGGGCAGAGGGAGGACTCGGATTATGCCCGGCAGCTTCATAAACCATGCGCAATAGCTGGTGTCCTTGACATACACATAGTTTAGCTTCTTGTGTGTTCTCCTCTGCCTGTTTTTGGTGATTACCAGATACAGGATACTTAGTTCATAAAAATATTTTTATAACTCCTTTCTCATTTCAGGGTGCATTTTTTCTTTAAACACACACACACCTCATTTTAGTAAATAACGCTACATTTCCCTTGGGAATTCAGAAGAGACTGACACCCCCTACCCAATGGGAACATGCCGTGAAAGAGGAGCCCAAAGTTTCCCAGGATTCCTGCAACCTTGGTAGAAGCCATTGGTTGGTGGCTGCAATGAAATACTCCGCTTCGAGGAGCCATGGACACTCCCTCCCTCATTACCTCCTGGTAATTTTAGCCCCTTCAGCCCACACTCTTCTTCGTAAGTAATGCATAGGGGTGTGTGGGGGTGTGGGCTCATTGTTTCCTCAACCTGATTCACTTCCACATCAACTCACCCTGTGTCTGCTCATATCCGCAGAGCCCCGTTCTGGGTTACGCTTCTTCACACTGAGGCTTTTTCTGGGGCTTCTGCTTCCAGATTATCTTCCAGGTAAGACCAGCCCTTTGCAAGCTTCTCCCACCTCCACCCACCCTTTTCTCCCATTTATCTGCAGGATCTATATGCTTAATTAAGAACAGCACCATCTAGTAGCTGTATATGTATAATGACACATCCTCTTTTCATGTAAAGTCACTGCAGATCTTTTTGTTAGCTCATTATTTCCATTTCAAATTAAGCCACAGAAATGCTTGAAAAACACAGGAGAGGTGCAAACTTCTGTGAGTAACCCACCTTAATCGCAGGATAAATGCATCATGTGGGGAAGCCCTCTGTCACACTATAATGTGGCAGAATGGTAGAAATTGAGCTACTGTGTACATACTAGCTAAAGGCTTAGGGGAGGGGAAAGGAGTGACCAACCCTATTCTCCAACTCAACTACAGCTGAAACCTTTGAACTCAATTTGAGCCACTAACAACCAAGCCAGTCCGTCTCTCACTCTGTGAAAACCTTGGTCATGCTACATATTTTCCCCAGTGAGATCAGATTCCCAAGTCTTTGGATCTGGAATCCAGGATCTGCCTTCCATGAGAGAAAGGGACTTTTCACAAGATGAAGCATTCTGCTCACAAAGGGTACCTCTGCTATGTTTTGGGGGATCCCCACACAAAGGGTACCTCTGCTCAGGTTTTGGGGATTCCCACACACACATTGAACAGCTCACCCCATTCTGCATGGTCTTCTGTCCCCGTCTTCGCAGATTCTCACCTGACTGACTTGCAAGGTTCCAATGGTGTTAGTGTGATACAGAGAAGCCATTTGCTCTGGTGTTTCATTGGCCAGACAGGTGAATTTGACCAAAATGCCAGCATTGTTGATTAGCACCGTCAGCCCATTTCCTTTGACATGTTCCTTAACTCTCTGCACAGCAGCCTCTATGCTCTTCAGATCTCTGATATCTATTTGGAGAAAACGGAAAGCAATGAGCAGGTTTGGCCTAGTAACTCAAGAAGTCCCTTGGATCGAGGAGGTTCTGCCTGGTCCCAATGAAGCCAGGCATAAGACAAGATGTGCATCAGGGACCAATTGCAGAAGTCATGGAGGAGGGGCAGCTCTGGGATGATGATGATGATGATGATAATAACAATAATAACCCAAACCATGTAGGGCTTTAAACCAACACTTTGTACTTCGCCCGGAAACTAATTGGCAGCCAGTGAAGAGAATTTAAAACTGGTGTAATGTGGTCATCCCTAGGTGTACCAATACACACACTAGCATGCATGTGGAGAGGGCTAGCCCTCCTCTCCTTTCAGCCCTCGCGCTACAACAGTTCCTGGGCCACAGCTCCCCAATTGAGTGAGTCGGTTATTTGGGTCTTGGGGAGGAGAGAGCCAGAGACAGCCCACTGCTCTTTGCCTATGAGCACTGATCATCTGTGGGCGTAGAGGGTATGTGTGGGGGAGTAGTGGGTGGTGACCAGTGAGAGAGAAAACACTGGAGAAGGGGGGGGCGTCAGAAGATTCCAGTTCTAAGGCCTGAAATGACTTCTAAAAGAGATTGTAATATTGGGGTGCTTCCAGGCAAAGCTCACAGAATTTTACTGGGGTGTTTCCAGATGTCATTTTCCAGTCACAATCCTCCCATGTTTTCCTACTACTACTTCCATCTTTTCTCTTACCACAGAAAACCTGTTAAGGTTTAAAAACTGCTTACTTAAAAATATGGAAACAGACAATATATATCTTCTATATAAATAAAAATTTAAATGTTCGTTTGTTCCTAATCTAAAATCTCCGAAAGTTCTCCACCGATTGCTTTGAAATTTTGACACAACGTTGCATTCGAATACGCGCGTGTTTTTATGTAACTATATTATATATGGGGACAAAAGTGTGTCTTAGAATCGAAGAAATAGGGTATATAAAAGCCCAGAGGCCTCCTCCAAGCCACTTATGCAAATAGGAGAGAAGTCATTGTGACATCACCAACCAGTAGGCCAATCCACTGCCTCTGCCTTCTCTCTGTTTTTAGACAGAAGCTGAAATCGCTGATGCATTTCATGGTAAAACATGAAGTGTTTGGGTCTGTGCGCTGCTGGATGTACTCAGTGGAACGGCAAAAGGGAGGATTGCCACACACACATATACTAATCTGGCTCTATAACAAAATCACTTCAAACGTAATCGACGATGTAATATGCGCTGAAATACCCGTTGCCGACGTCGATAAGGATTTGCATGAAGTTGTAACGAAAAATATGATACATGGACCTTGCAGTACACTGAATCCATATTCACCATGCATGATAGACGGAAAATGCTCTAAGCGATATCCTCGAGCATTAGTATCCAACACAGTTACAGGAAACGATGGATATCCTTTATACAGAAGAAGATCAGTAGACGATGGTGGTAAATTAGCAACCATACAAATGCGAAACGGTTACATCGAAGTAGATAACAGGTGGGTTGTTCCATATTCGCCTTTGCTATCAATAACATACAAAGCGCACATAAACGTGGAATACTGTAACTCCGTTAAATCGATCAAATACATTTGTAAGTACGTGAATAAAGGCAGCGACATGGCAGTTTTTGGCGTGCAACCAGAAAGAAGTGATAGGAATGCGGCCATACATATCGATGAAATCACACAGTATCAGGCTGGAAGATACATAAGCAGCAATGAATCTGTATGGGAATTCTTTCATTTCCCATACATGAACGAAGTCCAGCTGTTGTTCACTTAGCAGTACATCTAGAAAATGGACAACGTGTTTATTTCACAGCTGCAAATGTGCAACAAATAGCCCTGAATCCACTGGCTACAACATTAACTGCTTTCTTCACCTTATGTCAAAATGACGCGTTGCAAAAATTTTCACGACGCAATTCTACATCGAACAAAGCAGGAGCAGATTGATTCGGTGATGGCATTCCCAATTGATTGAGAACTTTGTTCGCGATTTCTAAGCACAAATCTTCAATCATTATCAACGGCCACATTAACCAACAGCATGCGAAGAAAGCAGCATTCATCTTGATTGGGATGCACGGTGTACAGTCTGCCTATCGTAGTTTCTTTGAATATGCCAGGTTGTCCGTCGACTCGTTCTCCTCGTTTGCGTCGTTCAAATGTTTCTCTGCTTGCATTCCATGTGTAATACGTAGGCACTTCCGAATACAGCAGTGTTTTTGCAAACGCGTCATTTTGACATAAGGTGAAGAAAGCAGTGAATGTGGATTCAGTGTACTGCAAGGTCCATGTATCATATTTTTCGTTACAACTTCATGCAAATCCTTATCGACGTCGGCAACGGGTATTTCAGCGCATATTACATCGTCGATTACGTTTGAAGTGATTTTGTTATAGAGCCAGATTAGTATATGTGCGTGTGGCAATCCTCTCTTTTGCCGTTCCACTGAGTACATCCAGCAGCGCACAGACCCAAACACTTCATGTTTTACCATGAAATGCATCAGCGATTTCAGCTTCTGTCTAAAAACAGAGAGAAGGCAGAGGCAGTGGATTGGCCTACTGGTTGGTGATGTCACAATGACTTTTCTCCTATTTGCATAAGTGGCTTGGAGGAGGCCTCTGGGCTTTTATATACCCTATTTCTTCGATTCTTTTTTTTTTGTTAATATGTTTTTATTTTCTACATTAATTAAACATACAACATTACAGTAATAAAAGAAACATCAAACATCTGCTGCATACATATTGAATAAACGTTGAGTACATATATGTTGAATAGTTATTACCTATAAATTTTCATACTACAACATAATCATTCTTAACACAAAAGTGCACCCCCCACCTCGGGATCTATTCCTGATTCCAAAATCTTATCGTTTCTTCTACTGGCGGTTTCCCACTTCCCTTAGTAAACACAAATATTAGGAACTGTTTCCACTATTTCTTTGATTCTAAGACACACTTTTGTCCCCATATATAATATAGTTACATAAAAACACATGTGTATTCGAATGCAACATTGTGTCAAAATTTCAAAGCAATCGGTGAAGAACTTTTGGAGATTTTAGATTAGGAACAAACGAACATTTACATTTTTATTTATATAGATTATTATTATCATCGCACTGGCCATTTGGACACGGGGGATGATCCCAGATGGAGGTAAGTCCAGGATCACTCCCCCTCCCTCCCTCTACACTGGCCAATGTTGGTGCAGATGGGCCACATCGGGGATATTATTCCATAATTGGGGGGGACAGCTCTTAGAAAGCCTTGTACCTTGTTGCCACCCTCAGAGGAGTACTTTAGATGCTGAACATAGTGTATGGGTAGGTTCATGACTGGAGAGGCACTCCATCAGGTATTACATCCCCCAAATAGTAAGGCGTTATAGATTAAACCAGCATCTTGAATCAGCCTGGGAAATATACAGGCAGGCAGCCAGTGCTAGTGGTCCAGAATTGGTCTTGCACGTTCAGACCTCCTACTCAGTTATCAATCTGGGTGCTGCATTTTTCATAAGCTGCAGCTTCCAAACCGTTTTCAAAGGCAGCCCCATGTAGTGTGCTTTGTAGTAATCTAACTTGAAGGTTCACAGAGCATAGACAACTGAAGCCAGGTTATCCCTGTCCAGATAGGGGTGTAGCTGAGCCACCAACCGAAGTTGGAAGAAGGCACTCCATGCCACCGAGGCTGCCTGAGCCTCAATTGACAGAGATGGTTCTAGGAGAACCCCCAAGCTATGAAACTGCTTCTTCAGAGAGAGTGCAACCCCATCTAGAACAAGTTGTACAGCAGAACCACCCACTAACAGCATCTCAGTGTTCTCTGGATTGAGTCTCAGCTTATTAGCGCTCATCAAGTCCATTGTTGCGGCCAGGTACCGGTTCAGCATATCCACAGCCTCACCTGTGTCATCAGCATACTGATGGCAATGCACTCCAAAACTCCGAATGACTGCACCCAATGGTTTCATGTAGCTGTTAAATAGCATGGGGAACAAAATCAACCCCTGCAGGACTCAATGCTGGAGAATCCATAGGGCCAAATGATATACCCCAAACACCACTTTCTGGAGCTGACCCTCCAAGTAGGAGCAGAAACATTGCAATGCTGGACCTCCAAAAGGCCTTTGACAAAGTCCCTCACCAAAGACTACTGAGCAAACTTAGCAGTCATGGAAAAAAAGGTCCTCTTATGGATCAGTTACTGGGTTAAAGAACAGAAAGCAGACAGTGGGAATAAATGGTAAAGTCTCTTAATGAAGGGAAGTAAATAGTGGGGTCCCCACAGGGACCAGAGCCTTTCAACTTGTTCAAAAACGATCTGGAATTAGGAGTGAGCAGTGAAGTGGCCAAATTTATTGATGACACCAAATTATTTAAAACTAGTGAATGGTAAGCTCCCTGGGCCGTTTCTCTTCCAGCCGAACTGGCCGGTGAGCACTTGGCATTGCACGTGTCTGAGCCCTCTGGAAAGTGCACAATTCCCACGGCATGCCATTAGCCTGCCAAGGGAATTACACACTTAAACTCTGGATGGGGGGTTGGATAAATTCCTGGAAGAAAAGGCTATCAATGGCTACTAGTTCTGATGGCTATGTGCTACTTCCAATATCAGAGGCAATAAGCTTGCATACACTAGTTGCTGTTGCTCCCATGTCCTGCTTGTGGGTTCCCAGTCTTCAGCTTGGTTAGCCACTGTGTGAACAGAATGATGGATGATGGATCCTTGGCCCGATGCAGCGTGGCTCTTTTTATGTTCTTATCTCCCACTACCAACTCAGACAGTTATTCCAGAAGGATACCATGGGGAATCAACAAGGGCACACTCCCCCACTTTCTCCATAGGTCACTAGACAGGGCAACTTAACCTGCTTTCATGCAAAAACCCATCTGAAATGAATCCAGATTGTCTGGCACTGATTTGCAGCCACCCACTCAGGGACCTTGCCCAGGAACTTGAACATTTGCCACTGGCCTATAATTATTGAGATTTTCCAGGTCTAGGGAGGATTTCTTCAGGAGTAGCCTCGCCACCACCTCTTGCAGGTGGCCCAGGACCACTCTCTCTCATAAGGAAGCCTTAATCACCACCCCGGCCTGACTGGCTGTTTCCTCTGTGCTGGTTTTGATAAGAACCCAATATGGAAGTGGATGCACAAACCTGTCTAAGCACCTTGTCAATGTCCTCGAGCAGTATCAGATGGGACTCATTTGGGAAGGCAGTCACAGGGCAGGCACCAGCTGGGCGCAACCCTAGTAGGGTGAGATTGGCATGAGCCAGCCCTCTCCTGTGATGCCAACAATGAAATGATAAGCATTGAAGACAGAAGATGAAGAATTCTGAAGGGAAACATGTTAAAATTTGACATCCAACAGCATTACCAAGTCTTATTGGGATTAAGACAAACACATACCCAACTGCAGCACTACCAGGTTTGGATGAAGCAAAGCCAAATTCTTTAACTCCTAGAAAGATAAACAGAAAAGAGCTTCGGCAGAGCTTTTCATTTTTTTATATACAACAAGTAACGAGACCCAATTGAGAATACTGCAGGAGTGGTTAAAATTTGAAAGCAATGGTGCCCAGGCCAAGAGGCAAAAGATGTCCTCGACAGTTCATCCATGCCCGCTTATAATTCCACTGACTGTGGAGCAATTGCCCCTCCCAAAGCTCCTGTTTTTTGGTCCTTTCCACTTAGATTTGATTTTCCACCTTGGTCAGTTTTGGAAAAATCCTGTCTGGAGCCTCTTTCCAAATGGATGGCATTAGGTTCTTAGCATATTAAGGTGGAAAGAGCTCTTCCACAATCTTAGCAATTAGAGATGTGTGGCATATAACATCACACCAATTACAGTTTGATCCATTTTCTCATGCTAAACTGACTACATGGGGAAAGCCAGATTTAAAAATAGGAAAGAAAATGTTTTTGTGGAAGACTTGGACAGACAGTATGATTTTTACCCTGGATCAATTACTGGGAGCAGATGATGAGTTTTTGTTATTTTCAGCTTTGTGTGATTAATTTAAATTACCTGCCATAGCTGAATGGCAGTATTTTCAACTGTAACAATGGTTAGAATCTAGACTCAGCCCTCTGTCTTTTACTGCTTCAAAATCACCTTTGCTATTGGAAGCACTTTTTGAGGCTGAATGGGTAAATCAACCCACGATTCATGTTTATAAAAACTTATTATCGATTTCCGGTTTGAGATGGCAGCATAGTCAGATCATTCCTGCTCTGCTCCCATTATTTTTTGACTGCCTTGTTATCTAACTTTTTGCATGGATTCTGTTTTGCTTGCTTTTACTTTCTGCTTAATTACTTGTATTTTGTGGGAGGTTTGAGGATGGCTCCACCAAAAACTAAAAAAGCCCTAGGAACGCCACCCTCACCTCCGGACCCTCCAGCTGCAAAGTCTGCCAAGACTTCTCGGACAGATAATAAAGAAGAAGATTTGAGTGTTTTGATGAAAAATATTACAGTTGTCTCAGCAGTCGGCATGGCTGGATTAGCTTGATCAACTCCAGGCAATCTTGGATTCTATTGTTACTTTACAGGGGACTGTGGATTCAGTGTATATCCGTTTCAAGCAAATGGAGTCTAAATTTAGCAAGCTGGAGGATCGGGTGATTGCTCATGCAACGGCAACTACTGTACCGCATAGTGCGCTGTCTGCCAGGATCACCCAACTGGAAAATGGTTCATCTGCGCATCCTTAGCGTTCCTGAACAGCCTTGACAGACACGTCTAGCAGATTTTATGAATAAATTTATCTACACAGAGTCGTGAAGGCGCTTGCGTGCGCCTGCAGGGCGCCCCGAAACTCCTTGTGTAGAACCTGCCCTGGTGGGTTTGGTTTGGTTTGTTTCGAATTCGCTCTTGGACACGCACAAATTATGAGGCTGCAGCCGCTGTGCCTTTTCCCCCCCTTTTGCAAGCTTTTATACATGTGGAGTGTGTCTGCAAGATGGGGAGGGGGGAAATAAGGCAGCGTGGGGGGGCGTTGGGAAGGGGGGGACGCTTTATTGCTGCTTGCTGGAAGATTCAAAACAAAAGCAACCCCCCAGACACACACACACACACACACACACACACCCCTTCCGTTTATGTATGGATTGACTGGATTTCAGGTTTTCACAGAGCAGCCTCTAACCTCCAGCGCTCACCACATCAATGGAAGTCGCAGCCAGAATTGCAGGTGTTTCAAACCACCTGCGTTAGTCAGATGTAGCTGAGCGAAAAAATCAAAAGCCAACAGTCACTAGCACCTGTTCAGACGAGAGCTGCAGCTTCCTGGCTCAGGAGACACACACGCGCACACACACATAGACTGGCGGAAGATGGGCGGGGGGGACAGGATCGGAGCACGCAATTTTAAAATATCAGAAGCATCAAGTGGGAGAGGAATGAGCTGCCTTTTAAAAAAATCCACACGGAAAGGGAGGGGGGAACACAGAGGGAGGGTGTTGGCTCCAGATCCACTTTTACGATGGCCCGCTCCTAGGCAGGATCTACACAAGGAGTTTCTGGGCGCCCTGCAGGCGCATGCAAGCGCCTTCAGGACACCTTCACGAATCTGTGTAGATCCGCGTGAGCTGCTTGCACTGCCTGAGGATTTTTAGCAGGATACTGAAAGAGCTTAGCATGTGCCAGGTGGTCCTAAACGTGGACCCAGAGATGGACCTGTTATTAGGAATATTATTACATTATTTCTTTTATGTACAGCTTGGCAGAAAGGCGATCTGCATTGGGGTCCAGATAAAACAAAAATAATAGCCTACCCTGATTATTCAAAGGCTGTGTTTGATCAAAGAAGGAAGTTTACCAAGGCAAGGTTCTTATCTAAAGATCTGGGGTTAAAATACTATTTGCAATTTCTGGCCATCATGTGTATCAATCATGATGGTCAAATCAACAAGTTCTGTATTCCCAAATCAGCAGAATCATTCTTAATTGGGCTTAAATACCAAAAATACCAGCTTGCTTCTCTCTCTCTCTCTCTCTCTCTCTCTCTCTCTCTCTCTCTCTCTCCCTCTCTCCCTCTCTCCCTCTCCCTCCCTCTCCCCTTTCTTCATTCTTCTCTGTGTTCCTCCTGTATTTAGTCTTTTGCTGATAAGAGCTTCCGGGCATTGTGCCAGTTGCCATATCTACAATACCACTGTTTCAGCTCTTCTCTTCATCTTCTTTTCCCGTTCTTTTTTATGCTTCCCTTCTCTCTCCCTCCTTTATTTTTCTTTTTAATACTTTTTTTTAAAAAAAATTCAACATATCCTTAATTATCTTCAAACCATTGGTGAATATTTTCCTTAACCACTTTATAATCTTTTTTAAAAATATATAATTTCTTTTTTCTTGTTCCTGTTGCTATTTACTATGCAATGAATACACACATTTATTAATCCTTTTGTTAATTATATGCAAAATACTTAGCATAAGTTTTAACACCAATGGTTTGGATAAATTATTATTATGATTTGTTCTTTAATTACTGGTTTGTTTCTGGTTCTCTCCCCCCACCCTTCCAAGGCAGCCTGCTAACACTTTAATAATACTAGCTTCTTCTGATTGTATATTCACTAATTTAATCCTGGGGTAGGGCAGGATGAGGTGGTGCACCGTGGCCTCAAATGGAAGGCACGACTTTTGAGTGTTCGTTTTAGGATGGTTTTTCATTGTTTTTGGTTTTGTTGGTCTTTTCAGAGTTTATTTTTTCTATTATGATTTGGGAGAAACAAATTTCAGATTACTGCTGAATTGACTGGATATTTTGATATCAATGAGGGTACTGTGAGTTCTTGTGCCATGGAATGGGAGGCCAGCAAAGCCTTTATCTGGGGCTGAATCATTGCTTATGCTGCATTCAAAAAAAGACATAGGACAGCACAACAGGTGCTTTTAGATTATTTGAAATCTTTTATAATCCAGTTTGCTAGTTCCCCATCAGTACAACTGTACCAGGACTTACAAAAAGTTAAATGTGAACTAAATAAACTTTTCTCTCAACAAGCAGAATTTGCCTTAACTTGTTAGAGACAGGTATGCTGGGAAAATGGGGAATGTCTTGGTAAATTTTTGGCATGAAGCACCTTGTGAAATTCCCTCCTTAAGGGAAGTCCTGGTACAGTTGTACTGATGGGGAACTAGCAAACTGGATTATAAAAGATTTCAAATAATCTAAAAGCACCTGTTGTGCTGTCCTATGTCTTTTTTTGGCCTAGGAGCTTCCGAATAGGCATAAGGTGAATCCTCCAGATCCTCCTTGGGGGCAGGGGGAGAAGGACGGAGGGGGGATTGCCACAGAAACATTCCTCAGGAGAAGTCACATGCTCACTGCCACAGCCACTCCTCCTAGTCAGATGAGAGGAATGGTAATAAACAGGGCAATGGTTCCTTGCCTTCCAGGCTCCTGTACTACATGAAAAGGGGGAAAGGAAGGCGGGTGGGGTGGCTTCTACAACTCAGATCTTCCTAGGTCATCAGCCCATCTAGGAATCAGAACATTGTCATTTGAATTCAAATGGCCAAATTCAACCCTTTGAGTCCTGATTGAACTTGGCCATTTGAAATCAAATTTTCTTGGTGTTCCTGTGAGAATTCAGCTTGGTAAACAGAATATTTGGGTTCAGCATATTTAAATTCAGGGGGAACATATCTTTACCAGCTTTTCACCCCAAATGTCTCCTACTTCATTATTATTATTATTATTATTATTATTAATTGCATTTTTGTACCGCCCAATAGCCGAAGCTCCCTGGGTGGTTCACAAAAACTAAAACAATTCGAAGTGTAAAACAAACAGTATAAAACATGATATAAAATACACATTAAAACAAATTAAAACATACCATACATGATTAAAACATCCTGAAAACATTCTAAAATTTCACTGGATAGGCCTGCCGGAATAGATCAGTCTTTATTGCTTTTTTAAATTCTAAAAGACTGTCAAGTTGACGAATCTCCTCCGGCAGGCCATTCCACAGTCTGGGAGCAGCAGAAGAGAAGGTCCTCTGGGTAACAGTTGTTAATCTAGTTTTTGCTAGCAGAAGTGGATTCATCCCAGAGGACCTGAGTGTGCGGGGCGGATTGTACGGGAGAAGGCGATCCCACATGTAGCCTGGACCCAAACCATGTAGGGCTTTAAAGGTAATAACCAACACTTTGTACTTTGCCTGGAAACTAATCGGCAGCCAGTGAAGAGATTTTAAAACTGCTGTAATGTGGTCACCCCTAGATGTACCAGTGACCAGCCTGGCTGCGATATTTTGGACTAATTGAAGTTTCCGGACTAGGCACAGAGGTAGCCCCATGTAGAGCGCATTACAGAAGTCGAGCCTCGAAGTTACCAGTGCGTGCACTATCGTTTTTAGGTCTTCCAACTCTAGGAAGGGGCGCAGCTGGCGTATCAGCTGAAGCTGATAGTAGGCACTCCTGGCCGTCGCATCTATCTGGGCTGTCATTTGGAGTGATGGATCCAGAAGCACCCCCAAGCTGCTTATAATGAGGCACTTTTCTGAAAAATAGCACCAGTCTACTTACAGCATCTGGTGAAGTGGCAATTACCCAATGCTAATTTATTAAAATATCTGGAAAACTGAAACAGTCTACATGTGTGCTACACTTAACCCTTAAATTTGTAAACCAAAGGTTAAAGATAATACTGACCCTGTTCAGAAAACACCTTAAGCCACGGTTTTAACCAGGAAAAACCAGGAAAAAAGCTGTGGTTTAAGGTGTCTCCTGAACAGGGCCACTATGATATTAGTCCAAATCTTGCATCAGGCCTCTGACTGTCCAGTTCCAATCATGGGCATTGGCCATCCTTCGCCTTCCAGGGGAGGCAGGACAATTCTTACCTTTCCATGATATCCTTCAAGATTCATACTGGTGGCAAACACCCACTCTGGTGGATTTGGTTTCTCTAAGAACTGATTGACTAGCCCCAGTCCTATCCCTCGATCGGATCCTGTCACTAAAACACTCTGCGGCTGAAGTATCTCCATGGTTGTTGGTTTGCAGTCTTCAAGTGTTTCCTTCTCTTCCTCCTCCTGCCAGCCCAGCACCTACTTTCTGGGATGACCTAGAAGTGTGTGTAATTTTGACTGTAACCAGTGTGTGCATATAAGTTGCCAAAAATACATTCTCAGGCAGCATCTTCCTTGATGACTCATAAAACAAGACTTCTGATCTAAGAGGAGAAGTCATACATAGAACCAGAAAGCATGTTCCTTGTGTTCAAGCACAGTTTTCACAAGACATGTTCAGAATGAAGTCGAGGCTGCTTATACCTTCACTTCAAGTTGCCAAGCTATAACATGCTCAGGATGCTTAATGTGTCACATGCCAATATCCTTAGATCTCTGCCTTGGATTGTGGTCCCAGTATTTGAGGAACTATTCATATTGAGGAACTAAGCATGAAATAGTTTAAAGAGCTTCCAGAGATCTGGGCACACGTAGGGCTGCCTTTCAAAATGGTCTGTAAGCTTCAGCTGGCCCAAAATAGGGCAGTGAGATAGTTAAGAGGGACTGGTTGCATATATTTATTTATTTATTTATTTCATTTCTATACTGCCCAATAGCTCTCTGGGTGGTACCCAACAATTCACACAGAAAAAAAATACAGACTACAACATTAAAACATTTTACAATATTACAACATTATAATAAAACATAGTCTAAAAATTGTTGAACATACAACATTTAAAAACAATTCAATAGCTAAAAACAATTTCAGTAAAACCATTTTGGGAGGAACAGTGCCACAGCCCTAGAGCTTGTCTATGCGCTCTCTCGCTCTCTCTGTGTGTGTTAATGTTCTTGCTTAAGAGATCGTAATTAGGCCTTTTGAGCTGCAATAGGTCTTTTGCAATAAGCGTTCCAAGTTATTTGAAACAGGCTTCTTGTAAGTATAATCTGACTTTTGATGCTAATACTGTAAGCCAGCTACTTTCTTGAAGGCATCAAGTGCACATACAAGTTCAATGCTGTTAGAGGGGTCAGTTAGTATAAGCAAGGTATCATCAGCAAACAGGTTGATAACATAGTTTTCGCTGTAGACAGTTATTCCTTAGATCTTTGAATCTGTTCAGATATTGCAAGTGCTTCTATGGCAATCGTGAATAACAAAGGGGATAAGTGGCACCCCCTGTTCGTCCCCCTCTCCATGGATATAGATGTAGAGTCAAATGCATTTATTCTGATTATGGCTGAGGATTGTAAACATCATAAAAACTATTCCAAACTATTGAAGGCTGTGAGAGAGAAAACCAGTGGGAGTGCTGGATTTATTACAATAATTTATCATATTTTAAACTCTTCTGATTGAGTTACTGATGTGCCTGCCTGGCAAGAAGCCAGTTTGATCTTGAATATAGTTGAAGTGGCTTGGAGGAGGCCTCTGGGCTTTTATATACCCTATTTCTTTGATTCTAAGACACACTTTTGTCCCCATCTATAATATAGTTACATAAAAACACGTGCATATTCGAATACAATGTTGTGTCAAAATTTCAAAGCGATCGGTGAAGAACTTTTGTAGATTTTAGATTAGGAACAAACGAACATTTACATTTTTATTTATATAGATTATATTATTATTATTATATTTATATCTCACTTTTTGCCCAATGCTAGGCCTCAAGGCAGCATTACAAAATTTAAAGCATATACATTAAAAACCTATAGAGATGTACAAAAGTTAAATATATATTAGACACATTCCAATATTAAAACATTTAAACATTTAAAACAACAATTTAAAAAGTTTTAGGCACAGACGGAGGTCCAGATCATTCACCAAAGGCCTGCCAGAAACAAAAAAGTCTTTGCTTGCCTCCTAAAGCAAATCAGGGAGGGAGCCAGTCTAGCTTCCCTGGGACGAGCGTTCCAGAGCACTGGAGCACCCACTGAGAAGACCCTGTCCCGCATTCCCACCACGTGTGCCTGTGATGTTGATGGGACTGAGAAAAGGGCTTCTCCTGAAGATCTTAAAGCAGGGGCAGGCTTGTAAGGGAGCATACAATCTTTCAGATAACCTGGACCCAAACCGTATAGGGCTTTATATAACCAGCACTTTGAATTGTGCCCAGAAGCAAACTGGAAGCCAGTGGAGCTGTTTTAACCCTACCCCTAACTCTGTAACCAGCCCAGGTCAGCAATCTGGCTGCAGCTCTTTGAACCACCTGAAGTTTCCGAACACTCCTCAAAGGCAGACCCATGGAGAGCGCATTACAGTAATCCAATCGGGATGTAACTAAGGCATGTGTCACCGTGGCCAGGTCTGACATCTCTAGGAACGGGCACAGCTGGCACACTAGCTTTAACTGTGCAAATGCACTCCTGGCCACCGCCGAAACCTGGGCATCCAGGTTCAGGGCTGAGTCCAGAAGTACACCCAAGCTGCAGACCTGCGTCTTCAGGGGGAGTGTAACCCCATCCAGCACAAACTGAATCCCTATTCCTGATCTCCCTTTCAACTGACCAGGAGCACCTCTGTCTTGTCTGGATTAAGTTTCAATTTGTTTGCCCTCATCCAGTCCATTACTGCTGACAGACCCTGGTTTACCACCAAAACAGCTTCCTTGGAATTGGGTGGAAAGGAGTAGTAGAGTTGGGTGTCATCAGCGTACTGGTGGCCCCACATCCCAAAACTCTGGATAACTTCTCCCAACAGTTTCATGTATATGTTAAATAGCATGGGGGACCAGGATACAAATTGTTAAAAGTAATAGGGAGATGTGGGTAGGAGATTCAGTCAGGGGCACCCACCAGGTTCTTCATGACAAGTACTTCTGGGCAAAGCCACCACATGTGAAAGAAGGAGTACAGTATTAGCATGTAAGGTGGTGCCACCACAACCCATCACTGGTGCTCCTTTACAAATGTCTCAAGTCAGCACCACTCAACACATCCCTATCATGAGCAAACCTTACTGGCAATTTAAGGCGAGGAGTCATTTGTCTATTTCAAGTGCTGTGTTTTTCTGTAGTTTGGAGGTTGCACCTTGGACCTATGATTATGCATGCTTGCTTAATTAGCTTACTTGAACATTGGCAGAGTCTCTGATGAAAGACATCTCCATTCCTCTGAAGGTCCTGAGAAGGCAAGGGCGCTGGCACCAGACAGACCTCCAAAGACAATGGAAGACTTCAGGCTTGAGAGCGTGCTGTTGGTCGGGAGCGATCACAAGGTTGGCCTTGGCTTGGTGCAGCAGTTCTTGAGGCTGCCACATCCTCCTCAGCAGATCTTTGCCACCTGCCGATGTCCTGATGGGCCTGAAGGACAGGTGAGAACTTGGGAAATGGGATGAAACTGGCTGATGAGCATTAACAGTGCATCACAGCACATTGAATGTGTATGTTGCTTGTGGAACAAGAGTTTAATGGGCAATGGGGTCTTTCGAACATCTTGAAGGCATTTCTCCTCTTGCCTCTGCTGGTGCTCCACAGCCAAGAGGCAGGCAGGCAGGCAGTTGCTATGAGGAGGTGGGTGCCTTTGCTTGGCTGGTGTGAACTTCATCTTTTGTCACCACTGTTTGCATCAGATCCTCAGACTCCCTTCTTGAAAACATCCATTCAGGCACAAGCATCTGTCTCATATATTTTGCAGTTCTCTTCAGATACAATGGCAGAACCTTCCCACCAATTATTATTATTATTATTATTATTTATTTATTTATATAGCACCATCAATGTACATGGTGCTGTACAGAGTAAAACAATAAAATAGCAAAACCCTGCCACATAGGCTTACATTCTAATAAAATCATAATAAAACAATAAGGGGAAGAGAATGCACCAAACAGGCACAGGGTAGAGTAAAACTAACAGTATAAAAGTCAGATCAAAATCAAGTTTTAAAAGCTTTAGAAAAAAAGAAAAGTTTTTAGTTGAGCTTTAAAAGCTGCGATTGAACTTGTAGTTCGCAAATGTTCTGGAAGAGCGTTCCAGGCGTAAGGGGCAGCGGAAGAAAATGGACGAAGCCGAGCAAGGGAAGTAGAGACCCTTGGGCAGCTGAGAAACATGGCATCAGAGGAGCGAAGAGCACGAGCCAATCATAATACAGTTCTGTAGTACAATAACAAATGAGAAGCAAGGCATTTAGGCATGTACAGAGTGTAAGTACTTCTCTGACTAGAAAAACAATACATAAATAGATATTGCAATAGTTACAGCAACCAAATCTCCATCTGTTTCCTTTTGCAATTAGCTTGCCTTGAAAACATCTTAGAATCATAGAATAGTTGGAAGAGGCTTACAAGGCCATCGAGTCCAACCCCCTGCTCAATGCAGGAATATACCCTAAAGCATCCCTGACAGATGCTTGTCCAGCTGCCTCTTGAAGGCCTCTAGTGTGGGAGAGCCCACAACCTCCCTAGGTAACTGATTCCATTGTTGTACTGCTCTAACAGTCAGGACGTTTTTCCTGATGTCCAGCTGGAATCTGGCTTCCTTTAACTTGAGCCCGTTATTCCGTGTCCTGCACTCTGGGAGGATTGAGAAGAGATCCTGGCCCTCCTCTGTGTGCAACCTTTCAAGTATTTGAAGAGTGCTATCATGTCTCCCCTCAATCTTCTCTTCTCCAGGCTAAACATGTCCAGTTCTTTCAGTCTCTCTTCATAGGACTTTGTTTCCAGACCCCTGATCATTTTATTTATTTATTTATTTATTTATTTATCATACTTATACCCCGCTCCTCAGCCAAAAAAGGCTCTCGGAGCGGCTTACACTTAGGGGAAAAAAGACAGTCCCTGCCCTCAGGCTTACAGTCTAATAAAGACATGACACACAAGGAAAAGGAGTCCAGGAGGGAGGGAGGGAGGAGAGAGAAAGAAAGAAAGAGAGAGAGAGAGAGAGAGAGAGAGAGAGAGTCCAGCAGGAGCAGGCCCCGATGTTACTTCTGCCTGCTCCTGTCCCCTCGGTCCTTCTTCTTCCCCACAGGGCCAAGATGGCAGTTTTCCTGGTTGCCCTCCTCTGAACACGCTCCAGCTTGTCTGCGTCCTTCTTGAATTGTGGAGCCCAGAACTGGACGCAATACTCTAGATGAGGCCTAACCAGGGCCGAATAGGGAGGAACCAGTACCTCACGTGATTTGGAAGCTATACTTCTATTAATGCAGCCCAAAATAGCATTTGCTTTTCTTGCAGCCATATCGCACTGTTGGCTCATATTCAGCTTGTGATCTACAACAATTCCAAGATCCTTCTCGTTTGTAGTATTGCTGAGCCAAGTATCCCCCATCTTGTAACTGTGCATTTGGTTTCTATTTCCTAAATGTAGAACTTGGCATTTATCCCTATTCTGTTGTTTTCAGCCCAGCACTCCAGCCTATCAAGATCACTTTGAAGTTTGTTTCTGTCTTCCAGGGTATTAGCTATTCCACCCAATTTTGTGTCATCTGCAAATTTGATAAGTGTTCCCTGCACCTCCTCATACAAATCATTAATAAAAATGTTGAAGAGCACTGGGCCCAGGACTGAGCCCTGCGGTACCCCACTCATTGCCTCCCCCCAGTTTGAGAAGGTTCCATTGATAAGTACTCTTTGAGTCCGATTCTGTAGCCAACTGTGGATCCACCTAATAGTTGTTCCATCTAGCCCACTTTTAGCTAGTTTGTTAATCAGAATGTCATGTGGTACTTTGTCAAAAGCTTGCTGATGTCAAGATATATGACACCCACAACATTCCCACAGTCCACAAGGGAGGTTACCCGATCAAATAATGAGATGAAATTAGTCTGACAGGATTTGTTCCTGACAAATCCATGTTGGCTTCTAGTGATCACCGCATTGATTTCAAGGTGTTTACAGATTGACTTCTTTATCATCTGCTCCAGAATTTTCCCAGGGATTGATGTCAGACTGACTGGTCTGTAGTTCCCAGGTTCCTCCTTTTTGCCCTTTTTGAAGATAGGGACAACGTTTTGTCTCCTTCATAATCAAGAATTCAATTATGACATGGTCACTTTCCCCCAGAGTTCCAGTAACTTATTTATTTATTTATTTATTATTACATTTTTATACCACTTGAACTGCCACTTTATCCACTAAGTCATCCCTGCTGGTCAATATCAAGTCAAGGATTGCTGATCCTCTAGTTCCTTCCTCCACTTTCTTACTCCACCCTCTAGCTGCCTGTGTTGACACCGTCTTGTGACATGATTTCAACATCAGCTGTTAGTTGTGAAACTAGTTGCAGTCTTAAAAATATGGTTTAGTTACGCAAGAAGCTATGAATCTTATGATTTATAGAGCTAAGGATTTATAGAGCCATTTTCCTATACCTATGGGCATAGGTAAAAGAACCACCCAGCTTGATTTCCTCGACAGGGGGGAAATCTCTCCTTCCTCCCGTCTCATGGGCACAAGGAAATAGTAAGCTTTTGATTCTCCTTTCAGTCAGCTGCTCAATCTTATTGCCCTTGGGCAAGTGTCACAGGGAACATAGGATAGTACAGATTCCCCCCTCTGAGGATGGAAGCAGCAACCCGACCTCAGAAGGAGGGGCTGGAGAGGCCCCCCCCCCCCACTATTGACATGGAGAGAATCGTGTTGGTTGCCTCCCTGAGGTTGGAAACTCAGCCTTGGGGAAGAGAGAAAGTGGATGGGTGGGGGAGGACTGGAGAGGCCAGGATACAATTTAACCATGAACCTCTCCCAGCCTCCTTCCCTCCCCCTCCAAAATGCCCTCCCTAGAAAAAGAGAAGAATGGCGGGTGAGCAGTCAAAGATCACTTCCATGGCTCCTCCTGCCCTGCCGGCATCAGTCCAGAGGGCTACAGGGACCTCAAAAGCCTTGAGGTTCATCCCACGTACACTTTTGTTCTGGTTTATCCTCACATTATCCCATTTCGGTTTTATAGTACTTATATAGCATATGAAAACTTGTAAACTTACACCTCTGCTGTAATGCGTTGTGGAGATCCATTGAGGTTCACTCACACATTTTGTTATCCCCACCCCCCAGATCTTCTTTGTACCTCCTCCTACCGTTTATTGGTTGTTTGAAGTGGGGACAACAGGGATTGGGATTTGCTTCTCTTGTTACTAAACACCAAAGTATAACGTTAGTTAAGACTGCAGTCACCTCTTTTGCATGCTTCCTCAGTAAATAAATCCCATTGAGTTCAACGGAATGCATTTCCAAATTAGAGCCCCTCGGATTGCAGTCTCAATTTTCACAACTTTAAAAAGGAAAAAAATGGGATGGGCGGCTGGGGTGGGGGAGTGAAGCGAGGTAGGAAGTGGCCATCTCAACTCCCAGTGTACAGAGGAGACTTCAAATGCAGCGCCAGGACCTCCAATGACAGAAATTGAGAGGGAAATCACAATTTGTGACAGGAAGTTGCCATTCTTTCCCATGTGGGGGCTCCCAATAAAAACTGGACCCCGTAGGGAGTTGCAGGAACTCCCCCCCCATGGAGAAAGTTTCCATCTCTGCTTCCCCGTTTGTGTCTCCTGCCATCCCCCCCACTCAGCTTCACATGCTCAAAGGTACGATCTGTGTCCTTCCCCCACCAACTCCGGTTCAAATAAGAACAAGAGCAACACATGTTTTTAGGGAGAGGAATCAATAAGGGAAGAGACACACAGTCTGTGTCTGTGATGTTGGGAGGAGCCCCACCCCCATGGAGAGCAAGGAGGGGTAGAGGAATGAGGCAGAGTAGGATGGAAAAGGGGACACACACACACAACACACACGGATTCAGAAGCAGCCAAAGGACTTTGCTTTGATAGGTGAAATTTGCTTTGGGTGAAATTGACCAGCCTTGTATTGCTTTGAATAGTGCTCTTATTCCTACATTATTCCTATTCTTACATTCCTTTGCAGTGGAAAACTATAAACTGTAAGGGTTTAAGGGAGGAAAATTTTAAAAATCATATATAAACAACGGATGAAACAATCTGATTAAAATTTGGTATACTTAAAGCACTCCTTAAAACTTTCCACTTTGTCAATTTGGATCTCTTTATCTTTAAAAATAAGGGTGCTGCTGGCAAGGAGGCTGCATTTTCTACATGTTTTGAAGCAAAGGCTTCATTAAAAACCCAAACAGATCTAAAGAGTCTCTCCCCACCACCACCACCACCTTCCTTTCTTCCCTCACTGTCCTGTATATATGAAGTTGAGGGTTGCTGCTACTCTTTGCTTGTTAAACTGGGGATTAGCCGCTCCTGTTTCCCCCACAAGGAGAGAATGGGGGATTTCGGAATCAGGAGAAGGAAAGGTTTTCAATTGGCACACCCCTCTCTTTCGTCAGCAATACACCCCTTTGAAACGATGCCCACAAAACAGCACAATGAAACGATGTTTGAAAATACATGTTAAAGTTTGAGCGATGTGCTTTCGCATGACTAGAAGAACCAGACTTTCCGGGCACAAAAATATTTCACTATGAGGGGCAGAAGAACCACAATCATAGCAGGACATAGTCGATGTCATTGGAGTCCTTCGCAGGGAAAGCAGACTATAACATCCACATCATTTGAGTCCATTGCATAGAATTCGCTGCAGCAGCACAATATAAGGCTGGTGGGATGAAGCCTAGGCTTCCAAGCAGCAAGGCCACAATTGATAGGTTACGTTAGTTACAAGAGGATCCATATCTATGAGTAGTTTGCTCAACCAATGCTCTATCAAACATTTATCCCCCCCCCCCCAAAAAAAGTACAAGAAATATTTTCCTGGCACTGGCATGCAGTTCACAGAAAAATATATAATGAATAGTATTCTCTATTTGCGGAGCCCAACATATACAAAGACATTAAAATATGGGGATATTTGCATACCTCCAATCCTTTCTTAGCTCTGAGTGTGTCAAAGAATTACAACAATGAAAGAAAAGTCACTCACTCACCTGCTAATTCCTGTTTGTTGAATGGTTTCCATGTCTTTATGAGCATTCTGTGAGTATAACTCATTTCTAATTTTAACCTTCCTTTTCTTTAAATTTCTAATTTAAAGAAAAGGAAGCCAATGAGAGAGAGAGATGGCCCAGTCTCTCAAAACAGGAAAAAAGTCCAAGCAGCCATGTTCGTCTGATCTAAATAGCCTGTTCTTAATTTTTCTCCTTTTATGCAAAAATGAAAAGGAGGACAGGGCTTTTATTCATAAAATGAAAAGGAGGACAGGGCTCCTGTATCTTTAACAGTTGCACAGCAAAGGGAATTTCAGCAGGTGTCATTTGTATATATGGAGAACCTGGTGAAATTCCCTCTTCATCACAACAGTTAAAGCTGCAGGAGCTATACTAGAGTGACCAGATTTAAAAGAGAATAGGGCACCTGCAGCTTTAACTGCTGTGATGAAGAGGAAATTTCCCAGATTCCCCATATATACAAATGACACCTGCTGAAATTCCCTTTTCTGTGCAACTGTTAAAGATACAGGAGCCCTGTTCTCCTTTTCATATGGTCACCCTATGCAAACCACTGGGCTCTATGAGGGCTGCATGTAGGGGAACAGTGGTCTGTTTAAACTAAGTTTTAAAAAGGGAAGTCTTCAACCATGTGGCTCTTCACCTGCAGTCCAAAGTCTATTCCCAGTTTTCCACCTCATCCTGTTGCATGTGTAGATCTGGCCATGCGCAGGTGAAGATAATGATGGTATTAGAGCCATGAGACAATGGGAGATGAAGATCCTTTACTCTTCAGAGGGCCTGAGCAAGAGGAGTCTGGATTGGCCCAGGCAACAGGGGGCAGGAGAGCAAATATTCAGTAAGCAGTGGACCCTGTATGGGCCAAAGTCTGGTAGGTTCTAGTCAATGCTATACAGGTGAGATTTAAAGCCCTGAAAGTTTTTAAAAATATACAATGCCTCCAGATGGTGGTTGGGAGAGGGAAAGGCTAACTTCATGCATTGCTGGTGAAAATGCAAATATATAAAGAAGTTCCGGATACTACAGATGAACCATGCAATGTTCTAGACCAACATTCTCCAACCTCGTGCCCTCCATATGTCTTGGGATGTAGCTCCCAGCATTTCCAGTCAGCTGGCGGGCACAGGTTGAGGATGGCTGCACTAGGCTATCAGTTTCCATCATGGCTGCTTCCAATCTGAGGGTTGGATTCCTATTTAGTTGTACTTAGAGTTGACCTAATGGACAGTATCCAATGGTAGCCCTACTTAATATTAGGCCCACTCACTCCACTTGTCTTGCTCTGTATAGGAATACCTTTGGATATTACCCATTGAAATCAATGGGAATTAGGTTAGTCATGACTAACCTAGGACCCATTACTCTCAATAACCTATATGACATTAACCTGTATGTCATTTGCCTAACCTGGTTCAAAAGCAGTTTGAAGTGACTAAGCCAAGCATTGTCAAGCATTTTGCTTAATTTAGGGTGAAGTCAATGAAGTGTCCTAGTAAACTGCTCTTGGATGTCACACTTCAAGAGCAGTGCAGAAGTGCCCCCCCTCTCTCTCACCACCATCAACCCAGCCAGCTGCCCTTTCCAGCCCCAGAACACAATTTTCAAGCAAAACCTGGCTGGGCAGGGAACTGATTGGATGGCCACCTGTAGTACACAAACAACCCCCCACCCATCCCTAAAAATACTTTTGCACTTAAAAATATTTGGGGAAATCCAAGCATGGCCCTTCTGATGTAGAGATGATCAAAGTGGGACGGAAGGAGTGTTGCATAGACACCCCGACCTTGGGCCTGAGACCCCCGCGCTCGTGGCTAGCTCCCACCACTGCCCGCAAAGGAATGAGCGGAGGGCTTCTTTCTAGCTACATTTCCTAAGAGCGCCAGATCGTTTTGTATCACGGATGAACACAGATAACCTCCATCTTTTCAAACATTTTTTTCCTCTTCAGGTATTAAAGGACACAGCTTGCAGGTGCTCAAGCCACTCCGCTTTGGTTTTGCTCGAACTGGGTATGTATTTTTTTCCAGGCTGCAAAGTTTCAGCTAGTTTCAGAAGTAAACGTTGACTGCAGCCACTTCGGTTGCCCTGTTCAGACAAAGGAATGCTTATTGTCGATGGAGGAGGAGGAGGAAGGAAGGAAGCAACGCCTGAGAGTGGCCATCTACGTTGAAGAGTAGTTACAAGAAGAAAATAGTGCAGGAAGACACCAAGTCCCTTTTTCCCCCTCCACACTCCCCCTCTCCATTCAAACGACTTGTCTTGACTCGAGCAAGTTGTTGTTTGACTCCCACCATGCAGCTCATGGAGGGCCTGGTGATTCCCCACCTTGGCACTAGCCAGACACAGACCTGCTTTGATTCAGCAAGAGGGCTGCCAAGTGGGTGCTGTAGCATAAGATTTCAGCATTTCTCCAGCCCCTTAAGGTGAGGCCTCCAGACAGCTTGGCAGTGTCATTCAGTGCTCTTGGAGGCAGAGGTGGCTTCAGGAATGGGGCAGGGATCAAGGTGGCCTTGTTTCCTGTCTTCTACCTGCCTTCAACCAGCCAGACCTTCCCCAGAGGTGTTTTACGTTCATTCAGTGCAGTGTTCTAATCTGAGTTCGAATTTGAACTTTTGCAATCCAGTGGGAGAGGGTGTAAGGTATGACCACTGTCAAAGGCCACAAACTCAAGATTTTAACTGAGATGGATAATATTAACTAATAATATTAATTTGAAGTTACCTTATATTGAAGTTACATTTTATAATTGCTCAGAGAAAGTTATAAGAACAGAATTAAACAAATGAACAAAACCATATAAATGATTTAAGAAAGGCATAAGAATGGTATTAAAACACCATTAGCGAAGCAATTTGAATGGAAACCTGACACCCTCCAGGCAGCTGAGGACATCGACTCTCAGGTGAGGCTAGACTATCCCACTCTGATAGGCAAAACCTGTACCTCCAGCAGAGGGCCATGGGATCCTTTCATCTTCATCGGAGCCTGAACAGCAGAAAGAAAGAAAGGGAAACATGAGGGAGGGAAAATAGAGGGGGCTGTCTTGATGACAACGCATTGGCACCAGGAGACTCCAAAAGCCTGCGCTTGCGCTCCTGCGGAATTGTCCCCACGCCAAGGAGCAAGCGCAGGGGTTGCATCCATCAAACGGAGGAGGTGTAGCCATCACTGCCCCGTGCACTGTCACGCCACCGCGCGTGGCTGCATGAGCACTGCTGCGCATCCACACTTCCCTCCCTGTTTTCCCCCACCTTACCTTGTGGAGCTTTCCCCGCCAAGTGTTCCCTTCTCCCCACGCCAAAGGAAGTGTGGAGACAATCCAGCAGCCATTTGGCTCACAGGCCCGCCCCCTCCCCCTGTCCAGAAGGATGGCAACCAATTAGGGGTCACCATCTGCCCAGCCACACCTCTGACATTTTTATTTCAGAGCTTTGGGGGGAAGCCCCGGGATGGCTCTGCAGTGGCTTCTGCATCATATAAACAACACAGCGCCACTGCGGAGGCACCCCGGGGCTCCCCCCATGTATAGATAGCCCCAAGGATAAAACATGTTGGAATGATTTCTCTAATGAATAAATATGAATGAACAGAATTAAAATACTAGATGATTGACCAATAAAGAACAACTCACACTTACAAATTAACTAATGGGAAAGCACAAAATATAGGAATGCTTAAGGAAAAGGAACATTTAAGACATATCCCTGAGGAGAAGATAAATCCTTCAATGATAAATCCACAAGATTCTCTCCTTCAAACACCTTTAGCCTGCTCTTTCTGTCCCCCTTTCTTCTTCCAGTTTTTCTAACAGATGAAACCCAATGGCTGCTTCCCATTCAGATAGTATGTTCAGAGGCCAGCTGTACTCTTTGTAGCAAAACCTCCAGGCAGCTGAATCTTCCACAGTTGTCATCCATCATGGTCCATCATGGCCACCGAGAGCTGGCAAAATCCAGTGGGAACTAACATTCTCCTGCTAGACTGTCGGTTTGGTAAACACCAAACATAGTCGTCACATCCAACTAAACCAAATTACATCTTTGATCCCTCATCACTGATCAATGCAAAAAAACTGTATCCACCTATATTGACTAATCTCTAATTATATGAATCACTGTTTGGCTTGGACAAATCACACGCATCTCTCCATGACCACATTGCCCCAGCAGTGATGCACAGTCCATTCTTGTCCTCATGTACTCAGAATCCTCAATGGCCTGGTATTATGCCAAACTGTGAATCTTCCCAACTGGGTTAACAACCCACAACAGACTGTGGACTGTGCAAGGATTGCTTAATTAAGCCACGGTGGGCTGTTTGATTGTGCAGTCAGCCTGTTATCTCCTGTGGTACCAGTTGCTGCTCCTTCAGCATCTTCGTAGATGTCCGTTGATGTTCTTTGTCTTTAGCCTCAGCCCCAATGCCAAGGTCACACTTTGGCTGTCACTGAGACTCAGCTTGCATAGAGCTGAATCTTTCCGGAGTCAGTTACTATAGTCCAACTGCTCTTGAGGGTGCAGAATTCAGTGCTTCATGGATACAATAAGGTTTTAATGTGGATTGCAACTGAACCACTCATGAGCTGCATTTATCAACACACTAAAACAACTATGAACTTTCTGAAAATGTGCATTTTCCAGAGGGAAGCTGCAGAGTTGAACTGCATCATCTGTCATGAATGACCCCCAACGTGCTTTCCGCTGTGTAGATTGGCTCAGGGTCTTGAGCGGGGCAATTGCCTCTTCCACTGCTCTCCATTTTCTCTCCCCCCCCCCGCCCTGCACACCTTGTTTTTCATGTGCAATTATTCCACCCCCTACATCCCTGGTCTTGCACCACTATTTACAATAGCAAACTATTTCTTATCACACTGTATGCTCTTATTTATTTTATTTATTATTGCATTTATATCCCACTTTTTTTCCTCCAAGGAACCCAAGAATACAGAATTCTCCTCCTCCTCCTCTCCATTTTATCCTCACAACCTGTGAGGTAGGCTGGGCTGAGAGTCTGTGACTGGCCCAAAGTCACCCAGTGAGCTTCCATGGCCAAGTGGGGACTTGAACCCGGATCTCCCGACTCCCAGTCCAACACTTTAGCCACTACACCACACTGGCTGTCTTATGCTGCTCTTCCTCCATGCAGCTGGTAGTGTTTTCCACAGCTTGAATGCTGTCTGCCCTGTAAGTTTGGCAAGACTAGGGGGGAATCTGCACGTCGTTCTGAGATATTATTATTATTTTTTATTTATTTATATAGCACCATCAATGTGGTGCTATATAAATCGCTTCTAAGCGACCCCAGAGCGGCGTGAAAGCGAGCGTGTAACTTGCCTTTTGAAGAGCCGACAAAGAGACGTTCTTCGCGCTGCCGCCGCCACCGCCGCCACCCAACTCCCTCCTCGCCAGCTGGGACGGAGTGCTCGGGGGAAGAAGGCGGGGGTGGAGAGCTTCTTCCGCTCTCAACCCCACCTTCTTCAGCCGAGCTCTCCTCGCCGCTCGGCGAGGAGGTCTGCGGGTGGTGGCGGCGGCGGAGGGAAGGACGTCTCTTCGTCAGCTCTTCAAAAGGCAAGTTACACGTGTTAGAAATATGGCAGGTTCTTGTCCCTGACCTTAGGTACGAAAGACGAGCGTAGAAAAACACTGCAGAGGACACCACGTATCAGTATACTGAGGTGCGACTCGAACAGGGTCGGACCCTGATCGGAGCTTGCACACCACTTTTATTCACATAGGGTCAGCTGACAATGGAAAAAGGGGAGTGGAATGAAGGGGGTGGGATGCACTAAGAAAAAGGGGAGTGGAATACATTTACACAACCTGTGTGAGAGAAGTGGGATACAATTATAAAACCTGTGTGAGAGGAGTGGGCTAAACATGATACCTTTACCTAATCCCATCCCCCTTCCCTGCCATTCCACATCTCTCTGGAATGTGTGAGTCAGCTACTTCCTCTAGCAGGGTCTACAGAAAACACAAAGGGCAGCTTAGAGTTCAATTAACCCCTTCATTTCTTACAATCCCCCCTTTGAGACTCACTTCCTCTTTAAAATGATGTGAAGTCTCACTTATCTGTTTTACTTTCACGAGGTATCACGGTGTATTTTCTTCTCGAGTCTTGATCTTGCTGGCTTAGGGCCATGTAGGTAACTCTTATTTGCTTTTGAGTGACTGACTCAGACACATTACGAATCAAAACAGTAAGGCAGGGAATACAGCATGGCAATGAAAGAAACAGTAATGACACCATAAGCACTATGGGAACTAGACTGCGAAGCCATCTAATATCAGGCAACCATGACCATAACTAAGAAAAGATAGAATCACTTCTTTCGTTCTTCTAAGGACTTTCTTGAATAAGCGTTTCCATATGATGGATAGTGCGGTCAATACTTGGTGCATAATCAGAAATATACATACAACAATGGGACTTGATCAAAACACACACACTTCTTTTCGCGTCTAAAATAAAATCGAGGGCTTGGCGATTTTGTAAGGCCACATTCTTAATTTCACTTTGTTCTTTGGCCAACATTTTAACACTAGAAATTGTATCATTGAACAAACTCTCCGTCCAACTGGATAATAGGTGTAAGTCTCTATAATTAAAGGCAACTCCCACTCCTGGAATTATTCTTCTAGCAACCTCCGTCCCTCAATTAAATCTTAAGGGAGAGTTAACTTCCCTTCGATTATGAAGCCTTCTTTTGATTGTGACCTATGATGAATAATTAAAGGGGATAGCATGCACTACCAATCTTTTACTCCCCCCCATTCCCGGTGGAACATGCAGACACATCTAACAATCAGATACATTTAGGGTTTTTGACAATTGCTTAATATCCTGAAAATATGCATTTTTCTCTCATAGATGTTTTTCTTTATACTCAAGAGCATATACCTGGGAAAGAATGGTAAGGAACAACACAATTTTTGCCCACACTCTCATGATTCTTACAATTGCAAACTCCCCAAATATAGCTGTGAGAAGCACCAATAATATAAGAAGTATGAATGCAAATACTCTTTTGTGTATTATTGTCCATAAGCACAGATTTTAAGCTTAGCCCTCCCAAGGTGCTTTGAAGTATATGTCTTTTCTTTGCTGGCTTCTTGTGTGGGACCCCTGTCGGCTTCCGGTACTGCGGCAGGGGGACCTACGTTGGTGTCCTCAGGGATGTATGGTTTTAATCTACAACAATGTGTCCATTTAGCCGATCCCAGCAATTTTACACATGCATGCGTCACCAGTCCAACCAGATATGGCCCTTCCCAAGACTCCCCCAAAGTCACTTTATTCCACTTGTTCAGCCACACTCGGTCTCCTGGCTTGTATTGATGCAAGGGGGTGTCCAAGGGAAGTGTCTGGGTCATCACTGCATATTCTCGAAGCTGTAAGAGACATAACTGAAGGCCAGTTAAATGTTCTCGTAATTGGCTGTCTCCTATCTCCCATGTAACTCCAAATGAATGTGGCCGGGGAATGGGGGGTGGAAATCCAAAAAGCATCTCAAAGGGAGACACCCCCACCCCCTTTCTGGGCATGATTCAAGCTTTTGTCAGGGCTATTGGTAACACCTCTACCCAAGACATCTGAAGTTCTATTTGTAATTTTTGCAACGTGCTCTTCAGAGTCCTATTCAGTCTCTCAACCTGGCCTGAGGCCTCCAGGGTGCATGCAGCTTCCACTCAATTTGCAAAGCTTGTGCGAAAGCCTGTGTTACTTTTGAAGTAAAATGAGACTTTAAGTCACTCTCTAAATATTCAGATACTCTATACCTGGGGACAATCTCTTGTAACAGTTTAACAACCACAATGCGAGCTGTACAGTTTCTACAAGGAAACGCTTCTACCCACCCCGTAAGCTGGCAAACAATAACTAAAAGATATTTATATCCCTTGGAGGGCGGGAGCTCAGCAAAATCAATTTGCACTCGTTGGAAAGGGTAATATGCAAGCAGCCGACCACTTGGTGGCACTTCTTTTGCAGAAGGTCCAGCCTTCTGACATACTTGACAACTCTGGGTGACCCGCTTCGCTGCCATGGTGATCCCTGGGCAAAACATTTGCCCTTTAACATATTCAATCAGGGCTGTCATTCCCGGGTGCCCCAACTGGGCATGAATCATTACAGCAAGGGGGTGTACTAAGGCCTCTGGGATACAAATTCTTCTATCTGGGAGCCCCTTCCATCTTTCTGGGAGGTCCGTCACGGTCCGCTCTTTTTCTAGCGGCCTCTTGCGCTGCCTCATCTGCTAGCTGGTTTCCTTTTCGAAGGTATGGATCAGTGCTCTTCTCGTGTGCCCGCACATGCACTATGGAGACTTTTTCTGGAAGCTTGACAGCCAAAAGCAGTTGTTCTAGCAAACTCTGGTGTTGTACAGGCTGTCCATTTGAAGACACAAACCCCCGAGTGGACCAAAGTCTAGCATGGGCGTGGCAAACCTCAAATGCATACAAACTGTCTGTATAAATGTTCACTTCTTGCCCCTTTCCAAGTTCAAGGGCTCTCATTAATGCCACTAACTCAGCTGCTTGAGCTGAATATTTACTGGGCAATTTCTCCAGGTACTTTCGAGCGGGTTTAATCATGATTACAGTACATCTGGTATATCTCTGTCCATCTTTAACAAAGCTGGATCCATCCACAAACATCTCAAGGTCTGGCTTCACAATTCACCTGGTC
This sequence comes from Elgaria multicarinata webbii, assembly GCF_023053635.1. Classification (NCBI taxonomy): domain Eukaryota; kingdom Metazoa; phylum Chordata; class Lepidosauria; order Squamata; family Anguidae; genus Elgaria; species Elgaria multicarinata. The sequence goes on along the minus strand of NC_086184.1, from coordinate 33,832,972 downwards.
CCTTCTTCTGCCCCTCTCCTTCCTTCTAAAATGCTGCTATCATCTTCACAGTTCTCTTTTTCTTCACCCTTTCTTCTTCATCTCTTCTCTCAAACACCCCCCTTGCTATCTCTAGTAAGGCCAGCAGGGGCAATCTCAGAGCTCCCGGAGTCTTTTGGAGCTTTTCTGAATATCTGGGCAGCCTGCCCGATAAATTGCATAGTCATTAAATGCAAATTCTCTGGTAGGCTCATATCAAGGTCCGTATATTCCTCGAACCCTGTCTTCAGCCTGTCCAAAAAGGCAGCTGGAGTCTCATTCTTCTCCTGCCTGATATCAAGGGCCTTACTGAGATTCGGGGCTTTCCTGGCTGACTTTCGCATTCCTTCTAGTAGCAGAGAAAAATATCTCTGGTGCCTTTCTCTTCTTGCATCACTATTCACGTCCCAACCAGGGTCTTGTGTAGGAAGGGCAGCTATAATTTCATTTTTAGTGGCCCCAGGCTTCCCGGACAGAAACTGCACTCTTGCTCTTGCCAATATCGTGGATTTAATCTCCGGCAGGCAAGAATTAAGGAGCATTTGGGAGTCATGCCATGTGGGGCAGTGGGTACCAGCGAGAGATTCACTCTCCTGACACGGATGCCATGGGGGCTGTGGGCATAGTATATGGAGTAGGCACAAGATCATCATCTTCTCCTTGCTGAAACACTTCCTTTTTCACAGAATGTTTCAATGATTCTTCTTGAGGTTTTATTCTACGGATCACCATGACAGGGTTGCAGGCAAACACCCATTTGGGTGGTGGCTTAGAGGTGACCACAGTCTGCCAAGGATTAATAAAGGAAACTGATCTAGTCTCCCTGTGTCTGTCACTATAACATGAACAGCGCTAACAAGTGCCGGGGAGAAAGAACCCCCACTTTTGGCCAAGAAGGACACAGAACAGGCCATTCTTTTTCACATAAGTGCTGCAACCTATCCCTCTTCATCTTAACACCATAATCACCACAAAAAGCCTTAAAATTCTTTAAACAACATCCTAGGGGCGTTGCCCCTCCTGAACGGGACTGTGCACCACCCATCGTGACGGGGTCCTAGGGTCTGCTCCCAAACACTCTTGCCAATCACTTTGCTCCTCGCCGGCCCTGATCCGCCTTTCAGCTTGCAATCAGAGAACCGCGGCTAAGAGCTCCACACTCGCTCAGACCGTCAGACCCTGCTCGGAAGGTCTCCTTAGTGTCCTTCAATCAACTCCACACAAGCAGACCCTGCCCTCCCTCTATGTGTCTGGCGTTTCACAGATCACACTCACCGGGTCTCGGTGCACTCCTTCCGTTCCCTCGGCCGACCCTTTAGGCGCGTCTGCAGTGGCTCGAGCCTAGCCCGTCTCCGACCAGCGAGTTCTACGGAGCTCCAAAGCGCGGTCCCACGTTGGAGAGACAGCTGAACTCAGCCGGTCGCGACTTCTCTTCCACCGTGCCTTCGCAGCTTTGGACTACCGCAGCCCACTCAGGGACGGATCCGAGTCACGGCACCAGAAATTGTTAGAAATATGGCAGGTTCTTGTCCCTGACCTTAGGTACGAAAGACGAGCGTAGAAAAACACTGCAGAGGACACCACGTATCAGTATACTGAGGTGCGACTCGAACAGGGTCTGACCCTGATTGGAGCTTGCACACCACTTTTATTCACATAGGGTCAGCTGACAATGGAAAAAGGGGAGTGGAATGAAGGGGGTGGGATGCACAAAGAAAAAGGGGAGTGGAATACATTTACACAACCTGTGTGAGAGAAGTGGGATACAATTATAAAACCTGTGTGAGAGGAGTGGGCTAAACAGGATACCTTTACCTAATCCCATCCCCCTTCCCTGCCATTCCACATCTCTCTGGAATGTGTGAGTCAGCCACTTCCTCCTGCAGGGTCTACAGAAAACACAAAGGGCAGCTTAGAGTTCAATTAACCCCTTCATTTCTTACACACGCTCACTTTCACGCCGCTCTGGGGTCGCTTAGAAGCGATCTCGGAACGACGTGCGGATTCCCCCTAAGAGATGGTGACTTTCATGGAATTGAACTGAACATGGGTCTCTCCTTTAGGCTTGTGATACTGAGGACCAAAACCCCATAATATCACACCCGCTCTCCACAATTGCAGGCATATGCTTCATCCATTCATCAATTAATAAAATAAAAATTTATTACATTTCTATACTGCCCAATAGCTAAAGCTCTCTAGGTGGTTTACAAAGATTAAAAACCTAAAAATGCATTGTAACATAATATAAAACTATTAACATACAAAAATATAAAAACAAATTTAAACTACTACAGTAAAAATCACAGGACTCCTTAAAAAGCTTTATTTTATGCCTGGGAGTAGAGGAAAGTCTTAACTAGTGCTAAAAAGATGATAATGTTGGTGCCAGGCAGACCTCACTGGAGAGAGCTTTCCACCCTCAGGGGGCTGCCAACGAGAAAGCCCTCTCCCTTGTTGCCATTTCAAAACCTTCCTTGGAGGAGGCAATCGGAGGAAGGCCTCAGATGATGATTGTCGCGTGGGGGCAGATTCATACCAGGAGAGGTTCATAGTTGAACAAAGCACAACTTTGTACTGAACAGGGTGGGTGGGGCAGTATGTTTCCTCTTTTAAATATCCCTATTTCACTCTCTCTAGATGTCACAGATCCTGACAGCATCAAGGAAGCTGCCAAGAAAGTGAAAGAGCATGTGGCAGGGCAAGGCCTCAACCTGCTAATAAACAATGCTGACGTCACTTTTGAAACTACTCTGGACTCTGAGAATGCTCAGACCATGGCAGCTGTGTATGCCACAAACACCATTGGGCCCATGCAAGTGTGCCAGGTAAGGGTGGAGACTGGAAAGGGCCGGCTGAGCTTGTGAGAATGCTCATAAGTTGCTTATCCAAGCTTGGGGCCCCTTCCCACTGGAAGAAGGCCATATGGAATTCAGGCAAGTGCTGGCCCTGGAGCCTTGTAACTCTCCAGCCACACCAGAGCAGCCAAGTAGGGAGAAATCTGGTGGTTCAGCGAAGAGGAGCAGTGACGACTCTGGGCAAAGCAAAGTCAGCCCATGATGGTGGTGGCTGTTTTGTGTCTCCTTCCCAGGTGTTCTTGCCTTTGCTTAAAACAGCTGCATGGAGAAGCCAACGCAGAGGGATGAGCTGCAGCAAAGCAGCGATTGTCAACATGTCCAGTCGCTGCGGCTCCCTCTCCGTCGTCGATGGGTGGGAACGGAAGCAAGACGTTGGCTATCGCTGCAGCAAGGTGGGGGCAGGGAGGGCGGCTGGCTGCACTTCTGTTCCCATGAAACCCAGGGACAACTTGGGGTGCTGCTGCTGCTGGAGTGTGTGTGGGGGGTCTCCCCAGGCTAGTTGAGAGAGGGTTTGTCACAGAGGATTCCGGGGTGCACTAGACGTTTGCACAGCTGTGCTATAAGCACAAGGAAGGCTGGACTTCTGCACTGCTTGGTGCTCTGTGCTGCCCTGAGCAGCTGCCTGGCTTGCCTGGGTGGTCAGCCCAAAGAAGGAAGAGAAAGAGTAGCATGTGGGCTGGTCCTGGGATCAGGCCAGGAGGCCAGCTCTACCCAGTCATAGAATCATAGAATAGCAGAGTTGGAAGGGGCCTACAAGGCCATCGAGTCACCCTAAAGCATCCCTGACAGATGGTTGTCCAGTTGCCTCTTGAATGCCTCTAGTGTGGGAGAGCCCACAACCTCCCTAGGTGACTGATTCCATTGTCATACTGCTCTAACAGTCAGGAAGTTTTTCCTGATGTCCAGCTGCAATCTGGCTTCCTTTAACTTGAGTCCGTTATTCCGTATCTTGCACTCTGGGAGGATCAAGAAGAGATCCCGGCCTTCCTCTGTGTGAGAACCTTTCAAGTATTTGAAGAGTGCTATCATGTCTCCCCTCAATCTTCTCTTCTCCAGGCTAAACATGTCTTCTTTAACCATTTAAACACAGTGCACATCTCTGTATCTCAGCCTCAGTTGTCCTGTCTGCAAAATGGGATTGAGAGACTTGGCTGAATGTTACTTTTGACTTGTGGTTTAGCTAGCTGTCATGCCTAGTAGCTGGAAGGCACTCTAACACCAGTTCACTGCTATCTATGCCCATCAGGGTTGGAACTCTGACATGTCCATTCCAAATGAAGAAGGCAGCCCTTGCACACTTGAGGGAGAGACCTACCCGGCTCTTGGTTTGAGAGCCAACAAATGGGCTGTCTTTTTTGCAGGGAAGGTTGGATCATGATCGTGTGTTTCCTTCCTCTGCAGGCTGCTTTAAACATGCTTACTCGGTGCCAGGCGCGGTCCTACAGCTTTTGGAATATTCTGTGTATTTCTATCCATCCTGGAGGTATGAATACCCAGTTGGGAGCAGAGCAGGTAGGCAATATAAAAGACTCTGGTAAGTAGCAGGTTGAGGCGTGTTTGACTGGGGACACCAGATGAATCTCTACATCCAGGTCATTTAGAGTTTTTCACTTTTTTAAAACTTAGAATTTCATCAAGTGGGAGACTTGAGTGCTATGAGGACTACACACCACCCTGGAGTTGAGCAGGCCCCAGCCTAGGAGCATAACGTTCCAGGCTGAGTTCTGCGTAAAGAGCTGCAAACAGCATGGCTGAGGAGTCATTGCAGTCCTTCAGAGGATAATTCTGTAGTTCTTTGAGAAATGTAAAGCCCCACACCCATGGCATGAGGACACCGGCTTCCATCTTCTATTTGGGGGCAGATCAGGGAAGCAGTTTTGGAAGCTCTGCAAGAGGCTTGGACACAGGACCCAAGGGCCTCACTTACAGCTGGGAACAGAGCACAACTCAACGCTTGTAATAGAGGACACTCATTCCACTTGCGGGTGGCAAGGAAAGGCGAGCTCTCTCCGCTGGCTGCTGCTGCCTGCAAAGAGCCCCAGACGGCATGCAGCCACCCTTCATTTGACTGGAGGTCAATCTCAGTCTACGTTGCCTTGCTGAATGGGCCAGCCCTGGGTGTTTCCAGGCAGCAGGCTCCTAGCGCAAGCAATCAGAGCCCATTGGGCAGCTCTTCCGTCTTTCCGTCCTTAAAGGGTTTGGGGTTTTTTGTATTGGGGCCATGTCTACACCAGCTGTTTATTCCAGGATAATGTTGAAGTCCTCCCTGCCAGGCCACATGACGCACAGCTGTGATCTCACGTCAACCCCTCAGTTATTCAGGAATATTGCTGACTGCTTTTGTCACATTTTTTCAGCGCTCTCGCTACAATCCTGAAGTCTGCAGCTGGTGTGTCCCGTCCCCCCTTTGCGAAGCTGTTGCTGTTCAACGTGAGCTCCTGGCTCAGCAAACAGCCAACCCACTTTGAGGGGCGTGTGCATGGGCATTGGCGTGTTTCATCGCTGGGTGTGGGGTGTTTTTTTTTTTAAAAAAACCCAGCACAAATATATCTCTGCACAGCAGCACATTTTCAACACAGTACCTACCCCCCCTTGTGTTGCTATGTGTCTGTGCTGGTGTGCATCTCTGAGGAGTTTTTTTTAAAAAAAAAAACCATGCCCCATACCTATTTGCCTAGTCCCGCCCACTTCTGCTGATACACATTTGAAACCACCGTCCCAGAGCACACATTATCCCACAATGGCACTCCTGGTGTGTGCCCCGTGAGCGCCAATCGCGGAACCGGGAAAACGTGCAACCCCCCCCCCCTTGCGAAATGGCCATAGGTGTAGATTAGGCCTAAGAAAAAGATGGAAGGCAGTAGGAAAACAGGGGAGGGTTGCAAAAGGGATGTGGCAGTTTCTGGACCTGCCATAAACCTCAATGAAGAAGGGAGGGCATCTGAGCAATAAAAGCCTTGTCTGGAATCACTCCCTCTTAGAATAATGCCTCCAGAGTTTGCACCACATCTGCCTGCTGGTCAGATTCCAAGATGAAGCAAGAAAAATGGTGCATTGCTGGGGTGAGACAAGGCGCAAAGGCCTCAAGTTACAGGAAGCCAGATTCTGGCTGGACTGTTAGAGCAGTATGACAATGGAACCCAATGGTGGCCTAGGGAGGTCGTGGGCTCCCTGGACAGCCATCTGCCAGGGGTGCTTTACGGTGGATTCCTGCATTGAGCAGAGAGTTGGACTTCATAACCTTATAGGCCCCTTTCAACTCTATGATTTCTTCTATGGTTTCTTTCTTCTATGAAGCTATGAAGGTAGATACACTGGTTCTACTTCTCTGCTGCCATGCGCATTCAAGAATAGCCATTGACACATTGCAGAACAGCTGTGATGCTACCCAGTCAGAATGGTAACTAGTTAGCATCCATAAGCGACAGGGGGACAAAAATGAGAAGTGATACATCCTAGAAGGGAAGGGGCTGAATAAAACAGGAGTTTGGCATTTTGAGGATGGCTTGACTTTTAGCCACTTTTAGCCTTCATAGGAGAAATGGTTAAAGGAGGGAGGGGGGGGAGAGAGAGAGAGCATGCTTATGCCAGGCACAACCTGGGAGCAGCCAGCCACGTTTCAGTCTTAGTGAAACATTGTGACTGAGGAGCAGAGTCCAGCTTTGGCCCCATGGATTTAAAAAAGTATTTATTCAAATGCATTCCCCCCCCCCCCCACTCTTCAGCTGAAAGGGCTCCCAGAGGTGGGAAATCAATAACAAAGAAAAATATCAAGGAGTGAAGAGGAAAGCAAACAAACTCATCCCATGATGTTGATTGATGGGAGATTCAGGACAGATAAAAGGAAGGACTTCTTCATGCCACGCATAGTTAAACTACGGAATTCACTTCCATAAGAAGTAGTGATGGCCCCCAATTTGGATGGCTTGGACAGATTCCTGGAGGAGAAGGCTATCAATGGCTACTAGTCCTGATGGGTATATGCTACCTCCAGTCCCAGAGGCAATTGGGAACATGGGCTGGAGGGTGCACTCATGACTTCCTTGTGGGTTTCTCATGGGTAGCTGATTGACCACTGTGTGAACAGAATGCTGGACTAGATTGACCTTTGGTCTGATCCAGCATAGCTCTTTACGTGCATAAAATTAAATAACAACTCTTACAATGGAAACAGTTCAGGGAGAGGAGTAGCCAGGTAGATGAACTGTCCCTGCTGCTTCCCATCTCTCTCTGCACCCCTCTGCTGAACTGAACTTCAGGGTGCCCTAACCTAGCCAGGATTGAACACCCTCACCATAGTCGAAGCATAGGACTGAGCTTACCAGAATTCCTTGGAGGTCAGCCAGTGCTTCTCTTTGCCCCGGCCAGAGTTTGGCCAAGACTCAAGGCAGGGTGTGTGCGTTCTACTGGGCCATGCCATTGGGTCATTTAGCCCTGAATTGTCTATTGTTGTGGCTGGCAGCAACTCCACAGTATCAGGCAGAGAAACAAACAAAGGGAGGAGATGAAGTCTCAAAAAAGTGCACAAAACAAGAGTTGGGCCAATATATTTCAAAGCATGCTTTCTCAGCACACTATAGATAAGAACAATGAACATGTACATAATAATGAAGAGTATTCTGATGCCTAACAGATTTATTCTGGCAGAAGCTTCCATGAACTACTTCATCAGATCATAAGTTGACTATTCTCCAAAAAAGCTTCTTCCAGAATAAATCTGTTAAAATAAAGACGCTACAAGATTCTTCGCTGTTTTTGCTGCACCAGGCTGCCCCCCTGGAAATTTATATAATACGGTACTACAATGGTTCCATACAGTAATTGTGTAGAATCTGAATTAATTTCATTAAGGAGCACACTAAACAACAGTGGTATATTTGAATCATACTCTTTAGATATTACTTAGTTCTGCAGCATTTAAAATTGCTTCATTTTTGTTTATATTATTTTATAATTTTAATATTAAACTTATAAAATAATATAAACAAAAATTCATGATTTTTTCCTTTTAGTAAAGGAGAAACAACAACAGTTGCTCATTGTAGTATTGTATGTTCCGTATATATTATGGTGTGTTCACTTTTCTGCTCTGAAGTGAACAAAAGATCAACTAAAATTATCAAGGGGCTGGAACATCTCCCTGTGAGGGAAGGAAGAGGGGATCCTGCCCAAGCCTCCCTCCGTGCCCCTGGTGCCTTGATCGAAGCTGGGTGGAACAAGAGAGCTGGTCAGAAGGTGGACATGGTTATTGCATACATGGGATCCTGCTGCCTTGTCATTCTAGGGAATCATCACTGTGGACTGCAGAACAAGAGGAATCCTTGAGGTGCTCTCCAGACTCTCTGATGATGACAATGGAACCTTTTTAGATTGGAAAGGACAAGTCGTCCCTTGGTGAGGAGACAGGACTGGAGAAGGCCACATCCTCCCCAAAGTCCTGGGTTGGGTGCCTGTCTGCTCTGGGCTTCATCTTGATGAGCACGGGAGGAAAACGCATTGCTCTTATTCATCAGTATGATGAAATCGGCTCTGCTCCTTCAGTGTTATACAGCAGAGCTGGCTGTCCCCAAAACCCAGAAAATCATACTTCCATCTCCCACCCCATCCCCCCATTATGCCCACTGTTCTAAGAAGAAGAAATTCCAAGTTATCCAGGGGAGGATCTGAAGGGAGGATCCTGCCCATTGGTGGAGGGAACTTTTATCCTTTACTTTGCTGATGCGCAACTGTGCATCTCCAGTTTATGAAAACAGAGATCTGCTGCGTTCCCCAACAGTTTGCTCTAATATGGGGGTGTTGCTCTCCCTATGAGAGCACCCCCCACCCCAATTTCACCTCATTAAAGCAAAGGCTCAGGGAACGCAGCAGATCTCTGTCTTTATAAACTGGAGATGCACAGCTGTGCATCAGCAAAGTAAAGGATAAAAGCTCCCTCCACAAATGTGCAGTTTTGGATATAAATTGGGGTGAATTAACACAGAACCAGAGAAGTTAATTAACACAACCTTGCCCTCTGCCTGGCTTCCAGCAACCAGTCAGGGTCTCATCCCCAGAACAAGGTCACATGGTGAAAGGGGTTGAGATGACTTCACTTTGAAGAAAAAAGTTGGGTTAAGTTTTCACCTTTTTTACCATGCCACTTTGACAAAAAGCCCCACGGTGGCTGTGAGTTGGTAGCTGCGTCATATAGCTGACCCAGCATCACTGTGTAGCCATTGCTGAGCTTAGAAGACAGGCCCCTGGACACCAGCGATTTGGGCCTCCCTGTTAATTGGCAATTTGTTGAAGCCCTTTGCAACTCTTTTAAGCTTGTCGAAACCATTTTCCATATGCAGCCTTCCTCAATCTGGTTCCCTCCAGATGTGTTTGACTGCAACTCCCAGAATCCCCCAGCCAGCATAGCATTCTGGGAGTTCTAATAGGCAGGTTGTTTACCTGTAACTGTAGTTCTTCCAAGTTGTAATCTGTGCATTAACACAATGATTGTGAACCCAGTCCCAGGAGTTCAGCTTTCCCCAACCCAGGGCCCTCCAGAGGTGCTGGACTACGGCCTCCCTCATCCCCAGCCAGCTGTGCCAGCTGGGGATGATGGGGTTTTGTAGTCCAGCACCTCTGGCAGGCCCTGGGTTGGAGGAAACTGCAGTAGTTTATACTGTTAGTTTTACCCTACCCAGTGCCTGTTTGCATTCTCTTCCCCTCCTTATTGTTTTATTATGATTTTATTAGAATGTAAGCCTATGCAGCAGGGTCTTGCTATTTACTGTTTTACTCTGTACAGCACCATGTACATTGATGGTGCTATATAAATAAATAAAATAATAATAATAATAATAATAATAATAATAATAATGGCTCTGCTGCTGTGCAGAGCCTCGTAGAATCATAGAATAGATTGCTTTATTTTAATGCTTTTTAAAATATATTATCAATACAATAAATCTTATCAAGGAGGGATGTCACACAGCCAGAATGTAATGTGTATTGATAAGAATTCTTTGTATTTCATAGGTGTGCTATTCCTAATTATCTGTGTATGCAAACTGTAAATGATTAGTAATAGATGTGATTAGTTCTGTGTATGTTGTGAGATAACTGCGAGTAATGGAATGTATCCTTGGAAATCAGAGAAAACATTCTGGAACTGGAGCAAGGTTGCCACTATTGGGCTGGCCAAGTACTGGAACGAGAAAGCTGTTTGGCTTCATCTAGGTGTTACTGGTGTCAGTGGCAAATCTGGCTACATTGAGAGAAATTGCAGCTAACTTTGCATTTATCCTTATTAAATTTCATTCTGTTGTTTTCAGCCCAGCACTCCAACCTATCAAGATCACTTTGACGTTTGTTTCTGTCTTCCAGGGTATTAGCTATCCCACCCAATTTTGTGTCATCTGCAAATTTGATAAGTGTTCCCTGCACCTCTTCGTCCAAATTATTAACAAAAATGTTGAAAAGCACTGGGCCCAGACTGAGCCCTGCGGTACCCCACTCGTTACCTCCCCCCAGTCTGAGAAGATACCATTGATAAGCACTCTTTGAGTCTGATTCTGTAGCCAACTGTGAAACCAGCTAATAATCATAATATATTTATTTTTTACCCACCTCACCCTCTGAATCAAGGCAGGGTACAACACAAATACAAAACACCATAAAATACACATAGTTGATTAAAAACATATAAAACTAATACATTATTAAAAGGCATCTTAAAATTCACCTGGGAAGGCCTGCCGGAAGAGATCAGTCTTTATAGCTGTTCCATCTAGCCCACTTTTAGCTAGTTTGCTAATCAGGATGTTGGGGGGCACTTTGTCAAAAGCTTTGCTGAAGTCAAGATATATTATGTTCAGATTGGGAAGAACTTCTATAGTTGGGAAGCATTTTTAGGTGGGAACCCCTCCCCCACTGTCCTACTGTGCATGTCCTAGGTGGGTTCTGCCTAGTCCCTGAGTTCCTTGAGACTGCCTAGACCAGCCTCAAAGACCAGGGGAGGCTACTCACTGAGTTTGCATCAACATTGAAGTAGGGATGGTGGGTGAGTTGTGTGAATGCACAGATGACTACTCAAAGAACTAGTTACAGGTAAGCAACCTGCCTTTCTTCTTCATGGTTTCTGTACATCATACACATATGGGTGATTAATGAGGTAACTTACCAGAGGTGGGTAGGTATCTCATTGGAGGATAGACAACAGAACTGCTTGGCCCAAATTGCAATCCGATCAAGCCCACACACCCAGCTTGTAGTTTCTCACAAAGGATTTGTGTCATCTGCAACTTTGTCGATTCCCTGCACCAGTTCCTGAAGTCATTAATAAAAATGTTGAAGAGCACTGGGCCCTGAGGTACCCTACTTCTTACCTCCCCCACTCCGTCTGAGAAGGTACCATTGATTTGAGTCTGATTCTGCAGCCAACTGTGGATCCACCTAATAGTTGTTCCATCAAGCCCACTTTTAGCTGGATTGCTAATCAGGATGTCCTGGGGCACTTTGTCAAAAGCTTTGCTGAAGTCAAGATATATTATGTCCACAGCATTTCCACAGTCCACAAGGGGAATTACTCAATCTGAAAATGAGATCAGATTAGTTTGATAGGATTTATTCTTGACAAATCAACACCAGCTTCTACTGTATTGTTTTCAAGGTGCTTACAGATTCTCTTCTTTATAATTTGCTCCAAAAAATTCCCAGGGATGGATGTCAGACTGACTGGTCTGTAGTACCTGGTTCTTCCTTTTTGAAGAGAGGGACAACATTTGCCCTCCTCCAGTTGTCCGGCACTCCACCTGTCTTCCATGATTTCGCAAAGATAATAGACAGTGGTTCTGAGAGTTCTGCAAGCTCCTTTATTACTCTAGAATGCAGTTCATCAGGCCCTGGAAATTTGAACTCATTCAAAGAAATTAGGGGACAAGAGGCTGCCCCCTTGCACTACAGGTCACTGCTAACGATACAGATGTTTGGGAATTTAGAAGGCAGCCCCCTTCCCCTATCAATTTTATTTTAAAAGAATTTGGTGGGGCACCCAAAAGATACAACTGCAGAAATCGACAGAAGCAAAGGGGCACAGATTTTATTTTTGTACAACAGAACACAAAATTAATCCAGTTTCTTCCAATTGTAGCATATGAAATTAAAAAATACAAAATGAGGGACAGCACAATTGCATGTAATACTGGTATGGAAGTGCCGGTAGCAACAGATGCAAGCTGCTAGCCGAGGGGGAGGGAACCGCTTTGGAGCCATGATTCCTGTATCCTATAAGATTTGTCTATGGAAGCAGCAAGAGGCAGAGGCAACGGACAAGGTTTCCATGCAGATGCGCTGCAGCATGGAAGCATGTCTTGGGGGTTGGGCCACTGAGAGGTGCCGATGGTCCAGGCCTCCAAGTCATGACCCAAATCCCTGCTGCTTAGGAAACAGTGCTTATATTTGGCTGGGAGCTCTTCCACAATGCTGGACAGCCCATCTCCAGATCTGTACCCTTCTTGATGGGGCATGATGGGGGCCAGGTCTCTCACAGGTGGAGCCCAAGGACAGCCATTTTGCCAGTCTGAGAAACCATACTGGGGCTTGCTAACTTTCACTGGGTAGGCATCCTGCAGTTCTTAAGCCACTGTCAAAATTCCATTCAAGGAAGACTTGCTTGCTTTTGATCTACACATGCCCTGTAACCAGCAAAATGGCCAACTGGGAATTGGATCACAATAACTGTGGAGCCAGGAGTCACAGGTGTGGGGTTGCTGGTGGCACTAGAGCCCCTTGCAAACCTGATACCAGGGACACATTTCCACCCTGTCCTATGCATACGCCAACCCTGCTTCCAGAGCGCAGCACACTTTCAGGAAGGAAGGGGAGCTCAAAGAGATGCAAGCCTATTGCAGCAAATGGCAAAGCCACAATCGGCTGGAAATTGCTGCAGTAAGAAATGGAGGCGAAGCAAACCCAAGTGCCACCCACTAGGCCATCAAAAATGCCTAGAAGAAGCATCTAAAACTATCACTGTAAGATCAGAACATTCATTCAGCCACTAGACAGAAGGGAAAAAGGCCCACAGCTCCCTGTATGCCCCAGCTGGGAGTTCTAGGCCTTCTACTTTTGTCTAACCATGCATTTGATTTTGCCTTTACACAATCTCTGTGTTCATTTTACCAGTCAGAGGCTGGTTCCCCTGTCTCAATGTCAGGTGCACACCCTTCCCCAGACAACTTTCCTCTTGACAGGTGGGACAGTGGGCAGGTGGAGAAAGCAAATGGTATAAAAGGATCCAACTCAGATCCTGCCCAATTTTTGTGCTCCCTCCTGGCAGGTCATTTTTTCCTCTGTGCTGGATGGAGCAAACTCTCACTGTTCCATCTTGCCTCTGCACACAAGCATACCCAAGTAAGTTATCTGAACATGGGCACCCATTGCTACCTTCCTGCTTCTACTGACTGCTGCATGATCCTGCAGGCATTACGTGACTGGTCTCCAAGCCATGCAACAGGGGGAATTGCAACCTATTTCATAGAATAGTAAGAGTTAGAAAGGGCCTCTAAGGCCATCCAGTCCAACCCCGTTCCATGCAGGAGTCTACCTTAAAGTATCCCTGACAGATGGCTGTCCAGCTGACTCTTGGAAGGCCTCAAGTATGGGAGAGCCCATGACCTCCCTAGGTCATTGGTTTCATGGTTGTACTGCTCTAACAGTCAGGAAGATTTTCCTGATGTCCAGCCGGAATCTGGCTTCCTGTCACTTACAGAAGAGAGTGGGCAGTGAAGGGATGGAGATTTCCAGCTCCAGGGGCAGAGTGACCAGGTTCACACAAGCCCTGCATCCCACCATGCCTTATTTAAGCCATGGTGGATTGTGGCATGATGCATGCCGGGCAACTTTTGAATATTCACCTGAATCCAGTGAGGAAGGGTTGTTGGTATGGTTAACAAACTACCTAGAACACCCATGGGTTGTTTTAGGGTTGTGAGTGGTTTGTTATCCACACCAACAACTCACCCTCTGTGGTTTTGGAAGATACAACAAGCTGAGATTGCAGCTTCAATATTCAAAATGGCTGCTTTATTCATGGAACAACTTGATTGTTCAAACCGGCCCGGTGAGAAACGTGAGCTGTTCAGGAAGCTGTTCATCAATAAAGTTGTTTACAGCATCCTGAGATGACTTTCTTTTTGTGTTCAACTTGGACCCTTGCCCGCTTTGTACCGCTGCGCAGGAGGCCCAGGGCCTGACCGATGGGGAAAGGCTGCCTTCTGCTATTCACTCTGTGACTGTCCCATCGCGTTCCCCATGTTGAAGCTATGCCCGGCTGGAGAGTCTTGCCAGGAGCATCTCCTGTGACCTCCCAGCAACCTGACTGGTAATCCTGAACGCCATCAGCAGAGAAACCTTCTCCATCCAACCCCACCTTAACGGTCAAGCAGACTCTTTCCTACAGAAATTACACTTCCCCCCCCTCCCTGCCCAATACACTCAGAACAGCAGCAGAATGGAAACTGAGGAAGGAGCGGGGTCATCTGCATAGCAAATAACACCCAAGTTCAATGCAGCGTGTGAAGGGAGTTCAATGTAGCTGACAGTGCGAGTCAAGGCACTCATTGATGCTCAAGGTTGATCTGCCCCTGCCCCTGCCCCCCACCCCACCCCATGTCCAGGCATTTGGAAAAAAGTACTGCAGAAAGACAAGCAAAATGCCCACCTGCCTGCTCAGCTGCTTTGCAGGAAGGAGGGTCCCAAGTGCAGCAAAATGCCGTTCCAGAGAGACCTGCTCCTTTCTGACCGGCTCTAAGAGGGGCCGCAATCCTGCAGAGCAAGTCTGGCGTTTCAGTCTAGCATTTCTCTACACAGCTTTGTGGGATCCATTTCAGCTGATGGCAGGAGGCCCATGAGCCTCGTCACATTTCGAGGAGGATGTTTGTGGTTTAAATAAAGAAAACTACTCTCTGGGCTTTGTGCCCCTCTCCCCATACACCACATGCTTTAGAGGCCTGTAAACTAGACAGAGGGTTTCGCTTGACTGCAAACTCTTACATTTCAGCACTGCCAAAGAGACCTCAGTGCAGAGGGAGAACCCACACTCTCCACAAAGGGTTTTAAGTCACTATGGCCTCTGGACACCCTTGTGGAACACACACACCCTCACTCCATTCTAAACATTTCAACTATTTCATTTCAAAAAGGGAATACTTATTCAATACTGCTTGGCATGACCGCACTTCTGGAAAAGAAAAGAGGCTGCAACCCAGCCTGGCCTTACTGTGTTTCTACAAGACCCTCCCCTCCGCAGCAACAGGGAAGCCGGCCGCTTTGCTCTCTCCCTTCCTCCAGGCCCCAGTAAAAGAGCTCTCGCTCAGCTTCATCACCCCCCTCCCCAACGGGGTCCCAATGAACTCAAAACCAAAGTCAGTGCAAAAGTGCAAATGGACCAAAATGAAATTGCAGAAGATCAGTTCAAGTGAGAGTCTCTACTGCAGCCTCCCCCAACTTGTGTGTTGGACGGCAACTCCCGGCATCCACCAGCCGCTGCCAGCGTGGCCATTGGCTCAGCTGGCTGGGAATTGTGGAGCCCAGCATGTCTGGAGGGCATCAAGTTGGGGAAGGCTGCCCCACAGGCTCCCTCAGGTGGCAAAAGACTGATGAAAGTGGGCAGTTCTAGTGGTTATAAGACTTCAGTACTATAAAATGTGAATGCATGTATGGATCAAATCCCAGAAGCCTTCAAGATTAGGAAAGGTTTTGGGACCTCAAGATTCTGCATCTGTGGGCCTTAAGAAGCCTCTTCATTTGCCAAAAGATTGCAAAATAACTTAATATCCATTTCTTTTATAGAGGAAACAAGTGAGGAATCCCTGTTGTCCGAGTGGCATTGCTAACCACACCAAACTCCTGCTACCATACAGGAATCCGGGAGAATCCCAAGCCAATAGAATCACAGAATCATAGAATAGCAGAGTTGGAAGGGGCCTACAAGGCCATCGAGTCCAACCCCCTGCTCAATGCAGGAATACTTAGAAAGGAAAGTGAATGAATAAATTTCCTCCGAATCAGGCTGCTCCACATCTGATTTTCAGCAGCCACGGTGATTGCCCCCTTCCGCGACAAGAACTCAAAGCCAGAAAGAATGGATCAGCTCCCCACCCCCCACAATGTAGCCTTGGCCTCCCACCTTCAACATCACCTCTCAGCTACAGACAGCAGAGGCGTGGCTCTGCACCGTTCCACTGGGGAGGGGTTTGGGGTGGGGCAATATCCGAAGGCAACCTGCCGCCCTCCGCTCAGGTTGGAGATCCCCCCTCCTGGCAGCCCTCCCTTCGACAGAACAATGTGAGTAAAGGCGCAGGGCAGAACAGTGGAGGTAGAATAGGGACACGCATACCCTGCTTTGAATCTGGGCTAACAAGGGATTGTTTGCCACAACTCAGGATGGTTTTGTTGTGGGCAGGAATAAGAGGGAAGAGAGAAGAGAGAAGGGCTGAAGTCACAGGTTCAGAAAAGCTGGGCGCCTTTGGCGTGGCCTCTTCCTGCTAGCTCTTAGAACAAGAGGGGAACGCCCACCCTTCACTCTTTAGCACAGCCAGCATTGCCACGGGCCAGCTGCTGGCATCCAGACGTCCCTCCCTCCCCCCGCCCCCCACCCAAAGATCCAGACAGAGTCCGCGTGTTGCAGGAGTCCTCAACAGGCTCCGCTCAGTGCGCAAGGCCTCCCCTCCGAAGGCCTGCAAGTGGAATCCTCTGGAGTCTACATGATTGTAACAAGAAATATAATCCTGCCACTCCACATTTTAAACCTGATTGGACAAAAGGAGCTTCCTTGGGCGAAAGCAGGAAGCAATTATCAAAGAAAAGTTGATTGTTGTTTTGAAAAAAAGAGTCTATCAAGATTCAAGCACTTCCTCTAGCAGTCCTAGCTGGAGCTTTAAAGGAGCTCTCCCCAAAGCGCCTCATTCTTAGTACTAAGCCAGGGCTCAGGCTTGCTGGCAGACCAAGAATGGCAGCTGTTGGAGAACTGGGGAAAGAACAGAAGACCCTGGGCCAGCAGCTGCTGGTCTTTGGCTCCCCTTTGGGTCTGGCTGGCTGTTCTGACCGCTCCTGCTTCTCTCATTCGGAGAAAGAAAAGGTGCAGCATGTGGGCTTTCCCCACCAGACAGGGCCACAGCTGGATCGCTGGACACTCACAACATGAGTACATTTGTTTCATTTCTAAATCCTCTTGATGCAGGGACCTGCACCCCTCCCTTTGAAGAAGAGCTTTCTGCTGAATTGCTTTCAAAATCAGTGCATCCCATTTGTCCATTGAGGTGCAGAAAAAATCAAGCCCTCAGACCATCCCCTATGGGAAGCAAAGCCCCGGAAGGCTGGAAAATGGAGCTGGAAGGGTCAGTTGCCACGATAAACATCAATCTTGCTCGTTTTCTCCAGCATGTCAATGATGTGGGCTTCAAAATCGGCGTCGTGCACCCCAGTTTTCCGGAACTCCCCCGCATAGCGATTGTTCTCCCAGTAATGGTGCCAGTTGCCACGGCTGTCTGCCCCGAAGCCAAAGACATTCACCTGCAGCCAGTGAAAGAGAAAGGAAGGACTGGTCAACGGAGAAACAGTGGCCATTTGAGAGGCCTCATCCGGGATTTCCTGTTGAAACGAAGTCTGTGTCAATGTGATTCGGGGGGGGGCAACACATGGACCCTGCTGCCGCCCCCCCCCCCGACTGCTCCCCATTGTCCCACAAACATGATTTAAAACATCCAGGGGGGAAATGCTGAATTCTAGACATGTAACCTGTGTTTCTTGTACATATTGAGAAAAATTCTCAAGCACAGTGGATTGCAAATTGAGAGGTCTCTCTAGCTATTTCAAAACTGACCTCATCACAAACGTGTAAAGCAAAGAACAGCACCAGCATTCCTGTAGATGGGTAGCGCCCGTGATGCTCTGTCCATCGGTCATGGATGTATTTGAAGAAAGCTGGATTATAGATTTGAACCTGAAGGAGATAAATCAAGGGAGAAGACGTCATAAGTTATGCAAGCCATGGATTCTCAGGCTGGCTTGTGCGTGGTTCAAAAACTGCTCCAGGTACGTAAGAGAGGCCACTGTGGAGAATTTCCCTGTGGGGATTGTTGATGCCATGGTGGCGGCCACCATTTTGAATATTCAAGCTGCAGTGGGGGCCTGGTATAGTTTGTCATTGTATGCGAACCCGGTGAGGGTGGTTTGTTGGGATGCTTGACAAGCAACCTGCAATCCAAAACAGCCCAGGCTTCTGTGTGGTTTGTCAAGCTAACCAGCAACCTACTCTTGCCAGGTTCACTGCAGCTGGAATATTCAAAATGATGGCCACGGCAGCAATGAAAAAGCCCACAGGGAAATTCCCCTATGGTGCCTTCTCCCAATGTACGAACCAGGTCAAACCACATCATGCAAAACATGAAAAGAAGCCACAATGGCCTGGCTTTCTTTATTTTATAAAAAATAAAATAAATTGGAGGAAAAATTGCACAAATTTCAAGGCAGAGCAATAAAACAACAAGCCATCCTAAACAACCCTCATACAAGCCATGGGTTCTCAGGGTGGCTTATTGCAAAAAACAACAACCCACAGCAGGGGATGAAACACCTTTTAAATTGGCCGTACTTAACCATGCTTCATACTGATTTCAAAATCTAGACAATTGGATTCAAACACCCTGATGAGTAACCAAACCAGATCCTAAATAGATAAACATCACTGCAGACTCAAAATTCAGTTGAGATGCATTAAATGTTTTATTTAAGAAAATTAAAGTCTCCAGCAGCCAGCAAGGTGGTTTGGTTACATGAGTAGCTCTGTGATTACGGTGTTAGTACTGAGATAAAATGTAACGTATATTTGAAATTAACTAGTCTGCAAAACAGGCACACCAAAAGTAGCAAGAAAAATAGCTCACTGAACCCCAGCATAGCTGGCTAAATGAAAATGATTTCTTCACAGCGCTTCTCCTGCACTAAAACATACTACGTAACCTAACTTCCTCCTGCACACTACTTACATGTGAAAAGACCATCTAAAGCATCACTTAGCTTCTTTAGGCATGGAAGGGCACAATCCTTTGGCCCCTAGACACTGCGTAGGTGGCCAGAGGGCTGCTGGGTCTCTGGGTTCCCACAAACAGCGCTCCCCCCACCCCTTCACCAAAGGCGCAGTTCTTGGCACGCCGGCTATGTTTCCGCACTCAGAAACAGAGCACGGAGAAGCCAAAAAGCAGGAGACGGCGGAAGCTGCTTTGCGCAGTTTCCTATCGGGTCTCCAGGCTCCTTCGCTTCCCCTTCCCCAAGGTGCACCTAGACAGGTGAAATCACCCATCCAGGCAAGCATGCAAGGCAGCAGGAGCACAGCCGAGACGATCCCCTCCGTGCTGCACCCAACCTACACAGGCTACTCAGCAGCCTCCGATTTCGGAGCCTGGCAACTATTTGGACAGGATTGCACCCATTGAAGGTTAAAACTGGCCCCTAAATAGCTAAGTGTAGAAGCTTAGCTAAGAAAATGGAGTTCCTTAAACATGATATTAAAAAATAGCTTTAAAAGGTCCAAGAACTTAAGGGGTTAATTTTATATGTCAGCGCTAAAAGTGAATTCAGTCCTAAACTTAATCCTTAAACAGGAAGTCTAAACTTCATTCTTAAACTTATATATTTAAGTCACCTAAGGTATTAAGCAAGTTTGGTTCCAAAATAATTCTAAGTCTGGAAATAATTTCAAGTTCAGAAAATATTCAAAGTCCTACCTTCAGAAAAGAATGGGTCAAAATTAGATCAATGTCAAAGTTCAAAAAGTTTTATCTAAGTTTAAGTGCCAGAGTGGCCCATAGTTACCCAGATCCCAAGGTCTGAAGGTCCAGTGAAGGTCAGAAGCGAAGAAGTGCAAGAGAAGCTGAGAGCAAGGAAAAGACATGACAGGGAAGGTTCCTCTCAGCCTGCTGTGTGAACTTTGAGCCCCTTTTTCTGGTCTGAGGCGACGGCTGCTACAATGGTGGTGGGATCAACCCTCCATCCATCATGTCTGTTATGTGCCCATTTCCCCTCTGTTTACTTCCCAACCTTTAAATTTGCACAAATAGTCTCAACAGTTGTTGTTGGGGTTTTTTTTTTTTAAAAAAAAAACAGCCAAAAAACCTAGGAGGGTAACTGAATTATCTTCCCAACCTGTGCAGGTTCTAAGTCACTCTCCGCCAAGTCTGAATTTGAGTTGTCCTGGAAGGCCACAGGACAGGGAGAGGCATGGCAAGAGCTTGGGGCTGTCTATGCGCAAAGAAAGCCCCGGGGTGGGCATGCCGTGGACCTGCATAGATTATAGGCCTCAGCAGCCACCGAGCACCCGCCTCGGGGCTTTCCTTTGTAACTGTGAAGGAAAAACGTCGGGGGCTTACCAGGACTTCTTTCTCCCAAGTGAGGCGAGTGTGACGCATCTGCCATCTAGCCTCACTCCGGAGTTGCAGCGGAGACGTGGCTGGGCGGATGCCAATCCCTGATTGGCATCGTCTGCCCAGGCGGTGAGCCCAGTCACCAGGACTCCCGCGCTTTTGCTGCAGCATCGGGATTAGTCGCCGCCACCCCAAAGCAGCAAGGGGTGTGTGTTTACTTTTCACGGTGGCAACCAGCTGCCATCTTGGCAACCCCCATGGCCCAGTGCAGATGCCAACTGCAAGCACCAGAGCAAGGTATTTCCTTCAGTAGGTATTTGACCCTGCCTTGAAGCTCCTGTCTTCACCCAGCCTCTTATTGGCAGCTGCGAGGTCATGATCCAAACAACCTTTGTTGTTCTTTCTGAGTACAGCACAATAAACCGCACAGTATTTTTTCCGAGACTGGCTTTTATCCAACCTTCACAGCTTTGAGATTAGAGATGTGATAAGGCCACAATGTCAAAGGTACAGAGGTCTGGGGTTTTCTTGCTCACGCATCTGGGCTTTTGTGTGGATTCTCTTGTGGCTCCTGTCAAGACTCTTTAATAGGGCCATCTGCCTATTCAAGGACCAGGTGAGCAGTTTGCAGCTTCTTCAGAACACGGTCAGCAATATTATTTAGTCCTTTCAGTAGTGGATTGATACGACTCCCTCTCCCTGGGCAGGGGATGCTTCCTTCCACCTGCTTGGAGAGGACAGGTGGCTGCTTTGGCCCATTTTACCCACCACCACCACCCTCGGCTTCCCTCTCAAGGTTAAGAACTTAACAGAGAAACCACAGAGGGCGAGAGAATATTATTCTGGAGAGATAGAGCAGGTTAGGGAAGGAAGATGCTCCAGCCCTCCACAGCAGATGCAGAAGTAGAGAAGGGCAGCAGTGGAAGCAGGAGGATGTGGGTGGTGACGGCTAGGGCTGCTGTGAGACCACCTGTGCCATAAGAGGAAGCGATGGTAAGTGGTCCAGTCTTCTGTTAACAAGGCCTGGAGAACAACTGCAGAGAAGGTAGGGCAAATACAAACACATATTTCCTGCCTCTCATCTGTTCCGGCTCTAAGCTGGTCTCATCCATTTCGATGGGACTTGCAGATGCTCAGGAAGTCCTCCTCCTCCCTAGGACGTCACACGCCGCGTGTAGACTGACGGGGAGGATCTCGTGATCACCATATTGCTAGATCCTCCCCCTCCCGTCCCTAGGTCTAGACATGCCCCTAGTGTTTTATTGTACTGATTTTGTTTTTCATTTGTAAGCCACCTCACCAACCATTTTGGCTGCAAGGCCAGCATAGAAATGTTCCAAGCAACTCCATAAAACCATCTTAAAGTCTTAGGGGATTTGGGCCAGGTGGTGACAGGCATTTTCTCTGGCCCTTCCCTCCCCTGGCAACTTGGTCATCAGTGCCTACCACTGATGGCCTGAATGCCTCTGTTCGGCCGTGGAGATCACATGCCTTAACACCCCACGGCAGCCCCTCACATGCCAAGAAAGCCCACGGCTTCCTTGAGCCAAGCACAACAAGTGCCTTCTGCAGCCACCTGCCCCCAAAGGCTAACTCATGCTCTTGTTGGCCAACAACAATTCTTCTCACAGCCACAAACACCGTACAAACCATGGATGGGGTTGGCCCAAGCAAAAGAGGGGTTCCTCCCCCGCCCGGCCTTTTCTCTCCAAGTCGGCAGGCGGGCCACTAAGATTCAGGCCTCCATGCCCTGATTGGCCAAAATCCTCAAACAGGACAGGCCCATTTGTGTAGTGCAAACACAAAGCTATTTTGCAAGCCATACACTGGCAGAGCTCACTTACAAGCAAAGCAAACACAACAAGGGGGCATCTCAGTCCCAGTGACAAAATATTGGGGCAATAAGAAGTTAAGCAGACATGTGAGTTTAGCAACGGGGCAAGGAAGGCAGGGCAGTCAACCCTTCCCCCTTCTGATAGTAAATAACATAACTTTTCTGGTAAACAAACCCAACAACAATAACAACATAGAAACAGCTATGAAAGTCAAAAGCCTGCAGAGGTGGGGGGGCACTATCCACTGAGTTCCTCATGTGTGTCGTCTGCCTCCTAAGCATACGTCATTGGAATGTGCTCAGTAAAACAAGCTCCTTGCCTCCAGAAATGAGTCTGATCCCTTGAAGCTAAGGTTGCTGACCTGGAGAAGCTGTGTGAAGTTTGTGGAGAACTTCAGGGATGTGATAGTGGCATCCCAACCCCTGGGTGAGAGCTCTTCTGCTGTCACAGAGATCGAGGGTCTTAGGGAAGGAGGCCGTTTCTCTAAGGAACAGAGAAATCATCCCATTAAAAGAGACCCATTTGTTGGGGGATAAACAGTTATGCCTTGGGGTGGGGGATGGGGCTCATGGTTGGAAGAGCTGATCATCAGAGACACAGGGTCTGTAATGAGTCTGTAGGCGGCATGATAAATTGTCTGCCTGGTGTGAGGTTTTCTGCTATCCCACATCCACTAGATAGTCTGGTAGATCATGCTGGGGTGGAGCCAGTGGCCATAGTGCAGGTTGACACCCATGATGCAGGGAAATGTCATCATGAGTTCCAGAAAGTCAAGTTTGGTTTGCTAGGTAGAAGTTTGAAAGCCATGACCTCCAAGGTGGCTTCTTCTGAGATGCTACCAGCTCCATGAAGGGGGGCAGCTAGACAGGAGAAGCTGAGGGATCTCAATGCATAGATGAAATGGTGATGTAGGAAGGAGGGGACTCAGATTTGTTAAGAACCTGCCCATGTACACCAGTTGCTGGGGAAGACGGGTGGGAGGGTGCCACTGACTCTTGCCCTGCTTGTGGGCTTCCCTTGGCCTGCTGGTTGGCCAGTGGGTGAACTGAATGGTGGACTTGATGGACCCTAATGAGCTGTAGAAGCCAAATCCAAAAGACACCTGTGATTTTAAAGGTTTTTCAGGATTTTTTAAAAATTGTCTTAATGTTGTCTTATAGCATTTGGTTCTGCTTGATAAAGAGCAATCTTGAAACACATCAAGAGGAATATATTGGGGCAGCGGTCTTGTTTTTTCAGAACGTTCTGGGAGAAGCTGCCGTTGTAAACCAGAAGGGCACCAAACTGCATGTTTGATGCTTTAGCATCAAACAGGTGGCTGAGCACTTTGAAACTGATGCATGATTCATTCATTTATTTAAACCATTTGCATTAAAACATTTGTATCCAGAGGGGACCTGGTCCGCTCTGGATACAGACTCTATAGGAAGGACGTGGAAAGGCGATGTGCTGTACGTGAAACGGGGCTTTAGTGCCTCGCAGAACAGAAACACTAAAGGGGCCAGACTCCTTCACAGGAATCCTGGGGGTGATAACATCAGGCTGCAAAAGTAATTTAGCACTGCAGACATGTTATTGTCCCCCAAAATACTCAGGGTGATGGAGAACAAAGTTTGGAAAGCAACCAAAGGGGCAGGAGTTGCAAGCAATGGGTGCAAATCACACAGACTGGATAAATGCGCAGTCCGGCCATGATGAAGAGGTATTTCTAGACTACTGACTGATACCATGGATGCTAGTGGTCTGAGGGCAAAACACACTGTTCCTTCACTCCTGCTGTGTCCACCCTAAAGAAGCTATATGGAGCTACTTTCCTTCAACGCAGCCGAGGGCTTCCCTCGCTCGCTCACACCCGTCGATGGTGAACAACATCGGTTTCTTCCCCTCAGGCCTCAACACCACCTCCTTCCTCCTTCCCTCACAATTTAAAACCCAGCTTTTCCTGAGGCCACTTCTTTTCCTCCACCGCCACCACCTCAAAGCGTTTGTTCCCACCTCCCCCACCATCCACCAAGAGCAGCCTCAACTGGCAAAGCCCAAGGCCCTCCCTCCGCCCCTGCCTTTGGGCTTTTCTCCTTGGGCACCAGTGCAGCGTGGAGCTATGTGGGAGCTGTACCTCCCTGACCGCCTCAGGCTCCTGCCACACAGGACCAACTGCAAGGATGTAAATGTTGTTGAGCCAACTGGAAACAGCGACAACAGCGCTATCAAATTTAATTCATTTGCCAGTGTAAAATTGCCAAGGAAGTCCAACACAGTCACATTTGCCTTCAAAGACGAAACTTCTAAAACGAATAAATAAATAAATAAATGAGGGACTGGTAAGAAGGAAGTTGAAAGGGAATGTCAAGAGAGTCGAATTTCCCCAGGCATAAAATTCAAGTCAATGTCTCTCAGATTCCCCTTTTGCAATGGGTTGGTGCTGGATTCAAAAGACGGCTGTTGGGTGTTCCTCTCCATTTGTGGTGACCCTTCCTCCGCCTGTCCAGTAGCCCAAAGCTGCTTAGGACTTCCCAACCTCCCTTCCAGGTACCCTTAACCATAACTCAAGGAAGCAATGAAAGGTCACCCTTACCTTCTCTTTGTCCACCCGAAGGAAGGGCTTCACAGGAGCATATGTGCTAGAAGAAGCAGAGGAGAGAGGATGAGACTGAGAGGCTACTCTCCCATGGGACGTACTTCAGTGGAGGACCAAGGGGCACAGAAGGCCTTCCAAACATCCCCCCCCACACACACACCCCAAATTTCTCTGCTATTCAAATCAAGAGGGGGCTGGGATGCTACAAGGATTCACACATAGAAAGGGGGGCATCTAGACCACTCCACCATTGAACTGAGCAATGTTGCAGTTTTCTGTATAGTGCAGGGGAAATGATTCACTTCCACCCTTTCCTCCCAAATGACAGGGAAAAACCAATCAAAGCCTAGAATGGATATCAAGGATCCTCAAATCCTGCTGGAAAATTGTTTGGCATTAAATGTACTGTGCTTCCTCCAGAATCCAAGTCTCAAAATAATTGGGCCCGTTCAGGCAACACCATTAACCCTGTT
This sequence comes from Elgaria multicarinata webbii, assembly GCF_023053635.1. Classification (NCBI taxonomy): domain Eukaryota; kingdom Metazoa; phylum Chordata; class Lepidosauria; order Squamata; family Anguidae; genus Elgaria; species Elgaria multicarinata. The sequence goes on along the minus strand of NC_086184.1, from coordinate 33,807,820 downwards.
GGTTAATGGTTTTTTGTGAAGCACCAGGGTTTAAGGTGTCAAGTGCAATGTGTTGTCCTTCACCAGGCACACCTGCTAACTACATTGTGGGCAGCTTCACAAACCCTGTTCTGTTGCAGGGTTAGTGCACTAACAGGCTTAAGGTGTCTTATGTGATGCAGCTGTGGTTAAGGGGCTGAAATCATAGAACTAACAGTATAGAGAGGTCTAAATAGCCTAGGCCACTCTAGCTAGCAAGCTTGCTCACTGCCCTTCGTAGCTCCAGTTCTAATACAGCTAAGGCAGCCACCATTTTGCATAATCGGCCCTGTTTTTCGAACGATACATGCAGTTTAAAGGGCTGTGTACTGAATCCAGCCCTTTTTTACTTCCTCCCTTTAGGCATGTCTCCAATAGAACCCTGTCCAGAATCCAGCCCCGGTGATCTGAAATTACCTCCAGACCAGGCAGACACTCCCAAAATGGTGGCAAGCTTGGGACAGTGCTGCGGAGCCTTCCATGTAAACAAATCACTGGCGTAACTCCTGGCCGGTGAGAGGGTGGGGATCAATATTCCTGAATGGTGACCAGCGTTACAGCCACAGGACACGGTGATCACAAGCATCAAGAGCTGTGTTACAGCAGTAATGGCTGCTGACTTCAGAAACTGAATTAAAATGGCAGGTGCAAGGGCTGATGGGATACGGGGCAGAGCATTTGGAGGACTCAGGCTCTCATCTAACAGGTTTGTGGTTAGTGTGTGGTTAAGGAAATCAGGACGCGGACAGGGTTTACGATGTCGTGTGTGACCATACGACTTCAGTGTAATCTGAACGGGCCCATTGTTTTGCCCTGACTAAGAGTATCCAGGTGATCAGTCTATGGAAGATGAGGACAGGGTGCACAGCAGGCAGTGGCCAAGAGCAGCAGCAAAGGAGCAGGGCAAGGCCTGCAGCCCCACGGCAAACCTCTGATGTGGGGTAGGGGGCTGGGGCAAGAATAAAGGGGGGCTCCCAGTGGTGCAGAGGAAGGAAGGAAGCGACAGGGTTGCAACTGGTCAGAGGAAAGACAGCTGGCCGGCAGCCTCTTGGGTCTTGAACAGGAGCAGAAGTGGAGAAATGCTTTCCGCCCGAGGGCCAAATTCAATTTGGGAGAAGCCCTTGGGGGCAAATTTCAGTGGTGGGCAGGGCTGGAGTCAAAAGGGGCGGAGCCAAAACCACCAGCTGATTTTTGCTTCAAGCTCTTCCTGCCAGCAATGAACCATTCAGAGAGGCACAAGAGTTGGGAATCGGGGAAGGGAGGGTGGCAGAACGGGGTGTGGCCATCTGGGGAATCCTGAAGGACTGGATTGGGACTCCAGGGGATCTGGAATTGGTCCATGGGCCTGAGGCTCAGCAGCCCTGATCCGAAGGAACAAAAAAGGGGATCTGAAACAAATTTGCCTTCGCTACTCCTCCATCCCTCATTGGGCAGCCAGAAGAACAGGCCCTGGGAGTCCTGTGCAGGGCCAGGTGGAAATCCACGGCCACGGAATCGGACACGTTTCCCCATGGAGGTCTCACGTAAGAGTTCATCCATGAGCTCAGGAGTGGCCACAACCAGCCGAGAGATGCTCTGGCTGCTCATCATCATTGGCGGCCAGAAGTGCATTTTGCCTCAGGAACACACCGTCTCTCGGTCTCTCCCTCCCTCTCCCACTTGGGCCCAGATAGCGGATCTGTGGCACTGCAGCCATTCACATCTCTTCTTGATTTTATATTTAACAAGAATGGAATGAGCCTTCCTTCTCCCATGAAGACCTTTTGTGCTTTTCTTCATGGCCAAACTGCAGGAAAGTGTGTAACTGAGCACAGAGCAGAACTTGGCAGGGTTGGCTGGCGCCACCAGCTGCCCAAGGCCGAGCAAGCTCAAAGAGCCTCCCTACGGAAAGGTTCAGAAAGGGCGGGAGACGAAGGAGCAGGAGCAGAACAAACCACGGAAAGTCTGCCGGACAAAGTGCCTGGTGGCCACTGCCCGTTTCTGCTTTCTTAGATGGATGTTTCATTTACTTATTTAATTCATGTAATTCACCCAAAAACGGTGCTCAAGTTGGCTAGACCAAAAATAACGCAAAAACGTAATTAAAGCAACCATAAAAACAAATAAATTAGAAGTACAATTAAAAACACCAGAATAAAAGGAATGAAGAGAGGGTGTGCATACAACCGGATCTGGCCCGTTGACAGGGCGCTTGCAATCCATAGCAGGTCCAGAGCTTTGAAGGGCACGAGGACAAAGCTGACGTTGGCCGGAAGGTTCTTGGCACTTTCTGGGTACATGAAGTGGTGGGTTGTCCTGCTCCCAACATCTGCCTCAAAGCCCACGGTGGGCGCCTGGTTGATTCTGCAGGGAAAGACGGAAGGGGGGAGGAAGAGCTGTTGGCCATCTCCCTCCCCAGCATAAGAGCCACAGAACTCCCCACCATGCCACCCTTCAAGGGAAGCCCCCCATGCCTGTACAGGTCCCCCAGGAGACATTCGCTCCGACTCTGTGTGCCCCAGGGCTGGGAACGCGTGGCCCTCCCAGACGCGGCTGGACTGCAGTCCCCGTCTGCCCCAGCCAGCACAGCCAATGGTGAGGCCGGCACTCGCAACCACATTCCCCCATCCGTGCTCTGTGCTGGGTTCCTCCTGTACCCATGCTGCCCCAGGGGCAGCCCTGTATCTGGCTGATCATAGTCCAGGTGAGAAGGCACCGGCCAAAAAGTACTCTCACAGGGAAACATGCCGCTGGCACTTATGAGCAGGACTCAGGGTCAGGGGCTTCCACCCCGGGTGTTGCACCCAAGGGATAAAACCAGCTCAACTCGGATCTCCTTTTCAATTTTGCACACAGCACCAAAGAGAAGGAACAAACATTACACAGGTCATGTTTGCAGCCCAAACTTCCTTTCCCTCTCCCTCCTCCTCCTCCTCCTCCTCCTCCCTTTCTTTCTCATTCCCAGTCCCTCTCCTGCTACCCATGAATGCACAGGGAAAGGCATATAAATCTATTCCCTCCCCCATAAACTGAAGCCCACCTGCACATCTGGCTCTCAGAACCTTTCTTTCTCCTTATTAGGAAGGATCCTCTCTCCTGCTAAAACAGTGGCATGCCTGATTCCTCTTTCTTCCCCTTCACTCCCAGACACTGAACCAATTGGCGGGCAAGCTGGTCCACATTTTGCAAGCCGCCAGAGAACACTGTTCATTGGGCAGATTAAATATAATAACTAAATAAATGTAACCACCTTTATTTCTGTGTCAATAAAAGTGCACTCAAGTTATTCTAATCTCTGGCTCCTGTCTTTAGGGTGGATTCCTGCATTGAGCAGGGGGTTGGACTCGATGGCCTTGTAGGCCCCTTCCAACTCTGCTATTCTATAATTCTATGATTCTATGTCCAAGTCTCCATTTTAGAGGAGTCCAGGCGTTATGCTTTCTGTTCATCCCCCACTAAGATCGACAAATCCCTGCTGATGTGCAAGTTTTGGTCCAATTGGGTTGAAGTTCATGAGCATTTCACTTTCCTGTCTGGTTCCAATTAAGATGCTAAGAATACAAATTGGTAAATTGGTTCAGCCACTTTGTGCCCATTCTAAACTGGTCCAGAACATTTGCTGACAAATTCATGTCATGCCACACTTGTCAGATTGCAACGCAATGCTTGTACCATGGACACAATACTGAAGGTTTAACTTGAGCAGCTTTCAGGCAGTAGCCAGCAATCAGGAAGTGCAAACGCAGACAGCTGGGGGCCGATGGAAGACACCCACCTGCCCACAGACAGTCCCATGGCAGTGGAAGAGGAGCTGGGAGTCCATCCCCTTCATTGCAGGGACAGAAATCTCACCCTGAAAGAAAGGGCGAGGAGTGCTTCGGTCCCCCATCACCCACTCATGCCGCTGCCTTCACCAGGCAGGCAGGCCGGCAGCTGCCCTTCACTGCCAGCACCATCCTGGTGCCAAGACCCCTCCTTCCCCAGCGCTCACCTCATGACGAAGTCATGCCCGTTGATTTCTTGGCCGTAGCCAGAGCCTTGCAGGTTGCCTGAGTTGCCCACCACAGCACAGCGCCGGCACAGCTGGGCAGCCCGGGAGCTGTAGGGATTCTCTCCCGGGACAATCTGGAAGAGCTTGCTCAGGACCTCCTGGAGGTTGTGGGACTTGAACTGGGGCTGCAGCATCTGTCGAAAAGGGGTGAGTCAGGCAGGCAGGCAGGAGGGAGGGGGAGGGGGGCTGAGCTCCAATCACAGCCAGCTTTTTGTGGCCACCAGCCAGCCTTCCCCATCCTGTTGTCCTCCTGACTGCGACTGGCTGGGGATGCTGGGAGTTGTAGTCAAACACATCTAGAGGGCACCAGGTTGGGGAAGGCTGGAATAACCATTTGAAACATTGGGGGGTGGGAGGTTTGAGAGATTTGAAAAGAAAAGCAGCAAAATTACATCTCTCTATGCCAGAGTTGCTTTGAAACCAGTTTCTGCCCACAGCTGCCCCTCCAAGAGCCCTGGGAGCCAAGCCCTTGGGGAGTGGGGGTGGGGTGAGCAGAGATGCTTTTGCTAGGGATCCCTGTATGGCAGACTGTCCATCCTGGTGCCCTCCAGATGTGTTGGGCTACAACTGGCTGGGGGATACAGGACACTGTAGTCCAACACTTCTGGAGAGCACCGGGTTGGGGAAGGTGGCTGTACAGGAGTGTAAGAGCATCATCACATGGGGGGAAATCACGTTTCCTTACCGTCACTTCTCCAACCCCACTTTTGTCCCTCATTACTTCCTCTTTCTTCCTGGAGGGGAAAGAGGAAGTAAACAAAGCCCATGTGGCCCATTCAGGAGCTGTTTTCATCTTGCTGCTTTTTCTGCACACAGCAGGAGATGGCAGCACTTTCTGCAAGCGTGCGATAAAACGCTCATCTGATGAACCTCTAAGATACTATTTGCTTGCTGCAGTGCAATATTATTGGATGAGTCAGCATTACTTGATATTTTTGCAAGGGTTGCCAATGTCATTATTACTATGGCACTGAACTGTTATTTATGATTTAGTTGTTGTCAGATGTTTTCTTTATGAATATGCCATCTGCTGTACTGCTTTCGTTATTTTGACTGAAATGATTCGATGTGCCTGTGATTGCTGGAAGCTGCTCAAGTAGACAAATGTTACATTCAGGTGAAGCCTCTCTGTGCCCAGGGTTCGAGAAGGGTCGCAGCAGCGGGCAGCATAAAGAGCAGTGTCATGCTGGCGTTTTACTCCTGAAGCCATGATACTGCGATGATGTCAGGGAGTTTAAAGTTCAAAACTGTACGGGCCCAGTTTTTCTTTCTTTTCTTTGAAAATCAGGGTTGGCAAACAGGCCATTTTTTATATTATTTAATTGTATTATTATTTTTACTCTACCATATCAGGAACGTAGAAGCTGTTGTGGGGGAGAAGGGAACCGTTAATGGTGTGCTTCACAACTGAAGTGATTCACATGGCCATTGAAAGCCTCCACCCCTGTAAGAATATTAAGTTCAGGGGCTAAAATTACTGAGCTGCACCACTGCCCCCAACCCACATTTTCAGGTTCTCTCTGCAAACAAAAAGGGCAGTTCAGAGCCTCAGAATTATCAATAATTGTTATAGCCCTAGATGTTCCCCTTTCCCTGCCCATTTTTTTCCTTGTGTAGATGCTGCTATATGTCTGTACAATTGTATCTAAAAGCAGATATACACATGTGTGTGCATGTCATATGAACATAAGGACAATTTAGTTTGTTCATAATTTAAATAGTAAAAAATACTTTGCATACAGTTTTTTTTCCCCAGAGAAAAAGTCCATTGAAAGTATCACCGGAACTGTGAGTTAACTTTCTCTGTCTTTGCCCAAGAGGCTGAGTGAGAGTACCCCATGCACACCTTTTTCTAAGGTGGAATGGCAGGATGCAAAAGTTTTAACAAAACAAAAACAAAGTAAGCAAACAAACAGTACCAGTATCAAAGGACAGATTTGGGGGAAGTGCACACTTCCTTACCAAGGATCTCCAAATTCTGCAAAAAGTGGCAATTTTTTTCATAAGGACAGTATATTCAGTATCGTTATGCAAAATAAGCCATTTTATCTAATACACTCTAGACAACAAGTCTCTTCCAGGGTCCAGAAAAACTAGGTTGCAGCCTGGGAATTTCTCGCCCAAGAGCTGCCTGCAAAGCACTCAGAAGAGGACAGAGAATGTGCCAGTCTGGACTGAGAGACAGAGCCCCAGGACTCACCATCCACCACCTCTGGACATCCAGCGGCAAGTCCATGTTCTCTCTGGTCCACACCGGGGAGATGTTCCTGTCATAGCGGCTGTCAAACCACTCAGAGTCGCTCAGATCCACGGTGCATCTGTGGCAAGTGCAGCTCCTCACAAGGAGGCTCCCCTGGCTGAGGCGCTGCATGCCAGCATAGCTCGGCACCAACTTCACCCTGTGGATGCCGTACAGCCCGCTGGCGTCCAGGTAGGCAGTGCTGTGGTGGGAGTAGGTGAAAAGCAGCGACATGATAAAGATGAGCAGAAAAGCTGTGGACAGGAACCAGAAGCGCAAGGAAAACTTCATGGTGGGCGTGAGAGGAAAGGGGCGGGGGGCTCACCACAGCTACGGGAGCTGCGCCTCGGCCTGTGCCTCGGTGGCAATAGAAAGAGAAAAGGGGGCGGACAGGGGACGCCGCTAGCAGACAGTCTGGCTCCTCAAAAGCTTCCACCGCTCCCCACAGGCCTGTGGATGCTGCAGAGACCAACTGAGTTATGGCAGATCAAGGGCAACTGAGGCAAGGTGCGAGGGACAGCACAGCCTGGGGCGGGGCAGCCTTTGGGTTCTTCCTGCATCAACAGCCAAAACAGCAAAACCAGCCCTTTGCACCTCCAGAATGCCGGCTGCAGGGGAAAAGCATGGTGCAGCTCTCACAATCCCCCTTGCCTGGCTCAAGACACCTGGTTTCACAAGTTTCTCCTTTCTGCTGCAAACACAGCTGCCATCTCTGCCCTAGCATCCTTCCTTCTTGGAGGGAGGGGAGTGGGAGTGTTCCAGCACAATGGAGGATGTGGTGTTCCCATCGGCTCCTTGGCACAAGCTTTGGGACTCTGCATCTCAGACAGAGGAAAAGGAAAGAGCCTTTGGCCACATATCAGAGTAACTCCACCCTTGGGGTTAAGAAACCACGGTCCTTCAGCACCTTGCTTGCACTCGGTGAGCTGCTGCCTTTTCCCATCATCGTGCCTTGCCTTCAAGAAGGCCTTCTGCCTGCCGTTGCCTAGGAGACAGCTGCACATCTGTAGCAATGCCTGGGGACAGATGCCGCTTGGGTGGCCCCGGCGCGCGCTCGCTCAGCCTGCTGCCCTTGCCCACTCTCTCTCTCTCTCTCTTTCTGCATACGCAGAGCGCCCACTCAGCCCTGCAACATCCTCTCCAATTTGCTGCCTGCCAGGCATGGAGCTGCAGCGTGGCTCATCTTCCTTGGCTGCTTAAGCTTTTAGATAATCCCTTGGCAATCTTCCCCACTCCACATCTTTGCCCAAAGAAGGATCTGCTGCAACAATTCCTAAAACTGAAGATAGAAAAGAGGCAGTTTAGAATGATACAGGAAAAGCGCAGCGCCATAACCAAACCTGTAGAGCTGTGCTCTGGACAAAGAAAGGGAGGAGGGGGGTAGGGAGGGGCTCTTACTTGGGAACAGTGTGCCTGGCTGCAGAGCTACCCCATGGGCCCCGCCCCAGATGCCAAATTCTGGGTCATGACATTCAGTCAATGTGAGCCTTCACCCTTCCAGCAGCATATGGGAAGCTGGTGTGGAATGGTGCGTCCAGAGATCCTCCCTGCACAACAAAAGGGCAGTCCTGGTTGGAAGCCATACTGTACGCACTGCAAGAAGAGTGTGTTCTCACAAGCTTCAAAAGGCCTCCTTGCATCATGAACAAGGACTTTGTATCCAGATCAAGGGCAAATTGTAGTCAATGCCTCAGATTGTTGATTGGTCTCATAGAAAAAGCTCATGTGGATTTGGGGAGTGTGTGTGTGTGTGTGTGTGTGTGTGTTTACTGGATCACCCTCTGCTGTGTAAGTAGTTGGAGTTTCATAGGTAGTTCTCTGAACAGACACATTCCTCTAATGCAGCTTTCCCCTACTGGGTGTCCTCCAGAAAGGAGGACTGATTGAGTACGTTCTGATTGAGCCTATCAGAACGCAACACTGGGGCATAACGGTTTTCTTAATCTTCACTAAGCAACCACTGTAACCTAACCTCTGCTCTACTGTAAGCTAACTTTTGCACTGGAGCCGAGGCTCTCTGTTTTCATTAGACAAGACAGATACAAGGAGACATCCAAGGAGACATTCTCGCATACGTGACATTTCACCTGCTGTATAATGGCTACTTCATAGCTTCCTTTAGAAAATGGAGGCACCTATGCTAATATTTGGACTACAACTCCCATTGGCATGCTGGTTGAGGATAATGGAAGGTGTAGTCCAACCCATCTTGAGGGCACCAACTTGGGGAAGTCTGTCCTAATCAGTATGCCAAATGCTCTGACACAGGCTTGCACATCTCAAGGAACCCACCAGCTGCACATGGTGCTACACTTGCCATCCTTCCTACTTTCCTGAGCAATCATCTACAAATCTTAAAACTGGCATTTGAATGGATTTGCTTCCAACTTGGTAGATGCAATCCCCACCCTAGCTGGAGGACTATGTTTGGGCCTGCAATTTCTAACTCACTGTGGGAGGTCTCAGTCAGCCCAGGACATGCCTGGGGCCCAATCCCCCTTCCCTCTCCCCAACAGTGCAAACAACAATCCAATGGTTTTCTCCTGAAGTGTAGCATGGTCATACCAACAAAAAGGATCCCTGAGACAGAACATCTTCCAAAGGCCTACATCGAAGAAGGAGAAGGTAGGCCCTTCCAGATGTTGCTGCACAGCACTATTGGCATTGCTGTGTGGGGCTGATGGGAGTTGTCGCCCAACATCTTCTGGACGGCCACATACTCCCCACCCCTGTCCGACAGGAATGGGGCAGCCTTTGGAAACATTTTACTTTTTCCTAACACTATGTTTATGCAATTTGTTGGCTGCTTTGAGAATCTGGGATTAAAAGGCAGGGTAAGAAATAGAAATAAATTACACCACAATAAATGTCTTTTCTCCTCAGGGAGTGGGGAGCTAGAGTGGATGAGTAAAACTACCTTGGCATCCCTTGACGGTGAATATTGGTGATTCTGGATAACAACTGAGTTGAGAATATATATATATCATCAAGTGCCCAAGTCCATAGATAAAGCTAAGACGCTCTACACCTACACAAAGGAATTCAAATGCACATACCAATACAAACATAAACACACACACATTTTCACACTGCATTCTCAAGCGTGTACACAGGAATGAGACCCAATGATTTCAACAGGGTTCAATCACCTGTTTAAAACGTTTACACACTTGAAAGGATTGTGGAGTTGCAGGAAGGAAAAGAAGTTCTGCATATTATTGCCAAAATTCACAACAAATTCATGAACAGAGATTAAGGTTATTATTTATTTATTTATTTATTTTATTTAAAGCATTTTTATAGCGCCGCCTCACCATTTCTGGCATCGAGGCGCTTTACAATAATACATAAAACATTTCCATTAAAACCCTCAACCCACATTACAACAATTCCATTAAAACCCTCACCCTCAAACCATTAAAAGCCAAATGACAAACCAGAGTGGAATACAGACATGACCTGATAATTTCCAATGCATCTAGGGTCAGATATCCTAGGATAAGCAAAAGGCAGGCAGTGATTTACCTGTGTGTCACAGCCTAATTTCCAGGGGCTGGCCTGCTGCAAATCTTAGCCCTTCTCACGGCCACTGAACACAGGTTAGGGACACCTTTAAGAAAGCCCAGGCTCACACACACTTCCTACATCAATTCACACACATTAGTGAGCTACAAGTATCTATGTGAGGAAGTGCTGGCAAGACACTTTGTGTATTCCCTCTAAGATACTTGGACAGACAATAGAAAGGGATTCCAATTTTTTTTTAAAAAAAGTGTATACTTTTAAATGTTTACCATTCTTAACTGTTCTAAACCGCCCAGAGAGCTTCGGCTGTGGAGCGGTATATAAATGTAATAAATAAATAAATAAATAAAATGATCTTGTTACCTGATCTAATGAAATCCAGAATCCACTTTGGTTGCAAACCCTGGTTGCTTAAATAATATTGGCACGGTAGCAGCATTCATACCTCAGACAGGCTAAAACATCAGATCCTTTTATGAAGGAATTTATATCGATCTCTTTAATAAAATTCCCAGGCAGCTTACAATAAAGTTCTTCACCTTGCACCAAAAAAAATCTGCACGGGTGCCAAGTGAGTCTCCTGGGACAGAGCATGCCGTAATTGGGATGACACCGCTGAGAAGGCCCTTCTAGCGCTTTACCTGTGGAGCCTCACATATGTTGACTCAGAAGATGGACACATTCAATTCAATGGGCCTTACTCTCAGATTCGTGTGTACAGGACTGCAGCATGGAGGTTAAAGCTCCTGTGCATCGGAGGACGTGCAAGCATAATTCTGCAGCGAGTCAAGGCTCCTCACCCCAACCACCATGATCTTACAAACAATACAGAAAATACGATTAAACACCCAGCCTCCTTCCCTTAAGCAGATTCCAGAAACGATGGTCCTTCCTCTGCACAACACCCCCGTCTTGAACATTTAAAGCGTACTGGCAATTCCCTCTTCCCTCCGCCAGACAGGCAGACATTCAGCCATTTCCTGATTAATTCCCCACAGATCAGTACAAAGAAGCCACCCCGGCTTCCTTTCCGCTGCTGCTGCTGCGGTTGCCCCCCAGCAGTTATTTGCCAGTTCCTCGACCGCAGTTTTCCCTGCATGGTGGCTGACATTTCATACCGCTAATTTGATAAAAAACGTCTTCCGGTGGATGGATGAAAGTCTATTTTCACTACTTCCTCCGTGCCTCCCTGTCCCAGCTGGCCTATCACACGGTCTTAGGAAATAGCCATCAACCACATTTTATCTTGAGACTTCTTTTACAGAAAGTATGTAGAGGAGGAATGCTGCGCCTAGCCTGGCCAGCAGCTCTTGCATTCCCCAAGGCCTCCTCATCAATTCCCCATCACCATCTGCCAGGCCCGGTCAGTCTGGCACAAAAGCTTTGTGTTAGTCCCTTGCCTGCAAACTCTCTGTCCATACCCCTGTCCCCATTCTGGTCTCCACCCGCCAGCATGTTCAACCTGGGAGGCTGAGGTGCACGTTCCAGCTCAGGCACTGGCTCTCCAGAGGGCCCAAAGCAAGGTGGTGGATCTCTCGGATTTGCTTCCTTGTGTGTAAAGAAGGGGCTGACTTGGCAGAGCCTTACTGGCTCTCGTTTGGAGAGGAAGGACAACAGCCACGCACAGAAAGCCTGAGTAACTCCAGTTTGCACAAAAAGTGCATATAGAGGCTTGTAGTCCCTTCACGCCACTGCCCTGCAGAATGCCCCCGTTCCTGTGCTGAGTCCCCCCTATGGAGAATAAAGATGCTCGTGGTAGCAGAGCATGGCGACAAGACAGAAAAGATGGCCTACGCAAATGCCTGGGCAAGCCAGTGAAGTGACACTGAAAGGGTTTAGTGCAACCTCAGCCTGGTGCCCTTCAGTTATGTTGGACTTCAGTTCCCATCACCCACAGCTGGCATGGCAGGCTGGGGAAGGCTGGTTTAGTGCGCACAGCGCAAATGGACAAAGACACCCTGGCAGGAGCGGCCGCATGGAGGGAGAAATGCCTGACCTAACAGCACGGGCACAGCCCTGCCTGGAAGTCCAGCTCAGCGGGAAACAGAGCCAGTTCTTGCTGAGACTCCAGAAAAAGCTGTTCTCTGCTCTCAGGAGGTGGGGCGGGGCAGGGGGCTGGCTGTGGCAAGAGACAAGCGCCTGAAACCTCATTAAATCTCACACAATTCATGCCTGTGAACACCAAATGGAGCTGCAAGAACAGGACTGACAGGATTAAAGAGGATCAGAGGAAGGCAGGAAAAGACAGGGCCTCTGGGAGAAGGGAAAAGCTGGGGGCGGGGTGGGGGGAGAGGTCCAGGTGGGCACAGGTGGCTACGCAGGGCAAATGCAGACAGACAGGCTTGGGCTTTCCAAGTGGCCAGGCAGGGTCCTGAGAAGAGAGACTACAGCAGCCCTCCAGATGTTTTCGACTGCAACTCCCATCAGCCCCAGACAGCGCAGCCAGTGTTGGAAAAGAAGAGCCCAGCTCTGAACCAGTAGTTGGAGATGGAACAAGGAAATGGAAAAGGCTTTCTTTGAACTGAAACAAGCCTTGCTATCTGCCCCAGCCTCGGCCCTCCCGAACCCTCACAACCCTTATACCCTATTTCTTCAATTCTAAGAAGCACTTTCCCCCCATATAAATATCTGTAAAAATGGGGTGTGTCTTAGAATCGCGAGTGTGTCTTGGGGTTGTTTTTTTTCTGTTGGTGGTACTGAAATTAGTGTGCGTCTTACAATCGATGCCTCAGAGGCGTTAACTCAGAGTAGGGTATTATTCCAAGGCAAAAGGATGGCCTGCTTGCCTAGGGCTGTGGCTTCAACAACCTTGATGGTAGAAGTTGGCCAGAAAATCGTAATGGGTGCAGATACGGAAGTGCACATGCCGCATGGAGTTCCACAGATCCTTGGTGTGGCTGGAGAGAAGTTCCCGAACCCTTCACAACCTGCTTGAGAGTTAATCCCAAACCCTCAGGACCACCTGCCTGCAGGTGGGTCCCGAGAGTTTTGGATTAACAATATGTTGTTGGATAACAGAGGCTCCAGCCTCTCCTTGCTGCCTAGTAGGCCAGAAAAGGATGAACCGGACATCGTTTCCAGCGTCCGGTGGGGTGTCTAGGCCGGGCAGCGATGTCTGCCCGGCCTAGACACCCGGCCGGGCAGCGATCTCCAGCCGCCCTCGATCTCTGCCCTGCTAGCAGAATGCATCCGCCCTGCCCTCCCCGCGGGCCGCGCGTTCTCTGAAGGCAGCCCGGGCAAGCGCAGCTGCCTCTCTTCCCCCTCCTGGCCTCCGGACAGGCCGCTCTCCAATCCGCCTGCGCGGGCGCTGCTGCGGGCCCGCGGCCGTGATCGAACAACGCCCCCGTTCCCCGCAGGGACACGGCCCGGCAGGCACCGGGCCCTCGGCAGTGGGGCAAAGCGGCAACCGCGGCGCCAGGAAGCGGCCGGGGCTCGGCAAGCAACACGCGCCCCAGGCGGCCCGCTTCCTTCGCCGAGGGGCGGCCCCGGTGGCGCGCTGCTGCCGCTGCTGCTGCCAACGAAGCCGCCCCGCCGCTGGCTCAGGCCCAGGCCCGGCAGCGCCCCGCCGCCGCCGCCGCCGTCACGGTGCTGCAGTGCAGCAGGGCTGCCGCGCAGCCGTTCGGGCCTCGGGAGCTGCACGGGCGCCGGCGCGCTCGCGCCACTGCCAGCTGAGCAGCTTGGGCCAGGCGGACGCCGAGGAAGAGGGAGGGGTCTCCTCGGGGCCCGCGGCGGAAGCGGAGAGGGGGCCCGCGCTCGTCCCTGCCGGACCGAGCTCTCGCGCCACCCAGGGCCCAGGGAGCGAGAGCTCCACGCGCAGAGCCCGGGAGCTGGGCAGCCGCCTGGTTAGGGCATTAGGGCTGCCGCAGGCATCGAGGGGGGCTCCGCCCTTCCCTGGGCGGCTGCAGTCCCGTGCAAGTTCGCTCCTGGGAGGGGCGGCCTGCGCTGGGTGGGCAACTCCTTTGGCCCCGAAGCCACAGCGATTCTGTCCTGGAGGCTGCAGCAGCAGCAGCAGCAGCAGCTGCTGGAGAGGAAGGCGTTGCGCTGCCGCCCAGACCCTCATAAGGAGCGCGCGCGAACGCTCCTACCCACCCCTCGGCTGAGGCTGCTTGCCTTCCGTGGGGTGCGGGGGGGACCCTCAGGCCAAAGGCCAAGTCCCGATTGGGTTGCCATGTCCAGTTCGGCCCACAGAATTCACGGCCACGGCTGTAATCCACTGGCTCGGCACACACAACCGAAGCCCATCTGGATGGTCTCTCTCTCTCACACACACACACCGTGTCCAGCTGCAAAATACCCCCTTCTTTCTCGCGGGGCAGGGAGAGGAGGGAAGGAAATGAGGGAAGGAACTGCTGAACATGCTCGACTGCCATCAGGACCCCACCTTCACATAAAGCAACCAACCCATATTGAGTTACTCGGGTTCATTTACTGGCCGGTCCCAACCCACAAGCTGTCTTAACCCAGTACCACAGGGATGGGCGACTTTGTGGACCTCCAGACGTTTTGGTGTGCAGGTCCCAACTGTAACCAACAGTAAGGGACTTGGACTTTGGATTTTTTTAAGCATAAATTTCCCCACCCTGCAATTTACCTTTCCAACTTTCCTAACTGCCTGGCTTACTTATGTTTCCATACCGGCCAATTGCCACAGTTCTCTGCGTGGTTCACAAAAACGGGTCCACTGCACCACCACCTCGGCACAGAATGACAACAACCCCCTCCAGCCCGGGCTTCTGGCAGAGGTGCGACTTCAGACAGGGAAACTAGAAGCCCAAAGCATCCAAGGAGTAAGACCTGGCAGTTAGGCTGTAAGAGTAAGCTTCACGAGATGAAAAACTGAAAAAAATTCTCATGTTTGATTGCGAAGCGTACAGTTAGCATGTGAATGATGCTAACCATGTTGCAAACATGTTTAAGAGAAATTTTATATTTTATGTAAGATTTTTTAAAAGAAAAATGAAAAACTGGTTTAACTACAAAGATCAGATTTGATTTTCTGTAACATTATACAATTGAGTATAATTGGGTGTTTGGGTATATAAACCTGCTGCAACATGGTTCTTTCTGGATTTTGGTAATTGGCTTACTTTCTTCCTCTTAACTGGGGAACTGTGCCCCTTCACACATGAGATACAGAAGGCTACAGCTATCCAGTATCATCAGTAGAACAACAAGGGAGGATCTTATAAAAAGGAGAATCCTACGAAGAGCACACCATCCCCCCCAACAAAGCAATGCAGAAACGAGCTGAGGCAAATCTTTAACTCAGGCCATAGCTAGACGGGATGATATCCTGGGGCAATCCCCGGGATCGTCCCTGTGCGTCCACATCCCAGGAGCAGGGAGGGATGATCCCTCCCTTGCCCCAAGATCTGGCCCTAGCCTTTGAGCCCACTTTTCCCGCGGTCTTGCGATGACCCCGACGTGTGTACATGTGTCACGGTTAATCTTGAGGAGCCAGGACATGCACATGGGGCGCAGAGCTCCTCAGGAGCTCTGCACCCATCGGGGTGGGGTGGTGGGAGCAGGAAAACTTAGTTTAAATAAATAAAAAATCTTACCTTTTGCACACGAGCGTTCGTACGCTCTTCTTTAAAAAAAAACAAAATGGTGGGCGTGACGTCCTCTCCCTCCAAGGTCACCGCATATAAACAGAGGGGGAAATCTCACAATAAAAATCTCACAAGATCTTCAACCCTCCATTGCGCTAGACCAGGTAGGTCTAGCTGAGGCCACAGACTGAGATCCCAAACGGCCAAACTCTCTCCCGTTAGCCTACGATCACTGCAGCCCACTGTGGCTTATTAGCCATGGTGGGTTGCTGCACCCACAGCAGTCTGCCGATCCAACCTCCTGCCACCGCAGCTCCTTGTTGCATGTGAACCTGGTGAGGGCGGGTTGTTGGAGTGGCTGACAAGTCACCCAGGGCTTGTTCTATGGTTATGGGTGGCTTGTCAATCACCCAAACAACCCACCTTGCTGGATTCACATGTAACAAGAAGCTACGGTATCCCCGTTCCCAAATATTCAAAATGGTGGTGGCGGCCACAACAAGAAACCCTGCGGGGAGATTCACCCACAGTGGCGTCTTGTTAGGTGTGAATCAGGCCAGAAGACTCAGAGTGGAGTCATCAACCACTGTGGTTTTGGGAAGAGGAAAGGAGGCAAGTTGCACAAGTTACTCTTCTTCCTACCAGCTTTATTTAGTAAAGCATAAAATATCACATAAAACCAACAGAACACATCTTATGGTATAAGCAAACTTCAAAAACAGGGATCCCCACAATGGCTGAGACCTTCCAGAGATTTGTCTTGGACCCAAGTGGTCTGTAAAAAGCTCAATTTGTTCAGGAGTTTCTCAGACTTTGTGAATTTCGCCAAGTCCAGACCAAAGGTGTAACCTTGACTCTTAACAACCCAGTGTGCTCTCAGGCAATGAAGAACAAATGCCTCCTCTTCATAGGCTAAGGAAATGCACAACAAGAAAGAAAAGGCAAAACAAAGCTACCCTGATTTATGAGGCTCAAGGGGCTGCATGGAGACTGTGAACACTTCAGATGTCATGGTGGGTCGGTGGGTGGGATGGAGACATCACTGTGCTTGCTGGAGCATTTCCAGTTATGCTGGCTTCTACTCAGCATGGTGGGCAGACGGACACTTGGCTGCAAGAGGTGCCATGCGCCCCCCTTTTCTCAGGACATCTGACCACCTGTCTGTTCCCTTCTCATCTAATGAATTGGAGTCATCCTCCCTAAAAGCTCAATACGAGAGGCATGTGGCCTGTTGGGGTGATTAATTGCTCTCTAATTGGGTTGAGCTATGTCATGAGAAGATCTCTGATGCCCTAGAGTCTGCCAGCCAGCTTCTTCTCTGAAAGTGGTGTTATTACACAAAAGCCCTCCCTGCAAATAACTGAAGCGGCCATGCTGGGCTAAGAGCAGCTTTCTCAACTGGACACCCTCCAGATGTATTGGACTACAACTCCCAGCATCCCTCAGCCAACAAGTCCAATAAATCTGATGAGTACTCAGTTGGGGAATGTTGGTTGTTGCTCAATCATAGAATCATAGAATCATAGAATAGCAGAGTTGGAAGGGGCCTACAAGGCCATCGAGTCCAACCCCCTGCTCAATGCAGGAATCCACCCTAAAGCATCCCTGACAGATGGTTGTCCAGCTGCCTCTCGAATGCCTCTAGTGTGGGAGAGCCCACAACCTCCCTAGGTAGCTGATTCCATTGTTGCACTGCTCTAACAGTCAGGAAGTTTTTCCTGATGTCCAGCCGGAATCTGGCTTCCTTTAACTTGAGCACGTTATTCCGTGTCCTGCACTCTGGGAGGATCGAGAAGAGATCCTGGCCCTCCTCTGTGTGACAACCTTTTAAGTATTTGAAGACTGCTATCATGTCTCCCCTCAATCTTCTCTTCTCCAGGCTAAATATGCCCAGTTCTTTCAGTCTCTCTTCATAGGGCTTTGTTTCTAGACCTCTGATCATCCTGGTTGCCCTCTTCTGAACACGCTCCAGCTTGTCTGCGTCCTTCTTGAATTGTGGAGCCCAGAACTGGACGCAATACTCTAGATGAGGCCTAACCAGGGCCGAATAGAGAGGAACCAGTACCTCACGTGATTTGGAAGCTATACTTCTATTAATGCAGCCCAAAATAGCATTTGCCTTTCTTGCAGCCATATCGCACTGTTGGCTCATATTCAGCTTGTGATCTACAACAATTCCAAGATCTTTCTCGTTTGTAGTATTGCTGAGCCAAGTGTCCCCCATCTTGTAACTGTGCATTTGGTTTCTATTCCCTAAATGTAGAACTTGGCATTTATCCCTATTAAATTTCATTCTGTTGTTTTCAGCCCAGCACTCCAGCCTATCAAGATCACTTTGAAGTTTGTTTCTGTCTTCCAGGGTATTAGCTATCCCACCCAATTTTGTGTCATCTGCAAATTTGATCAGCGTTCCCTGCACCTCCTCGTCCAAATCATTAATAAAAATGTTGAAGAGCACTGGGCCCAGGACTGAGCCCTGCGGCACCCCACTCGTTGCCTCTCCCCAATTTGAGAAGGTTCCATTGATAAGTACTCTTTGAGTCCGATTCTGTAGCCAACTGTTGATCCACCTAATAGTTGTTCCATCTAGCCCACTTTTAGCTAGTTTGTTAATCAGAATGTCATGTGGTACTTTGTCAAAAGCTTTGCTGAAGTCAAGATATATGACATCCACAGCATTCCCACAGTCCACAAAGGAGGTTATCCTATCAAAAAATGAGATCAAATTAGTCTGACAGGATTTGTTCCTGACAAATCCATGTTGGCTTCTAGTAATCACTGCATTGATTTCAAGGTGTTTACAGATTGACTTCTTTATAATCTGCTCCAGAATTTTCCCAGGGATGGATGTCAGACTGACTGGGCTGTAGTTCCCAGGTTCCTCCTTTTTGCCTTTTTTGAAGATAGGGACAACGTTAGCCCTCCTCCAGTCGTCCGGCACCTCACCCGTCTTCCATGATTTTGCAAAGATAATAGACAAAGGTTCTGAGAGTTCTTCCGCTAGCTCCTTCATTACTCTTGGATGCAGTTCATCGGGCCCTGGGGTTTTGAACTCATTCAAGGAAATTAGGTGTTCTTTGACCATTTGTTTATCAATCTCAAACTGCAATCCTGCCCCCTCAACTTCTGCTTCACTTTTTCCAGGGGGGTCATAGACCCGCTTTTGGGAGAAGTCCGAGGCAAAGTAGGAATTGAGCACTTCAGCCTTTTGTTTGTCGTCTGTTATCAATTTGCCATCCTCATTAAGCAGTTGAACCACCATTTCTTTCCTCTGTCTTTTACTACTCACGTATCTGAAGAAAGCCTTTTTATTGCTTTTGGCATCCCTCGCTAATCTCAGCTCATTCACAGCTTTAGCCTTCCTGAAGCCATTTCGGCACTTCTGCGCCACTTGTCTGTACTCTTCTTTTGTAGCCTGGCCTTCCTTCCACCTCCTATATGTATCCCTTTTTGTTTTCAGTTCATCAATAAGCTTTTTGTGGAGCCACATTGGTTTCCTCTGTTGTCTTCTATCTTTTCTCCTTGTTGGAATTGTTTGTAACTGTGCCTTTAAAATTTCATTTTTTAAATACTCCCACCCATCCTGCACTCCTTTTCTCATTAGGCTCCCTTGCCACGGGACCTTACTTATTATAGTTCTGAGTTTATTAAAATCAGCTTTCCTAAAATCCAGAGTACGTGTATGGCTACGCTCGACTTTTGTCTCCTTCATAATCAAGAATTCAAGTATGACGTGGTCACTTTCCCCCAGAGTTCCCGTAACTGCCACTTTATCCACTAAGTCATCCCTATTGGTCAATAACAAGTCAAGGATTGCCGATCCTCTAGTTCCTTCCTCCACTTTCTGTAGGAGAAAGTTATCACCCATACATGTCAGGAATTTCTTGGAAGGGCCGCTTTTGGCAGTAATGGTCTCCCAACAAAGGATCATCCATCTATGGGAGACAGGACAGAGATGTACAAAATTAGGCATGGTGTGGAGAATGTGGATAAGGAGACTTTTTTCTCCCTCTCCCATAATACTAGAACCCAGCAGGGTCATCCCATGAAGGTGATTGGTGGGAGATTCATGAAAGATAAAAGGAATTTTTCACACAGCGCATAGTTAAATTATGGAACTCGCTACCACAAGATGTAGTGATGGCCACCCATTTGGATGGCTTTAAAAGGGGGTTGGATAAATTCCTGGAGGTGAAGGCTATCAATGGCTGGTAGCCCTGAAAGTTGTGTGCTATCTCGAGTAACCGAGGCAGTAAGCCTATGTGCACCAGTTGCTGGGGAACATGGGAAGGACGGTGCTGTTGCACCATGTCCTGCTTGTGGGTCCCTGGTTGACAGCTGGTTGGCCACTGAGTGAACAGAATCCTGGACTAGATGGACTCTTGGTTTAATCCAGCATCAGGGCTCTTCTAATGGAAATGGAGGTGATGCTGGGCAGGCAAAAACTACCAACAACAATCAGCAACTAACTCAGAGAGATCTAATTTAGCATGTTTGTTTTACTTGTATTTAGCAAACAAACCTTTTTAAAAATACTCTGTGTTCATTTTTTGTCCACAAATACACTACAAGTACCTGATCTGAAATATTTGGGAGGGGGTAATTAAAGCACACTTTAAAGCACATCCTATTCATGTTTTCACAAGAAAAAAAGTTCTACGAATCTCAGCATTTCTCAGCCAGTGTGGGAAATGTGATTTAAATGTTATATTATGTAGATTTTTTTATTGGAATACTTGTAGAAATTTAAACACAATACTACGCTGCTGTCTTACATTGTTTAAACTTAAAAAACCCAAAGGTACTGAAAACTGATAACCACTCATCTATTTCAACAGGGCTTAACTCTCTTCCACTAAAATTGTTGGGGCACCCTGTGTTTTGATGTCACTATTTATTAGTTTAATTACACTCTGAGATACATCCACACCTACCCGTACACACATACACTGGACATACATGTGTTCTTACGAATACTTTCTTAGGATAATCACTTGAAAAAGATTATTTACAACTTTGAAACTGCCAGGTTCATCTAATATTGTATTTGCAATTGTCATACATTAATTTTTATTAATCAACTTTTGAAACAGAAAATTGTCCTCGGAAAAGCTCTAAAAAAATTTCCAGGAAAAAAAATCTGTTTTTGAAAATTTTCCGCCCCACATCACTGGCTGGCTGTAACCTCACATATCTTATAAAAACAAACAAACAGCAAGTCATTTTAAAATCAGATTGGAATCATTCTGAGAAGGGATCATATTCTGGTAATGTTTGCATGAACTGAAGTAACTCCAGTTTTTAGTTCCCTTAAACGCTCTCTGAGGGGGGAAAGGAGTTAGAATGGAAAAGGGATTTGCTGGCATTGAGACTGCTGCCCAAGCAGCTGCTGCAAGCAGAGCACATGATTCAGACTCATTCTGCCTCCTCCCCTATAAAGCTTCTCAGCTTCCCACTCAGGAGACAGGCAAAGTCAGCCAAGGCCTCGACTCCACAGGAAAAGCAGGCAACTGGCGAGGCTGCGGGAATATCCAAGCCACACACGTCACACGCACAGGACCTGAAGTAAAGCTATTGCTCCCAGGCAGCCAAGTTCCTTGTGCTCCAGAAAGAGCTACCTCTGGGGTACATGGATTAATTAAAAACTCCAGCCACCCTCCTAAAGTTTGGCATGCACAGGGGGGCTCAGATCGGGGGACACAATGTTTCAGGAAGTTGCTCCAAAGTTTCACTGTAGAACAATTGCTTTGAGTACACCCTTTTCAAGAACATTTAAGATGGCTATGAAATGCTTTTTTGAAAAGTTAAGAGAAACTGTCCAGCTGGATTTTGCAACAATGGATTGCTTCAGGGCTAACTATTGCAGCTACGATTGGCTGCCTCCCACATCGCACCGGCTCGCACCGGCTCAGGGATGAAATGTACCGTTTCCTGAACCAGGTGAACATCAGATACCTAAGTAAAATTATAGTTAACAATGATTTGAAAGAGCAAACGGGTGTTTAGAGGTGGAGCAACTCTTGGCATGGCAGTTGCGTCGGGCCATTGTGGCAAAGAGCCCTGAGAGAACTCACCACTTTTGTGAGTTTCTCTGACCCCCTTTAAAGCCGTCTCACCCATCTTGCCGTCTCTCAACCACGTTTCGGTGAATCCTGTAAATGGATTGTGTGGGGAAAGAACTTGCTTTTGTCCACCCTGAATTTCCTTGGATGACCTGAAGTTCTAGTCTAAACTGAGGGGAGGAAAGGATTCCCTCCAGTTTCATCACACCGCATATAATGTTTACAAGCCTCCTCCATGCTCACCCTGCATAAGTAGTCTTTCTTTCCCCTCCTAACTTAACAAGCTTTAGCTTCTGTGCTGAATACAAACCCGGTTCCAAACCTCTGCTTGGCAAATTTGGTGCTTTTCTGTGTTAGCTGCTTCCTTCCGCAGCCTCGCTTACCTCGCAGGGTTGTTGTTGAGGGTGTGAATGAAGGGAGCTCTGAAAGGCAGGCTGGGGTTGGACTCGATGGCCTTGTAGGCCCCTTCCAACTCTGCTATTCTATGATTCTATGATTCATGGAATGCAGCACTTTCAAGAGGGCTTCCTTTGGGAGAGAGAGGTCACTGCAGGCTTATTGGTGTTTTGTAATATTTGTTATTTATTTACAAACGCAGAGGCTGAACGTAGGTGGAAGCTCATAGCTTAATCTCCGAAGTCAGCTCAGCACACATTTCCCTTTGAGGGAAATGCCCTGCACCCACGACTCTACACCCTCACCCTCTCGGCCTTTCTCCCAGACTGTTGTTTCTTCACATACGCATGAGTCTTGCACAGCATCATCGTGAACCAGGGAAGGGGGAGGGGGAGGCAGACAGCCAGCCGGGCATCCTTACCCCAGATGACTACCCACCCCCATTCCAGAACAGCCTCTGACCATTTCCTTGTTATTCAAAGGACAATGTCCCCGCGTGACCCTGTGTGTCAACTTACCCCTGCCATTTGCCCAGATGGGCCAGACCTGCCTGCCTTCTCTCTTGGAGTCAAGAATTACCAAGTTGGAAGGAACCATGGGAGAACTTCCAGCTCAAACCCTATTCCAACAATTGTACTTTATGAGGAAGGAAGATATTCCAGCCGTCCTTAAATGAAGCAGTCTAGTGAGAGGTTTAAACATTTTCATACCAGAATTGGAGCTCATTCTTTAAAATGTCACCCAGATATGAAAGACAGTGCAGAACAGTGTGTGTGCGCACACAATGGCATACAAGAATTTGCTGTCCAAAGAAACTGCTTCATGTTGCACCAAAGTTAGCTAAAGATAGCCCTGGTGCCATCCCAGTTCCTTCAAGGATCCCCATGTATGGAGAGAGAGAAAGAGAGCGAGAGGAACAAGGAGATAGGAAGAAAGTTGGGTACAACTCAGATCACTGGCAAAATGGGCTCCTCAGAGGAAGCCTCTTAACTGTAAATGCTGCTGAAATGATCAAACACAACCCTAGCCATCACCTGTGTTTTCAGAATCCTCTTGAGCCTGAGGGCAAGTCTGGGGGCTGGGAGTGTACTTTGTCACAGGAACTGACCCCCCACCTACACTACCCAGGTTGTCACCACTACTCAGCTTCCCGGTATTCTGGCACAGCATTTATAAACATTATTATTATATTTCTATACCATGTACAAATTCTATGTTACATACAAAATAGATAATGTTTTCCCCTGCTTTGTTATCTGTCAAAACCAGAAGATGCACCAGCCAGTCCAAAAAAATCACTCTAGGGAGCAATCCTAAAGCGGTCTCCTCCAACCTGGTGCCCTTCTGATCCTTGGACTACAACTAACATCATCCCTGACTGTCCTTGCTAGCTGGACTGATGTGTATTTTGTAGTCCGAAGGCATTAGGTTGGGGAAAGCTTTCTTAGAGGTTGACCAAAAAAGAAAGGTGTTCCCATCCCTCTGGGATGCAAGAGGAACACCTCCTCAGTTCCAGAGCTGGAAGATTATAAAGAATTATAAAGCAGTCAGTCTGTAAGTACCTTGAAAACAATGCAGTGATTACTAGAAGCCAGCATGGATTTGTTAAGAACAAATCCTGCCAGATTAATCCAATCTCATTTTCTGACCAGGTAACCTCCCTTGTGGACTGTGGGAATGCTGTGGACATAATATATCTTGACTTCAGCAAAGTTTTTGACTAAGTGCCCCATGACATTCTGATTAGCAAACTAGCTAAAAGTGGACTAGATGGAACAACTATTGGGTGGATCCACAGTTGGCTACAGAATTGGACTCAAAGAGTGCTTATCAATGGTACCTTCTCAAACTGGGGGGAGGTAACGAGTGAGGTACTACAGGGCTCAGTCCTGGGCCCAGTGCTCTTCAACATTTTTATTAATGATTTGGGCGAGGAGGTGCAGGGAATGCTTATCAAATTTGCAGATGACACAAAATCGGGTGGCATAGCTAATACCCTGGAAGAAAGAAACAAACTTCAAAATGATCTAACCCTAACCAAATGCACAGTTACAAGATGGGGATACTTGGCTCAGCAATACTACAAGTGAGAAGGATCTTGGAATTGCTGTAGATCACAAGCTGGATATGAGTCAACAGTGTGATATAGCAACAAAAAGAGCAAATGCTATTTTCGGCTGCATTAATAGAAGTATACATTACAAATTGTGAGGGGGACTGGTTCCCCTCTATTCTTCAGTGGTTAGGCCTCACCTTGAGTACTGTGTCCAGTTCTGGGCACCACATTTCAAGAAGGATGCAGACAAGTTGGAGGGGGTTCAGAGGAGGGCAGCCAGGATGATCAGGGGTCTGGAAACAATGCCCTATGAGGAAAGACTGAAAGAACTGGGCATGTTTAGCCTGGAGAAGAGAAGACTGAGGGGAGACATGATAGCACGCTTCAAGTACTTAAAAGTTTGCCACACAGAAGAGGGCCAGGATCTCTTCTCGATCCTCCTAGAGTGCAGGACATGGAATAAAGCGCTCGAGTTACAGGAAGCCAGATTCTGGCTGGACATCAGGAAAAACTTCCTCACGGTTAGAGCAATACGACAATGGAACCAGTGACCTAGGGAGGTTGTGGGTTCTCCCACATTAGAGCCGTTCAAGAGGCAGCTAGTCAGCCATTTGTCAGGTATGCTTTTTGGTGGATTCCTGCATTGAGCAGGGGGTTGGACTCGATGGCCTTATATAGGCGCCTTCCAGCTCTACCATTCTAAGATACTATTTTCTTGCTGTATAACTGCATTGCAGTCACTGAAGCCAGGCCTAGTTTGACAAGCAAAGATGGCTGGAAGGTCACCCTGGGGAGAGATGAGGTATGCAGTTCCCAGGCTATGCAAAACTTTGCAGGTTAACATTTTAATTGGACCCAGAAGCTATGGCAAAGAAAAGGACATGCCTGCCTGCCTGCTGAGATTTAACAGGAGATGGGCTGTCGCATTTTGCACCAGCTGAAGCGCCCCAACCGTCTTCAAGAGCAGCCCCAACAGCCGTTTGTACAGTAATACAACAGCACTGCCAAGGCTGGCAGTTACAAAAGTGTAGGTCAGCATGGAGAGGCCCCCTGTCTTCCACGGGGAGATGCAGCCCCTGCATATGTTATGCCTGGGACGTTGCTCAAGAGACAACAACAAAGCAAGGCAAAAGCCAAATATAATACAGACTACAGAACAAAGCTCTTGGACAACCACCAGCTGCCTGTTGGATACAGATGACCCTAAAGCTCTATGCTGGCATCAATGGAGCAACAGCCAGCTGGAGGTTGCCCAGGAAGTTTGCTGTGCATTATCTGCATTATCTTTGGGTTGGGTTATTATCTCTTGTTATACTGGAGTTGGGTTTCATTTTGTGCCTTCGTTAAAACCAGCCAGCAGGCTTTATTACCAGCCTTGTTACTCTGCCATGTAGGTGTCTGTACTTGGATTTCGCTGATTTTATCATGCAATAGCTTCATGGGTTTGGGGATGTGATGTGGGTTGCGTTGCGTTGCCCATTACATGTGCAGTCATTAACTTGTTTCTTCGCAACGGCCTGCCTGGACTGGCTGCCGTGCCTGGACTGGGAACCTGGGGATACCACTCAGGGCACTTTTAGCATTTCCCAAGGGTGGGGGTTGGTGGAGATTCAGGACAGACCAAAGGAAGGTCTTCTCCACACAGAACGTAGTCAAAAGGTGGGATTTGTTGGTGCAAGGTGTAGGGATGGCTACCCATTTGGATGGCTCTCAAAAAGGATTCATGGAGTAGAAGGCACTCAATGGCTGCTGGTCCTGATGGCTCTATGCTCCCTCCAAGATCAGAGGCAGGATGCCTCGGCACCAGTTGCTGGGGAACATGGGTGGGATGGTGCTGTTGCAATAGTGTTCTATTCGTGGGCTTCTGTGTGTGCAGCCTGCTGGAATGGACATGCCTTTGGCCTGATCAAGCAGGACTGTTCTCACGTTCTAGCTAAGCATTTATTATCTCAGTTGGCTGCCACCAATGGCTCCCCCCTGGGGTTTCAGGCAGGGTTCTGGAGATGCAGCTGGGGACCTTCTGCCTGCCAAGGAACAGCTCTGCTGCTGATTACAGCTCTTGCTCATGAAACCCTGGAAAACTCTCCAATGCAAGCTGAAGTCCATGAAAGAGCAGCATAAGCATAACGACCAACTCACGGATAACAACAACAACAAGGATGACTACAACCAGCCTACTCTGCACATGCCCCAAGGCCATTGGGAGGAAGAGTGAAACTTGAATGACACCAATCCTGGGACGTCAACAAGCAGAAAAGGTCCCCACGAGGGCAGCCGTTCGAGCGCGGAGCAAGAGGTCTTCCCAGGTCTTCCCCCAACCTGGCGCCCCTCCAGATGTGCACCTCCTATCACCGCCGGCCAGCAGGGCCATTGGGCTCCGGGCAGAAACAAGCCCGCGCCCCGCATGCCCCCCGCCCCGCGCGTCCAGGCCAAGAAACAAGGAGGCCACGCGTCGCTACCAGGGCCGCGGAGGGGGGGGACTCGGGCAGCGCCTCCTGACGCAGCTCAACCCGCGGACGCTGGGCTTCGCGCGGGACGTGTGCGGGACCGCCGGCGGCCGGACCCAGGCCCCTACGGCAGAGCTGTTCGCTTCGCTCCGCCCGGGACAAGGCCCGCGGCGCCCTCGAAGGGAGGGAAGCCGGCCCAGGCAGCCGCCGCCCCCGCCCCCGCCCCGCAACTCCCCGCTGGCCCGGGAGCACGGGGATGCTCCTGGGGGGCTTCCCTTCAAGCGGGAGGGGGCGCAGCAGCCCTGTCGCGCCCGCGAGGCCCGGGGCCTCTCCGCCAAGCAGGGAAGCCTGCCTGCCTGCCCTCGCTCAAGCCCCTCCGCACGTCGCAACGCAGCCGCGCGCCCCCCCCCCCCGCCGCCCGCCCGCCCGCGGGGCTCCGTCGGGGCTCCCTGGAGAGCGCCGGGAAAGACAAAGAAGGCGGCGGCGGCGGCAGCGGCAGCGGCGGCCTCCGCCCTCCCCGGCCCCCACCCCCTCCTGGGTCTGTCGGGGGCCAGGCATGCCGGGCGGCCCCTCTCTCCCCGCCACCCGGGCGAAGCCAGCCCCTCACGCCGACCCCGTACCTCTCCCGCCGGCTCGAGGCTGCGGCGGGCAGCATGCTGGCCGCTCGGGAAGGGGCAGGGACGGGCGGGCGCGCGGGAAGGCGAGGATGCGCCTGGTCCGGGCGGCCAAAGCGGCTCGGCTCAGCCCCGCCTCGGCAGCGCGGCCGGGTCGCGGCTGGCCGGCCTCCCGCTGCTGCTGCTGCTGCTGCTGCTGCCGCCGCTCCGTCGTCCGCCGCCGCCGCCCGGCCGAGCCCGCCCCCTCGGCCCGCAGAGCCACCTGCGAGCGCGTAGGCGAGGCGCGGCGGCCGGAGCGCCCGCGGCCAGGTGGGAGAGCGCGGGGGCTCACCGTGAGGCGCGGCGGCCGGCTGCCGGCCTGCATCCGTTGCGCCGCCGGGCAGGCGCCTCCGCGGCGGGGCCGGAGCGCCGCTTCTTCGCACTCCGTAGCAGCGCGCGGGCGGGGAGAGGCGGCCGCGCGAGGCAGTGGACGGGCGCCCGGGCGGGGCGGGGCGGGGGTGCCGCGGCTGGTGGGAGGGGCCCGTCTGGGGGGCACCCGGGCCGGGTGGGGAAAGCTGGCTGCAGCCAGGGCCTGGGGGACAGAGGCCACGCGGCCTCGGTGCCTTTGCTGCCTGGAGGCGGCCCGAAATCCAGGGGGGTGTCAGCAAAGAACGGGGGGGGTGTCTCTTGCAAGCCAAGGGGAGCCTGGGAGCCTCGTTGGTGACGAATCATAGAATCATAGAATAGCAGAGTTGGAAGGGGCCTACAAGGCCATCGAGTCCAACCCCCTGCTCAATGCAGGAATCCACCCTAAAGCATCCCTGACAGATGCTTGTCCAGCACCGCCCGGGCCTCCGAGGAGGGATCGGCCTTGCATAATGACTCCGTAAGGCTCTGCCCGTTTGCAGGGCGAGGCAGTAGCTTCAGGCGGCAGGTTTTTGGGGTCCTGGCAAGGCAGCAAATTGTCCATCATTAATTTCTGTTATTCGATGGATCGAGATGTGGCCCTACATGTAGACCCATTGATTTCAAAGACTCTACTCTAAATATGGCTAAGTCTGGCTCCAACATATACCAGTTGGGGAGGCAACCCATTACCCCACTGAAGGTTGCCCTGTGGATGCCTGGCAAATTCTTTGGGATCCATTAGGAGGCTCTGGGGGAAAACAGTTCTCGCTAGAATTGATTATTCCTTTACTGTTTATTTAGAGTATGTTTTTAATCCTTCTCCTCAGCCAAAAAGGCTCCCAGAGCAGCTTACATGCAATTAGTAAGGCTTAAATTGAAAAAGACACCACACGCAAGGAAGAATGGATGGGGAAGGAAGAGGAATAAAGCAAGTGTTTCGGCAGGGCTGCCTGGAAGAGCCGGAAGATCATCTAGGGCAGGGGGGCTCCAGCCTTTTGTGGCCTAAGGGCACAGGAGCTATTTTGGGAAAGTGACCACCACAAATGGGCTTCTGTAGGGGGATCATCACAAAAACGTTGGGAGCAACCCCCTCTTCTGTGTTTGCACCTGAACAGCACCCTGCATGTGCACTTCTCACCCTGGCTTCTCTCTCTCTCTTGGCCTGGTTGCATGTCATGACAGCCCATCCTTGGCTTGTTGGAAACCCAATCTCTGAATCTCTCTTTCCTTCCCCAACCCACCCACCCCCCTCTCTCTGCTCTCTCTTTCTTTCCCTTCTCCAACCCCATTCCTCTCTCTCTCTCTCTTTATTTCAATGGAAGTGATTGGAGCAATTTCACCATTCATTTGCATAGGGGAAGAAAAAACCCACCACATCCCTGCTGAAAGCTGGTAATAGGGAGGGTGAAGTCCACCCCCACTCACCAAGGATCCTGTTGTCCCCAGAGCACTTCATAGAGGTTGAACTTCCAACCACTTATTCAATTTTTGGCAGGGAGCAGCTTTTTCACTCCCTATGAAAGATAATGGAACAATTATCCACAATTCAAGAAGGATGCAGACAAGCTGGAGCGTGTTCAGAGGAGGGCAACCAGGATGATCAGGGGTCTGGAAACAAAGCCCTATGAAGAGAGACTGAAAGAACTGGGCATGTTTAGCCTGGAGAAGAGAAGATGGAGGGGAGACATGACAGCACTCTTCAAATATTTAAAAGGTTGTCACACAGAGGAGGGCCGGGATCTCTTCTCGATCCTCCCAGAGTGCAGGACACGGAATAACGGGCTCAAGTTAAAGGAAGCCAGATTCTGGCTGGACATCAGGAAAAACTTCCTGTTAGAGCAGTACGACAATGGAATCAGTTACCTAGGGAGGTTGTGGGCTCTCCCACACTAGAGGCATTCAAGAGGCAGCTGGACAAACATCTGTCAGGGATGCTTTAGGGTGGATTCCTGCATTGAGCAGGGGGTTGGACTCGATGGCCATGTAGGCCCCTTCCAACTCTGCTATTCTATGATTCTATGAATTCCTCCATTAACTGAAATACTGAGGGGAAAGCCTCCCCCCCCCCGTCAAAAATCTGCTGGAAGATAGGTGAAGTGGGAGGTTCACTTCACACACATACACCCTCCAGCGAGGTTTTAGCAAGAAGGACTTCTCTCCCCCACCCCCCCTGTAAAAGTGAATGGAGGGATAACTCCATTCACTTGCAGAGGGAGGTAATAACTTGTTTATTCAGCAGGATAGAAACATTAATATGCATACATTTACGCCAGTGACAAACTGAGACAATTGCATCCTAGACTGTACCACTAAGCCAGGTGGGGACTTATTTATAATCCTCTCATGGGTGGAAAAAAGTCTCCCTAAAGGTAGCAAGCTCACGGGTTTAGGGTTGTGCTGTCATCCACTGCAAAAATATTCCAGAATATGACAGTGTGTAATGGCACAGCTGAGCTCTACTATCTCTTTCTGCATCATGTACAGCATTCCCCTCCACATATGTTAGACTACATCTCTCATCATCCCCAGGCAGCATAGTCATTGGGTTGATGAGAGCTGTATTCTGTCACATCTGGAGGGTGCCAGGTTGGAGGAGGCGGATGTGTAGGATAACTCATAATTGGCAATTTCCAAACAAGATTGAGGGAGGAAGGGAATAGTGTTACTCTTAAGGAGGTTGAAATAGTGTAGGGGACAGGGGAAGCAAGTAGCATAACTAGGATCTCACCCTCCATGAGGTTCAGGCCTCCTCAGTGGCATTTTTCTCTGCTCAGTGTTGTGAGAAGTCTGCCCTAAAGCCCCTTTTGTGAAGGAACCATAGGAGATGGGGGGCTGGCAGTTCTTCAACAGTGCCTGGCCACTTTATTGGCAGCCTTAGATCAATGGCATGGGTTGCTTCTGGCCTTGGGCCAGGGACGGGCAACTCTATACCCAAAAAAGGTATAACTATGTGCTGATTTTTCCCTTTGTGTCAAGCATTGGACACTTTACAGTTGGTTTGCTCAGACAGCCACTTTTCAGAGTCTCTCAGCTTTGACTGGGTTCCTCCTCTCTGTGCCTTCTCAAATGAACACCAAGGTGCTTTCTTTTTCTCCTTCCTGTCCGTTGTTCTTGTTCAATGTGGAGACCAGTGCAGGATGGAATGGATTTGTCCTTCTTCTCCTGTGTATGGTTTCCCCTCTGCCTTCTGGGTCCATCCTGATTGCACAAGACCACTTTTACCTCTTCAACTCTCACTCTTCCTGCTGATGTCCTATGTTTTTCTCCATCATTCTCTCTCCCCTCTCCTGCATCTGATGGTCTGGCCTCAGCATCTTCATCTTCCACCTCCATTTCTGTCCGCCATGAACACTGCCATGAACACCATGAACACTAATTGGGTGATGGACGTGGTTGCCTTCCCCCACTCGCTCTGGTTTTGTTGTCTAGGGTTGTACCGATTCAGTGTTTGATCGGCTGGGCGCTGTTTCTGTGGGCAAC
The DNA here is from genome assembly GCF_023053635.1 of Elgaria multicarinata webbii. Lineage (NCBI taxonomy): Eukaryota > Metazoa > Chordata > Lepidosauria > Squamata > Anguidae > Elgaria > Elgaria multicarinata. Next base: position 33,777,014 of record NC_086184.1, on the reverse strand, counting down.
AAGGGTGGGGTTGGAGCAGCACACGTCCCTTGTCCCTTCGTTTGACTGACAGACTCAGCAAGCTGGAGGAGAACCGCCCCGCCCTCTTCTTTCATCAGCAGGACCGCCCCCAACAAAAGTAACATAGCGGGAGGACAGCAATGCACAGGATGGAAGGGTGCTTTTATTTCACATGGAGAAAATATATTGGACTTTCCGGGGGTGCGGGTTGTGGTGCAAAGAAGGCCAGAGGCATGCAGGAGGCAGACGATGTCTTGAAAGAGACCTGCGAAAATCCATGAGAGCCCAGCAACGAGTGAGCCGGCAAGGCTCAGCAACAGACCACCGCTCTGGCACAGGATCAGATGCCCCCTGGCTGCAAAATGGGTGATGAGACACTGGGGCTATTGCCTGTTTCTCAGCTGGAGTATCAGTATCCTGGCGCCAGGAGGAGTCTTTTACAGCTGGGCGGGATCTGATGGAAAATATGCAATTACTCCCTGAACATACTTTAGTTGATTATCAGGAGTTGGCAACCAGAACCACAGCTGCCCTGTACTTGGAGCACATGCCAGTGGCACTCTCAGTTCTCCCTTTCTCTGCTGAGTAAATACATCTTCATTGCTTGTCTCATTCAATTTTCTTGTAATTCAAGAAATTAATTTGTTTAGATCTCAAGAATGTAAGAGGACTCTGCTGGATGAGACCAAAGTCCTATCTAGTTCCACATGTAGGCCCATTGAAGTGAATGGGCCTAGTTAACTTATGACTACCATAGGATACTGTCCCATTTCTCATGGTGCCTACAGGAAGCCCTAAAGCACAGACAAAAGGAAGGACTTTTGCACACACCACACCAATGCACTACAACAAGATGTAGTAATGCCCCTACCCCACACATAGATAGCTCAAAGGGGATTTGATAGAGGATAAAGCTATCGGTGTAACTACTAGTTATGATGACCATATTCGTCCAAGATGCAGCATACCTCTGAATGCCATTCACTGGGGAACATCACACTCCAGGGTGAATTCCGACAACCCTGGTAAGTGATGGGAATATTACTCCCATCTAGCCTTATGTAGCCTTTTGACAGTATTGTGGAATATCATGGAAGCAGGTATTCTGGGCCATTTTACTGCTGAGAACTAGTATAGGACTATGTTAATGTTGTTGTGCCACATGCATTGGAACTGTGAATTTTGGGCTGGGTGAGTTGGCTTTTTGCTTTATTTCCATTTATTTTTATTCAAAATTATTTTTAGGCTCCCTTTAAGGGTGGAACCCTCTCAAAGTGGTGTACAAGAATATAACTGCACAAAATGAATCCAATGAAAATAAGAACATACTCAAATCAAAATCCCATAAAAAAAGAGTTTACTAATAAAAACAACTTGCCAATAAAACCAGCAACCCAGACATTACAGGAAGGCCATCAAAAACCAGTGTGTCTTTTAGAGCTTTCCTGAAGACCTGCAAAGAAGGGGCAGGAGATGAAACCCCGATGGAAGTAGATCCCAGATTATTATGTCTCTTGTTTGTTTGCTTGTAAAAAATGCCCCAGAACCCCTACTGAACATTTTTTTAAATTTTGTTGCTAAAGAGTCCAGTATATGCACCAGAACTACATGTAACTCCATTCCAGTATTTCTACACTACTTTTCCTTTTAAAGAAACCTTAAAGGACTAACAATAATATCTCCTCCAAAAATACAGTAAAACCAACACAATATCACAACTAATAATAAAAAATAAACTTTCCAAAAAGGAAAACAGGCTCAGTCAGCAAGCAGTGAGACCAAGGCTGCGTTCGGACAATACAATAGTCAATGGTGGGTTAATAGTCAACTCCACGGTTGATTTTCGAGGGAGTTCTCCCCACATTACATGCTTAGAATCAACTGTGATGTGGATTAAGGCCAGCATTGAGTTGACTATTAGTCAAGGGTATGTTTCATTGACACATCCCCTGCCATTCCACCCCCCCACCCCCGTCCTCCTGTTGGTATCCTATCAGCCATTGCAAGTTCTGCCAGCTGGACTAGAGTGGCAGCTGCTGCTTCAGCTGCTCCTGCCAGGGGACTCTGTAGTTGCCGAAAATAACCAACTGTGTGCCATGAAACGGTGCACAACATGATAAACAATGGTTGATTAAATAATCAACTCTGCACAAAGTTGGTTATTTGCGTTGTTTATTTGGGCTGAAAAACCAACCATGGTGTGAAAAAGTCCTGACAGATGACACAATAACCCACTATTGACTATTTAACCCAGCGTTGGTTATTGTCCGAACCCAGTCCAAAAGTAACTAGGGACATGATATCGTCACCCAGACAAGAATGCTCAGGGTGATCTTGAGATGGAAAATGAAAACCGGAAGCATTGTAATACATTTTATGTGGGGCTAATTTTTAAGATGGTCCATAAACTTCAGTTAGTTCAAAACAGAGCTGCTAGGTTGCTAACTGGGCCTGGCCAATATGATCATGTGGTCCCAGCGATTCATCTGTTTCCAGGCCAAATTCACAGTGCTGATGCTGACCCTTAAACAGCTTGGGACCAGACTATCTAAAGGAATATCTCCTTCCTACATATACCTTGCTGGGACCCCTGAGCCCTCCTCGGAGGTCCTCCTCTATGTGCCCCCACCAAGCGAAACTAGGTGGGATCGGGAGCCTTCTCAACTGTGGCCCCCAAAGAGGTTATCTTTATCCTTTTCATTGCCAGGCATCTTTCTTTTCTCCTAGGCATTTTAGAGACCTAGTTCTAGACTTTTGTGGCTGTTTTGCATTTGTCTTGTATTCTTTTAAATATCTGTATTGAATATTTTTAACTGTTCTGTGGTGTTTTAGTTTTTCAAATGTTTTGTAAACTGACCAGAGAACTTCAATTACTGAGTGGTTTAGATATGAGAAATAAATAAATAAAGGCCGGCTTCTGTTACCCCCACATCGACTGCATAAATGCATGTTCCAGCGGCAATAAAGAGGTTCAACTTTCTCCAGGGCCAAAGGGCTGCTCCTCTGCCCCAGAACAGTTGTTCATGGAACCAACCCGAAAGGGCCTGACCCTTGGAGTTCCTTGCGAGTGCTGCTGGAATCGAAGCGGTTGGAAACAAGGGCCGCGGTGATGTCAGGCTTCATGCATGCAGGGGAGGCGCAAGCGAAGCGCAGCACAGGCGAGCTGGGCTTCAGCACGGATAGCGGCTCCACAGCTAGCGCGAACTCCGCGTCGCCGCCACGGGCCGGAGCTCTGACCAGGCAAAGCAAAGCAAAGCAAAGCAAAGCAGGACTTCGCTTCTTCGGTCTGGGACACCACAAGAGCAGCGCTGAGTCCTGAGGTGTCAAAGGCGAAAGCAAAACAGAGGCCGTAGCTAGACCTGAGGTTTATCCCTGGATCGTCCAGGGGTCAAGCCTGTTCATCTAGGTGACACACAGGGCATCCCGTGCTCAGGCAGGGGCGAACCCTGGATGATCCCAGGATACACCGTAGGTCTAGCTGTGGCCTCGCTCCTTCGGAAAAGACGGCTTTGCATGTCTTTCAGTCGGAGGCCGGAGCGCGCCAAGGCCTCCGCAGCAGGCGCTGTTCGTAGGAGGCACAACCCGCCTCCTCGCCGCCGCCGCCGCCGCCGCCGCCTTCCCCGCGGGCAGCGAGCTCCGCCGCCGTGCCAGCAAGGGCCCCCGGGGAGCCTCAGCGCCGCCGGCGGGGGGGAGCGCAGAGCTCCAGCCGGGGCGCAAAAGCACCGCTGCGGCGTCCTGTGGCGCCCGGCGGGCTCCGGGCCTCGGAAGCGGCCGCCACCGGGCTCCCGCTCGCCGCCCCGGCTGGCTGGAGAAGGCCTTGGGCGGCGGCGGCGGCGGCGGCGGCGCGCTGCCGCCCAAGCGCCCCTGGGAAGTGTAGTCCCTGGGCCTGCGCCCGGCCCCGCTTCCCGCCGCGGAGGGACTGCGCTTCCCAGGATGCAAAGCGCCCCACGTGGCAATCGGCTGCCGCCCGGGCGCGGCTCTGGCCAAGTGCGGCTCCCGGGTAAGGCTCCTCCGCGCGGGGCGGCGGGAAAGGCTCCTCCGCGCGGGGCTCCCTGCAACGTCCGGCCCGCGGCCAGCGCCCTTTCGCCCCCGAGGGTGGCGGGCGTGGGGGAGGCAGCACAAGCTGCGACCCCCGGCTAGACCCAGGCTCCCACGCACCCTCGCTCTTCTCTCCCCATCGTGGCACGTGTGAATCAGGAGGTCTGCACCCGACGCGCGTTCCCTTCCCCCTGCTGTGGTGCTTTCGCATAGCGAGTCAGACCAGAGGTCCGTCTAGCTCAGCACTGCCCACGCTGCTCCCCCGCAGGAGCTCTGCTCATGTGCCACGGCGGCAGGGCGGTGCGCGTGGATGCGGCTCCCCCGCAGGAGTTCTGCCCATGCGCCACGGCGGCAGGGCGGTGCGCGTGGATGCGGCTCCCCCGCAGGAGCTCTGTCCACGCACCACGGCGGCAGGGCGGTGCGCGTGGATGCGGCTCCCCACTGCAGCCGAGCTCCCCCAAGCCCGCCCTGAGTTGTGGACCTGGGGCCCCTCTGCGTGGGGAGCACAATGCATGCGCAGGGCCATTCCCACGCTGCTAGGCCTCCTGGTCGCCATCCCGCATTCCTCAGTCCACAAGGGCTGTGCGGCGGCAGGCATGGCGGCTCCTGGCGTTTGGCCACCCTCAAGAGGTCTGAGTGACACGGAGGCCAGCGGGCCGCGGGTTGCCCACCTGCGCGCTCCATCGTGTTGGCTCTCAATCGACCCCAGCACTCTGGCTCCCAGAACCTTGTGGGTGTGCTGAGACATTCCCCCGCCCTGTCCTTGTGCCGTAGCAAATACTGGAGAGGTCCAGCCATCACCTGTGACTTGGCAGAACTCATGTAATCGTGTCATTGGGCTTCATTGACCATGCCCCTCCCTTGCAGGCTCAATAGCATGAGAGAAGGACACCTATTTTGAATTCATGGCTAAAGACAAGGTGGACTGGACCGTCATCCTTTTAACATGTCAACACAAGGACAGTGTGTTTGCCTTCCAAAAAGGTGAGTTGAGTTATCCAAGGCCTCCCTGTCCACACAGAGGTCCAAGCCAGCAATTTGCATCTAATCATGAGCCAAGGGTGAAAGTACAGGAAAGTGGGGCTTAACTGAAGAAGGAGACGCTTCTTCGCATCCTAGAGTTGGAAGGGCCTTGTCTTCCAACCCATTGGGCTCCATGCTGGAATCTCACCACTTCAGCATCCCCAAGAGCTGGCTGTTTACTGAGGGATAACCCAACCTCCCACCTGAAGGGCATTGGCCCCATTGTTGAACTGCTCTTAGCATCATCTTTCACCTGACATCTCCCCTCCTGCAACCTCAGACCACTAGATCTAGTCCTGCTCTCTGAAGAGGGCAGTCATGTCTCCTCTCAGGCCTTGACTAGACCTAAGGTTTATCCCAGGATTGTCCTGGGGTCATCCCTGGTCATATAAATGACATACAGGGGATCCCGGGAGCAGGCAGAGACGACCCCAGGATAAACCTTATGTCTAGCTAAGGCTTCAGTCTTCTCTTCAGGCTGAGCGTTCCTCCAACTGTTCCTCATAGGACTTGGTTGTTGTTTATTTATTTATTTATTTATTTAAGGATTTTTATGCCGCCATTCAGCCAAAAAAGGCTCTCACGGCGGCTTACAAAAGTATTTCTTGACAGTCCCTGCCCACAGGCTTACAATCTAAAAGACATGACACAAAAGGAAAGGGGATTGGGAGGGAGGAGGAATTGTTGTTGTTGTTGTTATTATTATTATTATTTATAACCTGCCTTTTGCCCAATACTGGGCCTCAAGGCGGTCTTACAAAGTTTAAAACATACATTTTAAAACCTAGGAAAAGAAATGTTAAAAAAAAGTTTAAAATACACAACAAAATTATAAGTCATTAACATAGATGGAGGACCAGATTAATTTCCAAAGACCTGCTGGAACAAACAAGTTTTTGCGTGCTTCCGAAAGCCCATCAAGGAGGGAGCCAGTCTAGCTTCCCCGGGAAGAGAGTTCCAAAGCACTGGAGCAGCCACCGAGAAGGCCCTCTCCCGTGTTCCCACCAGGCGCACCTGTGAAGATGGTGGGACTGAAAGAAGGGCTTCCCCAGAAGATCTTAAAGCACGGGCAGGCTCATATAGGAGAATATGGTCTTTCAGATAACCTGGATCCCAGCCATATAAGGCTTTATAGGTCATAACCAGCACTTTGAATTGTGCCCGGAAACAGACTGGAAGCCAGTGGAGCTGTTTTAACAGGGGAGTTGTCTGCTCCCTGTCAACAATCTGGCTGCAGCTCTTTGAACCAGCTGAAGTTTCCGAACACTACAGCTGGTTCCGAACACTCTACGTAGGCAGCCCCACGTAGAGCGTGTTACAGTAATCCAATCGGGATGTAACTAAGGCATGTGTCACCGTGGCCAGGTCCGGCATCTCTAGGAATGGGTGCAGCTGGCGCACTAGCTTTAACAGTGCAAATACACTCCTGGCCACCACTGAAACCTGACTTTTTGTGAACCCCATCCAATTTGTCTATATCCTTCTTAAAACGCATCACCCAGAAATAGACAGAGTACTCCAGATGAGGCTGTACTGGTACAGAATAAAATGGAATTGTTATTTCTCATTGCATGGAAACTATGATTCAGTTAATCCAGCCTAAGATCACATCAGCCTTTTTTGCAGTCGTAACATAGTGCTGACTCATGTTCACTACAATCCTGAGATCGTGTTTACATGTATTACTACCAAGCCAGGTATCCCCCATCCTATACCTGTGTATTTGATTATTTTTCCCCAAGTGCAAAATTTTGCATTTGTTTCTGTTGAATTTAATTTTGATAGTTTCAGTCAAGGTCATTTTAAATGGTATTCCTACCTTTTGTGCTCTTTGTTATCCCTCCCAGTTTTGTGTCATCCACAAATTTAATAAGGACTCCCGTCACCATTTTTTCTAAGACATTGATAAAATGGTGGAGAGTCCTGTGGCGTCTGATCCCAGATATCTGAAGGGTGGCTCAGTTACTCAGTGGTGAGGGTAAAGCACTTTAGACATGGTCAAAGGCATTTTACTAGTCAGACTGCAAGTATGGAATATAGTAAGAATTTGTATAGCATATTTCAGTCTAAAATTCTTCCCATTATTTCAGTAATTCTTACACTGGCCCAGTACATAAGAACGTAAGAGAGGAACTGTGCTGGATCAGGCCAAGGGTTCATCTAGTCCAGTATTCTGTTCCCACTGTGGCCAGCTAGATACTTATGGGAAACCCATCAGAAACCAATAATGAGAGACATCTCTCTTCTGATACTAGGGGTAGCATATCGCCATCATAACTAGTAGCTATTGACAGTCTTCTCAATCATGAAATTGTCTAATTATTATTATTATTTATTATTATTTATTTATATAGCACATCCCCTTTGAAAGCCCTCCAAATTGGTGTCTTCTTGTGTAGCGAATGCCATAGTTTGAATATGCACTGTATGAAGAAGTACTTCCTTTTATCTGTCCTGAATCTCCCACATTCAGCTTTGGTTTCTATTATTATCCACTTTCTCCATACCACACATAATTTTGTACACCTCAGTCATGTTTCCCCTGTCTCACCATTTTTTAAGCTAAAAAGTTCCAAACGTTACAGCCTTTCCTCGCAGGGGAGATGCTCCAGCCCCTTGATCATTTTGGCTGCCTGTTTCCGCACTTTTTCTAGCTCTACGATATTCTTTTTGAAGAGCAGTAACCAGAACTATATGCACTAATACAAGTGTGGATACACCACTATTGGGGGTTTGTTTTCAGTTCCTTTCAGAAAGTTCCCCAACATTGAAATTGCATTTTGCACAGGGCTGCACAAGTTTTAAATGATGCATTTAATTTATCCAAGATCCATTTCCTGGTCAGTCACTACCACCTCAGATCATAAGAACATAAGAAGAGCCCGGATGCTGGATCAGACCAAGGGTCCATCCAGTCCAGCACTCTGTTCACACAGTGGCCAACCAGCCATCGGCCAGGGATGAACAAGCAGGACATGGTGCAACAGCACCCTCCTGTGCACACAGGCGTGCTGCCTCGGATGCTGGAGATAGCACACAACCATCAGGGCTAGTAGCCAAGGATAGCCTTCTCCTCCAGGAATTGATCCAACCCCCTTTTAAAGCCATCCAAATTGGTCGCTGTCACCACATTTTGTGGTAGTGAATTCCATAGTTTAACTACGTGCTGTGTGAAGAAGTTCTTCCTTTTATCAGTCCTGAATCTCCCATCAGTCAGCTTCATGGGATGGCCCCATTGGGTTCTGGTATTATGGGAGAGGGAGAAAAATGTCTCCCTATCCACATTCTCCACACTATGCATAATTTTGTACACCTCCATCAGGTCTCCCCTTAGTCTCTTTTTTTCCCAAGCTAAACAATCCTAGCTGTTGTAACCTTCCCTTGTAGGGGAGATGTTCCCGGCTCTTGATCATTTTAATTGCCCCTTTCTGCACTTTTTTCCAGCTCTACAATTCTTTTTTTTAGGTGTGTTGACCAGAACTGTACAAAGCGTTCTAATTGTGGTCGCACCATAGATTTGTATAAAGGCAGTATGATACTGGCCATTTTATTCTCAATTCCTTTTCTCATAATGCCTAATGTAGTTTGCCACTGGGCTGACATTTTCATTGAGCTGTCCACCACAACTCCAATACCTCTTTCTTGGTTTGTAACCACCAGCTCAGATCCCATCAGGCTATACTTGAAGTTGGTGTTTTTTGCCCCAACGTGCATCACTTTACACTTGGAGGCCACTCCCAGCTTGGAGAGATCCCTTTGGAGCTCCTCGCAATCCTTTTTGTTTTAACCACCTTAAATAATTGGGTGTCATCGGCAAACGTGGCCATTTCACTGCTCAGTCCTAATTCTAAAAGATTTATGAACAAGTTGAAAAACATTGGTCCCAATACCGATCCCTGTGAGACCCCACTATTTACTTCCTTCCATTGGGAGAATTGACCATTTATTCCATCTCTCTGCTTTCTGTTCTTTAACCAGTTGTTGCTGTTATTATTATTATTATTATTATTATTATTATTATTAACGTTTATATACCACCCCATAGCCGAAGCTCTCTGGGTGGTTTACAAAGATTAAAACACTGAACATTAAAAACCAATATACAAAATTTAAAACCATAAAAAGCATAAAAACAGATTACATACAACATCCATTTAAAACAACTATTCTGGGTCGGTTAAAAACTCAACATATGCTGTTAAATGCCTGGGAGAAGAGAAAAGTCTTGACCTGGCGCCGAAAAGATAATGTTGTCGCCAAGTGAGCCTTGTTGGGGAGACCGTTCCATAACTGGCCACATCACGCCAGTCCTTTTCCAACTTCATTGGCTGCCAGTCCAGGTCCAGGCCCGATTCAAAGTGCTGGTATTAACATTTAAAGCCCTAAACAGCTTGGGGCCAGGTTATCTGAAGGAACGCCTCCCCCCGTATGTACCTGCCCGGACCCTAAGGTCATCCTCAGGGGTCCTTCTCCGCGAGCCCCTGCCAAAGGAAGTGAGGCAAGTGGCTACCAGGAGCAGGGCCTTCTCTGCTGTCGCACCCTGGCTGTGGAATGAGCTCCCTAAGGAGGTTCGCTTGGCACCTACATTATATGCTTTTAGATGCCAGGTGAAGACCTTTTTATTCTCCCAGTATTTTAACAGTCTATAAATAAATTTTAACTTGGTGTTTTAAATGTGTAATTTTGCATTGCTGCTGTTTTTATCTGGTTTTATACTGTTGTTTTATACTTTGAATGGTTTTAATTTTTGTGAACCGCCCAGAGAGCTGTGGCTATTGGGCGGTATAGAAATGTAATAAATAAATGTGGGGGGGGGGGCACCACTGAAAAGGCCCTCTCCCTTGTTGACATCATCTGAGCTTCCCTCAGAGTAGTCATCTGGAGGAGGAGGAGGACCTTAGATGTTGTGTACAGGTAGGTTCATGTCAGGAGAGATGTTCCCTCAGGTATTGAGGTCCAAGCCGTGTAAGGCTTTATAGCTTAAAACCATCACCTTGAATTGGGCATATACTCTAGAACTGACCTACAGCTGGTATCACCAGGACTACAGACAAATCCCTACCATGCCTCAGTGAGTGGCCATGCTGCCTGGGGATGATGGAAGCTGTTCCCAAACCTTCTGGAGGGCAGCAGGTTTGTGGGGGCTGGTGCCTCCTAGTCTTCTCATTTCTGGCACTAAAATATCTGAAGGCTTTGGGTTGGCATGGAGACGGAGGCGGAAACCCTCCGCACACTTCTCCAGGATTAAGCGCCACTGACCCCAGTGCTTTGGCGATGATTTCTGCTGCCGTCTTGCTTTATGACGCGCGCTGCGATCTTTGCAGTCGAGCTCCACCATGTCAGTGGCCAGACTGGCTGGGTCACAACTGGTGTGGGCCCCTGGGGGAAGCCTGGTCCAAAATGGCGGCTCCATCTGGAAGGGATTGGAGCCAGGAAGAAACGTCTGCTCCTGCCCTGGGGAATTGTCAGCTGCCCTGGGTCCTCGGGTGCTTCCAGGTGGAGGGTTCCTGATCAAAGGACATTGGGGAGCTGCTCTGCCTTCCCCTCCTTAACGGATTTCCTGTTGGTAAGAAAAGAGACGGAAGAAGCGATGGGAAAACACAGGAGGGCTCCAAACGGGAGTTGATGAGATCGGGACCTCCATAAAACCCCATGAGTGAGGAAGGGTGATAGCACGCTAAGAGCCTCATCCGGAAGCGCCCTGAGTCAAAAACCCTTTCCCCCATTGGACAAGATGGAAGCTGAGCGGGAGGGTGCTTGTGGCTGAGCACCTGCAGCCTCCGCAGGGGCCCCTGTCTGATTCCTGAGGAGCCTCTGAGGGCTGGCAGGGGCTTCCCCAGCGCTGGCTTCTCCCCTCTGTTGACCTCCACCTTCTCCTCAGCCCTTTCTGGCGTGCCCTCCTGTTCTGTCCAGCTCCAGCCGTGACCTTCAGGTCTTTCAGTGTTGCCAAGGAGACAAAGTCAGCCAGACTCAGAAGTTTACTTACAAGGAGACAGTCTTTTTACTAGAGTAGTTTTCAGCACATACAGCTTCCTTCACAAAAGACGACCCCTCCTGGGCGCAAGGACAGTTATAGTATAACTGAACTTGGCATTGCCCCCAAGTTCAGAGAGTGATTAATCATACATGTGGATTAATAACAAAGCAGTTTTTCTCATCATAAGAATCTATAGCATAAGTCTACATTGTTGTAATAAACAAGGCATCACTTGGCATTTCTTTGGCACAGGCAAGACCCACTAATTGGGTTTCTAAAGGTGTTATGGTTCAGTCTGAGACTGAACCACTCTGGAATGTCAGCTCGGTAGAGCTTCCAGATAATACACCTGGTGTTCCCATGAGATCACTGTAACTGTGCTTTGATTCATCTTTCTCATAACACAAAGGAACGTTGCTGACTGGTACAGAGGCAAAATAACCGTTTGCTAGCTTAAAAGAAGAAAAGCCATTCACCCAGAAGCCTTTGCAGGCAGCCATGGTTTGCAAGCCCCCAGGCCATACACCCCCAAGTGCCTGGATTTCCCCAGGGCCCTGCCAACCCCCTCCTTGTGCCACGGGCTCCTCCTTGACTAACCGGCCTCTCTTCTCTCTGTTTGGCTCACAGAGCTCGAGGCCCGCCGGGACCGTGGTTCCCTGGGTCGGCAGCCCATCCTCCTCACTGTTGAAGACCCCAAGGCCGAGGTGGGCAGCGGAGGAGCCACCCTCAATGCTCTCCTGGTGGCAGCCGAACACCTCAGCGCTCGAGCAGGCTGTACCGTGAGTGAGCACGTGCCAGCCGCAGCATCTGAAGCCCCTCCCCTCGGCACGCACACATCCCCAGAGTCTCTTGGCTCTTGAGGAGACGTGCGGCTGTAGCCCCCTCCTCATTTCTGCCTGGCTCCTGCCTCGTAGCGGTCTCCCCGCCTTCAGCTCTTGGCCAGTCTTGCCAGAGGAGACAAAATCCGCTTTCTGCACAGTGGCTGCTAGAGCTCAAACAGACCTCACATAACCGTCTTTTATGTTCTAAGTTCCCTTGGAAGAAGATACGTGCCTGTACTTATTGGAAGCCAGAGAATATCTCTGAATCTCAGTTACAACCGTTCGGCTTCACAAAACTCCTAAAGTAGCAATTGTGCATCACCCTTTGGGGAAGGGCCGGAGCATGATGGGTGAGCATACGCCCGGCCCCGGGTTCAATTCTGGCATGCCCAGGTCAGTCAGTGTCTCTGTCCTTATTGCTTCAGACATAGAAATGGTAATTACAACAAAACAAAATATCCACAGTGGCAATAAAGGATCTAATGTATTTGTCACACTGCCGAAAATGTGGAAAAATTCCTCAAACTTTGGACACTGACAGGGCGAAATTGGTCGCTCCCTGTGGGCCACCCGATTATGAGAAGCCGGCAGAGAGGTGGTTTTCAGGCCCATGAGCTTTTCCCCCTCAAGAGCTGAGCCAAACGCTTAGGAGGAGCTGCAGAATAAATAGGGCAATACATTAAACAGCGAAGGGTGTTCGCTACAGAGCCGCTGCCAGGAGGGCAGAATCTGAAATCGTCTTTTCCCAAAACAAACTGTAAAACGGTAATTGGCATCTGTTGCAATCTTAGTCAAGTTAAGGCTGTTTTAAGAGTAGGAGGAGAAATAAGCTACAAATAGTATTCATGTTCAAACTTGAATGTAATCATTGCATACCTGCGGGCCCATATTATTGCATGTAAAAGCACATAAATCCGACTGGGTGCAAACGTAAACCCAAGCTCTAAAAACCCGTATGACTGAAAGGGGATTCAAAGAAGAAAGAAACTTTAGAGAAACACCAGAATGCTGAATTTGATGAAGGAATTTTTGGAACCAAATTAAACGTTTCACTGACTTGACTCCTTGTTTGCTTCAAAACACACAATGTACATAGTCTAGTGTTTGAAAGAAAAACTACCATGAGCTAGTAATGAAAGATTCTGAATAATAATAATAATAATAATAATAATAATAATAATAATAATTTTGTGAACCGCCCAGAGAGCTCTGGCTATTGGGCGGTATAGAAATGTAAGAAATAAATAAATAAATAAATAAAGGGTTTGATCTGTCATCAAAATGGAATATGGGTACATTTAGGTACATCAAGAATTATTCTCAACAATTTATTTTGAAAGAACTCCATATCAGAAGAAATTTTAAGCCCCAAGTCTCTGCTCTGTAAGAAAACTGAGATGTATGTTTCTATTTCAATAACGGTTCTATTTGTGAACCGCCCAGAGAGCTTCGGCTGTGGGGCAGTATATAAGTGTCATGAAAGAAAGAAAGAAAGAAAGAAAGAAAGAAAGAAAGAAAGAAAGTGACTGTAAATTTAATACTATGTTTAGTTGTTGATCAATGTCAAAGCTTTATAATGACCAACTATCAGTACAAAGAAACTTTTCTGATAGAGTGGGAGTTTTTCATTTAGGTTTCAAAATCTTCCCATAATGAATAGATAAAACAATTTTTAGAACATTGAACCAAAGCTGATGATGACCTGCGCAGACCAATCTGAGCATGGGAGATCAGGGTCATGCCATCAGCATAGAGAGGAAAAGGCAAGTTCCTTTCTCAAGGTTTCCCTGGAAAAAGAAAGAAAGAAATCTTTCCGCTGTAAAGCAGAGTCATTAACAAACAAAGAGAAGTGGAGCCAAGAGGCAGCCTTGTTTAATGCCACTGGCTACTCCAGGGAGGGCCAGAAAAGACCCCTGCCCCAAATTCTGGAGACCCCGTTGCCAGGCAGTGTAGGCAATTCAGAGTCGGTGGGCCGCTGTTCTGACTTGGTGGTATAAGTTCCAGCATTCCCTTCCTCTGGTTTCCTCCCTGCTTGTGGAGGGCGGGGCCTGTCCCTCTTCTAGCCTGATAGCCTTGTTCTTTCCTTCAAGAGGGATTGGGCTCTGGGCTCTAGGGCAGGAGGGAGGGACCGGTGGTCCTGCCATCAGCCCCAGGCAGCATGGCCAATGGTCAGGTGTCCAAGCAGAGACTGGGCAGCCATCCGTCAGGGATGCTTTGAGCAGGGAGTTGGCTGTGATGGCCAAAATGCCCCCTTCCAACCCTAGGATTTCCAGTGCCGTGAGTTACCTCTAAGAGCTCTTCTCTATATCCCCTCCAGGTAGTCACCTCTGATGTCTTGCAAAAGGCCTGGATTCTCATCCTTCACATGGTGAGCTCAGCGAAGGGCTAGGCAGGGGTGGCTGCACTGGGGCTGGTGGGGTACTCCAGTTAGCAGAGGCCTCAGGGGTCAGCCTAAGAGCAGGCAGGCATCTCCTACCGTCTAGCAGAGCAGAGGTGCTGCTGAGCCTCTTCCAGCCCAAGAGACAAATGCCATTTCGAAGAAGCTCTTGGAGGCCAAAGGCAAAGGAGGTGGAGCCAAAATACCAACCACGGCAGCCTCTCGTGGCTTGAAGTTCTCACTGCCAGTGTGGTGTGGGGCCGGGCTTCATGGCCATATTTAGGTGCTCTCTCTTTATGAGTTTCTCACCGGCGGCATTGGAACCAAGTGCTCCCTTCAGATTATTCACTGCCCTTGTTAGTGAGGCACGGAGCGTGGTTTGCATACATGCCGAACAGCACATTGCCCTTGGCCAGTTGGCCCTATAAGAGGGATTGGAAGCCCCTGGGGATAAACGGGAGAGCGGTGGCTGTGTTGGAGGTTGGGTGGTGTGTGGCCCCAGACCAGAGACCCTCCTGGGGGTGTCGTCTGCAGTGGCAGGTCACAGAGGCACAGGTTAGCCAAGAGGAGGGCTTGTTGGCTCGCTTTGCTGTTTTTAGGTATCCTCTGTTCGCTCCTTTATCTCACGCGTTGTCAATCTTGGTCTGTACTTGTGGCCTTTTGAGGTTTCTAACCAGAACCTAAGAGAGGAACTTCCTCCCCATGTAGTCTAACCACTTGGAAATGCTACCCAGGGTTTAGATCTGGACCTGGAAGAGGGCCTCTTTGGAGGTGGATAAAATCCCACTTTGGATGGAACAATGTTACAGTCAGCAAGTGACTTTTAGGAGAGGCATTTCAACCTTTTAGAAGGCGGGGGGTGGGAGGAGAAACACATGCAAAAGTGAGGAAACCACCCAGCGATTGGTGGGCCAGGACTACTTGGGGAACTCCCGTGGGCCACCCCCAACCCCCCCCCCCCCCGGTGGTAGAGGATGTAGGAAGAGCTTTGGCTGCAGCCCACCTACCCCCCGCCGCCCTGGGGACCTGCCACTTCTACTGCTCCACATCTCCCTTCTTCCTGTCAGGGCCGGGACTTCTTGTTTGATGACTGCAGCCGAGCATTTACCTGCCTCCCACTGGAGGATTCTGCTGCCCCGGTTGAGGCGCTCACCTGCAACCTGGACCATCTCCTGACAACCCTGATGCACCAGGTCAGTGGACTCAGCCCTACTCTTGCCAGGCCCAGGAGGTCTGACGGTGACACTGAAACTGTGGACAAGGCCTCCTGACTTGACCTGACTCAAGCAGGACAGTCTGAAGGGCTCCATTGATTGATTGCATTTGTATCCCGCCCTATAGCCGAAGCTCTCTGAGCGGTTTACATTGTTTTAACTGCTTTTACTACTTTTAAATTATATATTGTTTTAACTTGGTTCATGGATTGTTTTGTTTTTAACTGTGCATATTTATTGTTTCATACTGTATGCTTTTATCTGTACGCCGCCCTGAGATCTGAATGATATAGGGTGGGATACAAATGTTTTAAATAAACATTTAAGTGTCTTTAAGATTAAGACACTTAAAAACAATATCCTTTGAGTGCTGGGTGAGCAGCCTTGATATGGTCAGACTCCCAAACTCTCTGTATGACAGATCCACACTCAGCCCAGGAATGCAAAGCTCTGCTCGGTGTTTAAAGAAATTTGCAGATGGAATTAGCAGGGTGTCTGTGGGGTTTCAGGGTGCTGCTGGTGGCCAGGGGGAAAGCTAACCCTGCAGGTGTTTGTATCTTTTAATATGGTGGCCAGGTTTTGGTGTGTGGCTGGGGTGGAGTGAGAGGAATAGACAGGGCTTACAGCACCAACAAGGCTCTATTGCTGATATGGTTTTTAAGGGTGTATTTAATGGTTTACTAATTTTTTCATTTGATTATGGCTTTTATTTTCTGAATATTTTGGAAACTGCCTTGTTTGGTTTTAGTATAGAAATTCAATAGATAGATAATAAAGAAAAACGGTGGAATAATACCTGGAGTGTCGTGGGACTGTGCTGGGCCCTGGAGTAACGTCCTGGGGCCGATGGCTCAGAAGGGCCTGCTCTGCCAGGCTCTTCTCTGGAGGAGCCGCGTGGGCACCTTCCCCGCTGGGGCCTGCTCCGGCTGGCTCACCCTGCCTTTTTGTACCTTCCGTTTTCAGGTCTGCCGGGGCTCCCCACCTGGGGTGTGGGTTTGCAGCACTGACATGCTTCTCACAGTCCCTACCATGGCAGGTGAGCTTGCCCAGTGGTGGGAGGGCAGTCACCCAGGCCAGGTGGTGGTGGTGGCACGCAGGCAGGGAGCAGCCCTCTTTGGAGGAACGGCCCAAAGGAGCCCTAACATGTCTTAATCTGTGTTTCATCTGAACTTTAATCTGTTTGATTTTTTGCTGTGAGCTACTCTGTTATATGAACAATAAATATAGTTCTGTCCGGGGAGGGCCAGGCAAAGAGAAGGCCGGGATGGGCCCTGTGTCTTGCGCTCCCTGTGCCTCTGCATGGTCTCTCTTTTCCCTCTGCTTGTGTCTTTCTCCCTGAATCATTTTAAGACGTTTCCTTGGTTTTTATATCAGGATGGATGAGATTTTTCAAAGCCAATTTAGAACCGGATTTTTCCCTCTCCCCTCCTCTCAGAGATCAATTGGCAGGGATTCCAAGGCGCAAGAGTCATTGCTGTGCCCGCGAGTGTCTCCTATGCCCGGAACCATGGAGTCTACCTTGCTGACGCCCAGGTACACAATCAGAGGCTCCCAAAGGCTTGCAAGGGGCACCTGGGGGCACCTCAGGCAACTCCCATCCAGAGGCAGGAGGCCCTCTGGCTCTTACAGTATCCCCAACAGCATTCTCTCATAGAATTCTAGAAGAGTAGAGTTGGAAGGGGCCTAGAAGGCCATCGAGTCCAACCCCCTGCTCAGTTCCGGGGTCTGCATTCAAGCAGACTCTTCAGCTTGTCTGTACAATTCCAGAAAGTATTGGAGAACACGCATCTTGGGTTTCTCGTCCACATGTATTTAGAATGTCCCTTTAGGCCTGGTAGGTCCTGCGATATATCTGCACCCATTAGGAGTGTTGGGGCAGTTCCAGGCAAGGCGTCGGTTGGGCAGCCGCCCTGCCTTGTTTTAGCAAGGGCCCTGCCGACACTCTCCACCCCTAACCCTCCTGTATTTTCCCACCCTGTCTTCGGCCTTTTCCAATTGCCTGAAAGGTCTCCCAATAGCACGGGAAGTAAGTGGGGGCGGGGTGGTGGTTATGGGAGTTGTAGTCTGACACATCTGGAGGGTGTCTGGTGGGGAAAAGACTTGGGATCGGGGTTGCCACTGGCCACATGAACACTCGTCCGCTGCATCTCTGCAGGCCGTTGTGCAAGACATCCTCTACCAAAGCCCTGAAGACCAGATCCAGCCATGCCTGCGGCCGGATGGGAAGGTCCCCCTGGTAAGTGGGGCGCTTTGCCCCTTGGGTTCACCTGTGCCCAGAAAAGTGGTCTGGGAAATGGGGTCTCCGTCGGCCAGGGACAACCCAGAGGGGCTGGGGTGAGGCAGGACATTCTCCACCCAGGACCCAACCCCGCCTCTCCTGCAGGTGTGTGGGGTTGTCTTCTTCTCCTCCGAAACAGCAGAGCTGCTTCTGGCCACCCACGTGATTCCCCCGCTCAACGCCTGCACCTACATGGGCCTGGACTCGGGAGCCCCAGCCATACAGGTGAGGGAGGCCCTGGTCAGGCCCCAGAGAGGGGGCTGGGGTAACCTGCCCCAGGCTAGGGCTTGGGGGGTGGGTGGAAGAGGCTAGGGAAGAGGGGACGCAAGCAGCCCCGAGTGGCACACAGGAAGCCTAGGGCTGGATGCTCGCCTTCCCACCACCTCCGTAGCCCAGGGAGAGGGCCCACAGTGTTTTGTGCCCGCTGGGGGTGAACAAAGACCACCCAAATGCCAAAAGGTGTTCCCAGCCTGAGTGGGCTCTTGGTACCCTTTCAGTTCGCTGGGGAGGTGGCGTTAGTTCTGGCAGAGTTTCAGCCTGCAGGATTGGCTGTGGAGGCAGAGGCCTGTGGTTCTTGTGTGAAGTCTGTCTTTTGGGAACGCATGCGTGCAGAACAGCCAACCCCATGGGCCGTGTCTGCTTTGGGGCCTTGCCCTGCGCCTCCCCCACTCTCAGCTGCTCTCCAGGTTCTTTCATTGGAAACCGCCTCTGCGCTCAGTGCGACGGAGGGATGGTTTTGTGCTCGGCCTTCATGGGGAGCAGCAGGATAGGTCTGTGCAAGGGAGGCTCCTTCACTTCCTCCCTGTTCTCTCCCCCTCCCCCCCAGTTGTCTCTCTTCTTTGACATCCTGCTGTGCATGGCTCAGGGGCTGAGCGAAGAGACCTTTGTGAACGGTCGGGGCCTGGCGACCGGCAGCGGAGACTCCCAGGATGCAGGGGCGCGAAGGAGCGCCCGAAGCGTGCTGTGGAAGGCGCTCCACGCAGTGCCTCTCACAATGGGTGAAGCTGTGAACTTTCCTCCTCCCCTGGCTTCCGCTGCTTGACCAGACTGGCCTTCTGGGGCAGGGCGCCCTCTCCTCACCTGGGGGCGTATGCCAGGAAGGCCCTGGGTAAACATGAGGTGGGGCAGGCAGTGGTGGCTCCCTCATTGCAAGGGATGGGGGCGTGTTCACCCGCTCACTTTGCTTGACCTCGGAACGGAGTCCTCGCATCTGCCTTCCAGGAGAGAAGGCGAGTGTTCCTATCTGGGAGCAGACTCCTGCTGTGTTGCAGCGCCGGGCACTGGCCCCGTTCCTCTGGCAGCTGGGCAAAGGCGTGCTCCTGGACGAGGGGCGTCCCGCTTGGCCTGGATGTCACAAGGGCGGTGTTTGCTTCTTGGGAGGCCTTATGGGTCGGACCAACGTTTCCCTTCATGGTGTTCATGGCTGCCCCTCCCTCTTCACAGCCTACATCCCTGATGGTTGCTACGACTACTTGACCAGCTCTGCCAGTGATCACATTCGCCACCTCACACCCCACACGGACGCTGCCCACAGCAGCTCTTTCCGCAAAGTGGCACATTCCCACGTGGCTGTAAGTACCCCCCCCCCCCATTAGATGCCATGGAGTCTCCTGCATGGATGGTGCGCCCAGGGCCCCAGCTGCCTTCCCCCAGGGCCTCAGGACAGGTGGGCGGGGTTAGGAATGGGCGGACATTGGCTTCTTCTGCATCGTCGGTTCTCTTTCCACGACTCAGTCAGGCTTTATAATAATGTAGAACTTGTTGGTAAGAGGCGAGAGGGTGAAGCGCCACTCCGAGGGGGAGGCGCAGAGGGCCGGCCGTGGCTGATCCCATGCTGGTGCCTCATCTTTCACCTGATGCTGTTCCACACCTGTGCAAGCTTCACTCCCCCTCCATAAGGAGGAGGAGCTTGCTCTGTTCACCATGCCTGCCCAGCACACCTGCAGGCCCACAGACTCCTGCCCCTGGTGGCCGCCTCCTCTCTTCTCTTGCGTGCAGGAGGCCCAGCTTCTGGAGGAAGGTTGCTCCATCACCAACAGCCACTTGGAGGGAGCGGTGGCCGTGGGGCCTGGGAATGTTATTCAGCACTGCTGCTTGGAGGTATGCCACCCTGGGAGACGCCACCCTTCGTCTCTGCTGCTCCTGGGCTCCATACGGTTTCTGGTGTACCTGGGTCGTT
Source organism: Elgaria multicarinata webbii (assembly GCF_023053635.1). Taxonomy (NCBI): domain Eukaryota; kingdom Metazoa; phylum Chordata; class Lepidosauria; order Squamata; family Anguidae; genus Elgaria; species Elgaria multicarinata. The sequence continues at coordinate 33,757,107 of NC_086184.1, read as the reverse complement.
TCTGGGTGATGCAGAGTGGGAACTGGTCCCAAAGGTGGTTGGCAGGATGTAGGTCAAGGCTGGTGGCTTGGCAAGATCAGGTCCAGGGCAGGAGAGGTTGTGGGACAGATGAGGTTCCACAGTGCAGCGAGGCAGACCTAGCATGGCCTGTGGTTGGCTGAAGGACGAGCCAGGAGCAGGCATGGGCTGGTTGGGCAGCCTCCAGGCAGAGGAATCGGCTGAGCCTGGACCTGGGCCCTGCCAGCAGCATCGTCATCATCAATATTTGTATATTAATTTATTTGCTAAAACATCAAGGCAGTATACAAGTATTGAAGATAGTAAAAACAAGGACATTAAAAGCATTGGAAGTACATAATTTAAAAGGCGAAATTAGCAAGGGTGCCTCACACCCTTTTGGGAAGCCAAGAGAGTCCCTAGGCCTGCTTTGACCCTCTCCAGGACTCCCCTCTCTCGGCTTTCTCTGCTCCGCTGCACAAGACCTGAAGAGCCAAGCTCACTTTGTAAAGCCCCCTGTTGATTACTTGGAGGACCAAACCGGCATGGTGCGCCCTGTGGTCTGGTGAGCACGAGACGGAGCCCCTCTTTCTGACAGTTCCGCAGAATGTGGTGTGTTGGTGCCGGAGCAGCTCAGGGCTGACGGCCCTCTTGCAGCGAAGGACTCTCCCGTCGGCTTCACCGCCGCTTTTGCAAAAGGTGGATTGACGGGGCCCTCCGTGCCGCCCTCTGCTGAAGCTGCCCGTGCTGCTTTCTGTGGTCTTCCCAGGGATGTCTTGGGATCCTGAGGGATCCCGTCTGTGGATGCTTCATGGGCAGGCAGATTTGGAAAGGCCCCAGGGGAGAGTCTGAGCTGACTCTTTTAATAGGGCTCTCAGCTCTTCTCTGGGTCAAGGCAACAGGGCAGGACTCAGCCAAGCCACCCATCCTATCTATTCCATTTTATTATTTTATTTTAGTTCTGGTTACATAAGTCAAATAATAAGTCATACGTTTACATTCAATTCCAATTTAATTTCTCGCCTGGATTTTATATAACTAATCATTTATTTGCTTAATACCCCAGGTCACCCTTTTACAGACCATGCTTCCTTTCTCCCTTGTTAGGGGTGGGACCTCCTTTCATTAAACCTAAGTTTTCCATAACACTATATACGTCGACGGAGGCATTCTCCCATGTTCAGCTTTATTTACAAAATCGATGGATTTCCTCCATACCCCTTCAAATTTGTCTTCATTTGATTGACCTCATGCTATCCTTAACTTTTGAGTCCATTTTTCTAACAGAGTGATCTGCCGTACTCTCTGATCCCAAATTTCGATATAGAGCCCTTTATCACCTTTCCAGTGCTTGGCTATCAACCATCTTGTCGCTAACAATAGATAACTTACTTATTCCTTACTTAGCAGGTTGATGTCTAACCCTTTGTATAAATTTAGCAAGGCCGGGTGTGGAGATGGGTGAACCCATTGTCCAGTTATTGAACTAATCTCTTGGAACACTGATACCCAAAAATAATTTAGCCACCCATCCTATTCATGGATCAAAAGGTCTTGTCTTGACCCACCGGCTGGTTGTCTGTGGCCCCAAGGATCCATGTTCTGGACAAGGTTAACAGGTGTGGCTGCAAAAACATCATGGTCTTTCCCCAGGGCCCCTTGCAGATCCGTTCTGGCTGCCTCCTCACTGGGCTGGACGTGGCATCCTCCGTGGCCCTCAAGAGCCATCCGCTTGAGGATGTGATCATTCAGGGACACACTGTCAGGCTGAGAGACATTGCCTGCAAAGTGTTCACCCTGAGTGGGCGTCATGACAACTGGCAGGTGCGTATGGGCAAGGGGGATGCCATCTCTCCAGGCTGGCTGCTCCCTGGATATCCCTGGGAAGTCCCTAAGCACCGCTGCTCCTTCTCCCTTCTGTGAGGTGCAGAGCAGCCCTTCTCCCGTGCTTGCAAGGGAGGGTTCTCCTCGGAGCATGGCCTGAGGCTCCCAGGACCCCGGGACCCCCTTAACCAAATATATTTCCTCTCTTGCTGATTTCTCCCTTTCTGTGACACCCAAAAGCTGACCCTGTTCTCTCCCTAGAGTCCAGCAGAGGAAAATGGCACCTACCTGAACATGCCGTGGGCGGTGTTGTTCCTCAGGACTGGAATACGGTATGTGCCCATGTCCCAGTCCATATTGGCGAGTGGTTTGGCACCCCATCTGTTGTCGGCAAAGTGGTTTTTTAAACCTTCAATTAATTAATTAATTAATTAATGCTTTCGGTCTTCTGTTCCTCATACAATGGAGCTGTGCTCTGCCTCCTTGGATAGAAAAACCCATACTGAGTGTCTCACACCAAAAATGCAAGACCCGGTAGTGATACAAATGGTAATTCTATTGTAGTCACAAAACCGAGATTGTAAAAGATCTACCAACATGATATGTGTGTGTATCACTCACCACCACAAGAATGTTACGCACGCACAATGTGTGCCATGGAACTCTGGTAGAAGTCAGGTTGTCAGGATCTGTCCTGTCCTGCAGCACCATCTGGTGACAGCTTTCCATAGAACCAGCCACAGGGCTTCGCAGGATGCGAGCCCTGGCTGGTAAAGCCTTGCAGGGTTCAGGCCTAGACCAGCAGGCACTCCCAGGTGGGCTCATACAGAACAGCTGGGAGCTGCCAGGAGAGGCCTATATAAGAGCTGCATTTCACCTTCAGCCTTTGCCACAGCAACACGGTCTCTCGTGCAGCCGGTTCCTGACCATTTGCTACCTCGGATCTTCCCTCGCCTTGATGGACCTCTTGCTCGTCTCGATCACGCCTCTGCCTCTGGCCCCTTTGCTACCTGGTACGTGCCTGAACCTTGCTTTGCCTTTGACCATCGACTTTTGCCTCTGGCCCTTGTCTGGACTCTGTTCCTCCTGGACTCTACCTCTTGCCTTGATCCCTGCCTGGACCTTGCCTGCTTGTTGACTGGACTTCTCTTCTGCCTCTGGCCCCTGCTTGGATTCTGAACCTGTGTCTGGCCTTGTGCCTGTTTCCTGGATCTGCCTCCTGCCTCTGGCTCTCTGTTGGACTCTGCCACCCGAGACCTGTGCCTTGCTCCCAGCTTGCTCCACCAGTATTCCAACCGCCCAAGCTGGTTCCGTCTCCGTCCGTCCCGGCGTTCCTGCCTAAGGACCCTGACACCCGTGCCCCGGATCGTGACACAGGTTCAGCTCTAGGTCTTTTCATCACATTCATTTGAGAATAGTTCCTACCTTCTGGGGAGGCGGATCTGTTCTTGTCTTTTTGTCAGCTTCTTGCTTAAGGTGTTGCCGGTTGCAAAGTTGTCCCGCTTGTTTTGTGATAAGTGGGATACCTGCACGCTCAACCTACGAGAAATGTTTTTCTGCAAAACGCGTTCACAAACCCTACAAGCTGCAGAGGCCCCGATGCAGAGCTCAAGCGCACTTCTACTGAGCATGTCCTCCACACGCGCATGCCGTCTCCCGCGTCCCTGACCTTTGCCGCCCAAAGAAAGAAGACTGACACTTAACTCCGTTTATGGCAGCTATGGCGCCCCCTCCTCCAAGAGCTCCCTCAGGTGCCAAGCCAGGAAGGACTGGGCCCGGAAAGGGGATCAGGTGGTCGCTGCTGCTGTATGTGCCGTTGCATAGATCTCTCTCTCTGTCTCTCTCACACACACACGGTTTACGATTTTGGTTTTGTCAGTGCAATTTGTTTATCAGTTCTATTTTGTGTTTGCACTTGTGGTTTCTGTTGTGGCCTCTTTAGCCGCAAGATCAGGGTGCTCAGAAACACCTGAGCTGACTTCGGTGCAATTGTTGGAGCAGAAGGCTCAAATGGAACTCAAAAGACATCATTAAATCATGTTTCCAAGAGGAAATAAGAACACTTCAGCACAAGGAAAAAAGATAGAAGACAACAGAGGAAACCAATGTGACTCCACTAAAAGCTTAGAGTTGACCTGAAAACAAAAAAGGATACATATAGGAAGTGGAAGGAAGGCCAGGCTACAAAAGAAGAGTACAGACAGGTGGCACAGAAGTACCGAAATGGCGTCAGGAAGGCTAAAGCTGAGAATGAGCTGAGATTAGCGAGGGATGCTAAAAGCAATAAAAGGCTTTCTTCAGATACGTGAGTAGTAAAAGACAGAGGAAAGAAATGGTGGTTCAACTGCTTAATGAGGATGGCAAATTGATAACAGATGACAAAGAAAAGGCTGAAGTGCTCAATTCCTACTTTGCCTCAGTCTTCTCCCAAAAGCGGGTCTATGACCCTCCTGAAAAAAGTGAAGCACAAGTTGAGGAGGCAGGATTGCAGTTTGAGATTGATAAACGAATGGTCAAGGAACATCTAATTTCCTTGAATCTCCAGGGCCCGATGAACTGCATCCTAGAGTAATGAAGGAGCTAGTGGAAGAACTCTAAGAACTGCTGTATATTATCTTTGCAAAATCATGGAAGATGGGTGAGGTGCCGGACGACTGGAGGAGGGCTAACGTTGTCCCTATCTTCAAAAAGGAGGAACCTGGGAACTACAGACCAGTCAGTCTGACATCCATCCCTGGGAAAATTCTGGAGCAGATTATAAAGAAGTCAGTCTGTAAACACCTTGAAATCAATGCAGTGATTACTGGAAGCCAACATGGATTTGTCAGGAACAAATAATAGTTGTTCTGTCTAGCCCACTCTTAGCTAGTTCATTAATCTAGTTTGTTAATGTTGACCCAGAGTGCAGCTGCTGCGAAAAAGGCAAATTCCATGTTAGGCATGATTTGGAAAGGAGTTGAAAATAAAATAAAGCTGCCAAAATCAAACTGCCGTTATACAAATCTGATGTGTGACCATCCTTGGAAATCTGTGTACAGTTCTGGTTGCTGCACCTGAAAAAGGACATTGTAGATTGGAAAAGGGCAACTAACATGATCAAGAGGCTGGAGCAACTCCTCCATGAAGAAAGGTTACAACAGCTGGTACTGTTGGCTTAAAGATAAGGCGACTGAAGGGAGACATGATGGAGATGTACAAAATTATGCATGATGTGGAGAAGGTGAATGGGGAGGAGTTTTCCCATAATACTAGAACCCAATGGAAGGTCTTCTTCACACAGCACAAGGTTAAACTATGGAATTTGCTACCACGCAATGTAGTGATGGCCACCCATTTGGATGGCTTTCATGGTGGGTTTGAAGGCCTTCAACGGCTGCTAGTCCTGATGGCCAAGTAAGCGCTACCTCCAATATCAGGCACAGTATGCCTATGCACACCAGTGGACAACAGTGGCGGGAGATGCTGTTGTACCCCTCTCCTGCTTCTGAGTTTCCCCATAGGCAGCTGTGTGGACAGAGTGTTGGACTAGATGGGCCCTTGGCCTGATCTAGCCTCAGGGCTCTTTTTAGGTTCTTACCTAATGGCAGGAGAGCACTTCTGAGCCCCTCCAGCCCCTTAGAAATGCTACACCGAGTCAGGAGATCCCACTGAATGGGGTGAGCTGTGGTGTGGGAGGGAGGAGGATTCCCCCAAAATCGGGTGGAAGAACCTTCCGTGGGCAGAGACCCTCTTGAGAAAGGGAGATCCTGGATCCAACCCATGTGCAATTTAGTTCATACTTGGACATATTTGTAATTTTACAAAGGTTTAAAAGTAACAGAAATAATTTCCCTATACACACACATGATGTAGTCACATTTATTTATTTAACTTCTTTCATGTTAATTCCTATTATTGCAAATAATGAATATTACAAATTTAGAAATGATGCAAATTAAACAATTTTTAAAAATCTAGCTCCTAAAGTATCAGGTGCTTTCTCCAAGGGGGGAAGGGATTTGTCTAAGTCATGGACGCAGCCATTAAAAATGGCCGTTTTGTTGGCAGTTTGCAGTGGAGCCGGGAGCCCTCTTTCCCGAGAGCAGGAAAACGGCCCTCCTGCTCCCGCCAGTTCCTTTGCAGGCTGTTGCCCTTGGATGTGGCCCAGGCCGCCGTTGCGCTCTTGACCTGTTTCATCCCTGTTTCCCACTGACCAGGAGCCAAGACCTTTGGAGCCCCGACATCTCCCCGAGCAGCCGCTGCCTGCTGAGTGCCCGCCTCTTCCCTGTGCTCCACCCCTCCGCGCCTTTGGCACTGGGAGACATCCTGTGGCTCTTGGGCTGCCCAGGGGCTGGGCAGCTGCAGCGCTGGCGATCGGCATGGCGCATGTCCTGGGAGGAGCTGCGGGAGTGCCTGGACCAGGAGGCGGAGCTGGCCTCCCGCAAGGCCCTCTTCTTCCTGCAGGCACAGAGCAAGACCCGCAGGGTACTGATGGAGCACAGCAACTACAGCCTGCTACCTCTGCTCCGCTCAGCTGCCCTTGAGGGCTACCACGAGCCCATGCTGAAGACGCTGGACCATGGTAAGTGTGAGTGTGTGTGTGTGTGTGTGTGTGTGTGAGAGAGAGAGAGAGAGGTGGTGGTGGTGAGGAGAGGGAGGTTGTGGTGCACCTCCACCCGCCTGCCTGCTCCTCGCCTCCCTGTTACTGCATTCTTCCAATCTAGGAAAGCCCTGGAATCTGCTTCATTAATTCACACAGTTCCTGGCACCCTGGAGGTCCTGCATCTCTGTCCCCTTCTGTGGTCCCCTGAGGTTCACAGGAGAAGCTGGTAGCAAGAGCAAGGCAGGGAGAAAGTAGGATAGTGCCTGCTGGCTGGAAGTCTCTTCTACTGAGAAAGATGTTGCCTCTGTGGGGAGCTAAAGCCAACTGAAGCTTTACATAGGCTGACAAGACCTGTTGTGTGGTTGGCTCCAACCCTCCTGTGGAGATGGAAGTTCTGCCAGACACTCCTCCTTTGAGCCAGGGGATGATAGCAGGCCTGTGTCCTCTGGCTGGGAGGGCCCTGAAGAAAGCCCTGACTGTCCTGCTCTCAAGGACATTGCCTGTGCCTCATCTTCATCTGCACACTGGAAGGCCTGGGGGCCCTCCACCTGTCCAGTGTCTAACTGTGGAATGGCGGGTCTCGTGCATGGTTCTTTGCATGCCCTCTCATGGATGTTCTCCCCAGAAAGGCACCTCTTGCTTGTTCTCTCTTCTCCCCACCCCCATGCTTTCCCCTATGGTGGAGACACCTGGCCTTTGTCTTCACTGGGAATTCCAACAGGCTTCAGGAGGATGGCCCTGTCTCACCCCATAACTAATGCAGCCTGGGAAGCATCGTTCCGTGAGGCGGGGCTGGAGCACTCTTGCAGAGGAACCCAAGTGAGTTCCCATGGAGCTCAGCTTTCCAGGCATTGACCTGACTCCCTTGCTTCGCAGTTGCATCCACTGCTCAGGATCTGGGGGTTGCTGCTCGGACTTTGGCCTGCATCGCTGACCTCCTGGGCTGCATGGCCAAAGGAGACGGGGGCTTACGGAGCGGCCCCGCAGCCAACGTGGCCTGGGCCTCTGCTTTCCGGCACCTTGAGAGGGGGAGCATTTCTGAGGGCGTCAAGAAACTGGCTGTGGAAAGGAAGAAGTGGCTGGACAGGTACTGGGGGCGAGGGGTGGGAGGGGGGGGCTGCCTGGGGGCACAGCATGGCCCCGACAAGGCCTGCTGAGCAGCACCGCTCCTGTCCTCGTGCTCTGCAACATCCACACGAGGGCCGTGGGCTTGGCCAGGAGCACTGCACCATCCCTTCACTCACTTGCAGCAGGGAGGGAGAGAGCCCCCAAAGGCCCTCAGGATTGCTCCTGGTGGACCGACCTCCTCTTCCCAGGCCACCGTCGTGGGCGGCAGGTGGGTTCCCGGTTAGCCCCTGGCAGCACTTTCAGTGGAAAGGGAGAGGGGCCCTCCTCCTCCTCCTCCATCATCTCCTCCTCCTCCTGCCTGAGACCCAGGAGGGCTCCAGCCGGTCGGCAGGCCTGGCCGGAGGCAGCTGCTTCCTGTGCCCACAGGGCCACTGTTGTCTGTTTGCTTTGGCCGACGGGAGCAGTGAGCTCCCCTCCTGGGTCGAGGCCCAATCCTAGTGGCCACTTCCCAAGCGTGGTCCACTCGCCCAGGAGGGCAGAGCCAGGATGCCTTGGTGGGAGGGATCAAGCGGGCGAGGATCCTCCCTGGGGATTCTCTGGGAGGCCTTGGGCCAGCCCCACTGGCAGCACAGGGGCAAGGGGACATGCCTCGCAGGAAGGCTTCTGGGAGGGCCGAGAGGCCTCTGCAGGCGAGGAGCTCTCGTGCAGGGCTCGGCTGCCACAGCACAGGCAAGGCACCGCCATCTCTCCTTCCTGGGCTCTTGCAGGCCCATCCTGCTGGTTCGAGCCGCCCGGCACTATGAGGGGGCGGCGCAAATCCTCATCCGCCAGGCGGTGATGTCCTCCTGCCGCTTCATCAGCCTCAGCCCCGCTGCGCTGCCCCCCATGGGCTGTTGGGTGACGGTGGAGTGTCCTGCTCGAATTGACCTCTCTGGTAAGTGGCTGGCCCCTCCGCTTGGGGAATGCTTGGGAATTGCCCAGGCTGGGAGTGCTCTCGCCCGCTTGGAGCCCTGGGATGAGGGCAAGCCCGTAGGCCCCGGCCTTTTTGCTCCTGCATCAGACTGCTCAGAGGGGGCGACCCAACGGCAGGAGCAAAGCCCGGGATCTGCCAGGAGCAGCAGTAGTATAAAGGTCCTGTGGTCCGGGGTCCCTTGTAACACCCCCACCCCCCGGAGTTGCGCTGGGTCATAGGCCAGGTGTTCTGGGACTGCCCCTCTTCGGCTAAGGGAGCTACTTCTGACCACCTGTTTCTCAGGTGGCTGGAGCGACACTCCCCCCATCACATACGAGCACGGAGGGGCGGTGGTGGACCTGGCCGTCCTCGTGGATGGGTGCAGGCCGATTGGCGCCCGGGCCCAGCGCATTGCAGAGCCGGAGTTGCAGCTGGTCAGCGCCTCTGGAGGCCTCGAGGGAGAGGTGGTGGTGAAGCTCATGTGTCGGAACCTGGAGGACTTGCGGGATCACTGCCAGCCTCAGGCACCAGGTGAGCGCCTGAGCCACGCCTTCCGGCAACAATATGGTGCAGGACCCCAGCTGGACTCCGTCTGCCGGCAGGGATGGCGGCCCCAAGAGGCCAGCAAAGGGGCGCGTTGCGTTGCAGTGACGCGCCACCCTCGCGGACAGGGTAGGCGGGAGAGGCTTGGGGAGGGGCCCGTGGCTCAGTGGCCGTGCCCTGCTTTACACGGAGAAGGCCCAGCAGCAGCTCCACTATCTTGCCTGCAACCCTGGGGAGCCCTCGCGGCCAAGCAAGGCTGACCATCCTGGGCTAAATGGACCCAGGCGCGGGCTCGGCAGGAGGCTGTCTCCAGTGTTGCTGTGCTCCTGTTTGAATGGGCCCAGCGTGGCTTGCCTTGTCATCCTGGCTGCAATCCCGCCCAACACTGCAGACCCTGGGCCCATGGCAGTCCCTTGTGTGGGGGGCCTTCATGGGCAAGGGCCCTGCTGGCCTCCCTTCACAGCCTCTCTCTCCTTCCAGGAGCATTGCTGAAAGCAGCCTTCATTTGTGCTGGAGTCGTGGACCTCTCTTCCCAGAAGGCCTTGCGGGAGCAGCTGAGGGAGCGCTTTGGGGGCGGCTTTGAGCTCCGCACCTGGTCTCGCCTGCCTCATGGATCGGGGCTGGGTAGGTGCCTTGATGGCCTGCGCGTGTTTGATGTCCCTTGTAGCACCAAATGTTACAGAGGAACATTCAGACTTTGCCAGAAGAAAGAGAGTGAAATAGCCCTTGGGAGAGTTCTGTGGGAAGCCTGAGATGCCCTGGAAGGAAGGGGTGCTTGTGCCCAGTGAGTGACCCCAGTCCACAGAGGCTGAGAAGACACAGCCAGAGGGCAAGGCTCGGCCTGGCACCAGCTTGGATTGACCTTGGCTGATCCTGGGGAGGAGAGAGAAGGGCGGGGGAGAGTTGGCTGGCAGAGGGGAGGGTTTGGGATTGAAAGTTAGGGTGATGAATTTAGGGGTCACCGTCCTATGAATTTGGAGGACTAACTCAACATCTGAGGCCTGAGGAAGGGGCATTTTCCACCACTGTCTAAAAAGCCAGTGCTGCTTTTTAAAGCATCTTCGTACATGTTCTTACACATTCGTTCTCGTTTTTTGTCAGCCACCTCGGCAGTCTGTCCTCAGAAAGGAAGGATATTAATATTTCAAATAAATACTTTTATGGTGATTTTATATTGTTGGTATAATCTTTTGCGCACCTCCCTGGGATTGCCTTTGGTGGTAAAAGCCAGATGCATAGAAATATTTAAAACAGATCAATCAAAAATTTAACATTACAAGGATTTATTTTGGTGGTTTGTGGAAATTAATTAGTTTGCAGGGCTTTCTCCTAGGCCCTGCGCTGTTCAGCGTTTTCATGAGTGACTTGCAGGAGGGGGTAGAAGAGGCGATTCTACAATGTGGTTGTTTCAGCGTGGCCACAATGGCAGCCATGTTGGTTACAGGGGCGTCGCCTATGGCAGCCAACTTGCAAATATGCCTATGGGCTCCAGTCGAATCGCTGGACAAATTAACGGGGGACGGGACCCTCCGGGGCGCTTAGTGAGGATGGCGCTGAGGAACTTCCAGAGGGAGTCAGCCACCTTTGGTTGGCTTCAGCTCCAGGCAGCTCTTCCATTCTTCTGGCTCGCGGCAGAGCCCTGAGCAGGAGGCTCGGTGTGCACCTGCTCCAAGAGCACGCCCTCCATGCTCCTCAGGTCTGGTGCCGTGGAGCCCCGGGTGGGGGAGGCTTTATCAGGGAAGGATGCGTGCCAGTGGCCCCCACCTCGTCCGTTTTGGTGCTCATTTGTTCTCTTCCACAGGCACCAGCAGCATCCTGGCTGGTGCTGTGATGGCATCATTGTACCGGGCCTCGGGGCACTCTGCCAGCGTAGAGTCCCTGATCCATGATGTGCTACACTTGGAGCAAGTCCTCACTACAGGTAAGACATGTATGTGCTTAGATTATCCTTCCTCAAACTAGTGCCCCCCCAGATCTGTTGGACTACGATTCCCATAATCCCCCAGCCAGCAAGAAGGCTGACTTAGATGCATATGTGCCCTGACTTGAAGCCTGTGGGTGGGTAGCAAAAACAGACATCCATAGAAGATGGTGCCGCCTCCTACTTCAGCCACATCTCTGTTCCCCGTTGCCCGGACTCATTCAGAGCCCCCAAATGCAATATTAACAGCGGCCCCTTTGGGGGATTTTCTCTCTCTTCTGGATCAAGACTAGTAGAAATGTTTCCAGCTCACTTTGCTGCTGTGATTAGAAATGCACCACAGGCCATTTCCCTCTATTTGGGGATGTTTTTGTCATGTGCATAAAGCTCTACCAACATCCTCACGCTTGACTGCAACTTTTGATGGAGGAATGTGCAATGCAGGGAGGATTTTCTTTCTCTGCCATGTTCTTATTTATTACCTTGGTCTCCCACCTTTCTTGGAAGGAATGTCAGGTCGCGTGCCTGGGGCCCTGCCTCCCCCACTGCCATTTTATCCTCATAGCAGCCCGCTGAAGTAGAGTAGGCTGACCTTGATGACTTCCCAAGTCCCCCCTCCCCAAAATTTGGTCTTCCTGGGGGGCCCAGCATTCTCACCCCCCCCAGCTCTTTTAGACCCCTCCCCTTGTCTTAGTAGCAGGAACAGCAGAGCCCTGGGCAAGGGTGTCTCCCCACGGTTTCAGCCTTCCTCTCCAGTGGCCCACTAAACTCTATGTTCCAGAGGGATTTGGGGGGATTCGGAGCCCTGGGGGCCAACAGATGCTCCACCCACTTTTCTGAAATGGCCACAGGGGATTTGGGGTGTGTGTAGAAAGTGGGAAATGTTAGAGTTCTGGAGGGAGGGCTAACCCAGGGATGGGGACCCTCTGCCCCATGGACCGGACGTGGCCCCCTGGCCTTGCCCTTCTGGCCCACAAGCTTCTTTTGCCGTAATCTCTATTCAGGAATAAGAGACTGTTTAAAGGCAATTAACGTTTAAGTGCCACACAGAGCCCTGAGCTGCTGGCGCCTGGAGAGCTGTGGCCCTGGGGGGTTTTACTCCTGAGCAGAGTTGCCTAGAACGGAGCTGCATTTCATAGGCTTGGTGGGAAAATGCCCTCATTGGCCCCGCCCACTTCTGGGCTGAAAAGGGTTCGAGACCTTGATGTTGTACAGCCCCTGCCGCCCTTTGGGGCAAGAGCCAGGCCCTCGTGCCCCGCCCCGCCCCTGGCACCCTCCTATTCTCCTCTGGCTCAGCGGCGTCAGCCAGTCCGAGTGCTGGAGAGCTCCTAACCCCAGAAGTTTCTGTCCTTTCCTGGGACTGAGACCTTCCCAGCCTCTTGTAGCAACAGGTAAACGAGCCAGCTCCCTCCCTCAGCCCGTTGCTTTTCCTTGCAGGCGGTGGGTGGCAGGACCAGGTTGGTGGGCTGATGCCGGCACTCAAGATCGGGCGCTCAAAGGCGCAGCTGCCGTTGAAAGTGGAAGTGGAGCGGCTGGCCACTCCGGACGGCTTCCTGCACACCCTGAACGAGCACCTGCTCTTGCTGTACACTGGAAAGACCCGTCTCGCCCGCAACCTGCTCCAGGTAGAGTGAGGTGGTGGATGGTTGGAAGTGCTGTCATGGCTCAGAGCAGGGAGGTGCGCCTCACGTGCCTCACTCATAACTGGATGGATGAGACATTCATGGAGGAGGAATGGTCTATATCAGCAGTGCGGAACCTTCTAGGCCACGAGGCCTCCATGGCCCGGATCCGCCACCGCAGGGCACTTGAAGCAGTCATTCCCAAGGCTCTGCTTGTGTCCTGCGCTCCGCCCGCCCGCCCTCAGCTCTTCCTTGTGCTGCTGCTTGTGTGTGGCGTTAAACAGAAAGGGCTTGAGCCCCAGCACTCCTTGTTTGAGAAAGTAAGCGCTACCCAGAATCCAGTGGCAGATTCACACATGGTGGCAGTGGCCATGTCCTCTTCTCGGGAGAGCAGTGGGCCACCGGTAGCTTTCTGGACCAGCTTTGCTCACGGGGCACTCCTCGTGTCTGGCTGTCGGAGCAGGCTGAGGAACACGGCCTGGATCCTGCGCTGAGGGTAGTCGTTGGCATCCGGGAGTCCCAGCCCCAACCAGGCCTCTTTGCCAGGCCTCCTTGTCCAGCCGTGCCGTGGCAGGGAGTGGGGGCGGCCTGGGGCCTGAGAGTGCTTTCCTCCAGGTTGCAGTCCTGCTGGCTCTCCGCCTGGGCCGGCCTCACACAGACCTTTGGGGTTCCCAGTGCGAGAGCCCGTGGCTCTCGGCAGCCTCTGATCACATGCGGATGCTAGTATTTCTGCAGGGCACTTTGCCCAAGGGGAGGTGTGGCAGTTGCACTGAAACCCTGTTCCTCCAAAGCTGCCCTGTTTAAATCAGCACCACCCACAAGGTAGCAAATGATCCTCTTTTCACTCCCGCTGCTTCTTGCAGGATGTTCTGAGGAACTGGTACGCCAGGCTGCCCACCCTCGTGCAGAACGCCCACGCCCTCGTGCAGAACGCAGAGGAGTGCGCCCAGGCTCTTCAGCAAGGTACAGCCCCCGCCCGCCACCTTGTTCTGCCCACAGGCAGAGGCCATAGTGCAGAAGGGTGGAGGGTAGGGCTGGGCACAGGAGAGGCTACGGGAGCTCCGCCCTGACACCATCAGCAGGCAGCTGCCATCCTGTTCCATGACCCTTCTAGGGATTTCCAGGAACAGGCCTTGTCCAGTGGGATCCTGCAGACCCCCTCTTCCTAGAGGATAGACAGCCTGGGGAACAGAGTTACTGTGGACCTTTGCTGTGGGCACTGAGGAAGGTCGGTCAGATTGCACAGACCTCCTTGTCTGCAGGGAGGGGGCTGAAGAGCCCCACAGGAGGAAGGAGCCCCACAAGTACCAGGGCCGTTCTGAGAGCAGCAGCGATGGCAGGTCTGATGAGGAAAGGGGACGCAACATGGTGGTTACAGAATGGTGGTTCAGGGGGCCAAATCTGGCCCTCCCCAGATGGCCACACCTCCTTCCCTGAACCACCAATAGTCTGCTGGTTTCACGGCTTCCCCGCATCCTAGGAGGCGGAGCTGCCTCTCCCAGGGCCTAGTGACTGGCAGGAAGAGGTTGAACTGCAGCCAGCTGGTATCGAGGGTGTATGTTGGCTCCTTTTGCCTTCAGCTACTCCCACCCCTAGGAGCGTCCCCAAAATGGAATTTGGCCCCCATGCTGAGAGAGGTTCAGCAGCCTGCTGTAAGATGTGCTGGTGCTCTAGCGATCAGCCTCATTGCGCTGGATCCAGAAATCAGTGGGACTTACGTTAGTTTTGCTAGCTTGTTTCGTTGATTTCAATGGGCCTCTTTGTATGGCTAAGTAGGATCCAACCCATAGCTTCTCACTGTTCTTCCTTTCCAATGCAGGCAACCTGGCTCTTTTGGGTAAGTGTATTGATCAGTACTGGTTGCAGAAGAAGAAGATGGCACCTGGCTGTGAGCCTCTGGCGGTCCAGCGTATGATGGAGGTGCTGCAGCCATATGTCCATGGGCAGAGCCTGGCTGGCGCTGGAGGTGGCGGCTTCCTCTACATCTTAACTAAGGAGCCCAGGAAGAAGGAGGCCTTGCAGAGGATCCTGGCAGAAACAGAGGTGACGTGAAACGGCTCACAAGTTCATGTCCATCCATGTCTGCCTTCCTATAGAAATCAGAGATGGACATTTTGCAGGCTTGGGGTTCAGGCAGCCAAGGTGCAAGCCTTCCAAAGAATGGAAGGAGGAGGTGAGCACTCATACCATGCAAGGAGAGGAGCAGCTGCTTACCTGTCTGGCGGGCCCACCAGGCTCCATAAGGAGTCCCCCTCTATTTGTGCTGCAGCTAAAGGTTTGATTGCATCCCTTCCTTTCAGGGCCTGGGAAACTTCAGCATCCACACGGTGGAGGTGGACACAGCTGGCTTCCAAATGCAGCTTCTGGAGGAGGACTTCCAGCAAGAGCAAGCAGCACTGCAGCTTTCCCAGCCCACAACCTGCTAGGAGGCCTGTACAACAACTTTTCTCTAGGGATGAAACAGCTCACTGGCTGAAGAACCTGTGCTTTGTTTCCATGCACTCCTGCCCTGTTTGACTGCAGGGGTGGGGTGGGGTGATGGGAGGAACACATCCCAAGAGGCCTCTGGCATCAGTAGCTGTCTGGCTCAAAGGAAAGAGCCTATACACCTGTCAGGCCTCTTAAGAGCCTAGGAAGAGGCCTGCTGGATCAGACTAGAATCTAGGCCAACACCCTCTTTCCCAAGCAGACGCCTTTCGAAAGCTCTCAGGCAGGGCACGAGAGCCACGGTAATGATGGCAATTTCAGGGATCTTATGCAGAGGTTCCTGGACATATTTTTTTTATGGAATGAAATAACTAGAAAGCTAATATAGATATCCTCAAGAGATTCACGTTCTCCGAGTTTTACTATTTCCTGCAACCATCTCAATACTTAGTGGGCCTAATCCAGCAGGAGTGAGTTGTGATTGAATTCCATTGGAAACTATTAAAAGGGACTGAGGCACGGCTAGCTTTTGCTGGGTTGTACCCAATATTTTGAACATTTGTGGTTAAGCAAAGTCACTTGGACGTGTGGGAAAGACCTGCTTGGGGAAAACCCTTTGCAGTTCATATCAAAAGGAGTGTCTTTCCAAAATTGAATTCTTGTCCATGTAACATCGTGCTGGGCATTTCCCACTACTGCACCTGTAAATTTTTCTGACTTGCCTGTTTCCACTTTCCACATCCCACCGGCAACGTCCCTAACAGCATCATGCAGACCTGTGCCCATGGCGTGTCCCCAGCGGGCACATGCCACATGGCCCTTGATTTGGAGCAGGGCAAGCTCACCACCCTGGGCTCAGGTTGGGGGGGGGGGTCCAGGCTTCGTTCACTTGGGAAGGAGCAGCCACTCACGAGAACTGCTCAAAGCAGCACTTCCAACACAAGTGTAGCACGAAAGCTACCAGGGGACTCAACAGCCAGAGGAGTTTTGGATGTGGGCTATTAGATAGTCCAAGGGTAGGGAACCTGGTATCCTGCAGGTATTTTAGACTTGCAACTCCCATAATCCCCAACAAATGCCCATGCTGTTTGGGACCAATGGGCGTTCTACTCTAGAGGTGCTTCCACATGGGGCACCATCACCCCACCTTACTCATAAAATTTTACGGGGGGGGGGGGGCAAACGTCAATTTCTCATCATATCTACGTATTTCCCACTATTTAGTCCACCCTTTTTAAACCAGAAAACAACACAGTTAATCTAGAATAGTGCCTTCTGATGGTTAGTGGAAGGAGCCATGTCTGGAAACACCCCACAACTTCTGGAGGGCACCAAGTTGCCTTCCCCCGAGTTAGACCACAATTCCCAGGTGAGCGAGCATCATGTGGGTTGGCGGTTTCCCTAAGGGCCCCAAGAGGTTCTAGCAGTCTTTTGTACCTTTACACTTCTTGCAAGGACCTTCCCTGCCACAAAATATTATGGCCAAAGGGAGAAAAGTGGCTGAAGCCCCACGTGCACAGAAGGATGAGCTCAAGCTGTCAGCAGCCGTCACTCGGCAATTACAGTTGCCGCTTGCTGACTTGAGCACGTAGAAATGCCCAGGTGCCGGCATCATTGCAGAGATCGGACACGAGAGAGCACCGCCAAATCCAGAGAAGAACTCGAGGGAAGCCTCCAAAAGCACCACAGAAGGTCTTGAAGTTTGCCCAACGCATTCCGAACTGGCAGTTTCTCAGAAAGCGCCACTGCTCCACTGACAAAAGAGAACCAGTTCCTTATTGTAAGAAACAGCAAAGAAATAAATGCCTGAATTAATATCTCTCATCTCTGATCAGGATCTCTTCTCGATCCTCCCAGAGTGCAGGAAACAGAATAATGGGCTCATGTTACAGGAAGCCAGATTGCAGCTGGACATCAGGAAAAACTTCCTGACTGTTAGAGCAGTACGACAATGGAATCAGTTACCTAGGGAGGTGGTGGGCTCTCCCACACTAGAGGCCTTCAAGAGGCAGCTGGACAGGCATCTGCCAGGGATGCTTTAGGGTGGATTCCTGCATTGAGCAGGGGGTTGGACTCGATGGCCTTGTGGGGCCCTTCCAGCTCTGCTATTCTATGCTTCTATTATCTTAGGCACTTTGGGGGATTTCCCCCTTCTCATAAGGAACTATGAATGCTATAGCTTGCATGCCTACATGGATAACACCAAGCCCGAGCCCCCCCCAGCCCTAGCAAAGACACCTGCAGAAAGTGGCGGTGCTGTTATAGGCGGCTTTACTAGGAGGGTGACGGCTCGGAGGCTCCGCTGTCTTCGCAGCCCACTTGCCTCCTTTGTAGCAGAGCAGGCGATGCCCTTTACCAGGCCACCGTTCACCAAACCAGCAGGCTGGAGGAGGCCACCTTCAGACACTTTATGTGGCATTAGACATTCACTAGGCAGAAATCCGGCAGAGAGAGGTTGGTTTAATGCCTGCTCTAGATGAAAGAGCGCGTGATTTCAATATCAGAGATCCCAGTGGGCAAGGTCAGCATTTCCCTTTAGTCCCAAGGAGTGTGCTGGGCCATCTTAGGAAAGCACAGAGCGGAGCTCCCGCCTGTGCACAGAAAGAGATGGCCCGGCTCAGCTACAAGCGCAGGCGCTTGATGTCTTCGCTACGGAAGTCCATCCGGAGAGCCAGCACTTGGCGGACTTCAGCTGGCGTGAGGCGCCACGTCAAAGGGCCAGAGTTGGGTCCCCAGTAATCCAAGATCTCAGTTACCTAAAAGGAAGAGGGAAAGAGATTATTAAACTGGCAGAATAACAGAGGGACAGAAGAACGCAAGAAGAGCCGGTGCTGCATCGCTTTGGAAGGCACCGAACACAGCTGCCACAGCCGTCCACCTGACTGGCGCGTGCTGGTGCTGAGGGCCACGAGGGCCAAGAGCACGGCGCCCTTGATGCGCACCCACAACCGCTCTCCCCTTTCACTGCTGTGGGATGCGGGAGGATTCCAGGGGCAATGGCAGCACCTGGGCCTCCCTCTAATCTAAGCAGTGGCCCAACGCCCAGGGAGTGACGGCGGGCCGCACCCTTTCGAGGTTGAGGATGGTTGCCATCTGAGAGAGCCGGGCAAACTTGTCGCGGATGGTCCAGGTGGTGACTGTGGTGAGGTAGGCAATCAGGGAGCGCAGCTCCTTGTCAAACTGCAACCCACCGAGCTGAGGAAACAGAAGGAGCGACAGAGATGCCTCAGAGCTTGTGCTGTGCAAGTTCAGCAACCGATCTGCTAAGCAAAACAAAGTCAAACACACACCCCGTTGGAATAAAGGGGGCGAATTAAGCCTATTTTCTCTCCGTCAGTATTTATTCTGCTCACAAGATTCAGGCTCTCAAACCATTTGGAATGTTTGTTGTTCTTCCAAGTACCAGGAATACACAGAGAAGGAAACCTAGGGGGATGAAGGTGCAGCCCCTTTTAAGGGGGATGGGATGGAAAGGACGGCACAATGGGCCACACCCCAAACTTCTCCTTCCTGAGAGCGAGAAACTCGAGACTTTGGGAACATTAAATGTCACCTATGTAAAGCCTGCTGCACAGAATAACCCGTGTAATTCATTTAGGATCCAAGATTAGATATGTTTTGAAAAGAAGGAGCAGAGAAAAGGCCTGGGCGCCAGAAGCCTAGAATAGTAGAGCTGGAAGACGCCTATACGGCCATCGAGTCCAACCCCTCTGTGTCCTGCACTCTGGAAGGATCAAGAAGAGCGGCAGCACGCTGCTCAGGCGGAGAAGTCCAGACCATTCAAAGCTCTGGCTGACCCCTGACCTGGCTTGTAAGGCTTTTACGAAGAGTAGCTCAAGCTCCTTTTCACCAAAGGCAGGGAAAGGAAAGCAGGGAGGTAGCCGTTGGAGTAGCATTGGTCACACAGGCAGAAAATGCCGTGGTCTCGTGCCCTGGCCTTGCGGCTCCCCATCTCACCAACAACATTGTTCAATGACGCGCGCAGGTGGGGGAAAGAGCGCTCCCCATGCCTGTCGCAGGAAGCCCAGCCTCTCCTGGAAGCAGTCTGGGGGAGGATCCTGCTCGCTCCTTCCATGAAGGCTGGAACGCAGCTTCTCCTTACCCGGCTGAAAGTGGACTTGAGAACGACCTTCTCCAGCTCCACAGCAATGAGGCTGGTCATCAGATTGGTCAGACTGTCATAGATCACTGGCGACAGCCCTGCCTGCAGGCGGAAAAGAAGGGCTTGGCAGGAAGGCAAGTGGGGGCAACAATCCACCCCCCCCCGCACATGTAGGTACAACTGCCAAACGGGTGGGTGGACCCACTCACTACGGCCAAAGGTCATTTTAGGGGGCTCAGCTCTTACGCTGGTCACCTTTGGGGCTGTGGGCAACAGAATACGCCTGCCAGAAGTTGAGTTGCCAAGGGGGCCTGGGGCTGGTCTAGGATTAGGGCAGCGGCAGGATGGCCCCAGAGTGGAGATGAGCAGAGCAGCCAGACACAAGCAAATGGAGGCGGAGGAGGAGGCGGAGGAGGAGGAGGAGGCGGAGGCCCCCACGCCTGGTGTGCCTTGGACCGTCTCATAGAACGGAGCGTGTAGCACAAAGGCGAAGCCAAAGGGATGTCTCTCCTCAGGCAGGGGAAGAGCAGCAAGCCCTGGATGGTGGCAGCTCCTCAACCCCTTCCCCAGTGCAAGAATGTCCGGAAGAGGACGTCAGCAGCCGCCTCGCACCAGGCTTGGGGAGCTACTGCTCTTGGTTCCTGACTGGCAGCGAGCCACACACACACACCCGTTGCCACTGCCAGAGCTGGGCCTGGGCACCTTCCGCCTGCAGAACTGGGGCTCTGCCACTCAGCAAGGAGGCCCCTTCCCATCAGCGAGAGCTCGCTCGCTCTGTTCCAGAGGTTCAGCTGCTCAGGGAGCAGCAAACTCCCCCTCCCCAATCAGCAGTCCAGGCAAAGGCCCTGCAGAAAAGGCTCTAGTGAGTCCAGGCAAAGTCGCCCCTTTGTGCAGGGTTGGGGAGGAGGGGGGTGTCTTTCCACTTGGCAATGAAGCCTGAACAGGATTTGCAAAGGGCCTCCAACTAAGATCTAACATGACGAATGCATCAGGGCCTTAGACACACCTTGAACTCTGCCATCTGCTGCTCCAGGTTGAGGATGAACTGCTGAACCCAGGGGTCATTGGCCTCATAGTCATTGAACTCTTCCTAAAACAGGAGTAGAATGCAGGTTGGGTCCTGGCTCCTTCCCTCTGGCTATACCCTTGGACGTTGAAGGCATGCATTTTTATCAGCACCTGCAGGGTCTACCTGCAGTCCCATTGCGATTCTCCCCTTCTCTTACTGGGGAGCCGCTCCAGCAGCCTGAAGGTTTGAGGCAACGTACCCTTGACTTTATGTCAGAGGCACTTTGCCTAGACAGCAAACTGAACGAGGAAGAGTGGTTGGTCCTGGAGGGACCAGATCTTTCCCCTGCAGAATTCCCAGCACTTTCTTACTCCATCTCTCCATGCGTTTGAGGCACCATAAACCACAATAAAAGCAACATTAATGTTAAAAACACATAGTATTGAACACAACTGGCAATGCAGTCTGGCCCATGTCAGTCAGAATTGGTCCAGCCGTTAACCCTTCAGCTCCCAAAGGCCCACCTCATCTGGAGGGCACCAGGCAGGTTTTCCTAAAACCAGAAGGGAAGTGCCCAGGCCTCTCCTCTGGGCGGTGGCTCTCAAGGCCCAGCCTCCCCACAAGCTCAGTTTGCTCCCACTTCACATGGAGCGGGGCCCTTTCAGAAGATCTGGGTGTGTGTGTGTGAAGGGGCTCAGGTAGGGGGAGAGGTTCCCTGATGTACGCTGGATCCTGAGGGAGAAACCATGGCAGAAGAAGTGAACTCAATGGGGTCAGATCTGTAGCGTAAATGCAGCCTGGGCCCCGAGGGGGAGGCAGAAGGCCTCTGTGCCCATAGCCCCTTTGTGCAGACAGCTGGGCTCACCTCCTCGATGTTATGGGAGACAGACAGGAAGAGGTTGATCCAGGGCTTCACCTGGGGCTTGACGGCTGAGCTTGTGAGCTCGTTCAGACCTTCCTGAGGGGAGGGCAGGAGAAGATAAGTGTCAGGAGCCCAATTCCCAGGTGTCGGCAGCCTCTGCTGGCCCATTTGCACATTCGCAGCCAGTGCAGTTCCTAACACAGGAGCCCCCCTGGACCAGGGAGAAGGGGGACCGCTTGCGCCTGCAGGGGACCCAGGAGTCTGGCAATGCACACACCTGGGCTGCAACATTTGCTGCGAGACACACTCTGCAGAGGAGGACTGGCCTCTGGGCGTGGGAGGGAGAAGCCCACCACCGCGGCCCCTGCACTTAGACGCAGCACACACCTGGGAAGCCTTGGAGCCGAGAGAGGGCAGCTCAGGGAGGGGGCATCAGCAGGTGCATCTGGATTGCCATGACTCTGGCAGGCGCTACTCGGGAGTTAGGACTCAAGCCCTAGCTGCCTGTACATCAAGTCCTGGCATCTGGCCAGCCAAGTCAGCCGTGCGCAGCCTGATCTGCTACTCATGACCTGATGAAGAGGCCCAGGGCGCACTAGCTGAGCTGCTGATCACTGCTGCCCTACATCTTCCCTGGCTGCTCAGTAACTTGCCTCCTCCGGAAAGCTCCAACCCCAGCTCTCCTGCTTCGTTCGTGTCCCAAGGAGGCTTGCCGGAGTCAGGACTCCCTGGGGATGGCCCACGTCACGTTGACCTTACAGCCCGGGTCCAGCCCCCCAGCCCCTGGTCCCCCCTGGCAATGGGAAGCACAGCGTGCCGCTGCTTTCCCCTCGGAGCACTTCTCCAATGGTCTGGAGCTGACCCTGAGGTGCCGGCAAGTGTTCTGCAGGCCCAGTGAAAGGAAGCCCTCCAGATGTTTCGCATCATAGATCACGCGGCTACAAGCAATGCTCAAGCGGGGGAAAAGCTTACCTGCAACAGATCACGAAACTTGTTGGACACGGCAGCCATGTCAGAGAGGCAGCTGTCGAGCTTGGGTCGTGCCTGCTCACCCCCAAACCCCTGGCTCAGTAGCTTCGCACAATCACTCTGCGGGGAAGCACAAATCCAGGGGCAACTGAGAAAACGACTTTCCAAGCTAGGTCGCCACTGCCTCAATAGCAAACAGGGCAAGCCATTCACAGCGGGTTACGGAACGGTGAAAAATGAACACAGGCTTATCCAGTACTCACTACAGCTCAGGAAAAGCAGGGCAAGGCTGCAGTAGCAGCAGCAGCAGCAGCAGCTCCCCCCTGCTTATACATGAATGAGTCACCCCTTGGTTCAGAGAGGGCCCCCAAGGTGACCAGCGTACAGCTGAGTGAGCTAGACCCTAATCTAATGTGCAGAAAGCCCCCCCATCCCATTCTCTGCTCAACCCATCACTCAGGATATGGTTTCATGGATAGGCAAGAGCCCAGCATTTCATAGGCGCTGTGCAACCGCCCAGAGCGCTTCGGCTATTCAGTGGCATAGCAATGGATGAACGAATACATCAATGTAAGGGGGGGTTAGTATCTAAGGAGGCAACAGTGGACTTTACTGACAGCACATCCTTCTTCACCTCCCGAATGCAGCAGGCGGAGCAGGAAGCAATTCACCCCGTGTAAACTCTCAAAAGCAAAGGTAAAGCACGTATGGGGCAACCTGAACCCCTGAGTTTATTTGGGCTTCCCGCCCACAACTGTTGGGAAACGGGGCAACTAGAAATTCAGCAAAACAAAATAGGACCCCCAATCTAGATGAAGAGAATCTATTTCTCATTTTAGCAAGAAAATTAATCTGAGTAAACCAAACAAGTCATCTATATAGAGTTAAAGAGTGCAAATAATAATGATGATGCTAAGATTAGTGACAACAACAACACTCGCAAAGGCAGAGAGCGATAGACAAGATGGCCTGAAGTCGGTTCTTTTTAATCAGTGGTGGATGTTTTGCAAACAGTACCTCCAGGGTCTTCTTTAGGGTCATGATGTTTTCACTACAAACCTCCACATTGTTTAATGTCACCTGAAGAATAACAAACAAAATAACACACACACACACACACAGGATTACAATCCACTGTGGCTCCCCCTGCTCCCCCACAAGATTCATAAACAGGAGATTCGCCGCAGGCAGCCAAAAGCTTGGAACTGGAGGGCCATACAGACAGAAACTCTCCCGAGACCTGCTAGTCGCGGATGCCGCCTGGGCTATTCGCCACACATTCCTCAGGCAGAAGCTGTTCCCTGAAGGGAGTGAGGATGAAGAGGGATTCTACATGAGAAACCGGAGAGAGACGAGCACGCATCCCCTGCAGGGGAAGTGGGTGGGAAGGGGGCAGGGCTGGACAAATCCGTGCCCCCCCCCCCCGCCCCGTCACACAAACTCCACTCAACCCCAGAGAGATGATGATCAGCGAGTGAGGAATGCCATGTGGGGCCAGTTGAGAGCACCAGGAGCTCCATCACCAGAAGGGAGGAAGTGCCCACACTCCCCCGCTCTCCAGTTACCTGGATCTGCTTTCCACTCCGTTCACTGCAAGATTGAGCCAAGAGACCCCAAAAGCAACGGGCAGAAAATGAGCCACAGGAAGGGCTGCATGACGGGAGGCGCCTCCCCCCTTCCCCCACGTAGACCGAAGAGGCAAAATG
The DNA here is from genome assembly GCF_023053635.1 of Elgaria multicarinata webbii. Lineage (NCBI taxonomy): Eukaryota > Metazoa > Chordata > Lepidosauria > Squamata > Anguidae > Elgaria > Elgaria multicarinata. Next base: position 33,733,523 of record NC_086184.1, on the reverse strand, counting down.
TCCGGCCTTCGCCCGAATGCTCATGTCATCCGTGCTTCTTGCTGAAAACAGCCCTCCCTTCTCACCCTGGCTGAGAAGTCCCGCCGTGCTCCCATACTTTCCCCATGTTCCCTACCTGTGCAACCCTGCTGAACTCACCAGAAAGGACTGCTTGGCCTCATCCGTGCTTTCGATGCCTTTCGTGTCAAACTTGCCCTGCTGAAGGCTGCTATGCATGATGCTCACGGCACTCGTCACCCCTCTCTGGATGTCCTGGAAAGTGGTGGCTGGGAAGCCCATCTTGAGCTTGTTGCACAGGACCTCCCTGAGGAAGGCAAAAGGGGACAAGAGAAGAGTTGGAGGCTGCCAAAGACAAGACCCTGAGAGAGCGAACCTCTTCCAGCCCACAGCAGTCCTGGCTGGGCTACCAGGAACAGCCTGCGGGCTTCATGGCTGTGCTGTGGACACCCCCAGCCCTATCTAGCTCTTGCCTGCCGTCCTGCTCCTAACCAGCCCTTGGCCAGGTGCTCATCAGAGCATGGCCACGCCACATTCCCCACCTAAGGAGGACAGGCGAAGGGCAAAAGCAAACATTTCAGGAATCATTCTGGAGGCTCAGGTGAGTGGCATTCTGCTCTCTTGCACAGGAACGCCCTTGAGGTGCTTGACCACCCACGCTAAGAGAGCCTCTGTTCCTTGCATGCCAAGGCAGGACTCTGCAAAGGCACAGGCCCACCTGCGCAGGAAATGGCCAGCAGTCCATAGTTCTGCAGTATAAAGAAACCAGGGGCCATCTGCCTGTGGAGATTGACTTTGCAGAGCAGGACATAAAGTCTGCCCCATTCACCTGCAGTGGACTCCCTTTGGAGGTGGGCAGGAGCGTGCAGGAGGGAAGCCCTGAACCTCCTCCCGCTCCGCACAGTGGGGTGCTCCAGGCACTGTTCTCCCTGCATGGCTCCAATCTGGAAATGGAATGAAGAAAAGCACTTGCAGCAGGGGGGCAGGGGGCAGTTCAGCACACCTTTTGCTGTTTAATACAAACACCACCTCTCCTTTAAGTTTGAAGGGGGCAGACACAGGAGGAGGAGGAGGAGGAGAAAGGCTTCAGCCACTGGCATCTCTAGTCTGGCCCTCGTTGCAAAGTTCGGAGCCCTTTATTCCATTTTGGTCGTGGCTGGCAAGGAAGGTGCAGGCTCAACTGGCGATCGGTGGCCACGGCCACATGGCAGGCAGGCAGGCAGGCGGTAAACCAGGAGCAGCGGCTGTATTCACTCCCAGGTCACAGGAGGCGCCATCCTGCTCTCTTCGTGGTTTGTATGTTTTTAAAGCCTTTATTGGAAACATCGCGGGCAGAAGCAGGCTACGGGAGGCCAGAAGTTGGCTGTTCTTGCAAAGGGAGAGGCAAAAGCCTCGGGGTCTTGTGGGAGGCCACAAAGCATGGAGCCTGCAGCTCAGTGCAAAGTTTAGCCAAGGCTCAGGAGATCCCCAAATCAATGGGCAGAAAATATGCAGCACTGAGGGCTGCATCAAACAAAGCCACCGCCCCAGGCCAGAGACTTGGGGCACTGATCCAGGCTTGACAGTGCTCCCTTGGCTTTGCACAGGCTCAGATGCGGCTTGGCAGAAGCTCTGGGCAGACGCACACAACAGGCCACCCCCTGCTAAAGCAGCACTCGCTCAAGCCCCCTCCCACTCCCTTATCTCTGCACCCCGCACACCCGAAGTCCGACTCCAGCGTCGTGATGGAATGGTTGATCATTGCACAGAGGCAGTCGATGCTGGAGCTGGAAAGGGCCCTCCCAATACACTTCTTCACAATGTAGAAGACGTCGTCCACCATGCTGGAGGTCAGCTGGCCCTTCTCGCACGTGTCCATCGCAACCGCCTGGAAGGCAAAGTCACAGACTCGAGGCGTGCCGGCAGGGCTGCTCAGGACCGGCACCGCCCTGGCTCCAGAAGGCCAACTCCGCAGGGATGCTGCCCGCTGGCCTCTGCTGCTGCTGCTGCTCAAGGCAAGGCAAGGCAAGGGAGGGCTCTTTCTCCCTGGGGAGGATTTCAAAGGGGCCTTCTGTGGTGATCACACTATGCGACACCCAAGTGGGAAATCCAGAAAGCCCCAAACGGCAGCATCAAAGGCCAGGCCCCACGGGCCGTTCTACAGGGACTTTCAGGAGAGCGCGGACAAGGGCAAGCTGCCATCGTCTGCATTCGGCCGGCCCGGGCTGCCCCTAGCGTGCTCCCTGCCAACCTCTGCAGAGGAGCAAACCAGTCAGGAAGCCTAAAGAGGCCCAAAGTGTTCACATTTTCAAGCAAAACAGCCAAATCTTGCTTGAAAACAAGTGAGATTTAGTGACTTTGGGCTTCCCAAGCAATTGATCACCGGAAACTGGTAGCAAACAGGTTATTTCCACCCCCAGTGTTCCAGAGTGCAGTCCACAAGGTGGTGATGGTGGTGGTGGGAGAGAACTGGAACGCCTTGAAGCTGCCCACTCCTGATCTACATCCATGTAAGCCTACTCCGTCCTGGGAGGGAGGGAAGGCTACTCAAGGCAGTTTTGCCTACCTTATTGACAGTCTCCCTCATGAAGTACTCTTCCATGGTGATGTAGTAGCCAATCAACTCCTGCATGGCACAGCTCAGTAAGCAGTTGTGGAGCAGTTTGTCCAGGGCCTTCTGGTGCTCTGTGGAGCATAACCAAGAACAGTGCCCTGGGCTTGGAAACTGGCACTCAACTCAGGCCCTTTTGAGCAACTGCAGTTTCCTACACTCAAGTCACCTTGTCCAACAATTAACAGATTTAGGAAAATTGGTGCAAGATGAACTAAATACAAGCAGGATTGGGATGGTGGCCACAACAAACCAACCAACAAACCAACCTAACTTCTGCATCAAGCAGACTCAAACTCTGTGCTCAGGATAAATTAAGTAGCAGCCATCGGGTGCAATTCATGAGATCCTGGGGATGCTGTGTTGCAATGGCCCCTTGCTATGGACTGCAAATCTGTGCATAAATCAGAAGGAAGCTCTTAATATTCCCCCAATGCGCATTCTTAGCGGCTTGTCGCCCACCTCCACAGATCACTCAGCCACAAGGCCTTCATGACTGGACTACGGGAGACTGGCATGCTAAGCGGGGTGGGGAGGATGGCTTGGGCCACTGTAGGCACACTTAGGCAAGACAAAGCAAAGATCAGGGAAAGCAGACACCAGTCCAAGAGCAATTCACAGGGCACACACAGACACGTCAGCCCATGTGCCAGTTGCCACCAGTGGGCAGAGGAGGGAGGAGGGCTTCTGGTTTTAAAGCTTTAAACGGCTTGGGGCCAGGCTATCTGAAGGAATGCCTCCCCCCGTATGTACCTGCCCTAAGGTCATCCTCAGGGGTCCTTCTCCGCGAGCCCCTGCCAAAGGAAGTGAGGCAGGTGGCTACCAGGAGGAGCAGGGCCTTCTCTGCTGTGGCACCCCGGCTGTGGAATGAGCTCCCTAAGGAGGTTCGCTTGGCACCTACATTATATTCAGCTGAAGACCTTTTTATTCTCCCAGCATTTTAACAGTCTATAAATAAATTTTAACTTGGTGTTTTAAATTTGTAATTTTGCATTGCTGCTGTTTTCATTTGGTTGAGCTTTTATATTGTATTTTATATTATGGTTTTATAATGTTGTTTTATTTATTTTTATTTATTAATTTCTATACCGCCCAATAGCTGGAGCTCTCTGGGCGGTTCACAATGGTTTATACTTTGAATGTTTTTAATTTTTGTGAACCGCCCAGAGAGCTCCGGCTATTGGGCAGTATAGAAATGTAATAAAAAAATAAAAATAAAGCAGTGATGTTGAACCTGAAGTCTTGTGGGTCACTTCTTCAGCCCAGCTGGGGACCCAGCCCAGCCTTCCAGGAGTCCTGGGGGGGCACAGCCCTTTCCCTTGGCCACCCCCTCCCCACAACTGCTAAAACATGGTGGGTGTCATGTCTAACACTACTGCCCCTATTTTGGGAGAAGATGTTTCAGGTAATCAATCAGAATCAGATTTGGAACTAGAGGAGGCGGCGCCAGACACCAGCCAGCCTGTACCAGCGGGGGAGCTCTCACCCGCTGGGAGTCAGCCCTCTCCAGAGCTTATTTCCTCAAGGCCAAATCCTACACACTCAGTGAGAAATTGAGCTTTCTTCCGGAGGAGAGCACCCCGACAAGGTAGCTAATGTTAGGGTCCGCCGGGACCTAAAACGCACGGAGCAGAAGGAAGGCGTGAGGAAGTCAGTCCGACTAGGATTGCGCCAGAACCTGCCTCCACACCAGGCTCTCTGAAGTTACGGGCATTTGGGGATCGGACAATGGTCTCGCTTCGTTTGCATAGTTTTGCCTAGGGGGAAGTTTCCAAGAGAATAGACTCTCTTCAGGTAGAAGAGATGTTTGTTGCTTAATAAAAGCTTTGTGGATTACCTAGCAGGCCTCGTCATTTGCCTCCCATTGAAAGCAGGAGTTTTCTGAGAAATACGACAGTGGGTATATCTTCCTCTTCTGCCTTTGCACACTCACCCACACACACCTTTGGACTCCCACACTGGAATGGATGAAGCAGAAACAGCTCAAAACTGTTATATGGCAGATTTAAGCCTTCCAAAGATGCTTCCTGAAGTCGTACATAGAGCACCACCCTGGGCTGATCAGGGCCTATGAAGAGCAGCCAGCAAAGGAATCCGGGGCCATGAAGCAGAAAACCAAGCCACTCCCGAATCATGCAAAGCCTCCATGTGTAGCCGTGCAGCAAATATCTGAGGGGGATTTGGTTTTGTTTTTTACCTTCCTTCACCTCCTCTGAGGCCATGGAATCTCCCACCTCAAAATCTGAGATGATGCGCCTCCGAATGAATTTCAGATACAGCTCACTCCGTGCGTTCATCAAGGTGACCTCTGTTAAGATGGGATCAAGTTCCCTGTGGGAAGCAAAGCGAAGGTCAACAGCACGAACACAGAAAAGGCCACCAAACAAATAGGTCCATTATCATCAACCATCATCATTCTCAATAAACTGTTCCTCATTTGGAACAATGATCCCAAATGGCAGAAAAATGTCTGAGAAATGTCTGGGCAGCTTACAGCACTTGTTAGAATCCTGAAGCTTTCATGTGTAATTGATGCCTCCTGTTGGCAGTTCCAAATTTAAAAATGTACGCCAATGAGCGATCCTGTGCCCATAAGACTGGTCCTGAGTTTTGTGACTGTCATTTTCCCTTATGCCACTGGTTGAAGCTTTGTTAATCAGTGCTGAAAAAATTGTGATCCTCACAAGTGCAACACAGAAGACATTGGGACTCTCATCAAGAAACGGCTCAACAACTGGACATGAGCGGAGAGGATTCGCCCTGCAGCTGTGACAAGGTTGACAGATTCTTCTGCGTCCCGTCCCCATTCGCCAGAACAGAAGGGGGATCCTTTGCTGCGGCAGGAGGGAGGCAGAGGAATCGGACGCACAAGTATCCCTCCTGCCGCAGCAAAGGATCCCCTTCTGTTCTGGCGAATGGGGATGGGACGCAGAAGAATCTGTCGACCTAAAGGACAGATCCTTGTGCCCTCCATCACCATAATTTCCACAGCAACGGGGCAGTGGGTGGCATTATTCTAGGCACACACACCCCGTCCCTGTTGCTACAGAAATGAGGGCAAGGGATGCATCAGAGCCGAGACAACTGCTCCGCTGAGAGGCCATCAGCTGTCTTGGCCTCTGCCCTCCCCATTTAGTTTCGAGGCAGAGAGCGGGGAGAATACAGCGCCAACGCTTCTCTCTCCAGCGGAAGCCCCTTGTTGCATGACACATAAGGAGACCACTCTGCAGCTTCCCCCTTCTGCAGCGAGCACAGCAGCCATTCCTCAGCACAGGAGGAGGATGCTCTGGAGCAGTCTCTTAGCTGGAGCGACACCCACAATGGCAGATTGATCCCACCACCTGAAAGGAGGAGACGGCTCTACTGGCATTGCCTTCCCCGGCAACAGCCACATCTCCGGGTGGAGGAAGGAACTAGAGGATCGGCAATCCTTGACTTGATATTGACCAACAGGGATGACTTAGTGGATAAAGTGGCAGTTACGGGAACTCTGGGAGAAAGTGACCACGTCATACTTGAATTCTTGATTATGAAGGAGACAAAAGTTGAGTGTAGCCATACACGTACTCTGGATTTTAGGAAAGCTGATTTTAATAAACTCAGAACTATAATAAGTAAGGTCCCGTGGCAAATGAGCCTAATGAGAAAAGGAGTGCAGGATGGGTGGGAGTATTTAAAAAATGAAATTTTAAAGGCACAGTTACAAACAATTCCAACAAGGAGAAAAAATAGAAGACAACAGAGGAAACCAATGTGGCTCCACAAAAAGCTTGGAGATGACCTGAAAACAAAAAAAGGATACATATAGGAAATGGAAGGAAGGCCAGGCTACAAAAGAAGAGTACAGACAGGTAGCACAGAAGTGCTGAAATAGCGTCAGGAAGCCTAAAGCTGAGAATGAGCTGAGATTAGCAAGGGATGCTAAAAGCAATAAAAAGGCTTTCTTCAGATATGTGAGTAGTAAAAGGCAGAGGAAAGAAATGGTGGTCCAACTGCTTAATGAGGATGGCAAATTGATAACAGATGACAAAGAAAAGGCTGAAGTGCTCAATTCCTACTTTGCCTCAGTCTTCTCCCAAAAGTGGGTCTATGACCCCCCTGGAAAAAGTGAAGCAGAAGTTGAGGGGGCAGGATTGCAGTTTGAGATTGATAAACAAATGGTCAAAGAACACCTAATTTCCTTGAATGAGTTCAAATCTCCAGGGCCCGATGAACTGCATCCTAGAGTAATGAAGGAGCTAGCGGAAGAACTCTCAGAACCTTTGTCTATTATCTTTGCAAAATCATGGAAGACGGGTGAGGTGCCGGACAACTGGAGGAGGGCTAACGTTGTCCCTATCTTCAAAAAGGGCAAAAAGGAGGAACCAGTCAGTCTGACATCCATCCCTGGGAAAATGCTGGAGCAGATTATAAAGAAGTCAATCTGTAAACACCTTGAAATCCATGCAGTGATTACTAGAAGCCAAGATGGATTTGTCAGGAACAAATCCTGCCAGTGATCTCATTTTTTGATCAGGTAACCTCCCTTGTGGACTGTGGGAATGCTTTGGACGTCATATATCTTGACTTCAGCAAAGCTTTTGACAAAGTACCACATGACATTCTGATTAACAAACTAGCTAAAAGTGGGCTAGATGGAACAACTTTTAGGTGGATTCACAGAATCGGACTCAAAGAGTGCTTATCAACGGTACCTTCTCAAACTGGGAAGAGGCAACGAGTGGGGTACCACAGGGCTCAGTCCTGGTCCCAGTGCTCTTCAACATTTTTATTAATGATTTGGATGAGGTGCAGGGAACGCTTATCAAATTTGCAGATGACACAAAATTGGGTGGGATAGCTAATACCCTGTGTAATGGAAGTCTGAGTTAATCAGTCCTTCCCCAGGGTCTTTTCCCCCAATTGCTCTCGCCCAAAGAACCAGTACTTCCTTGGAATAAAACACACCAACGCCCGAAGTAACCAAGATAAAAGGTTTATTGTAAAAAGGCAGCTACTAAATAGGCACTTGGTCGGTAGCAACTATAGACAGATACATAAAACAGAACATAAGAGGGAATAGGGTTAGGGAATGGATACAACAAATACAAGTCAGGCAGAACCACCCATAAATCCATTCATACAAGAACCGACAGTCAGTCCACTAAATTTCCCTTCCCAGGTCAAACCGACCAACTTGCCTTTAGAGAAACCAGCTCACAGCCAAAGTGCGGCTTCCTAACGCTCTCCCAGTTCCCTAACCGGGCAACCGTAGACATCCATAGCCTCGGGGCTAAAGACGAATCCCCAGCTTAATCCCATCAGCTTTTATCTACTTATCCCTTAATGAGGGAGTTAGTTCTTTCTTCCCACACAAAGCCCAATTAGCCCAGGCAGGAGATAGCCTCCAGGTGTGAAGCCCCAGCCTAACCTCAGTAGGTTTAACTCCCACTTTCCCACATACCAAAGGCTGGGTCCTGGCGCCGGGTTGCACCACAAACAAGCTGGCCAGATTCCTCCCATAAACATATCAAGTTAATCCTTCCTCTATCTATCACCACTATGGTTTACTGCCTAACAGGAAGATAAGGTTTATTACCTACAGAAAAACAAAGTACTTCGGAAACAACTATATTCCAGGATCTAATACGTTTTATAACTTCCCAATCCTTCACACGCCCTCCTTTGAAAGATGAGACTTGAGGGTTAATCCCTCAAGATCTCTATCTCAAAAAAAAAAAAAAAAGATTCACTTAACCAGTCTCTCCCTCCTCAACCCCATAAGCTCGGGACAATCCATCAGCTAGAATATTGTCTCGACCTCGAATGTGGGACACTTCAAAATCATAATCTTGCAAAGCAAGACTCCATCGCAACAACTTCCCATTCGTCCCCTTCATTCGAGCCAGCCAGCAAAGAGGGGAGTGATCGGTCTGGAGCTTAAATGGTCGACCCCACACATAAGCTCGTAGCTTTCCCAAAGCCCAGACAATGGCCAAACACTCCTTCTCAATTGTAGACAACCCTCTTTCCCTAGGTAACAGCTTTTTACTCAAATACACCACAGGGTGCAGCTGCTGATCTAACCCCTCCTGCAGCAGCACAGCTCCGATCCCAGTGTCTGAGGCATCAGTCTGTAACACAAACGCCTTATGAAAATCAGGGGCCAATAAGATAGGCGCAGACATCAACTTCTCTTTTAACAGATCAAAAGCCTGCTGACAGGCAGAAGTCCACTGTACCTGCACTGGTCTTCGTTTCTGACACAAATCAGTAAGAGGGGTAGCTACGGCACTAAAATGGGGCACAAACCTACGGTAATATCCCGCAAGCCCCAAAAAGGACTGAACCTGTTTTTTAGTCCGGGGAATAGGCCAGTCCCGAATCGATTGAATCTTGGCCTCTAAGGGTTTGATGTTTCCTCCCCCCACTTGGTGCCCCAGGTACACTACCTCCCCTAAACCAAACTGGCACTTTGACGCTTTTATGGTCAAATTAGCTTGCTGAATCCTCTGTAAGACTTGCCGGATATGGGACAGATGATCCTCCCACGTTTGGGAGTAGATAGCCAAATCATCCAAATAGGCACAGGCAAAATTCCCCAATCCATCCAACAGTCCATCCATTAACCTCATAAACGTGGCCGGTCCATTCTTTACCCCAAAAGGTAAGACTGTAAATTCAAACAGCCCCTTATGAGTCACAAAGGCCGATTTTTCCGCCGCCCCTTCGTCCAAAGGGACCTGCCAATACCCTTTGGTAAGGTCAAGAGTAGTAATAAACTTCGCCCCCCCCAGCTGCTCGATTAACGTATCCGTTCGGGGCATAGGATAGGGATCCAACTGTGTTAACTGATTGATCCTTCTGTAATCTATGCAGAAACGAACTCCCTGTCCTTGTGGTTTAGCCACCAGAACGACTGGGGAGGACCATGAACTTTGGGAGGGCCGAATCACCCCCAACTCCAACATCTCCTGTAGTTCTCTTTCAATATCGAGAGCATGCTGTCCTACCGCCCGATAGGGCAAGGACCGGATGGGGGGATGGTTCCCCGTGTAGATCGAATGCTTGGCCAAAGAAGTCCGCCCTGGGCGGTTTGAAAACAAAACCTGAAATTCCCCCAACACTTGCCTCAGCTCCGTTTGCTGTGCAGCTGAAAGGGAGGGGGATAAGACCACACATTCCACCCCTTCAGGCCTCTGATATTCTTCCAACAAATCCACAGGTCCCTCCACCTCCCCCTTTAAACCAAATACAAAATCATGTCGATCAACATACAACTTTAGCATATTTACATGAAACACCTTAGGCTGTCGAGTTGTTCCCGGGTAAGTCAACAAATAGTTCACATCTCCCAACCGCTGTTTGACCACTAGAGGGCCTTCCCACTTCACCGACAGTTTGTCCGGTTTCACGGGCTTAAGAACCAACACCTGGTCGCCGGGCTGGAAGGTACGGGTTCGGGCAGCCCGATCATACCACACCTTCTGGTTCCGTTGGGCACCTTCCAAGTTCTTCTGCGCCACCCCCCGAATAGTTTGTAGTAGGCTCTGAAGTCGTTGCATAAAGCCCACCACCGACTGAGGGCTGCCTTCCACCTTCCCCTCCCATTCCTCCCGTAGGAGGGTAAGAGGGCTCCGTACCCGCCTCCCGAACATTAACTCATTCGGGGCAAACCCGACACTCTCCTGGATCGCATCGTTATAAGCAAAAATTAGCATGGGGAGTCCTTGATCCCAATCCGTAGGATGTTTTACAGCAAACGCCCTCACCATCTTTCCCAAAGTCTGATTGAACCTCTCAACCAACCCATTAGTTTGGTGATGGTAAGGGACAGAAAAAACATGCTCCACACCGCCCAGGTCCCACATCTTCTGCAGCAGCTGGGAAACAAACCCGGGGCCCCGATCCGAAAGGACAGCCCGCGGCATTCCTAGACGGGAACAGACAGACAGCAGGGTTTTAGCCAAAGCGTCAGCAGTAATAGATCTTAAAGCAATTGCCTCCGCATATCGCGTTGAGAAATCGATAATAGTCAAAATGAATCTCTTCCCGGTTCGGGTAGGGGGGGAGAATGGCCCCATCACATCCAATCCAATCCGCTCAAAAGGGGTCTCTACAGTCGGCAAAGGGTGCAGGGGCGCCTTCGGGTGATCCCGATTAAACCCCACCCGCTGGCAGGTATCACAGGAACGGCAGAAATCTTTAACAGCTTGAGCAATAGTAGGCCAGTAGAAGTCCCTGGAAACCCGATCCCGGGTCTTTTTCACGCCCAGATGTCCCCCCCACGCCGTGGCATGGGCCAACTGCAGCACTGTCTGCCGAAACCCCTGAGGGACTACCAACTGGCGCTGCAGGGTCCATCGCTGTCCAACCCCTTTCGGGGCAAATTCACGATATAAAACTCCCTTCTGCCAGTAAAACCGCGTGGCATGTTGAGGTGTAACAGCAGCAATGCCCCGCTCCGCCTCCTCCCGACACCCAGCCAGGGACGGATCACTCCTTTGGGCATCACGGATAGCTTCTTCGGAGCCCCACTCCCCCTGCCCGAAGGTATCTTCGCCTGGCGCTGACGTGGGCAATGGAGGGGGTTCCAATGATTCAGGGAAAAGTTGGTCCAGATCTTGATCCACTAGACTGGGTACTCCAGCATCTTCCTTTTCCCCACGCCCAGGGACTTTCTGTGTTCCCTGCTCCACCGGCCGTTGGTGCGTTTGACTTCGAGTAACAACCCCCACCTTGGCAGCCAAGTAGGCCAAATCGTTCCCTAACAGAACGGGCCACAAGGAGTTCCGATGTACCAAAAAAGTCATTTGCCCTTTCCACCCTTCATACTCCACAGGAATCCTGGCCAGTGGTAGGGAAACTGGGGGGGAACTATAGGGGGTAACTGTATACTTCTGCCCCGGGAGCATCTGATCCGGCCGAACAAATTTCTGATCAATAGCAGAAAGGGAAGCGCCAGTATCACGCCACCCCCACCGCACAGTCCCATTGATCTTAATAGACTTACAAAAATGTAGCTGACTCCACTCCACCTGCCCCGGCTGGATCAGCCCCATTGTCACCTCCTCAGAGCCAAGTGGTCTCTCTCTCGGGTAAGGAGCGCCATCCGCCCCCTCGCCTTCCCCCTCCGGTTGCTCCGTCTCCCAGTTGGACCCCTCGCGTCCTCCTCCCGGGGGAAAAGCGTGGACTCTGCCCACCTTAGGGGCGGCAAGGTTCTCCCCCAGCCTCCGGGCTGCCAACTTGGGACAATCCCTCTTCAGGTGGCCTTCTTCTTTGCAATAGAAGCAACCGGAGATCACAGGCGTAGATGCTGCTCGTGGGGGGTCCTCTTTTCCTCGCCGCTCACCCCGAGGCGGCCAACCTGGGCCAGCAGCCCCACTCTTCCCTCCACTCGCCGGTGACGCCACTGGCACGGCTCCGCTTCCCCCTCGCTTGGGCAGACTGGCTCGTCCCGCCTCCTTTCGCCGGTACACCCCCATCTGATCTGCTAGCAGGGCAGCATCCCGCAAAGTAGTGGGACGATGGTCACTCACCGACGCAGCCAAATCCTCTGGGAGGGCGGCATAAAATTGTTCCATGTTCAGTACCTCCGCCATAGGAGCAAGAGGGACAAACTTCGCAGCCGCCGCCCATTGTTCCATCGCTCTTATAATCCGATCCGCCAGCGACACACAAGTCTCTTTCGGCTCCAATCTAATAGCTCGATATTTCTGGCGGCAGCTCTCTGCCGAGAGGGCAAAACGTTGGCGGACAGTTTCCTTAAACTTCTCATAGTCCTGAGCATCCTGCTTCGGGATGGTGCCCCACACGTCCGCCAGTTCCCCACTCACTTGGGCCCGCAGCACCGCCATCCGCTGCGTCAGCGGCACCCTCTGATCATCACACGCCGTCTCGAACAGGGAGAAGAACGAAAGCATATCTTGCCCAGATCGAAAAGTGGGGAACAGCTTTCGATTAACCGCCATGGCCCCCCGGCTCCTCTCACTTTCCTCCAACTGGAGCTGCAATGCCCTCATTTGCAACTGCATAGCCACCATTTGTTGGTGCTGGAACTCCTCCTGCCGTCGTTGTCTCCTCCGTTCCCGGCGGCGATATTCCGCGGCCCTCCGCGACTCCTCCAGGTCGCTTCCGCTATCCGTGTCCAAGAGGCTCTGCTCCATATTCGGGTCGGCAGCCTCCGCTCGCCTCAACCCTTGCCCCGCCGCACCAGCCTCTTCTCCGGCCTCGGACGGCGGCACCGACGACGGCGGGCTCCCTGCCGTGTCCGCCAGCGTCACCAGCAAGCCTTCTGGTGCGCTTAAACTTGCAGCCGGAACAAGCCTCCCTGCATTCCCAGGCTCACTCATGGCAGCCTGCCTTTTAGCCAACTTTAACTGCGTCTGGTTTTCCAAAGTTTCCTATTCCCCCCCACACACACACCACTTTTTATTCCAAAAAATACTGGCTCTTTATCCCACAGCTTGCCACCATGTAATGGAAGTCTGAGTTAATCAGTCCTTCCCCAGGGTCTTTTCCCCCAATTGCTCTCGCCCAAAGAACCAGTACTTCCTTGGAATAAAACACACCAACGCCCGAAGTAACCAAGATAAAAGGTTTATTGTAAAAAGGCAGCTACTAAATAGGCACTTGGTCGGTAGCAACTATAGACAGATACATAAAACAGAACATAAGAGGGAATAGGGTTAGGGAATGGATACAACAAATACAAGTCAGGCAGAACCACCCATAAATCCATTCATACAAGAACCGACAGTCAGTCCACTAAATTTCCCTTCCCAGGTCAAACCGACCAACTTGCCTTTAGAGAAACCAGCTCACAGCCAAAGTGCGGCTTCCTAACGCTCTCCCAGTTCCCTAACCGGGCAACCGTAGACATCCATAGCCTCGGGGCTAAAGACGAATCCCCAGCTTAATCCCATCAGCTTTTATCTACTTATCCCTTAATGAGGGAGTTAGTTCTTTCTTCCCACACAAAGCCCAATTAGCCCAGGCAGGAGATAGCCTCCAGGTGTGAAGCCCCAGCCTAACCTCAGTAGGTTTAACTCCCACTTTCCCACATACCAAAGGCTGGGTCCTGGCGCCGGGTTGCACCACAAACAAGCTGGCCAGATTCCTCCCATAAACATATCAAGTTAATCCTTCCTCTATCTATCACCACTATGGTTTACTGCCTAACAGGAAGATAAGGTTTATTACCTACAGAAAAACAAAGTACTTCGGAAACAACTATATTCCAGGATCTAATACGTTTTATAACTTCCCAATCCTTCACACCCTGGAAGACAGAAACAAACTTCAAAGTGATCTTGATAGGCTGGAGTGCTGGGCTGAAAACAACAGAATGAAATTTAATAGGGATAAATGCCAAGTTCTACATCTAGGAAATAGAAACCAAATGCACAGTTACAAGATGGGGGATACTTGGCTCAGCAATACTACAAACGAGAAGGATCTTGGAATTGTTGTAGATCACAAGCTGAATATGAGCCAACAGTGTGATGTGGCTGCATTAATAGAAGTATAGCTTCCAAATCGCATGAGGTACTGGTTCCTCTCTATTCAGCATCCAGTATTGCCTCCAGTTTTGGGCACCACACTTCAAGAAGGATGCAGACAAGCCAGAGCGTGTTCCGGGGAGGGCAACCAGGATGATCAGGGGTCTGGAAACAAAGCCCTATGAAGAGAGACTGAAAGAACTGGGCATGTTTAGCCTGGAGAAGAGAAGATTGAGGGGAGACATGATAGCACTCTTCAAATACTTAAAAGGTTGTCACACAGAGGAGGGCTTCTTGATCCTCTCAGACTGCAAGACATGCAATCATGGGCTCAAGTTACAGGAAGCTAGATTCCGTCTGGACGTCAGGAAAAACTCCTGTTTGTTAGAGCAGTACGACAATGAAACCAGCTACCTAGGGAGGTTGTGGGTTCTCCCACACTGGAGGCATTCAAGAGGCAGCTGGACAACCATCTGTCAGGGATGCTTCCTGCATTGAGTGAGGGGTTGGACTCGATGGCCTTATAGGCCGCTTCCAACTCTACTAGTCTCTGATTCTATGTGGTGCACCTCTCTTCCCCCCTCCACTACTCCCCACAGAATGGCCGCGCCTTGATAAGGTAAGCGGTAACCAGCACCGCCATTAGGTGGGGAGGGCCAAGGGGGGGGAGAGATGACAACTCCATGGAGTAGAGATAGTCCACTCCAGAGCAGCACTTCCATGGTGCCCAAGATCGCCACGCAGTCATCCGAATGCACCCATTCTCACTTGACTGAGCAGCTCAAGCAGAGAAAAGAAAGATCTTGCCAGGCACTGTGGATGGGAAGCTCCTCACGGAAGGTGCTGGACAAGGTGCCACTCCAGCATCTACTTAAGGGGAGCTCCAATTCACCCATACCCCGTCTGGTAAAGCTAGTTGCTGACCCACTACACATATTACCATCCCTGGTGCTTTCTGTGTAGAGTCATGGCTGAGGGTGTAAGCAGGGAAGTCCCCACTCAAGGGCCCCATCAGCCATGGACTCATGGGAAGGCTTTAGGTGAGCCACACTCACGCCCCGACCGTCTCTTGATACACCAAGTGGGACTGCTGCCAGGATTAGGGAAGCCATGCACCTGGAGCAGCATCAGCACTCCAACACCCCGCTGTAAACACTAAGTGGCCTCTCGAGCATGACGGAGGCCTGTTGCTCAAGACCTAACCCTAACCCTGCTGATCCTCCCTGTTCAGAACACCTACTTCTTCCCCGGAGAATGTACGCCCTACCCTTCCGACGCATATGCCCCAGTCAGGGGGCTGTTCCCTTTTCTCTTTCCAATCCGCATTTGATGTACTCATGCACACGTGGCTGCAGGAGCAAGAGAAAAGCTGGCTCTAGGGAGGAACCGGGAGGTGTTTCCTAATCCAGCTGCCTGCCAAGACTTTCCCTGAAAGAACCTGCCTCCTAATGGGCAGGCAGGCAGGCAGGCAGGCAGGCAGCAGGGAGTTCACCCCAAGGGCAACATGTAGGAAGGACACATGATTCCCACCCCACTCAGCACTGCATGAGGCCAGGTCCTCAAGAATTTCAACGGCTAAGAGAACCCCCAATTTTCTCCAGGAGAAAGGACCATCCTTCTTTCCTTCAGTGTTTACTAGCAGGAGACACTTCTGAAGAGGAGGAGGAAAAGGAGGCGGCCATTTTTGTTGTCATACCTTGGCTCAATCTTTTCCGCAACTGAACTCCTCATCATGCTGTTCTGAACATATTGAAACTGCAAGCACAAGAAGAAAAGAGCCATCAAACAACGCTTCCTTTCCACCTGCTGGATCCCAAATTACTCCAGCGCGCCTTCCACTGGAGCAATAACAGCGCAGCGCAGCATCTAGAGGAAGGAGTGCTAGAAATGTGCAACAGAATGGTCTACTCAGAGAAGAAATGGCATTCCCCAGCAAGGGGAGAATTCAGGAATGGAAGAGCTTTAGCAGATGGCTTTTTCAGAAAGCATCGAAGCCCCAACAGCAGTCCAGAAGGAAATCATCTGGCATTTAAGGAGCTGTTTCAAGTATGTCTGAGATGCCCAGGGGACTGCTGTGGTCAGCAGAGCCAATGCATGCGTCTGCTGGGCCATGAAGCTCCCTGGGTGGCTTGGGCCTGTCAGCTGCGCTGACACAGTCATGTTGGCAAGCAAGAAGACACACCTGGATTTATGCATCCATCAGCATACAGGGTAGCTCACAAAGCTCAAAGCAACCCTGGAAGACAGGAGAATTCACTGAGTCTCTGATGGCAAAGCCCCCCACCCCCTCATGGTAGGGACGGAGGAAGGCAAGGAGCTGGCTGGGATTGCTGAGGGAAAGGTGTGTGCTACGGTGTGGAAGCTAAAGAGGAGCCTTGAGACACAGCTGTGTGAATGCACTGGGGGCGGGGGGAGTCTGGGGGATGTATCGCTCCACTTGGCCTCGATCCCACTGGGCAGATGGGAAGGCAACTGTGCCTGGCATCCTTGCGGTGTTGTGGACATTAACTGGGCTGCAATCCTGGGGAACTTGAGCGAGGACCACGGAGATGGGCAGCTGAGGTGGAACACAAATGCCACCACTTGCATGGTCTCAGACAAGCTCCTCTGGTCCTTCTTGGGAGCAAATCTGGGTCACTTTAGTGTAAGGGGGCCATTTTAAATCTAGCACCTATGCCAAGAGATTAAAACAGAGGTGGGCAACCTTTTTGGCCCTGAGGGCCACATCCATGGGAGAAGGTGAGTCAGGGGCCGCCTGCCAGCAGTGGGAGAGGAACATGGAGTATCCTCTCCTCTTCCTCAGCCTCTTACACAAACACAGCAGGGAGGGGAGATATGTAGCGCTGGGAACAGAGGAGCAGCATATCGATGGCTGCACTCAACTGTTCCCAGATCTCACCCGCTGGGCAGTGAGGAAGGGGATGAGACCCAGCTGAGGAGTGGGCGCGTGGGGAACACGGAAGTCCACACCAACATGTTTCTAACCTGTCTGTGATAGTCTCTCTGCTCAATAAACTTGTCTACGATCTTCTCCACCTGTCGGTCACATTCCGTCTGTAGATGCTTGATCAACACGTAAAGCCTGCCTGGCCCATAGTAGGTCTCCACAATGGGCTGATGGGTCTCCACAACGCGGGCAATTCCTGCAAGAAAGCACAGTGGGGCCAGAGATCACCATGCTGTACAGTTCTCCCGAAAGAGCCGGTCATCCCATCCTGAAAGTGAAGAGGTCCAGGTCGAAAAGAATTCCAAGCCGATCCACCCTCCAGCCCCAACGTCTCAATCATACTTGAACAGTGTGCCTGGACACTCTGTGGCAGCCTGGCTTTGATAACTCCTTTGTCAAACAGGGAAATATAACCAAGTTGAGGCTCACCTCTGATCCAGCTGAACTATTTCCTTTAGTCTTGCTCCATGACATGGCGCAGAGGAGAATTCCAGGCCCCAATGCAGTGGGGCAAAAAACAAAACAAAACCCCCACCACCCTTGCTGGAAGGCCCAGCTTTATGGGTGGAATTATGGGACAGGGCCTTCCCTGCAGTGTCACCCAAGTTGTGGAACTCCCTCACTGAATGGCTGACAAGCTGCCCATGGGAAGCCCAAAAGTCATGGACATGGCGGGAGGTGCCAGTCCACTGTGGAATCCACAGGTCGAATTTACAGAAATCCAAAGTCACCTGAATCCCTTGTGGATTTCTCTGACATCCTTACCAGGAACACGTTGCTGGTTTTGAAGGAAGTAGCTTTAGCCTATCCGTGTGCTAGGACTCAGCATTCAGAAAGAGGGCAGAGGATTACCTTCAAAGAGGAGAGTCAGTGTGTCTGCAAAGATGACAGCAGCTCTACGGTCACTCATGTCTGTCTTCATCACCAACTGCAGGTTCTCTTCTGCTTTATTAGCGACCTGAAAGGAATGGCAGCCTTCAGAGGGCTTTGTTACTGACCCATTCTAAGGCACCCTTGCAAGAAGGCCGGCCCTTGTCACCCTTCCACCACTTCATTATGCCTCTACTTACGGAGGCTTCCTAAAACAAGGAGCCAAGAATCAGTAGTTATGGGGGACTTCAAACAGACCCGATATCTGCTGAGAGATAAACTCCACTAAGCATCGAGCCTCCAACAAAATCCGGAGATGCCGTGATGATGTCTTCCTCTTTCAGGAAGTGGAGGAAGGAACAAGATGATCACTTCCTTGATTTGATCCCCACCAACAGGGAAGAGCTGTCAATGAGATTAAAATAACCGGGGGTGGGGGTGGGGGTGGGAGAGCCAGTGGCTGGACTGTGACTCAGAGATCTGGGATCCAGTCTCTGCTCAACCATGAAGCTCACTGCGTGACTTTGGACAAATAACTGACTAGCAACTTATCCTCCTTCACAGGGATAAAATGGAGAGCAAAAAACCATGTATGCCATCTGGGTGTTCTTGATGTTATGTAAAGCTAAAGGTGGGTGTGGTCAAATACGTCATGGATTTCAAGAAAAGTGATTTTAATAAGCTCAGAGTAACGCTAGCCAGGATTCCATAGCTAAACATAGAAATGTGAAAAGAAACCCAAGATGGGTGGGAGTTCCTGAAGTAGCAGTTGCTCAAAGCACAATCTCAAATTATTCCAACAAGAAAGAAAATGTGAGTCATAAAAAAGTCATTGTGGCTGCACAAAAGACTTAACTGAAAATAAAAAAGGACAAGAGTAAGAACTGGAGGAACAAACAGGTAACCAAGAATGAGTACAAATAGCCAAAACTTGCAGGGACAGAATCTGCAAAGCTAGAGCTCAAAACAAGCCAAGTCTGGTGAGGGATGCTGTGAAAGATCCCCACCCCACCCCACTATGCTGAGAGCAACAACCAAAAAATCTATTCGAAGCAAGGCAGCCACTGCTCAGTAAGGATGGTGAAATGTTAGTGGGTGACAAAGGAAGGTGGAGCTGGTCAAGTCCTATTTTGGGCCCATCTGTGTGCAGTCCCACAAAACCAACGTAACTGGTGATGCCTGCAAGATTCCCCCTTTCACATGTTACTCATGTGAAGGGGGAACATGGTTAGAAAGAAGATGTCCCCCCCAATGACGCACAGCCCCAACGTTCATGCCTTAGCATTATTATTATTTATTTATTTATTTATTTATTTATTTATATAGCACCATCAATGTACATGGTGCTGGAAGTATAAGGTGAGTATAATGGAAGTATAAGGTGAGGAATCCTACACACACAGATCTTTATGAGCCTAGAACCTGGACTTCAAGTGACTGTTGCTCTCAGTGCAGCTGGCATTCAGCCCACCAGCCCTGCAGCTGCACTTACTTGTTTACATAGATATTCGGAGAAGTTACTCAGCCCTTCTTCATGCAAGCCCAGCAGGGGGAAGATCTTGAAAAAGCGCTCCACTTGTGAGAGGTCGTCCTGCTTTGTGGCGATATCAAATTTCTCAGTCACGATGGTCTTCAAGCGCTGCTCTGCCTCCTGCAGGAGCTTCAGGTTGGCATCAATGATGTTGCCTACCCAAAAAGGAGAGATGCTTTCAATATTGTTTCAGCCTCCCAATCCTGACAGAGATGGTTTCAAATCCTTGGTCAGCCATGAAACTGGTACTGGTTCCTCTCTATTCGGCTGGTTAGGCCTCATCTAGAGTATTGCGTCCAGTTCTGGGCTCCACAATTCAAGAAGGACGCAGACAAGCTGGGGCGTGTTCAGAGGAGGGCAACCAGGATGATCAGGGGTCTGGAAACAAAGCCCTATGAAGAGAGACTGAAAGAACTGGGCCTGTTTAGCCTGGAGAAGAGAAGATTGAGGGGAGACATGAGAGCACTCTTCAAATACTTAAAAGGTTGTCACACAGAGGAGGGCCAGGATCTCTTCTCGATCCTCCCAGAGGGCAGGACACGGAATAACGGGCTCAAGTTAAAGGAAGCCAGATTCCAGCTGGACATCAGGAAAAACTTCCTGACTGTTAGAGCAGTACGACAATGGAATCAGTTACCTAGGGAGGTTGTGGGCTCTCCCACACTAGAGGCCTTCAAGAGGCAGCTGGACAACCATCTGTCAGGGATGCGTTATGGTGGATTCCTGCATTGAGCAGGGGGTTGGACTCGATGGCCTTGTAGGCCCCTTCCACTCTACTATTCTATGATTCTATGAAACTCTCTGAATGGCCTTTAGCGAATTACTCTCTTTCTCAACCTAATCTAGCTCACATGGCTGTTGTAGAGGAAGCTTTTTAGAGGAAAGCTAAGATACAGATATAAATACACAAAATTAAATACCCTCCTGGCCCTGCCTGCTCAGCTCAATGACCGACTTGTCCAAAGAAAGATAGCGATGAATATGAGCGGCTGCTTGTTCATAATCTTCATTCTTCAGGGATGTCTGCACTCCATCCATGCAGAACTTCAAGTCCAAAATGTCATCTGCCCTCTGGATGGCCTGATAGAGGCGGTTCTGCAAGAAGAGCCACAGTTAACTCCCCTCCAAAATAAGTGAAGGTGGGGGTGGAAGAAACAGACACAGGCCGTGAGCTCAACGACTCAGAGATCTGCTTCGATCAGGTATGGCTAGTAGAGTTGGTGCAAAGCAGCTTTCCTTAACCCGGTGTCCTCCAGTTGTCTTGGACTACAATTTCCAACATGCCATAAGCATGCATACAGCAAAAGCGGCATTTGATGAGAACCGGTGATGCCAGTTCTCAAACATCTCCACTACAGGGAGGAGCAATCACAGGACCCAGTAAACCCGCCCATAATCACACAGGGCCTTTTGTTACATCAAGGCTGGACTGCAGCAACACACACTACAACATACAGAAACTTCAGGGGGTCCAAAATGCAGTGGCCAGACTTTTAACTGGGGCTAACGCTTGTATCAGCTTTACTGGCTTCCAATTAGTTTCCAAGCTCAATTCAAAGCATTATTACCTTTAAAACCCTAGAAACTTGGGGCTGGGCCACTTGAAAGACCATCTCCACCCACATGATCCAGGTCATTTGGGGAGGCTTTGCTCTGTGTTTCAACACTAGTGGAAGTGTGGTTGCAAGGAGGAACATGGCAGAGAGGCTTCATTGTGGAATTTTCTGCCCTGGGAGATCAGGATGGCTTTCAGATGCTGAGCAAAAGTAGTTTTGTTTTGTCATGCATATGAATTGGCTAGCTCCTTATTATTATTATTATTATTATTATTATTATTATTATTATTTATTTATATAGCACCATCAATGTACATGGTGCTGTACAGAGTAAAACAGTAAATAGCAAGACTCTGCCGCATAGGCTTACATTCTAATAAAATCATAATGAAACAATAAGGAGGGGAAGAGAATGCAAACAGGCACAGGGTAGGGTAAGCAGGCACAGGGTAGGGTAAAACTAACAGTATAAAGTCTGCACAACATCAAGTTTTAAAAGCTTTAGGAAAAAGAAAAGTTTTTAGTTGAGCTTTAAAAGCTGCGATTGAACTTGTAGTTCTCAAATGTTCTGGAAGAGCGTTCCAGGCGTAAGGGGCAGCAGAAGAAAATGGACGGAGACGAGCAAGGGAAGTAGAGGCCCTTGGGCAGGCGAGAAACATGGCATCAGAGGAGCGAAGAGCACGAGTGGGGCAATAGTGTGAGATGAGAGAGGAGAGATAGGAAGGAGCTAGACAGTGAAAAGCTTTGAAGGTTAACAGGAGAAGTTTATATTGGATTCTGAAGTGAATTGGAAGCCAATGAAGAGATTTCAGAAGCGGAGTAACATGGTCAGAGCGGCGAGCCAAGAAGATGATCTTTGCAGCAGAGTGGTGAACAGAAACCAACGGACTGATGTGAGAAGAAGGAAGGCCAGAGAGAAGAAGGTTGCAGTAGTCCAACCGTGAAATAACCAGTGCATGAACAAGCGTCTTGGCGGAAGAGACAGACAAAAATGATCGAATCCTGGCAATATTATACAGGAAAAATCGACAAGATTTAGCTACTGCCTCAATATGAGGAATAAAGGAGAGCGAGGAGTCAAATATAAAGCCAAGGCTACGAGCTTCCTTGACCGGAGTAAGCGTAACATCATTGACAGTAAGAGAGAATGAGAGATGAGGAGAAGGTTTAGGAGGAAAAACAAGCAATTCAGTCTTTGCCATATTGAGTTTCAAACGACGATGAAGCAGCCAAGCTGAGATATCTGAAAGACATGCCGAGATACGATCGTGAACGTCAGGAGAAAGTTCCGGAGATGACAGATATAGTTGTGTATCATCGGCGTACAGATGATATTGGAGGCCATGAGATTGAATAAGCTTGCCCAAGGGCAACATGTATAAGGAAAACAACAACGGGCCAAGCACTGAGCCTTGCGGAACCCCTACTGAAAGGGGGAAGGAGGAAGACGAACTGCCATTAGCCAACACGCTGAAAGAGCGACCCGCTAGATAGGAGGCAAACCAGTTATAGACAGAGCCACAAAATCCAAGGTCATGAAGGGAATCTAAGAGAAGATCATGATCAACCGTGTCAAAGGCTGCAGTTAGATCAAGGAGAATAAGAACGGAATAATGGCCTTTAGACTTGGCAGTAAGGAGATCATTGGTGATCTTAGTAAGGGCTGTTTCGGTGGAATGCAGAGGACGGAATCCAGATTGAAATGGATCCAAAGCAGAGTTACTAGAAAGAAAGTCAAGACAGCGAGAGTAGACCGCACGCTCCAGGATCTTTGAAACAAACGGCAACAAAGAGACAGGTCGGTAGTTAGACAGAGATAGCCTATCAAGAGTAGGTTTCTTGAGAATGGGAGAGACTGTAGCATGTTTAAAAGCAGAAGGAAATGAACCAGAGGACAGAGAAAGATTAATAATATGAAGCAAGGAAGGGAGGATAGCAGGAATAAGATTAATAAAGACACGAGAAGGAATCAGATCACGAGAACAAGTGGAAGGCTTCGAAGAGCGCAGTATTGTAGACAGTTCATCCGCTGAGACCGAAGGAAATGCAGAGAAATTTGCAGGAGGAACTGACAGATGAGGAACAGGAACTGGAAGAGGAGCAGAGCTGGCCAGATCAGAGCGGATAGTTTGGATTTTAGCATTGAAAAAAGAGGCAAAGTTATTAGCAGATAGAGAGGCGGGGAGAGATGGCGGATTAGGCTTCAGAAGAGAATTGAAGGACGCAAAGAGCCGCTGAGGATGCTTAGCATTTGACTGGATCAGCGTTGAGTAGTACTGCTGTTTGGCCAATGAAATGGCAGAAGAGAAAGAGGAGAGTACAAATTTGTAATGGACAAAGTCTGCCCGGTCCCTGGTCTTACGCCAAAGGCGTTCAGCTGCCCGGGAACAAGAGCGAAGGTAGCGGAGGGAAGAGGTGAGCCACGGTTGGGGTTGAGAAGGGCGAACTATCCGAGTTGTAGATGGAGCAAGATTATCAAGAGTTGAAGATAAGGAGGAATTAAAGAAGGAGACAGCTGAGTCCAAGGAGACAGCCGAAAAGACAGAAGGAAGGGAGGAGGCTAGAGACTGGGAAAAAGCCTCATAATTGATAGATTGCAAGTCATGACAAGAGTGAGAAGCGGGACGTGAAGGAGGAGGATTATGAGTAATATTGAAAGAAACTAGGTGATGATCTGACAACGGAAAGTGAGCAGTAGAAAAGTCCAACACAGAGCAATTCCGAGTGAGAACAAGATCCAGAGTGTCCAAGGGAATGTGTGGGTGCATCAGACCAAAGCTTAAGATCATAAGAGGAAGATAATGAGCGAAATCGTAGAGCTGCAGCGTCTTGAGGGTCATCCACATGGATATTGAAATCACCCAAAATAAGAGTAGGACAGTTATCAGAGAGGAAAAAGGACAGCCATGAATCAAAATCAGAGATAAATTTTGAGGATGAGCCTGGGGGGCGGTACAGAACTGCAATCCGCAGTCGCAATGGAGCGAAGAGCCTCACCACATGTACCTCAAAGGAGGAGAAGCAATGTGAAGATGGAATGGAAAGAGGCTGGAACTGGCACAAACTAGATAATAAAAGACCCACACCACCACCCCGACCCTCTGGGCGACTAGTGTGAGAGAAAGAGAGTCCTCCAAGAGAGAGGGCAGCAGAGATGGCAGTATCATGGGCAGGAAGCCAGGTCTCAGTAAGAGCAAGGAGGTGGAGAGACCTAGAGATAAACAAGTCCTGGATGACAGGGGCCTTAGAAGCAACAGAGCGACAGTTCCATAAGGAACACGAAAAAGGCAGCTGAGAAGAGGGGAGACACCGGATAGAAACTAAGTTAGGAGAGACGAGACTCCTAAACTGTCTACTCCTGGCTTTGTGCTCCCAATTCTTTTTTAAATGCTTCTATGAATCTGCTGTGCTGACTTCTTTCATTTTGGTTGATGTTCACTTCCTTGAGGGTCTCACTATTAGAAGGAAAGGTGGAGTGTAAATAATTAAATAAAATAAATAAGTGCTGTATTGGGATCTCAGTAAGATGGCACTCAGTGACGTTAAGGCCTGAGATGTGCAACTCAATCCTCTGCAAAAGCCATGCTTACTGTTTAAGAGAAGGAGGTTGCAAAATTAAATATTCAAAATTAATTTAATATTGAAAGTTCTTCCTTACCATTAATGGGTCAGGACAAGCGAGCTGTGCAGCTTTAAATAAGCAGCACCCCAAACAATGGTGTCAGAGCGTGGGCAAAATGAACCTGCACAGAGATGATCCACATCTCCCCTGGTAGTATGTTGAAAGACAAGTGCAATACATTTGTGGGGCCCATGAAACCCCAGGGCCTGCTCCTAAAGTCATACGAGAGAGTGTGGGGAAGGATGCCTCTATACGGCTCGAAGAACAAATGATGGGAGGAGGGAGATAAAACCCCTTCCACACGGAGGGTCGCATGCACACGGATCCACTAAATCACAGCCCAAACAATCCTACACCTCAGCAATGTGCACCCAGAGCTCCCGTTTACTCTACTTGCCTTGGCAAGATCAAGCTGTCGGACTTTGCTGCTGACATTCTCAGCCAAATTGCAGGTAAAAGTGATCATCCCAGCTAACTGCTTAGCATCTCCTTCAATCAGCTGCAGGTTAGGCCTGGAGATACAGGGGGGAAAGCATCATCAAGGGGAAGCCCAAGCCTTTCGGCCTTCTTCCCATTCCGTCTATTCCCAGCAACTTTGGAGTGCTGGACACACAGTACTATTACCATGCACAATGGGCTACTAACCCCATGCGATGAAGGGCAGCCATCTTGCTCTCAGTAGTTCCCTGTTGTTCCAGAAGCATCTCCAGTTCTTCTTCCACTACTTTCTGAAAACAAAAACAAACAACATGGTGTTGGAGGCTTAATCAATTCTCTCATGGTGCCTTGCCTTTTCAAGACCAGCAATGACTACACCTTTGGAATTCAACTGGATAGCAGACAAGTGATGTCCTGTAGGGGAAATTGTTATCCCTCTCTTTGGCACACTTTCAGTATTGGCATACCATGCTGAGATGTGCTAGAACACAGGATAACACTTTTAAGATAAAGCCTTGCTAAGTAACATCTTGGTACTTGCTGGCCAATGCCTTGGAATGTGCTGACGCACTGACTCAAGAGCCACAGAATACAATACAGTATTGAAGACACTATGCTGTGATCACGTATTTCCTTAACCCTTATATGGTATATTCATGCTGAACACACACTAACCAACACCTCTTGTGCACCCCCTGTGCACGAGGTAATCATGCATTTAACATGCTGTACTTAACAACCAATCATAGCTTGTATACAAGAAATGTAACCACTTAGTTCTTAATAAAAACCAAGACGGGGCCGCCTGTTTGGGATGCCTCCCCTTCATGCAGTTGGACTCCTTGCCAGTTATTCACTACAATGTCCAAAAGCAAAAGGCTCTATACTTGCTAACGGAACCAGAGAACATCCTTTCTGCAGCTGCTTATAGATCAGCCCCTTCTCAATGAAAGCAGGTGTCCTTCCTTCCAACCAACCTTGTGGCCTTTGCTACCAGAAAAACAGGAGGCAGGCATCACCATCACAACTTGCTTGTGGGATTCCAGTCAGATGCCGCAAGGCCATGTGATGCTCTTACATCTCAGCACTCATGATCTCTGCTCTCATGCTCAATATTGGTTGCTCATCCCTTGCATGGCTGCTCTAACCGCAGCCTATGCTGTGTGGTCCATATGAAACTAGCTCAGACCTCCCAATCCAGTATTCTATGGAAGCTGGCCAGGGGTGATAAGAGCAGTAGTACAACCACCTGGAGGTTGCCAGGATGGGGATTATTTATTTGATGCTGACAGTTGTTGCCATACAATAAAAAAGACATCTTTGAGGCACTGGTTTATTCAGCACCCCTCGCTTAACTACTGTAGAAAATAAAAACCAGCGTGTCTGTGTGCAAAAGCACAAAACATTCTTGCTCAGTATTACTTTAGATACAGGTAGGAAATGGAAAGCAGCATTGGCCATTTCAAGACAAGGCTGGGGGCAGTTTTTTTACCTCCTGCTCTAGATCAGGGCTGGGCAACTTGTGGCCCTCCAGATGTTTTGGCCTAAAACTCCCATCATCCCTCACCATTTGCTTAACCTCCTAGAGAGATTACGATTACAAAACAGGAAACAGAATTTGTTACAGATCTGTACTCATCTTTGCTTTCCATAGTTGAGAATGAGTTATGTTTCCACACTCTCCAGGGAAGCTTGCATTTTTCACACCAGCAGCTAAGAACATAAGAAGAGCCATGCTGGATCAGACCAAGGCTGGGTTTGGACGACACATTAATCAAGGTGTGTGTGTGTGTGTGTGTGTGTAATAGGCACAAAATGGAAGTCAACCGTTGATTAGCATGTCATCCATACCCAGCCCAAGGGCCCATCTAGTCCAGCACTCTGTTCACACAGTGGCCAACCAGCTGTCAGCCAGGGCCCAACACAGGACATGGTGTAACAGGACCCTCCCACCCATGTTCCCCAGCAACTGGTACACACAGGCTTACTGCCTAGAATACTGGAGATAGCACACAACCATCAGGGCTAGTAGCCATTGATAGCCTTCTCCTCCTCCTCCTCCAGGAATTTATCCAACTTCCTTTGAAAGCCATGCAAATGGCTGACACAGCAAGAGAGGTCCCCCAACTCATTTCACAGAACTAATCCAACCTCATGGCTCGTGTGTACAGAATTCAGCCCAGGCGTCACCACAGCCTCCTTAACTCTCCAGGGAACTGCTCACAAGGTTCTATTCACATGAGTTGTGTAACACGTGTGGAGGAGACACAAGAGAGATTTTTGTCTCCCCCCACAATGAGGAAACCTGGTGCTGGTGTGAGCAGTTCTTATGTATCCCCCGGAATCACCTCATTCAATGTTTTGCGCATGCAAACCGTTACTGCCAAGGAGCTGGGGCCAAAGAAACCCCCCAACGAGCAGCCGTTTAAAGCGAGGCTGCTGCTGCTGGGGCCGGCGCCGTTCCCCCCCCCCCGCCGTTCCCCCCCCCCCTCGCTCAGGTGCCCTCCAAGTGCTTCGGGCGACAATGCCCGTCTCCTCTGGCTGCCGCCCAGCTTAGCTGGGGCTGAGAACAGTCACCCAGAGGCCGCCCCGCTTCGAGGGGGGCTTCGCGGCGGCTGCTCGTGGGCGTGGAGCGGGGCGGGGGTCTCCGCCCCCACCAGAGTCTTCGCCGGCTCCACCGGCACGTGAGCTCCGCCCCCCCCCCGCCCGGCGCCCTCCAGTCAGACGGGCTGGACTACAGCTCCCATCACCCCCAGTTGGGGCGAGGGGAGCCGAAGCCCGGCTGCGGAGGGCGGGAGCGGCAGTCCGGCCCATCGCGGGGCGCACGGGGGCCGAGGCTGGCCTTGCCGGGGCACCAGCGCACCTCCTCCCCGCACAGGCGGCTGTAGGCGGCCTCGAGGTCCTGCAGGTCCGTGAGCGCGCGGATCTGCTCCATGGAGAGGGACGACGACGACGCCGAGGAGGAGGAAGCAGCAGCGCCGCCGCCGCCCTGCGCGCCCCTCAGCCCGGAAGCTGCCGCCGCCGCCGCCGCCGCCATCTTGGCCACGCGCCGCCCCTAGAGAGCCGAAGAAGGAAGAGGCGCGCTCGAACGGAGCGGAGCTTCCGGGCTCCTCGTGGCGCCGGCTTCTGACTGACCACACGGCCGGGCCGTGGCCTGGCGGAGCTCGTGGCGCCGGGCAATTTATTTATTTATTTATTTTATTTCATTTATATACCGCCCCACAGCCGAAGCTCTCTGGGCGGTTTACAACAATTAAAAATAGTAAACATTAAAAGTATACAAAAAATTTAAAAAACAGAAAACAGTATAAAAACAACAGTATCCATTTAAAAACAACAATTCTGAGGTCCACTAAAAACGAACTTAACGTTGTTAAATGCTGTCAAAATGCCTGGGAGCAAGTGCTGCCGCGTCCCTCACGGCCGGCCCCAAGCGGAGCGCGCGAACTGGGGCAGCCCCGCCCCGGCTGCCCCTCTGTCGAGAGCGGCTGAGTTCGCACGACACGCCGATCCACGCGGGGCGGCAGGAAGGCAACGGGGGAGGGCCGCGAATGAGCGTCTCCTCCGGACTCAGCCGGCATCTCTCGGGTTGGAACACCGCCCCGAAAGGCGTCGCCTAGCAACGAGCAGCACTGCGGAGGGGGAGGGAGATGACGTCAGCGTCCCTGCGAGCCGGGCCCCGCCCCCGGCTTCTGCGCCGTCTTTCAACAAAGCCCCAAGGGGGAGTCGGGGCTTGGCGGGGGCATCTCCCAGTTCGCGCCAAGGGTGAATCCGCGTGTTAGTCTACCCCGCCCCCTGTCTATCACCGCCGGAGGACACGTCACGTCCGGCGTCTGAATATAGGCGCCCTTGGTGGTGCCTGCGCGGCTGAGGTGAGCGGAGGAGCCGCCGAGGCGGAGGAGCAGGGTCCCCCGGCCCGCCCGGAGTAGCGCTCAGGTTGAAGCGCAGCCGGCCTCCGGGCTGGTTCAGGCGCGGTGAGGGCGGCCCGGGACTCGGCGCCGCGTGCGTGCAAGGACCCCTGGAGCGCGGGAGGCCGCTGGGCAATGGCTGAGCCGGAGCGCGCGGGGAGCAGGCAGTGAAGTCGCGCAGAGATCCGCCGCCATCCGCGCCGCGCACCCGGTAAGGGGCGTCGAATCCCCTCCCGCCGAGACTGCGGCCGCCCCAGTTCCGGGAGGGAAGGCGGCGGAAAAGGCATCCGGGCAGGGTGGCTGGTAAGCGGCCGCGAGGGCGGCGCTGCAGCAGGGAGGGAGGCCGGGGCCGGCTTGCGAGGCCTGAGCGCGGGCCGGGGCGGCGCGGAGAGCAGCGGAAGGGTTTCGAGCAGAGCGGTGCTTGGCCGCAACCCCACCAGCCTGGCCCCAGCTGGCGCCCCCGCCCCCGGTGTGCTGGACTACAGCTCCCATCACCCGCAGCTTCATTGGTGCGGATGATGGGAAGTGTAGGCCAGCGCATCGCGAGGGCGTCAGCTTGGGGCAGGCCGCGTGAGCCCCATTGGGCGCGGGCTTGGCTTTCGGTAAGCGCGTTTTGCGACTCCGCACGCCTACTCGGAAGTAAGCAAGTCGCTCTCTGTGCCCAGCAGTGAAAGCGGGCCGCTCTCCCCGTGCGAGGCACGACGACGCCCCGCCCCGGCCCGCCCGTAGGGTGCGCGAGACAAATCGCGCCGGGGTTTGTTTATCTGGCGGCGATACAAAACGAAGCCCTCTTAACTGCCGGTTGGAAGAAAAGCGTTTGAGTTCGGTGCGTTTGGTGCCGCTGGTTTTCTCTGACCTGACGTGATGATTCGGAATTCATGTCTCTTCTCTGAGATCAATCATGGAGATACTTGGATCCATTTCTGATCAGGTTCTTGTAATAAATGTTTGTGTGTTTTCTTTTATAGTTAACTGTCGGGGTACAATACTTCTGTGTCACAACATGGCTGAGTTCGGAGGACACGCTAGACCAACGGTTGTTTCCCATTCTGTTCCTATTCCCTCCCCGCCCCCATTGATTAGCGTGTGGTCCGAACTCAGCGTATGAATCTTGGTAACTGTGCCATGGCAATAATAACTGCCAAGAGATCTTTACCCTGCCTTTTTCTGTTGATACTTTGTCCATCCAAGGAAGCAGTTGTTGTGTGAGGCAAAGGCATCAGAGTCTTGTGGTACTTTTAAAACTTAAGCACTTTATTCTGAAATACGTTTTTGTGGACTCCACAAAAGCTCATGCCGAAATAAATGTGTTTGTCTTTAAGGCACCACAAGACTCTGGCTGAGTTCAGACAGCACGCTAATCAACTGGGGGTGGGTGGTGGAATAGGAACAGAATTAGCCCATCCACCGAACTCAGCCTCTTCGTTGCTTTTGCTTCTGTAAACCTACAGGCCGACCCTCTGGGAAGTGTTACACTTAGTATGGCTTAAGTTTTCATGTACTAGAGTCCACTTTATCAGATGCTTGAAGTGTTGTCCTAAGCTGAAAGGTACATACACGTGGATGTAGAGAAAAAGTGTAAGCAGTAATGTTGGAGGGAATTGAAACGTAAATAATGCAGATTCTTACAGTTTAGATTAAACTTTAAAAGTATGGATGTAAAATTACCACAATGACCACACATTGCTTTATGTATGTGTCAGCTTTATCATAAGTTGTCACAGTGTTTCTCCCTCCCAGTTCTTTTCTCTCACATCACTGCTTATTTTCTCTTTCTCCATCTATACCTGACATCATAGGACAACACTTTGTCATGCACCTAATGAAGTGTGTTCTTTGCTGCTAAGAACCTCTGCTTCTTCGTGATGTAGCCATTGGTTCATAACAATGGAAGTTCCCTGTCTGCAAGTGAGTCTGCAAATTGATACATACTTTAAAATACCCAGAAAACGAATATTTTCAGGATGTGATCCTTTCCAGTTGTAGTACATGAACAAGACAATTTTGCTGTGTGAAAATTTAAGAAGGAAAAAATCACTTTACAGTGTTTCAGTCCTGGAAGCATTTGTACGAGGCATCCCTTGGCAATAAGCCAAACGTTTAATTTTCCGAGCCCACATGTCTTAAGTGCATGGGGTAGACCTAGTACCACAAATGTGTCTTTAACGGCTGGATTCTATTTATTATTATTATTATTATTTATTTATTTATTTCTTATAGGTGAACTGAGGTGACGTGCCACTTGATCTGCACCATGTTCCTTTATAACCTAACTCTGCAGCGGGCCACTGGCATCAGCTATGCCATCCATGGCAATTTTTCAGGTAAATTCTGTAAGCCTATGTACGAGGTTAATGCATAGTTAGAAGAAGTCATTGGAGTATTAGTTTCAGTGTTCAGTTGCCCTAAAGCTGTTTGCCTGCATTTTTGTTTAGAATGGGAAGAGGTCTAGAGGCGTTGTTCTCTTAAAAGAAGGGGCTGGTGCTCAGTGATCAAGCTCCTGCTTTGCATGCAGAAAGCCCCAGGTTCAATCCTCAACATCTCCAGGCAGGGTTAGGAAATGGTCCTGCCTGAAGCCCTGGAGAGCCATTGCTGCCAGTCAGTGTTGACAGTACTAGGCTACATGGACCATAGGTCTGATTCAGTACAAGGCAGCTTCCCGCGTTCTTAATATGAGAATTTAGCTTTGTCATATTTTTCCTAGCCAAAAAATGCCCAAGGCTCATCAGGAATAAGAGCTTACTTCATTCACATCCTCAGCTTAAGGCTGGTTTGGGCAACCTTTTTGTTCACGAGGGTCACATGTGGTGGGTTGGGACCTGGTGATATGTGAGGCTTGGGTTGGTATCATTCCTCTGCTTGACACATATGCTCACAGCCTTCTCCCCTCAACCTCTTCTCAGCATTCTCCGCCTCCCCCTGTACGTACACACACACTCACACTCATTGGGAGGACTGGTGTGCATGGATGGGAGTGTTAACTGTCTGTGCACCATACTCTCATTACCATTGTGCTCTCCCCAACCTGCTGAACAGCTTCTGTGGTATGATTTGGCAGAGTAAATGTGGCAATTGTTGTTCACTCATGCAGCCTGCACTGATGGTGTGGCTGCATGAGTGAAGGTAGACGTTGTGCTTAAGGATGCCAGAGCAAAGCACTTTTGAAAAAGCAGGTGGTTGCCCCGTTGACCTCACAGTTTGGCATTCTGATTTCTGGCCCACAGCAACCCTGTTCAGATGACACACTAAGCCATGATGTTTAAGCATTTAAGCCATGATGTTTAAGCATTCAATGTTATGGCTTAGCTTGTTATGTGAACCATTCCTAACAATGGTGGCTACATAACCATGGTATAACATGCTCATAACCATTTGCTGCAAAAGGGTTACTGGCCTAACCATGGCTTAGCATGCTCATGAGTACTGAGTCAGACCTATGGTCCATCTAGCCTAGCAGGCCCATCACGCAATTTGAGAACAACTGCTCTCAAGTTCTCTGTTGTGTAAAACGCGGTCACAACTGCTCCAGTTTGTGAAAAACAGCTTGTAAGGCACTTCCAGGCAGTGATAGACGGTATGGTAATGGGTGTGTTTGTGTGTGTGTTTGTGTGTGCGCGCGTTGCTGTTCTAAGGCAGGCTTCCCTAACCTGGTACCCTCCAGACACGTTAAACTACAGCTGTCTTCATTCCCAGCCATCATGGCCAAAACAAAGCTGTTCTAAGATGTGGCTTTGCTTTGGCAGTCTTCGTTGTCTTTAACTGCTGATCTCATTCCTTTTTTTAGGTACCAAACAGCAAGAAATTGTTGTTTCCCGAGGAAAAATCTTGGAGTTGCTTCGTCCTGACCCAAACACTGGAAAGGTTCATACCTTGCTAACTGTAGAAGTTTTTGGAATCATTCGCTCCCTCATGGCCTTCAGGTTAACTGGTGGAACCAAAGACTACATTGTAGTGGGCAGTGATTCAGGCCGCATTGTTATCCTGGAATATCAACCATCTAAAAATGTGTTTGAGAAGATTCACCAGGAAACCTTTGGCAAGAGTGGCTGTCGCAGAATAGTTCCTGGACAATACTTGGCTGTGGATCCTAAGGGACGAGCTGTTATGATCAGTAAGTTGGGATGGGGGCGGTGAGAACGAGAGTTGTGCAGCATTGTCGAAGAACTGAATGGTGGAAATTGTGTTAGAAGCATTGGTGGTTGTTTCTATCCCTGGTGGCCATCGGTTGCGTTTTTCTAGAGGGGTTCAATTGGAAGCCATTTTAGTGAAGTTCTGAGTGCTGTTAGAACCATGTTGCTAGTGGCAGCTGAGCAACAGAGGCTTCCCAAAGGCTACATAGTGAGTTTGTGGTTGAGGGGACTTTTGAACCCAGGATTTTCCAGTGGCGCAGAGTGGTAAAGCAGCAATTTCTGCAGCTGAAACTCTCCCCATGGCCTGCATTCAATCCCAGCGGAAGCTGGTTTCACGCAGCCGGCTCAGGTCGACTCAGCCTTCCATCCTCCCGAGGTTGGTAAAATGAGTACCCAGTTAGCTGGGGGAAAGGTAATAACGGCCAGGGAAGGCAACGGCAAACCACCCGGCTATAAGGCCTGCCAAGAAAACACCAGCGAAAGCTGGCGTCCCTCCAAGAGTCAGTAATGACTCAGTGCTTGTACGAGAGGAGGTTCTTAGCCATTGCACTCCATTCCATCAGATGGACTTGCTACCAGCCACTAGGACGATTCCAGGTTATGGAGACCTTTGAAGGAACTGACTATAACTCAAAATTCTTCCCTGTCACCCTGGTGGAGCATTTGCTAGTGCTGGAGCTGTATGCGTAAGCTTAATTAGGAAGAGCACTGAGATTCCTGTTCACACATGTCCTGACTGACACGTGTGTGGCCACTTTGAGCCACCAAGTGCTATTGAAAATAGGAATGCTTGCTTGTCTCCAAGCAAGTCCCCGCTGCTGTGACTCTGGAGCTGTGTATGCAGCCTTCGTTGTACTGCACTATGACAACTGCACACATCGCTGTCCTGTACTGCCCCTGATATTTTTTTCTTTTCTTTTTTCAAAATATTTTTCTTCCTTGGGCTGGAGAAGCAAAGCATTGGCATCCCACCCTCCTCCGCTGGCCCTGGGGCAGGCTTAGGGCTGCTGAACCCTTATAATAGAGATTTCTCATCTTTTTAGGACTGGAGTGGAGCTTCCTTGTTCACTTCCATTCTACTGATTCTAAGATAACGGTGGGATGTGGGGATGTTTACAGTGCTTAACTAGAAGAAAGGCAGTTGAGCTCCAAACATTTGGTGCAGTTAGTTTTCTTTGACCTGAAATGATGATTTGGAATTCATGTCTCTTCTCTGAGATAAACCATGGAGATGCTTGGATCCATTTCTGACCAGGTTCTCATAGATGTTTGTTTTTCCTTTTGAAGTCACTTGTCAAAATATGATACTTCTCTGTTACAATGCAGTTAGCTGGGGAGGGCAGGAAGAGTGTGTCAGTGGCGCTGTTTGCGCAGCATGACAGCCCAGTGTGAGCTATTTAACCCATGGTGGGACCACTGCTCTTCGTGGCATCCACACCTCGTCAGTATGAATCTTGGTTAACTAAACCTGCTGCTCTGTTAAAATCTGTCTCCGAAATACAGTCTTGTAAGTAGCTGCTTGCTTGTCTCCAAGCAAGTCCTGCTGCTGTGGCTCTGGAGCTGTGTGTGCAGCCTCCATTGTACTGCACTATGACAA
Organism: Elgaria multicarinata webbii; assembly: GCF_023053635.1. Classification (NCBI taxonomy): domain Eukaryota; kingdom Metazoa; phylum Chordata; class Lepidosauria; order Squamata; family Anguidae; genus Elgaria; species Elgaria multicarinata. The sequence continues at coordinate 33,698,857 of NC_086184.1, read as the reverse complement.
CTGCACACATCGCTGTCGTTCTTTCTAGCATGGTTTACCATAATGGGAATGAGCCACTGCATGCCTTCGTCTCATGTTCTCCCCACTCTGAGGAGATTGGAAGATTTTGGTTCAGTTGTAGATTAACTGCGGCTTGTTGTGATGCCCAAACCAGGACAAACGTAACTATGGCTTGTTCAAATGATCCACTTTCAAACCATAGTTTAAGAGGCTGGATCGAAACCATAATTAAGATTAACCAAGTTAGGGTCTGGATGGCACACTAAACTGTTGTGCACTTAAACAGAGGCAGACGCTTCCGACGTCTGTACTTGTGTTGAAGGAGTGGGGAGAGTTTCAAGGCACACAGCGACTTTGTTCTCATAACACTAAGCCATGTTATATCTATGCACACTTTTTCTTCTTGTGCAGCGGCAGGTTTGGCACTCGAGTGTAGTTACTACCTCTGTGTTTGAGTTCCATCATGTGTTCTCTCTCTCCGTGTGCAGGTGCCATTGAGAAGCAGAAGCTGGTGTACATCCTGAACAGAGATGCTGCCGCTCGGCTCACAATTTCTTCCCCATTAGAAGCCCACAAGGCCAACACTTTAGTCTACCATGTAGTCGGAGTAGACGTTGGGTTTGAAAATCCCATGTTTGCTTGTCTGGAAATGGATTATGAGGTACTGAGAAGCCGGCCTCCAGTGGTGTTACTCTAGCCACCTGTCCCTATTTAAAGATGCAGCTGTCATTTGGGATAAGTCTGTTTCATCTTGGTTGATCTATGTTAACTGTACACATTTTAATTGTCCATGATGCTGAGATGAGTAACTTCTTCCTGGTCCATCCAACTGGCTTGTTTCCCAAACTTGAATGGGTATATCTGAGATTCACCAGATCAAGAGAGAATGCAAGGCTTTTAATGACCGATTCCACTTAGTGATAGATTTACAAATCTTTACCAGATGTTTTAAGCTTCAAGAATTAATATATGGGTTGTGGTCCTTGAAACTTTTCTCAAGCCAAATAACAAAGTGGTACTACAGTATATATATATATATTTATTGTTCAAACAGTATTGGAGAATAACCAGCCTTTGTAATGATGAAACAAGCAATGCACATTACTACATACTATGCTGTTAGGATGATTAGAAGCATAATGAAAATCTTGGCTAGCATATTCTTTACTAAAATTAAAGTTCTATTCCTCTCAGCCTACAAATCAGTATTACAATCTTACAGTGACCTATCTGGCAAGCATGGTTTGCAGAGCTTAGGAGATCATGTTTGGTATGTTTGCCGTTCTCCCGGGCTCTCTCTGGGCCACCAGGTCAAACCCTTGCTTTTTATAGCCCCCACAATGCCAGTGACTCCATCCTTCGTTTCAGACCTGGTCATATCACCATTCACATTTTTCCCAATGTAGTCAGGTCTGCCGTTAACACCAGTAACATCTAGGTGAAGGGATCCCTTCGTGAATAATTTTACACTTTATATAATGTAGTTTAATGGTGTTTAATTTTTTGAGCCTCCCAGAGAGCTTCACCTATGGAGTGATATAGAAATATCAAAAATGAAATGAATCCCAGCTAAGCAGCTCCCTGTTCCCAGCACTTGGCCAGCCCACTTGTGGCAGCCTTGCTCCGTTTCCTATAATGTTTTCCCTTATTTCCATTGCTTGCAGTTATCTCACAACATATACACAGAGCTAATCATGTCTGTTACTAATCACAGTCAGCATACACAGATAATTATGAAATACAATGGATTCACAGTCAGCATACACAGATAATTATGAAATACAATGGATTCTTTTCAACAGTATGTGTTACATTCATACTTTGTGACCAATGCCACAAATGTTCTCCATTTAAATCAGCAGGGCTTATTATCTTCTTAGTGCAACAAAAATAGTTCTCCAGGTTCTTTTTCTTTTTGGCTTTGCAGTGTTAAGACTCGTATTTGTCCTAATTGAAGATACAGCCTGAATTTGCAGCAGTAGCTTGTTCTTAAGAGCAGGTTAGGCACAGCTCTTCCTAATGGGAGGGAATGCACAGCTGTCTTCTGCACTGCTTTGGGGGCAAGACGTTTCTCTGCCTTCATATCCCTCTCCATGCTAGGCCCACTTTCCTTCTGTTAAGTGAATAAACGTCTGTGGAGTAGAGAGGGTTGTCTTGCCCCAGGAGCTCTTAACATGTACATCGTTAAGGTGACTTGAAATCGGCAGGCATCTGTAATAACTAATAGCAAGGCATCAAGCTGCCTCACGTTGCAGCGTGAAAGGGGAAGTGGGGAGGGTGTTGGGATTTGTGTCTGTGGTTTTATGGCAATACCTCTAAAAAGCAGGGCCTCTCATCCCCACCTGTTTTTGGTGGCAATAGGTGCCAACCAATTATAGCCCAATATGGCAAATAAAGAAAGGGCGTAGTCTCTTGTCCATACTCCCACCTTGTAAACCAGGATTGGCCCGGGGACTGTTTTGGCCCCAGTGATGACATGATAATGTTATAGAGTGCTAAACGGGCCAAATTTAGCTTGTTTTGAAGATAAATTTGACCCGTATAGCCCTTTGCTCTGCTAGCACAGTCATTTTTTAATAAATATTTTTACAAATCTTATGCACGGAACTGCAGCTGTTGCCCACCCCTGCTGTAAGCTGTCCTTGCTGCTGCATGTGAACATGTGTGGGCGCACATTCCTTTTGGGGTGGGGCGGGTGGTAGTGCACCAAGCCTTGCAGGCGTTCAAGCTCCCGCTTGGAGAACAGCAAAGCTCTTTTGGATGTGCCCTGACAGAGAGCGAAAGAGCTCATAGTGTTCTATATTTTATAGATTTGTTTAATCTTTTAAGATACCTTATTTCTTGATGACTACCTTGCACAACATTGTATGGGAGGTGGGATAAATTTAAATAAAATAATAATGGTTATGGCAGCTGCCCAGTGATGTTGGGGCAGAAAACTTTCCAGGCATTATTTTTCTGTGGAAAAAATTCCATTCCATAAATTCATTAGTTAAAAAAATCACATATGCAGTATTCCAACCTTAGTGGAAGAGAGTTGATGTCAGCATATCATGCGTAGTTCTTTGGGTTGCTAAAATGTATTTGTGTCAACAGTTTTCAGTATCTTTGAATCTTGACGATGTAAGGGTACTGTGCGTCGTTCGGCAGGATCAATGCTGCCACTCCGCTTACACCATTGAGGTGGTGCTGGTGTAAGTGACTGCTCATCTACCAGCAGTAGGGTGCCAGCGTCCACTGTTGGCTTTGCATGGGAGAGCGCTTCAGCCAGTGCTACATCCATGGCATAAGCAGAGCAGCAGGGGGCGAATACTGCCCAACATCTGTGCATTTTTATAAGTACTCCAATAAAAAGATCAATGTAATATAACATTTTAAAATGTCCTTTGATTTCCCTTCTCAAATATTTCATGTCAAGCACTTGTGGTGTTTTGGGACAAAAAATAACATGGGTACCTTTTTTAACTTTATTTGCCAAATACAGGTAAAATAAACTCGTTAATTAAATATCTCTAGGGCAGGAGTGGGCAACTTGTGGCCCTCCAGATGCTTTGGCCTATGGCACCCATCAGCTCTAACCAGCATAGCCTATGGTGAGGGATCATGGGAACTGGCCAAAAATCTGGAGGCACACGAGTTGCCCACCTCTGCTCTGGGGCATCAGAATTTTTTACAATGCAAACTGAAAATTTTCCTATATAAACGACCCTGTGCAAATTAATCCAATTTGCTTTGAGGGGGGAATTCTGGGGGGAAATCCAATCCAGAATTTTCAGGAGAACCCACATCCCTGTAGTTGCTTAAATTGGCAGCCGTGGGACTGGGGGCAAAAGCAAGTGCACTAGCCCTTGTGGCTGGTTGCTCCTTGCGCCAGATGATCAAGGAAATGATAAATTAGACAAACACTGTCTGAATTGTTGGACTCTCACAATGGCTTTCATGGAAGTTGCGCCATCCAAGACCTCCACTGTGTGTCTTACACTGCAGATAAATTCCTTCAGTCTATGACATTATTTACTTTATTTTATAAAAATCTGTACTGCCTTGCAGTAGAAATTCCTATGGCAGTTTGCATTAGAAATACAAAAATGACTCTTCTCTTACTTGGCAATGTATGACGGTAGTTTCTTGGTGGTATATATAGTTACGGTATTTTCCCCCCAGGAAGCTGACAATGACCCCACAGGAGAAGCAGCAGCCAACACCCAGCAGACGTTGACGTTTTATGAGTTAGATCTGGGTTTGAACCATGTCGTCAGAAAATACAGTGAACCCTTGGAAGAACATGGCAACTTCCTTATAACAGGTACCACCATTTCCAGCCTTTTAAAGAAAAGGGCCTTCTACTCTGGAATCAGAAAGTGAACCACTGGAGAAAATGTCATGCTGTTTGCTGGCTTAGACTACTCATATGAACTCACTGATACGCAGTGAGTTCATATGGCTCGGGTCCAGGTTATCTGAAAGACCGTATTCTCCCTTATGAGCCTGCCTGTGCTTTGAGATCTTCTGGAGAAGCCCTTCTTTCAGTCCCACCATCTTCACAGGCACGCTTGGTGGGAACATGGGAGAGGGCCTTCTCGGTGGCTGCTCCAGTGCTTTGGAACTCTCTTCCTGGGAAAGCTAGACTGGCTCCCTCTTTGATGGGCTTTGGGAAGCAGGCTAAAACTTGTTTGTTCCAGCAGGCCTTTGGAGAATAATCTGGTCCTCTATCTATGTTAAGGACTTGTAAAATTGTTGTGTATTTTAAATGTTTAATGTTTTAATATTGTAATTCTTTAAAAATATATATTGTACATTTCTTTCCCTAGGTTTAAAATATATATGTTTTAAATTTTGTAAGGCCACCTTGAGGCCCAGTATTGGGCAAAAGGCGGGATACAAATAAATATAATAATAATTAATATCTTCACTACTTGATTAAGGCCATGTCGTGCAGCATAAAAGAGCAACCAATATTTCCTCTCTGGGTTCTACTTTGGAAACCTCAGTGAAAAGTCTCTCCTCTTCTCCTCAGCAGCCAAGCCTGCGAACTGCATCTCATCCATGGCAACAATCCATCCAACACTTGCAGTACTTCTCACCCTCCTATTTTCCCTGTGATTTTCTTAGGTGCCTCTTATGTTTGGTGGGAGCCCAGTCCCCAGTCATGGTGTTGTCTTATTACAGCACACTCACACACACACAGGCACAAGTGCAGTCTTGTGAAGAATTGTGGCAACCAGCCTTGAGGGGCCAGTGAGCGCTGGAAGGGGCAGGAATGGCCTTGGGGTAGCCCACAAGTACAGTTGGCCTTCCCAGCAATTAAGTAATGTTGACAGCCACTTCAGATGCCATTTGCAAGTCCCTCCTTCCCCTTCACCCTATTTGAATACCGACACACACTGTTAAGTAGTAGGGAAAGCAGAACATGGTATAACAACACTCTCCCACCCATGTTCCCTAGCAACTGGTGTATATAAGCTTACTGCTGGACTACAGCTCCCATCATTCCCCAGGAGCTACAGTCCACATCTGGAGAGCACCAGTTTGGAGAAGGGTGAAGCCTCGTTGTACTTGAATGTTGACACTGTTAAACTGCGTAGTTTCTTGTTCAGGCTTATTTCCAAATCCAGTTTCCTGAGGCTGAGATCAACTGTCGCTTCCGCTGCTTCCGTTCAGTTTCTTATGCAATGTTCATGTCGTTCTGTAGTGCCTGGAGGCTCTGATGGTCCCAGTGGAGTGCTGATTTGTTCTGAAAATTACATCACCTACAAAAACTTTGGTGACCAACCAGATATTCGATGTCCCATTCCCAGGAGAAGGGTAAGAAATCTTGTGTAAAATTCTAAAATAATCTCCTAATAACGTTATCTAGGCAGCTGTACAAAATGTTTGTGCAGATTTTCTGTTGAGAGGGATGCATTGTTCCATATGTCTATATCTATATCTGTGATATGTGAGCATACAGACAAATGCAGAATAGCCAAAGTAAGAGATGGAAGTGTTTGGTCTGTGCCATTAAACAGAGAGTCAGAGTGACCCAGGTTCAGACCCCCCACTTAGCCATGAAGCTTGCTGGGCGGCTTTGGGCCACGAACTATTTCTGGCTTAGCCTAACCTATCATGCAGAATTGTGGTGAGGATATAATGGGAGCAGTGGAAGCCATGTAGGCCGCCTCGTGCTCATAGGAGGAAAGGCAAGAAACAAACGCAAACCAGTTAGTAAAATAGACCTGTGCTGACCTCGCCTCTGGAGCTTTTTTCTCGTTCAGAGAGCCAGCAGTGAAGAGTGGATTTGGTGTATCGCAGCCTTCCCCTTCTTGGTGACCTCCGGATGCGTTAGACTACAAAACCCAGCACTCCCTGCCTGACCTCCAGTGGGCGGGGAGTTCCTATGTACACCAGCTGCTGGGGAACATGCATGGATGGGCGCTCTGGCACTTGTGTCCCGCTTGTGGGTTTCCGGTCTAGATGGAGCCTTGGCTTGATCTCGCTGTTTTAATATTCTTATCTGGAGGGCACCAGGTTGGAGTAGGCTAGTGAAGGATGCTCAGGAAATTCTCCTTGCAATAGTCACACTCTCTTGTTAAGACTGAAGATGCTTTTAGGCATCTACCTGAGGCAGCGATGATCCTCGTGACATTATGGTGACACCAAAAGCTTTGCTGCTCCCTCTCTGAGGAAGTAGGGTCTGCTTCATCGCTGCTAGCTTTCTGGCACTTGAATTAAAATGGTTTTGCTTCCTAGACCATTTGTGGCCCTCTGAGGTGCTTTCAGGATTCATGTTTTTCTACTGCAGGCCTTAATTCTTGTTGGTTGCTTGCATTTTGAATATATCTGCTACTTGATTATGAACTGCTCTGGCACAAGATGGCAGAGTAGAAATATTTTAATCATTCTGAGAATTGGCAATTAGTAGTGAGGAGGGGTGCAGGGGAAGGCAGAGTTAGATGCAGAGGGAGAAGGAGGGGTGATGAGTCCAGAGCTGTTCCAGCAAGGCCTTGCTGAAGAGGAAGGCTGGCGAGGGCCTTGGAGAAGAGAAGGAAACTGCGCAGCTCAGCAGAGGAGAGCAGCACACCAGAATGCAGCGGAGGGGCGCACTGGCAGGAGAGGAACTTGTGCACAGTGAAGGGAGGGGTTGGAAGCAGGCGTATAGTTGGGGCAGGTAGCGGAAAGCGCCAAGTGAAAGGACCAGATAATAAGTGACCAGGGAGAACGGCAGAGCTATGGTAAAGAGAGGGGAAATGATCTACAATGGGACAAAGACGGGTTTGCTGGAGGTGTTCTGAATCTGTTGCGAAGGGGATGTGTAGCAGGAGGGGAAAGCCCGCATCCTTTGGAGATGGCCAAAAAAAGACGCAGCAGGATTTGGTGACTGGTTGTAGGTGTGAAGAGAAGAAAGAGAGAGCAAAGTACTTCAGGGGTGGGAGAAAGTCTGACAGTATCCCCCAGTGATGGCAGAAAAATGTCAGAGGGGAAGGGTTTGGTTGAAAGATGAGACGGGTACATTCTCCAGAAATACTGGAGTCTTCAGTAGTGGATTGGGCACTTCCAGGAAGAGCCGTGCGTTTGGATCACATGCATTTGGGACTCTTGAAGCATTTCAAGACGTGCTAAAGATAAGGGCAGTGGAATGCTGTCAACACAGGAGACTTCTGACAAAGATCCCTTTAGAGCAGTTCTTGCCGTTGAAGCCCTGACTTGCTGTTCTCTGTGACAGAATGACTTGGATGACCCCGAAAGAGGCATGATCTTCGTCTGCTCTGCTACACACAAGACCAAGTCTATGTTCTTTTTCCTGGCTCAGACGGAGCAGGGAGATATCTTCAAAATCACCTTGGAGACTGATGAGGACATGGTATGTATGTGTGTGTGTGTGTGTGTGTGTGTGTGTGTGTGTGTGTGTGTGTGTGTGAGAGAGAGAGAGAGAGAGAGAGAGAGAGAGAGAGGAGAAATAATGAGAATGAATGCATTTTCCAGTCTGGCTCATGCAGGAACTCTTTTGTGGTGGTTTCAGGTCACAGAAATTCGACTCAAGTACTTTGACACGGTTCCTGTAGCCGCTGCAATGTGCGTGCTGAAAACAGGATTCCTGTTTGTGGCTTCTGAGTTTGGAAACCAGTAAGTAAAGCCTTCGAATTTCTTCTCAAGTGCTGCTGAATGTTCATGCATCGTAATGCTGCTGGTATTCTGCAAACATTCACACACACACACCTGTCTGGCTACCATTTAGACCTTCCTCTTCCCAAATTTGGTGATTGTTCAAGTTGGGGTGTGTCTGTGTGTCTTGTATCCTTGCATCCTTACCACAGGCATAGCTGGATATTGCTGGTTTCAGGCAAGAAAACTCAGTGCCTTGTTTTCTTCTAGCAATCAGGGTGCTTTGGGTTAAATGTGGACCAAATCCGGCATCTGTCTAGACAGTGCCATTTATTTATTAACATTTATATACTGCAGTATTTATTTATTTAAAATATTTTATCCCACACCTCAGTCAAAAAAGGATCCCGGAATGGCTTACAATTAACCCATGAACAAGGCAGTTCCTGCTCACAAGCTTCCAGTCTGAAAGAGACTTGATACACAAGGGAAAAGTGGGGGTGGGGGTGAGGAAAACAGTTGGACTTTCAACATGGCCCTCTTTACCCATCACCCAGGTGCGGGGTGGGGACAGCCCAACTGGAGCAGACCCTGTCCCTCATTCTGCCTTCCTTCCCATGGGGCAGATGATGTCAAGAACATTAAAAACAATATTCAGCTACATAATTTAAAAGGCTAAATTTAAAAGATGCTTGTTCAAACTTCCTAAAAGCTAGAGTAGTGGGGGCCGGTAGGCAGGAGCAGAGGGTGATCATATCTCAGGTTGTTTTATTATATATGTTCAGTTTGGGGTTTTAGCACAGTGACTGTAAGATGCCTAAAAGGCAGGGCATAAATATATTCAACAAGGAAATAATGGGCCTGTTCACATTACCATTGGTGGCTAAACAAGCTACTGTGGCTTGTTTAAGTCCCAACAACAGCCCATGGGTGATTTGACAGTTGTTTCCTCCTCCAACAAGCCACACCCTCCAGGTTTGGGCAACACAGCAAGCCTGGCATGCACTGCATCTGAAGCTTGTTTAGCTGAATGTGATTGTCCAAACCAGGTCAATAAATGTTGGGCAGGTGGGAGAAGGCATGTGAGTTCTAGGTGTAGAAAGCAGAGGGAGGGAAAAAAATATGGGTGAAGATAGAGTGGAGGGGAATGGTGGTGCAGCCAACCTGCTACAGCCGGCACATTCATAGAATCATAGAATAGTAGAGTTGGAAGGGGCCTATAAGGCCATCGAGTCCAACCCCCTGCTCAAAGCAGGGATCCACCCTAAAGCATCCCTGACAATGCCTCTAGTGTGGGAGAGCCCACAACCTCCCTAGGTAACTGATTCCATTGTCGTACTGCTCTAATAGTCAGGAAGTTTTTCCTGACGTCCAGCTGGAATCTGGCTTCCTGTAACTTGAGCCCGTTATTCTGTGTCCTGCACTCTGGGAGGATCGAGAAGAGATCCTGGCCCTCCTCTGTGTGACAACCTTTCAAGTATTTGAAGAGTGCTCTCCTGTCTCCCCTCCATCTCCTCTTCTCTAGGCTAAACATGCTCAGTTCTTTCAATATCTCCTCATAGGGCTTTGTTTCCAGACCCCTGATCATCCTGGTTGTCCAGCTTGTCTGCATCCTTCTTGAAGTGTGGTGCCCAGAACTGGATGCAATACTCAAGATGAGGCCTAACCAGGGCTGAATAGAGAAGAACCAGTACCTCACACGATTTGGAAGCTATACTTTTATTAATGCAGCCCAAAATAGCATTAGCTTTTTTTGCAGCCACATCACACTGTCGGCTCATATTCAGCTTGGAATATTCAACAATTCCAAGATCCTTCTCGTTTTTAGTATCGTTGAGCCAAGTATCCCCCATCTTGTAACTGTTCATTTGGTTTCTATTTCCTAGCTGTAGAACTTGGCATTTATCCCTATTAAATTTCATTCTGTTGTTTTCAGCCCAGCACTCCAGCCTATCAAGATCACTTTGAAGTTTGTTTCTGTCTTCCAGGGTATTAGCTATCCCACCCAATTTTGTGTCATCTGCAAATTTGATAAGCGTTCCCTGCACCTCCTCATCCGAATCATTAATAAAATTTTTGAAGAGCACTGGGCCCAGGACTGAGCCCTGAGGCACCCCACTCATTACCTCCCCCCAGTTTGAAAAGGTACCGTTGATAAGCACTCTTTGAGTCCGATGCTGTAGCCAACTGATTCCACCTAAAAGTTGTTCCATATAGCCCACTTTTAGCTAGTTTGTTAATCAGAATGTCATGGGGCACTTTGTCAAAAGCTTTGCTGAATTCATGATATATTACATCCACAGCATTCCCACAGTGCCACAGGTTACCTGATCAAAAAATGAGATCAAATTAGTCTGGCAGGATTTGTTCCTGACAAATCCGTGTTGGCTTATAGTAATCACTGCATTGTTTTCAAGGTGTTTACAGATTGACTTCTTTATAATCTGCTCCAGCATTTTTCCAGGGATGGATGTCAGACTGACTGGTCTGTAGTTCCCAGGTTCCTCCTTTTTGCCCTTTTGAAGATAGGGACAACGTTAACCCTCCTCCAGTCATACTGCACCTCACCCGTCTTAAATGATTTTGCGAAGATAATAGACAAGGGTTCTGAGAGTTCTTCCGCTAGCTCCTTCATTACTCTAGGATGCAGTTCATCGGGCCCTGGAGATTTGAACTCATTCAAAGAAATTAGGTGTTCTTTGACCATTTGTTTAGCAATCTCAAACTGCAATCCTTTTTCCAGGGGGGTCATAGACCTGCTTTAGGGAGAAGACTGAGGCAAAGTAGGAATTGAGCACTTCAGCCTTTTCTTGGTCATCTGTTATCAATTTGCCATCCTCACTAAGCAGCTGAACCACCATTTCTTTCCTCTGTCTTTTACTACTCACGTATCTGAAGAAAGCCTTTTTATTGCTTTTAGCCTCCCTCGCTAATCTCAGCTCATTCTCAGCTTTAGCCTTAGTGGCTGTTTCCTTCTCTAGTACAAGGGTAGGCTGAGTTGCCAAGGGTGCTGCTGCCAGTTCACTGAGCTGGAACAGCTACCATGACAGCTGAAAACTACCCGTTGCTGTTGGTTTTTAAGCTGAGTAACTACCCTATTTCTTCTATTCTGAGACGCACTTTTTCCCCATATAAACATCTCTAAAAATGGGGTGCGTCTTAGAATCGCAGATGTGTCTTAGGGATTTTTTTTCTGTTGTTGGTACTGAAATTAGTGTGCGTCTTACAATCGAAAAAATACGGCGTTGTAGATTTTGCATGCACGTCCCCTGTAACAGTGGTGTTTTCAAAAGGATCTGTTTCAGAATGGATAACCTGTTAGAACCATAATCAACTAATAATACTTTTGTTTGTGTTTTAGCAGTCCTGATTAAACTTTTTCTTCAGAAACTGAAATACCATCCTAGTCTTTTAACTCTGCTGTTTCAAATCTTTATTTTAAACCTCTGCATTGCTGCTCTGTTTTATTCTGGTTGTGCTTTTATATTGTGGTTTTAAGTTTCCATATTATATTTTATGCTGCATTTTATGGTTTTGATTTTTGTGAACTGCTAAGAGTGCTTTGGCTATTGGATGGTATGGAAATGCAATCAATAAATAATATTTGTTTTGCAGGATAGGTGGGAGGGAAACAACGTGGGTTTCCCCCGTCCACCCACCTCCAAGTCTGAAATGGCGATTCATACGGAAATGAATCACCATTTCCTTCCTGTTCACTCCACAAATTATGTAGCAAATTATTTCATTTTCTGAAACTGAGGTGTATCAGATTGATGTAACAGTATTCCCTCTCCTGTCTTTCGTCTTGGACCTTTGAGGACATTATCCACCCCACAGCATTGAACCCCAGTCTTTGGTGTGGGGGGGAGGCATATAGCTACTCATAGTGTTTGCCGTGGTTACCAGCAGGGGAATAAGGGCTTCCAGCCTCACACACACACGCACCTTCCCTCACCCCGCCGGCCACTCTCTTGGTCTTCCTCAGAGTGTTTTGCTCCTGTAAGCACTCCTACAGCTTTTGCACGTCATTGAACCAGCAAAGCCCTCTGGAGAAGACTGTCGACTCCCCTCGTGTCGCTCCCCCTCTGAGAGCTCCCCTCTTCTATTTGCAGCTACCTCTACCAAATAGCTCACTTGGGAGATGACGATGAAGAGCCAGAGTTCTCCTCTGCCATGCCCTTGGAGGAAGGGGACACTTTCTTTTTCCAGCCAAGGCCTCTTAAGAACCTGGTTCTGGTGGATGAGCTGGACAGCCTGTCTCCTATCCTGTGCTGTCAGGTAAGCTCCATTTTCCAGCTCACGTTCTGTTCTTCCTTGGCTTGTGATAAGCTGCTGCTCTCTTCCTGATGTCGAGCGGTGCGTAGTCAGCTGGGCCTTGAGAACAATGCCAGATATAGCATGTGTTTACAGTGGGGGTGGGGTGAGGAGGGGTCCTTGTCCCATTCTCCCCAAGCCCAAAAGAACCACCCGAAGGCTTTACGCTGCTGGAAGTGACTGTGGCGGTGGAATCTCGGTGGGGAACAAAGCATGTGGGGAGTGGGGGACTGTGGTGGGGAGGGGGGAATAGGGCCTGCCGCGGCTTCCCTGCCGCTGATGGAGCTGTCGCACTGGAGCCCATCCCATCATATGTGATGTCACACCTTACAATCGAGGTTCAACCCCCCCACGCACCCCAGCTGCCTCATCACGCAACACACATGCAACGGTGACGCCGGAGACGTGATTACAGTTTCTTGTGTCTGAATCACCTTCAAAAGGCATTGCAGCTGTAGGACCATTTTGATCTGTTCCATAAAAGACCATTCTGGCTGTGATGCTCTGTAGTCCACTTAGTGTCACTTGCCATGGATCATTAATACAGATAGCCAATGTACAAAGTGGTTAATGTGGGAAGCTTTACCTCTTGATTAGCCCCCAATCTTTCCTACATATTAAAATGTGTGGTGGAAAAACAAGTCTGCATTAATACAGATGACTGAGCAAAACATCAGGAAATGTCTTGGTCTATTATGGCAGTGGCGCTATTGGAGCGATTTACCTGCTGGACGTGTTGCCTGAACTGTAGGTCTATTGATGGTGCTCTCGGATTGTCTTCATACTTTTTGCCCGGTACTTCTGATCCTGCTCATCCTACAGTCTAGCTCAGCTGTACCTCTCAATCCTGCCAACTGCAATAACATTTTCTAGCTATGCTATGGTAACCTCAAAGCGATGCCTTTTCTCCCTTGAGTTCTCACTCCTGCACCTTTGCCTTTCTGCAGATAGCTGATCTGGCTAATGAAGATACACCCCAGTTATATGCAGCTTGTGGAAGGGGACCTCGGTCGTCTCTGAGGGTCCTCAGACATGGACTTGAGGTAAGAAGGGGAGCGCTGATAGGAAGTGCCTAGCCGATTTCACAAGCTTAGGATTTGGGGAGGGTTGCATGTACTTCCCTGAGTTAAAAGTAATAGCAAGTAATAAAAAGCCAAGCAGTCTAACGGTGTAAGATGGGGGTGCTGAGCCTCAGTCCCGGGGGCAAAATCTGGCCTGCCCAGTGCCCTGATCTGACACAGTGAGATTCCCCAGATGAATTTCACACACACACTTCCACGCATCCCCAGGTGGTTGCCGCCTGCCCGCCCTGCCCCGCCCCTCGACGGTAGCATGTTCAGTTTCCCAGATGTTGCGTGTTTCCCCCCATTCTACAAGCTGAAATGCCTGCTGTGAGGCTGAGTTCCTGGCAGTCAGAGCTTGGAGCTGCACCGCACTGGAAGCTTTAGCCCCTTTGCCTTTGGCCCCTGCGAGCATCTCTGAAGTTGAATTTGGAATAAGACACCTTCCTATACTCAGTGGAGTGGAAGATTGCTTCTCTTCTGTGCAGTATTAATCACTCGATTACTTCATTTGGAAGAGAAAACATCTAAACCTGAGTATAAACTAAAATCTTATATTTTGCTAGGTATCTGAAATGGCTGTATCAGAGTTGCCTGGTAACCCCAATGCTGTGTGGACAGTGAGGAGACATGTTGAAGGTAGGAGGCTTTCTCTGGTTACATTTGCCGTTGATAAAGGTTGGGTTCATATGCTCTATAAACACAGTATTCGGGTCCAGAATTTTGCTGGGCACATGGGGAAGGATCCAACAGGGACCTGCCGCGGCAATGTAGTGCTTCCGAGGGCAAGCCCCCAGATGTCTAGAAACGCAGGTTGCTGGAAGGGACAGGTTGTGCCGGAGTGGTAGGTGCCCGCTGGATCCTACCCACGGAAGCCATCCTATATGGTTCAAACTGCTTGGTACCCGATCTCTTTGAGTGCGTATTGGTACTTTCTCAGGGCATTGTTTTTCAAAAGTGGAAATATGTTAGAAGAGGCCCACATAGTGTGTGAAAATTACACATGCTTAACTCCTGGCTGCGTTTATTTATTTATTTATTTAAGGATTTTTATCCTGCCATTCAGCCAAAAAAGGCTCTCACGGTGGCTTACAAAAATATTTCTTGACAGTCCCTGCCCACAGGCTCACAATCTAAAAAAATAACACAAAAGGAAAAGGGATTGGGAAGGAGGAGGAGGGGGGAAAGAAAAGCAAATTCAGGCATTACATTCTTATTTGCAAAGTTCAGCAGTGACAGTTGGCAGCAGGAGGGAGGGGGCTCTCAGCTGGACCTGGACCCAGGCACGATGGAGAGGTGCCTGGCTGCTGCTTCCTCCCTCACTGGTGGCCTCTGCAGAGACAGTTGGCAGCAGGAGGGAGGGGGCTCTCAGCTGGTGCTGGACCCAGGCACAATGGAGAGGTGCCTGGCTGCTGCTTCCTCCCTCACTAGCATTGCCCTTACAGCTCATTGTGGGGCCTCCTCCACTGCTTTTATTGTATTGTTGCTCACAGTTGACCAATTCCCTCATGCCATCTTACTGGAATTGTCTCTCTCAGGCTGCCTTGGGGTTTTTGTGCACTGCTATGTTTGTGGTGTCTTCCCAGCACCCAGATCCTGCAATCTGTGCCAGGGCAATGAAGCTGGCCAACGTTCCTGAGCCTTCATTTTGGTGGGGTGGTGTCATTGCAGTGGTTTAAGCCTAGCAGTGGCTCCCGTGGCTCATAATGGTAGTGCACTATTTTTCTCCCATGAGCTCCATGGGCAGTATAGTTGGGGCTTCTAGTACTATGTGTAGATGTGGACAGGATATTTGGAGAGGTGAAACCTAACACTTGTATTCTTGACTTCTGTACTTCCTGCTTTCTTAGCGCAGCTGGGGATGAGGGGTGGGGGATGCTACCTGAGTGTGTAAAGGTAGTGGTGACGGCCTCTTTACAACAAGGTGTGATTTCATCAAGAGATGGTGTTGCGACCTTTCTTTTTTAAAATAAACCAACAAACATTGTCCCTGAACCCCACCATGTTGGACAATTTCCATCCTTGAGCAAAGCATATGGTGGCATCTCAGCTCCAGGCGTTTCTGTATGAGAAAGCTGCTCTAGACCAGGGAGGCTTTGGACTTCAGCTCTCATGATCTTCAGCCTTTGGCTATGCTGGATGAGACTGATGGCTGTGTGGTAGTCCAAAAGATCTGGAGCGCACCAGGCTGCCTATACCTGATCTAGAACATTTCAATCTGGCTTCAGGCCTGGTTATGATCTACGCTGGGAACTGGACAGAGGGATTGTGGCTCTGCTGGATGTGCTGAACTTTTCAGCAGCTCTTAATATCATTGACTGTGATATCCTCCTGGCTGGGGTGAATTTGGAGGCACTATTTGGAGAGGCCGTTTCAGAAGTTGATGCTACTCCTGTTCGTCACTGTGGCCCTTGGCGTATGGCTGGGGTGTGTTGGGTCTGGTTGGGGCAGCCTACCAGTCGCGTTCAGCCCCTTGGTACTCGTAGTGGCCAGCCACGTCCCAGAGACCCTAACCACTTTTCCTGGCATCTCAGTTGATCAGCTGCTATTTGAAGTGTCGTGAAAATGATCCCAATCCGGGTCACTGGAGCAGAGCCTCCTCCGCAATCCTGGTGCTGCCAAGACCACTGTTTCCCTTCAGCTAATAGCAATCTGGGAGGAGAGACCGCTGGGGGATGGGAGAGGTGCAACCTCCTCACTCCCCGATCCCATCTTAGCAGCCTGGGAAGGGAGGTTTAAACCTCTCCATCCTTGCCTGCTGAGATGTTGATGAGTGACAGGAAGAGTGCCTGCACCTGTGAGGAGCTCTGACCCTGCACTGCATGTCAGCCTCAATATCCCCACCCCCCACCCACCCCTGGTGCTATTTAACATACAGGCAAGCACTGGGGAGATTGTCTGGAGTTGGTGCCACCAGTGTGCTGATGATACTGAACTCTCTCCTTTCCATCTAAATTTGAGGAAGCTGTTCCAATTCTAGATTGGTGTCTGGTCTCGGTAATGAACTGGATGAGGGTGAGTGAATTGAAGCTTAATCTCAAGGAGACTGAGGCGCTCCTTGTTAGTCGAAACAACGATCAGCGAGTGGGGACTGAGCCTGTCCTGCACTGGGGAGTGGGGGTGCACTCCCCTTGAAGACTGGTTTGCAGTTTGGGTGAACTCCTAGATTCAGCTAGTTACCAACTGCACCTGTTCGGGGAGATGCTAGATCTGGCCATAGTCATGCCTTATTAATTACATCCCATCGGGGCTTCTGTACGTGGGGATGCCTTTGAAAAGCGTTTGCAGGGCCCGGAATGCTGCAGCCAGATTACTGACAGGAGCACCCGACTCCCTCATTGCACAAGCTCCACTGGCTCCATTCCTGGGCACAACTGGAAGTGCTGGTGGTGACCTGGGAAGCCCTTTGCGACTTGGAAGGCTGCACTCTCTCTGCTAACGAGGCTGCCTGCCTTTGACGGTGTCTGCAAGAGGAGGTCTCTCTCTCTCTCCCCATCACTCTCAGAGACATGTTTGGCGGGAACACAAGGGAGGCAGGACCTTCTCGGTGGCTGCTCCCTGGAACTCCTTGCCAAGGGAGACCAGGCCAGCGCCAGCTATGTTTCCTTCAGGCTGTTTTGCTTTTAAGCTGAGCTGTTTGTTGGCATAGGTGTTAGCCGCTGGGGAGCTGTTTATTTCTTTATTAACTGATGCGATTGTGCTTTAATTAGAATTCTTTCTTACCCCTAATTTGCTGTTGGCTGCCTTGAGCACTGTTTCTAGTGGAAAGGCAGGATATAAATATAATGATGTATATATGTATTTTATCGTGTTTGCATTTGTGTCGTACCCCGCCTCGATCCAGAGGGAGAGGCGGGTAACAAATTATTATTATTATTATTATTATTATTATTATTATTATTATTATTATTATTATTAATGTCATGCTTATCCATAGAGAATATTGTTACGGATTGAAGGTGGGCTAACAAACTGAGGCCCAGTCTAGACAAGGCAGGTGCTTCTGAGGGTACAGCCTCTTCTGGATGGGGGTGGCATTCCCTCTGAAGGGTCGGGTTCATGGCTTGGCTGTGCTTCCGGACCCAGTATTGCTCATGGAAGGTCGGATGGCGGCTGCAGTCAGCTGAGGCTGGTGCCTTGGAGAAGATGGATGTGGCCACAGTGATCTACGCTTTAATTACCCCCCGTTTGGTGGACTGCCTTGCGCTCTACGTAGGGCTTCCCCTGAAGAGGATTTGGAGAGTGCAGTTAGTGCAAGATGTGGCAGCCAGATCATTTAGCTATATGAGCTCCCCATTTGTTTCCAGGTGCAGTGGAAGGTGCTGGCGCTTTCCCATAAAGCCCTAAATGGTTTGGGGCCAGGATATCATAAGATCACCTTTCTGTATATGAACCTGCATGTGACCTTTGGGAAATGTTTGGGAACTTTAGCTAGTCAGGAATGCTTCAAAAGCACAAGTGAGGAAAATAAAAGGGAGCGCAAGCTGGCACAAAGGAGTTGTAAGCAAACAATAAGAGATGCAAAAAAGCATTTTGAAGAGCACATCACTAATAATATCAAGTCCAACAATAAAGAATTCTTTAAACATATCAGAAGCAGGAAACCAGCTAGGAAGCAGTTGGACCATTGGATGACAATGGAGCTAAGGGAGTACTAAAGGAGGACAGGGAAATTGCAGAGAAGCTAAATTAATTCTTTGCGTCGGTGTTCACTGCAGAGAATACAGGTCAGATGCCTGTACCTAAACTGATGTTTTCAGGAAGGGAGTCTGAGGAACTGCAGCAAATAGTGGTGACAAAAGACGAAGTTCTCAACCTTATGGACAAATTGAAAGCAAATAAATCACCAGGCCCAGATGGCATCTATCCTAGAGTTCTCAAAGAACTCAAATATGAAATTGTGGACCTTCTAACAAAAATATGCAACATGTCACTAAGCTCAGCCTCTGTACCAGAGGACTGGAAGATGGACAATGTAACACCAATTTTGAAAAAGGGATTCAGGGTGGATCTGGGAAATTACAGGCTGATTAGCTTGACATCTGTTCCAGGTAAACTGGTTGGAAGCATTATTAAAGACAAAATTAGTAAGATTATAGAAGAACATGTCTTGCTGAAAAAGAATCAAGGCAAATCCTGTCTCACTAATCTTCTAGAATTCTTTGAAAGTGTCAACAAATACGTAGACGGGGCCGGGGATCCGGTGGACATCGTTTACCTGGATTTCCAAAAGGCTTTTGATAAAGTCTCCCACCAAAGATTCCTGAATAAACTTAGTTGTCATGGAATAAGAAGAGAGGTCCTCTTATGGTTCAGTAACTGGTTAAAGAGCAGAGAGTAGAAATAAATGGTCAATTCTCCCCATGGAGGGAAGTATCTCCCTGAGATACTCCCTGATGAATGATCTCTCTGATGAGGCTCGCCTGGCGCCAACGCTGCTATCTTTCCGGCGCCAGGTTAAGACTTTCCTCTTTGCCCAGGCATATGGCGGCACATCCTAATTACCCACATGTTTAGTTTTTAATTGGTTTTTAATGCTTTATGTATGTATGTTCTGTGTTTTAGAGTTTTAAATTTTGTATACTTGTTTTTACCTCAATTTTAGAATTTCTGTAAACCGCCCAGAGAGCCCTGGCTATGGGAGCGGTATATAAGTTTAATAAATAAATAAATAAAATAAATAATAAATAAGTAAATAGTGGGGTCCCACAGGAATCGGTATTGGGACCAATTCTTTTCAACTCGTTCATAAAAGATCTGGAATTAGGAGTGAGCAGTGAAGTGGCCAAGTTTGCTGACGACACCAAATTATTTTAGGTTGTTAAAACACAAAGGGATTGTGAAGAGCTCCAAAGGGATCTCTCCAAGCTGGGAGAGTGGGCCTCCAAATGGCAGATGCGGTTCAATGTAAGCAAGTGTAAGGCGATGCACATTGGGGCAAAAAACCCCAACTTCAAGTATAACCTAATGGGATCTGAGCTGGCGGTGACCGAACAAGAAAGAGATCTTGGGGTTGTGGTGGACAGCTCGATGAAAATCTTCACCTAGTGTGCGGCCGCTGTAAAGAAGGCAAACTCCATGTTAGGAATTATAAGAAAAGGAATTGAGAATAAAACAGCCAGTATCATACTGCCCTTATACAAATCTATGGTGTGACCACACTTAGAATACTGTGTACAGTTCTGGTCACCACATCTAAAAAAGGATATTATAGAGCTGGAAAAAGTGCAGAAAAGGGCAACTAAAATGATTAAGGGGCTGGAGCATCTCCCCTATGAAGGAAGGTTACATCAACTGGGATAGTTTAGCTTGGAGAAAAGGAGGCTAAGGGGAGATGTGATAGATGTGTAAAAATTAGGCATGGTATGAAGAATGTGGATAGGGAGACATTTTTCTCCCTCTCTCAAAATACTAGAACCTGGGGACATCCCATGAAGCTGATTTGTGGGAGATCCAGGACAAATACCCTATTTCTTCGATTCTAAGATGCACTTTTTCCCCCATATAAACATCTCTAAAAATGGGGTGCGTCTTAGAATTGCGGGTGTGTCTTAGGTTTTTTTTTCTGTTGGTACTGAAATTAGTGTGCGTTTTACAATCGATGGCGTCTTACAATCGAAGAAATACGGTAAAAGGAAGTACTTCTTCACACAGCGCATAGTTAAATTATGGAATTCACTACCACAAGTTGTAGTGATTGCCACCAATTTGGATGGCTTTAAAAGGGGGTTGGATAAATTCCTGGAGGCAAAGGCTATCAATGGCTACTAGCTCTGATGGTAGTGTGCTAACTCCAGTATTTGAGGCAATAAGCCTGTGTGCACCAGTTGCTGGGGAACATAGGTGGGAGGGTCCTGTTACACCATGTCCTGCCTTGTTGCCCCCTGCCCAGTGTGTGAACGGAGTGCTGGACTAGATGGACCCTTGGTCTGATCCAGCATGGTGCTTCTTAAGTTCTTAAAGGGTCTTAAAGGGTCGGCTGTAGGTCCTCCACCACGTGATGCTTTTGTGGAACTCCCTCCCCAGGGAGGCTAGCATGGCTCCATCTTTGTTTAGTTTTAGGGAGGCCTTATTAACTTTGCCCTTTGGATGCTCTGAGATGTAACCAGCTCCTCTCTTTGGCTTTTAAAGATCACTATCTTCTGCTCTTAATTCATTTAAATTATATAGTTTAAAAGTTTTAAAATTGTATGCTGCCTTGGAGCCCTTTCTCAAGCCAAAAGGCAACTCAGTCAATAAAATTATAAATTATGGGAACTTGTGATGCTGTTTCCTGAAGGAAAGGGCTAATAAATGAACAAGCAGGTGTATGTGCTGAAGGCTTACTCACATGGTATGTGCGAGTGTAAAACTTATACATGAATCGGTACTCTGTAATGGGGTCAAGGCCGTGTGGTCCTCAGACATGCAGATGTGATCTTCATGCCCTTCTTGGCCGTGTAGCTAGTGTAAGGTTCTGGAAGAATTCCTTTGGCTGCTGCAACCCAGTGTCCACCATCAGTGTAGAGCTTGATACTTGTAGCTTTTCAGAACATGGTTTGGAACAGCCTTCCCCAACTTGGCGCTCTCCAGATGTGTTGGATGACAACCCACATCATTCTCAGCCAGGATGCCTGCTGGTTGGAGGTGATGGGAGTTGTGGCATGGCACATCTGGAGGGCGCCAGGTTGGGGAAGATGGTCTGGGATAAGCTTTCCTGACACGCAAGATGTGCCCATCATCTGCTTAGTTGGTGGTGGTCTGATCATATTCTCTCCCATGCAGCAGCTGGATTTTCACGGAGAAGAACTTGTTCCAACAGACATTCCCATGTGTGAAAATAACATTTACCTTGTAAATGTCTGAATGCCTGGAGTATGTCCTTGTTCTTACGTTACCGTGTAATGGGATAGAATTGACACAAGGATTTATTTATTTATTACTATGTCCATTTTGAATTGTGTGATAGTTTTTGAATGTATCATGTGAGTTGCCATGCCTGATTCTCCGTGGTCCATTCTTAATACAGCGTGTGCCAGTTTTCATCATTTCTTAGCACATTAATGTACTGGCACAAAACTGGCCATGGTTCAGTTCTTGCATTGTTCCATTGTGGTGCTCCTGTCTGTATTTGGTTTGTACGTTGGAAGTCGCTTGCTCTCTCTTATTGTGTTTGCAATACAAATCCCTTCAAGGCAAATACTAACCTTGGCTGGTACGTAGTCTGTGATACTACCAACACCAAGCCTTCTTCTTTCTTCCACAGGTGGCTGGTGGTGGAGGTGCTGATCCCCTCCCACAGGTGTGTACCTATGGCTAGGGCTTGGACTGTTTAAGGGAGTGGGGAGGGGGACAGCTCTGAGTTTCCTTTTTATCATATTCTTAGCAAACAAATCCCTCAAAACTTCATCTGTAGGAAGTCGCTATTCATGTAGGATCTGTTGTCAGTGGCTGGAGTCCTCCACCCCACTCCGGAATTCTTGGGGTAAGAATGGCTTTAAGCCTCCAGCTGCCCTCTGTCTACTGGAGGCCTTACAGGGGCTGTACAGCAAGAGTATGTTTTGTTAAGCTATTGTATTCTATGGTTTTCCATCTTGGTTTGTGAACTGCCCAGAGAGCTTTGGCTATTGGGCAGCATAGAAACACAATAAATGCATTAGATAATTAAATATATTATAAATACATGTATCTGTGGATGGTCTTCCCACTCATGGCCCCATGGCATTTGTGGGATGTCCTGATGTGTGTTAATGGGGGAGTTCATTTTCAGCGTTGGGAAGTGCAGGTATTCTTATAATGAAGATTTGCGTCAAACCCCATGACGCCCGTCTTCAAGGTTGAGCAGATATGGCTGCTTGTCAGCGCTCTCACGCTAAATAGAAAACTTCCCGTGTCAGACAACCATCATGACGCTGCCAATCCGGCAGTATCACTGCTCACCCACCCTCCTAGCATCACCTGGCTCTGTCCTGAGGCATCAGAGAAGCCTGGGGAACGAGATGCTTCCTCTCCGGCATGAATGCTTTCCCCCACAAGTTCCTCTGCAGTCTACAGTCCAAAGCTGCCTGGGTGCTGTGTAAAAGTCTCCTGATCCCTGTCAGATGCAGGCTCCCCACCACCTTCCACATCATGGCTCTTGGCAGCTGAGTCTCAGTTGGAGAGGGCATGCTGGTGCCACTTCTAGATGGGGCATCAGCATTGTATTTTGGCCGACTCTGGCTTTTTCTTAATCGGCTTGGCTTGCGCTCAGGGCTTGAACCTGGCAGCTGCCCCATTTCCCCAGCCCTGCCATTGAACTGGCTGTTGGCATGGCTGGCATTGGAGGATGCTTCAAGGTTGAGACCCCCCACCCCACCCTCTTCAAGTGGCGCTGCCAGCGTAGCAAAGGAGAAGAGGACCCAGCTGTGTCATGAGATTCACTTAGGGGAGAATGGGGGGGGGGAGTGGGGGTACCTGAGGACTCACCGGCTGCTGTTTCCCACCAGCTGGCTTCTTCTCTCCCCTTCATTTCTTGCCTGCCCAAACGCCTCTTTCCCCCCTGCCTGATTGGCTCCCAGCCGTGTTGCTCTTTGCAGAGCTGCTTTCTTCCTTCTTTCCCCCTTGGCTTTTCCATAGCACCTTTGTTGGTGATCTCCGTCTGGTTAGTTCTTTTCTTCATATGTTTTGATTTGGAAGATTTCCATGCAGTTAATTTCCATTGGTTGGTACCCGAGCCTGTGCCTCAGATCATGCATCAAGCTGTGGAGATTGCATTGAAATTTCCCGGTTTTGTGGGGGTTTTAAAGCAAAGTTAAGAGGCAGAGGATGACAATTTTCATATGATTGCCTTCAAATGCCTTCTCATTTGATCACCACTCTCAAATAAAACCACCCCAAAGTGCCTGTGACAAATTGTTACAATAAATGTTTGCTTTTGTTTATTTCTGCCCCTTGACAAGCAGGCAGATAATGGACATGAGTATTACTTAATATTTCCAAATGGATTTGTCAAAAAGAAAGTCCTACATATTAAGGCAGATGAAACACTTTATTAGAGTTAATGTTGTTTCTGCAATCGCAAACGGGGGATTTTAATCAAAAATAGTATTTGTGAATGGTGAATTGAAATGGCTGCAGGTAAAGGGAGGGATGAGGCTGGGAGAGGACACTGATAGTCCCACCACCACCACCAGGAGCTCGTACTGGCTCTCATCAAGGGGCAGTAGATCCAGAAGGTTGAGGGATTGTGGGATTGCTCCCATCTTTTTGCTCATCTCTCTGAATGCCTCCATGCTTTGTGGTGCGATCATTGTTGCTGTGAATCTGAACACCTTGCATGCCACAATCTGGAATGTTGATAGGGCTCTGGAGGGGCCTGGGGTGGGTGGGGGGCTTTACTGCGCTCATGGAGAGCAGTGCATGATCTGGTCTGCCTCACTGAGGGGGAAGTGAGCTCCGCTGACATCTGCACGACTTGCTCTTACTTGAAAGCACGTGTGTGTGTGTGTGTGTGTGCAAGGTGAGGGGGGCATTACCTTGTTTCTGAGTAACTATGAACCAGTTTGCTTTATTCTTCCCTAGCATGCTGCTTTGAGTAGAGGAGCCAAGCCTGAAAATGTCGGGGTTGGCTGTGAACTGCCCTGTTGTAGTGAGTTTGTTAGTGAGAAGAAATGTGGACTTCGCAGAGTTCCAAAATGCTGTTAAGAGACCTGTGTAGCCTAACAAAGTGAGTAGATATTAGCAGGCTTTAGCTGACAAGAGCAGCCTCATTCCCTGGATGGGCCTCTCCTCATTATGTCATCCTTTTCTCATAGAGTCTTATCTCAGGATGAGCTGGGAGGTTTTAATTTCTAACGAGGCATTAGAAAGGCAATTGGTTTCCCAGTTTAGATGCTTTGGGAACCTGTGAGAGGGAGCCCCCCCCCCACTTCTTCTGAGAGTGGGAGGGATGTAGCCTCTCAGCTCCTGAGAGAAAGGCAGGCACCTAGCAGGAGAGCCTGTAAGATCCGAGGCACAAGCTTCATGTTTTGGCTTTGCTCCAGGCAGAACCACGCAACTGGCCTGGAGAATCTGCTTTGGTTCACAGGGATGGCTTCCATCTGTCTATGAAAGCTTGATTAACTAGTAGGAGCTGCTAACTTTTATATATTCTGCATCCGTTTTCTATCAATAAACTGTCATCTTTTTGCACAAGTGGCTTGTTTCATCTTGAAAATCAAAAGAACCAGATTGATGGTTCTGGGTGAATGTAGCTGCCTTTCCTGCAAGCAAGGTCTGTCTTCCTTCATGGACGATCCCTTCCGGATGGGGAAAGCATATTCTAAATGACTCCATTGGCAGCATGGATGTGGGGAGCCAGATAGCAATATGGTGGCCTAAAGTGTAATGTTGAACATATTCATATACGTTTACTTTTTGGTATCATCCTTAAAGCACATGAATAATCCATTTTGTTTTCATTTGTGGCCCACCACATGTTTGGCCTACAATTCCCATCAGCCTTGGCCAGCATAGTCAGTGGGGTGAGAGATGATGGGAGTTGTAGGTGAAAAGGCCATGAGTTGACCATCCCTGCTCTCCTGGCTTCTAGCCTTGGATTCTGATTATCAATCGAGTCTGCAACTCAGTCCACATATCACACTGGGCAATTCCTGAGTTGTTCAACTCACGGATTACGGGAGGAGCGTAGCATTCAGGCCATTTCTGATTTCAATTATCAGCCCCATTCCTGGGTTTGTTTCTTGATGTCCAAACCTGGGAACTCTAGATTGTATATTTATTTTATTTTATTTATTATATAAAATCAGAAAAATTATAGTCCAGGGAAAGCCTGTGTGAAGAGGTATGTGCCACGACACAGGCTCTGAACACCAGACCTCACGTCTGCCACCACTTATTATGGGGCGACACAGGCTCTGAACACCAGACCCGGCCAAGGCTACTCCCTGCTCAAGCTAAGCACTACTGCTTGATGCGCCTGAGGCAAGGGACAAAAACCACCTTCCTCTAAACTATGTGGAGAAAGGGGTTTAAAATGGAGAAGGATTTTAATATATATAATAATGCGCTGTGAGTTATATCTGCTTAGGTGAATGATTGTCAGAGTGGGTGCTGAATGTGTAAACTTAAGATGATAAATGCCAAACAGACACGTGGGACTTTTGTGGTAGTTTAAAAACAAAACAATCAAAATTTATTTTTAAAAGTTCATATGCTTTGTTTCAAATAACATTTAAAAACCTTTTTGAAACCTTTCATACAATCCTGTCACCCATTCACATACGCGCTTTCCTTTTTCTCACACAATCACTCTTGAACTTTCTTTATTATCAGTATTGATTAATATACTTCCACTACGTGCACACCACACCCTAAAGACACCACTCACTACACTGACCCTCAGATTTCCCAGAACTTAAGTACCCTAAACACAGAGAGCACTGCATTATTATTATTATTATTATTTATTTATTTATATAGCACCATCAGTGTACATGGTGCTGTACAGAGTAAAACAGTAAATAGCAAGACCCTGCCGCATAGGCTTACAATCTAATAAAATCATAGTAAAACAATAAGGAGGGGAAGAGAATGCAAACAGGTACAGGGTAGGGTAAGCAGGCACAGTCCCCCCGAAAAGTTCTACTCAGTCCCCTCCGTCCTTCCCTTATATATCACTCCTCCCCCCTTCCAAGACATTCTAACTCCGCCCACTCAGGCCAACATTCTAAAAACCACAGACTCACAAACCGCAGACATACATTTGGAATTGACCTGTGGAGTGTAACGCCACAGTATGTTTTTAGGAGGCATTTAGAAGCTATGTATTTTTTGCCTCCCGAACCATACAAGGGAGGGTTTTTCAGAGGGTGGGTGCCACTACAGAGAAGGCCCACCACCGAGGTTCTTCATGGCGACATTCTATCCGTTTCAGAAAGGCCAGCAAGGCCTCCTCTGAAGATTGTAACCGTCACCTAGGTGTATATATGGGGAAGCGGTATGCTGGTTGCAAGTTGTTTAGGGCTTTATAGGATAACAACAAAACCTTGTACATGGCTCAGTAGCTAGCAGGCAGCCCGTGCAGTTCTTTTACCTGGTTTTATATGAGCAGAGGTAGGTGACCCCGTGAGCACCCTAGCTGCTGCGTTCTACACTAACTGCAGCTTCTAAACTACACACGGGTAGCCTCACACAGAGTGTGTTACAGTAGTCTAGTCGCGAGCTTACCAGTGCATGAATGACCATGGCTAGGCTATCCCTATCCAGGAACCAGCATGGTTGATGTAATGACAGAAGTTGGTAATGGGCGCTCTGGGCCACTGAGGTCACCTGGGTCTCCAGTAACAAAGATGGATCCAGGAACAACCCCAAACTACAGACCTGCTACTTCAGAGGAAGTGCAGCCCCATCCAGAACACGCAAACACCCCAATTCCCAGACCAGGGAACCACCAATACACAAAGTCTTCAGGTTAATGGCCCTCATCCAAGCCATAACTGCATCCAGGCACCGGTTCAGAACGTGTACAGCCTCTCATGATTCAGATGTCACAGAGAAATAGAGCTGGGTGTCATCAGCATACTGGTGACACCTTCCCCCAAATTTCCTAATGACCGCTCCCAACAGCTTCATATAGATATTAAATAACATTGAGGACAGGATGGTGCCCTGTGGTATTCCACAGTTCAGCTGCCATGAAGCTGAAGTGCAGTCACCCAGTGCTATTCTCTGGGACCTACCCTGCAAGTAGGAGTCAAACCACTGTAAAACAACAAAGGAGGATACCGTGGTCAACCATATTGAAAGCCACTGAGAGATCGAGAAGAAGTAATGGGGTTGCACTCCCCCGTCTCTCTCTCGCAGAAGAAGGTCATCATCAGGGCGACCAAGGCTGATTCCATCCCAAAACCGGGCCTGAATCCAGACTGGAAAGGATTCAGATAATCAGTTTCCTCCGAGAGCACCTGCAGCTCTCTCGAGCAACTTGCTCAGAAATGGGATATTGGCAACCAGATGATAGTTAGCATAGTTCTCTGGGTCAAGGGAGGCTTTTTTCAAGAGGTGGCACCACTGCCTCCTTCGAGGCAGTAGAGACCACTCCATCACACAATGATGCGTTTGCCACTCCCCTGATCCATCCGGTCAGCCCCGCATGGCTGGCTCGAATAAGCCATGATGGGCAAGGGTTGAGAGAGCATGTGGTGGGTGGAACAGATTCAAGCGTGTTGTCCACATCCTGGATTGCTTTACCACATCCTTTATAGTAAAACAACCCAGCGTAAAAGTCAATCATTACTGTTAATTGGAATCAGAAACGGCACATGTGCGTCTTTCCTGCTTCGCTCATCCTGGAGTTTATGGGTTATGTAGATCCATGGAAGTTTCTCTAGTTCTTCAAAAACCCTTCTCTCATCTGATTTTTTAGTCACAGTGGAACTTGTTTACTTGAAAATTCAATGGCACCATTTTTGAAATTCTTCTGGAGTGTGTGCATGTGTCTGTGTGTGTTGGCGGGGGCAGGCAACTGGCTTTTACTACAACTTCTGGTTAGAAAATGCAAAGCTGTGGCCATTGCCAGCTGTTGGCTTTTAATAGTGAAATGTTAACATTTCAAATTCTGTATGAGGGCCCTTGTTGAGATGTGCTGGCTCCATTTCCCATGGAGAGCAGTAACAAAATGCGTGGCTTTTCTAAGCTGTTTGCCATCTAGTGGGGACTCTGAAAATGGGTAGTATTGCTACATTAGCACTTGTTCCATCTGAGTGGCATTTTGAATTGTTTATCTCTAAGAGAAGTTCTGTGTCTGTGGCATTACTTCTTTCTCTTTAGGTAGCTCACCTGTACTGCTACTTCCCTGTTGATGGATAAACAGCGGTTGGGCAGCACACTTTGCCCCCATGCCCCCTCTGAACTGTCCAAGGGCCCTGCATTCCAGATTCAGGCCGGGTCTCAGATATGCTGCTAGGCAGGCCTTGAGGTCATTGGTTGAGCTCCATGCTGGGTGGCGTTGTGTTCTCTTCTTCTGGCTTGGGATCAGGGATTGAGGGCGGACTTTCCCAAACTGGTGCCTTCCAGAGGTCTGGGCTAAAACTCCCATCTGCCGAACCAGAATGGCAAAGGGTGAGGGGATGATGAGAGCTGAGGCCCAAAACTTTTGGAGGGCTCCTGGGTTGAGGAACACTCATCCAGCGCATCTTGTGTTTCATTTTCTTAATCAAATTGGTTTCCACTGTTTGTGGTTGGATGGCTATGGGGTGTGTGTGTTGAGCTTTCCCCGGCCTTTGCTCCCCCTATCAGTCATTTTTGGCTTAATTCAATTATGTACCCCCTCATATCAGCCCCATCTTTTGAAAATAGCAGTATCCCATATATTTTAGATGTTGCACTGCGCAAATTGAAGTCTGTATATACATGTACGTACGTGTATGTGTGTGTATGTGTGAGAGGGAGAGATGTGGGAGTAGGGGAAAGAGAATGAGCTTGAGATAGCAGGCATAGCTGTCTTGCTAGACTTGTTTCATATAGTTGGGGGGCAGAGCAGGAAACTGCTTTTGCTTTAGTTCTATCTTGGCCCAGATGTTGTTTTAGAAGGCAAGCTGGAAGCAATGGTTGTATGATGGAAGAACACATTTCCGAAGAAGGTCAGCCATCTCATATGCTGCTATTTCCCCTCTGCCGTGAATATTCTTCTCTTGCTGTGGCTCCTGTCTGTTATTGAGCAGCCTGATTGTGTGGTGCAGGGCCCGCACACTACCTTGTGTGAGTGAGAGTGTCAGCTATTAGTGGTATAGAAATGTAATAAATAAGTGTTTGCAGAATTCAGCTCAGGACAATTAACTTCCTAATGACTTAATAGGAAACTGGTCCATCTACACAGAGGAGCAGGAGAGCCAGTGGGCCTTGCTACACCTTAGAGTCCGACGTCTACTCTGCCTGCTCCCGCGCCTCCAAGGCTTGTATAAGTATTGGGCTGACTGCTAGCACTTTTTGCTTGTGGCACAGTTGTCAAAAAGTTAGCCATCATTGCTTCAGCTGTTCCTTGAATTTCTTGGATAGAAATGGGTTTAAAAGTGAGTGGTGATGTTTTCTGGAACTGAAATATTGGAAGTCTGATTTGCCTTTTGGAAAGCAGCCCTTTGTGAATAGCTCATCTTGGCCATATTTGCTTTTCAGACCTCTTTCTTGAGCCTCTAATGTTGGTCTTTCCTCTTTCTTCTACAATTAGATGAATTTGATGCTTATATCATTGTGTCCTTCGTCAACGCCACCCTGGTACTCTCTATTGGAGAAACTGTAGAGGAAGTGACGGATTCTGGATTTCTTGGTACCACGCCCACATTGTCCTGCTCGTTGTTGGGGGATGATGCGTTGGTGCAGGTAAGGGTGCCTCTGACTCCCTTATGTACTGATTGGCTTTTGCTGACAACCTGGTTCTTTAACTTTTTCAACTGAGTTAATGAGATAGGGTTTTGCTGTGGTTCTGTTATCACGTGAACCCTTTTCATTTTTAAAGATGAGGAGGAGCTTGTGAAAACATACCTTGCTTTAATATTATGAAAAATTGCAGTTTATTGATCTTCCACCCACCCCGCCACTTCCTTCAGTGAATTAGAATGGGAGACTTAATGATAAAGTTCACAAATTTGTTGTAAGAATGTGGTGAGGGTTACAAACTATTTTGCAAAACAATAAATGGTATAGAAAGGCTTGATAATCATGCAGCTGAACATGGCTCCAGATGAACAGGCTGAAGAAGCTTTTATAAATTGGTATCTTCCTTCCCCCACCCCCCCTTAGGTGCCTCAAAATAAATAACATAAGTACATTTAAATAGATAGGCTAATATTTATTTATGTATTTTATTTGTTTTCAGTTGTCCTATGGTGGAAGCATATTTAATAAAAACACATTAAAACCAACAACATCACTTGAAACAAAAAATTTAAATGCAGCAGCAACAAGAATTTTAAAAGCAGAAGATCAGTGTCAGAGCGCCTTAAAAATTCTGAGTAGCTAACAACATGGAGAAGGACAGTTCTAAAATGCAGCTTTAAAAATGTAATTAAAAGTAAAACAAGCAGCTAAAATGAAATTTAAAGGTTTCGGAGAACAAAATGGTTCTTCACCAGGTCAATAAAGTAGGTGCCAGGCGGATATCTCCAGGGAGGTATTCCACAGTTGGGGGCTACGTGGTTTGGGTCCAGGCTACCTGTGGGATCGCCTTCTCCCGTACAATCCACCCCGCACACTCAAGTCCTCTGGGAAGAATCTATTTCAGCTAGCAAAAACTAGATTAACACCTGTTACCCAGAGGACCTTTTCTTCTGCTGCTCCCAGACTGTGGAATGGCCTGCCGGAGGAGATTCGTCAACTTGACAGTCTTTTAGAATTTAAAAAAGCAAGAAAGACTGATCTATTCCGGCAGGCCTATCCAGTGAAATTTTAGAATGTTTTCAGGATGTTTTAAAGATGTTTTAATCATGTATGGTATGTTTTTAATCAGTTTTTAATGTGTATTTTATACCATGTTTTTATATTGTGTTTTATACTTTGAATGGTTTTAGTTTTTGTGAACCGCCCAGGGAGGTTCAGCTGTTCGGCAGTATAAAAATGCAATAAATAAATAAAATAAAAATACTAAAAGAAAGGCCTACTCACAAGTAGCCCCCTGCCAGATGTCAGTATCTGAGGGCACTTGAACCATGGCCTCAGATGATGATTCTGGGTAAGAGGCAAGAACATATGGGAAGAGGTGGATAACACCCTTATTTTGGCCCAGAAACAAACTGGGAACCAGTGAAAATGGAGCAGGACTGGCGCAATCTAGGCATTGTGCCTAGTACCACAGTGGCATATTCTGTACTAATTGACGTTTCTGGACTGTGTTCAAGGGCAGCCACACGTCCAACACATGGCAGTAATCTGCATTGCAAGTTACCAGGGCATAGATGATGATGATGATGATAATAAAATATTTCTTACCCACCTCTCCATTTGGATCGAGGCGGGGAACAACAATAAGTATAAAATACATAAAACTGATTAAAAACATTATTAAAATGTCCTAAAAACATCCTAAAATCCCCCTGGATAGGCCTGCCGGAATAGATAAGTCTTGACAGCTTTCTTAAATGCTAAAAGACTGTTAAGTTGACCAGTCTTCTCCGGCAGGCCGTTCCACAGTCTGGGAGCAGCAGAAGAGAAGGTCCTCTGGGTAATGGTTGTCAGCCTAATTTTGTTTTTGGCTAAACAAGTTATGGCTTGTTTAAGTTGTGGCATAGGCTGCACATGCTTCCCATAATCATCTGCCTGTCCAATCCCAGGTGGCAAGGTTTGTTTGAAGGGGGAATAACTCCCTGATACCCCAACGGTAGCCCGTGTGAATTGAGGGTTGTTTCTACAACAAACAAGCCATCCAGGTCCAGATGACATGACAAGCTGTAGCTGGGTGGTCGATTAGGCGCATGACGCCCAGCACATGATGCAGCTCAAACAAGCCATGGTAGTTTGTTTAGCTGAAGAAGATCATCTGAACCAGGTCACCATGCTGATGACACTGCAGTCTAAATCTCCAAACTCAGTAGTTTCATCTGAATGTTAAATAGCAAGGGGAACAAGATGGATCCTTGCAGAATCCCAAACCATAAATGTCATGGGATAAAGCTGAAATCCCCCAGCACCACCTTCAGGAAATGGCTGCACATCCAACTTGGATGACTTTTCTAGAAGCTACATAAGGAAGCCAGCTCCCAGAGAGAGAGAGAGAGAGAGAGCAAGCACAGGAATTTGTCAGGGGGAGGTCCCTAACAACATTTTTTGTTCTTGTAAAACACACCCATATAATATGGGACTCTGTTGTTAACCTTGAGGGAGGACAGGACAAAGCACAGGCTATTCCAGTCCAGTCCAAAGGGCAGAATCTAAAAGGGGCTATGGACAGAAAGGATTCTCCAGTGGTGGTGACCTGCAAGGTTTGTGTTCCCGACTGAGATCAACATGGTGTACACCTGCCATCAATGCAGGAATCCACCCTAAAGCATCCCCTGACAGGTGGTTGTCCAGCTGCCTCTTGAAAGCCTCTAGTGTGGGAGAGCCCACAACCTCCCTAGGTAACTGATTCCATTGTCGTACTGCTCTAACAGCCAGGAAGTTTTTCCTGCAGTCCAGCCGGAATGTGGCTTCCTTTAACTTGAGCCCGTTATTCCGTGTCCTGCACTCTGGGAGGATCGAGAAGAGATCCTGGCCCTCCTCTGTGTGACAATGTTTTAAGTATTTGAAGAGTGCTATCATGTCTCTCCTCAATATTCTCTTCTCCAGGCTAAACATGCCCATTTCCCTTGCTCTGGGCATTAGTATATAGACCTCGAAGACCATGTGTTTTATAGTCTGGCTTTGTTCCTACATTGTTGCGGACACTAT
The DNA here is from genome assembly GCF_023053635.1 of Elgaria multicarinata webbii. Lineage (NCBI taxonomy): Eukaryota > Metazoa > Chordata > Lepidosauria > Squamata > Anguidae > Elgaria > Elgaria multicarinata. The sequence continues at coordinate 33,666,023 of NC_086184.1, read as the reverse complement.
TTTGGGGCACTATTGGAGCTGTTCTCTGTACTGTGGTGCATTGGCCTTCATCCATTGTTGCCACTCCTGGCCATCGCATCTATCTGGACTGTCATTTGGAGCGACGGATCCAGAAGCACCCCCAAGCTGCGAATGCAGTCTTTCAGAGGGAGTGTAACCCCATCCAGAACTGGTTGACACACCTCCAAACCTAGGTTATGACCTTTGACAGCAAGCACCTCCGTCTTGTCTGGATTCAGCTTCAGTTTGTTTTTCCTCGTCCAGCCCATTACTGCCTCTAAGCGTTCATTCAGAGGAGACACACTATCCTTAGCTGACGCTGTTGTCGAAGGGATAGAGAAATATATTTGGGTGTCATCAGCATACTGAAAGAACCCCGCCCCATGCCTCGAATGATCTCTCCCAGCGGTTTCATGTAAATATTTAATAGCATTGGGGAAAGGATGACACCTTATGGTACACCACACAGCAGCTCCTTCTTTGAGGAACAGCTGTCCCCAAGCATCAACATCTGGAACTGGCCCGAGAGGCAGGACCAGAACCACCGAAGCACAGTGCCCCCAATTCCCAATCCCCTCAGGCGATCCAGAAGGATACCATGGTTGATGGTATCGAAATCCACTGAGAGGTCCAAAAGCACCAGCAGGGACACCCTCCCCCTGTCAATACTCAGGCATAGACCATCTGCTAAGGCGACCGTAGCGGTCTCAACTCCGTATCCTGTTTTGAAGCCGGTTTATTATTTATTTATTTATTTATTTATTGCACTTATATACCGCTCCCATAGCCAGGGCTCTCTGGGCGGTTTACAGAAATTCTAAAATTAAGATTAAAACGAATATACAAAATTTAAAATCCTAAAACACAGAACATACACACATAAAGCATTAAAAAACCGTTAAAAAACTAAATGGGTTTGAAATGGTTTGAAGCCGGGTCTAGAAAATCTGCATCATCCAAGACTGCTTGGAGTTGGAAGGCAACGGCCCTCTTGATCACTTTGCCTAAAAATGGAAGATTTGATACTGGTCTGTCATTATTAAGGTCCAGGGAGGGCTTTTTTAAAAGTGGCCGTACTACAGCTTCTTTTAAGTATGATGGAAAACTCCCCTCTCTGAGAGATGCATTAATAATATGCTGTAATTGTTGTCTAACTGCATCTCTGCCCTGGATGACCAGCCATGAAGGACAGGGATCAAGAGGGCAAGTTGTCTTACTCACTCATCCAAGCAGCTTGTCCATGTCCTCGGTACTCACCAACTGAAACTGATCTAGTGTAACTCTACTTGCGGAATTGCTGGACACTCCATTGTCAGCTTCTGCTATAATGACGGCATCTAAGTTGGCTCTTATCCAAGAGATTTTATCTGTGAAATGATTGTTAAAGGCATCACAGCGAACTACCGAAGGCTCTAAAATCAGGTTCAGAGGGGGAAGGTGTCTGAGTTAGACCTCTCACCACCTTGAATAGTTCTGCTGGACGCGAATTCGCAGACTCAATAACTGCTGGGTTTAGCTATCACGACAACAGCCCAGGAACACTGGGCCATTCCTGAGTTGTTCAGAAAAGCAGAAGCAAGTGGGACTGAACTGGCTCTGCGCTCAGAAATCACGTGTGATCTAATCGGCCACCACCTGCTTGAGCACCTTGCCCAGGAAGGGGATATTAGCCAACGCCCTATAATTACTCAGCTATGCTTTTCAGAAGTGGTCTCGCTACTGCCTCCTTCAAGGAGGTTGGGACCTCTCTCTCTCTCTTTCATATAAAGAAATTAAAACCTCTCTGATCCAACCCATCATCTTCTCCCTACTAAACGTGATAAATCACTAGAATCAAGACTCATGCAAACAGATCGCTGATCCTGAATTGTAGAATCTAAATCATGACAGATACGAGCAATTTTGCCCTAAATACGTAATGCAAACATGTCAACTGTGTGCAAACAAGGGTTCTTCCAGATCTGCTACCAGGCCTTGAGCCGCTTAGAACTCTTTCTGCTCGATGAAAGATGTCCTATTTACCTTCACCACCACAGTAGGCTTGATACCCATTTTCTTCCACCTGTATTCCATAAAAAGCTGCCTTGTCCTGAGTCAGAGCCTTGGTCCATCTAGCCCAGTATTGTCTACGCTGACTGGCAGCAGCGGCTCTCCAGGGTTTCAGGCATGGTTCTTTCCCAGCCCCACCTGGAGATGCTGCCTGGGATTGAACCTGGGGCCTTCTCCTGCCAAGCAGGGTCTCTTCTTCCACTGGTTTCCTAGCTTGCTCCATTGCCCTCTGTTCAGATGTGTTCCAGGGTGCTGAATTGGCTCTACAAAGCAGGAGGCGACATCCAGGACAACCCCTGTCAGCTGCCTGGGTTGCCCCCATATTCTGCAGAGTGACTGGGACTTGGACAGCATCACCCACCCCACTAGCCCTTTGGAAGCCTCTAGGGATGGACCAGTGTAATAGATCCCCCAGCCCTGCAGAGAAGTAATCAATTATAAATTGGTGGGCCATGGACTGACAAAGGCATAATAGCAGGTAGAATGACAAAGGCATTGGCTGTACTAACAAGTTACTGTTTTATTCCTGTCTCCCTTCAGGTTTATCCTGATGGCATCCGGCACATCAGGGCCGATAAACGAGTGAATGAGTGGAAGACCCCAGGGAAGAAGACCATTGTCAAGTGTGCTGTGAATCAGAGACAAGTGGTGATAGCACTGACTGGAGGAGAGCTGGTCTACTTCGAGATGGACCCGGTATGTGAGTTGCCTGTCCTAGCAGGGGGTCTGTAGACTGGGGTTGCAGCGAGATGCTCTGAGCCATGGTGGTGGGGGCTCTTGGTGTAGCTCTCATTCGTTTCGGTGGGGCATCATTTCAGGAAGATGGTCCACGCCCTTATTGTGTGTGAGGTCTTTCCCCCCTGCTTTTTGGTGGACCGTTGGAGAGATCTGTTTAAAGGTGGCGGGCTTCGAAAGACTCCCTTGCAAGAGCTCGTGCCGCAATCAGTGTGTGGTGGTCTTTAAAGTGCTGCAGGAGTTGTTTCTTCTAGAGAGTTGTCGTGGTTCTCAGCTTCAGTTTGCTGATCTGAACGTGCCTCCTTCTTCCCTGCTCTTTCCACATTAGTCAGGACAGCTGAACGAATACACTGAGAGGAAGGAGATGTCAGCGGATGTGGTATGCATGAGCTTGGCCAACGTCCCCCCTGGAGAACAGCGCTCCCGTTTCCTTGCCGTTGGTCTTGTGGACAACACCGTGCGCATCATTTCGCTGGACCCCTCTGTAAGTGCCTGCGGAGTGCTTCTGGCCTGTGCTGCTGCACCTCAGCTGGTCTGAATGGAAGTGCCGCTCCACTTCCCTGATTGACCTTCCTTTGGACAGGAGAAGGCCCTAGAGGCTCAGTGTATTTGTCATGTTGGCCCACAAGTATGCAAGCAGAGCCTATTGAAAGCAATCGGATGCCTAGCTGAACTCCTACCATGCCGTTTTTCAAATTGAAACGACAATTGCTGTTTCTCTGCCTCTGCCACTATTTGAAGGCTAAAACACTCCAAATGGCCATTACGAAAGAGTATCTTGAAAAGGAGGAAGGGTGGACCATTTGCCTCTTCATGAAATTGGGTGTTTTCCAAACTCCTGTTGGCTTATTGAATACAAGCAGTGTTCGTGAATGTGGGCCGGGCCAGGTGGGTCCAAGGCAGGAAGACTCAGGCGGTTCTCGATCTGGCAAGAACGCCAGAGACACGGTCATCTGCCTGAGCAGGGCCAGTGCTCCTTACAGTGGGAAACAGTTCATGGACAGGATGCATCGTCCCAGAGGTGGCTCTGAATAGGCCCTGCGCAGCTTGCAGGGGCCACTGGCTCTTGCATCAAGAAGCGGGCTCTTCCCGTGTGCCTTCCTCATAGCCCTTCTCTCCCTTCTTCCCCAGGACTGTCTGCAGCCATTGAGTATGCAGGCGCTCCCTGCCCAGCCAGAGGCATTGTGCATTGTGGAAATGGGAGGAGCTGAGAAGCAGGACGACCTGGGGGAGCGGGGCTCCATCGGCTTCTTGTACCTGAACATCGGCTTGCAGGTGAGGGGTCTGTGCCTGGCTCTCCTTGGAGACCATTCCAACCGAGGTGGGGTTTTTGCTAAGTACTTAGTCCATGGGGCTGTGTGGCGGTTTTGCCACACTTGAGCGGGTCTCCAGTCCTCAGAAACTTTCCCTTCCCCAATCGTGCAGGGGTATGGTTTCGAGCCCCATTCCACGTGCAGGCAGGCAGCCAAGTCAGGAGGGGACATCTGCCCTGCTGCCCTGAATTCCTGGGGAAAGGAAACGGCTTACACCCCTCCCATGTGACTAAGGCAAGGAGGAAGGGGACCTTCTGTCTGCCAGGGAGGTGGAGAAAGAGGAGGTGTTCTGCTTACTGTGGGGGTGCGGGGAGGTCTGCACATCTCACTTTGCTGCAATTTTTTGGTTTAGCCTGCATTTTTAGGAAGTTGTTTACGCCTCTTTCCTTAGTTTATAAAAAGTAAGACATAGGTATCCCTTAGTGGGCGTGGGCTGCTCCTTGAAGTCACAAAGAGTTGGAAGCGACTGATCGAATAAACAACAACAAAATCCCTTAGTAGCAGAGCTGCGTCTAATGTTGCTCGTGCTAGAGAGGAGCTGGAAATAATAAGAGCATTAGAGTCAAGAGGTGAAAATTACTTGGTAATCATGAGTTAACTTGGGCCCTCTTTCTCCTCCCATCCAGAATGGTGTTCTGCTCCGAACTGTCCTCGATCCGGTCACTGGAGACCTCTCTGACACAAGAACCAGGTATCTTGGGTCGCGTCCCGTGAAACTCTTCCGTGTCCGGATGCAAGGCCAAGAAGCAGTGAGTGGGCACAAGTGTGTTGCCATGAAAGGCAGGGATTTGGATGTCTTGATAGGGGGCTGGGAGGAGGAACACGAGTAGAACTATTAATCTGGTGGCCAAGAGGTCTTGTAAAGCTTTCGAGGGCCAAATGGAGACTAAGCCCCATTTTATTAAGTAGGGAAACGATAAAGGAATTTTTTAAAAAAAGTATTGAAAGATATTTTAAAGATAATAGAACAGGACAAACAACAAAAAAATAAGATGGGAAGCAGGAAAAGCTGTAATAATGGGGGGAATGTATAAAACAAACAAGTATAATAAAGAGGAAGGATAGGGAAAAGAAAGAAAAATTAGACCAAGAAATTAATATTTTAATGGAACAATATAAAATACAGGGAAAATTACAATTAGAAAGGAAATGGAAAAAAGGGAAGGAGAGAGAAATTGTAGATATAAATAAAACAATGATTGACATGTTATATGTGAAGCAAAGACATTATGAATTTACTGGAAAAAGCTCAAAATTGTTGGCAAATAAGAGTTTAAAAAAAAGGAACAGGAATAAGATTTTAGCCATGAACAGCTAAAACATTTAGATATAGACTTGGGCAGGAAGGAGGTTAGGACATACATACCACACCTAAAAACATACCATGACACGTACCAATTAAGACATCTATTAACCATAATAAAGGAAGGAACCAAGGCACAATGGGTAGAAATAGAAAAAGAATTGATGGAACTATAGGAGGAAGAAATACAGAACATTTTCCATAAAATAAATAAATAAATAAATATAACACAACAAATAGAAAGGAAAAGCAGTACAATCACAGGATTATTAAAAACATAGTATTTTAAAAAAGAGAAATTGATAACAGATTTTCACAACTAACTCCAATTTGGGTACACCTAGATTTTGATATTAAAAATAAAGCAGTAGCTAAAAATAAATTAAAATAAATGGGGCAAGGAATAAAAAGAACATGATAATCGGAGTCTACTACCGACCACCCAATCAAGGAGAAGACGAGGACAAAACTTTTGAGAAACAAATTGCCAGTGTTTCGAGGAAGTGTGATGCAGTAGTGATGGGGGACTTCAATTACCTGAGATCTGTTGGGAGACAAATGCTGCCAAAAACGGCCCTTCCAAGAAATTCCTGACGTGTGGGTGATAACTTTCTCCTACAGAAAGTGGAGGAAGGAACTAGAGGATCGGCAATCCTTGACTTGTTATTGACCAACAGGGATGACTTAGTGGATAAAGTGGCAGTAACAGGAACTATGGGGGAAAGTGACCACGTCATACTTGAATTCTTGATTATAAAGAAGACAAAAGCGGAGTGTAGCCATACATGTACTCTGGATTTTAGGAAAGCTGATTTTAATAAACACTAACTATGATAAGTAAAGTCCATGGCAAGTGAGCCTAATGAGAAAAGGAGTGCAGGATGGGTGGGAGTATTTAAAAAATGAAATTTTAAAGGCACAGTTACAAACAATTCCAACAAAGAGAAAAGATAGAAGACAACAGAGGAAACCAATGTGGCTCCACAAAAAGCTTAGAGACGACCTGAAAACAAAAAAGGATACATATAGGAAGTGGAAGGAAGGCCAGGCTACAAAAGAAGAGTACAGACAGGTAGCACAGAAGTGCTGAAATGGCATCAGGAAAGCTAAAGGTGTGAAAGAGCTGAGATTAGCGAGGGATGCTAAAAGCAATAAAAAGGCTTTCTTCAGATACGTGAGTAGTAAAAGACAGAGGAAAGAAATAGTGGTTCAACTGCTTAATGAGGATGGCAAATTGATAACAGATGACAAAGAAAAGGCTGAAGTGCTCAATTCCTACTTTGCCTCAGTCTTCTCCCAAAAGCGGGTCTATGACCCCCCTGGAAAAAGTGAAGCAGAAGTTGAGGGGGAAGGAGTACAGTTTGAGATTGATAAACAAATGGTCAAAGAACACCTAATTTCCTTGAATGAGTTCAAATCTCCAGGGCCCGATGAACTGCATCCTAGAGTAATGAAGGAGCTAGCGGAAGAACTCTCAGAACCTTTGTCTATTATCTTTGCAAAATCATGGAAGACGGGTGAGGTGCCAGACGACTGGAGGAGGGCTAACGTTGTCCCTATCTTCAAAAAGGGCAAAAAAGAGGAACCTGAGAACTACAGACCAGTCAGTCTGACATCCATCCCTGGGAAAATTCTGGAGCAGATTATAAAGAAGTCAATCTGTAAACACCTTGAAATCAATGCAGTGATTACTAGAAGCCAACATGGATTTGTCAGGAACAAATCCTGTCAGACTAATTTGATCTCATTTTTTGATCGGGTAACCTCCCTTGTGGACTGTGGGAATGCTGTGGATGTCATATATCTTGACTTATGTAAAGTTTTTGACAAAGTGCCCATGACATTCTGATTAACAAACTAGCTAAAAGTGGGCTAGATGGAACAACTATTGGCTACAGAATTGGACTCAAAGAGTACTTATCAATGGTACCTTCTCAAACTGGGGAGAGGCAATGAGTGGGGTACCGCAGGGCTCAGTCCTGGGCCCAGTGCTCTTCAACATTTTTATTAATGATTTGGACGAGGAGGTGCAGGGAACGCTGATCAAATTTGCAGATGACACCAAATTGGGTGGGATAGCTAATACCCTGGAAGACGGAAACAAACTTCAAAGTGATCTTGATAGGCTGGAGTGCTGGGCTGAAAACAACAGAACGAAATTTAATAGGGATAAATGCCAAGTTCTACATCTAGGAAATAGAAACCAAATGAACAGTTACAAGATGGGGGATACTTGGCTCAGCATTACTACAAACGAGAAGGATCTTGGAATTGTTGTAGATCACAAGCTGAATATGAGCCAACAGTGTGATATGGCTGCAAGAAAGGCCAATGCTATTTTGGGCTGCATTAATAGAAGTATAGCTTCCAAATCACGTGAGGTACTGGTTCCTTTCTATTCAGCCCTGGTTAGGCCTCATCTAGAGTATTGCGTCCAGTTCTGGGCTCTACAATTCAAGAAGGATGCAGACAAGCTGGAGCGTGTTCAGAGGAGGGCAACCAGGATGATCAGGGGTCTGGAAACAAAGCCCTATGAAGAGAGACTGGAAGAACTGGGCATGTTTAGCCTGGAGAAGAGAAGACTGAGGGGAGACATGAGAGCACTCTTCAAATACTTAAAAGGTTGTCACACAGAGGAGGGCCAGGATCTCTTCTCGATCCTCCCAGAGGGCAGGGCACGGAATAACGGGCTCAAGTTAAAGGAAGCCAGATTCCAGCTGGACATCAGGAAGAACTTCCTGACTGTTAGAACAGTATGACAATGGAATCAGTTGCCTAGGGAGGTCAGGGATGCTTTAGTGTGGATTCCTGCATTGAGCAAGGGGTTGGACTCGATGGCCTCGTGGGCCCCTTCCAACTCTACTATTCTATGAAAATGTAGAGCTTCTAAGATAGTATCTGGTAATAGCTACGGAATCCTGCAGAGGGAACAAACCTGGAAACGTGTTGGTAATTGCTGCACCATCGTTAAACTGGTACTTGGTCAGGTGGCAGCGGCAGCTGCCAGGTCTCCTTCCCAAAATACATTTTAGAAGCATTTTTTGGTGACTGTTGAGGGTGCTTCATATCGTCTTCCCAGAAGGGCTTGTAAGGCTGTTGTAAGTAGGAGAGACTTACTGAAGGCCACTCACTGAGTTCGTGGCTGAGGCAAAGGTTGAACTAGAGGCGACCCAGGTGTTCACTGCTACATTATACCTTCTCCATAATCTAGCAAACGAGTCGCGTGTGCAACAGACTCCCCAAAGCTGACTTGAGCCCAGAACATGCCAAAGTGGCCGGACCATTGGCTGAGGAGCACCAACCTGCAGCAGATGATACAAGTTGGGAATGTCCTTGTAAAGTCCCAGTTGAAGTGGAGCCCCCTGCAGACATTCCTGACGCTCTTGGCTTTTGCGCTCCCCGATTTTGGAGGTGCTGCCATGGCAACAGAGGCTTTGCTTTTTGTCACAAGGTTTTTTTGAGGGGGGAGCGCTCTCCTGGGGGGGCAGGGCAGGGCGTCCTAATTCACCACTGGGTGAGCGGCTCCATTGCTTCCAGCTGAGTTCGCTCTCTGTTCTCCTGTTCCAGGTGCTGGCCATGTCAAGCCGTTCGTGGCTGAGTTATTCCTATCAGTCACGCTTCCACTTAACCCCCCTCTCGTATGAAACGTTGGAGTTCGCGTCCGGCTTTGCCTCGGAGCAGTGTCCAGAAGGCATTGTAGCCATCTCCACAAACACCCTGAGGTTTGTATTGGGGGGGGGGGGGAATGCCAGCAGGGAGAAAGGGCAGTGGGAAGCTCACGCCTGGCTAAGGAGAGGAAGGTTTCCACTGAGTTGCTGAGAGTGTCGTGGAATCCTTTGTCCACGGCAGCTCATCTTTCTGGTCCTTAGTGGTTGGATCTGCCCCTCTTCCCACTAGCTCTAATGCTAGGAAATGCATGAGAACTGCACGTGGCGGCCATCTCCACATAGCCACAGTGTGGCCCAGAATATGCCTGGGGGTGCGGAGTACTTGCCGCAGCTGGCCGGGCGAGTGTGTTGTGTGCCCCAGCGAAAAAGAGCTGACAACTGTGAGAGTGAATCAGATGCCAGGATTAACCAGGGGGCCGTTTGTCTTGTTTGCCCTTCGTCGTGCTCCTTTTTCTCTAGACCGGCTTGTGAACCTGGAGACAGCCCAAAATCACACAGCCACCTTGTTTGGCTGATTGCCGCCTGGAAGCCTCTGGCGATCAATGCCCAGTCCAGAGAGGGTTCTAGTCTCTAGGCGGGAGGCCAAGTTGGGTGCTTGGGAAGCCAGGGGCGGGGAAGAAGGAGCAGCTGAGAGAGGAGAGTGGGTGGGATTTTAGGCAGCCTGCTTTTGGAGGGGGCGGGATTTGAGCCTGTTTACTTTCTGGGGCAAACGGTCTGTTCTGAAATTTTGTGCCTGTGAGATTTAAACAGGGTGCTACACAATTCATTTTTTCCACTTATTGATTTATGACTTACTTTACCTTTTATTAATATTTTCATACTCTATTTCTGTAATAAAATTAAGAGGCTAAGTGAAGGAAAAAGACTCTCACATATAAGTGTCGTCTGGACAATTGCCTTTGTATACAGGAGGTTTATTCTGACAGAGGATCTATCAATCCTTTTCCCCTCCCCCCCCCCCCCCCCGGTTATTTCAGGCTGCTGGTAAACCTGTTCGGAACAGGTTGTAATTCATGACAGATGTTCCAGGCTGGGTAGACTCTCAGAGAAGTTTCTTGCTTTCCCACAAGGGATCAGGTGGTTCAGCAGCCAGATTGGTGCTCTCTGAAATCTCCTTGATCGGTTTTCAAGGGCTGCAGGCAGCTGTGTGGCCTTGCTTTCTTGATCTCGAACGCTACGGGGGCATGGTGATCTCTGGGGAGCTGTCAAAGTGTAGGGCAGCGGGGGGTGGGGGCTTCTCTCATGGAAATGCTGGTCTGCCTCGGCTGCCCTGGGCAGCGCCCTTCTAGTCCCCTCACAGGTGGCTCCGCATGGCCGTTGACACACACACACACACACACACACGCACACACGCGTGGCACCCTGACGCCTGTGACTTTTTGGCTCCCACAGGATCCTGGCCTTGGAGAAGCTTGGCGCTGTCTTCAACCAGGTTGCCTTCCCGTTGCAGTACACCCCAAGGAAGTTTGTCATCCACCCTGAGAGCAACAACCTCGTCATCATTGAGACTGACCACAATGCTTATACTGAGGCCACCAAAGCCCAACGGAAGCAGCAGATGGCCGAGGTACCTGGAACACACCGGCCTGCCCGGCTCCCCTGTCTTTTCCCCCAAGGGTGAAAAGGGGCTAGATTCTGCAGCAGCAGTTTCAACGTGAGGAGGGGAAGTCATTGAGATGCAGTGGAGAAAAGGGGCCACGTGGGCCCAGGGGATCTAGGTCTTTATTTTCCGGCATGAGGCGAACGTGCTTTGCGTGAGACAATTGTCGGGTGTTGGAGTCAGCCCCCCTTCCCCCGTCCGTCCTCTATCTTAAAGGCTTGTGGTTAGTCTAGTCTCCAAAGGCTTGGGCCTCTGTTGTCTCTGGGAATTTATCCCCCAAAATGTGTGGGGTTTCCTCTTTGCCCCCTTGTGCTGGCTAGGAAATGGTAGAAGCTGCAGGTGAAGACGAGAGGGAGCTAGCAGCAGAGATGGCAGCGGCATTTCTGAACGAGAACCTTCCAGAGTCCATCTTTGGCGCCCCAAAGGCAGGAAATGGGCAGTGGGCCTCCGTTGTCCGGGTGATGAACCCCATCCAAGGGAACACGTTGGATCTTGTGCAGCTGGAGCAGAACGAAGCTGCCTTCAGGTAAGGAGCAGCCGGGGCCTCAGTGACTCCTGCCCTTCGGGCTTAGTAGCGGCATGATTCTTTATATCAGGCGTGGGGCACTTTTTTCAGGCCGAGGGCAATATTCCAATCCGGGAAAAGTCTTGGGGGGCCACACCCCAAAGTGGGCAAGGCTACAATGTGACTGCACCTGTTCAGCCGTAAGCAGGACAAGGCTTCTGCATTGGGTGGGACAGCGAATACCCCAGAAGACAGAAACAAACTTCAAAGTGATCTTGATAGGCTAGAGTGCTGGGCTGAAAACAACAGAATGAAATTTAATAGGGATAAATGCCAAGTTCTACATTTAGGGAATAGAAACCAAATGCACAGTTACAAGATGGGGGACACTTGGCTCAGCAATACTACAAACGAGAAGGATCTTGGAATTGTTGTAGATCGCAAGCTGAATATGAGCCAACAGTGCGATACGGGTGCAAGAAAGGCAAATGCTATTTTGGGCTGCATTAATAGAAGTATAGCTTCCAAATCACGTGAGGTACTGGTCCCTCTCTATTCGGCCCTGGTTAGGCCTCATCTAGAGTATTGCGTCCAGTTCTGGTCTCTACAATTCAAGAAGGATGCAGACAAGCTGGAGCGTGTTCAGAGGAGGGAAACCAGGATGATCAGGGGTCTGGAAACAAAGCCCTATGAAGAGAGACTGGAAGAACTGGGCATGTTTAGCCTGGAGAAGAGGAGATTGAGGGGAGACGTGATAGCACTCTTCCAATACTTAAAAGGTTGTCACACAGAGGAGGGCCAGGACCTCTTCTCGATCCTCCCAGAGTGCAGGACACGGAATAACGGGCTCAAGTTAAAGGAAGCCAGATTCCAGGTGGACATCAGAAAAAACTTCCTGACTGTTAGAGCAGTACGACAATGGAATCAGTTCCCTAGGGAGGTTGTGGCCTCTCCCACACTGGAGGCCTTCAAGAGGCAGCTGGACAAGCATCTGTCAGGGATGCTTTAGGGTGGATTCCTGCATTGAGCAGTGGGTTGGACTTGATGGCCTTGTAGGCCCCTTCCAACTCTGCTATTCTATGATTCTTCTCAGAAATAAGCAGGGCAGCAGCTTCCTGCCCCTTTTCCCCGGGAGAGCAGAGCTCTTCGCACTGAACAGCTGCTGCTCTGTGTTGGGAGGTGGGGCGGGGCCTGGAGGAGAAGCTGCCAGGCCAAGTAGGGAACCCCTGCGTGCCACATCTGCTCTGTGGTCCGGGGCTCCCCTTTGCCTTCCCTGTAGAGTCAATTATTTGACAGTATTTGTCAAATTGTGCCATCATTGTTAGATGAAACCAGGATCCAATTCTTTAAAAGAAAAAAAAAGCATTAACTGCATGTAGCCTCTGAGAATGTTTGGTGAACATTGATCCTGATTCAGATAGTCGAAACTAAGAGGGTTCCCACGAAGAGGATTCTCTGCCGCCCCCCGAAGTTCTCCCCCCTTCTTTGTTGTCCCTCCTGCTCCTTCCCCCAGAGGCCAGTCTCTCTCAGTTCTTCCAGTGATGCTCTCATTATGGTTGTCTCCAGTGTGGCTGTGTGCCGATTTGCCAACGCTGGCGATGACTGGCATGTTCTGGTGGGAGTGGCCAAGGACCTCATTTTGAACCCACGCTCGGTTGCCGGAGGGTTTGTCTACACTTACAAGCTGGTGAACAGTGGCGAGAAGCTGGAGTTCCTGCACAAGGTGAGTTCCCTGCAGCAGCTGTCAAAGGGGAGGGGGCACCTGAGAGGACAAATCTTGGGCTCATGAAGCAGGAATGCTGGGCAGCGGCCCTGGTCCACCATTCTGGAAGGAAAGCAGAAGCTCCCTGCTGCCAGAGTCCGCCCTCTGCAGCTCGCTTTCCCTCAGCCCAGCTTGGCTTTGTGGGCAGGGTCTGTCCTTGGGATGGGACTCTCCTTGCTGGCTCTCAGGAAGACGGAGTGTGCAGCCGCTCTCGTGAGTCAGGACACTTGGGGCAGGGCTGCCCCCTGGAGCTCCTCCCTTCCCCTCCTTTGTCACGAGCAGAGCAGCGGGGGCCGGCCAGCCTGCCAAGTCAATCCTTCCCTCCCTCCCTCCTCCGGCGGCATAGGTCGACGTCTGCCCGCGGGGCTTGTGGCTGCGGCCCGTGCTCCGGCCCTTGGCCTCCCCTGCTCCTGGGGGTGGGGTCCGCTCAGGGCTGGCTTTGGGGCCGAGGCGCTGCACGACCGCCCTTGGGTCAGCTTCTCTCCCTTCCTTCCCACCCAGACTCCAGTGGAGGAGGTTCCGGCAGCCATTGCCCCATTCCAGGGCCGGGTGCTCATCGGGGTGGGGAAGCTGCTGCGGGTGTACGACCTGGGCAAGAAGAAGCTGCTCCGGAAGTGCGAGAACAAGGTACTGGCGCTGGGCGTGGAGGGCCGGGCCAGGCCGGAGCTCTGGCCAAGGCAGCGCGCTCCGTCGCTTGGGACCTGTGCCTTCGCCAGCACTGGGCCTCCAGGCCAGCCCTTCCCAGCCGGAGCTGTGCTTCTCCTGACACGAGCTCTTGGGAGCGGTGCCCGTCCGCTTTGTTCCTGGCTGTATCCCGCCTCCCAGGCGATTCTTGCCCTTGGTCTTTCCCAAGGGCAGAGAACTGAGGAACTGAAGCCCGAAGGTGGCAACTGCAGTTTCTGCAGCTGGAAGAGGCCAGTTGGCCAGCTGTTTTCCCCACCGCAGTTCTTGGTTCCAACTTCTTAATTGCCCAGAAAACATTTGCGGAGAAGCCAAATCGCTGTTGCTCCTCCTCCTCCTCAGACCCCTGGTCCCTTTTCTCAACCTTTGAGTCCCTTTCCAGAACGAGGGGGGAGGCCGCCTAGGCGGGGGCGGGGCTCTGAGCAGGCAGCCTGCCAGCGAGGCCCCCCAGCAAGGCCCCGTCCCGCCTGCCTCCTCCCTGCAGCTTCACATGGCAGCCTTGAACTAAGAGGAGGGGGAGGGGCATTTCGGCTGTCGATGGCCAAGGCCCCCCTGGGTTCTTTCCAAACAATCTGCATTTCACCGCTCCGCCCCGCCCCCTGCTGCTGCTGCTGCTGCTGCTTATTTTGGCATGGGATCTTCTGAATTGCCGTCCTCCACAGCACATTGCCAACTACATCTGTGGGATCCAGACCATTGGGCACCGAGTGATTGTGTCGGACGTCCAGGAGAGCTTCATCTGGGTGCGTTACAAGAGGCACGAGAACCAGCTCATTATCTTTGCAGACGACACCCACCCACGTTGGGTCACCACCGCCTGTCTCCTGGATTACGACACAGTGGCTGGAGCTGACAAGTTTGGCAACATCTGTGTGGTGAGTGGGCCAGCAGGCCTCTGGGCTCCTGTTGGAGGAGCTGAGAACACCCTCCTTTGACCCTGTTCAGGTCCCTGGGCGAGATGCTGGGCAGTCCCAGCCCTTGGCTTTGGCTCAGCCTCATCCAGCAGGCGGCTGCTCTCAGCCTCATCCCCAGCTGCTGTTCGGGGAGCCTGCCTGGGTGCTTCCTTCTGGCAGGGTACAGACGCCAGCACCAGGCTCTGTGACGGGCCCTTTTCCCGTGTGCGTGGGGAGGCTTGAGCTCTCCTGGCTTCAGGCCCACAAACGCCTCCCAGTTGCTCCCATGGGCTGTTGGGAGCCATTCAGGCCGTGCAGTCAGTTTCCCCCTGCCCCCCACAGGTGAGGCTGCCTCCCAACACCAACGATGAGGTTGACGAGGACCCAACCGGCAACAAAGCGTTGTGGGACAGAGGTCTTCTCAATGGCGCTTCCCAAAAGGTGACTAGTTGGACCTAGTGCTGCATCTTCCTTTGTCATATGTACGCCTTGCCTGCTTTTTTCTCGAACGTGCCTGCTCAAAGCGACTTTGTTTTTAAAGCAAAGAGTCGTACAAAACTCTAATGATAGAAACCACCCTAAAGGGGACCTACGGATTTTTAAAAGCCAGAGCAACAGCAGCAGCAGCAGCACCCGCCCACCCCTCTGCTAGCTTAAAGCAAAGTTCGCTTCTCAGCGGTAGGCAAGAAAAGCCTGTCAGGATTTGCCTGCTGGTGTGATGCTTACCTTTGGGGGAAGCGAGAGCTGCTGGGATTGCGTGTCCGTGGGGGACGGGGAGCGGCAGGGCACATATGAGCGACGGCACTGGCCGGCGTGTGCAGGCTCCAGGGCATCGGCTGAAGCCTTGTTTGCCTGACTTGCAGGCGGAGGTGATCATGAACTACCACGTCGGAGAAACAGTGCTATCTCTGCAGAAGACGACGCTGATCCCCGGAGGGTCTGAGTCTCTCGTCTATACGACCTTGTCTGGAGGCATTGGCATTCTGGTCCCGTTTACGTCGCACGAGGTAAGAGGAAAGTCTTGCAAGGAAGGCTGTGAGCTGTGGCAGGGCAGAAAAGCCAGCAGGAAGGAAAGGAGGAGAGGCGGCCTGCGCAGGACATGGCCTCCAGACTTTTTTGCTGGCGGATTGAGAACGGGACTGTGCGGCTGGACCTGTGCTGAGCTACCTGAGCACATTCTGCTCCCTGGCACTGGGCCCAGAATTCACGTCCTGGTGCAAGCTCCGCCCACGTTGGATTCCACGGTTGTGTTGGGTGGCAGCATGGAGCCTGCGGGATGCCAGTGCATTCTCCAAGCTCCCGCCAGCCAGCCAGCCCTGGCTCATGCAGTGTAAAATGCTAGTTCAAACCCCGCATGACACGAGACCTGGTTGTGGTGCCAAGCGGTCACTGCCGGCTGCTCCTTTCTCTCTGCACTGGAGCAGAGCTTTCCAGCTGGGCGGGGCTTGACTGGCTGCTTTGCCCTTTGGTGGAGATAACTCCAGGTGCCGGCTCTCACTTCCTTGCTCTCTGTGCCTTTCAGGATCACGACTTCTTCCAGCACGTGGAGATGCATCTTCGGTCAGAGCACCCTCCTCTCTGTGGGCGAGACCACCTCAGCTTCCGCTCCTATTACTTCCCAGTCAAGGTACGGCAGGTGTGCTGGGCATAAACTAGCGAGCACTTGGGCAATGACAACGTGTAAGCGGGGACCTGTCATGAGTGCCACGTAGCTCTTTTTATTTCATTTGTTGTTGCATTTATATCCTGCCTTTTTTCCTCTTGTAAGGAGCCCAAGGCAGTTTATCTTCTCATCTCCATTTTATGCTCACAACAACAACCCTATGAGGGAGGCTAGGCTGAGAGGCAGTGACTGGCTTAAGGTCACCTGGCGAGCTTCCATGGCCCTGTGGGGACCAGAACCCGGAGTCCGCGTCCAACGCTCTAGCCACTGCACTACCCTTACTCCTCACATAAGACCAGTTGTCTAGGGGGGAAGGGAACCCGGAGTCCGCGTCCAACGCTCTAGCCACTGCACTACCCTTACTCCTCACATAAGACCAGTTGTCTAGGGGGGAAGGGCAGCCCCTTGGCTGGGTTCTCTCCCCCTGCTGTGGATCCTGTCCCAACTAGTAACTGTGCAGCAGAAGGTTTTCTGCAGCAGCATCGATCAGTTTTCATCTCCAGACTGTAGCTTCCAGCTAAGCACATCACGCATTATGCTCTTTGCTGGTTTTGACCAAATCAGTTGAGTTTCGCTACAGAAGCAGTTCGTGGATGTGTGAACCGTTTATTCAAAATTGCCACTCCTCACACCGTGGCATAACTCTGCCTGCAAATCACTCCAGTGGCTCCATCTGTGCTGCATTTGCCCAGCTCTGCTCCGGCCTCGGCCTCCACCGACACGGGCGTTTGATGCCAATGGGGTTTTTTCTCTGACCAGGCAGGGTCTGCTTTGAAATGTGTTGGGCACATGGCATTGTTTTGAAGAAGCTTTTATTCATTAGGCAGCAGATTGGCTATTGGATAGACAAAAGGTCCCTGGCGGCTGCATTTCCACGCTGGTTGGCAGAGCCTCTTGCTTGAGATGTGCCCTTGGTGCTTGCCAGCTTCTGCTTTCGCAAGAGCGTGGATCCCGTTGCCTGTCATACAGACTCTAAAATAGCTTTCTCCTTTCTTCCACTAGAATGTCATTGATGGAGATCTGTGTGAGCAGTTTAACTCCATGGAACCCAACAAACAGAAGAATGTGTCGGAAGAGCTGGACAGGACCCCGCCAGAGGTGTCCAAGAAACTAGAGGACATCCGCACCCGCTATGCTTTCTGAGTGGACTTGAGTTCAGGGACTTGGCAAAGACTCCTGTTCCAAAGATGTTTTGAAGAAAACAAGCTTCTACCTACTCCCATCTTGGCAGTCCTGTTTTGTACCTGGGACTTGGAATTCCATCCTTGCCATCAGTGTATCTTTGATGTGCTGCTCTAGAGGCCAAGCTGTCTGCACAGCCCAAGAGTGTTTCTGCAGCGTAAGAAGCCCATCATCAATGGGGCCCTGTTCTTGGCTGCCCTGGTGTCCTTCCCTTATCAACTGAGCTAGTTGGAGGAGTCTCCGCAAACAAGCTCCCCTTCCTCTGAAATCAGGGTGTGGAGAGGCTTGCGCTGGCCTTTGCCCTCGTCCCCGGCCAGTATCTGTGAAGCCTTGTGGGCTTGGAGGTCATAACTTTTCCATTGTTCTGTTTTATCTCTGTGTTGTAAATATCGTCCTGTATTGACAGCCTTCGACCGTTGGAGAGAAGGCCACCATGACCTGGCCTTATAATTTTTTCCTAAAAAAAAGTGGCACCTGTATTAAAGGCTGGCTGACAAATTAGTGTGATTACTGGGTTCTCAAGAATTCTGCCCAACTCTATGGAGGTTGGCTGTACACATGTCCTGGGAGTGGGCCAACAGGTGTGTGCCGGGGTGGGTGGGTGGGTGCACTGTGTACAGGCTGTTTGTCTTCTTTTCCCTAGCCAAGGTGTTGCAAAATGTCTCCACTCTCATCCTTCCAAGGAGTGTTCTATGGGGATCTCATCCCCTGGGATGTGGTTCTATCTCAGCCTCTCTTAAGCTGGCCTAAACAACTCTCCTTACCCGCAGAGGCCTTTGAGAACTTGGCTTTCTGACTCGTTGCCTGTTGTTGGATGGGCTGGGAAGGGTCCAAGTGCCATTTAAGCAATAATTGGATCTTGAGGCCACATTTCTAGCAAAACCTCAAGTGAAATGCCCCACAATAAACAGTATGCTTAGTCCTGGCTTTCATTGCCCTTAATTTAGCACTCAAACTGTGTTCTAAAAAATAATAATCCAGGTTGTGGAATTTGCCTTTCCTGGAGACAGAATTTGCAAGTAAAGGGACGTGACCAGCCTTCCAGATGTGTTGGACTACAACTCCTATTGTAGTCCAACTCATTGGGGGCAGCAGGTTGGGAAAGGCTGGGTTACACTTGTCAGCAAGCTCTTGTTCTGTCAAAAAACAACATTGCTTCTTCTCCCTCACCTGCCAAGAGTCTGCTGGCCTACAGTAGTCTTTCTGTCTTTCTGTCCTGATGGCTGGTCTTGGCAGCCAGGTGAGACGGCGATCTCAGGAAGGCTCAGGTTCAAGTTCCAAATTGCTCCCCCTCCCCCTACACACACACACACTTTGGAGGAAAGATAATTTTACATTACATCAGTTTGTTTTTAAATGGCAACCCTTGTGAATCCAACTGCAGTAACTTTCTGCTTCTGTGCACATGAAAAGACATTTCTGTTTTCATGGTGGGTTGGCCATTATTTTTTCTGTAGCTTTTGAATTGTTTCTGGAAGCTGGGAGTGGTTGCAACTCTCTGGCACTTAAGGTACCACATATTTTGAGAAATGCAAATAACCTTCCAATATTCTAGAAAAAGATGTAGTGAATTTGCAATGTCCAGGTTGTTGTTTTTGGTACTCCTGAAAAAACCCCGTGCTCAAACGCTTACAATTCCCAGTGTTCTTCTTCTTACAGTCATGAGCACAAAGCGAGGGAGCCAGTTTGTTTAAAACGTTTGTGGTTCCAGGCTTGTGGTACCAGCATCCTCCTTCGTCAGAGAAGCTGAGAACAACTCTTCATGGAATCCCAACGGAAGACGGTGTGGGCAAAAGGGCTGTGCCTTGGGTTCTAACACTCAGTGCCCTGTTTCACATTCAGTAAAGTGGCTGAATTCCTTTCCCTCCCATTACACAAGCCTTTGCACTGTTCTGTTCAAGCCAATCCCAGGTCATTTAAGCTTCTGCGACAGGAGGAGGCGGCCGGCGGCCTCTCTGGGCTTCTTGCAGTTTCCTACTTGGAATTGTTTAATGATTATTTGCTTTTAGTGTTGTTTTTTGCATGAACTGTTTTTTAAAATCATGATTTTAAACTGTTATTTCTCTTTTGGATGGAGTTCTGGATTGAATGCCATCAGAATTTGTTTATGGGGCGGCCATCTAAAAACTAAATATGTAAGTAGATTTTATCAGATGAAGGTCTTTATCTTCTCACTTCTGGCCAATTTTTCACCTGTGAGATCTAGGCTCCAGTTGGGTCTGGTGCATTGTGTGAGTCTCTCTCTGTCCCCCACACCTTTAAGTGACAGCCAGGAGAAGGACACCTCAGCTGAAAGATCAGGCTACAGTAGCCAGTCAGGGAATGAGTCAAGAAGAGCCCATTCTTAAACCTCTCCAAAGAAATCTGGGAGAACTTTATACGGCGTATAAACTGTGGTGGGGAAAACAGCTGGCCAACTGGCCTCTTCCAGCTGCAGAAACTGCAGTTGCCACCTTCGGGCTTCAGTTCCTCAGTTCTCTGCCCTTGGGAAAGACCAAGGGCAAGAATCGCCTGGGAGGCGGGATACAGCCAGGAACAAAGCGGACGGGCACCGCTCCCAAGGGCTCTTGTCAGGAGAAGCACAGCTCCGGCTGGGAAGGGCTGGCCTGGAGGCCCAGTGCTGGCGAAGGCACAGGTCCCAAGCGACGGAGCGCGCTGCCTTGGCCAGAGCTCCGGCCCGGCCCTCCACGCCCAGCGCCAGTATAAAGCAATCTCTGGGCTCCTGCCTCTTGGGCAGCAATTCCAGCACCCACCTTGTCAGCCAAGCAGTGGAGTGCACTACGCAGCGTTTGAGGCCTGCTCCTGGCCACAACCTCCTCAGCAACACGGGGAGAGAAGCCACACATGGTCCAATTGCAGAAGTGACAGATGGAGATGTGTGTGCATGGAGGAGCGGGGGTTGGCCATGGTAGCTTTGCCCTAGCAAAGAGGTTTCCGTGGGGGCAGTGGGGGCTTCAACTACACAAGGAGGCCCATTGGCTGGTTAGGTGCCTGCTGACTCAAGGTCTAGAGCATTTGAATAGTTCTTTGCTGCAAAGAGTCAGAATTATGCAAGTAGCTGTGGGGGTGGGGGGAGGCGAGGTGGTTGGTGTATTGGCAGGCAATTCTCCCGAAGGCCCCGGCATCTGCATTGCCCTCCCCCCAGCTGCTCTTCTAATTCGGAGAAGCTTCTCTAGGGAGACTTTCTGGTTCTTGCATTTCATTTCAGTTGTAGAAATCTCCCTGAGATGCCTCACTAGCCACAAGATATAAAACCTGGTGCTTTTAAAAAATCAATTTTCCATTTTTTCTGCTTGCAGGGTTAGTGAAGGGGTGGGTTAGAAGCAGACGCTCTCGTATGTGGAGGGGCACACCGAGACCAAAGGGAGGAAGAGCGAGGAGGAGGAGGAAAAGCCATTTGTGTTAATTACAGTACAACTTTTATTAATACTGGAATCTTCACAGTGCATTCGTTACTTGTAGCAGTGACTATCTTAAATGAAGGAAGAAGGGGTAGGGTAATCATTTTTAAGAAAGAAGGCGTGGGAAAATAAATTAGAAAAAAAAATAGAGGAACAAGTTAACAGCACCAGAATAGTTACGTCAGTTGAAAGACATTTTAAAGGGAGGTTTTTTCTCTGTACAAAAAATAAAATAAGCAAAATGAAAACATTTGTCACGTATTGTCACTGTCGTTTCTGGTCATGACAGGGAGGCATGGAAGCCACAGGAGGGCGGTTACATTAGAACTAAATTGTTATTTCTCTTGACTGAATAAGAGGAAGGTTACAATGTGACAATACAGACACGCACATGTGACTGGGTGTGGCGGGGGCTTTGCTGTGGCACTATGTACAACGACCTCTGGCCCTGCTGTGCTTTGGTCGGGGTCGGGGTGGGGTGGGAAGCGCAGCAGCAGCAGCAGCAGGACTTGTGCTTTCTCAAGGCCTTTGGCAAAGTATTGCTCCAAGGCTTCTGTGCTGCCTGCTCTCTGCATGCCTTAGAAAGGAGTAGCTGACCTATGGGGAGAGGCAGGAAGGGAGCCCTTTCCAACCACCTCCCATCAACCTTGGTGGGGTCTCCCCACCCCAGCACACAACCGTCTCTCTCTCCCTTGATGAAGTCCCTGCACTTGGGGAGTCCTTGGCAAGTCCAAGACTTCCGAGGGTTCTCCCACTTCATCCACTTTTGCTCTCTGGTCATCCCTGGATGCCACTTTGCTAGCAGAGCAAAGCCAACAGCTACAGGCCCTCTTGCCTCATTTCTCTAGAGAGGTTTCATCTGTTGTGATGAAGAGGGAATTTCACCAGGTGTTGCATGCATACAAATGACACCAGCTGACACTCCCTTTTCTATACCAGTTAAAGGTACAGGAGCCCCGTCCTCCTTTTCAGATGGCCACCTTACTTTAGCACCCTTCCTAGCCAAGCACAAGGGAAGTCCAGGTCTCCCCGTTTTTCCTCACCTTAAGCCATCTTGTTTGTAGCTCAGCTTTCCCTAAACTGGCACCCTTCAACTGTGTTGGCCTACAGATCCTATAATCCCCCAGCTGCACTGTGGGTGCCAGTTTGGGGAAGGCTGGTCTAGACTGTTCACCTTCCCATCACCTCCTCTGACTTCAGCCATCTCTGGCTTTTCAGAACTCTCTTTCCCAACATCACTTTCCATTTGCCAACAGAGAACAATTTCTAGACTTTCTAGGGAGCAGTGAGGGTGGCAGAGACCAAAGCTCTGCTGCAGACTCAGCCGTCTCCTGCCACGCGCTCTATGCACAGACACAGCCGCACTCTATGCGCAATGTAAGCATGCGCTTGATAGCCGCCTTCAGCATGCCTGCCAACGTCCTTTTTAGCAAGTTCAGCCATCAAACTGGACTGCCTGCACAGGGGTGAGGACTGCTAGCTGCTTGGGATAAAAGGCGCAGTGCTGTTTTTGGCCATGTGACCTGCTAGCCCTAAAGACACTTTTGCAGAGCACAAACTTTACAATTCCAAACACGGAAGCGCAAGCTGAACCGAGGTTGGCACAGGCTTTGCCATCGGCATCACAACCTATTGGCAGCATTTACTGTAGCAGCCCATGAGAAAACGGAGCAGCAGCAGGGCCAGCCCTTTGAGTACACCTAGGCTGAGAAGAGGCACCGCGCTTCATGTGATCTCTCTGATTCAAGCAAGTAGCTCACATGGTTTAGCACAATCAAGAGCCTTGTCTGACTACAGCCTTACTAGGTTTAGCCCTTTTATTGTCAGCAAGACAACAAAACTTTTGTTCCATTGCTTTCAATTTGGGTCGATGTCTCTCAACATTTGACTGGTTGCACTATACACCAAAGTTCCACCTGACACGTTCCCAAGACAAGATAAAACAAAAGTGACAGGGAGGGGTCTTAAATTGGGGCTCCTGTAGAGTTGGAGGCCAAAAATAGGACTTTCACGGGAGTTGAAATATTTCCAAGTCTTTCCAGTCTGTTTGCTGCCATTATTTCTCCCCTCTGCTGCTCCTTCAACATTGATTTTTCTCTTAAAACATGAACAAAAGATGCAGTAATCACTTGGCCAAGCTTCGCTCATCAGGGAAAAGTAGTGAATGGGATGCGTGCTCTACCCAGCCAATCAGATCTGGTGAAGGACAATGTCACAAGGCCAACCAACCAAGCATGAGAATAATGCTTCCTGTATCCATCACATGAGTCAGCTAGGCAGATTACCTCACTGTGCAAAGTATCCCCCAAAGTATCAACAGAAGGTTTGGGTTGCTCCAAAAAATATTAATAGAAGTCCCCCCCAACACACACAACCCCCCATTTGGCTTAGTCTTCCAGTAGACGGAATTCCAGTTGACACAATGGGTGCAATAGCTCTCCAGAGTATCAATCAGGGTTCCTTCCTTGTTCCACCTGGAGATGCTGTGGTGGTGGTGGGGGTTAATCCTGGGCCCTTCTGCATGCCAAGCAGGCACGTCACCACTGAGCACTGGCCCTTTCCATCACACCCAATACACAAGAACTTGGGAGCATCACCATTTGAGAACCGGCCACCTTGAAGATACTTAGAAGAACAGAAGAATGGGCAGGCTCAACCAGGTACCTTCGCACTCTTCGCAACTCCACTGGGCCATCAATTGCCAGCGCCACCCACCCACCCACTCACTCACTTCCATTTACACAGAAGCCTCTTGTCTCATCCCTATGGCCCCTCAACCCCATAGCATGATAAAGCCACACCTCTATAGTGCTATCTGGCCAATCCTGGTACATACATACATACATACATACATACATACACACACACACACACCTCTCGCTCGCTCTACACACACATACACACACACACACACCACCTTGGCCATTGCTTTGTCAATGGCAGCACTCTTGCTTATCCACCGATGAACTTGGGGCAAGCAATGTGTCTTTACAGCCAACATGAGCCGCCCCTCACGCTCCCATGGGGCTTTCACAAGGCCTGTGCCCATGACAACACAGGAAGAGAAGAAGCCCCATATTTGGGGATGGTGCCCTTGGGAGGAAACATCTACACCTCCCACTTGATAAGCAGGCACCTGTACACCTCCCATTCACAGTTCCTTTCATAACCTACTGTCTAACTGCATGAGGGATCCAGCTGACAACAGGACCAGATTTTCTGGGATTGTTCACAATGATGCGACCGCTTGTGAGGTCTTTTTTAGAACAGCTGATACAAACAGATGCTATCAATACAGAAAAGACTGGGAGAGAAAACGACGGAGGAGTGGGAAGGGTTCAACACAAGACTAACAGTACATTTTCTGTCCCTAGAAGTGAGCATTTCTGTAGGAGAAAGCAGCCTGCATTTCTCTGTTGTGTGTTGTGATCTGTTGGTGGTTTAGATTAAGGATGTGGCTGCTAAATCCAGTCCAGGTTTTTTTTGCTCCTCCCTGACAGCACATAGCAGGGTCAGCCTCTAGCATGGGGGTGTGGCTACAACTGATCTCTAGAGGGCAGGAAGAGGGCAGGTGCAGAAGAGAAAGGAACTGGGTACGATGGCAGGAGAAAACCAGGTATAAAATAGGCCCCCAAACCAGTCCAGTTCCAAGCTGTGCCCTTTCGAGTGGGTTAGCAAAGGTGTGGTGTTTAGTCTTCTTTTACATCTAGACTCCGACGCAATCTCCATAAAGTGGCTTTGCCTTTTTCGGTTCATTAATTCTACTTTTCCTGACTCTGTTCTGACTCCGGGGTTCCGCTCTAACTGCAAGGGGGCATCGAGTAGGCAGCTGGGAAGAGTTCATCACAAAAATCGCGGTGCTGATCTGTCGTTGGTGATGGTCCTGCGAAGGCGCACCCCACGCCGGATGGCGACCAGCATGTCTTCGGCCGGAGGGTCGCTGGAAGCCGTGGGGAGAGGCGTGGCAGTCTCTTCCCCAGGGCCGGGGGCCGACAGCGCTGTGGCGGGGAAGGGAAACTGGCCCTCTGCCAGGGCGTGGGCACTGGCCACCAGCTCGCCAATCTTCTCCACCAGGCTATGCCGGTTGGCGGCCAGCTGCTGCTGCTCCTCTTCAGTGGAGAGGTGCTTCCCGCTCCCCGCGTAGACCGAGATCTCCATGACGTTGCTGCCCCAGGCAGTGTTGGGCAGGCTCAGCCTCTTGGGCGAGGCTTTCGCAAAGTCTAGAGCGCTTGGCGAGGCATCGTCGGCATAGAACACGCATTCCTCACTGCCCACCCGCATAGGGCCGGTGTAGCCAGGGGAGTCAGGCACTGTGGGGGTCTTGACAGGGACGATGGGGGGTCTGATGGGAATAGGGCCAGCACTGGAAAGGGTTCGGCGCACTGTGGGCTTGGTAGAAGGAGTGCGGCGGATGGTGGCCACACCTGGCGTAGTACCAGCTGGCAAGGTAGTGCCAGTCGGCAAACCGGCGGTGGAAGCAGGTCGCTTGGTCTGGATCATGCGCCGGTAGTTCTGGGCAATGTTGCTATTGCGAGGGATGGTGGAGGACTTGTCAAACTCACTCTGGACCTCTCCTTCGGCGTCGCCGTTCACAGAGTAGCAGTCGTAGTCTGAGCCTGCAGAGGTGACAGGGCACACAAGTAGCATTAGCACCCTGCCACGTCGATGCCAGCTGTGCCATGAAACGCAGCCCAAAGGGTGATTTTAACCCCTTGATGTACTAAAACAGCCTTCCCCACCCAGCGCCTTATTGATGGGTTGGACTACAAGCCCCATCATTCCTAGCCTGCTATGCTGTAGTCCCACCCATCTGGAAGGTATCGGGTCAGGGAAGGTTGTGCTAGAATAAGATGCTGGCCAATGAAATAGATGAGCCTCGTGTGGCGCAGAGTGGTAAAGCAGCAGTTTCTGCAGCTGAAACTCCCCACGGCCTGAGTTCGATCCCAGCGGAAGCTGGTTTCAGGCAGCCAGCTCGGGTCGACTCAGCCTTCCATCCTCCTGAGGTCGGTAAAATGAGTACCCAGTTAGCTGGGGGAAAGGGAATAACGGCCGGGGAAGGCAACGGCAAACCACCCCGCTATAAGGCCTGCCAAGAAAACGTCAGTGAAAGCTGGCGTCCCTCCAAGAGTCAGTAATGACTCAGTGCTTGCACAAGAGGTTCCTTTCCTTTCCTTCAATGAAATAGACTCAGTGCATGTTTAAAACAAAAGTTTTTTTAAACCCCATAATGTTTAATAATAAAACAGTGGCAGAAAAAAATGGAAGTAAGAAAGGGCAACTGTACTTTTTTCAGAGCTAACTGTTGCCTGCACAAGCCCCACTGAAACAACGTGGACATGGGCAAGGGCATGGACTGGTGGGCTGCGTAAGTTGCTGGCAGATCACGCCCACGTGTCAGCGGGCTCTCACAGTGCCAGTGCTCCTGTTTCTGAAGTAAGCAAACCTCAATGTAAGACAAGCCCTTTGCAAGAGATCACTTGCTGGCCCTCACAACAAACCTGCAAGGTAGAGTCGCCATGAATCTATTTTATGGCGGTGAGTTGCCGGCAGAAGGGAAAACCATTTCCAAGCCAGGAAAATTCTACCAGGTGGATTCCCCTCCCCTTTCTGCCATGACCGCTTCTCTGGCCTTGATCCAGCTCCTTTCACAGGCTGGCTGTGTGGTCTGCGCACTCCCTCTGCAGCCCTGCCTCGTGCCATTAACAGCCCCCTCTGCCACTCCAGCTGGCCGCTGGAGGCTCCATTCTTTGCCTCCCCCAGCAGCATCAATACCTTGAGAGGGGATGGTGTCCTCCGAACAGGAAGGCGTGGTGGTCTGCGTGCTGTAGCCACTGGAGTATTGCAGCGAGTCCCGGCTGCTCTTCTGGTGCTCCAGGCTCAGGCCGCGGGTCAGCACCATCGCCAGGTCACTGGCAGCTGGGGACACCTCCTCCCCGTGCTGGTGAGGGAGAAGCAGAACAGGGGGCCATGACACAGGCGTCTGGAGCTGCAGCAGCAGCCACCGGACTCCACAGGACTCCAGGCAGGACTGCAGGGACCCTGTGCCCAGGCAGCAGGGATCCAGGTGCCAAAACCAACGATGGAAAGCAAGCAAACAGGCAGCAGTGGGGGTGGGGCAGAATGAGAAGCTCTCTCAGCCCCCAAACCATGTTGGCCATGAATGTAACACTTGCAGGGCAGAATCAGTGGGTATGTAGCAACCACCCACCCTTGCTACAAAGGGCCCCAGGTTATCCCCACACCAAGGTTCACCAAAAAGGTGGACTTCTTTTGGGCCATAAGCAGGGACGAGGGCCAGAGAGGAAGGGGGAGGTGGCCGCCATCACAGCGCAGTGCCCAGCAACAGCCTCCCCTAGCACAAGGGAACGCTGATCAAATTTTCACATGACACAAAATTGGGTGGGATAGCTAACACCGGGGAAGACAGAAACGAACTTCAAAGTGGTCTTGATAGGCTGGAGTGCTGGGCTGAAAACAACAGGATGAAATTTAATAGGGATAAATTTTTATTCTGGTTGTGCTTTTTATATTGTATTGTGTATTTGTGCTTTTAACCTGTTGATTGTTTTACTATGATTTTAATTTTAGTGAACCGCCCAGAGAGCTTCGGCTATTGGGCAGTATAGAAATTTAATAAATAAATAAATAAATGCCGAGTTCTACATCTAGGAAATAGAAACCAAATGCACAGGTACAAGATGGGGGATACTTGGGTCAGCAGTACTAAAAACGAGAAGGATCTTGGAATTGTTGTAGAGCACAAGCTGAATGTGAGCCAACAGTGCGATATGGCTGCAAAAAAGGCAAATGCTATTTTGGGCTGCATTAATGGAAGTATAGCTTCCAAATCACGTGAGGTACTGCTCCCTCTCTATTCGGCCCTGGTTAGGCCTCATCTAGAGTATTGCGTCCAGTTCTGGGCTCCACAATTCAAGAAGGATGCAGACAAGCTGGAGCGTGTTCAGAGGAGGGCAACCAGGATGATCAGGGGTCTGGAAACAAAGCTCTATGAAGAGAGACTGAAAGAATTGGGCATGTTTAGCCTGGAGAAGAGGAGATTGAGGGGAGACATGAGAGCACTCTTCAAATACTTAAAAGGTTGTCACACAGAGGAGGGCCAGGATCTCTTCTCGATCCTCCCAGAGGGCAGGACACAGAATAACGGGCTCAAGTTTCAGGAAGCCAGATTCCAGCTGGACATCAGGAAAAACTTCCTGACTGTTAGAGCAGTACGACAATGGAACCAGTTACCTAGGGAGGTTGTGGGCTCTCCTACACTAGAGGCCTTCAAGAGGCAGCTGGACAACCATCTGTCAAGGATGCTTTAGGGTGGATTCCTGCATTGAGCAGGGGGTTGGACTTGATGGCCTTATAGGTCCCTTCCAACTCTACTATTCTATGATTCTAAGTATGTCCCATGAGACACAGAGGTGTCTCCTTAAACACATGGACCCACACACCAGGGATCCACAGCCCAGTCCGTGCAAGTGGCTACATAAGGAGCAGCTGCTGCTCATCTATTGATTTCGGACATTGTTCTTTTTGCTGACTGTGGCCATTTTTCACATTGCATATTTGCAAAAGGGACCAATTAAGGCAGGGGTGGGCAACTTCTGGCCCTCCAGATATTTTTGCCTGCAACTCCTTAGCCAGCATAGCTAATGGTGAGAGATTATGGGAGTTGTAGGCCAATAATAATAATAATAATAATAATAATAATAATAATAATAATAATAATATGATGTATTAATTAGATTTCTTGCTCTAAAAAGTTTCAGTGTCTTAAAGCAAAACCTACAAAAAACTAAAAGCCAGGTCCCAGTAAACAATGAAATTAAAAGCCTAAGACCCTAAGAAGAGCCCAGATGCTGGATCAGACCATGGGTCCATCTAGTCCATCACTCTGTTCACAGTGGCCAACCAGTTAGTTGCCTTTGGGGAAACGCACAAGCAGGACATGAGTGCAATAGCACCCTCCTGCCCATGTTCCCCAGTAAGCCCCATCATATACCATCAAATGCCTGGGAGCAGAGGAAGTCTTAACCTGGCACCAGGAAGATGACCAGGTGGATGCCAGGTGGACTTCAGTGGGGAGAGCATTCCACAGTTGGGGTGGGGGGGACCACTGAGAAGTCCTTTCCTTGGTTGCTGTCCCCCAAATCGCCCGTGGAGGCTCTCGGTGGAGGGCCTCAGATGACGCACGTAGTCTCTAGGTAGGTTCATATTGGGAGAAATGCTCCATCAGGCATTGCAGTCCTGAGCCATGTAAGGCTTTATAGGTCAAAAGCAGCCTCTTGAAATGGATTCACAAATGTACAGGCAGCCAGTGCAGGTGGGGCCAGAACTGGCACTGCATGTTCAGGCCTTCTTGTCCCTGATATCATTATGGCTGCCACATTTTGCATAAGCTGCAGCTTCCAAACTCTCTTCAAGGGCAGCCCCACATAAAGTGCATTGCAGTAATCTAACCTGGAGGTTATCAGAGCATAAACTACTAAAGCCAGGTTATCCCTGTCCAGGTAGGGGTGTATCCGAAGCTGGTAGTTGGCACTCCATGCCACTAAGGTCACCTGATCCTCCAGTGACAATGATGACTCCAGAAGAACTCCCAAGCTATGAACCTGCTCCTGGGGGGACAAAACCAACCCCAGAGGAACCCCATGCTGGAGAACCCATGGGCTGAGCAATATCACCAAGCCGACCATCCAAGCAGCGGTGAAATCACTGCAATGCAACTAAGACAATCATCTCAAAAGGATACCATGTGGTTGATGGTTTCGAAAGCCACAGAGATATCAAGAATATACTGGGTCGCAACTCCCAGCCTCTCTCGTGACATAGGTCATCATGCAGGGTTATCGAGGTTGTTTCCGTGCCCCAAGCCTGCCCTGAGCCACAACAGAAATGGGTCCAGGTTACTGGTCTCATGCAAGAGCGGCTGGAGCTGGTTGTCAACCCCCATGCACGAAGACCTTGCCCAGGAAAGGAGCGCTGGCTCCCGGCCTAACGGTGGTCAGATCTTCCATGCCCATGTGCTTAGGATGCAGCGCAAGGCTCCGTCACCTACGAAGACTGTTTTGAAAGCCTTCCCCAGCTTGGTAGCCCTCAGCTCCCAGAATCCCAGCCAGCTCTTCTAGGAACTGCAGTCCAGCAAACCTGGCAGGCACCAGGTTGGGAAGAGCCGCTTTGTCTCTTCTGTCACTTCTAGCACTTTGAAGTTTGACACATTTTATTCCCTTCAAATCAAACAATTGTATAAAGTCCTGCATCGCCCTGGCCTGCAATTGACAGAGGAGCCAATGACAGCATGGATTTACTCCGCACTGGGGAGGCTCAAATGGCTACATTCAGTTGAGCCGCGTGATCCCCACTTTGCGTCAGGTTCTGCAGACACAGGATCTGTAGTGAATCAGGAGGAGCCGACTGTTCTGGAGAGGTTCCGTGCACAATAGACTTTGCAGCCAACATCCACCAGGCAAGCCTGGCATGGTACAGCCCATTGCGCCTTGAACCCGAGTTGTGCTGGAGGCTGCAAAAGGCACCGCTTGCATTCAGAATACCCCCCAAGCCCAAGCCCTCCATGTCACCCCAACTTAGCAGTACCTTGGCAGCGATGGAGGCTGGGGACATACGAGGCCTGGAGCCTTCCTCCAGACTAATGCCCGGATACACCATCGTGGTGGCGCCCAGTTCTGCCTCGCGGAGGTGCTCGACACGGTCTTTTCTTCGCTGCAGTGTATTTGCCACCGGCTGCTCATAGAGGCTGGCCTTAGACCAATCCTGCAAAATCCAAGAAGCGCTGGGTAGAACGGCATAGCTGTGCCTCAGCACCAAAGCCAGCGCCACAAAGACCCAGGAGTATAGATCAGGGCAGAGATGGTAGAGTTAATTGGGAGGAAAGAGACGGGGCAGGGCAGGGGAATGTGGCATCACGGAGCAAGGAACAGAGGGTCATGGCAGTCACAAAATGGCCCTAGGACCATTTTGTTTTGTTGGGCTGGCGGCTTATACTGGCGCATAAGTGGTTCTCCTGCCAGAATCCCTATTGCCTTGCATTGGTATTTGGTCAAATAACTTTGTTGATGCGTACGAAAGCAGAGAAAATACATGTTACGGGTTAGGAACGGTGCGAGACATGAAATACTGTGTGCTCCCTCAGTCTTGCAAGGCCACGACAACTAAGCAATCCAGGTTGCTCAGATCTGAAGCAAGTCCTTTCAGTTCCAGGGCGTCTCTTAGCTGAATCTCTACCGGATTGTGAGTGGGGCTCCTAGTGATCAGAGGGAGGAGGGTTCCTGGGCCTAACGAGAGAAGGCTGGGCAGGGACTGGGGAGGTTCTGTTGAGTGGACAGGCAGCATATTCCGCCAATCCTGAGGCAGGATTCTAAACCCTAAGCATAATCTATTTGCAAATTTAAGAGTTTTCTCTTCAACCTTGAGGGCCAGAAATGTTGACCCTTTTTCACAGAGGAAGTAGAGGTCCTCAGGGTTTTGCCCATGAATTGCATGGCCACGGAGGACACACAAATCCCCTGCGTGGCCCAGCTCCCATGGCCAGCCTCATCTCCACCAAAGATCTGCCATCCACAACCTCAACTAGCCTTTTCCAACCTGGCACCTTCCAAATGTTTTGGACTTCAACTCCCATCAGCCCCAGCCAGCATGGCCAATGGTCAGGAATTTGGGGAGTTGTAGTGAAGGCATTTTTCCCCCCAGCATGAGCTGAGTGCCCCTGCAAAGCGAGGAGCCTGTGGAGGGCCAAGGGCGAGAGTAGGGTGACCCTATGGAAAGGAGGACCGGGCTCCTGTGTCTTTAACAGTGCTCGGTGCTTGGCCCGTTGCTGTTTTCTTTATACATGTTGCCCTTGGGTCATCTCATTCAATCTCATGGCCTCCAATACCATCTGTATGCCGATGATACACAATTATATCTTTCTTCTCTGGATCTTTCTCCTGATGTTCACGATCGTATCTCGGCATGTCTTTCAGATATCTCAGCTTGGCTGCTTCATCGCCGTTTGAAACTTAATATGGCAAAGACTGAATTGCTTGTCTTTCCTCCTAAACCTTCTCCTCATCTCTCATTCTCTCTTACTGTCAATGATGTTACGCTTTTTCCGGTCAAGGAAGCTCGTAGTCTTGGCTTTATAGTTGATTCCTCGCTCTCCTTTATTCCTCATATTGAGGCAGTAGCTAAATCTTGTCGTTTTTTCCTGTATAATATTGCCAGGATTCGATCATTTTTGTCTGTCTCTTCTGCCAAGACTCTTGTTCATGCATTGGTTATTTCTCGGTTGGACTACTGCAACCTTCTTCTCACTGGCCTTCCTTCTTCTCACATCAGTCCGTTGGTTTCTGTTCACCACTCTGCTGCTAAGATCATCTTCTTGGCTTGCCGCTCTAACCATGTTACTCCACTTCTGAAATCTCTTCATTGGCTTCCAATTCACTCCAGAATCCAATATAAACTTCTCCTGTTGACCTACAAAGCTCCTTCCTATCTTTCCTCTCTCATCTCACCCTATTGCCCCACTCGTGCTCTTCGCTCCTCTAATGCCATGTTTCTCACCTGCCCAAGGGTCTCTACTTCCCTTGCTCGACTTCGTCCATTTTCTTCTGCTGCCCCTTACGCCTGGAACGCTCTTCCAGAACATTTGAGAACTACAAGTTCAATCGCAGCTTTTAAAGCTCAGCTAAAAACTTTTCTTTTTTCTAAAGCTTTTAAAACTTGATTTTGTTCTGACTTTTATACTGCTAGTTTTACTCTACCCTGTGCCTGTTTGGTGCATTCTCTTCCCCTTCTTATTGTTTTATTATGATTTTATTAGAATGTAAGCCTATGCGGCAGGTTTTTGCTATTTTATTGTTTTACTCTGTACAGCACCATGTACACTGATGGTGCTATATAAATAAATAAATAAATAAATAAATAAATAAATAATAATAACTGCACAGAAAAGGGTATTTCAGCAGGTGTCATTTGTATATATGGAGGACCTGGCGAAATTCTGTCTTCATCACAATAGTTAAAGCTGCAGGAGATATACTAGAGTGACCAGATTTAAAAGAGGGCAGGGCACCTGCAGCTTTAACTGTGGTGATGAAGAGGAAATTTCACCAGGTTCCCCATATATACAAATGACACCTGCTGAACTTTCCTTTTCAATACAACTGTTAAAGATACAGGAGCCCGGTCCTCCTTTTCATAGGGTCACCCTAGCCAAGAGGCCACCTGCTGCTTCAGCCCTGCTGCAAGCGGGCACGGGGCGTCTCCTGCCCAAAACTGGCCAGCCTTTTCCACAGGCCATGTGGCTCTTTCAAATAATGGCTCTAGAGTACGGAGGAATGAAAAATTAATGTCAGTTTGTTTTTGACCTGGATTTGGACAGCTCACACTTTCCAGACTGAGCGTGGACTTAAGGCTACCTGCAGGCCAAGTCTGTACATTTCTCAGCTTGCAACGTGAGCCGTGGGCCAAATCAATGTGTTCAACAGCATGCGCACACTCAGAAAATGTGCATGCCAAAATGTGTTTGGAAAAATGCGAACAAACACACTATAATCAAAGGGAGAAAGATGTGAACATTCCAAAGATGAGCACCATTGATGCATCTGTTTGGGAACACAGGCATGAAAATACGTGCGAATTTTCATGTGAAAAGTAAGAAACAGAGATTGCCACCTGATGTAGACATGAGACCGATCGAGCTTTGAGGTGGAACTTGCAGAATGTCAACAAACACAAGTTTTGTTTGTGCAAAACATTCTCTTACTCTGGAGTCATATTTGCCCAATGAGCTAATTTCAGTTTAACAATCCCTTAGATTCCTAGAATAGCAGAGTTGGAAGGGGCCTACAAGGCCATCAAGTCCAACCCCCTGCTCAATGCAAGAATCCACCTTAAAGCATCCCTGACAGATGGTTGTCCAGCTGCCTCTTGAAGACCTCTAGTGTGGGAGAGCCCATGACCTCCTTTGGTCATTGGTTCCATTGTTGTACTGCTTTAAAAGTCAGGAAGTTTTTCCTGATGTCCAGCCAGAATCTGGCTTCCTGAAACTTGAGTTCATTATTCCATGTCCTTGCTATGCTCTAACTCCCATTTGTTCTCATTAAGGGAGAAAGAAGCCCCTGCCCCAGTCTACCTGCTACCCTGGGCAGGGGCTTCTGTCTAAGGGTTCATTTCTCACATGACTGATGCAGGGGCTGAAAGCTACTTAAAACCCAGCCCAATGGCCCTCCTCTTGAAAAGCAGGCTGAGCAATGATGATTTGTGATGCCAATGAAGCAATTTCTCTTGAAACGGAAGACAAAGCGAACCCTGAGAGATCCTCCCAGGGCTAAATATGAGAGATATTCCCATGATTAAATATGAGGGAGGCAGGTAGTGCTCCTCTCAGAACATTGGAAGATGCTGCTTTCTAACCCTTGGTCTGACATGGTCAGGACTGCCTCTGCCAGCCTTCTCCGGCCAATGGCCATTCTGGCTGGAGACGGTGAGAGCTGTAGTCCAACACATCTGGAGGCCACCAGGCTGGGGAAGGCTGGCCTACGCTGACTGCCCCCCCTCCCCCGGCTCTGCAGTGTTTGAGACAAGCGTCCGTCCGTCCGTCCTGGAGGTGCTAGGGAATGACTTGGGATCTTTTGCAGGCAAATCATGGGCTCTGTCGTTACCTGGGTATGCAGAAAGAGCCTCTGAATGTCCTCAAGTGCTCTTTTGTCTACATCAGGGGTGCAAACTGTGTGGCCCTAAGCCCTGCCAGGTGGGCATCTCAGAAAAAAGAATAAGCAAATGCTCTAGGAAGAGGCTCTATAGTTCCTTCCACAGAAGGCTTGTTTCCCAGAGCATCCCAGAGCATCCTAGGAAGCAGTGCTCAAAGGCTCCTGCCTGCTTCCAAGGACTCTAGGAACTGAGTTTCTATGGAAGGAACCACAGAGCCTGTTCCTAGAGCATTTTTCCAAGTTTTATTTTTCCTGGAAAACTTCCAGGTCACAGAGCATGGGGTGTCAGGATCCTGTAGCAAGTGAGTGGATTAGAAGAGGGAGAAAGAGTTGGAGGCAGGACTCTTGGTTGCCTCTGGGTCCTTTGAGATCTTCGGTTTCTGGAGGGAAGGTTGGTTCTATCCAATCAAAGCAGGTGCCCAGGGCTCTGAAACACTCTTGGGAAGCAGTTGGATTCATGTGAGTGAATGACTGAGATGTCCATCTGTGTGTGTGTGTGTGTGAGAGAGAGAGAGAGAGAGGGTGAGCGAGCGAGCGAGCGAGCATGTGTGCACATATGCAAGACAATGAGTGGTGTGTGAGTACAGTATGTGTGCAAGAAATAGAGAGCAGTGAGTGTGAGTGGTGTGAGAAAATATGAGTGGTGTGTTGAGAGTTGTGTGTGTGTGAGAGTGAGAGAGGTGTGTGTATGTGTGAAAGTGAGAGCTCTGTGTGGATGGGTTCTATGTGAGTCGGGGGAAGCATATATGTGGCCCCCAGGACCCCAGCAACGCATGAGGTGTGGCTGTGCACCCCTGGTCCAAATGTAGCCATGGCCCTCTCCCTCTTGCAAGGCATCTCTAGGCTGACAGAGGGTGATAGGGAGACATGTCACTCCAAAGCCGAGCGAGTCGTGGAAGGCTCCCTGCTCTGGCCCTGCAGGAAATGCCCCGCGGTCAGGGTCTGGGAATGGACGCATCACAATATACACACCAGGCTAAGGCTTCTTCTGGAGCTTCCTTCAGTCCTGGGCACATGAGCTACATTCAGAGGTTTCCACTGAAACACAGTAAGAAACCAGGGTGAAGCGAACCCAGAGCCCAAAGCGACCGCTGCGCACCCAGTCACCCTGCGTGGTGGGAAGGGGGCAGCTCCTGGTGACCAGCTGAGCAGAGCTGCTGCAGAGGAAGCCGAAATCATCACACTAGGTCATCAAGCCAGTACCAAAAAGAAAAGGAAAAGGAAAAGCAGGAAGCCAGCCAACAAGGAGCGGAATGGGGAGGGGCGGGGTGGGAAATGGAGGAGGAGGAGGAGGAAGTTAGTGAATGTCGCACAAGGTCCATCTCTCAAGAGATTCATGGCATGCGTCAGCCAGTCAGTGGGGTGGGGGTGAAGGGAGGGGAGGGGAGGGGGAGGGCCCAGCATCCTGGGTAGGTGGGGAGGATGTTGCTGAGTCAAGCGTCACCTCTTGGCCAACGGACCCTGCCCCTGTGGTAGCGCTAGCACTAACCGAGGTCGGGGAGTTGCATTCGCTAACAGACTGGCAGGTCTCAGATGCCTCGGACGATGCGGAGCTGGAGGACTTCTGCCATGCCCAAAGTCCGGTCAGCAGGAGCAAAACAGACATATGCAGAGAAGGGAGAGAAGAAACTGGGTTATGCAGCTGGTGGGAGGAAAGCAGCAGGCAGACAGAGAGAGAGAGAGAGAGAGAGAGAGAGAGAGAGAGAGAGAGAGAGAGAGCAGCCCAACTGAGGCACAGGGCAGCCTGCCTCGACACGCCAGCGCTGGGTGGGAGAAGATGGCGGGGGAAGACCCAAGCACTCACGTAGGGCCCTGACGGGGCACCCTGGCTGGGTGCAGGCACTTCCAGTCCCCTTGAGATAACATTTTGGCAGGAGAATGATGGGTAGGGGGTGAGATGGCGGGGGGAGGGGGGACGAGCCTCACACAAAGTCTGGGGACAAGAGAACGTGTGAGCTGCAGGGAGCCCAAACCTTCATGCAGGGATGAGAGCAGAGGAACGACACTCCGCTGCAGTGAGGCCCAGACTCTGTGCGCCTCCCTCGCACGCTCTCTGCCCATTGGCCAATCCACCAGCTTGCAACTTCTCCTAAAGGCCCCCTCAACTCATGGTGGTTTACTTCATAAACGCTCTGGCCTCCCGCCACCCCCATTTTCATTTCCCACAATGCCTCTGGCCCCACGTGAGCCCAGATGCATCCTTAGGGAACTTTGGTCTGCCCTGCACCTGGCCGCCCAAGAGGAAGCACCGAGGAGAAAAAGAGAAGTTTTTCTTCCTGTGAAATCACTGGCAAATGCCCTCATCCTGTGACTCACCCTGCCATGGCAGCCAATCGGATGGTGCCTCAAAACCAAAAGTTGTCCACAAGCTCCAAAACATTGGGTACCTCTGCGTTAGGCTATGCCAGAAAAATGCAATTCTTTGGTGGGAACAGGGGCTGGTGTGGGAGAGCTGCCAACTATGTTCCCTCCTTCTTCCAGCCACCCCAGGCGCCAGAAAACGGAACCATCCTTTTCGTGTTTTGACTGATGGACAGCGAAGAGGCAAGGCAGGACTG
Source organism: Elgaria multicarinata webbii (assembly GCF_023053635.1). NCBI lineage: Eukaryota > Metazoa > Chordata > Lepidosauria > Squamata > Anguidae > Elgaria > Elgaria multicarinata. Next base: position 33,628,992 of record NC_086184.1, on the reverse strand, counting down.
TCTCCTGCCCCCAGAAGACAATGGCATTCTCTCAACCACATGGGCAGTGAGGGCTCTGCTTGGGACCCAGAATGGCCCCTCACGCCACGCATCGCCCAGATCTTGAGCCCTCCACACCCTGATGCAGAATGTGCACGTCATTCCTGGACAACTGATGCCCTTCGCGCCTAGTGTTCAGCACCCAACGGACAGCCAGGAACTAAAGCAGGACCTTCTTGCTCGCCCCAGCCCTCCCACCCTAACCCCAAACAGGACTTTGCTGCCAACAACTCACCCAGAGCCAACTGGGCTATCTCAAGGGGGCATGAAACACCTGGCTCCTGCACCGCCACCCCCGCTCCCACAGCTGCCCCACTTCCCCCCCCCCAAGCCTCATGGTGCAGCTAGACCAGGTGGGCAACTTTGGAGGGCTGGGGCCCCGCTGGATGCCCCAGGGCCCTCGAGGGGCTGCAGCCCCTCCTCCTCCACCAGAGCGTCTGCTGGGAAACAAGGCATTCTGGGTGCTGCTGTTGGGCGGCTGCAAGGGGGTGGGGGGCAGGGGCTGCAAAGAAATAGCAGGGAGAGACGTCTGCCGCCACCCCCCCCACCCACCCCCGCGACGTGTCACGCAGCCCCGAGTGGGGCAGAAACGAGACATGGTTTCAGAAAGGAAGGGCTGGTGTAGCAAGGTGGCCCCCTTCTCCCAAAGCTGCCTCTGCTCCAGGCTCGAGAACTGGTTCCTCGTGGGCACCACTGTGATGACGATGGAAGTGGCTTCTCAGCGGTGGCAAATACGGACGCTGCAGGCAGATGTGAGGCTGCTGGGCAAAGAGCCGAGAAGAGCAAGAGAGGCCTTGGCAGGGCTTCAGTGTCAGCGGCTCAGGGTCCACCAATGAAACAGGGGGGGGGCGGGGGGGCAGCTCACGCGGGGGGGCGGCCTGTTGTCTGTCACACGGAGCTGCTGCTTCTGGTGGTCCTGAGCCCCTTGGTCTCAGTCCCTGACTTGCCTTAGGAGACCACACACGCGTGGCTGGACTGGGGGTCCAGCAGCCAAGCCACGGCTTCCCTTTCCGTCTGGAGGCCTTTCCCGGCCTGGCCTGGCCTGGCCAGTGAGCTCACCTGACTGGTGATGTCCGAGGGCATCGGTGAAGGTGGCTTGGAGAACACGGCATCCTGGGAGATGAAGCCGGAGTCGTGCGAGGAGACGCTGGACAGGCGGGTGTTGGCGTTTGCTGGCTGTGCCAGGCTGCGGTAGTGACAGATGGAACTTGGTGAGTATGTGTAAGAACCACTGAGCCGCGAGGGGCCACCCTGGGAACTATGAGCTCTGCTAAAGGGCAGCGAGATGGGAGGGGGAGGGGGAAATGGAGCATGCAGGAGGGGCAAAGTGCAGCATCAGGGCGTGGGGGGCCGGCATGGGGCAGGAATCGCAGAAGGTGCACACGGAGGAAGAGGAGCTTTTGAAAATGGGTCCACCACACCCAACCTCGCAGACCCAAGGAGTTCAGCGGCATCACAGGCAGGCAAGGGAAGGCCTGGGCGGATGGGGTGGCAGGCGCTTGCCCTTCCAGGCTTGGAAGCAGCCTCCTCCAGGGTTCCACGGAATCTGCATCCACTCCACTATGAGTGTGATTCTGAAAGACTAATATTGCTCCCCTCATGTCCCCCGGCTCATGTCCCAGGGCAAGGAGGGCCACAGTCTCGGAAGAGCCTCGCTGCTTGGTGTTTTCATTACATGGCAACCCAGCCATGGGCTCCTCACAGGGACAGTAGGCCTAGTGGGAAGAGTGCGCCAAGACCGTGGGGGTTTGGGCAGATTCCCCCACCCCCGTCCCAGCGGCAGCTGTGTATGTGCAAGTAGAAACTCCAGGATCATGGCCCCACTTGCTTGCCACCGGTCCCCTTCTGAAGTCGCTGTTCTTGAGCTGGGAGTTCCTACCAGTTGCCCCAAACATACCTGCACATGCTGGACTTGCGGGACCCAGAGCTGCTTGGGGAGGATGGTGGGGTCTGGTAAGACCAGCTGTAATCGGAGCCCTTCAAATCTTTGATCACCTACAAAAGATCCCACGGAATGCATGGTTCTCATTTATTTTATTTTATTTATTTATTTATTACATTTATATACCGCCCCATAGCTGAAGCTCTCAGGCCGGTTTACAACAGTTGAAATTGGTAAACATTAAAAAGTATACAAAATTTTAAAAACCATCAGAAACATAAAAACAACAGTATAAAAACAACAGTATCCATTTAAAAACAACTATTCTGGGGTCCATTAAAAACAAACTCATGGTACTTTTCAGGGTTCAAACACTGTTCCAGGCTCATCACATCCATCTTTTCAGCCAGAGGGAAGCCTGAGTGGCTTCCTCAGAAACAGGAGGCACAACGTCCGCAACGCAGCCCTCTGCCTGCTGTGCCTTTGGCCACTCTCCCAGTCCCTGGAATTGCACAGGCAGCCTCCACAGGAGAGCTCACGCTGTCTGAAGGAGAAGGTATAATCCTGCCCTGTGCCGAAAAATGGAGGCAGCTAAACCTTAGTGGGGGCGTGCCTATGAATGCCCTAAGCCCGGCCTTCCCAAACCTGCTGTCCTCCAGACCTGTTGGACTGCAACTGCCATTACTGGACATTGGCCATGCTGGCTGGGAATCATGGGACTTGTACTCCAAAACATCTGGAGGGCACCAGGATGGGCAAAGCTGCCCTAAGCCATCACTGGGATGGATCATGTTACTGTAAACGAGGTGCCAACTACAAAACCATGGTGCTCTAGAAATTATAAACAACAATGTATGAAGACCCCCTTCCAATTCTTCCCCTTGGGACTTTCTCCTGTCTTCAGAGCACCAGAGATAACATCAGACAAGCTGGGCATGTGTGACAATAACATCCCAAATAGGTCCATTGAATCACAGAATAGTTGAGCTGGAAAGGGCCTCTACGGCCATTGAGTCCAACCCCCTGCTCAATGCAGGAATCCACCCTAAAGCATCCCTGACAGATAGTTGTCCAGCTGCCTCTTGAAGGCCTCTAGTGTGGGAGAGCCCACCACCTCCCTAGGTCATTGGTTCTATTGTCATACTGCTCTAACAGTCAGGAAGCTTTTCCTGATGTCCAGCCGGAATCTGGCTTCCTGTAACTTGTAGAAGTGCTGAGCTCAAGCTGGGATAGTGAGTGATGATCCCAGCTGGAATTGTTTGCCATAGAACATCTGGTGTGGCACACCTGAAGCTCCTTAGCAGGGCTGTTGGGCCTCTTTCAGCCCGAGGGGGGTGCATTCGTGAGGTGGACGGGGCCAAAAATACTATCAGAATTTTGCTTAAACCTCTGAGCCTGAGGAGAGGCATTTCAACCAGTTTTCTTCCCATTCTTCCCAGAATGGGAAGAAAACTGAGTCCCACCCAGGTAATCACTAAACAATCGGCGATCAGGGAGAAGCGGGTGGGGCCAGGGGAAGAGGGCGCAGTCACTGGGGAAGCCTGGGAGGCTGGATTGGGACCCAGACACCTTAGTGCAGTTGCCCTCTGCTCACGACACACCCCAAACGACATCATCAGCTCAGCGAGGAAAGTGGGAGGGTGATTCCAAAACACGTCACAATAATTGAAGTAATTGACCAAAGCCTCCCCAGTGTGCCTCTCCCACATCATTGGTCTGAGCTGGGCCCCAATCCTCATTTCCAACTGGGAGCAGGATACTCTCCCCACGCCTGGCACACGCCGCCCCGGCCGATACGCTGCAATCGATACTGTGCTGGACTCGCCTCAACCAGGTCAGAGACAGAGAGGTTGACGGGGCAGCACGTCCATTGTAAGGCTCCCTCATGATGGATCTCAGCCTCCCCCAACCTCACACCCTGCAGATGTGCTGGACTACAGCTCCCATCATCCCCAGCCTGCCTGGTCAACAACTGATTGTAACTTGTTACCTTTTTGTGTTTTTTCACTGGCAGCCACTCTGAGAATTGGTATTGAAGAACAGGTGACGGATCTCTGAATCCAGCCCCCCCACCCCCACCCCCACCCCGCCCAGCCTCTGCATGCCCTCGCCTAGCCTCTCGCCACACTTTCCTCCTACCTGCTCACTGGCTGATGGCAGTTTGTGAGGGTCAGCAGTCAGCACCACCAGATCGTCAATGATGCCCTGCAGGTGGGTGATCTCTCCTAGCATGGTGATCTCTCCATTCTGCGGAAGAGACGAGGGACAGAGCCAGTGTTAGAATGGGGCTCGGGAGAGCCAGGTTCAAGTCTCTACTTGGTCATAAATTTCTCTGGGCCAGTCACTGACTCTCAGCCTACCCTATCTCACAGGGCTGTTGTGGGGATAACATGGAGAGGAGGAGGAGGAGGAGGAGGAGGAGGAGGAGGAGGAGGAGGAGGAGGAGGAGGAGGAGGAGGAGGACTGCATAAGCTGCTCTGGGTTCCTTGCAAAAGGAAAAAAAGGTGGGATATAAATGTATAAATAAATAACCATTTGTTTAAATAGCCGGCATTTGTGGTCCTGGAGAATGAGCATTCGAGGAGCCCTGGAACACAAAGGCAGCCCTCGCCAGTGCTTGTCCCTTTCTCTCTCTGCTTGGGAAAGTCAGTGATGAGCACGGCGCAGGCTGGGGCCCACCACGCCAACAACGCCAACGCTCCAGCCAGGGCCGCTTGGAGCCTCAGCTTCGGAAATGCCTTGGAGAGAGCTGGTGAAGAAACCGAGGTAAAACAGAGGTGCGGTGTTTTGTTGCCATGGGCGGTTTTTACTTGTGCCTGAGCGGCGTTACGTTGCAGATACGGCCTGCTGCCAAATGGGAGGGGACAATGAAGCCAGGTTCTCGCTATTGGTATGGGAAGGTCGGATCGGAATTGGTACCATCTGATTGGGGAATAACTGAACGTAATAATAATAATAATAATAATAATAATAATAATAATAATAATAATAATAATTTACTTCTTACCCACCTCTCCACTTAGATTGAGGCGGGGAACAACAGTGAAAGATGCCCATTGGTCCGAAGTCCACACAGAGGTGAAGTGGCAGAATGTTGGCCACCCCAAAGCTGATTGGCTGGAGGGTTCTGACTGCAGGGAATAGCAGGAGCTGTGCAGAGTCCAGCAGGGCAGTTGGCCAGAGGGAGGGAGGCCAGCCGGGAGGCCAGCCACCCAGGAGGAGAGAGGCTGGGCAGCCGGAGGGAGATGGCAGCCAGGAGCTCACCAGGGTGGGGCTTGGCTGGGGCATTGGCTTAAGACTGGCTTGGGGTAGAAGCCACGGCTTCTCACACCTGACTGGTGGTCAAAGTACAGAAGACCTATTTAAAGGTTGTAACAACCTGGGAGGGGTGGATGTGTGGACTGAATGACCTTCAGGCCCTGGATGGACCACAGAGCTGGACTGGGTGGCCTCGGGGTGTTCTGTCCTCTGCCTGGTCCTGCTTGTGCCAAGCACGCTGCACTCAATGCAAAGCACCATCCCCTGACCTGTTGAGCCAGACTGAAGTTCGCCCAAAGACTGTGCTCAGTATTAACTGTGCCTTGTGGCAGAATTAACTAGGACATTTCTATGCTGCATTTGGGCCTCATATGTGAGTGGTAAGGTCACTGCATGAACACATTTGTATGAACACTGTCCCTGCAGGTAAGGGTGAGTGACCAGAGGATGAGCAGCAGGAAGCCGGTGCAACACCAGTACCCGGCATCAGCCGTCACCATGCAGCATCCACAGGGCCCCCTAGCTAGCTGGGGGAGGCGGCGGGGGAGAGTGGAATGACAAGGGTGTCAGGAAAGGGGGTGGGGGGGAAGTGGGGCAGCAGCTGCAGAGCAACCAGAATGGGGAGAGGGCAAAGGGCACCTTTCCCAGTGCCCCCTCAAATCTGGCAGAGCCATTGAACAAGTCTTGCACTTCTAGAGTCTGGGCACTGCTGAATTCTGGCTATCTGGATTTTAGATCGTGAGGAAGGTCACCAGAATGTTGGTTCTGACAGCAAGTGAACCAACTCCACAGCACTGAAGATGAACACGGCATCTTATACAGAGCAAGGTTTTCTGGGCTTGATGGCCACCTTGGCAGAGCACAACAGATGTAGTGGGCGGGGGGTGGGGAGGTGGGGCTGAGGGCACATACCACCACAGGCTGCAAGTAAGCAATGAAGGTGCAGAACCGTCCCCGCTCCTCAACGAGTGCCTTGCGGACAGCCTGCTTCTCCGTTTCCTCCAAGAGGAGGTACATGTCGTTGACATCCTGGAGCGCATTGTCGAGCTGAGGCTGCAGGTCCCCCTTACCTGCAAAAGTGTGAGTGACACAGAGAGATCATCTCCTCTTCGCCCATCAATCCCTGAGCCCAGTCCTGAGACCCTGACCCTCCAGGCCCCCAATCTCCCTTGAACAGACTTGGTCTCTCCCACCGTGAGTATTGCTGACTGCATGCGGATAACTGGCCACGGCCCAAACACAAGGAAACCTTCCTGCATTTACTAACTTGTGATACATCCTGAGATCTCTCTACAGAAGAGAGCAATCACAGCGATCACAAAGGGATGTGAGATGAGAGAGCAGGGCTCGAAGGCATGACTGTCAGCCACAGACGTCTACGAGAGAGTCCGTAGCACCCTCCCTAAGGTACAATTCCCGCATTCTACTATTCAGTCATGACGTTAACATGACTGAATAGTATGTGTGTGTATATATATATATATATATATATATATATATATATATATATATATATCTCGAATAACTCCCAAGGACCAAAAGCAATATTACATGTGCCCAGATCTGAAGGTGTTCAATGTATTCGTAGGGTTGGAAACAAATGCCAACCGCAGATGGTGAGCCAAAGTGCTAGTGGTCTTTGACACTATCCAGTCACTTTGACAATTCACTTTTTGACATTTCATAGCACCAGAGCTAGTTGCCTCTTTTTCCTATTGACTGAAAGATTCCCAGGAAGAAGAAGCCCGTAAGGGTCAGGGGCATGTCACAATCGTCTCCCAGCCCACCTGGAGGAACTTCTCATTCCTCCGACGTTTCTGTGTTGGTTCCCATCCAGCCCTCACTCTCCATCCCTGGACTCGTGCTCTTCATGCCCTACCCTCATTTGCCTTCTCAAGCGCTTCATTCTCTTCTCCGGCCTCCTTCTACTATGCCCATCCCTGCATCTGGAAGCGCCTCCTTGTTCTCAACCTATGGAGCCACCTGCTCTCTCCTTTCCAATCCTACCGTCCTTGCAGCCTTCCTTCCAGACAGCCTATCATCTCCGCAAAGCCCCAGAGCTTCACCATTCCCGCTCCTCCGGTTGCTCATGCTCTCCTTCCCCCACCCAATTCTACCAGAGTCATGGGAAATGGAATCCTTTGCCAAACCTTTACCTCTCACCTCCCTCTCTAGACTGGATGCCTTCTGAGGCAGGCATTCTGGTACCTGTGTCTCATGCAATGTGTGCCTAGCATGCTCTTGGTAATAATTACATCCTACATTAGACACATGTTCTTGTCAGAGCGAGTTGCAGGGAGAAGAAAACCAAAACTTTAACAGGGTCACAGATAGAGAGGTTTGAGGTCTTCTCTTGTGGCATACTCCCCCCCTCCCCTTTTCTGGGTGCAGCCATCAAACTGGACCAAATTGTGAAGAAGCTAAATGCCAGCTTCTGGCTCCAGGATCTCCAAAGGAAGCTGCATCTATGTCTAGATTTGTCCTTTTCTCAGTCTTTGGACTCTCCTCTTTGCCTTTGGCCATTTTGGCGAATAAGAGTCCAGTTAACTCAACTGGATCCAGTGCCAAATCTATGTTATTAAGCCCCATGTAGAACTGGAATCAATTCTGGGTGTCCCTGTACCACCCTCATGCAATAACTTGCCTCTTCTTCCTCCTTCCCAGTTCATGCAATATCAAGATAAACCTGTAGCAGCTGGATTCGTCCCAATTTTAGGAACACAGGAAGCTGGCTTATACTGGGGCCATGGCTAGACCAAGCCTATATCCCGGGATTGTACCAGGATCATCCCTGTGCATCCAAACGCCACACAGGGGATCCCAGGAGCAGGCAGGGACGACCCCTCCATTTGCCCGGGATAATCCTTAGGTCTAGCTAAGGCTTATGTCCATCTAGCTCAGTACTGTTGACACTGACTGGCAGCAGTGGCTCCCCAGGGTTTCAGGCAGGACTCTGGGACCTTCTGCGTGCAAAACAGCCCCCCTGCCCCCTGGGCAACAGCCCCCCTGCCCCTGGGCAAACCAGACCCCCAGCCCCATGGAAGTTACAACCCCTCTTCCCCTCCCTCTTCTTCTCTGCAATTACAACCCAGCCTACCCCATTCCCAACAACTTAATTCATCCCAAGTGCAGCCCTTAGAGCAGTCTTCCTCAACTTGGTTCTGTCCAGATGTGTTGGGACTGCAGCTCCCATCATTCCCAGCCAGCATAAGGAAAGCGGCCTTAGAGTTATACCAATGTTGGATTTGGGTGACAGTTGCTTGGAAGCCTCTATCACGAGCAAGGAGGGGGCAGAAATCAAAGGGCAAAACTATCCAGGTAACACCGCGCAGTGTCAGCGCTGATGGAATGGCAGCATCTCAACGCTTTTTGACCCTGAGGAGCCACTGTAGGGATATTCTGAGGGGTCTGTGATATTCTGAGATTTGGAGAAGAGAGATGGAGAAAGAGATTTTTAAAGGAAGGTTCTGAAGATGAAACCATGAAGAGGCAGAGACAGAAAAGAGAGGTCCTGAGGAAAGAGGCCTCAGGAAAGAGAGCCGCCTTCTGCCTTCTGCCTCCGAGCCAGTGACCCACCAACAGCGGCCAGTAACTGACGCCTCATACAGCTACCTTTCAAGTCCTGGACACGAGGGCGCGTTTAAGAAATCACCTGCTTTTGCATAACACCTGGACTCCCTTCCTTCCAGTGTTTCAGAGACTTACTTTAAATCATGTATTAAAAATGGAATGTTTGTTAGCTTCCTTTTCGGTCCCTTCCCCCTTCCTTGGTAAATAAATCCTAGTTTGTGCTTTACAAGTTTGTTTCCCCCCACCCTGCACGCTAGTTAGGGGCAGCACTGTTCTCCCTCACCCTTCCCACTACTGTATGAACCAGGCCCCATGGTTTCCACCACCCCACAGGATTGCTGGTAGAAAACGGCGGGACACACACAGACACGGACTTCAGAAGCTGCCAAAGAGAGCCCGTAAAGCAGGGCTCCTCTTGAGTCTTCCCTACCAAGAGCTGCCAATTGCTTGCTGGTTATTCATAACAGGTGGGAATGGCTGCAGTTCACCATGAAATGCTCGATTCAATGTCCAGGGGGATCCACATCCCAGCACAGAGGACCACCCTTGTCCAACCACACTGGGAGGCCACAGGCTGGCCCTGCTGCCATTCAAGCATGCTTACCACCACCACCACCACCACCACCACCAGCAGCAGCAGCAGCAGCAGCCCACATGCAAAGAAGGTAAAGCGAAAGGACTGAGCAGCCAGGTGGGTGGAACTACCATTGAAGGGAGGAATAGTGAGGACAGGAAGAATGGTGGGGTTCCATGGAAAAGTCAACAAATAACCAAGCAATTGAAAACAATGAGCCACAGAATGTTGGGAAGCCAAGGCTGAGACCCTGACTCTGCTTGGCAGCAGAAAAGAAGCCGATGCAGAGGAACCTATAATGTTCAGGGGAGAAATAACTAACTATGGCTACGTGTGGCAATGAAGCCCAAAACAGGTCCTTGTTGGAGATGGATCATGAGGGTGGCTGGGAGTTAGATCACCCTGCAAAGCAGTTGCTTATCATGCTGACAAAGGGCCAAAGGCGGCCTTTAGAAAATGGAGCCCAAACAACCCGACCCCCCTCCCTTCAGTTCTGGTGAATTGGTGCATCCAAGCCCACTGTAAGGTGGCTCCCCCTCATTGTGTGCTGCCACTCCCTTGGCAGGATCTGGGCTCAGGCTCCACGGATCTCAGCATTGGCCCCCGAAGCCATTCTGGAAAGGCACAGCGGAGGCGGGTGGGTAGGATGGGATCAGGGTCCCATGATGATGTTGATAAGGCCTGAAATGAAACCCAGGTGGGACTATTCTACATGCCTTTATTGTTCATGGTGAGGACACACATACCTAAAGTAAATATTTAGCTAACAGTACACAGTCCAACCTGCACCAACAGTCCTCATCACGTTTTGGAACCTAATGAAATGCTAAGAGGGCTCTGCAATATCTGGGCACATGGTGGCACTCTCATGCGGTGGGGGGGGGGTGTTGGATTTTCCCCAAGATGATGATGATGATGATGATGATAATAATAATAATAATTAATAATAAATTTCTTACCCGCCTCTCCCTCTGGATCGAGGCGGGGAACAACATCAAATACAAAAATACTATAAAATATATAAAACTGATTAAAAACATATAAAACTAATACATTATTAAAATAAGAGCCAGATATTTTAAAATTTGACTGGGTAGGCCTGCCGGAAGAGATCAGTGTTTTTTAAATTCAGAAAGACTGTTGCTGACAATCTCCTCCGGCAGGCCATTCCGCAGTCTGGGAGCGGCAGAAGAGAAGGTCCTCTGGGTAATGGTTGTCAGCCTAGTTTTCGCTGACTGAAGTAAATTCTTCCCAGAGGACCTGAGTGTGTGGGGCGGATTGTACGGGAGAAGGCGATCCCACAGGTAATCTGGACCCAAACCATGTAGGGCTTTAAAGGTAATAACCAACACTTTATACTTCGCCTGGAAACTAATTGGCAGCCAGTGAAGTGATTTTAAAATTGGCGTAATATGGTCACTCCTAGTTGTATCAGTGACCAGCCTGGCTGCCATATTTTGAACTAGTTGAAGTTTCTGGACTAGGCAACAAAGGTAGCCCTATGTAGAGCGCATTGCAGAAGTCGAGGCTAGAAGTTACCAGCGCGTGCACGACCTTCTTTAGGTCTTCTGACTCTAGGAAAGGGTGCAGCTGGCGTATCAGCCGAAGCTGATAGTAGGCACTCCTGGCCGTCGCATCTATCTGGGCTGTCATTTGGAGCGACGGATCCAGGAGCACCCCCAAGCTGTGAACACAGTCTTTCAGGGGGAGTGTAGCCCCATCCCGAATTGGCTGACACACCTCCAAACCCAGGTTGGGGCCTCTGACAGAGACAGCTAGTGGCTGCAATGTGGCCCCTCCAGAATGAGAGATCAGGCCAGCCTGGATGTGTCAGAATTCAAGCTGCTTTTCAATTTTATTTTGAATTGATGGGAAACAATTACATGTGCTTTGCATGTCATCTTTCATTTTCATTTTGCAAGTTAGAACTGAGCACATGAAGCCGCTGTTCAGCCACCCTGCCATCCTAGCACAGACCATTCTGGCTGTCCCAGCAGCACCCCAGAGCCTCAGGCAGCCAAGAGGGGGTTCTCAGTCTCCGATTGCCTGTGGACTGGAGATGCTTCCACACTTGCTGGGTGCGAAGCATGTGCTCCAACACGGCCCTCTGGGTCCTCTTTTAGCCAAAGGGAGGTCAGCCTTAAACACCATTTTCCCAAATGGAGCTACGAGATGGACGGCATCTGAGCTTTCTTTCAAGATGCATCAGGGTGCAGCAACAGGGGCAGTGGGCCACCGTGGGAGGGCGCTATTACACGAGTCCTACTTGTGTTCCTCACACTTGGGCATCTGGATGGCCACTGGGTGAACAGAATAGATCCTTGGTCTGATCCTGCATGGTTCTTATTTCTTATTGTTGTTGCTTTTTCAAAAGAGATTCACAGCAATCCTGTGCGGGACGTGAGGGTGAAAGATGGTGACTTTCCTAGACCACCTAGGTGGACGTAGACCTGAACTTCCTTAAGCCACAGCAGTACCGGGGTGGGGTGCAACAATGCATGCTTAGACTGAGCAAGGCAAGTGCAGAGTGTTTTGCTGCCCAGGCTGATGACGCACAGCAGCATAACAACAACAACAACAACAACAACAACAACAACTGCACCCTAAATAATTAAGAGGTGGCTGATACACGATTTCCTTGGCTGCATGTTTTAAGTGTCATGGAGAAAGAGAGCAGCCCCTGCTCTTTGGAGGAGTTGCCCAGAGGCAACGGAGCAGGTCGTGAGCCGACTGGGATGCTCACACTCTGCCCTGGTTGGGCTTGAAATAAAACGAAATGAAACATCGTGCAAATGTTTCTGGCCCAGGCAGCTGATGTGGGCCGGGAAGCTCTCAATCACAGCCTTGGGAAAGCAGAGCGTCCCAGTTGGCTCACGACCTGCTCCGTTGCCTCTGGGCAACTCCTCCAAAGAGCAGGGGCTGCTCTCTTTCTCCATGACACTGACGTAGGTGAGGTCGGAGCCCTCCACGTTCTGGCACCTCTGGCAGTTGCCTGCTTTACCTCTGTGGTTGGGCCTACCCAGAAAGGGGGGCGGGTAGCATGGATGCACATGAAAACTAGCTTGCCAGCAGAGAAAGGAAGAGAACTGGGAATCATTTCTCAAGTCTTAGATTTGGACGGAGCAGGTGGCCTTGGGCAAGCACCTCCTTCTCCGCTGGCAACAGAAGGGTTGGAGCGCCAACCGACTCCCTGGGTCGTTGGCAAGGCTTATCATGATCACGTCTGTGAAGCAGCTGAAGCATAAGACTCGGGTTCCTGCCTGCCCCATGCACCTCCCTGTGCAAGTTCAGCAGCCTGCGATCATCACCAGGGCACAGAGGGAACACGGCAGCTCCTCCAGGACTCCAGAGTTGGGGCTGGGAGCAGAACGAAGTGGAGCTAAACCCCATCAGCTTAAAACAGCCCAGTCCCTGCGCCGTTGTGTCATGGCTCCTGAGGTTTACATTTCATTTCAAGCCCAACCAGGGCAGAGTGTGGGAGGGATGAAGGGGGGGGGGATTGACAGATAAGTGAAGCAAAGGCCATGGAGCAGGGCGTGTGTGTGTGCCTGGATGAAGCTGGGTTGGCAACATTTGACTTACCAAGTAGTTCTACAGGAAGGATGTGGAAGGAAGAAAATAGAGAGAGAGAATAAGGAAGAGAGAGAAGAATGTGTGAAAGACAGGCTGATGTATAGAGCCATCTTCTAAATCAGGCTGAGACCCCCCACCACCCCTCAGCCCTCACCAGGTAAAATCCCCCCCAGAAAAGAGAGCAAAATACGCCCCCCCAAAACACACACACACACACACATCTGTTGATGTCACCTCCTTAGTGTCAGGAGTAGGAGTGAGAACCGCAGCGCTGCGATTCCCTCCCCTAGACAGGGGGCAGCATCAGGGCCAAGGAGGGAATTCCCTGAGCAGAAAGCAAATTCAGCCGTGCCCCAGGCAAAGGCCTCAGGCCCAAACCAAATATGATAGATCCAATCCGCCTTGCATGCCGCAACCAACACCAACACCTCCCAATTCACCGAGCCCTGCTCTGGGAAGAGCCTTCAAGACCTCGATGCTCCTTGCGCCCTCCAGACGGGGAAACATTTGCCATTAAGGGCGATGCCGTTTGCTGCAGCATCACTGGCAGCTGATGGAGTGAAACCAGGAGTGCAAATGAATGAATCAAGGAGCTCCATCCAATGCCAGGTGCCCACACCAGCGGGCAGGCGGAGTTGCCTTTCGGCCAGAGAGGTCCTTCCTGGCGGGCAACTTACCTTTCCGGGCTTTCTTCTGAAGCTTCAGCGTGTCAGAGGACTTCTTCTTTATCTCATGCCGCGCTCGTTTGTATTCTGCAGAGACAGGAAGCAGGAGAGCAGCCATGTTGCAGCCGCCTCCACTGCCCTGCTCTTTCCCTGCCCAGAATGTTCCTGCAGCTTTGCCTGCCGTCCACCCCGCCCTCCCGCCCACCCAAACTCTGATTCCTCTCAGGCTATGCTTCAGATCGGAAGCCATGCAGGCTGGCAAGTGGGCCAGGGGTCTCCCACAAAACATGAGGAGGAAAGGCCAGCGGTTGCTCCAAGGACCTCCAGCCTGGCTCTGGACCTCCTCCCCTCTCCAGCCCTCCTCTGAAATGCTGCTTGTCTCATTCATGGCTTTGCCCCTCTACCCCCACCCCAGACATGGCTGCCCTTGCATTCCTCCGTTTTACCTTTTGCGTGGTCTTTGTCAAGTTGGTTAGCAGTTTTCTTCCAGTCCTCAATCCTGTCCTGCAGGGGGTTAATCAGACTCTCCATCAGGGCACTGCAGCAGGAGAAACACCGGGAGAGAAAGGCTAAGAGGACCAAGAGGGCGGAGCAGTCTTTGCACAAAGTCGAAAGCGTGCAGCATTGTGAAGCAGATCTGCTTATCACAGCCGGCCCAAGACATTTTGCTGACTGAGGCAGAGTTCCAGATGGGGTGTGTCCCATCCCCCCCGCCACAAGTCATGAGAAATAAAACATTAAATGAAATGTTGGAGCTAGTCTAATGGAAATAATAGTGATGGTGATTATGATGTTGTTGCAATCCTATACACACTTACCTTGAAGTATGTCCCAATGATATCAACAGGATTTACTTACGAGAAGACATGCATAGGATTGCACTGTTAGCAGTTACAGTTGAGCAGAGGAACACACATGACCAGAAGCTCCATTTTTGTGGTTCCTATGCAGGAATACTAACATTTTAAAAACACATGACAATCCAACTAAGGACAGAAAGCTTTTTAGAAGGGATGCTCTAGACCTCATATAGAGATGCGTGGAAAATGGACAGAGATGGAAGCCAAGAGACCGACTTCCCACATCCCCTGGCATGGCCGTTCGGGAAGGCTGGAATGGATGGAAACTGAATCCTAGCAGAGCTGGAAGCCCTTGCTCATTGCAGGAATCCACCTTAAACCATCCCTGACAGATTCCTGCCCCAATAGTCATAGACTGGAGGGACATTTTTAAGTTGAAATCTGCACAAGTAAACAAATGACCAAACCCTGAAGATGGAGCTAGCTTGGGTGCATTTGATCTAAGGGTTCCGAGAGGCCTCAGCATGCTTAAAGGGCTGCGAAGGCAGCACCATCAAACCCTGGGCCTGCAGCATCTGCTCCTCTTTCGGCCCCCTTGCCCAGAGTCACCACCAGCTGCTGCTGCTGCTCCTCTGCGTTTCTACTCACCAGCAGGGCCTGGATCCTGCTGACTTCCCCCCGCCTGCTCCCTCGCTCTCCTCTGTTTCTGCATGAAGAGCCTGGGAATAGAACAACCTTGCCCAACCTGGTGCCCTCCAGATGTCCTGAATTTCAGCTGGGAGTTGCTGGGAGTTGTAATCCAACACATCAGGAGCGCACCAGGTTGGGGAAGGCTGCACTGACACAGTTTTGGCCTCTGAAGTTGGCATCTGGCTTCCCTCTTCCGTCACGCCCCTGCGAGAGCTCAGGGGAAGAGCTGGAGGCCCCAGAAGACCAGGGCCCTCCCGACCATGGACAGCCATCAGACCCATAGGAGCCTGAGCCCTTGGAGGAGAGGGTTGCAGGGCCTTCCCTGTCAGGAGAAGAGGCTGAGCAAACCCTGAGCCCTGGGCTGCTTCCCAGCTCCTGGACTGTGTAGCACACCCAACTGATTTACTGTGTTTGATCTCTGGCTTGTTATCTTGACAGCTCCTGCTCTTGCCTGCTCCTCTTTGTCTGCCTGCCTGCCTGCATTCTGACGTCTGCCTGGGTTTAGACCACCTCTGTTGTAGCCTGAACCCCGTTTAATAACCACCCGTAGGCTTGAATGTTTGCTGACTTCACTGCAGTTAAAGTTTGTGACCATCAAAGCCGAACATCTTCCACCCTTCCCACCACATGGCAGGGGCAGGGGCAGGGTCTCCAAGCTTTTTGGGTCAGTGGGCACATTTGGAATTTTGAGAGCGTCATGGGCACTCTCACAAAATGGCTGCCACGGTGAGCACGGCCGGTCAGGGAACACTCATTTCCTGGAAGGCAAACTGGTGAGACTAAAAGGAAAGTACCTTGTCCAAGAGCCTGAGTCCAAGGCGGAGGCGGGGGCTGAGCTCCAAAGCACCAGGCCCCTCCTCGCAACCTGAACGCAGATGGTGCTGGAGGAGGGCAGCCCTTTGCGCTGACTCCTACCATTGAATTCCCCCTTGCAAGTCAGGGCATCCTTTCAGGACACTTTCTCAGTCCGCCTTTTAGAGCACTGCCCCTTGCGCTCCCCCTTTCTCGTTCGGAAGGGGAGCATGGGACTCGGGTGCAAGGGAGCTGCGCAGGAGGGAGCGCACACTTACTTGGTAAATTGCCTCAGTTTGGCCTCGATGCTGCGGTGCCGCATGCACATGCGGGTCAGTGCCGAGCCGATGTCCCTCGTGGCTCCTGAGGCGAAAAGAGACGGCCCTTGGGTTAGTGGGCGATGGGCGGGGCGGCTCCAGCACAAGCGGGCCAGGTGGGGGAGGAGGAGCTCAAGTCCCACCACAGGGTGATGAAATCTGTGCAGGGGGGATACGGGGGAGTGCGAAGCAGCCCAACCACACGAGCACGAGCACGAGCGTGCGGGAGCCGGGTTGTGCAGGGGAGGTCCGCGTGCCTGCGGGCGCACGGGCGCCTTCCCATGGGGCCACCCTGTTTCAGAAGGACCAGAGCAGGGAGCTCATTCAGGAAGGAGGCCTTATTACCCTGCAGTGGTGCAGTGGGGAAGGTCATCATGACGGCCCCTGTAGCCCCTTCCCCAAGAAAAATCAGTACCAAAAGAGACAGGATAGCCCGGCGGGGGGGAGGGGGAAGGGAGGAAGGATTGGAAAAGTTAGAGCTGAACTCTAGATCTATGTTTTCCTAGAGTAAAAATCAATCAGAATCACCTTCTGAACAATTATGGCAGAAGTCTCCAATATTTTGGCATTGGGGGGAGCAATTGGAATTCCGAGAGAGTATCATGGGTGCTCTAACAAAATGCCGGCCATGGGGGGTGGGGTGGGGGGGTTACCCATTCATAAAATAGCTGTCATGTAGCCATGGCCCATGAGGCTACATGAATCTCCCGCCACAGAGACCAGATCTGGAATGGCAGCGGAGGCCACACACACCGCTGCTGGGAGGGCTGAGGGCCTTCTCCTGCTGCTGCTGCTTGCACCCCTCTGCGTCTCTCCTTGTGAACAGGAGACTACCGGACACAACTCTCTGGAGCACTGCCCACCTGATGCCTTGCTCTGAGGGGCCTTCTCCGCACTGCCATAGCACAGGCAGCCCCAAGAGCCACCTTCTTGCCAGTGCCTCTCTCTGAACAAGGTAATAGGACGGAGACAGGTGGTGGAAATCCAGGTTTTCAAATACCTGCATTTGCAAGCTCCCCACCTTCCCTAAAACCTAGGTCACAAATGGAAGAGTCAATGCAGAGTGCTATAAATTCTGCTTTTCCAGGACACTTTAAGTGCAGGACCATTTCCTCCCTTCAAATAAACATATATCACTTCTGAGGTCCAGCCACGTTCGGCTGTGGCTGAAGGAAGCTGTTGGTCCAACACATCTAGAAGGTGGGAGGTTGTGGAAGGCTACCCTAAACCAACAAGTTCCACATAATCATGGTGATTAGTAGCTGTTAATTAACCTCTCTTCCTCTTCCACAAACTTGCCTAATCTCCCTTTGAGATGGCAGCTACCACTGCATCTCGTGGCCATGGATTCCATGAATTGATTTTGAGACTTATTTTTGTCGGTCCTGAATTTCCCATCATGCAGTTTCATTGGATGGACAGTGAATGTCCCCTGGACAGAGTCTAACTCGGATTCCTGGACCCAAGGTCGGAGACTGCGGATCCAGGAATTCATGCCTCCCCCCCCCTCAGCCACTGTGGAGAGAACCACGCCAGCAGCCTCTCCAAGGGGGCAAAGGGGTGTGTGTGACGGTGGGCAGGATGGGGACAGAGGAGGTCGGGATATGATGAATGTGGAGGCTTCCCCTGCCCGGCCTGCCTCCCCTCCCTCCCACTCAGACACAGCACAGCTGAATAGGAGGTCAGAGGCTTCTGGGCATCACCATAAGATTGCGCCCTTAAGTTATTTTAAAGTCCCTCCACCAGGTGGACTCACAAAGTAAACATCTTAAAAACATGATCAAAGCACAGTCCGAGTCCTGGCTGCTTTCTCCACACCAGGCAATTAAAAAACAACCTCTTATCATGTTCCTTCTACGTTGCCTTTTTTCTAAATTAAAATGCTCCCAAACCTATAGCGTTATCTTCTAGGGAAGCTAGTCAAGCCCTGCGTTAATTCTGGTTGCCCTTTTCTGCACCTTTCCGACCCATATTTAGTTGGAGGCTGTCCGACTACCACTGCCAAAGGCCACGAATTGGCTACTAATCTCTACTCAGAAAGGATCCTGTCTTGACAGGCAACTGAGCAATTCCGACTTTGTCCACTGGGGAGTGGCAGAGACCACACTGGCAGGCTCTCCTGCCTTCCCTTGAACATGACAATACCTATGAACCAGAGTTTACAGCACCCACCCACTGCATTGAACAGGGGTGTGGGGCCCCTGGTGCCCTCTAAGGTCCCTTCCATCTCCATGATGCTATGGCTTACCGGCTAGCCTCCCTTGGTCTAAATGGCACCCCACCAGGAAGTTATCCTGTGTAAGCCTCACTGAAACAAATGGGAGGGCGGTTGGCATGCATTTCAATAGTGCTTTTATGGCAGATACCCCCTTAGACTACATCCAACGGGCACCTCTCAATGCTTCTGCTGCCCTTAATGGCATCACAAACCAACTGTCTGAGGCAACTAGTTAAGCCTACCATGTGGGTTTCACCAACTGTCTGAGGCAACTATAGAATTCACTACCACAAGATATAGTGATGGCCACCAATCTGGATGGCTTTAAGAAGGGTTTAGACCAATTCATGGAGACCATCAACGGCTACTAGCCCTGATGGCTCTAGGCCACCTCCAGTATCAAAGCAGTGTGCCTGTCGGTACCAGTATGCCTGTGGCACACGAGTGGGTGAGAGCTTTGTGCTCCTGTCCTTCTCGGGGGCCTCCCAGTGGCGCATCCATGGGAACAGAATGCTGCACTAGAGGCCTTTGGCTTGGCCCTTTTCCAGGGCTCCTCTTCTGCTCACCTTCATTTACCACATAGCCTACCCTCTCTTTCTCCTGGGCGCCTCTGCTCCACTGACTTTGGTGGTGCAGACTCCCTCTCCCACTGCCCCCTGGTAAGGTATACTGTAAGGTATACTGTATACCCTCTTCCTTCCCAGAACTTTGAAGTTCTGGGAAGGAAACTGAAGAACTTTGGGGCCCAGGTAGTTTTCTCATCCATCCTCCCGGTTCTTGGAAGAGGATTAGAAAGGGAAAGAAAAATACTCCGGATGAACGACTGGCTTCGAAGGTGGTGCCGTCGTGAGAGTTTTGGATTCTGGGACCACGGGCTACGCTACTTGGAACATGGACTGCTGGCAAGGGATGGGTTGCACCTCACAAGGGCTGGAAAGAATGAGTTCGGCCACAGCATGAAGAACTTCATCAGGAGGGCTTTAAACTGAATCTAGCGGGGGTGGGAGACGTAAATTTTGAGGCAACAATGGATGAAGGCCAATGCACCACAGTACAGAGAACAGCTCCAACAGAGTCCCAAAATAGTGTCTGCAACAAGGTAGGAACAAAGCCAGACTATAAAACACATGGTCTTCGATGTCTATATACTAATGCCCAGAGCATGGGAAACAAACAGAATGAACTTGAACTCTTATTACATGAAGGCAAATACGACTTGATAGGTATAACTGAAACTTGGTGGGATGACTCCCATGACTGGAATATAGCAATTGAAGGATATAACTTGTTCAAAAAGAACAGAAGAAATAGAAAGGGAGGTGGAGTTGCACTATATGTTAAAAATACCTATCCCTGCACAGAAATACAGGCGGATGAGATTGGGAGCCCCGTCGAGAGCGTCTGGATTAAAATAAATGGGGCTAGGAATAAAAAGAATATGATAATCGGAGTCTACTACCGACCACCCAATCAAGGAGAAGACGAGGACGAAACTTTTGAGAAACAAATTACCAGTGTTTCAAGGAAGTGTGATGTAGTAGTGATGGGGGACTTCAATTACCCTGATATCTGTTGGGAGACCATTACTGCCAAAAGCGGCCCTTCCAAGAAATTCCTGACATGTATGGGTGATAACTTTCTCCTACAGAAAGTGGTGGAAGGAACTAGAGGATCGGCAATCCTTGACTTGTTATTGACCAATAGGGATGACTTAGTGGATAAAGTGGCAGTTACGGGAACTCTGGGGGAAAGTGACCACGTCATACTTGAATTCTTGATTATGAAGGAGACAAAAGTCGAGCGTAGCCATACACGTACTCTGGATTTTAGGAAAGCTGATTTTAATAAACTCAGAACTATAATAAGTAAGGTCCCGTGGCAAGGGAGCCTAATGAGAAAAGGAGTGCAGGATTGGTGGGAGTATTTAAAAAAGGAAATTTTAAAGGCACAGTTACAAACAATTCCAACAAGGAGAAAAGATAGAAGACAACAGAGGAAACCAATGTGGCTCCACAAAAAGCTTATTGATGAACTGAAAACAAAAAGGGATACATATAGGAAGTGGAAGGAAGGCCAGGCTACAAAAGAAGAGTACAGACAAGTGGCGCAAAAGTGCCGAAATGGCATCAGGAAGGCTAAAGCTGTGAATGAGCTGAGATTAGCAAGGGATGCTAAAAGCAATAAAAATACGTGAGTAGTAAAAGACAGAGGAAAGAAATGGTGGTTCAACTGCTTAATGAGGATGGCAAATTGATAACAGACGACAAACAAAAGGCTGAAGTGCTCAATTCCTACTTTGCCTCGGTCTTCTCCCAAAAGCGGGTCTATGACTCCCCTGGAAAAAGTGAAGTAGAAGTTGAGGGGGCAGGATTGCAGTTTGAGATTGATAAACAAATGGTCAAAGAACACCTAATTTCCTTGAATGAGTTCAAATCCCCAGGGCCCGATGAACTGCATCCAAGAGTAATGAAGGAGCTAGCGGAAGAACTCTCAGAACCTTTCTCTATTATCTTTGCAAAATCATGGAAGACGGGCGAGGTGCCGGACGACTGGAGGAGGGCTAACGTTGTCCCTATCTTCAAAAAGGGCAAAAAGGAGGAACCTGGGAACTACAGACCAGTCAGTCTGACATCCATCCCTGGGAAAATTCTGGAGCAAATTATAAAGAAGTCAATCTGTAAACACCTTGAAATCAATGCAGTGATTACTAGAAGCCAACATGGATTTGTCAGGAACAAATCCTGTCAGACTAATTTGATCTCATTTTTTGATAGGATAACCTCCCTTGTGGACTGTGGGAATGCTGTGGATGTCATATATCTTGACTTCAGCAAAGCTTTTGACAAAGTACCACATGACATTCTGATTAACAAACTAGCTAAAAGTGGGCTAGATGGAACAACTATTAGGTGGATTCACAGTTGGCTACAGAATCGGACTCAAAGAGTACTTATCAATGGAACCTTCTCAAACTGGGGAGAGGCAACGAGTGGGGTGCCGCAGGGCTCAGTCCTGGGCCCAGTGCTCTTCAACATTTTTATTAATGATTTGGACGAGGAGGTGCAGGGAACGCTGATCAAATTTGCAGATGACACAAAATTGGGTGGGATAGCTAATACCCTGGAAGACAGAAACAAACTTCAAAGTGATCTTGATAGGCTGGAGTGTTGGGCTGAAAACAACAGAATGAAATTTAATAGGGATAAATGCCAAGTTCTACATTTAGGGAATAGAAACCAAATGCACAGTTACAAGATGGGGGACACTTGGCTCAGCAATACTACAAACGAGAAAGATCTTGGAATTGTTGTAGATCACAAGCTGAATATGAGCCAACAGTGCAATATGGCTGCAAGAAAGGCAAATGCTATTTTGGGCTGCATTAATAGAAGTATAGCTTCCAAATCACGTGAGGTACTGGTTCCTCTCTATTCGGCCCTGGTTAGGCCTCATCTAGAGTATTGCGTCCAGTTCTGGGCTCCACAATTCAAGAAGGATGCAGACAAGCTGGAGCGGGTTCAGAAGAGGGCAACCAGGATGATCAGAGGTCTAGAAACAAAGCCCTATGAAGAGAGACTGAAAGAACTGGGCATGTTTAGCCTGGAGAAGAGAAGATTGAGGGGAGACATGATAGCACTCTTCAAATACTTAAAAGGTTGTCACACAGAGGAGGGCCAGGATCTCTTCTCGATCCTCCCAGAGTGCAGGACACGGAATAACGGGCTCAAGTTAAAGGAAGCCAGATTCCGGCTGGACATCAGGAAAAACTTCCTGACTGTTAGAGCAGTACGACAATGGAATCAGTTACCTGGGGAGGTTGTGGGCTCTCCCACACTAGAGGCATTCAAGAGGCAGCTGGACATGAATCATAGAATAGCAGAGTTGGAAGGGGCCTACAAGGCCATCGAGTCCAACCCCCTGCTCAATGCAGGAATCCACCCTAAAGCATCCCTGACAGATGGTTGTCCAGCTGCCTCTTGAATGATAATAGACAAAGGTTCTGAGAGTTCTTCCGCTAGCTCCTTCATTACTCTTGGATGCAGTTCATCGGGCCCTGGGGATTTGAACTCATTCAAGGAAATTAGGTGTTCTTTGACCATTTGTTTATCAATCTCAAACTGCAATCCTGCCCCCTCAACTTCTGCTTCACTTTTTCCAGGGGGGTCATAGATCCGCTTTTGGGAGAAGACCGAGGCAAAGTAGGAATTGAGCACTTCAGCCTTTTGTTTGTCGTCTGTTATCAATTTGCCATCCTCATTAAGCAGTTGAACCACCATTTCTTTCCTCTGTCTTTTACTACTCACGTATCTGAAGAAAGCCTTTTTATTGCTTTTAGCATCCCTCGCTAATCTCAGCTCATTCACAGCTTTAGCCTTCCTGACGCCATTTCGGCACTTCTGCGCCACTTGTCTGTACTCTTCTTTTGTAGCCTGGCCTTCCTTCCACTTCCTATATGTATCCCTTTTTGTTTTCAGGTCGTCTCTAAGCTTTTTGTGGAGCCACATTGGTTTCCTCTGTTGTCTTCTATCTTTTCTCTTTGTTGGAATTGTTTGTAACTGTGTCTTTAAAATTTCATTTTTTAGATACTCCCACCCATCCTGCACTCCTTTTCTTTTTAGGCTCCCTTGCCACGGGACCTTACTTATTATAGTTCTGAGTTTATTAAAATCAGCTTTCCTAAAATCCAGAGTACGTGTATGGCTACGCTCGACTTTTGTCTCCTTCATAATCAAGAATTCAAGTATGACGTGGTCACTTTCCCCCAGAGTTCCCGTAACTGCCACTTTATCCACTAAGTCATCCCTATTGGTCAATAACAAGTCAAGGATTGCTGACCCTCTAGTTCCTTCCACCACTTTCTGTAGGAGAAAGTTATCACCCATACATGTCAGGAATTTCTTGGAAGGGCCGCTTTTGGCAGTAATGGTCTCCCAACAGATATCAGGGTAATTGAAGTCCCCCATCACTACTACATCACACTTCCTTGAAACACTGGCAATTTGTTTCTCAAAAGTTTCGTCCTCGTCTTCTCCTTGATTGGGTGGTCGGTAGTAGACTCCGATTATCATATTCTTTTTATTCCTAGCCCCATTTATTTTAATCCAGACGCTCTCGACGGGGCTCCCAATCTCATCCGCCTGTATTTCTGTGCAGGGATAGGTATTTTTAACATATAGTGCAACTCCACCTCCCTTTCTATTTCTTCTGTTCTTTTTGAACAAGTTATATCCTTCAATTGCTATATTCCAGTCATGGGAGTCATCCCACCAAGTTTCAGTTATACCTATCAAGTCGTATTTGCCTTCATGTAATAAGAGTTCAAGTTCATTCTGTTTGTTTCCCATGCTCTGGGCATTAGTATATAGACATCGAAGACCATGTGTTTTATAGTCTGGCTTTGTTCCTACCTTGTTGCAGACACTATTTTGGGACTCTGTTGGAGCTGTTCTCTGTACTGTGGTGCATTGGCCTTCATCCATTGTTGCCTCAAAATTTACGTCTCCCACCCCCGCAAGATTCAGTTTAAAGCCCTCCTGATGAAGTTCTTCATGCTGTGGCCGAACTCATTCTTTCCAGCCCTTGTGAGGTGCATCTGTCAGGGATGTTTTAGGGTGGATTCCTGCATTGAGCAGGGGGTTGGACTCGATGGCCTTGTAGGCCCCTTCCAACTCTGCTATTCTATGATTCTATGAACACAAGGTGGGCAATTTGTGTCCCTCCAGAGGTTTTGGCCAACAAATCCCATTCATGCCAGCCAGCATAGCCAATGTGGAGGGATGATGGAGTTGTAGGCCAAAACACCTGGAATGCCACTTGTTGCCCACCCCTATGAGAACTGCTGCTCTAGCATCTAAGCCAACTTCTTTTTTCTGAGCCATGTTCATAAAGCTCATTCCCCCACCATCACCACTTCTTGTCAACCACACATTTTAAGCATTTCATGGGAAGAAAACCTTGGGTAAGATACAGACTTAGTCACAGTTAGAGTAGATTCACTGACATAAATGGGAGTTCAGTTAGTCATGATCGAATCCATTGTATTATGCATTCCTAGCACACAGAAGCAAAATACTTGTGGAAGGTTCATGAGGGAAATGCAGGCCAGGAAAGATTAATGCAGAGAAATGGCAAACCAGGTTCACCTGGGATTGGCATTCAGCCATCACGCCACTGCCAGGGAAGACAAAAGCAGCCAGGGAAAAAGGTTATTGTGGACACATGAGGCCACGATCCATCCAGCCATCATGCTCAACCTGGGTTAAGGAGGGATTTGCATCCATGTCATTTTGAACTCGTTTCAGTTGCACAGGGCCATTTGCCTCTCTTTGAGGGGACTGTGCCAAAACATCTGGGAATTTGCTCTCTTCCTTCCTTTGCCAGCACGGATTCCCAGGTATTTTTTGTTGCAGATGCAGTTTGACACTGACCCACAGGATCACAGCAGCACAGACACTGGCCAGCCATTCTCAAGAGAAGAACAACCGGAGCACAATCGCCTCTCAGGGCTTCCAGGGATCAGGATGTGGCAATGGAGCAGAGCAGCCACTGCATCACCGAAGACGCAAATCTGAAACCCTGAAGAGGCAGAGCCATTGCTGGCAGTCGGTGTCCGCTTCCCATGTCCCTACGTGTATTCTCAAACTGCTGGGGTTGCCAGTTTGGGGCATGCATTAGCCAGCCTACATTGCTGACTTTCATTTACAAAAACAGAGCTGCAAAATTAAGCCTACTGACCTGTTAGGTCATCCTTCCCCAACTTGATGGCCTTCGGGTGTTTTGGATCATGACTCCCAGCACCCCTGACCATGGGCCACGCTGGCCGGGGCTGATGGGAGTTGAATCCCAAAACCTCTGGAAGGCACAAGAATGTGGGAGCCAGGGTTAGTTTAATGCACTATAAAACTTTTGAACTATTTAAAAGTTGCCTTTAATTACTCAGAGAAGAGGTTCTTTTTAGAGATGTTAATTATTTTCAATATAATTACTTATAAAAACTGAGTGGCAGGGGTCATTTTAGAAGAAGCATTTGTCATTCCTTCTCACGCAGGAGGAAGTCTGCCTCTTCTAAGTCTGCTTAGAAAAGGCCGCATTTCTCTCCAGACCTTCATATGCAGATTTGTGTAAATTTAAATCAATGAATTCAAGCCTGTATGGTAACTAAGATTCAACAGCCCCCCCAAAAAGGGGGGAGGAAGCCTCTGGCTCTCACAATTTCTGAGGCATAAGCACAAATGGGTAGGAAGAAGCAAGCAAGCTTTCTCGCATCTTTTAGGTTTTAGCCAATGGTCAACGCGAATGCTGACATATATTTCTTCAAAATGTATTATTTAATGTTGCTTTTCCCCCTGACCCAGCCAGGCAGCCATTCCTACCCCACCCCCCAGCAATCTGCCCAGTAACAGAAGTTCTCTGGTCAGGTTACAAGCAGTTAAAAAGAATAGAATAAAATAAAATATATAATGACAAACAACACAGGGATAAAAATAAAATAAATAAGAGCAGCCATCAATCCTAAAAACTGAACTCTGAAATGTCTGGAAGAACAGAAAGGTCTTTGCGTGCCCAGAAAAGGTAATGACATTGGCCCTGGGCAAGCAAGCACCTTGCAGCAGGCGGTGTTCCACCTGGTGATGGGGCCCTTTGAGGCCTCGGGCCCTTCTCTCCTGAGCTACCTGACTTGCTGTTGACTTTGGAGCTTTCCTTTCCTGCTTTGCTTTTTCCACAGTTGTATGAGGTTTGGCTGCTGGGTTATGTGACAGCCTGTTCCAAAGCCCTGGGGCTGATGGGGGAAGGAAAAACAGGTCAGCTCTACTGGAGTGAGGGACCAGAGGGATCAACAGGGCAGGGCAGTCCAGCAAGGAAGTCCAGGAAGACAATGGCCTCGCCTGGACGGAGACAGCAGGAGCTGTTGCAGCAACTGGAAGGGCATCCATCAGCTTTGCCTTCTTGCCTGAAGATATGAACTAGACTTGAGGCCATTGCTGGAAGGGGAAGGAGCTCACCAGGAATGGGGACTGTGTGGCCCTCCAGATGTTGTGGGACTGCAACTCCCATCATCCCTCACCATTGGCTATGCTGGCTAGGGCTGATGGGAATTGTAGTACAACATCTTCTTCGCTCTACACTTTGGTTTAGCTGGGGGGATAAAACGTTTCTAGAAGTGAGGCAAAATGCACTGCTGAAAAAGCACCAGAAGGAGGAAGTTTCTGTGGAGAAGGAAGAAACCATAAATGCAAGAGGATGGCCCACAGAAGAGCAGGACACCCGGTAGTGGGAGAATCAGGAGATACCAGTGCCTTTGGAACTACACAGACAATTTCCTTTCCCCCCCTTCTTAATATTTTTGCACGCTTTATATAGTAAAATTCCTAAGCAGTTCTCAGGAGGTGATTCAGATTCAGAACTCATCTCAGGAGGTGTGTGATGATGGGAGAGGTGGGTGGGGGTACATGGTGGTGCAGTCAGATCAGCCCTGCCCTTACTCTCCAGGGTTCCTGCACAGACCAGCAGGGGTGGATTGCAGTCAGTCAGTAGGTTTGATGAGTCTCAGCAACCTCTCCCAAGTATGTCGTGAAGACCCATGGACTCGCCAGGTGTGCTGTCTCCCTGGAGCACAGATTAGAGATGTGACTGAAGGGTTACCGAAGCTCATAAAGTCCACGGACACATACCCCTTTCTTCTCATCCATGTGGGAACAAATGATGTCGCCAAGCAGAGCTACGAAGAAATCATTTCAGACTTTGAAGCTCTGGGAAGGAAACTGAAGAACTTTGGGGCCCAGGTAGTTTTCTCATCCATCCTCCTGGTTCTTGGAAGAGGATTATAAAGGGAAAGAAAAATACTCCGGATGAACGACTGGCTACCAAGGTGGTGCCGATGTGAGAGTTTTGGATTCTGGGACCACGGGCTACGCTACTTGGAACATGGACTGCTGGCAAGGGATGGGTTGCACCTCACAAGGGCTGGAAAGAATGTGTTCGGCCACAGCATGAAGAACTTGATCAGGAGGGCTTTAAACCGAATCTTACGGGGGGAGGAGACGTAAACCTCGAGGCAACAATGGATGAAGGCCAATGCACCATAGTACAGAGAACAGCTCCAATAGTGCCCCAAAATAGTGTCCGCAAAAATGTAGGAACAAAGCCAGACTATAAAACACATGGTCTTCGATGTCTATATACTAATGCCCAGAGCATGGGAAACAAACAGAACAAACTTGAACTCTTACTACATGAAGGCAAATACGACTTGATAGGTATAACTGAAACTTGGTGGGATGACTCCCATGACTGGAATATAGCAATTGAAGGATATAACTTGTTCAAAAAGAACAGAAGAAATAGAAAGGGAGGTGGAGTTGCACTATAGGTTAAAAATACCTATCCCTGCACAGAAATACAGGCGGATCAGACTGGGAGCCCCATGGAGAGCATCTGGATTAAAATAAATGGGGCAAGGAATAAAAATAACAGGATAATCGGAGTCTACTACCGACCACCCAATCAAGGAGAAGACGAGGATGAAACTTCTGAGAAACAAATTGCCAGTGTTTCAAGGAAGTGTGATGTAGTAGTGATGGGGGACTTCAATTACCCTGATATCTGTTGGGAGACCATTACTGCCAAAAGCGGCCCTTCCAAGAAATTCCTGACATGTATGGGTGATAACTTTCTCCTACAGAAAGTGGTGGAAGGAACTAGAGGATCGGCAATCCTTGACTTGTTATTGACCAATAGGGATGACTTAGTGGATAAAGTAGCAGTTACAGGAACTCTGGGGGAAAGTGACCATGTCATACTTGAATTCTTGATTAAGAAGGAGACAAAAGTTGAGTGTGGGCATACACGTACTCTGGATTTTAGGAAAGCTGATTTTAATAAACTCAGAACTATGATAAGTAAGGTCCCATGGCAAATGAGCTCAATGAGAAAAGGAGTGCAGGATGGGTGGGAGTATTTAAAAAAGGAAATTTTAAAGGCACAGTTACAAACAATTCCAACAAGGAGAAAAGATAGAAGACAACAGAGGAAACCAATGTGGCTCCACAAAAAGGACACAAAAAGATTCCGAGAAGACCATCCTGCTAGTGCAGCTGACATTGCACAAGGAGAGAACCCTAATGAAGTTCTGCTTGTAGACCTTGGGACTGCCGTCTGTTCCGCCAACACAACTGGAAAAGCAGAAGAGTTCCGCCAACTCCGCAATTTCTTGCACTAAGGGTGCATTCGATTTTAGGCCAAGGGTCCTGTTTGTCTTTCCAAGCTGAACAAGCCCAGAGCATTTCCATTCATCCGTGCCCTTTTCTCCTCTTTCACTCCCCACCCCCACCGCCCCACATTAAACAGCAGTATTCTCTTTTTTCCCTTTGTAAAGTTAACATAAGTTATATAGCTATGCAAAGATGAAGTTAAGGTTCCAAGATTTCTTTAAAATCAAGGGAAAAATAGTTTTCAATATTTTAAGGTTCTTAAATCACAAAAAAGAAAACAGAATTATAATATTTATAATTCAAGTAATTTAGAAATATAGATGTTTCTCTACAAAATTCCTTGTTTGTAGCCCTTGTTGGCTTCTTACAAAGCATTTTTATTATTATTTTTATTTATTGCATTCTTATACCGCCCACTAGCCGAAGCTCCCTGGGCGGTTCACAAAAACTACATTAAATTTCATTGATAGGGCAACTTCTGACACTTTTCTTAGCCAATCCGAAAGCTGAGGGATTTATCTTAATCCAGGCTTTTCTCCATTAACATTGGTAGTAGATAGAAAATGAACAAATCTAGCACAAAACATGGGAGAGATACCAACTACAATAATAATTATTATTATTATTATTATTATTATTATTAATCAGAGCTTGTTGACCAACAAAGGGCAGCTCTAGGCCTGGCCAGCAGGTATGGCCATGACGGGTGGGTGAGGAGGCTCCTCGTGCTCCACCGCTCAGCCAGGGGCCTGCTGGGGGCAGGCAGGCAGCCCAGGCCCTAACTGCCACTTGGCCAGCCACCCACAGCACACCCAGCGCACTTGCTGCTCCCTCTAGCCCCACCATTATTTATTATTTTATTTATTTTATTTTATTACATTTATATACCGCCCCACAGCCGAAGCTCTCTGGGCGGTTTACAACATTTAAAAATAGTAAACATTAAAAGTATACAATTTAAAACACACACACACACACACACACACACACACACAAAAAAAAAAAACAGTATAAAAACAACAGTATCCATTTAAAAACAACAATTGTGGGGTCCATTAAAAACAAACTCAACGTTGTTAAATGCTGTTAAAATGCTGTTAAAAATGCCTGGGAGAAGAGAAAAGTCTTGACCTGGCGCCGAAAAGATAACAATGTTGGCGCCAGGCGAGCCTCATCGGGGAGATCATTCCACAGTCGGGGGGCCACCACTGAAAAGGCCCTCTCCCTTGTTGCCATCCTCCGAGCTTCCCTTGGAGTAGGCACTCGGAGGAGGACCTTAGATGTTGAGCGCAGTGTACGGGTAGGTTCATTTCGGGAGAGGCGTTCCATCAGGTATTGTGGTCCCAAGCCATGTAGGGCTTTATAGGTTAAGACCAGCACCTTGAATTGGGCTCGGAAACATATAGGCAGCCAATGCAAGCGGGCCAGAATCGGTGTTACATGCTCAAACCTCCCTGTTCCAGCTATCAATCTGGCCGCCGCATTTTGCACAAGCTGCAGCTTCCGGACCGTCTTCAAAGGCTGCCCCATGTAGAGGGCATTGCAGTAATCTAATTTGGAAGTTACCAGAGTATGGACAACTGAAGCTAGGTTATCCCTGTCCAGATAGGGGCGTAGCTGGGCCACCAACCGAAGTTGGTAGAAAGCACTCCGTGCCACCGAGGCCACCTGAGCCTCAAGTGACAAAGATGGTTCTAGGAGAACCCCCAAGCTACGAACCTGCTCCTTCAGGGGGAGTGCAACCCCATCCAGAACCGGTTGAACACCCCCCATCCGATCAGAGGAACCACCCACCAGCAGCATCTCAGTCTTGTCTGGATTGAGCTTCAGTTTATTAGCCCTCATCCAGTCCATTGTCGCAGCCAAGCACCGGTTCAGCACAGCCACACCTGATGAGGATGAAAAGGAGCAGTAGAGCTGTGTGTCGTCAGCATACTGATGACAGCGCACTCCAAAACTCCGGATGACCGCACCCAACGGTTTCATGTACATGTTAAACAGCATGGGGGACAAGACCGATCCCTGCGGAACTCCATACTGAAGAGTCCACGGGGCCGAGCAATGTCCCCCAAGCACCACCTTCTGGAGCCGTCCTGCTAAGTAGGAGCGGAACCACTGCAATGCAGTGCCCCCCACTCCCAACTCAGCCAGACGTTCCAGAAGGATACCATGGTCGATGGTATCGAAAGCCGCTGAGAGATCAAGGAGAATCAACAAAGTCACACTCCCCCTGTCCTTCTCCCGACATAGGTCATCATACAGGGCGACCAAGGCTGTTTCCGTGCCAAAGCCGGGCCTGAAACCCGACTGAAATGGATCCAGATAATCAGTCTCATCCAAGAGTGTCTGGAGCTGGCCCGCCACCACCCGCTCAAGGACCTTGCCCAGGAATGGAACATTTGCTACCATCATGCTCAAGTGCAGCTGCAGCTGTGTGTGTTCATGCCCAGGACCCTGCTGGGGGCTCCTGCCTCTATTCCCTCGTCCAGCAACACCAGCCGCCAAAATCGGTGAGTTCTGCAAATTATTTGCAGGCATTACAGCCCCTTTTTGTCCTAGGGGAAGTATGATGATAGGGCTACTATGCCTCCTCATGCTACGCCGGGGGGCCCCACTGCTCACCCTCTCCTGCTGAATGTGAGAACCCCAGATTTCTGCCTCAAAGCCCGGCCCTGAGAGCACCATTAGGAATCCCTCCATTTAGTCAACCTTATAGAAAGGCCCTGTCCCGGATCACAGCCAGTCACACCTCTTATAGTGGCAAGTTTTGAAGCAAGGCCCCATTAAAAGCTACAGACAAGCATGTTCATGCATGAGGAATCAGTCGCATAGACAACCTGTTCCCATACAGAATGAAATTTAATAGGGATAAATGCCAAGTTCTACATTTAGGAAATAGAAACCAAATGCACAGTTACAAGATGGGGGACACTTGGCTCAGCAATACTACAAACGAGAAGGGTCTTGGAATTGTTGCAGATCACAAGCTGAATATGAGCCAACAGTGCGATATGGCTGCAAGAAAGGCAAATGCTATTTTGGGCTGCATTAATAGAAGTATAGCTTCCAAATCACGTGAGGTACTGGTTCCTCTCTATTCGGCCCTGGTTAGGCCTCATCTAGAGTATTGCGTCCAGTTCTGGGCTCCACAATTCAAGAAGGACGCAGACAAGCTGGAGTGTGTTCAGAGGAGGGCAACCAGGATGATCAGGGGTCTGGAAATAAAGCCCTATGAAGACAGACTGAAAGAACTGGGCATGTTTAGCCTGGAGAAGAGAAGATTGAGGGGAGACGTGATAGCACTCTTCAAATACTTAAAAGGTTGTCACACAGAGGAGGGCCAGGATCTCTTCTCGATCCTCCCAGAGTGCAGGACACGGAATAACGGGCTCAAGTTAAAGGAAGCCAGATTCTGGCTGGACATCAGGAAAAACTTCCTGACTGTTAGAGCAGTACGACAATGGAATCAGTTACCTAGGAAGGTCATGGGCTTTCCCACACTAGAGGCATTCAAGAGGCAGCTGGACAAGCATCTGTCGGGGATGCTTTAGGGTGGACTCCTGCATTGAGCAGGGGGTTGGACTCGATGGCCTTGTAGGCCCCTTCCAACTTTGCTATTCTATGATTCTATGAAACTGCACAGGGCTTGAAAGGTCATGATCAGCACTTGCAATTTTGCTTGAAAACAGGGACCAAAGCTGCTTGAATATAACCAAGGACCAGGTGACTGAAGAGATTGCCTGACCCTCCCTCACCAGCCTCTTTAGCTGCTATGTCCATCAGGAGATGCCCAGGATTTCAGGGCTCTGTTCCCTGATGGCTCGCAACAGGGCCTTTGGGATCATAGTGCCTCTCTCTGGAACTCCCTGCCACTACAAATTAGGCAGGCACCAACCCGTCTGGGTTTCCGGTGTCTACTGAAAGCATATCTTTACCAATAAGTTTTTCCAAGAGGGTAGTCTTGTCTTCTGTGTACAGTAATAATAATATACAGGATTTAATTATAATCTTACATAGTATTGTTTTGAACATAATTTAGAAATTTGCATAGCTCTTCCACACTTCCATCTATGTAATTAAATTTCTCTTTAATTTCATGTATAAACAAGACATCAGACTGGGAGTTGGGAGATCTGGGTTCTGGTCCCCCCTTGGCTATGGAAACCCAGTGGGTGACTTTGGGCCAGTCACAGACTCTCAGTCCAACCTACCTCACAGGATTGTTGTTGTGAGGATAACATGGAGAGGAGGAGGATTATATACGCTACTTTGGGTTCCTTGGAGGAAAAACGGCAGCATATAAATGCAATAATAAAATCTTTTAACACACACACAATCAGGATGGTCAAAAAGTACTGAAAGGTTGGATTTCAGTATACACTTATCAATGATCTGGCAATTCCAATCTGCAGGAAGGATTGCGAGTGTGGAATTGGGTAAGGGAGAGAAGGCAGCTTCCTCCTACGCCCAGGGTGAAACTTATAGGCCACATTCCTGAGACAGATCCAAAAGATGCGCCAGACGGGAGCCTCTCTTGGGCTTCTGAATCGGCAGCGCCACCCGCAGGTCAGGCAAGAAGCAAGCTTGCCAAGAGGGATTAGAGGACTGGGTGACTCTAATCCATAGCAGTCCGAGTGTGTCTTTATGCAAACCTGATTCCATGTCAGGCCACCAACTCCTCCTCCCCACAGAGTTCCAGATGGCCTGGATGGCAGGAGACTGAAAAACAGGCAGAGGCCATCTGCTCCACAGAAAAGCAGCCAGTTCTGGATGGCGCAAGGCAGGAGCTACTGAGCCAGGCACTCCAACCGCCCCACAACCAAAGCCTCAAGCCTGCAGGCGTTCAGGCTAACATCGTCCCTATCTTCAAAAAGGGCAAAAAGGAGGAACCTGGGAACTACAGACCAGTCAGTCTGACATCCATCCCTGGGAAAATTCTGGAGCAGATTATAAAGAAGTCAGTCTGTAAACACCTTGAAAACAATGCAGTGATTACTAGAAGCCAACATGGATTTGTCAGGAACAAATCCTGTCAGACTAATTTGATCTCATTTTTTGATAGGATAACCTCCCTTGTGGACTGTGGGAATGCTGTGGATGTCATATATCTTGGCTTCAGCAAGGCTTTTGACAAAGTGCCCCATGATATTCTGATTAACAAACTAGCTAAAAGTGGGCTAGATGGAACAACTACTAGGTGGATTCACAGTTGGCTACAGAATCGGACTCAAAGAGTACTTATCAATGGTACCTTCTCAAACTGGGGAGATGCAACGAGTGGGGTACCGCAGGGCTCAGTCCTGGGCCCAGTGCTCTTCAACATTTTTATTAATGATTTGGACAAGGAGGTGCAGGGAACGCTTATCAAATTTGCAGATGACACAAAATTGGGTGGGATAGCTAATACCCTGGAAGACAGAAGCAAACTTCAAAGTCATCTTGATACGCTGGAGTGCTCGACTGAAAACAACAGAATGAAATTTAATAGGGATAAATGTCAAGTTCTACATTTAGGAAATTGAAACCAAAGGCACAGTTACAAGATGGGGGATACTTGGCTCAGCAATACTACAAACAAGAAGGATCTTGGAATTGTTGTAGATCGCAAGCTGAATATGAGCCAACAGTGCGATATGGCTGCAAGAAAGGCAAATACTATTTTGGGCTGCATTAATAGAAGTATAGCTTCCAAATCACGTGAGGTACTGGTTCCTCTCTATTCAGCCCTGGTTAGGCCTCATTTAGAGTACTGCGTCCCGTTCTAGGCTCTACAATTCAAGAAGGATGCAGACAAGCTGGAGCGTGTTCAGAGGAGGGCAACCAGGATGATCTGGGGTCTGGAAACAAAGCCCTATGAGGAGAGATTGAAAGAACTGGGCATGTTTAGCCTGGAGAAGAGAAGATTGAGGGGAGACATGATAGCACTCTTCAAATACTTAAAAGGTTGTCACACAGAGGAGGGCCAGGATCTCTTCTCGATCCTCCCAGAGTGCAGGACACAGAATAACGGGCTCAAGTTAAAGGAAGCCAGATTCCAGCTGGACATCAGGAAAAACTTCCTGACTGTTAGAGCAGTACGACAATGGAATCAGTTGCCTGGGGAGGTTGTGGCCTCTCCCACACTAGAGGCCTTCAAGAGGCAGCTGGACAACCATCTGTCGGGGATGCTTTAGGGTGGATTCCTGCATTGAGTAGGGGGTTGAACTCGATGGCCTTGTAGGCCCCTTCCAACTCTGCTATTCTATGATTCTATCAGGAAAAACTTGGAATGGAACCAGTTACCTAGGGAGGTTGTGGGCTCTCCCACCTTAGAGGCATTCAAGAGGCAGCTGGACAACCATTTAGTGTGGATTCTTGCATTGAGCAGGGGGTTGGGCTCGAGGCCTTAGAGGCCCCTTCCAACTCTACTATTCTATGATTCTAACCCAATATCAAAGCTGTTCTCACTCCTGTATGATTGGTTTGAGAGTGCTCTCCCAAATACAAACCTTTTGGCTACTTCGATTCAACATTCTGGACTACTCACATGATGCGAAGCAGGCAGAGCCAGGTACACTCTTGGCCCGCCCAACAAGGAGCCTGTCATCTGAGGACCCGAGGCAATTCTCTTCTCACCCCTGCTTTCAAGAGACCTGCACAGTAGGCATCCTCTTCAGGGTGGACAGGAAGGAAAGGAGGGAGCAAGCACCCCTGTTCTGAAACACCCACGCGAGCCAGCAGCCCAGGAGCAGGCACATTGGCTCCAACATGTGGCCACTTCCCCCTTACACATCAGGAGGGTTCAGTTGACACCCTTATGCGAGAGGCTGTGGAGTTGAGCAGGTAACCCTCGCTTCCTGTTGCTGGGGCTCCTTTTGAGTCAGAGCTCTAGCTGCACAGAGCCCCTTCACATGCCAACTGAATGCACAGGCAGCATGGGTGTGCGGCTGCTGGGCGCTGTGCAGCCTGGTGACCTACTGCATATGTGCTTTCCATGTATGGAACGGCCATCTGAATTCCCCTGTAGTTTTCTGTGAGTGGAGAGTTTTTATACTGGGGAGCACACAACCATGTATTCTCAAAGGATCCCCCACGCCCCCATTAGCTGTGAGCCTGAAATCTGCCTCAGTTCCCCGCCCCCACTGTTGAACTCTCAAAGACTCCCAGCCCAAGCTGCAAGGGAAACCAGCGGTCCCACGTAAGGACACCACCTCTTGCACCTTCCTCCCTGGGGACTGTTTTCTGGCTGTCCACCTGGCCCATCCCACCCATCCCCCTCCTGACCTCCTTTCAAAATAGCAGCCTGGCTTGGCTGATTTTTCTGTTTCCTGTGGCTCAGTTGCTGGTAATCGCAGCACACATCTGTCCACGGCTTCCCTTAATCCCAAAGACCTTCACAGGGAATTCTGCTCAGATGGGGGAGGTGACAGACTGGGCCAGGCTGGGGGCAGCCGTGCCCTCACCAATTTAGCTATAAAGCAGTGCTGGGGAGAGGGGCACATGGAAGGGACTGGAGTGACAGCAGTTCCTTCCCCTGCCCCAAGGCTTTAAGACATTCCCCCACCCCAAATGGCCCTTCAGTGTTAAAAGTGGGGGGGGGAGACCCTCCCACCCACTGCGTTGAAGGCAAGCCAGTGAATGTGTGCTTCACACACAATATGCACACCCGGTTTAGCTCAGACAGACAAGCACAGCCAACAGTGTCAAATGCTTGAAGGAATCCTGGCAGCAGGAAAAGTGAATGGGTGCATGGGCTTGCGTGTACTTGGGAGAAGGAGGTGCAACACATCTCTAGATGGTGATGGAGATGGGAAAGGCCGCTGGAAAGTATCCGAATAATAAGAGCAGAGTGCGTAGCACGCAACAAAAGTTTGGCCTGTTCAACTCAACAGAAAGCACCTGCCTGCACTCCTTGCAAGGACATAGGCAGAGAACAATGCTCAGCGACTCTGCCACAGGCCTTTGCTGGTTGCACAGCAGGTTACTTTTCTTCTCAAGCATGTTTGTCTCGTGCTCATTCTCCCAAAAGTTCAGGGCAGCAAACCGGAGGTTATTTTATCCCTACCCATTAGGCAGTAGCTGTGGCTTGCCCGAGGCCACCCCGTGAGCTTTGTGGCCTAGCAGGGACGGTTGCTTACATTGCCACTTTACCACACTGCCCTCCAAATACAGACCTCTGCGAAGACAGGTGCAATTTTCAAAACATGCCACTTCCCACTAACACTACCTGGAGGGAGAAAGGGCACGTTGTGGAATTCTCCATGGTGGGCAACTTTGAGGGCAGAGCGTAAGAATAAACGGTCAATTCCCCAGGGGAGAGAAGTCAATAGTGGGCTCCCAGTGGGACCTGTACTGGGACCAATGCTTTTCAACCTGTTCATAAGTGATCTGGAATTAGGAGTGAGCAGTTGGTGGCCAAGTTTTGTGACTACACCAAGTCAATGAAGGTGGTTAAAACTAATGGGGATTGCAAAGAGTCCCAAAATATTTTCTACAGACTGGGAGAATGGGCATAAAAATGGCAAATGTGGTTCAATATAAACAAGTGTAAAGTGATGACATTGGTTGGGGGGGAATCCTAACTTCACATATAAGATAATATAAGCTATCAGAAAGAGATCTTGGGGGTTTGGTGGCCAGCTTGATGAATATGTCGACCCAGTATGAAGAAGGCAAATTCCATGTTAAGCATGAGTAGGAAATGAATAAAAAATAAAACAATGGCGTGCCCACACGTTGAAAACTGCGTACGGTTCTGGTCACTGCATCAAAAATGGATACTGCAGAAGTTGGGAAAAGTGCAGAAAAAGTACAACTAAAATGATCAATGGGTCTGGAGCAACTCCCCTATGAGAAAAGGTTACATATCTGGGTCTGTTTAGTTTAGAAAAATGGAGGGTAATGGGGCGACATGACGGGTGTACAAAATTATGCATGGTGTGGATAAAGTAGATAGGGGCATTTTTCTTCCTCTCTCATAATACTAGAACCCAGCATCAAGCTGATTGGTAAGGAGATATTGAATTCACTTCCGTAAGATGCAGCGATGACCACCAATTTGGCCATCGCTACATCTTTGGATGGCTTTAAAAGGGATTGGACAGTATGCCTATATGCATACAGGTTGCTGGGGAACATGGGTGGGAGGGTGCTATTGCACTCATGTCCTGCTTGTGGGTCTCCCAGGGGCAGCCGATTGGCCACTGTGTGAACAGACTGCTGGTCCGGATGGGCCCTTGATCTGATCCAACATGGCTCTTATGTCCTTAAAGCCTCCAGGAGCCAGCCAGCTTCCTCAACAACTGCAGCACCAAAGCAGAAATAAAAGAGGTTGTGGAAGGGCCATAGAGTGAGCGTAGCTGAAGGAGCAGGATGGTGACCCTGCAGCACGGGGATGGAGGGTCATAGATGATACCAGGCATTATCCAAGCGTCTATCGGGAAACTAATCTCTCTCCCAGCAATATAAGCTCAGGGTCTTCCGTGGAGACAGACTGAAAAGGGGCCTCAGAGTACACACACTTTTATTTGCTGCTTTTCTGTTTCAACAGATAGTTTTTATGGCTGTTTATTATCAATGCGAGCTGCCTTGATCGTTTCCTCAGAATTAGAAAGAAGGGAGAGAAATCCTCTAATCCAGCCTTCCCGAACCTAACACCCTCCAGATGTGTTGGACTACAACTCCAATCTCCCAGCCAGCTGTGCTGGCTAAGGAATTATGAGAACTGCAGTCCAACACATCTAGAGGGCTCCAGATTGGGAATGCTGCCTTGTCAAGGTTTCCTTGAGAATAAATAAATAATTAATAAAGGGAACTTTTGGAAGTCATTGTTACAAGATGTGGTGACGGCAACAATGCATAGGAACACTGTTCATGCTCTGCTCTTTCCTGGGAATAGCAATGAAAAACACTGCCTGGCTGCTTGCCTGGACAGTTATTCCAGAGTTCTATTCTAGAGCCCTTCACATTTGAATAGGACCCTGTGGAAACGCAACACTGGACTAGGCTGAAAGTCTGAAACAAAATCTCACTAAAATATTGCTCTTTCAGGTCTGGGAGAACAAAGAGGGTCAAAAAGTGTGTGCTATGGGGTAAGTAGCACACTAAAATCCAAACTATTCGCTCCGATCTGGCCAGCTCTGCTCCGCTCCCAGCTCCTGTGCCTCACCTGTCAGTTCCTCCTGCAACTCTCTCGGCGTTCCCCTCAGTCTCAGCTAATGAACTGTCTAAAATACTGCGCTCGTCGAAGCCTTCCACTTGTTCCCGTGATCCGATTCCCTCTCGCGTCTTTATTAATCTTATCCCCGCTATCCTCCCGTCCTTGCTTCACATCATTAATTCTTCTCTGTCCTCTGGCTCATTTCCCTCTGCTTTTAAACATGCTACTGTCTCTCCCATTCTCAAAAAACCCACTCTTGATCGACTTTCTCTGTCTAACTACCGACCTGTCTCTCTGTTGCCCCTTGTCTCAAAGATTCTGGAACGTGTGGTCTACTCTCGCTGTCTTGACTTTCTCTCTAGTAACTCTGCTCTGGATCCCTTTCAATCTGGATTCCGTCCTTTGCATTCCACTGAAACAGCCCTTACCAAGATCACCAATGATCTTCTCACTGCCAAGTCTAAGGGCCATTATTCCGTCCTTATTCTCCTCGATCTAACTGCAGCCTTTGACACGGTTGATCACGATCTTCTCTTAGATTCCCTCTATGACCTTGGACTCTGTGGCTCTGTCTATAACTGGTTCGCCTCCTATCTAGAGGGTCGCTCTTTCAGCGTGTCGGCTAACGGCAGCTCGTCCTCCTCCTTTCTCCTTTCAGTAGGGGTTCCGCAAGGCTCGGTGCTTGGCCCGCTGCTGTTTTCTCTATACATGCTGCCCTTGGGTAAACTTATTCAATCTCATGGCCTCCAATATCACCTGTATGCCGATGACACACAACTATACCTCTCATCTCCGGAACTTTCTCCTGATGTCCACGATCGTATCTCAGCATGTCTTTCAGATATCTCAGCCTGGCTGCTTCATCGCCGTTTGAAACTCAATATGGCAAAAACTGAACTGCTTGTTTTTCCTCCTAAACCTTCTCCTCATCTCTCATTCTCTCTTACTGTCAACGATGTCACGCTTACTCCGGTCAAGGAAACTCGTAGCCTTGGCTTTATATTTGATTCCTCGCTCTCCTTTATTCCTCATATCGAGGCAGTAGCTAAATCTTGTCGTTTCTTCCTGTATAATATTGCCAGGATTCGACCATTTTTGTCTGTCTCTTCTGCCAAGACTCTCGTTCACGCACTGGTTATCTCTCGGTTGGACTACTGCAACCTCCTCCTCTCTGGCCTCCCCTCATCTCACATCAGTCCGCTGGTCTCTGTCCACCACTCTGCTGCTAAGATCATCTTCCTGGCCCGCCGCTCTGACCATGTCACTCCGCTTCTGAAATCTCTTCATTGGCTCCCAATTCATTCCAGAATCCAATATAAACTTCTCCTGTTGACCTTCAAAGCTTTTCACGGTCTAGCTCCTGCCTATCTCTCCTCTCTCATCTCACACTATTGCCCCGCTCGTGCTCTTCGCTCCTCTGATGCCATGCTTCTTGCCTGCCCAAGGGTCTCTACTTCCCTTGCTCGGCTTCGTCCATTTTCCTCTGCTGCCCCTCATGCCTGGAATGCTCTTCCAGAACACCTGAGAACTACCAACTCAATCACAGCTTTTAAAACACAGCTAAAAACTTTTCTTTTCCCTATAGCTTTTAAACTTTGAGTTTGTTCTGACTCTATACTGTTAGCTTCACCCTTCCCGGTGCCTGTTTACACTTCCCTGTGCCTGTTTGCATTCTCCTTCCCTTCTTATTGTTTACTACAACTTTATTAGATTGTAAGCCTATGCGGCAGGGTCTTGCTATTTACTGTGTTATCTGTACAGCACCATGTACATCGATGGTGCTATATAAATAAATAATAATAATAAAAAAATAATAATAATCTCAACTAAGTGCACTTAGGTACTTTGACCTGACAGTTCTGTGAACAATTTTCACATATGTTTGTTAGCAATAGTGGTTTTAACCTATAAAGCCCTACATGGCTTGGGACCACAATACCTGATGGAATGCCTCTCTTGACATGAACCTACCCGTACACTGCGCTCAACATCTAAGGTCCTCCTCCGAGTGCCTACTCCGAGGGAAGCTCGGAGGATGGCAACAAGGGAGAGGGCCTTCTCAGTGGTTGCCCCCCGACTGTGGAATGATCTTCCCGATAAGGCTCGCCTGGCGCCAACATTGTTATCTTTTCGGCGCCAGGTCAAGACCTTTCTCTTCTCCCAGGCATTTTAACAGCATTTAATAACGTTAAGTTTGTTTTAATGGACCCCAGAATTGTTGTTTTAAATGAATACTGTTGTTGTTTTTATACTGTTTTTATGTTTTTTAAATTTTTTGTATACTTTTAATGTCTACTATTTTTAATTGTTGTAAACCGCCCAGAGAGCTTCGGCTGGGGGGCGGTATATAAATGTAATAAATAAATAAATAAATAAATAAATAAAATATAAAATAGTGAGATGCTGCTTTGGTGTCTTCCAGTCATTCCCAAGAAAAGCATGAGTGGTTTTCAAGCCCAAGCATCTGTTCATCTTCACCTGACATCCAAAGGACTTGCATAACATGGTCTTACCTCGTGTGTTGGTGGCCATGTCTGCTACTTTCTGAAAGGCATCCAGGAAGGCTACTGCAGCCAGTACCGTGGTCCTAAGGCAGAAAAAGAGAGGCACATAAGAGAAATGGGAGACAGGCCTCATCACACAAGGACAGCAGCCAGCACATCCTTTGAGTCACTTCAGAGCATGCTGGGGCACAATTATTGGTACCTCAGCCTAAACCAGTAGTATTACCAACAATGACTCCCCACGTCTCCTGGAAATTCCCTTCACATGCCGCCACATACACCTTTTCATGGGGTTTTTTTTGGGGGGGGAGCATCAGATGGCCATGTGTATAGCTTCAGTTGTGAAGTCCACAACTAACATTTCTTCTCCCACCACCATTCCATCCCATGTTTTACACATGCTTCTACACTCCTGACATGTTAGAACAAACAAAAAACCCAAAACTACCACTTGCCAACCCTGCTGTTGAAAAAACAAAGAAATACATGTGCAAAACTGTGCACCTTAACCTTGCTTAACTCATAGCACCTTCATGACTACAGGACTAAAACGGACTTTGCTTCTGCTGCCTGGCGTCCTCATCCCTTGCCACTCCCTAGGTGCCCCTTACGCTCCAGGGCCCTGGGTTCTGACCCCACGCTCCAGGCTTGGCTACACCAGTGCTCACAGCTGGTCAGCTGATCTTTGCCAGGATGGCATTGCCTCCCTCTTCTACGGCCACTTTGGGAGCTGTGTTTCCTCCCAACAGCTCTCTCCCTTTCCTCAGAGTAGAACCCTCCCAACACTACAACATCCCATGGAGCCAGCAGATTCTATGCTGAATCTGAATTCCATTCCCTCAGCTCAGCTCAGCCACCCAGTGCCAGGGGCTACATTGCTGAAAAGGCCTTGGACCACCACAACGTCCCTCAGCA
Organism: Elgaria multicarinata webbii; assembly: GCF_023053635.1. Taxonomy (NCBI): domain Eukaryota; kingdom Metazoa; phylum Chordata; class Lepidosauria; order Squamata; family Anguidae; genus Elgaria; species Elgaria multicarinata. The sequence goes on along the minus strand of NC_086184.1, from coordinate 33,586,846 downwards.
TTTTACGATGCATTTTACCACCGCCAGACCCTCCCCAGCAACAGACACCACAGCTCAAAGGAAACATTGTCCAGGGGGTTCGGAGAGAGAGAACCCTTTTACAAAAGTACACAAGATGGCTTATGTAAAACCAGCGTAGTACAAAGCAAGATAGAGTCAGAAACAAGAAAGAAAAAAACAAAAAACAGCAGCAGAACGTACAATAAAATCAAGGTTCTAAAAAGGCCCATTTAAATAAAAGTATGTTATCTTAAAAGTGTTGTGTTTTTCTTTAGCAGGAAGTAAGGGTCAGGTGTTTCTCTCCTGAGAGGTTACTATTCCAAATCTTGGGCACAACAACTGAGAAGGCCCTGTCATTGGGACTCATCCCCCTTGTATTAGGCAGCAATGGAATTTGAAGGAAAGTCTCCAGAGTGAAACAAAGGCAGAGAGAGAGAGAGAGAGAGAGAGAGAGATTCCTAAAATATTCTGGACCCAATCCATTTAGGGCTATTTAGGTGTCAAAGCCAGCTCCTTGGAAGAAAATGAGTAACCAGTGACAGATTGGTGTGATACGGTCTGAAGGGGCAGTTCCATCAGAGCAGTCACAGTTGCATTCTGGTCCTGCTGTAGTTTAATCACTGTCTTCCAGAACAGCCCCATATAAAATGCATTAAAGTAACCTGACCTGGAAATGACAAGAGCATGAATGACTGAGGCTAGGTCTGATGTCTCCAGGAGATGACGCAATTAGCATATTAAACAGAGTTGGTTAAAGACACAGCTAGCAACTGCTGGCATCCAGGTGCAGGTCTGCAAATGTATTGCTTCAGGGGGATTTGCACCCCATCCAAACATGCTGAATACAGACTCAGACTCCAGAATAATCCAAAATCCCAAGCACCATCCTGTCTATATCAAGTTTCAGCTTGTTCATCCCTATCCAACCCAAGACTGCCAACAGACACAGATTCAATGCCTCACTGGCATTGGAAGTTGGGAATGAGAGGCAAAGCTGGATGTCATCTACATACTGATGACACCTTAGACCAAATCTTTGGATAGCCCTACCCAGTGCTTTCTGGTCAATATTAAACAAGAATGGGAGACAAGATGAAACCTTGTGGTATTCCATAATCTATCAACCATGGGATGAAGCGGCAGCCTCCCAACATCTCCTTTTGGAACCCACTGTCCATGTAGGACCTCAGTTACTTCAAAATTGGGGGAGGGTGTGTGTGTTCACACTCAAAAGATGGTCCAGAAGAACACTAAGATTGAGGTTTGCTGAGAGATCCAGAAGAATCAACAGTGTTGCTATCCCTCATAGAAGATTCTCCATCAAGGAAGACCAAGGCAGTTAAAAGTTCCAAAGCCAGGCTGAAAACCAGACTGGAAAGATCCACACAGCCACTTTCACTCAAGAGGACCTGGAGCTGTTATGCCACCAATCTGTCCATCGCTATCTTGAGCAGCATCCATCACTACCAAGGGCAACCTGGTGCCCTCCAGATGGATTACAAATCCTAGCATAGCTGGCTGGGGAGTGCTGGGAATTGTACTCCAAGACACCACCAGGTTGGGGAAGGCAGACCTAGAGAAAACAAATTTGATCCTGGTTGACAGCTGATATCAGCTGAGTCAAGCGATTCTTTTCAGTAGAGATTTCAGCACACACTCCTGCAGGGCTTTTGGACTTTCCCCTCATGCAATGAGATGTTTACCATCTAAGTAGTTCAGCCTTTTAGCCCCTGCTTGGTACATTTAATAAGCTGGATGCCAGCAGTTGCCAGGTGTGTCTTGAACCAACTCAGTTTAATATGCTAACTGCATCCTACAGCAGAACCAGAATGCAACCGTGACTGCTCTGCTGTAACTGCCCCTTCAGACCATATTGCAGCAAATAACTTGCTCAAAATCTCAGATCAAACAAACTAAAAGATACCCAAAGAAAATGTTACTAGACAGGGCTCTCATGGACACCAAGACCAATTTTGAATTAACAATGGCATCCCAGTTACAGCAGATGCAAGCATTTTTATCAGCAAAATTTCCTGCAAATTGGCCACTGCAGACCTCCCATGGTTCCAACATATCATTTCCTCATTCAGAACAGCTGCACTCATTGAGCAAGAGTTTATGTCCCCATCCACCCACTCCTTTAGTGATTACGTTCCATCCTTAACGGCAGCCAACAAATAATGATAAGAGACTGACAGAGTCGTCCCATCCATGATTACATTCCTGATGGCAGATTTTTCCCATTCCCTGGTTTTCGGCAGCAGCCCTTGGTGGGTTGGTGTCATAAGAACTTAAGCAGAGCCCTGTTGGATCAGATCCATCTAATACAGCATTCTGTTCGCACAGTGACCAACCAGAAACCAACAAGCAGGACATGAGTGCAAGGCACCTTCCAGCCCATGTTCCCCAGCAATTGGTGTACATAGGAATAGTGCCTCTGATATTAGAGGTTGCATAAAGCCATCAGAATTATAGCCATTGATAGCCTTATCCTTCATGAAAAGTCATCCAAATTTGTGGCCATCGCTACATCTTGTGGGAGTGAATTCCATAGTTTAACTATGTGCTATGTGAAGAAGCCCTTCCTTTTATTTGTCCTGAATCTCCCACCAATCAGCTTCATGAGATGATCACTTTCAGTCCTAGTATTATGAGAGAGAGAGAAACGTCTCCCTATCCACTTTCTCCACCCGATGCATAATTTTGTACTCATTACTTGCCCTTTTTTCTAAGCTAAATAATCCCAGATGTAACCATTCCTCTTAGGGGTTGTTCCACACCTTAGATCATTTTAGTTGCCCTTTTCTGCACTTCTTCCAATTCTACAATATCCCCTTTTAGGCGCAGTGGCCAGAACTGAACAGTTTTCCAAGTGAGGTTGCACCGTGGATTTATATAGGGGCAGTATGGTATCAACAGTTTTATTTTCTATTCTTTTGCTACACATGCCTAACATGTCATTTGCCTTTTTCATATCAGCCACACACTGGCTGATATACTATCACAATCCCAAGACCTCTTTCTTGGTTGGTCACTGCTAGTTCATATTCCATCGGCTTATACTTGTTTGGGTTTTTCTGCCCCAACATGCATCACTTTACACTTGCTTACATTGAACCACATATGACATTTATATGCCTATTCTCCCAGTTTGGAGAGATCCTTTTGGAGCTTCTCACAATTCTTTTTTGTTTTAACTCCCTAAATAATTTGAAGTCATCAGCAAACTCGCCCACTTCACTGTTCACTCCTAATTCCTCATTTATGAATAAGTTCAAAAACATTGGTCCCAATATAGATCCCTGTGCGACCCCACTGTTTACAGAGAGCTTTGGCTATTGGACAGTATAAAAATACAATAAATAAATAAATCCCTCCATTGGAAAAAATTACCATTTATTCCTTCTTTCTACTCTTTAACCAGTTACATAATCGCCAGCTGCCCCAAGATTGGATGAAAAGCTAGACATACCCTACATTGGTCTTCCCCAACTGGTGTCCTCTGGAAGCCTGCCCCATCAACACTCTTCATCCCTGAGTTGTCACCACCATAAGCCACCTGGCTGTAGAGAGGGAGATAAGAGGGCCATTCCCCACCCCTGTGGAAAGACTACTTCTTTTCCCCCCTTCCCTCCCCATCCCTTTTTCTTTGTGTGTTGCGTCTTTTGAGATGATATGCCCGTGGGCAGCGAATGTCGTTGTTTTACTGATTGGATGTAAGCTGCTACAGAAGTCTTTTCGGCAGAGGAGCAGGATAAAAAATTGTATGTATGTAATTTCTGCAGGTTCTCCATATATACAAATGACATCTGCTGAAATTTCCTTTTCTATGCAACTGTTAAAGATACAGGAGCCCTGTCCTCCTTTTCATATGGTCACCTAATCATGTATGCATATGTATAAATAAAAAAAGCTCCAAGTGCCATTTCCTCTTACATGTGATGTGAAGGGGTTGGGTCAGCCAACTCACTAGGATGGGCAAAATCTACAGCTTTAATCCCTCCCTCCCTCCCAAACTAACTCTGAGTCAATACGAAGTTTCTGTGTGTGTGTGGAAAAAAGCAGAGGAGATGCAGGACTCTCTCTCTCTCTCTCTCTCTCTCTCTCTCTCTCTCTCTCTCTCTCTCTCTGACAGCCAAGGAGTACAAAAAGAGAATTGGTAAAGCGCAAGGGAACACAGAGCACCAGCAGCCAAGGATGTTGAGAGAAACACAAGAGAGCCTTTCAAATCAATGGAGCACTAAGAAACACAAGTGAAACCATGGGGCTATTAATAGGGCAGCCAAGCAAGGAATATCCGGCAGCTACTGCAAAACAACACTGGATGAACTGAAAAGGCTCTTTTATAGCAGTGTTTGATATGGGGAGGTGGCTGGCAAGCATAAACGGGAGACCGCTGAACTCTTCTGGGGCAACGCAAAGCAACGGGGTATGCCTGGGAACAAGGTGGCAGGGAGTCTCCCTCTGGGCGTGCTGAGATAAGTGAAGGGTGGGAAGGCGGCGGGGCAGGGCAGAGCTGGCTTGCTGCCCTCTGGACTGATTGGAAACTGCTCAGGAACTCAACCCCTCCGGGCAGGCTGAGGCAGCACTGCAGTTTCTAGCGGTAGCAGCACCATAGCCCCTACGGTGCCCTTCGGGACGGCCACGCTGGATGGGAGTTGCAATCTAAGACATCTGTGAGGCACCAGCCTGGGGAAGGGTGCTCAAGAAGAGGCTTCAACTACCTTGGTATTCTCAAGGACAGCCTCTTTGCATCTGGGCCACACCACGTGCATGAAGAGAGAGAGTTTTCATGAGAGAGTTGAGAGTTGATTCTATCACAACAACATTAATACATTTACCTGGGGTTCCAGGGGGAACCAAGACTTACACTATAAGCTACTGGGAGGAGCTGGAAGTGAGGCCAAACCTTAAATGTCTGTGAGAGATGTGAGGGCTGTTGCCTGACAGTTTCGGATTGGGCATTGTTGCTGCCGTTGTTTTTCTTTATTGGAGCTGGAGGGCATCTCCAACTCTGTTCAGAGCAGTGGCACAAGGAGAGGCTCAAGTGCTGAACCCTTGCCCCAATCACAGCTCCCTTTCTTCCAGAGTCCCCCGTCCCATAAGAGAAAAGGGTAATTTCCACTGTGGAGAGGAAGGCAAGCCATTGGGAAAGATTTTTACTGGGGAAATGGCCTACATTACTGTTCTGATCCAATTCTGTCTGCCCCCCACCCATAACTGCAGTTCAATAAAAAAACAAAATACCAAGTGACACTCAAAAGTAGCTCCCTTCTTATGTCTAACCTGGTCTGTAGAATTTTGGGCTTCTGTGTGGATTTAATTGTGGCACTTTGAGAGCCAATCATGGCTGAAAAATGGGATATGAAGATAGGCCATGAGCCAGGACCTCAAATTTAGGCCATTGGTACCACTCGGGAGGATGGGTTCTAATATGATTTTTTGGCAAGGTATGGATGCCTAGAGATGGAAAATATGTGATAGCAAGTCATAACTCTTTGCCCTTTGTCTGATATTATTGGATTAGCAACTATAGGCGGAAAAAATGTTTTTCATAGTTTAGATAAATAGCATACAAATTAATCATATTTTAAAAAATAAATCTAATTCCACCATATTGATTAAATTCAATAGTATTTAAAAATAATTATGATTATTAATTGTAATAATAATAATAATATAGTCCTTATAACAATAACAATAGAACATTATTGTATTCCTTATATATTGATATAGATTATATGCATAATTTTCACCGACAATTTCTAATGCAGTTGCAAGCTAGTAGATCTAACACAGACTGCGGTGCTGGGTGCCCCTCCATCCAGTCCACTACCAGTTGCTCTGCTCCATCTTGTTTTTCCAACTTCCACCCTCTCCCAATTGGACTAGGTGTCTGTGGATCATTCAGAAGACATCTCTTGCTTATAGCAGCTTGATAATTTGCACGTTCGGCATGTTTCTTCAGACAGTCCCTGCAAGGTGGAAGTTGATGACTGTCTATCTCACCCTTCTTTGCACAAAATAGGTGATAAGTCATTCACGTGATGTACTGAAGATTTTGGTGCATACACTAAGCACAAGAATTGTTCCAATTTGTCCATTAGTTCTTCAGAGAGATCCCATTCGTCTCCAACATTGCAAATGGTGTGAAAGGTGCCCATTCGAAGAATGATTCTGTCGTACATTGCTTTATGCTCCCACACGATCTCAGTTGCTTTTGCATAGAGAGCTTGATCCATGACCACTACAATTTTCGCCAAATGCAGTGATTCCCTTATTAGCTCTGACTGTTTCATAATTTCAGAAACAGTTGTCAACTCAGTTGCAGGGGCATTAATGGTGGGCAAGTAGCTAATGGAATCCTGAGATACACTTACTAGGTCTCTAGTACTGTTGTTAAATCCTGTCCAACTTGGTATTATCTGTGCAAGGCTCCCTGCTTGTCTTGTAACAACCCAGATTATGTTCTTATTTTGTGCAAGGTTCAATTGAGCAACACATTCCGGCATGACTTCGATACTTGTCATCAATGGCTGAGGCCTAACTCGTTCACCACAAACATACATGAACAATTCTTCAGTATTTGTGGTGATCAGTGTTCTTTACTTTTGTTTCTCAATGCTTGGGAGAGGAGCTTTAAAAGGTTGTGGTCCAAAGAACTTGGGCTGTGCAACTATACCGTTGACTCAATGAGTCCTAATAGGGACTGTTTAAGATAATCAGCCACTGTAAATGAATCTTTATCAATGTCTGAAGGATGATATGGCCATGGTGTTGACGTCAAGTTTGTTTTAATCATTGTTCTTATGTGCAATGATGTTTTATCAATGATTTTGTTCATGTCTGTTGCCTTAACCTTTAAAACTGATAATTCTCTTTTCAAACTCTGGTTTTCTCTTACAACGTCCTGTAGCATGACACTATCAGGTTGGGCCAATAATTTCCCTTGGTTGTCTGGGAATATATGAGGCTGTCACCGAACTCGGATTCCAATTTGCTTCTAATAAGCTTCTTGGTTGATTCATCTATTCCCTGTATTCCTCTGCGTGTCATGAGGGTTTCAAGCCTTTCAGTGAGACTCATCACACGTATTACCTCTTTTTTAGGAATAATCACAGTTCTAATGTATTGAAATAGTTCATCATATGGTTCATCTCTCATATTTTTGTAGTGATCATCGGTTTGAATGCTAGATGCATGATCTTCCTTCTTTGCTTCAACCCTTGTATAGTTCTTATAACAAGATGCATGATAATGGGCTTCTGCAGCCACGATGTCCCTACTACAAACTGCTAAGAACTTTGAATCACAATTAATGGTTGCACATTCTCGAAGCCTTTTGTCAGCTCTAAGCTCCATGGCCTTGATTAATTTCTCACGAGTTGATGTTCCCTTGTAGCATTTTATCTTTCCACAAAACATACATTCTTCAGCATACACGTTTGACTTTAATGATGTTCTTCTGTTTAAGCGTTTACTCATGCACTCACTCGTTCCAGCATCATCACTGACACTTGCTTCAGCTTTTTGCTTAATACTCTGTACATCTCTCTTCATAGTAAAAAGGCTCCTTTTTCCTGTGGTAAAGTATTTTTCCTGTGGTAAAACACTTTGGGAACCGTGTTGCTTTCCGCATTTCTTTCAATGTCTAACAGTGGAATGTGATTCCTTACTTGAGCTGCCCCTAACAGAGTTTTCCACGATGAGTTGTCCTGTGGGCTTGTCAGCGTATCTCCAGGTTGGACATTTGACCATAAATGAATTATACACTGGTGATCAGAGGGACAGGATGGGCTTGTTTCAGTCTTCTTCATGATGCTGTACGGTCATTCACCAACGGCTCTGAACAAAAAAAACACCCAATACTTAAAATATTTATATATTTTAATTGGTGTAATTATTATTATTATTATTAATTTTTATAATCAGAATTACTGTAACTGTTATGTTTAATAATAAAAGTCACAATATTAAACATTATCAAAAAATTCCATTTACATCAAGGTATCTTGGGAGCGGAGTGGTAACACACAAAAGGCAAAGGGTTATGACTTGCTATCACATATTTTCCATCTCTAGGCATCCATACCTTGCCAAAAAATCATATTCGAACCCATCACAAGTGGTACCGATAACATGGTTGGCTCAAGGCCTAAGACAACAAAGAAAACATTGCGTCTCTCATCTTTCCATGTTAATAAACATTCTTGTTGCATGCACGTGGCAATGGCATCACATTATTAACAAGGCCACTACCTCAACCAAAACAACCTACAGTTCCTCTACTGCAAAGCCCCCTTGTTTCCTCGGCTAAAAGCTCCTTAAAGTGGTGGGGAAATGTACACAAAAACTTGCTGGCTGGGGGAATCTGGAAGTTGTAGTCTGACACATCTGAAGTGCACCACGTTTCAGAAGGCTGTACAAATGGAACAACTTGGGGTCAGCACAAACAATATATTTAAAAACTTGGAAAAAGCTTTTCATCTGACCACTGGAGCTGTGCCTTTAACATTGTAACATAAGAACATAAGAAGGGCCCTGCTGGATCAGACCAAGGGTCCATCTAGTCCAGCACTCTGTTCACACAGGGGCCAGCCAGCCATTGGCCAGGGGGCAACAAGGCAGGACATGGTGCAACAGCACCCTCCCACCCATGTTCCCCAGCAACTGGTGCACATAGGCTTACTGCCTCAAATACTGGAGATAGAACACAACCATTTGGGCTAGTAGCCATTGATAGTCTTCGCCTCCAGGAAATTATCCAACCCCCTTTTAAAGCCATCCTAATTGGTGGCCATCACTACATCTTGTGGTAGCGAGTTCCATAATTTAATTATGCGCTGAGTGAAGAAGTACTTCCTTTTATTTGTCCTGGATCTCCCACAAATCAGCTTCATGGGATGACCATGAAGTATTTTGAGAGAGAGAGAAAAATGTTTCCTTATCCACATTCTCCACACCATGCATAATTTTGTACACCTCTATCATGTCTCCCCTTAGCTTCCTTTTTTCCAAGCTAAACTATCCCAGTTGATGTAACCTTCCTTCATAGGGGATATGCTCCAGCCCCTTAATCATTTTAGTTGCCCTTTTCTGCACTTTTTCCAGCTCTATAATAAGTCTAGTGACCAGAACTGTACACAGTATTCTAAGTGTGGTTGCACCATAGATTTGCATAAATACTGGCCGTTTTATTCTCAATTCCTTTTCTTATAATTCCTAACATGGAGTTTGCCTTCTTTACAGCGGCCGCACACTAGGTGAACATTTTCATCGAGCTGTCCACCACAACCCCAAGATCTCTTTCTTGTTCGGTCACCGCCAGCTCAGATCCCATTAGGTTATACTTGAAGTTGGGTTTTTTTGCCCCAATGTGCATCGCCTTACACTTGCTTACATTGAACCGCATCTGCCATTTGGAGGCCCACTCTCCCAGCTTGGAGAGATCCCTTTGGAGCTCTTCACAATCCCTTCACAACCTTAAATAATTTGGTGTCATCAGCAAACTTGGCCACTTCACTGCTCACTCCTAATTTCAGATCGTTTATGAACAAGTTGAAAAGAATTGGTCCCAATACCAATTCCTGTGGGATCCCACTATTTACTTCCTTCCATGGGGAGAATTGACCATTTATTCCTTCTCTCTGCTTTTTGTTCTTGATGTACAGTTCACATGTTTAACTTTAGGCCCTGAAAAACTACACATGTTGATTTTTGCACAGGCTGCTTTTAATGGTACAAAAGCAAGCCAAGCTTAATTTTTCAGGTCATTAGCAGGCTAACTAGAGTTAGCCAAATATGAAAATTGAAGACTGGTTCTAATCAGATACAGAGTTGGAAACAATAAAACAGACTACGAACAGCAAAGGCGTTTAGTTAATAGATCTGTACAAGGAGGAGGATGGGGTATACCACACTTAAAACATATTATGACACGTACCAATTAAGACACATGTTAACAACAATAAAGGAAGGGGCGGGTGCACATTGGATAGAAATAGAAAGGGAACTGATGGAATTAAAAGGAAGAAGAAATACAGACTATGTTTTATATTATATATATATATATATATATATATATATATACACACACACACACACACAACAAATAAGAAACAAAGCAAGCACAATAAAAGGGTTATTGAAAGTATGGTGCTTCAGAAAAGAGAAATTAATGCCAGGGATTTTACCATTAACACCAATTTGGGCGCATCTGGACTTTGATGTAAAAAGAAAAGCAGTAGGCAAAAATAAGCTGAAGAACTAGGAATGATCCAAATGAGTAACTTTTATGAACAGTAGCAACCTGTAACACAATTAATATGGAGTAACCATACACAAAATACGGGAATGTCATGGTTAGTATGGATGCAATTTAGTAATTTCATAGGAACTAGAAAGACAATATGGTAAAGTACAAGAGATTTAACAGAATGGGGGCAAATTATAGATAATTACGAATTAGGAGGTAAGAGTATAATAACACAAATTTCTAGAAGCTTAATAAAGCAGGAAATAAGGGGAAATGTAACAATAAAATAGATGTGGGAAAGAGATATTGAAAAGGAGATAGAGGATGGAACATGGGAAAAAGAAATCGATAGATTCCCCATCCAAACAAAATCCACTAAAAGGCGGCGCACTAAAACTAGTTCAGAAGTGGTATCTGACACCTATGGGTTGGAGAGGATGTGGAATTAATAAAACTCAAATTCATATGTGGTAGGAATATAGAGAGGTTAGGAAGATTTGGGACAAGATTTTTCATGGAATAGAAAAAATTACCGATCAAGAGATTCACAAAACATCAGTTAGCTTTGTTGAATATGTATTCAATACTCAAGGAATAATTTCCTTGAATGAGTTCAAATCTCCAGGGCCCGATGAACTGCATCCTAGAGTAATGAAGGAGCTAGCGGAAGAACTCTCAGAACCTTTGTCTATTATCTTTGCAAAATCATGGAAATAGAAACCAAATGCACAGTTACAAGATGGGGGACATTTGGCTCAGCAATACAACAAATGAAAAGGATCTCGGAATTGTTGTAGATCACAAGCTGAATATGAGCCAACAGTGCGATATGGCTGCAAGAAAGGCAAATGCTATTTTGGGCTGCATTAATAGAAGTATCGCTTCCAAGCCCTGGTTAGGCCTCATCTAGAGTATTGCGTCCAGTTCTGGGCTCCACAATACAAGAAGGACGCAGACAAGCTGGAGCGTGTTCAGAGGAGGGTGACGAGGATGATCAGAGGTCTAGAAACAAAGCCCTATGAAGAGAGACTGAAAGAACTGGGCATGTTTAGCCTGGAGAAGAGAAGATGGAGGGGAGACATGAGAGCACTCTTCAAATACTTAAAAGGTTGTCACACAGAGGAGGGCCAGGATCTCTTCTCGATCCTCCCAGAGTGCAGGACACGAAATAATGGGTTCAAGTTAAAGGAAGCCAGATTCCAGCTGGACGTCAGGAAAAACCTCCTGACCGTTAGAGCAGTACGACAATGGAATCAGTTACCTAGGGAGGTGGTGGGCTCTCCCACACTAGAGGCCTTCAAGAGGCAGCTGGACAACCATCTGTCGGGGATGCTTTAGGGTGGATTCCTGCATTGAGCAGGGGGTTGGACTCGATGGCCTTGTAGGCCCCTTCCAACTCTGCTATTCCATGATTGTATGATTCTATGTTTGTAAAAGAAAATAGAGAAATTAGAGGGGAAAATATTAATTGGCTTTTTGTTAACAGCCACAAGGCAATTAATAGCAAGTAAGTAGTAAGACAGCTTGGAAGTTGACAATACCTATGTAGAAAAAGAAAATTTGGGCTATAGCAATAAACCAAAAGCTGACACAGGGCTCATCTACACCAGCAGGATATTCTACTATGAAAGAGGTATGAAAGCAGTATATAAAAGGCAGGAGACACACTACTGCTTTATAGTAGTATTGAAGTGCACTGCAGGATCTACACTACTTCTTTATAGTGGTACTGAAGTGCACTGACAACTGTTGGGGCCCTTTGACACATCTATACCAAGCAGGATATAATGCTATGAAAATGTTATGAAAGCGGTATATGGTCTGTGTCAATGGGCCCCAACAGTTGTCCGTGCACTTCAAAATTGCTATAAAGCAGTAGTGTGGCTCCTGCCTTTTATATACCACTTTCATACCACTTTCATAGTGCAAAATCCTGCTTGGTGTAGATGAACCCGCAGAAGTTGAGAGTATATCGAGGAATAAAGAAAAGAGATACTTTTAAGAAGGACTGGCAAAAATACATAGAATATATGAAAGAAGAATCGAATCAAATAACTTTAGCAGAAACTTATAGAATTTGTGGTTCTCATGAAAAGAACAAGATTATAAATGAATGAAACAGGATAAATTAATATACCAAGAGCAAGGAAAGGTGAAGTCCTTAACAAACAACCATGTAATACTAAAAAAAAAGTTAAAGGAGATATATAAACAATAGTATTTAATGTACAAGAATAAAGTTAAGATTAACAATAGTGTTGCATTAAAAGTGCAAAAACAAATGTCTAGCAGAAACAACCTAGAATAAAAAGGCCAAACGTGTTTCAACACGAAGTCTTCGTCAGTGGCCAATGCTAAAATACAATATACAAACAGGACATGTTACATAATACACATGTAGGGGCAAAAGGACTAAACACAAATTGCTGATAATTGTTTTGAATTTAAACAAAAGGGTGTGTGTATCAGACAGAGCAGTTAACATACTGGGCTGCTGTATGCTCCCTGGAGATTTAATTGGGCTGACTTTACAATTCCCACAGTTATGTGGTAGAGGGTGTAACTCCCATTTGAAAATAATGCAGTGCCTTCTAAGGAAAATAATAGAATATTTACACAATAATACATATGGCAGTCCCGTGTTGTTAATGGAAAATCCATTGTAGGTCTCACTCTCTAGAACTAATAAGAGAGTTCAAATATGGGGGAGGAGAAATGGATATCCTTGATTAAGCTTTTGGGTTCTAGAGCAGTGGTTCCCAATTAGCTAAGTACTGCGGACCCCTTGTTTTTCAAATGCCAAGCCATGGACCCCCTACTTTTGAAAAAAATTGTTATCTCTATGGTAGTTACCTGTGCGAAGCAATTTTTTTTTGGAGAAAATAAGCCCCTAATAAGCAAAGGATTTTAGGGATACTAAAAAACAGACCATAAAATTTGTGATATTACCATACAAAAATGACAATGATTTATTTAGTTAGGAATATAAAGACGAATTTAATTTTACTAACATCTCGTTTACAACTGAACAAATTATGACATGTCTAGCAGCTACTAAACCTAAATGTGATGGGAGAACTCATGCCTCTTTTTGTCCCGAACAATCCCTTCCACATCCAGTTTAATATTTCCTACTTTTAATCTCAAATCTGGATCAACATCGAGCCGATTTCTATGCTTGTTCTTCATATAACAAAATGTTGAAAATGTTTGTTCACAAAGATATGTGGAACAAGCTTTTTCACCTAACTTCTTATAATCAGGAAAAACCTTCACCCAGAATTGGTCCAGTCTATATTCTTTGAAAAATGATTTCAATGAACCATCACAAGCCCCGTCAACAAGTGCATCTTGCTCTTCTGCAGATAGAGTTGTTAGTTGAACCACATTCAAAAGGATTCCTTATCCATGAGTTTTCAGGATTAGGTGCAGGGAAGTAATCTCTGAAACTAGTCGCTAAATCACGGAGGTGCTCAGTGATGTTATATTTTACTTCTGGTAGGAATTCGTCGTCAGTGGACTCCAGAAATGAATGGTAAATATGTGAATGGTGCCACAGACCCCCTGGGTGGGCTATGCAGACCTCCTGGGGTCCGCAGACCACCAATTGGGAACCACTGTTCTAGAGGAACCTGGGCTACTCACTTTGCTTTTCTCACTGCCATCTAGGACATTTTATTTATTTATTACGTATTTATACTGCCCAACAGCCTAGGCTCTCTGGGCAGTTTACAACTAAAATTTTACATCAGCTAACATCACTTTTGGATGAATTGAATTTTGAACTGCAAAGCATTATTTTGGAACAGCACATTTTGTGACTGGTTCAAAAATGGGGGTGGCGGTAGTTTGTCCAGACTATCCCATTGCTACAGAGAGCCTCCATGACGCCTTCCACTCCATTCTTTTCATGTACATTGTACAGCTATTGCATCCTAGAGGAGCTGGCAGAAGAACTCTTAGAACCACTGTCTATTATCATTGCGAAATCATGGAGGACGGGTGAAGTGCCGGATGACTGGAGGAGGGCTAATGCTGTCCCCATCTTCAAAAAGGGTATAAAGGAGGAACCTGGGAACTACAGACCAGTCAGTCTGACATCTATCCCTGGGATTTTTTGGAGCAGATTATAAAGAAGTCAGTCTGTAAGCACCTTGAAAACAATGCAGTGATTACTAGAAACCAGCATGGATTTATCAAGAACAAATCCTGCCAGACTAACCTGATCTCATTCTTTGATCGGTTAACCTCCCTTGTGTACAGTGGGAATGCTGTGGACATAATATATCTTGACTTCTGATTAGCAAACTAGCTAGATGGAACAATCACGGCTGGCTACAGAATCAGATTCAAAAGAGTGCTTATCAATGGTATCTTCTCAGACTAGCGGGAGGTAAGGAGCGGGGTACCGCAGGGCTCAGTCCTGGGCCCAGTGCTCTGTAACATTTTTATTAATGACTTGGACAAAGAGGTGCAGGGAATGTTTATCAAATTTGCAGACGACACAAAATTGAGTGGGATAGCTAATACCCTGGAAGACAGAAGCAAACTTCAAAGTCATCTTGATATGCTGGAGTGCTGGGCTAAAAACAACAGGAGGAAATTTAATAGGGATAAACACCATGTTCTACACCTAGGAACCAAATACCTAGGGAGGTTGTGGGCTCTCCCACACTAGAGGCCTTCAAGATGAAGCTGGACAGCCATTTGTCAAGAATGCTTTAAGGTGGATTCCTGCATGGAGCAGGGGTTCGGACCCGCCAGGTCATCAGCCATACACATACACACTTTCTCCCCAGGTTGTCACCCCAAAACATCTAGTTTATTCTAACAAAAGCAGTTTAGTAACCCACTAATAATTTATATTTAAAAATAAATATAAAACATAAAGGTGAACATCTGTAACCATCAGTTTTCCTTCAATTAATTCTCCATAGCTCCATAGCTCTGAAGTTGCATAAGCCCCACTGCACTCAATGGAACTGACTCAATAGAACTGAGTAGACTTGTATAGAATTGGCACTGATGGAAACATTTTCCTAAACCTCAAAGCTGTGCTGGGGTGTGTGTGTGTGTGTGTGTGTGTGATCACAGCAGATAACTCCCCACCCACCCAGTGAACTGTGATCAAAAAAGCAATTGCCCCTCCATGTAGTTGTAATACATTTTACAAAAAAGCCAAGATACACAGTGCCTGCATGCTGCACATTCAGTATTGCGCAGGCTAGGGTCACAGCAGCAATATTATTATTATTATTATTATTATTATTATTATTATTATTATTATTTATTTATTTATATAGCACCATCAATGTACATGGTGCTGTACAGATAACACAGTAAATAGCAAGACCCTGCCGCATAGGCTTACAATCTAATAAGTTGTAGTAAACAATAAAGAGGGAAGGAGAATGCAAACAGGCACAGGGAAGTGTAAACAGGCACCGGGTAGGGTGAAGCTAACAGTATAGAGTCAGAACAAACTCAATATTTGAAGGCTATAGGGAAAAGAAAAGTTTTTAGCTGAGTTTTAAAAGCAGTGATTGAGTTTGTAGTTCTCAAGTGATCTGGAAGAGCGTTCCAGGCGTAAGGGGCAGCAGAAGAAAAAGGACGAAGCCGAGTAAGGGAAGTGGAGGTCCTTGGGCAGGCGAGAAGCATGGCATCAGAGGAGCAGAGGAGCGGCATAAGCAGGGCAGGGGAGGAGGAGAAGGCAGTGAGAGCTTGATCCAGAAGGGAAACACACACACACACACACGCTCTACAGGTTCCCCTTCAACGACCTGACCAACTGCCTCTGGAGCCAGCAGAACACTGAAACAGTGGCAACGGGGGGGGGGGGGGAACGGGACGACGGGACACACACCTCGAGATCTTTTGCAGTGGCCTTGGGCAGCAGGGGTAACAATGGCAAGGGAGGCACCACGTCAGGCGCAAGCAGAAGGGGAGGGGAAGGAGCTGGCCCTCTATTACCAGGCACAGGGCTTGCCAGCCACTTGCCACTTGACCAGCCACTTGCCAAAACTATGTGCGGCCTGTGGGGTAGGGCTGTAGTAGCACAACTTTGAAAGGTTCATTCATGGGAGGCAGCAGCAAGTGCATGCCCCAGTCTCACGCCTGTCCTGAAGGGACTGAGTGCCTTGGCAGAGTGTACAGTATAGAAGGCCGGCACGCAGTGCCACTCTCAAGCAGATGCATGTGTTCGTGGACAAGAGTTTTGAGGCTATGACACAGAGGACATAACATAAGCAGAGCAGTGCTGGACCATCAGATGAAACGCCTCTTTAGTCCATCCTGCTCCTACAGTAGCCACCCAGATGCCCCAGTGAGAAACCCACAAACAGAATAGGAGTACAATAGTACGGTCCTTCTCAGCAACTGGCATTGAGAGCCATCCATATTGAAGGTAATATATAGCCATCATGACTAATACCGATAGCCTTATTTGTCTAATCCAGGGACGCTGAAACTCTTTCTGCTTGAGGGCCAAATTCAATCTCAGAGTAGTGAGCCAAAGGGAAAAGGACTGAAGCCAAAATACTGCAAACATATTGTAGCTTAATGCTCTTACTGCAAGTAAGAATTCAACCCTTTAGAACAGGGAAAACTACAGAAAAGCCTGGAAGCAATTGGTGGGAAGGGGAGGTGGCCATTTGGGGAACTGGATTAGGTCCTCACTAATCCATGTTTTGCAAGAGCAAAACCACAAGGAGGATGAGGGTGTGGGTCTGCGGAAGGGGGTAGGCCCAGCTGCTGCGTGACCTTGATGCTGAAGCTGTGCGTGCTTGTGGTGGGGCAGGAGACACCTTCCTGGGACACGCCGCCAAGCACAAGACAGACAAGGAGGTGGTCGTCCTGGTCATTGGCTGACATCACGCAGTGGCCTCTGTGCTCTCTCCCAGGTTTCCCATTAGCATTTCCTCCCAGTTTTTGGAAGAGGACGTGCGCAAACTGCAAGGTACACTCTGCTGACAGATGTTGCCCTCCTCCTTTGGTTTTAGGTTTCTCCCAACTAGTCCTTCTTCCCTCCCTGGCTCAGTCACTCCACCCTGCTCATGCTATGCCCTACCTCACTCCACCAGCCTCCCTTCCTTTGAGGATGGAGCCCCATGGCATGACCTGATATCTGCATGTGTAAGGTTATTCCCTTTGGGGTGTCTGAGGCCCAGGAAGGGCCGCCTGCTACAACATCTCGGGCTTCCAAGCTTCTCTTTGTAATGATCTTGGCACTCTTGGATGAAACCAAGTATCTGGATCCATTTCAGTAGGAGTTTAGCCCCAGTTTTGGTATTGAGTTTGTCTTGAGGCCCAGTATTGGGCAAAAGGTGGGATGATGATGATGATGATGATGATGATGATGATGATGATAATAATAATAATAATAATAATAATAATAATAATAATAGGTTGCCCTATTTGGTGAGCTGTGTCGGGAGAGAGACAGGGAGTGTGTCTTTAATGATACTCCTTGAGTTGAAAAAAAATCATGGGACTATATTTTTATATATGACGACAGCGGCAAGACTGATATATGCACAAAGATGGAAGGACAAAATAGTGCCCACAACAGAGGAATGGCTACTGAAGATGTTCGAGCTAGCGGAGATGGCGAAACTCACGGCAATAATGAGGGAAAAATCAACTGTAACATTTATAACTGAATGGGAACCTTTTGTAAACTTTATGAAGGGACGAGAAAAAAATGACTTGTATATCTGTGGATTCAATCAATAGCGTGGAAAATATGGAGAGAGAAATTAGAGATTTGGATTTGACAGTGATAAAGAAAAATAATAATAATGACAATATTATTATATATCTTTGCTGAGGAGAATATTGGAAGAACATTTTATTTGGTGATTTGTTTGTTTGTTTGATTTTGTTTTGTCTTAAGTTTTGTGGATGTGTGTGTATTGTTAGTGTTTTTTTATTTATTGATGTTTGGAAATAATAAAAACAGAATTAAAAATAAATAAATAATGATACTCCTTGATTTCTCAGCAGCATTCAGTACCATCAATAATGGCAACCTTTGGAGGGACTTTGCAGTAGTTCCACTCTTAACTGGATGGTCATTTCCAGAGGATGGTGCTTGGGGCATACTGCTCAGCACCATGGATCCTCCAGTGGGGGCTCCACAGGGGTGGACTTGGTCCCATTGTTGTTTAACTTCTACAAGAAACTGTTGTGTGGAATGAGCCTGAGTTTGGGGGTGTGGGGGGGTGTTGTCATCAGTATATTGATGACTCACAAATCTCCTTCTCCTTTTCATCTGAGGCAGGTAATGGACTGGTTGAGAGCCAATAAACCAAGTCTCAATCCAGACAATGCTGGGATTCTGTTTGGTGGTTCCTCTGTCCGGATGAGAGTAACGCAACCAACTCTGGATGGAGTTGTGAAGGAGCAAGTGCCCTGCTTGGGGGTGCTCAGGTGGCCACTGTGGTATGTAATGTCTTCTACCAGCCTAGTTGGAACACTATCTAGATGGGGATAGCCTAGCATCAGTCATCAATGTTCTAGTATCCTCTAGGTTAGAATATTACAATACATTGTATGTTAGGATGTCTCTGAAGGCATTCTAGAAACTGCAGCTAGTTCAGCAGACAGGTTGGGCCTGTTCAGACAACACACTAAGCAATGGTTAGGCCAAGAACCCTTTTGCAGCAAATAGTGAGTGAGTGTGTATAAACTGTGCTTATGTAGCCACCCTGATTAGGAATGGTTCACATGACATGATAAGCCATAATGTTTAGCTCAAACTACTTAACTACTGTGGCTGAGTATGTCATCATACAGGGTCATTGTTGACTGTGACTTGGTGATGTGAACATATAATCCCAGTTCTGGCTCACTTGCACTGGTTGCCAAATTCAAAGTGCTGGTTTTAGCCCTACATGAGTTGGGATCCCAATGTCTCAAAGAGCTATGTGGGTGCATGTGCCCTTGTAAGGGGGTGAAATATTTGGGCCCTGATAGAGGCTTGAACTGGGGCCATTCAGCAACTGTTTGTGTCTGAGCTACTTCTGTTCGCCCCCACAGTCTCTTTCCCTGCTTCTTGGGAGGTGTGTGTTCATTTGTGGGGCCTGCAACCCTGGCTGTGTGCTCACTGGCTGACTCTGTGTGCGGCCAGACTGTGGGGCAGGCTTCCCAGTTGGTTGCCATAGGTATAACTTCCAAGGCAACTGCAGACTGGTCTGGCCTTGTCCTGCCATTCCCAATTATATTTTCCTTGCCTTTGGTCCTCCCCTCCCAGGACAGGGCTGCTTTGGAGGCTGTGGGGCTTGCTCAGATGGACCAAGGGTAGAATTCAGAGCCTATGGACTCCCATTGGTTGGCAAATTAAACATGTCTTCCTTGTAGATTCAATCTGCTTTATTGCTTCCTTAGTGATGAACAATCTATTAATTACTCCTTGAATAAACACTCTAAATTGCCCTGATGCCAGTTTCTGTTCCCCTGGGGCAGGGGCTTTGATAACTGGTTTCCTCTTGTGTGCGTTTTCATTTTATATAGCCAAAATAGATACTTTTAAAAATAAGAAAAAATGAGCAGCTATGACTACTTCAAGAGCAAGGGTGGCAGAAGTTATTGGACTACAAATTCCATCAGCCCTAGCCAGCATAGCCAAGAATGAGTCATGATGGGAGTTGTAATCAACAACATTTGTGGGCTCACAAGTTGCCTTATATTACAGCCTCTCCCTCCCCACAAGAACATTGGGGCAAATAAGAAAAGCTAATCAGGGGGAAATGAATACACCACATACCACTAAACTGATCAGGAAGTATTCACAGGCTCAGCATTGCACCAACACTGAGCCTACGAACAGGAACTATTTAATTAAAAAGGCAAAGAAGCCCTTGAATGCCTCACTAGCAATTTCCTGTCCAGAGTAGATGTGTGATGCTGTAGCTGTGTTTTATTTTTATAAAAAAAATAAGCTACAAATCAGGTCTGAAAAAAATTAGAACAATATGAAAAGCTCTAAAATGTAGGGTGACCATAGAATCTTGTATCTTTAAAAAAAGGTTGTATTGAAAGGGGAATTTCAGCAGATGTTATTTGTATGCATGCAGCACCTGGTGAAATTCCCTCTTCATCACAACAGTTAAAGCTGCAGGAGCCCTGCCCTCTTTTGTATCTGATCACTCTAGTATAGCTCCTGCAGCTTTAACTGTTGTGATGAAGAGGGAATTTCACCAGGTGCTGCATGCATAGAAATGATGCCTGTTGAAGTTCATTTTTCTATACAACTGTTAAAGATACAGGAGCCCCCTGTCCTCCTTTCCATATGAAATGCAATGAACTGACAACAAAGGCATGTGGTGCCTCCATAAAAAGCGGGTTAATGAAGAATGGCAACTCCAGAGAATACAGCTAATTTGGAGGCAAATGACAGAGGACAGGTTGAGACCACAGGGCACATTTTTGCCCAATATCCCCAATATTGGGGAAGGCACACCTTCGAACGATATGAACTTGCACACTGGACCCTGTTATTGTGCACTCCTGGAACCTTTCTTGGCACTTCCAAGGTGCCCCATCCCTCCAACTTTAAAAAAAAAATCATCACATTTTCTTACTGTTAGCTGGGATTGCTGTGAAACAAATGTGTTGGTGCTGAAGACTGTGGGGTTCATAGGAGTTGTTCCATGCATTGGTTTTCAGGTGCCATCTCTGCCTTGTACACCATCTTTTGGGAAGTTTACTTACTCCTATGGCAGCCATTTTGTGGCAGGGCCCAAGACAGTTGATCAAATTGCCAAATGTGCCCACGGCCCAAAACAGTTTCCTGCTCCTGCTCTATATGTTTCAAGGTAGTAAATCTTTGCATAGAAATGAAATGTACCAACTGCTCAGAGCTAGTGAGTCTCTTGGCATTGCTGTATCCCCATCCACTGCTTAAGCTCATACAAGACAAAGAAGCAACCCTGTCAGGCACAAGAAGCCCAGTCACTTAACACTACCTGGCGTTAACTTGGCTTTGGAATTTTTCAACGGAAGTTAATATTCCTAATTTTGTACCAGATAGCATTTTCTGAGCTTAGTTTTATGCCTGCAGAAATGAAATGTCTGCTTTCTCAATACATACAACACAAAGGTTTCAAAAGTATCCGAACAAACAGGAGACACAGAAATTTGTTTTGAGAGAGAGAGAGAGAGAGAGAGAGAGAGAGAGAGAGAGAGAGAGAGATGTTGGCTGCAAAGGACTCAGCCTCTTGGACTCTTTTCACAATATACATCCCCCACATGGTTAGCACACCAGCATGGGAGGCAAGTGGCAGCTGTATTTTTCTGTGGTAGCTCTGTAGAGGAACTCACCGAAGTTGGGAATGGAGTTTAGTTGCCTTGGAATTGAAATCTTCCCAGATAGGGTAGGAACTCTGAAACAGAGAGAGGGTGGGGAAAAGAGTTGAGCAAACAGGTGGCTGCTCTGCTTTCACACCACCACCACCACCACCACACACACACATACACACACACACACCATATTCACGCACACATTAAACAATCCATCTTAAATTTATCAGATAACTCCTAAGAAAAGCGGTGCCCATCTCCTCCACCCTCCAACCCAAGGAAGGGGTCCTCCCTAGAAGACCAAATGCCAAAGTATTTGCAGCATGAGCATCTCCTAATGTGTTTTCTGCATGATTCTTAAAAATGAGCAGCCATCCCTGGTTTAGGATTATTTCCACTCTCAGAAGAAAGCTGGAGTCTTTGTCACTGTGCAGCAGAGAAAGCTTTTTATCTTCAATAGGAGATAAGAGCTTTTCATGCAGAGTAAGAAGTTGCTCAGTGATTCAGTCCTACTTACTTCTGAGGCTTGATCGGCTTACTTGTGAATAGATATGTTGCTCAGCTTACTTCTGAGTAGATGTACAGAAGCTTGGTATTGGAGTGCTGCTTGAAAGTGCTGCTGAGTGATTCAGTCCTGCTTACTTCTAAGCAGACATGTGGAAACCTTGCCCTCATTACTTCTGAAAAATCTTAAAATCAGTTCGGCTTTGGGGCGTACCCATAGATGGATGTTTCCCAGATTGGAATTCAGCCCTCAGGCTGAAAAAAGTACACCACTGCTGTACCTGCAGCACAAACAGGTACAGCATTTTCCATCTCTAGGAACTTCGAGAAAGAGTTCAGCGGTTGACTTTCTACCTGTCCTGGAGCTGCGAAAACCCTAGGAGCCCTCCTGCATCTCCACTGACGTGGCAGGGATGTGCTGCCCTTAGAAACATGACGGTGGACCTGCTACCTCTGTGCTCTTGTCCAGGTCACGAGACTCTTTGTGGCTTCTCTTGTCTCAGCCGGGGTGCCCAAAGACCCCAAGGAATGAGGTGAGACAAATGGCTAAGAATCTCCTTTGTGGACTACCAGCCCCCTCCCTATAGCTATTCAAGGCATTTGCCTTGCAGCTGCAACACTCACTGGAGAGGAGGTCTGCGTGTGCCCCTTCTCTCACGGCTCAACAGCATCCATTGCCTCGGAACAGAGAGCCTGTCTGAAGCCCTCTGCTACCGCTGTGCTTTTCTTGAGGGGGCTCTGCCTGCTCCCACTGCCCTGGCGCTCCCACCCGCTCACCAAGGCAGGCCCTGCATGAGCACAGAAACGGGGGCTTGGTCAAAAAGAAAGGGAGGGGCCGGAGCCAGCGTTTTTATTCTGCTCCAAATCTCTAGACCAGCCTTGCCCAACATTCAGGAAAACCCACAAGGAAGGCATGAAGGCAAATTCCCTGAAGCCCCCAGCATCCTGACGGATCATGTTTATGAACGTGGTGGCTGTTTAGTTGCTCATAGGGAACTAGACATTTCGTGCTCAGGGACGCCAGCACCTCTACAAGCACAACCACTTCAGGGGCGCATGGTGCAAACGGAACGTGCTCCGCTCAGCGTAACAGGCGAGCACGACTGCCTTGTACTCTGCAACTAAACCATTTTACCCTTCCAACAATCCTGTCAGATAGAACCCAGGTCTCCCCAGTCCTAGATTGATGGCTTGGTTGCAGAGGCATCTGACTGGACCCCATTGGGAACAGGAGCCAGCCGGGCTGTGCTTACACCCTTGCAGTTCTGGTAACCAACCCCCTGGGAAATCCTCCTCCTCCTCCTGGCGCTGCAAGTTTCCATCTTTACCTGCTTTCAGGTTTTGCTCAATACAACCATTTTATCTTTATGTATTAGACTTCTTCAGAAATTGACTTTTACCTCATCCATTTCATGTCCTCATGAATGCATACCACAGGACAATAACTGGCACTTACTACATCAAGGAATCTCTGAATTCTCAACCCTCACTTGAGGGTGGCTGGGGGGGTGGAGAATGGGGTACAACAAAAGACAGTATTTCCCATGTGACACGACATAAAACCACCCGTGATTACTGGACCACAGTGGACTTCAGCCCTTCTGATCCTCAAGGAACCCTCTCCACATAGACTTCCCCATTGTGTCCATGGGGCAGAATCCCTCCACGCTGCAGAGGATGCTGGACTGTCTGTGGGGGTGCTAGCAAGGCCTGCTACGTACAGTTGCTGCATCATGCTAAGTGCCCACCACCACCACCACCGCTGTACAAATCCTATGGGATGTGGGCAACAGTAGATAAGCCACCTTCCTGGGAAGCGTATCTTCTGGCCACTGTGATGAACTTACCTTTTCCTTTGGCATCACTTGCTAGACAGCAGTAATGTGTGAAACAAGCCAGGGGAAATTTTGGCAGCCTGGGAGAAATATTGTAATTCTCCCTTCCCTCGTCGCCTAGTGCTCCACATGCTGCAGCATCTCACGCCTGGCACCTGTTCCCTTTGACTTCACTTTGTCTCAACAGTTTCCAGTTTGGTGCTGAGAAAGCTGCCACTGGGCCTCTTCCTCGCACCAGTTTCCTCAGCCTGCTATGGATCGAGCCCTACAGCTTCCAAAAGAAGCATCCTGTTCACTCCTCCTGCTCCACATATTCCCACCCAGGGCCATTTCACAATGTGGTACCCAGGACCTTTCGCAGAGTCTGGCCTGTCCATAAACAGAAGACAACTATCCGGGTCATTCCTGCTCAAAGGCTGCGGATATGGTAGCTGTGCAAAATCCAGTAACGCACCAGGAGAGAAGGCAAACAAGGCTCTTTCCCCCAGAGAGATTGCAAAAGAAAGAGAAACTGTTTGGCCAGACTGGTCCTGCACAAGGAATTTCTGGTTCTGGCAAGTGGGAAGTCGGGCTGATTTCCAGTGGATTCCAGCATCTCGCAAGCTGATGGCTCTCAGAGGGTAGACCATCTGGTTCAAAATGCAGCTTAACCTCAAGCAAATAAATCGTAACACAAACATTCCTTAGTCCAAATGCTCAGGAAGATATGAACAATCATAAATCAAAATCACACTGTGGAAGACTCTGCCCCTCCCCCCCCCACCCCGAATGCTGTTCAGATCAAGCCTGTATTGCAAAACCATTTCATGACTACCGCCAGAAAGTGTTTCCCAGGAGACTTCCTCATGTCCTTCGCCCTCATGCGCCTCTGCGGAGACTTCGTAATCTCCCACAGCTGCTGCCACAACCCCCTATTACAATCTTCCCCAACATGGCGCCCTTCAGATGTGTGTCAGACTGCAACACCCATCATTCCCAGCCATGGGCCATGCCAGCTGGGAATGACGGGAGCTTCAATCCAACACATCTGGAGAACACCGAGATGGGGAAGGCTGATTAGCTAGATTTACCAACTCCAGCCAGGCAGCTGGATTTTCTTCCTGCACCTTCAAAGTAGACCATTTAATATGGATCCTTCCGGTTATTCCATCAAATTAGTTAATGTGAAAAACAGCATTTATGCTGTTCAGAAATTGGACAAATTTAACATTACAACTACTGAACTGGTGTGTAAGGTCACTTTTTGGCCCAGCCAGAGAGAACTGCAAATCATGGTTTGTTGTTTGGAGTGCAAGCCACTATGAGCCCCGGCTTGTGCACCCCCCTCCCCTCGATGGCCTCCCAGGCACCAGAGGGGAACTCCAGTTTGCACAACCCAGTTTGCTGCAATGGAACAAATTGCAAACTGCAACTCCCATTACTCCCAGCCTCTGGCCAGGCTGGCTGGGAACGACGGGGTTTTTCACAGGTTCAACAAGCTGCAGTTTGTTCGAGCTGTGACCAGAGCACCTTCTCTCCTGCCTTCACACGTGGAAAGGAAAGAAAGCTGGGAGCTGACACATGGCTCATGCTCCCAGTGCCTGTTTACCCTACCCTGTGCCTGTTTGCTTTCTCTTCCCCTCCTTATTGTTTTATTATGGTTTTATTAGAATGTAAGCCTATGCGGCAGGGTCTTGCTATTTACTGTTTTACTCTGTACAGCACCATGTACATTGATGGT
Source organism: Elgaria multicarinata webbii (assembly GCF_023053635.1). Taxonomy (NCBI): domain Eukaryota; kingdom Metazoa; phylum Chordata; class Lepidosauria; order Squamata; family Anguidae; genus Elgaria; species Elgaria multicarinata. Next base: position 33,561,234 of record NC_086184.1, on the reverse strand, counting down.
GCTATATAAATAAATAAATAATAATAATAATAATAATAATAATAATAATAATAATAATCATCATCAAACCGTGGTTTGCTGATACATCTGAAATGAGCCAGCAAGGCCATGGTGGACGGGCTTCTTTGGCAACCTGAGAGCCTGTCTTTGTCTCCCCAGTAACAAGCCGAGAGCCCGTATGATGTAGTGGTGAGAGTACTGGACTAGGACCAGGGAGACATGAGTTATAATTTTCATTTGGCCAGGAAGCCTATTAGGTGATTTTGGGCCATTGACTGACTCTCTGCCTAACCTAAAGGGTTGTTAAAAGGATAAAACGGAAAACACCTTGGGTTCCTTGGAGGAAGAAACGTGGGATGTAAATGTGGAAAATAAATAAAATAAAGTACTGCTCAGCCAGCTCCTACCTCGGATTCATGTTGTGGGCTGAGATCCGAGCTGCAAGGGGCAGTGTTAGCAACACCACACCATGTTCTAAGATGGCTGTTGGGGTGCCAGTGCCCTCCCCCCAGGCTCTATCCTGATGCTGGCCTCAGGTGCCCTTTCCCACTTTTTCCAGACCCATTGCTCTGAGGAGCAGCTGCATCTAGTCACGACTTGAAATTCCCCACAATGCCCTCAATGTAGCCTTGGTCCAGAGAACTGTGAGAAATTAATACACCAATGGGACCGAGCCACCTGGCACAGCTGTTGCCACCAGTGGCTGCTGCTGCTGCAAGCACATACGTCTGCTAGGAAAGGGGCTCACCGCCACCCTGCAAGGGGGACTGTCAGGTAGATTCCCACAATCCATATGCTGACAAGTCTGGAGTACTGGGTTTGTAATTGTTCTGCTTCAGGGAAGAACTCTTTCTGCAGAAAAACCGAAACCATTTGTAAATACGTCAGTTCAAGGGAAAGTATACCATGAAATTCTGTCTATTACAGCACTGCCCTTTATCAGTTTGGGGGATAAGCCCTCCTACTGAGCTCTTACAAGCCTAGGGAGCTACCTTGTACAGAGTCGGATCCTCCATCTGTCTGTCCCAGTTTTGCAGCAATGGCTCTCCAGGCCTTCAGGCAGGAGTTTTTGCAGCCCTACCTGGAGATGCCAAAGATTTTTGAACCTGGGACCTTCTACATGCAAGGCAGGGGCTCAACCCTGAGCTACGCCACGCCCCCCCCCCTTAAACCCTGCTAGCAATAAAGCTACATGGACGTAAGTGGGCAGGTTGGTTTGTGCAGAAGATGCCAAGTATGTCAAATCTCAGGCATGTTGCATAGCAGCTGAAGGAGTACATGTAAATGCTGTGTGTGCACAAGGAAAGTGAGTTGGCCCATTTGGAGGCCACATGGCACGTGCTTGATTTCGCCAGATTACTCCGCAAATATTCTGCCGGCTACTCCCATTTTTGCTCTCTCGCTCTCTCTGTGCAACTGATACGGAGCGGATCCCACCACACCTCCAGCCCTCACACGGCCTGCAGTTTTCCAAGGTCTCGTTCAGCATGCCCTGCAAGTGGCCCTGCCTTGTGCTCTGGGGTGCAAGTGGGTGCCGGGGCCTTCAAAGGTACTGCTGTTCTGGCCACTGCAGCGTGGGTTTCTCCACTGGGGATGAGCTCCAGCAGTCAACAGCCTGCCTTTCATTCCTCACTTGCCTTCCTCCCCCGGCTCTCTGCTAGACAGACAAGTTGCCATGTCTGCAGCCAAGCCTGCCTGGAAAGGATTCTTTAAAAATGCCTGTTTCCTACCAAGGGGACAAACAGCTGCGCACAAAGCTCTCCACCCACCAGTTCCTGGACTCAACTAACTGGAAGTGAGAAATGATGCCCTGGGTTTGGCAGGAGGTGGCAGGTAGGGCTGCCCTCTCTCCAGGGAGTGAGAGAAACGGGGAATTCCCGGGCCCTGCCGTGAGCATTCCTGCCAACGTTCCCGCCATTCTATCATCCACCCCTCAATCCCATTTCCCTACAATCAAGGGCTGAAATGATCCAGAATGGAACTGTGCCAATTCTCTTGCCCATCTTGATTTGCAATTAGACTCAAACTGACCAGCTATCAGCCACAGCTCAGCAGCAGGGAACAAGCTGCAGACCCAGATCTTTCCAAGTAGGAGAGGGACAGAGCCCTGCCTGAGACCCTGGAGAGCCACGGCCAGTCAAAGTGGGCAACCATGGGCTGGGTGAACCAAGGGGCTGGCTTGGCTTAAGGCAGCTACTGATGACACCCAGCTAGGAAGGGACTTTCTGCTTTGCATTACATTTCTATCTTTAAAGAGTTTTGTGCAATTCAGTGAAATTTGAAGCTGCTCGATTTAAAAAAAAAATTCTTTACAAGACAGTTTAAAAGAACACGGAAAAACACAAAACTTTCATCTGCTTGCTGAGTAGATCAAAGAGAACCACAATCCTGTTCAACGAAGAGCCACAGATGGGGGCCACTTCAACAAATGCACTGTGGGGTCTGGGGAAGTATTCCCAAGGGCACTGCAACTCTGGGGAAGGGTACCCGTGTGCCAAAATACCCATGCACACACACACACGCACACTCACACTCAAAGGCCAGACCTTTCCTGCTGCATGCATGGAGAGAGAGTATACCATTTGTACTCTCTCTAACACAGCCTTCCCCAGTCTGGGGGCCTCCAGATGCATTGAACTACAATTCCCATCGTTCTCAGCCAGCCTGACATTGAATATAAAATGTAGTGTGAATGAATCTTACTGCTAACAGTTGAAATCCAAAGCTAAAAAAGGAATTCTTTGCTCCTGGATTATGCCAGGCCCACACACTTTAAGCCAATCTCCACAACCTTAAGAGCCAGGAACTTGTTTTTTAAAATAAAGTGACAGCTGATATTTCTGAGTGTTGCTTTTTGCATCTGATAGCATCTCCTGCAACCTAGGAACACACAGAAGCTTTCTCTGATTTTAGGGTGACTTTAGAGGTAAGCCTGGGCAGGAGGAGAGAGAGGGCTCCCAAACCCTTTAATCCAAGATTAAACACATGATGGGTGGCCTGGTTCCCTGAGGCTGAATTCACCAGAGGAAGGAGTAGGTTGATCCTGCCCTTGGCTCAAAATGCACACTTCTACTCTCCCTATGAACTCCTGTTTTAGACCCTTCAGCCACTTTAGGTCTCCCCCAATGCCAGATCCTAAAACCCAACGAGAGTCTGGAGGACCTGGCAGAGACCTATTTTGGAAGGCTGCTTTGTCCAACCCACTAACACAGAGAGAACAGTGAAGCACCTAAAATGCTGCGTTTCCATGTTCAAACTTAGCACCAACTTAAAATGCCACCTCTAGACTAGTACATACACTCATTGGGGAAATTTGTTTGCTGCCCCTCTGTAGGCATTTTGGAGGAGATGCTCAGGGTGAGCCACATGTTTGATGCAAATGCAAGACTAGCTACTGTGCCTGTTTCAAAAGGCACAGCAAGATGGCACTGGGCCAGCTCTCCTTGGCCAGATGCCATCCCAACTGAGTCACAACCCAGCCAGCAAGGTAGGGGTGCCTCCCCACAAGCCCATTGCAGGGATACTGCTCCAGCGGAGCCCAACTGGGTATGGCCATGCTCAGACCTGCCTGACAGTCTAGCCGGCAAGCTGGGTTCCTGTTCTTCTTATATGGCACAGTCCTTTCTTCAGAAGAGCTCCTTGAGGGTGATTCCACCATGTCTCAAGTCGGGGAGGGGAGGTGGGGCAACCCTCCCCACCCCACGCCCGGGCAAAAGAGGCAGGAGGTGGAGAGGCAGCAGCCCTGGCTTGGTCTCTGGCTCGCCACATCACTAGGCTCAGGTTTAGCGGGAAAGTCTCTTTGGTACCTTGCTTCCCTTACAAATGTAAGAGGATCAGGAGTAGCATCAGTCGAGATTCTGAGCACAGAATGACACCATCCCTTTCCTTCCCTCTCCCTGCCAGATTCCTTTCAGGATGAACTTTAGGTGACTGAAACAGTCGGCAGATTCCAAGACCCTCTTCCTGGACTGCTCCAGAAGTGATGCTGGCCTGCCAGAAATGCCAACATCTACATCAGCCTCTCCTAAACGCGACATCCATCATCCTGGTCATGCAGGCTGAGGATGATAGGGGGTGTAGCTGAGCACATCTGGAGAGGGCCAGGTTAGGGAAAGGCTTGTCCACACATGTTAACTCAATGCCGTGGAGCATCTCCTGCCCTGGCACACACGCATGCGCGCACACACAACACTTCCCTGGGCTCAGAGAGGCTCAGGTGGGCATCATTATGAGTAACAGGCTCCCAGCGGGATTTTGTGGCTTACCAGGAGTTCCACCAGGTGCTTTTCGTGTAATCATTCTGCATTCTGGGATGGGACTGGAGAATTTTAAAGTCAGAATTGTGAACAAGAGAACCTGTTACTCTTCCCGGTGTCCACCTGTGGCTCCGTGGCTATTATCTTTGGCCCTTTTGGGGAAAGAGACTTTGCAAAGCCAAATGGCCTGCAAATGCGGAAGAAGGACGCTGACTGACACATTCCAAGCAGCTGAAGAGACGGAGGGCGGGAAGAGATTTTCCATTTCCTCATGGCCTGATGCTTAAATATATCGCTGCAGGGATATTTATAACACCTGTATGAGGGCAGCAAGACAAATAGGAGCTGGATTTCCCTCTCAGACAAAACTTGGGATGACATTATACTAGGCCAACACAATCTATGCAGTTTTACAAAGTTTTACTTAAAACGCGTTGACAGGAGAAGCACTACTGAGCCACAAAGACACAATATACTCTGCGCACGCCAGCAAGATTTGGGTTTTAAAGGGGAGATTCGACACATTCACAGATGTGGGAGCAGCCCATCAGTGGCTGTTCGGAATCTCCAGGTTCACAGCCAAGCTGTCGCTGAGGGCCGGCTGCCAGGGAGCCACGCGGGAGGAGGCTTCCCAAAGGCCTCTTGCTGGCCACTGGACAAGAAGCACCTTGCGTCTGATCCAGCAAGGCTCCGACGAAGTTCTTACAAAGACAGAAACAGGGATGCAAGAGAATTTCATTTCTGCTCTCAAAACTTGTCAAAGCTCCCAACACGAATGTGAGCAAGTGTCCACCCCAAATATTTGCAAATTGTCATGCTCACGTTTGCCTTGTTCCCAAATTCCCAGTTTGACTTGCACAAATTTCCTCAGTCGCCTGAATCAGACCTGCTTTAGCGTCTGGAGGAAAGCTGTGCAAACTTGGGGAGATTTGCACAAGTTTCCCGTTTGTACAGAATGAGCAGTGATCACAATTGGGAGTGGAATCAAGCCTGAGCTGAGCAGCAAGGCAATGTTGAGAGGCTCCTGGCAATCGTGAACATTGCTCTTCCACCCATCCCAAGGCAGAAATGATATTTTACCACAATGGGGTCAATTTAAGCAGCCTTCCGCCCTCCAGATGTGTTGGACTGCAACTCCCATCATTCCCAGCGGGCACCAAGTTGGAGAAGGGGCATTTAAAACCACCCTCATTGTGTTTAATTGAGATATACCTTTTCTCTACATGGCCCACCTCTCCACGCTGTATGCACAGGCACCTGTGGGCAGAGCTACGTTACAATGCGGTATCAGTAGATGGGGCTGCTCAGTGTGGCCCCCTTCCTGCTTGCGTGCTGAGTTCCACCACTTTGCATAACAACTGAAAAGTGCCTGGCTGAAAAGTCCATCATTGCTGTGCCTGGAATGGCAGGCTGTAGCTGATTAGAGTAAGTTGACATCAGAGGCACTTCCAAATCAAAAACTCTTGCCTCCGCTGGGATGTAGACACCGTTGTTATAGCAGATGAGGTGTCCAGAGCACAGTCTTGTCTGGTTTTGTTGGATGAGCTCCACTTGTAGAACTCAAGGATGCTGACAAGGTGCCTGGATAGGTTCAAGCAACCGCTTCCACATAGGTTCCATGCCCGATTGACTTAAAAAACAGGAGGCTGGGGCGGTGGGGGGAACAGTCAGCTAGACCATAGACCATTGCAAGAAGGAGTGGTCCCAGGCCACTTGAAAGAAGCAATAATGAGACCACCCCTGAAGAAAACTTCCCTAGATCTGGAAGATCTTAACAGCAAAGGCTCTTTCCTGGGCAAGGTCTTTGAGCAGGGGGTTGACAACCAGCTCCAGGTGCTCTTGGGCGAGACCAGGAACCTGGACCCTTTTCAGTTGTGGCTCAGGCCAGGCTTGGGGCACAGAAACAGCCTCGGTAACCCTGCATGATGACCTATGTCACGAGAGAGGCTGGGGCAGTGTGACCCTGTAGATTCTGCTTGATCTTTCTGTGATTTTCGATACCATCAACCTTCTGGGCTGATTGTCTGAGTTGGGAGTGGGAGCTACTGCATTGCAGTGGTTTTGCTCCTACTTGTATGGTCAGCTCCAGAAAGTGGTGTTTGGGGTATATCGTTTGGCCCTATGGATTCTCCAGCATTGGGTGCTGCAGGGGTTGATTTCATTCCCCTTGCTATTTAACAGCTACATGAAACCATTGAGTGTGGTCATGTGGAGTTTTGTACCATGTTGCCATCAGTATACTGATGACTTGCAGCTCTGCTTCTCCTTTTCATCTTCATCAGATGAAGCTGTGGATGTGCTGAATTCCTGGCAGCAACCATGGACTGGATGAGGGCGAATACACTGAAGCTCAATCCAGACAAGACTGAAATGCTGTTAAAGGGTGGCTCTGCTGACTGGATGGAGGAGTTCAACCTATTCTGTGACTCCTGAGCATTCCGGCAGGCCTATCCAGTGGAATTTTAGGATGTTTTTAGGATGTTTTAATCACCTACACTATGTTTTAAATCAGCTTTTATGTGTTTTATTTTCGTTGTTGTTCCCTGCCTCGATCCAAGTGGAGAGGCAGGTAAGAAATAAATGATGATGATGATGATGATGATGATGATGATGATGATGGAGGGGGCTTATTCTCCAGACGAAGCAAGTTTGTAGCTTGGGGCTTCTCTTGGAGTCGTCTTTGTTACTGGAGGCTCAGGTGGCCTCGGTGGCATGGAGTGCCTTCTACCAGCTTTGGCCGATGGCCCAGCTATGCCCCTACCTGGACAGGGATAACCTGGCTGCAGTTGTCAGAGTTCTGGTAACCTCCAAGTTAGTTTACTGCAATGCTCTCTATTTGGGGCAGCCCTCAAAGATGGTTTGGAAGCTGCAGCTTGTGCAAAATGTGGCAGCAAGATTGATATCAGAAAGTCTGAGCATATAATGCCAATTCTGGCCACGCCTGCACTGAATGCCTGCATGTGTTCAAGCCCCATTCAAGGGGAAGATTTTGTCTTATAAAGCCTTAGAAGGCATAGGAGCGCAATGCTTGACAGAGCACTTCTTCCAATATGAACCTACCCAGTGGCCACGTGGGTCACATCCGGGCAGCCACCAGGCTGAGAAAGGCTGGACTAGGGCAATAAGATAGCCTGTACAGCTGCAACTGAGACGGATGCCTGCAACAAGAGGCAGGAGCGTAGCCAGGCTATGGGGCTCAGCCCTGAATCTATTTCTCATTCCACAGAGCCCCAAGTGTCCATTGGTGCCAAAGGAAACTTAGTCCTCAGCCAAATTGCCATGTGTGTGGGGGGGGAGGGGGCATTTTCAAGGGAGATTGCTCACCCTTCCCACATCCTGGACCCCCACCCCTGTCTTCCCCTATATGGCAATTGGGGTTAGAAATAACTTTCCCCATTAGTTTTGGATGAACAGCGCCAGGGGTACTAATTTATTGAAGATTTTATTTGAAATGATTTGGATGAGAAAATAACTGGCTGGCTTTGCCTCCTGTGAAATTCAAATTAACGAATAAATAAATAAATCCTAGTAATCCCTTCTAAATTTGCATATGTAGATATAAATTAGCACGTGCAAATTTTATGCAGATTTGTGCCCGATGGGCCTAAACCTCAAATCTTTACATGCCTAGTAACCGCCTAGCAACCAGAGTCCTGTTTAGAATCCTTTCATTGACCACCGATGCAAATAACAGATCTAGGGATGGACGCGTATAGAGACTGGACCTAGGAAAGGGCAGGAGGGAAACAAGACGGTGCCATCTCTGAAAGCTATTGCTATAGCTGGACATGGGGGGAGCGATCCACGGCCTGCCACTGAGGATAGATCAGCCTGCACTAAAACCAACACAGTGCCCATAATTCTGCACCAAGGAATCGTCATTGAATAAATTATGCAAAGTAAGCCATTGCACATAGCTTTCCTGAACGGTACAATTTACTCCAGTTCTACTAATCATATGGCGGGACAAAGCGTGCCGCCCCATTGCCCCAGTTCATAGGAAATCCCTGCCCAGTCCCATCCCAGCCTCCATCCAGCCCCATCACCTCCAGCACAATTACAAGGCAGCCTCCTCAACCAAAAAAGTTGCACCTCCATTGAAGACTCTCTTTCTGTCTTGGCACCAAGACATCCCCACAATGTGGTTCACACAGTGCCCTGTTCCCTAATATCCGTATCCTCTTTAAGACGGACATCTCTTGGCTAACATACCTGCCTGTCAGAATAAACTGGCTGTAACATACAAGAGGACCCAAACACACCCACACATCCCATAAAGAAGACTTTGATCCATAGTCCTAACACACAATGAAGGATCAAGGATTCTGCCAGGACAGAGCCCCCCAAACCAGTAATTTCCTTTGTAAATGTATGGTCAACTGATTTCCAGGACGGAAAGGTTAAGGGTCCCATAAAGGGGAGCAATTTCATCACAACCCAACAGCTCTACTCAAAACAACAAGGACAGAACAAGACAGAGGCAGAGCGAGAGACAGAGGCAGAGGCAGAGCAAGAGACAGAGGCAGAGCGAGAAGCAGAGCGAGAGGCAGAGCGAGAGACAGAGGCAAGCGAGAGACAGAGGCAAGCGGGAGACAGAGGCAGAGGGAGAGACAGAGGGAGAGGCAGAGGCAGAGCGAGAGACAGAGGCAGAGGCAGAGCGAGAGACAGAGGCAGAGGCAGAGCGAGAGACAGAGGCAGAGGCAGAGCGAGAGACAGAGGCAGAGCGAGAAGCAGAGCGAGAGGCAGAGCGAGAGACAGAGGCAAGCGAGAGACAGAGGCAAGCAGGAGACAGAGGCAGAGGGAGAGACAGAGGGAGAGGCAGAGGCAGAGCGAGAGGCAGAGCGAGAGAGAGGCAGAGCAAGAGACAGAAGTAGAGCGAGACAGAGGCAGAGCGTTTTCATGAGTCACAGAAGAGCCACAACGTTTGACTCTGGAAGCCGTTGAACCTGGTAGCTTCCAAGGACTGAAGGGGGACCTTTTCGAATTCTGCACTCTGGGAAGAAGAATTAATAATCCTGGCTTTCTCTTAAATTGTTGACAAGCATTAGTATGATGGAGACAGTTCTAGTCTAGATAATATAAAGGGAATGGTTTGATGAATAAGAGTTATACTCACTACAGTTTATATGTGAATGTATTTTGTTATAAAATCAGTGGTGAAAATGCTTTAAAGAGCAATGAGCAAATTATTAAATTTTGAAAATGAAGGTGGCCTGCAACACAAAAACAATTCCAGAGGGAAAGCTGCATTAACAGAAAATACAAATAGAGTCCTGTGGAACCCCTGGAGATGTGAAGGTAAGATCCAATGGACAAGAATGTCCAAGTGTGCAAGCAGGGGAGGGGTGTCCAGTTGCCAGAACAAAGCTGCCGCGCCATGCAGAGCTTCCCTCCCTCCCTCCCTCCCCTGAGGCAAATTCATAGGGAACAAGGATGGGCAGGTGAAGAGAGGTTATACTGGGTCAGAGCACAAGCCCGCCGGGCTTCTGAGCATTCAAACGGCCACTTGCTTGGCCGTTCTTCACTGTTTTCCATGAACCAACAGCCCTGTGCAAATGACCTGCATCTCCTATGTACAATCAATGCCTGGTTGGAGGGGGGAGGGGAGAATCCATCACCACCAGGACCTGCAAGCACTGCTCACCCACCATGCTCTGCTCACATTTGTGACTTTCCATTTTAGGACGAAGAGGTCACTGCTGGTTAAGCAGCATGGTTTAGCGTGGCGTCTGAACCAGGCCAGAATCTGCAAAAATTCTGGCCATGGAGACCTCTTCATTGTTCCATAATTTAAGGCTTAATATTTGAGCTGAACTTCCCACCCACCTTCCACTTCATATGCAAACTCTAAACAGGGCTGCAATCATTATTTTCGTTAAGTGAATTAATTTAACAGGGGGAGTGTAGTGGAAGAGGAGATCAAGGCAAGGAGGAGAGAGGCCTTGAGTAAATCCAGGGGGTTGCTGTGTGCTTGCCATGTGCTCCTGAGTGCTGAGTCAAGGAGCGTGCCCTCAGTGCTGCTGCTATACCTGAAGGGGTATGGCCTGATTGCTGTCAGCAGTTGAGTGGGCAGGGAGTATCATTCTGTTTCCTGACTCCTAGCTGAGCTGAGCAGAGCAGAGATGAGGAGCTGCCCCAGATGGATTAGAACTTACATAAGGAAGCCAGCTCCCAGAGAGAGAGCGATCAGAGAGAGCAAACAGGAAGTTCAGCAGGGGAGATCCCTAACAAAAACATTTTTTGTTCTTGTAAGACACATTGTTAACCTTCAGCGAGGACAGGACAAAGCACAGACTATTCCAGTACAATCTGAAGGGCAGAATCTAAAAGGGGCTATGGACGGAAAGGATTCTCCAGTGGTGGTGACCTGAAAGGTTTGTGTTCCTGATTGAGATCAACATGGTGTACACCTGCAACAAGTGCAAGCTGGTTGCACTATTGGGAGAAAAAGTGAGTGTACTTGAGCGACGAGTGTCTACCCTCCAAGGAGCAAGAGAAGACGAAGAGTTCCTAGACAGTGCTACTGGAACCACTAGAATTATGTAACCGCTTTCAGCTACTGGAAGATGAGACGAGGACAGTCTGCAGAGGAAGAATTACAGGGGACCACATGCAGCACTGAGCAAGAGGTAGAAGGTCAGTTGAGCAGACGATACCAAGGCCTGCAACAACAAGAAGAGAAGAGTAGTCGTTGTGGGAAGCTCCCTGCTGCGTGGGATTGAAACTCAAGTATGTCGCCAAGACCCATGGGCTCGCCAGGTATGCTGTCTCCCTGGAGGACAGATTAGAGACATGACTGAAGGGCTGCCAAAGCTCATAAAGCCCACTGACACATTCCTTTTCTTCTCATTCATGTGGGGACAAATGATACTGCCAAGTGGAGCTATGAAGAAATCACATCAGACTTTGAAGAGCTGGGAAGGAAACTCAAGAACTTTGGGGCCCAGATAGTTTTCTCATCCATCCTCCCAGTTCTTGGAAGAAGACTACAAAGGGAAAGAAAAATACTCTGGGTGAACGACTGGCTACGAAGGTGGTGCCGACGTGAGAGATTCGGATTCTGGGACCACGCGCTACTCTACTTGGAAGATGGACTGCTGGCGAGGGACAGGTTGCACCCCACAAGGGCTGGGAAGAATATGTTTGGCCACAGCATGAAGAACTTCATCAGGAGGGCTAAAAACTGAATCCTACGGGGGAGGGAGACGTAAACTTGGAGACAACAATGGATGAAGGCTCGTGCACCATAACAGAGAACAGCTCTAACAGCACCCCCAAATAGTCTTCGTAATAGTATAGGAAAGAAGTGAGACTCTAAAGCACATGGTCTTCAATGTCTATATACTTATGCCCAGAGTATTGGAAACAAGCAGAAAGAACTTGAACTCTTAATACATGAAGGCAGATATGACTTGATAGGTACAACTGAAACTTGATGGGATGACTCCCATGACTGGAATACAGCAATTAAAGGGTAGAATTTGTTCAAAAAGAACAGAAGAAATAGAAAGGGAGGCAGAATCGCACTATATGTTAAAAATAATTATTTCTGCACAGAAATACAGGAGGATTAGCCTGGGAGCCCCATTGAGAGCATCTGGATTAAAATAAATGTGGCAAGGAATAAAAGGAGCCTGATAGTCGGAGTCTACTACTGACCACCCAATCAAGGAGAAGACAAGGATGAAACTTTTGAAAAGCAAATTGCTAGCGTCTCAAGGAAGTGCAATGCAGTAGTGATGGGGGACTTAAGTTACCCCATTATCTGTCAGGAGACAAATTCTGCCAAAAGGGGCCCTTCCAAGAAATTCCTGGCATGTGTGTGTGATAACTTTCTCCTACAGAAAGTGGAGGAAGGAACCAGAGGATCAGCAATCCTTGACTTGATACTGACCAATAGGGATGACTTAGTGGATAAAGAGGCAGGTACGGGAACTCTGGGGGAAAGTGACCACGTCATACTTGAACTCTTGGTTTTAAAGGAAGCAAAAGCTGAGTGTAGCCATACATATAGTTTGGATTTTAGGAAAGCCAATTTTAATAAACTCAGAATTATGATAAGTAAGGTCCCGTGGCAAGTGAGCCTAATGAGAAAAGGAGTGCAGGATGGGTGGGAGGTTTTTTTTAAAAAGGAAATGTTAAAGGCACAATAGAAGACAACAGAGGAAACCAATGTGGCTCCACAAAAAGCTTAGAGGTGACCTGAAAACAAAAAAGGATACATATAGGAAGCGGAAGGAAGGCCAGGCTACAAAAGAAGAGTACAGACAGGTAGCACAGAAGTGCAGGAATGGCATCAGAAAGGCTAGAGCTGAGAATGAGCTGAGGCTAGTGAGGAAGGCTAAAAGCAACATAAAAGCTTTCTTCAGGTACGTGCATCGTAAAAGACAGAGGAAAGAAATGGTGGATCAACTGCTTAATGAGGATGGCAAATTGATAACAAACGACAAGGAAAAGGCAGTTCGACAATGGAACCAGTGACCTGGGGAGGTTGTGGGCTCTCCCACACTAGAGGCCTTCAAGAGGCAGCTGGACAGCCATCTGTCAGGGATGCTTTAGGGTGGATTCCTACGTTGAGCAGAGGGTTGGACCTGATAGCCTTTTAGGCCCCTTTCAACTCTACTATTCTATAATTCTATGATTACCCTCCACCAGGATTGCTACTAAGTCACTGAATGCCTCAGGACTTATTCTGTATAGCTACAATGTTGCCATGACTCCACTGTAACAAAGCCGATGGAGGCAGAGGGGTTGCGGAAGAGGAGGGGAGGCGTCATTAGCTTAATTGGTATCCCCTTCCCCAACCAGTCAGAACTCAGCGAAAAGTCAGCATAACTACCTACACACACACACACACACACACACACACACGTGAGCGCGCGCACACACACACACACACACACACACACACACACACACACACACACACACTGCTTGCCTTCCTGAACCTGGATGGGCACACTGAGAGTTGTTTGTCCAACACATCTGGAGGGCACCAGGTTGGAGAAGGCTGAGATATACATCTCATGGAGCCTAAATGCCCCCTCCCCAAGCAGGATACGCTGGATGACAGGACCCTGCAAAGGTCGCTAACACCAGGAGCCAAGCGAATGACCTCCTTCCCCGGGGGCAGGGGGCAACGTTACTGAAGACCCCACGGAAAGAGAAGCTGCAGTCGAGACCTTGGGGGCACAGGGCGCTGACTCAGCACAGCTAGCGCACCGCCCTTAAAGGGCTCCCAGAACCAAGGACGCCCAACAGCCACAGTCCTCGCCTTCCCAGGAATGGGGAGGAGCCAGGGCCTGCCTCCGTGAACGCAGCAGGCATGGGTTTCCTACAAAGTGGCCAGCGTTAAGGATGCCCTCAGCGTCAATGGGCGGCCTACGTGGGCAACAGCAACCACGACAACCCCCCAACCAGGTGAGCTCCCACCAGACACCCGAGAATGGAATGGCGGGCAGATGGCAGGTAGAGTATTATTCTCATAATAGTTGTTTTAAATGGATATTGTTGTTTTTTATACTTTTGGTGGTTTTAAATTTTGTAGATCTGTTTTTAATGTTCATTGTTTTTAATTTTTGTAAACCGCCCAGAGAGCTTCGGCTATGGGGCGGTATATAAATGTAATAAATTAATTAATAGAGGCAATCAGGCCAGGCACTCAGTTCTGCTCATTCTTCCTTGCAGGAGTTCAACCAAACATGGCTAGAGATGATGTTGCAAAGCCACTTTGTAGAACTTGTTTGGAAACTGAGGTATAATCAATCAAAGAAAGGGAATTCCTTGTTCCTCCGCTGGTAGCCTGGAAATGCAGGCATGGCGTCCTCCCCTTTTGCCCTCATGCTGTGGGCTCCTTAACACAGGAGGGGGTGTACTTAGGGAAACCGAGCACTCGGCAGAATTGGTGCGATTCTGTGACAGGCCGGGCAAAGGGGAAATCGCTCTGGGAATGTTCTGCATTGCTCCGTCCAAGTGCTTGTACGTCCTGCTTGCCACCCCTAGCAGCAGCCCCTGACCCACACTGAGCCAGAGCCCCTTGCCTGAGGCTGAAGGGGGTGGGGGCATGGGCTTGGATCCCTGGCGGTGAGGCAGAGACGAGGCAGTGGCAAAGCAGCGTCTTCTGGGGTCACCCCCTTCCCATGGGAGTCCTCCTGCCATGCCCGCTTGGGCTGTCACTGCCCCGATGTCCCCTTTGCAGAGCACCCTTCCCTATGCAGCGGGAGCGCCCCCCACCAACCCCCCGGGGAGCTGGGGCAAGAGACTCTCATCGCCGACTGTGCTCCACTCCGGACAGGCCAAAATCGCCTCTCCTGGCTGTTCAGAGGAAGCTGGCACTGGCCCGGCTTGGGGGCATGTTGCCCTGCCTTCCCCACATATCTCCAGCCTGGCAGAGCAAACGTGTTTTTCAAAATAAGCACACATTATTAGAATATTCCTAGGCCACCTGATATCAGTCGATGATTTTCCCTCCCAAGCTGTGAAGGCTCATATCTCTGGTAAGTGTTGAGCTGAAATAGCTGGGCGGGGGGGGGGGGGGCAGAATCCAATATAAACTTCTCCTGTTGACCTTCAAAGCTTTTCACGGTCTAGCTCCTTCCTATCTCTCCTCTCTCATCTCACACTATTGCCCCGCTCGTGCTCTTCGCTCCTCTGATGCCTTGTTTCTCGCCTGCCCAAGGGTCTCTACTTCCCTTGCTCGGCTTCGTCCATTCTCTTCCGCTGCCCCTTACGCCTGGAACGCTCTTCCAGAACATCTGAGATCCACAAGTTCAATCGCAGCTTTTAAAGCTCAGCTAAAAACTTTTCTTTTTCCTAAAGCTTTTAAAACTTGATGCTGTTTGGACTTTATACTGTTAGTTTTACTCTACCCTGTGCCTGTTTGCATTCTCTTCCCCTCCTTATCGCTTTACTATGATTTTAATAGAATGTAAGCCTATGCGGCAGGGTCTTGCTATTTACTGTTTTACTCTGTGCAGCACCATGTACATACATGGTGCTATATAAATAAATAATAATAATAATTGTGCTGGGCTGGGCTGAAGCCAGGCGGAGCCAAGGGGAGGGGAACTGTTCTCTCCGCCTGCAGGCCTCATGGGCCACTGGGGACAAGGGGGTGGTCACTGGGGTGGGGGTCTGCCATGAGCATCGTGTGTTTGCTCTTCCGGTCATGTTGGGGGGTTGCTGCTGAGAGGACACAGGATGCCACGCTGGTGCACATGATACACTTGAGCAGCAGGGCCACCATATTCTGTATTCCATGCAGGGTGCCTTCCAAAAGTTGCAGCTTAATCTTTAGAGCTGCAAGTCCCAATCCATCGAGTTCTTGGAGAGGAGTTTCTACTAAACTTCAAAAAAGCCAAAACCTGGGCAGGCTGTCCCTCCTTGCCCCACATAGCTATGGCCACCATGCAAGAACTAGCAAAGCGTAACTGCAAATTCTGCAAGAAACATGCAACTCCACAAGCCCCAAGGCCAAAAAAGGGGCGTGAGGGGGAGGCACATTCAGCAGCATGTTGGATTTTAATGCAAGACGGATGGGCTTCCAGGCCTAGGAGAGCCAACAGCTGCTTTCTGAAACCAGGCCAGTCCTGGGGTGGGTCGTCGACATCCGGTGCACAAGCCATGGCTCGGGTGAGCGAGAGACGCAGTGGGAGAAGAGAGAATATGGAAATCAAACTCAGCAAATAGGAAGGTGGGGGGTGGGATGGGGGTGGGCCTTCTCTCTCTCTCTCTCTCTCTCTCTCTCTCTCTCTCACGCACACGCATACATGTGATCCGATGCAGCAAGGAGTACGCCATGGGCAGGAGGAGTCCACTGCAGCCCAAGTGCAAATCCTCTAGGCCCACATGTGTCCAGGGCCCACTCCATCCTGGACAGCCGCAGACAGCCGCAGCGCGGGGCTCAATGTAAGGCGCAGAAGACAAGACAGGAATGTCTTCAGAATTCAGCCAGGAATGCTGTGCCAAGCGCAGGGGGAGTGCAGTCCCGTCCCCCCGGAATGGCTGAAGGAGGTCAAGAGCCCACACACACACTGTGAGCAAGGATGCACTTGAGCGGCTCCTCTGGGTGGGCCTGAGGGGAGGCAGCCCCCCCCCCCCCGGCCCTGGGAGAGCACTGCGGGCGCAGAACGGGAGGCCACACTTCATGCGGGGAGACGGGGACGCTGGGCTCCACAGGAGCAACAGAAAGGTCTGCCCTCCTCCGCTGGCCAACAACTGGCGTCCAGCCAGCCTCCTCCGCTGCCTGCCTGCCTCAGTCTGACTGAAGGAAGCTCTCCACAAGACTCAAGGAGCTCACTGACGCCACCTGGGCCAGCGGTGGGGTTGCCACGCAGCTCCTGGCAGGACAGATGCCTGCGGCCCAAAGTAGCAGCCACAAAAGCCTCAGGGCCAGCAGGAGAAAAACGGGCCACCTCAGCACCAGGCCAAAGGCTTGGATCTGGCCAGATGACACAGGCGCCCCATCCCGCCCTCAGCAGCTGCTGCTCCTTGGCTACTCCTGGCAGCCCTCCCCTTCCCTTGGGCTTGCAGATGGCCGGCCGTGTGTCCACCTCCCTGCCCACCTACCCAGGGGTCCAATGGGGGGGGGGGGTCCGGAGCCCGTGTGGAGGGTCTGCCCAGGGCCCCACCGGAGCTGCCTCCTTCCTGGTAACCCCGTCTCTGGAGTCGGGCAGGCAAACGTCACCCAGCAAAGTCTGCGGTTTGCTGTGCAGCCAGCTCCCCACCCCCGCGCCCCATGTGCTGCTCTCAGCCACTCCCCCCCCCCCCGCCATTCAGACAGAGTCAAATGATCCTGATGAAGCGGCCAGTGGTCTTTCCTGGAATACAGCCCTGCAGCACAGGCATTAGATGGGCAAGAAACGGCACTCTGCACATGCTCGGGGTCACCGTCTCCTTTACGGTCCGCCAAAACTGCCCCTCAACGCAGCTCCTTCCAAGGCTGAGCCTCTCGCTTGGGCCGGGAGGCCCACTGGCTTTGGATGGCGCCGCGCCAGGCAGACGCTCCAGCGGGCTGCGCAGCCTCGGCCCAGGCAGGCCCCGGCCCCGGCCCCCTTCACCGCTCCGGTGCCCATGGAGAGGCGGCGGCGGCGGCGCCCGCGCTCCGGCAGTGACGGCACCTTCGGGGGTCGGCAAAAACGGCCCCCTTCGGCCTGATCCTCGGCACGCTTACTCGGGAGTCGTGGGCAGGGGAAGCACGAGCTCGTCTCCCGGCCCCCGGCGGAGAGGAGGGAGGCGGATCAGGCCGCGGGGGCGCAGCAGCAGCTGCCAGAGGCGGGGGAGACGCCGCGCCCCTCCCCTCCCCTCCCGGGCTGCGCTTCGAGGCGCGCTTGTTTACCGGCTCGCCAGCTCCCCCCCCCCCCCGCTCCGGCAGCCGCCGCCGCCGCAGCCCCCCGCCTCCCCGCGGCCGGGCTCACCTTCATGTCGTTGACGATGGCTTGGAAGAGGCCGCCCAGCGCGCCGCACTCCTTGTCCGCCGTCTCCATGGCCGCAGCCCGTCGAAGCCGCAGAGACCCAGAGGAAGCGCCGCCGCCGCCGCGCCGGCGAGTGGAGCCCTCCGCGGCGCGGGCGGGCGGGGGCGTCTGCGTCCCTCCCCTCTGGGCGCTGCTGCTCGCCCTTTTGTCAGCGCGCTCGGCCGCCAGGCGCCCCGGTCACTCGCGGCCTCTGGGCGGCGGCTGCAGCGGCCACGGCGGCGACGTGCTCGGAGCGCCGCGGGCAGCGGCAGCCATCCTCCGGCGGAGGCAGGCAGGCAGGCAGGCGAGCGCCCCGGCGGGTGCCGCAAGCCCCGCGCCCGCCTCGCGCGCCCAGGGAACCTCGCCGGGACGGGTGGGCGCGCACGGCCGGGCATGCAAGAGCGGGCGGGCGGGCGAGGCGGCGGCGGCGGCGGGCGCGACCCTCGGAGCCGCCGGGCGCAGGAGGGAGAAGCCAGCCGTAATCCCAGCACGGGCGGAGGGGGAGGACTCGCTCCAGTCACGTGGGCGAGGGGGGAGGGCCGCCCCTTCTGGGGGCTTGGCAGGGAGGGGCCGGCAAAAGAGAGCGAGGAGCCGCCGCCGCCGCCGCGCCTTTCTTGGCCGCCCGCCGGAGCTCAGCGCGACGAGTCAACGCGCGCAGAACGAGCCACGCCGCCGCCGGGGAAGGGCGCGGGGCTTCGACCGGCCTCCTGGCCAGCTTCCCTGGCGCGGGCGGCAGCGGCCTGTCGGGGGCTCTGACCCGCTCCACCGGCGCTCGCGCCGTCCCCCCCCCCCCGCGCCCCTAGGAGATGGTGCGCTGCGCCCCAAAAGGGTGCGCGGATGAGCTCCCTTGCGGCGGGGCGTCCGACGGGGGTTGGGGGCCACATGCGAGAATGCTTGCGTGCCCTTCTCGCCTGCGGCTCCTCCTTGCCCTGGGATCAAGCGGAGCGATCGATGTGCTCCATTTTTTTCCTGGAGACCTGAAAGATAATGAAAGTCCATTCACTACGGGCCCCCATAATCATTGGGGGGGGAGGGAAGAGGGGGGAGACCGGATGCATCGCCAGGGGCCTGGCGGCTGCCTTCAGCTTAGGGGCCTCGCTTGTGTGACTGGGAGTCTTCTGGCTCTGTCCCGACCTTGTGTCTCAGTTGCACCTGCTGGTGCTGGCGGCGGCGGCGGCGGCGGCGGCGGCGGCTTGTAAGTCTCCTTGCGCCCCGGCTCTCCCAGCCAGCCAGGCCAAGAGGTGGAATGGCGAGGGGAAGGCTGCCGGTCCCCAGCCAGGAGAGCCGGCTGCACTGGCATCTCCGAAGGGCGGGGGCCAGGCCCTCACGCTGCTCCTGAGGAGCTCTGGATGGTTCGTTTGGGCACCTCTCGCGGCGCCGCTCCCGGAAGCGCCTTCTTGTAGACATCCGCTGCTGCTGCTGCTGCAATTCCCCTCCGAGCCCCGGGAAGGACGTGCTCCCACGCCGGCTCCGCAGGTGGAGAAAACCGGCCCAAAGCCCCGTGCAGCTTGTCACATGGGTGGGAGGCCGCTGCGACTTACCTGGCTGCCTCTGCAGGGCTCCTGCTCAGTTCCCTTCTCCAGGCAGGAAAGAGGCCCCCCTTGCTCTCCGGGCCGGGACAGCCACAAATCCGCAGCCAGCCCGACACCCGTTCCTCAGACCCAGCGCTTTACACCGCAGTTAAATGGATCGGGAGCTTAGGAAGCTGCCAGGCTATTCTGGCTGCTGCTCTAACCCTTTCCTTCAGCCCAGGAGGTGTGCCTCTTCCCCCTTCTCCTCCCTCACAAGAGGCACTTGCTGGGGGTGCTGCACTGAGCAGGGGCTCTTATTTGTCCGATGGGCGGAGCAGTCCTGGTTTAGGGAGCATTTGCCCTGCCTAACCCTTAAAAAGGAGGAGAGGTCCTTGCCTGCTGCTACTATGTGCTTGGCTTTTAAAATTCTCAAGGCAGGGCTGCAGACCCAAACCAGAGAGGCAAAAGCAGTCAGTTAGTGGAACCAACCGGAAGGTGCACTGGCTGTATTCAAGTGGACAGTCATCGGGCAGGGATGCTGTACATGGGTAGTGCACTGAGCGAGGTTGTGGGGTTGGACCTTCTCACGCTTTGATTCAGTGATGAGCGAGGCCTTGCCTGACCAGCCCCCTGTGGTGCTTGGGAGGAGCCCCCAAGTAGGGTTTGGGCCCAGTGCGGTGGAGGGGCTCCCACCGCCCCACGCGTGTGTGCTAAGGGAGGAGGGTGCAGCGTATACAGTCACAGGGACAGAGGCCCGCTTTGTGGGGTGCCTTGCCATCCTTTTATTTCAACAAGGGATGTTTTACAATAGTACAAAGAGATTCTCAGGCTACAAACCCAATAGGTCTAGAGATCAATATTTATATACATACACACACACACACACAGGGTCGCTGTAAATTAAGGCTGTGCAATCCATACACATGATTTTTTTGGGGGGGAGGGGGTACTGATGTTGTTCACAGGTGTCCAACACACGGACAAGTGTGCACGCTCTGCAGGGCCAGGTGAGGAGGGGGCGAGTCTTTGCAGGCCAGGCCACGGAGCAGGAAGAGTCCAGAGGTCTTCCCGCACGCCCTCCGCCTCTAGTGGTTATGGCAATTCTGTGGCCGTCAGGTGACTGTCCAAAGGGAAGACACCGGTGGAGGCAAGGGCTTCCAGCCCAGGCTGGACAAGAACGTCTTATGCCCTGCCCTGCCCTGCCCTTGGAGCCAACCTGATCTGGAAAACAGGAGAGGGCTCCCAGATGGGGCAAGTGGACGGCCCGTTGCTAGAGGCCAGGGACCCCTCCTCAGCCCAGCCTGGTCACAGGCTCTCCTGCCCTCCAGCTCCTCTGTGCCCCACAGGGTCCAGCCTTCAGAAGATGCCTCTTCGCTCCAGGTTATCACCCCGGGTGGTTCGCTGGTGCCGCACCTGGAGGTGTTTGCTCTGGACCTTCTCAAAGTGTTGCAGCAGCTCCACGTAGTCGGTGGCTGTGGTGGCTGCCACCGTCTTTGAAGCGACACTGTTCTTGGAGCGGTCCCTGAGGAGAGGAGCGCAGAGTGTCAGGGAGAACATGGTGCAACAGCACCCTTCCACCCCACCCATGTTCCCCAGCAACTGGTGCACAGAGGTTTCTGCCTTGAATACTGGAGACAGCACACAACCATCAGGGCTAGTAGCCATGGATAGCCTTTTCCAGAAACACCCCCCACCCCATGGGAGAGAGGCTGCCCAGAATGCCGTGGAAGCCAGAGGCCTGGCTCAGCAAGCAGAAAGAGAAAGGTGGGGAGCACCTCCCTCCCCAACCCAGGAACTGCATTGCTGTCACCACAGCTCCTGAGCCCCTCTCGCCAGTTGCTCTGGGATCCTTGTGGTCACCAGGTTCCCCCGGCTTTCAGGGTAGATGGCGGGAAGAATGCCGCTCCTCCCCGACCCACGCGGTTCTTCTCGAAGGGCCCCTCTCTGAAAGAGGCTCCTTGCTCTCCTTTGGGGGCTGACCCCTCTGAGACCCCTGCCCAACTTTCCTCCACAACTTACTTCCCAGACCACCCCTAATCACAGACCAGCCTTTCCCAACCTGCTGCCCTTCAGATTGGTTCGACGGCAACAGAAATGATGGTGTTGCAATCCAGCACACTGGGTGGGCACAACGTTGGGGGAGGCTGGTCTAGGATTGATCTTATTCAAGTAAAATTGTGGCATTGTCAGAACCACAACAGACAGCAGGATCTGATAGAAGATCCGTCCCACGAGGTCTGCCCCCCCCCCACTTTGCCGGCCACCTTCGCAAGCCAGACATGCCCAGTTCTGTGCCATAAGTAGCTTTGCTTGACAAGCCAAAACAAGGCTGCAACCCATGTGCCAGCTGGGGGCATTCCCAATGTATTGGACTGCAACTCCCATCAGCCTCAGCCAGCATGGCCAACCAGGCCGGGAACCAATCCCAATGGTGAGGGTGAATTTGAATGGCAGGAAATTCAGGACACGTAAAAGTACTTTGTCACAGGGCCCCAACCTGGGTGGCTTCAAATGGGGATTAGACGAATACATTAACATGCAGTTGTTGCAGGTTTAATTCTTTTTAAAAAGGTTATAATTAGGCAATTGAATAAAATCAAGAAATACTTGCATTTCTAATCAATTTTGTATTCTATATAACAAAGGCAAGTGCAGCCCAATCCTATGAATGTTTACTTGGAAGCAAGACCTGCTGAATTCAATGAGATTTACCTCGAAGTAAGTGTATACATTATTGCAGCTTTAGTGTTAGAGACAGATGGAATTAACTTCATAGAACACACAAAGCTGAGAATGGGTTTCTGAACTGCAAGCGTTGTGTGAAGTCATCAACACTCTGTCTCTCTCTCTCTCTCTCTCTCTGTCTCCCCGCCCAGAGCACCTCCTTATTTTGGGTCACTGGCCAACATGGCAACAATTGCCAGGACAAGGCATCTTTCTTGCACTCTGGGAATCCCTGGATGGATAAGAGCTGAATCTCACAAACTGAGCACCTCAAGTCTCTGGCTCTCACTTTGTGGCTGCAGAAAGCTTATTAGGGATGTTTGCTGAAAGCTCAAAGGTGCCGGAGCTGAAGAAGTGGGCACTTTCTCCCTCCTCCTGCACAGCAACTCTTCCTGTACCTGCCCAACTTCTGTAACTGATCTGTTCCTGAGCAATCCTTTCTTTCTCTGATCCCACCCCAAAAGGTATCAAATTCTTTGGAAACCAAGATTCTGGATCCAAAGAAAGCAAATGTGCCAGACTTGCCTAATTTATTTTGATTGCAGAATGGGAATGCTCTTAATTTAGAATGTGTGCTTTGATTGCAGAATGGGAATGCTCTTAATTTACACATGCGCAAAGTATACACAAACTGGTATAGACTAAATTTACTGACAAAACAGTATTTCTTGGTAAATTAGCAATTCCGCAAAGCTCCAGCAACGTCCCTCTCAGGAAGCCAAGAAGTCAGAGACATTCAAAGTTCCAAACTCTTGTCGACATAAGCTGGCCCAAGAAAGGATATAGTTTTCCCAGTTTTGTCCCTCTTCTTCCCTGGAAATCAAGGCAGCATCAGCATCTGTACCAAGTGTCTTGGAAACTCATTTTCCAAGTGGAGAGATGTGAAATGCCATTTTAGAATAGTTCAGCCCTTGGCAACAAGGATAAGGACATCAAAATAGTGGGATGCAGAGATTATGGGTTTCCAGAGTGATGGAAAGTCCTGGATGATGCCAGGCATTGCGTAAAGCAAAATGAGAAGTTCCACGAAGACCGCTTGCAGCAGCCCGGGCCAAAAGGTGCACACAGCCTCTCTTCCCCCCCCAGCTCAATTTGTTTTCAGCCTGTACTGGCAGCACCACAGAGACGACACGGCTCATTGGACAGATTGGACTCTGTTCATTGGACCAAGGCATGACACAGCCTGGGGCTGCACTTCTCCCATCAGAGAGAGCGAGAGCAGAGCAGGCAAGGTTGGAATAGTGCGAGGCAATGCCTTCCGGGGGGGGGGGGGCTTTATCCCCTTGCAACGGCAGCCTAAAGGGGCTTGGAGAGTCATTGGTCAGGTGCTGCCACAGACATCCTCTTCCTGTTTGCAGGGTTTCCCAGAGCGGCCTCCATCTTTCCTCCAAGAAGATCAGAGGGGCGCTTTAGCGTTACAAGCACCACGGGGTGCAGTGCTGTCAGTTAAACAGTGAGTGACTGTGGCTTACCCAAGGGCATCATCATGGCTAAGCAGGCTTCCCTCCCTCCCTCCAACCCAGCCACTTGTACCACTGCCCTGCGCTAGCCCTTGCGTGGGAGTTGAACTCAGGACTCCTTGCACCGTGAGAGGAAAGGGTTGTGCTGGCTGGACCCGTGATCTGCAAGCCTCTAGATGTTGCAACGCCGTTCAAGGGCTGGGCCTCAGGAGGCGGCGTTCGCTTTGCCACCTGACCAATGGGATCATGGCTTCTTTCATATACCAACTAAGCTGCACAATGCTGTCCATCAGCCTCCCGCGTGAAATGGCCTCTCGCTCTATCTGTAGCAAACCTTCCAGACCAGCACGTCCTCCAAGCAAGTCTGCACCCTTAGATGTGGCCTCACTTGGACATCACCAGGAAGCAAGGCCAGCAAATGCATCTACTGGCAGACCAAGGAAGAGGCAGCTCATGGGCTGCCTTAGCCACACTCCCTGGAAGGCCCAGGTCCTGACAGAACCACCCAATGCCTGTTCCAGTAGCAGAGTGGGGCTGGAAAACAGGGGGAGCCATGTTGGGGCCCTCCCCAGTTGACTCACCTGTCATCTAGTTTCCCCCAACTTTCATGTCACAAAGGCAATGGGGACAGCAGTCTTAGTTAACCCTACTAGTTGTCCAAGAGAAAAACCCTATCCGTTTTCCTCCCTCTTCCCTGCCCATAATATCAGGATATGGATTGTCCCCACAACCAGAACGTGGCTTCAGCTCCCTGTCCTGGGCAGGAGCACTCGCCATGTTCTCCATTGAGGGCATCTTCGAGGGAGTCCACGCAGCTGGAAACCATGAGGCAGCCTGGTGCTCTCCAGAAGTGGGGAGTTCTCATCCAACACATCTGGGGGCAACAAGTTGGGGAAGGCTGGCCTAAAGTTCGAGTGGCCCTACCTGGCTCTCCAGCTCGCCCCGTGGAGGTGGGCACCCCAAAAGCTCTGGGTTAGGCAAGAGAAGGCAACACGGCCTTAACCGACCCATCCTGCCTACCACACAGGCCTTGAGAGATCTCTGTCCACAGGCCAGAGCCTCAATGCCAGGGCCACAGCCAATGCGGAGCCCACACTGGCAGAGGGTTGAAGACAGGCCAAGGGCTCATGGCCAAAGGCAGCATCACAAGTGGCCAATTATATAGGGCCATATTCATCAATTTATATACCAGCCTTCATCAAACACTCTAGGGCAGTTTATGGAATTTAAAAATACAGATTTGGCTCAAGAAAACAATAGTTAGAAGCAGCAGGAAGACGAAGTCCAAAGTTATACTAAAAAAAAAAAAGCCCTGGGGAGGGGGATAAAAAGGTCTTTGGCAGGCGCTGACCACGGGACCTCTGGTGTATCACGACTGAGCTTCAGTTCTGCCTCCTAATGAGAAATGCAGAAGTGCTTGCAAAATCCTCCAAACAGGCCCTCCTTTAAAAGACCACAGTGAGATGATGGGAGGCTGGTTCACATGACCGTTTGGGGTGGGGTGGGGGGCTTACCCTTGCTGCAGAGGTTCTGCTCTGGAGCCCTGCCTCCCCACCCGCCAGCCCCTGACAAGAGAGCCGACGTGGGGCAGTTCTTCCCCTCTGCCAAAGGCGCCTGCCAGGACAGAATCTGCAGGGCGCTCCCTGCACGGCGCAATGGAGGATGGGCCTGGGCAGGGGCCGCAGGTAAGCACCCTCGTGTCACGCATCACCAGTTGATTCGGTATGGGTGTGCGCATGGGCGCGGGGGGGGGCGTTTCTCAGCTGCATTTGTTATGAAAGTCACTGCCAATGTTGAGTGGAATGTAGGTCACAGTTAATCAGATGTTGAGTCTGTCTGACAGCTCCAAATATTCAGCCGTGAGGGGAGAGAAAAACAGAACAGAAAACACACCCCAAAGAGCTGTTCACACGCAAGCAGCTCCAGAGCTCGCTGGAGGATGCTGGGAGTTGTAGTCCCACACAGCTGGGGCACCCCAGTTGTGGCCGTCTGGCTTAGACCCGACTTCTTAAATGCATCTTTGGACTTGGGTGCAAATTCCCCAGTGCGCAGCGGCCTCCTTCACAACAATGTGATCAAAAGCCCTGAGCAGACGAGGATCCCAAGCAGAGAGCCAGGAGCCAGGGCGGAAGCTAGCCAAGGAGAGGCTAGTGGTTCCCTGCCCTACGGGACGCCTCGACCACACCGTCTGTTCCCCTCGGAGCCAGGCCCACTGCACGGGGAGAGAGCTGGCTTCTCGCGGCCTGTGGTTTGTGCAGCGGCTCCCTGAGGAGACCTAAACAAACCCTGGCAAGGCGAAGGGAACGAGGCCTTCTTCCCCATCTGCTTGTTTCCATGGCGATACCACAAGTGAAATTTTCCATCCCAGATGCCAAAATGCCTGTGGACGAGGCACGGCCCTCCGAGGGTGACCAAATATAGGCAAAACACAAATGTCCTCCCTCGTGCAGGGCCAGGAGGGTGCCCCCAAGGCTCACAATCCTTCAGGGAGCCTCGGAAGGGCTCCCCCCCCCCCAGTGCCGCCAGGATTTGCCTCCTTCAGTCAAGGAACAGGACCTCCCCTTCCTCCACCAAAGCAACGCAAACCGTTCAGCTGTGGAGGGCCCCTCCTGGCCTCGCACTGGGGACAGGGAGATCGGTCTCACTGGCCCTCGGCCCTTCTGCATTAGGGGTGCCCTCCACCTCACGCTGCTGTGCGGGGACTTGGCGGCCTACCCAGATGGCGGCACCAATCTCTCTAGGCACGCCACTCTTTCATCTTTCCTGGGACGCCTTTGCGTCAGTTGCTGCTGCTGCTGCTGCTGCTGCCAGACTCCGCTCTACAAAGGTCTTCCTCCAGAGCACAAGCTAGACTGTACATCTAGAGCAGTTTCACCAAGATATCAAGTTTTTTGTACCCATCAAATGCCCTCCTGAGCCTTCCCCTGGCTGAAAGACAGCACAGCAGCAGCAGCACACGGCGATGCTGGGGTGACAAACAGGACACAGACGTCTGTGCTGTTTTTACCCTAAGTTCCACTGAAGCCCCTCTTCGATTGTCACAGGAAAAGGAGGTGTAGATTTCTCTTCCCCAAACAACCAGCGGAAACAACTAAGACAACTTTTATATTGTATTTTATATCATGTTTTTATACTGTTTGTTTTATACTTTGAATGGTTTTAATTTTTGTGAACTGCCCAGGGAGCTTCGGCTATTGGGTGGTATAAAAATGCAGTAAATAAATAAATAAAATAAAAAATAAAAAATCTCAACACATCTTATTCTTCCAATTCCCCTGAAGGTGTTGAGTGATGCCAACAATGCTTCTGAATTCAGCCACGTGTGCATGTGAGCCCACCACCTGAGGTAAGAGTTTCTAAGTGTTCGACTGCTTTACACACTTTAAAACGCGACATAAATGTGAAGCATCACGACGTCACCACCCAGATGACGCTGAAAGCACGGCTCCTGCCAGCCCCAGAGCGCAGTTGCTTGGCAGCTTCATTGTGAACCTGGCCTAGAAAGGAGCAAATCGAAACTAACTCCAAGGCCAGCGTGGAAGGGCTTGCCCTGCGCCCACTGACCCCGGCACGGGCAGGCCTGCCTCTGCAGGAGGCTCTCCTCCTCCTCCTCCTCCTCCTCCTCCTCCTCCTCCGAGAAGGGGGGCAACAAGACCCAGTGGTAGGCGTGACTTACGCGGCTTGCATGAGTTCTGGGTTGGGCACGCACTGCAGCCGGTGGGAGAGCAGCTGGAAGGCACTGCTCTGAGGCAGCAGCATCAGCAGGCCATACAGAGCCTTGATGAGGTAAGGGTTGTTCTTCACGTCCAGCAGTTGCAGGCGGAGATCTGGAAGCAAACCAGGACGGAGTCAGCAGGGCTGGCTGAGGCAGGCAGGCAGACAATCTCCGGGGGGCGGGGTGGGTCTTCCACCTCTGGGACCCCCAAAGCAAAATGGGGCACGTGGTGCTGATTCTACCCACCCAGCAAATGGAACTACCCACCCAGCAAATGGAACCCTAGAACTAAAAAGAGGGAGACCAGACTCTCAACCATGACAGGACAGTCATGAGGGAGAGCGAGGGAGCTCTCCCTCATGACTGTCTGTGTGCAAGAAGTGGGCGCGTGGGTGCCTGTAGGCACAAGAGTGTGTGTGTATGTGTGTGTGTGTGTGTCTTTTTTGACAAGACACAAGACTGTTCCATGGAACAGGAAAGCCAGTTTATGTGGCCGGCCCACGCCCAGGGTCTGCCGTTAGAGCAGCACACATGGGAGGCAGCGTTCACACCATGCCGGGCCATGAGCCCAGCGGCTACATTGCACGGTGGACTCTGAAAGACAGCTGCTGCGCAGGACAGCCAGGTCCATGGCTCTGCAGCGGCCCTGGAAGAATCCACCTCAACGGCAGCTTTCAGAAGTGATGCCCTTGGGAGGCCGGAGGCCTGGTCAGAGGAAGGGGCAGTCACTGCGCAGGCTCCCCTCCTGGTGAGGCAGGCCCGTTCTGGGCTCCAGAGAGGGGCACAGGAGGGAGTGACACAGATGCTCAGAGCCTCAAGAAGACACCCTGAGGGAGGGCCGGCCGGAGGCCCCCACTGGGGAGCTGGAGCTTCCCGGAAGGCCTGAGGCCAAGCAACCCCAGGGAACCCACCCACTCACCCCACTGTGTGAAGGGCTGGAGAGGCCCTCACTCTTATGGAACTCTTCCAGGGCCTCCCAGAGAACAAGAGCTGCCAGGGGGCCTCCTGGGGAGGCAGTCTGGGGGACCCTCTTTGGGCAGATGACTCTGGAGGCCCCTTGTACTTCTGAGACACTGAATCAGAGGGCGCTGAAACAGCCCCGTCGGTGGCATCTGCACCTGACCCGTCCACCAAGGACCTCACCACAGCCCACCGAGGCAGAGTTAGGGTGAGCAACAGCAACACCGCCCAGCCAGGGCGCGTCACACAGTCCAGGAGAGGGAGGAAGAGGTGGGAGAAGCCAGGAAGGAGTAGCACCACCAGCAGCAGCAGCAGCAGCAGCAGCTTCCCCCTCCATCCTCTGGGAGCCGGGTGCCCAGTCCTTGCCTGGCTTCCAGGCATTTCTCAGGTGCTGTGCACACATCAAGTTCCCTTCTGAAAGCAGGAGGACTGGACGCTTGCCTTAGGGGAATCAGAGCTGAGACGCTCCGTGCAAGATGCCAGCCTGGTGTGGTGCTCCCCATCTGCAAGGGGGCTTAATGCTGGGCTCGCCTGCCTGCCTGCCAGCCAGCCACCACATGGGGCAGGGCTCCCGGGGAAAGGCGTATTTCGGTAGGCCCAGTGCAGCATCGCAGTGCTGCAGCAGTTGGAGAAACAACTCCTGCTGATGTTCCCTCTTGTGCGAAACAAGCAGCTCAGAATCCAAGTGGAGCCTCCCACCCTCTAGGCTATGGGGTTTCAAGGCAAAAGCCAGGACAAACGCAGCCCATGCCACTAACCTACATTCTGTGCACAGCCCCCCTCCCCTGCAACGCCGCCCATGCCCCTAATGGACAAACGCACTGAAGGGTCTCCCAGCAAAACGGCTCATAACTTCTGCTCTATTTATTTGGGCAGTGTCACCACTCGCGGGGGAGGGAATGTGCCCAGGGCGCGCATGTGCGTCAGCGCACCGCATGGATGTCCTTATAACCCTCCTGCAAACACAAACGCAATTTTGCTCCTGAAAAAGCCAGAGAGAAAAGAAACTTACATGTAAAAATTGGGCACTCTATCAGTTGGACCAACTTGTCAACCTCGATCAGGAAATCAACTGTGACCTCGACGTCACCACTGGGCACCGCTGCTAAGGAATCTCATGTGTCCACTGGCCAAGCAACAGGCCTGCAGCAGCAGGCCAAGAAGCACCCAAACCTCCGTTTCCCGTTCCAAGTGGCTTTTCCAGTCAACAGGACCCCGCCCTCCTCCTAAGACCTAAACCAGGGCAGTGCCCTTTTTGAATATTTTGCCGCCACAGTGCCTCCCCCCCGCCCCGGTGCCTGGAGAAAAGCCAGGTGTCTGCAAGCAGAGCAGAGGCTGGCTAAGGGGCTTCTGCCAGTCGCTTCCACCACAGGTGTGTGGACAAGCAAGCACCTTCCCATCAGACAGTGCAGTGGGCCCCAAGGAGACCTGCCCAACCCACCCCTCCACCCCCAGATCACAGGACAGGGCATGGCAAGGATCTGCTAGGCTGATTCAGATTTCACACGGAGGCCACCAAAATAGGACCACGGGAAATGGCAGGAACCTCTGAATGCTGGGTGCCACGTGCTCCAGCCCAAATGCACGGAGCCTCTCTCCACTCCAGGACTGCATCTGGGGCTCGGGTGGGGCTCGGCATATCACAGGCTAAATAGCAGCACAAGTGTCATTTGTGGCCACTGGGCCGTGTTCAGGAGAGGCTGCATGGGTGTGATGCGGTCAGCCACCCCAGTAGTCCATGGAGCAGCCAGGGTTTTGGCAGGAGCACCAGCCGGCCCTCCAGAGCCCTCTGGGGTTGGGCCATTTTGACAGATTTCCCCACCTTTGCAGAGGGAAAAAGCTGCTGGAGTCTAAATTTCAATAGGAAGTGGTCTGACCGTGACAAGGGCATGGATGTGAGATCCCTCACTTGCAGACTACCATCCTCCTGCCCAGCTGAGGAAAACAAATGCGGAGCGTGTGCTGCTATAGAAGGTGGACTAATGTCAAGTTTGGGCAGCCTGATGGTTGCCATGGCAGCCTGGCCATGAGGTCCTGAGCTGCCCCAAATCTGAAGGACTTGGCATGAATGTTGAGGTCCCTCAGATCAAACACCTTGGGCATCCTCAACACCAATGTGTGGAGGGTACAGACCGGGCCTCAGTTTCAGAGAACTGCCCCCCTCTGGGCCTTCAATCCAGGAATGACATGTCAAAAACTGTCCCCAGAACTCACCTTTCCCAGGATGCCTTTGGAACAAGCCATATCCTGCTGCAGGTTCCAGGTTGGGGTTCCAGGTTGGGGAGGCAGTCCTATCGTAACTGCACCAAATGATACACAAGTGACGCAATCCCATCCTCCTCTTCCCCAGTTTAGCCCCTGTGCCAAACCCCCCTTCCTCTCTTGCTACCTGCTGTCCCTTCCTTGACAGAAAACCCCTCAGGGCAGCAACCTATCAAAGCTGTTGCATGTGAAGTGCCACTTTGTAATGGATCATGCTAAACAAAGCAAACAGTTAAACACACAGAAAACTGGCTTAAAGGCAGTTTGGACCACACTGGTTTTGGCTTACAACGGACACATCTTGCAAGGGGCCCAGATCTCAACAGCTCTCAGAATAATTTTGGTCTACGGCAGGGACCTAGACATTCATAGGACACAGCCCCCCTCTCCAGCAGAGACAACAGCTGATGAGGAGAGGTTAGGAAGGTCAGAACCGGCCTGGTCACCATGACCTCCTCTAGGACAATCCACACTGTGGAGGCATCGTCACCATACATGGTCCCAAAGAGCCTGGAGGAGGCAAAGCAGCAGCCCTTGACCGGCTGGGCCCTGCGGGAGGCCTTGTGCCAGCAGCAGACTCTTCTACGCATCTCCAGCAGAGAGGAGGGGCAGGGTTGGCCAACAGCTGCTACTGCAGCAAACGCCTGACTGGCATGGATGCCTGCTCTTCCCATGCTCAGACTCACTTGCTGAGCATCCATAGATGAAGCTCGAGTCAACAGCTGGTTGAACAAGCTTCAGCCCTACGGTTGTTACCTTTAGATCACAAACAGGTGGCAGAGAGCCAGTGTGATCTAGTGAGCAGGGACACCCAGGTTCAAATTCCTGCTCAGCCAGGAAGCTCAAAGTGACCTGGGTCAGTAACCACCCCTTAGCTGACCTACTCCACAGGGCTGTTCTGTGATAAAACACGCACCGCCATAAATGCCCAGCCTCTGCCTAACTCTATTTTGCTGACCCAAAGACCATTTCTTTATTCCTGCGTCTTCGCGGCATTCACCTTTCCATCCAAAGGTACCTGGGATGTTCAGATCTTGGAAGTGTCGATGGAGCCACTCAGGAACAGCCATTCCCAGCTAGCATGGCCAATGGGTGGAGTCTGAGGCCCAGCCCATCTGGAGGGCACCAGGTTGGGGGAGGCTGCTCTCTCAAACACTTGCCATTTGAGAGACAGAGAGTTGCACTCCCAAGAGCTCAAAGCCATCAAGCCACCAGGAACTCAAGGAGCTTCAACAAAGGGGCCCCAAAGACACCGTGTGTGTGTGTGTGTGTGTGTGTGTGTGTGTGTGTGTGTGTGTGTATTTGATAAGCAGGCCTGGGGAAATGATGCTGGGGCAATACCCAAAGCTGCAAGGCTTGGGGAAAGAACATGGCTGGCTGATAGAGCCCCTGCCTGGGTCCCCAGTTTAATCCCTGGCAACTTCTCCAGGCAGGCCTAGGAAAGAATCCGCCTCTCTGCCTGAAACCCCAGAGAGCCTTTGCTGCCAGTCAGGGCTAGATGGTGCAACTTGGCACAAGGCACCTTCATGCATCTGGCAGGGACTATTCCGGCTCCTCCTCCTGCCTGACATGAACCATTCTGGATGCCTCAGCAGGACGTGGGCCACAAGAGCTGAGCTCCCTGTTTAGCAGAGCCACGCAGGCGGGCGCTCAGCAAGGTCATCTGCCGCCGAAC
This sequence comes from Elgaria multicarinata webbii, assembly GCF_023053635.1. Taxonomy (NCBI): domain Eukaryota; kingdom Metazoa; phylum Chordata; class Lepidosauria; order Squamata; family Anguidae; genus Elgaria; species Elgaria multicarinata. The sequence continues at coordinate 33,529,220 of NC_086184.1, read as the reverse complement.
AACGTTGCCAGGAGAAAGCGGAGCTCCAAGGAGGCGCAGGCCCCACCCTCTCCATGGAGACATGGCCACACACTCCCCATACACTGAGGCTTCCAAAGGACCTAGAAGTTTGGGGCAAAGACTCGAAAGACTGAGGGCCTGCAGACTGTGCTTGGGGCTGGAACCTGGCACTGGACCGATGCTGCTCTGACATCACTGAGGGGTTCATGGCAATGATGAAGGGTGCACTGGCTTAGCCACGGGGACAATGCAGAAGACAGCAGGCACCAACTTCTAGGGAAGGTGGGGAGCCTCAAGCTATTCTTCCCAGCGTTGCATTTCCAAAAGGGCAGGGTGGCGGGACACAGAGCCGCCACTGCCTGCCTGCCTGCGCCACTATTTGCTCCCACGCAGCACAGGTGGATCCACTCTCCAGGGCAGCCCTTCAATCCACCAGCCGGAGGTGAGCGAGGCCAGGAGCAGCGCCAGCATTTCCACCAGGAAGCCTTTTTCCGCCACTCTCCAGTCCCAGGAACATTTCTGGTCTCTGCCACTATTGTGGCACTTAACGGAGACTTCAGAAACACACCCACCGCTCTCAGAAAACAAAGATCACCGCAGGGACTAAGCCCCTCAGCCCGCTGTTTGAGTTCACCACGATACATGCCTTGACAACACAAGAGCCGTTGGCTCCGGACCCCCTCCCTCCTTCCCTCGATACACTTGAAGGATACAACTTCTGGATGAGGTCGTAGGCATGCTTGTAATTCTGCGTGAGGAAGCAGAGGGACACCGTGGTCACGGGGTTGTGACACCAGGAACGGTAGAGACAGCAGAAGAGGTTGAGGCTTTCCTGGGGAGACAAAGCAGCGTTACAGTGCAACACACCACTGCAGAAATGCCAGTGCTTTCGCACCAAATCACTCCTTTCAGCCAGTTAATGACAGAGGGTGGGTGGGTGGGCTTCCTGCAACAATGTAGGGCCAGGCACACCAGGTGACCTTGGAGCAGGGCAGGAAGTAATATCACTGCCATGTGCAGAATGACCAAAATGTACACAGAGGAGGGCCAGGGTGTCTTCTTGATCATCCCAGAGTGCAGGACATGGAACAATAGGCTCAAGTGACAGGAAGCCAGATTCCGGCTGGACATCAGGAAAAACTTCCTGACTGATAGAGCAGTATGACAATGGAAACCATGACCTAGGGAGGTTGTGGGCTCTCCCACTCTAGAAGCCTTCAAAGAGGCAGCGGGACAGCCATCTGTCAGGGATGCTTTAAGGTGGATTCCTGCATGGAACGGGGGTTGGACTTGATGGCCTTATAGACCCCTTCTAACTCTTCTATTCTATGAGCCTATAACAGCCAGGTGTGCCCACTACATAGAATCTGGCTCCCTAAGGCTTTTTCTCTGTGTTTCAATCGTCTCTTGTCTTCTTGAGGGCAGGAAACGGTGCGAAACTGCAGAAGGCCAGGTGATGTCGGGTAGGGGTGGAAGGACTGAGCCAGCCATGGTCAGAAGTCGAGGCTCCTGTGTTCACAAGCACCCCTTGCTGCCCCTCCCCCAGCGCATGCACGACTGCTCCTTGGTCCCCGCACGTGCCTCTTTTGCAGGGCCCCAAACATCTTGTTAATGCTTTATTATACGTTTGTTTGTTAGGTTTATATACCGTTGAATATAATGGAATCTCTCAGCAGGTCACAACATTAAAATACAACGTTGAAACACGGCGTTCAAACACTCCCAACAACAATAAGAGAGCAGTAAGTTGGAGAATGGCATCATTCATGTGTTTAAGGCCCCGGGAAAGCCTGGGTGAGCACTGGGCGTGTCTTCAGGAGGCGTGGAAGTGCTGCCACATTTTCTGCCTCTTGAACCACACGAGGGTGGGGGGTTCTCCAGATGGTGGCGGCCGCTACAGAGAAGGCCTCTGCTGCCCGGGTACTTCATGGCGACATTCCGTCCGTTTCAGAATGAGCAGCCGGAGCTCCTCTGCTGATCTTAAAGGTGGCCTGGGTAGGTATAAGGGAAGGCGGTCTGCTAGGGATGCTGGTCCCAAGTGGTTCAGGGCTTCATAGGACAGTAACATAACCTTGTACGTGGCTCGGTAGCTAGCAGCCAGCCAGTGCAGTTCTTCTGACACAGGTGCTGGGTGAGCAGAGTTGGGTGTCCCAGTGAGCACCCCAGCTGCTGCATCCTGCACCAGGCACGGGGGCAGCCCCACAAAGAGCGCGTTGCAGTAGTCTAATCGTGAGGCTACCAGTGCATGGATCACTAAGGTTAAGCTATCCGTACCCCCAAACTACGGACCTGCTCCTTCAGAGGGAGTGCAATCCCTTCCAGAACAGGAAAACACCCCGATTCCCAGACCTGAGAACTGCTGACTCATAGAGTCTCTATCTTATCAGGATTAAGTTTCAGCTTATTGGTCTCCTCCAAGCCATAACTGCATCCAGGCACTGGTTTAGAATTTGCATGGCCTCTTCCGATTCACACGTTGCAGAGAAATAGTTAATAGCTTATTGGTAACACCTTGCCCCAGATCTCCTGATGACCACTCAATATAGATATTAAATAACATTGGAGAAAGGATGGTGCCCTGTGGCACACCACAATTCAACTGGCATGGGGCATAACTGCAGTCCCCCAATGCTATTCTCTGGAACTGACCCCATAAGTGCCTCCCACTCACAACTCATGGAGATGGTCCAGGAGGATAACGTGGCTGATGTTATCAAAAGCCGCTGTGTGATCAAGAGGTAGTAACAGGGTGACACTCCCCCTATCATTCTCCCAAAGAAGGTCATCCATCGGGGCGACCAAAGCCAATTTCCACCCAAAACCGGGCCTGAATCCAGACTGGAAAGGATCCAGATAATCAGTTTCCTGCAAGAGCACCTGCAGCTGAGTCGCCACCACTCTCTCGAGCACCTTGCTCAGAAATAGGGTATTGGTGACCAGACGATGGGTCAAGGGAGTTTTTTTAGGAGTGGCCATACCCCTGCCTCCTTCAAGGCAGCGGGCACCACACCATCCTGCAGAGATGCATTCGTCACTCCCCTGATCCATCCGGTCAGCCCCCCACGGCTGGCTCAAATAAGCGATGGGCAAAGGTCGAGAGAGCATGTGGTGGGTGGAACAGACGCAAGGATTTTATCCAAATCTTCAGGCTCCACAAATGGAAATTGATTCCACAAAGCAGGATAACACGATGCACCGGACACCTCAACAGACATGGAATCAACAGCGGCATTCGAGGCAGCCTGAAGGTGAGAGATTTTATCTTCAAAGTGTCTTGCAAATTCATCACAGCGAGACTCAGAGGTTTCCAGTACTGGGTTTGGTGCATTTGGTGTGAGCAACCCCCGAACCAATCGGGTGACTACTTGAAGATGTGATGGAGGTGGCAAAGTAAGCCTCCTTTGCTGCCTTCACCGCCATGCAGGAGGCGCGATTATACACTCCAACACATGTCCGGCCCCTTTCATGACAAGTCCTCTGCTACTTGCACTCCAGCACTCTTCTGACCTGGTTCATTGTCTGGAGTCCCCTGGAGCTCCTTTGTACATGCCAAAGAAGCTGCACATACAAGGTGGCTGTGCTGGAATGGGGCTCAGACACAGACTACCTGCGAGGGAGGGAGGGAACTGAGACGCCTTTCTGAGAGAGCAAGCTGGTTTGGGCCCTTGGGAAGAGCTAGGGAGGCAACGTGTGGGATGGGGGGAAACGCAGCCCCTGGGTTCTTCCCCTGCAGCCAATGGAGGAGGACAGGGCAGAGCAACCCTTGTGCTTCACTTATACAAGACAGCGAGAAGATCTGAGCTAAGCAAGGTGAGATGGTGGTAGATCTCTCCCACTGATGTAGAAAACAGAAAGGGACACAGAGCTACTGCACACCCTCACTTCTCAGCGCTTTTCTTCCAGCAGGCGGCTGAGAGCCCAGCTGAGGCCAAGGTGACATTGGAGTGACAGAACATACAAGGCTGCCTTATGCTGGATCAGACCACTGGCCCATCTCAGCCAGTATTGTCTGCGCCCTGCCAGGGATTGATGCCAAGGTCTCACAAGTGCTCTGTCCCGAAGCCCCATCATGGGATGCCTCTTTCTCTCCTAAATGCAGACTCTTCCCCCTTCCCCCCAATTCCAGAAATGGGGCAGATCCAAAAGTACCAAGGTCCCTGGGTCAGCCGCCATTGGACCAACCCCGGCCCTTTTAGAGGAAAGGGAACAGCATGGCAACCTGCTATGTGCTGAGGGCCGGGACAGGCTCAGAACCCCCATGGCTGGGGGTGGACTGCAAACAGCCAAACAGACACTGATCCAGGAGCCTCGAGGCCATTTTACAGAAGCCATTTGTGGTACTGGTCTGTGACCCTGATGGTTCAGTGCTGGGCACATAAACATGCAGCCCAGCCTACTCCATCCTGATGTCTTCCAGATGCTTTGGACTACAAATCCCATCATTCCCAGCCAGCATGGCTGTTGGCTGATGTAACTGAAGTGTTCACTAACAACAGTGCAATTGTTGTACTGTTGTACTAGCAGTGGTAGAGACACCAGACCTCTTCAGGCAGCGTATAGCAAGCTGGGAGTGATGGTGGAGGGAGGGAGGCATTTTCCAAAGCGAATTTCGAAACTTGAAGTGACCCCAAGAATGGACTGACCCCAAGATCCTCAGAATGGAACTCCATTCCATGGCTGCTTTCCTGTCGTGCGGACAAGATGGGGCTGCTCCTGGAAGTTCTCAACTCTTGGTAAAATTGTGTCTTGAAGTGGACGTGGCCTTTCAGGAAGGGGGCTGAGGCAATGGCCGCCGTTCACAGGGAGGAAGACACAGGAGCAGCCCAGGAGTCAGAGAGTCCGGCCTTCCCCCTGCCAGTGGAAAAGCTACCCGTCACCCAACCTTGCCTGTGAAACCTCCTGTTACTCACCCACTACAGGATTCTTCTCTCACTAGGAAGCTTCCCCAAAGGGTTAGCCTCGGTGCCTGTTCTCTAATTTAAACCTGGGACCCTCCAACTGTTCCAGAGGCAACGTCCCCCAGTGAAATGCAGCTGCCTTTGTTGCTCAGGGGCACCGGCCTATGGCCTCCCCCTGACCACGGAGGAAAGGTGCCCAAAGACGAGGCACTGGCAGATACGGTGGGAATGGAATAAAGCACCGGTTCCTGAAGAGCTGCTGAATGTTTGATCTGCGCTTCGTCGTCGGTAGAACACAGAGGCAGCCGGGAGCAACAGCAGGGCTGGGCAGGAATGCAGCTACAAGGCCAAATTCCTTGTGGATGTTGAGTCTGCCTCTTATCCAGTCGTGTTGGTGTCATGCTCTCAAAACAGTTACCTATGTGGCATTTTCAGAGGAGGGGAGCAGGGCCACAGGATGCTCTCGGACCACCTGCTCATCCCCTCAGCTTCAGCCATCCACCAAACTGAGAGAGCCGGGCTACTGTGCATGTCCCAGCCTAGGAGGAAGGAGGCAGAGTGGCATTCCAGTAGAGGACTGCTCCAGCAAAAGACAGCCGTGAAGGAGAGGCCAGGAGGGAGAGTGCTGCCTCCCCAGCCAGCTGGGCAGCCTTCTGTGCTGGGGACCATCACCACTTTGTGACCCATCCTCCATGAACAGACAAAAACAAGGCCTGAATGTCCACGCCCACCCCTTTGGGAGCCGAAGGGGCCCATGGCCTCTCATTCAAATCTTGGGAAGGAGGAAAGGGTGCGTGTGTGCACACCGGCTCTCGCACTTCCCCGGAATCCTTGGTTGTCAGAATGGGGGATAGATCTTAGCAGACCAACCACGCAACAAGCGTAGTAGGGAGGCTGATGTTGCACGAAACGCTGCCTTTTGCGGGAGGAGAGGAGCCCCGCGCCATGCCAAGGCCACCAAGGCTACCAACACAATTGGTAGTTGGTTATCCCTATCTAGACAGGGATAACCTGGCTTCAGTTGTCTATGCTCTGGTAACCTCCAAGTTAGATTACTGCAATGCGCTCTACGTAGGGCTGCCTTTGAAGACGGTTCGGAAGCTGCAGCTCGTGCAAAATGCAGCGGCCAGATTGATAACTGGAGCCAGAAGGTTCGACCATATAACACCTGCTCTGGTCCACTTGCACTGGCTGCCTGTATGTTTCCGAGCCCAATTCAATGTGCTGGTTTTGACCTATAAAGCCTTACACGGCTTGGGACCACAATACCTGACGGAACGCCTCTCCCGACGTGAATATACCCGGTCACTACGTTCAACATCTAAGGTCCTCCTCCGGGTGCCTACTCCGAGAAAGGCTTGGAGTGTGGCAACAAGGGATAGGGCCTTTTCGGTGGTGGCCCCCAGACTGTGGAATGGTCTCCCTGATGAGGCTCGCCTGGCGCCAACGCTGCTATCCTTTCGGCGCCAGGTTAAGACTTTCCTCTTTGCCCAGGCATATGGCAGCACATCATAATTACCCACATGTTAAATTTTTAATCAGTTTTTAATGCTTTATGTGTGTATGTTCTGTGTTTTAGAGTTTTAAATTTTGTATACTTGTTTTTACCTCAATTTTAGAATTTCTGTAAACCGTCCAGAGAGCTCTGGCTATGGGAGCGGTATATAAGTTTAATAAATAAATAAATAAATAAATTGTTTGGGAGCTGCTTCCATCCTGTCCGGAAGAGTGGATTCCGGCAGATACAACACAACTACCGAAGCTCCAAGGGAAGCGGTTCTCCTTGAAAGAGGGACAGAAGGACACATCACGTGCCAACAGGTGGCAGCTATTTGCAAGCAGGACATTCCTTTCAAACACACCAAAACAGAGGAAACATTCAGAGATTTGGTGTTGCCCATATTCAAGACGAGAGAGGCAACGGCTCAGTGCTCCTGTGCACAGAAAGGGAAGCTGAGCTTCAGCAAGCGCTGAGGCTGACCACGCAACGATTGGGGGCCATGGGGAGGGGCAAGGAGAAGGTGGAGCTGCACACAGAGCTCCCAACTAGCTTAAGAGGAGGGTGAAGAGAGGCTGCACTACATGGGGAAGTCAATCGCCCCTTCCCCCACCCCCTGCCAACCTACCGGTGTCTTCAGATCCTTGAGTTGATTCCTCAGCTGGAAGAGCTCAGAAGATGTCAGGAGGATCGTGTTGAGCGTGTGGACCATGGTGGAGGCAAACCTGAGGTCCTCTTCTCGCAGCAGGATATCAGCCATTGAGTGGAAGATGTTCTCTGCGTTCAGGAGCAGACACAGTTGCCTTCGGGGCATCAAGAAATGGAGATTAGGAGCTGGCAAAAAAAGTCGCCTTTTTTTTTTTTAAACAGCCTTGTGAACAAAGCCCTATGAAGAGAGACTGAAAGAACTGGGCATGTTTAGCCTGGAGAAGAGAAGATTGAGGGGAGACATGATAGCACTCTTCAAATACTTGAAAGGTTCTCACACAGAGGAGGGCCAGGATCTCTTCTCGATCCTCCCAGAGGGCAGGACACGGAACAACGGGCTCAAGTTAAAGGAAGCCAGATTCCAGCTGGACATTAGGAAAAACTTCCTGACTGTTAGAGCAGTACGACAATGGAATCAGTTGCCTGGTGAGGTTGTGGCCTCTCCCACACTAGAGGCCTTCAAGAGGCAGCTTGACAACCATCTGTCAGGGATGCTTTAGGGTGGATTCCTGCATTGAGCAGGGGGTTGGACTCGATGGCCTTGTAGGCCCCTTCCAACTCTGCTATTCTATGATTCTATGATGTAGAACACACACACAAAGGCCTCAGAAACATCTTAGGCGCAGAGCTACACAGGTGACAAGCAGCCTCTGCCCCAGGAGCAAATCCCCCCTGCAGCAAGTCTGGGTTGATGGGCCTCATGGCAGGCCCACCCACCCACCCACCGCTTCCCACGGGAGGCTTCAGCTGAGCTTGCGCCATTGTGGGAGGCTCGGCACGTAGAAGGCGGCTCCGCTCCTTCTAATGGCAAGCTCAGCTGGCAAGTGCCAACAGGCCTGTGGCCCAAACCAGCCCCCCCCCACAACATAATAGAGAGAGGGAGGGGAGAAGCAGAAGTACAAAAGGGTCAAGAAAAGAAGAAAAAGAAGAAGGGCAGGGGTCAAACACTGCTGTTCCACAAATGACCTTGAGTTCAGAGAGAAGGCAAAATGGACTTTCTGGAAGAAAAAGGGAAAGAGAGGGAGGAAGGCAGGCTTGTGGCAGCTTCGTCTTCCCGTCTATAAAATGTATTTATTTTTATTTATCAAAATATTTTATTTATTTATTTATTTATTTATTCATTCATTCATTCATTCATTCATTCATTCCCTGCCTTTTGCCACTATGGGCCCCATATGGGAACGGTAATGATCTTTCTAGCAGGATTGCAGGGTGAACAAGTGAGGAGGCTGCCCGGGGTTTTGCGTACTGGAAGTGCAGCAGAGAGGAACGCGTCCCAACCCTCCCAGAAGAGGGGCTTCCTTCACGGGGGGTGGGGGGTGGAGGGAGCAGCAGAGGCGGCCTGCAGACCCCCGCTTCTAAGGAGGTGCTCTGTCCTCTCAGCCAAACGCCTTTGGTTCTGACTCAGAACCTTCCCTGAAGGCTTTATCACAAGGATGTGAGCAGCCCTGGAACAAATGCTCCCCTTAACAAACCCAGGAATCCCTGCGGTTTTACTGAGAGCCAGGTCTCCCTTGGGGCTTCTCTCGATTCTGCTGTGTGTGTGTGTGTGTGTGTGTGTGTGTGTGTGTGTGTGTGCCTGCGCCAAGCCTGCTGCGGCACTGGAGGGTTTGCCTGAGGACGCTTGACACGAAGCCCAGCGCTGCTGCCTCTAACAAGCCGGGCTTTACAAGCTCCGTGCATTCAAAAGACATGGGAACCTGCGTTGCCCTCAAGTGACCCCAGGCGAGACTTGATCAGTTTTCTTTTCCAGCCCTTCTAAAGGCTCTAAACTCAGTTTTTGATCTATTTCCAGTACAGAATAATAATTCATTGAAAGATTTCTCCTGAAGTCCGAGAATAGCCATTCGATGAGCCCCAAGCCCAAACTACAGAGAGCCCAGTCCATGGGCGTTCGTTCAGGCTTGCTCATCAGCCTTCATCCGAATCACAGGAGGCTCCCTGTGCCCAGGAACCCCACCACCGCCCCCGGAGGGAGCCAAAGAAATGGTGCTTTGCCCCTGCAAGCTCATCACAAAGCAAGACTCCGGGTCCCATCACTGTCGGAGGACAACAGCCTCCAGGAGCCCAATCCAATCGCTTACTTCAGAGCAAGGGGCAGGAACTCTCAGAAGCAGAACCCCCCATCTAGACCATGGTTGCAGAAACAGCTTCAGGTTCTTAAGAGGGTGACTCTGTAAAAAAGCTGATGAGCACAGAACGAGCCTCTCATCTCAAACTGGAGAGTGACACGTGAGCCACTGAGCGAATGAAGCTCGGAGCAGCGTCTGGACCATCAGCCAGCTCGCTCGGAGCAGCGTCTGGACCATCAGCCAGCTCCCTCGGAATCATGGCCCCTTCAGGCCCTCTGGAGTTCCCTAGGCGGTCCCTCCCCCTTCACCCCAACCACCACTTGGCCGTTTCCTGGCTTCTGTACAGCTTTCCCTGCCTCATTGTCAGGCTTTGCCGGCTGACCAAAGCTGAATTCCGGGGACAGCCATAAATCCCTTGCAGATCAGCACGGCAATAAACCTGTCAAGGAGGGAGGGCGAGGCATGGCACTGGCACGGGCAGGCCATATGCAGGGCTTGGAAGTTTACCGGTTCCACAAAGTAAAGTCACTGAAGCAGAAAAGAGTCCTTTTCCAGACCAGGGTCCCAAAATCCAAGGAAGTCAAGGTGTACAGGTAAGGGCAAGGCTCAGGGTCTAGAATCAGGCTGAGGAATGACGAGGTTGCATCTTTCACACTGGCCTGTGAATTTCAGCTGCTTTTAACTTCAGCGTCCTGGAGCAGATGCTGGTAATTAGCCCCCCATCTTCTGGGAGGCCTTTTGTCTTAAACGGACCGACACCCGCCTCCGCTGCTCTTTTACATGAAGCCTCCTTCGCTCTGCAGGGGTCAGTGGAACGAACGTGGTTCTCTGAATCTGACAGAGGGGCTGCAGCAGGGCATTGATCATTATGCAGCAGTGAGGGCTCTGGAGCGGTTTCCGTGCTAGACCCTTCACCTGGATTTGCTACCTTCGATTCTTCTTCATCCTTGGAAGAATGTGAGGAAGGCATGACACCCATCCTGAAAGGCTGAAAAGCCTCTCAGTCAGAGCTGAAAGCTAAAACAAGCGGGATTTGGGGGCTTTGGCCTCACTCACCATCTGGAAAGTGACCACCAAGAAATGGAAGGTTCCAAATATCGTTTGTCAAATTGTTATAATGGTTTTAAATGTATGTGCGTTTTGCATGTTCTTGTGGTTTTTAATTTTTGTATATTGTTTTTAACAATTGGTTTCTTCTGTTGTCTTCTGTCTTTTTTCCTTGTTGGAATTGTTTGTAATTGTGCCTTCAACATTTCCTTTTTAAAAAAACTCCCACCCATCTGGGACTCCTTTTCTCATTAGGGTCACTTGCCATTGGAACTTACTTATCATAGTTCTGAGTTTATTAAAATTAGCTTTCCTAAAATCCAAAGTATGTGTATGGCTACATTCAGCTTTTGCTTCCTTTTAAAATCAAGAACTCAAGTACGACTTGGTCACTTTCCCCCAGAGGTCCGGTAACTGCAACTTTATCCACTAAGTCATCCCTATTGTTCAGTATCAAGTCAAGGATAGCTGATATTCTAGTTTCCTCTACTTTCTGTAGGAGAAAGTTATCAGACACACATGTCAGGAATTTCTTGGAAGGGTCCCTTTTGGCAGAATTTGACTCCCAACAGATATCGGGGTAATCAAAGTCCCCCATTACTACTACATTGGATTTCCATGAAACACTGGCAATTTGCTTTTCAAAAGTTTCTTCCTTGTCTTCTCCTTAGAATCATAGAATAGTAGAGTTGGAAGGGGCCTATAAGGCCATCGAGGCCAATGCAGGAATCCACCCTTGATTGGGTGGTCAGTAGTAGACTCCGACTATCATGTTCCTTTTATTCCTTGCCCCATTTATTTTAATCCAGATGCTCTCGATGGGGCTCCCAGTCTGATCCGCCTGTATTTCTGTGCAGGCATATAATGCAACTCTGCCTCCCTTTCTATTTCTTCTGTTTTTTTGAGGAAGTTATACCCTTCAATTGCTGTGTTCCAGTCATGGGAGTCATCCCACCAAGTTTCAGTTATACCTAGATATCTGCCTTCATGTATTAAGAGTTTATTTATTTATTGCATTTCTACACCGCCCAATAGCCGAAGCTCTCTGGGCGGTTCAAAACATCAAGACAATTCAAAACAAAACCATAACACAAAACACAACACAAAAGCACAGCCAAGATAAAAACAGCAGCAATGCAAATTTAAAATACAAATTAAAAACAGCAAGGTCAAAATTATTTTATAGACTTAAAATACTGGGAGAATAAAAAGGTCTTCAGCTGGCGTCTAAAAGAATATAATGTAGGTGCCAAGCGAACCTCCTTAGGGAGCTCATTCCACATTCCTCCTGGTAGCCACCTGCCTCACTTCCTTTGGCAGGGGCTCACGGAGAAGGACCCCTGAGGATGACCTTAGGGTTCGGGCAGGCAGGGACATATGGGAGGAGGCGTTCCTTCAGACAGCCTGGCCCCAAGCCGTTTAGGGCTTTGAATGTTAATATCAGCACTTTGACTTGGGCCCGGACCAGGACTGGCAGCCAATGACACTGAAAAAGCACTGGCATAATGTGGTTTTATCGGCCTGTCCCTGTTAACCATCTTCCAGCCCTGTTTTGTATCAGCTGAAGTTTCCGGACCGTTTTCAAAGGCAGCCCCACGTATAACACATAGCAGTAATCCAAACGAGAGGTTATCTGAGCATGGATAACTGTAGCTAGGCTATCTCTGTCCAGATAAGGGCGCAGTTGATATATCAGCCTAAGCTGATAAAAGGTGCTCTTTGTCACTGAGTTCACCTGTGCCTCAAGTGACAGCTCTGGATCCAAGAGCACCCCCAAACTATGAACCCGATCCTTTAGGGGGAGTGCAACCCCATCCAGGACAGGGTGAACATCACCTAGCCATTCAGGCGAACCACCCGCTAACAGTACCTCCTTCTTGTCTGGATTGAGTCTCAGTTTATTGGCCCTCATCCAGTCCATTACCGTGCTCAGGCACTGATTCAGAACAGCCACTGCCTCACCTGGGTTTGATGAAAAGGAGAGGTAGAACTGGGTTTGATGGCACCTCATCCCACTTCTCCGGATAACCTCTCCCAGCAGTTTCATGTAGATGTTAAACAGCATAGGGGATAAAATAGAGCCCTGTGGAACCCCATGGCCTAAATGGCACAGAGCAAGTTCCCCAGAACCACCTTCTGGACTCGGCCATCCAAGTAGGAGCGGAACTAGTGCAATACAGTGCCTCCAACTCCCAACCCAAACAACCTATCCAGAAGGATACCATGATCAATGGTATCGAAAGCCGCTGAGAGATCCAGGAGAACCAACAGGGTCACGCTCCCCCTGTCCGTCTCCCGGTAAAGGTCATCCCACAGGGTGACCAAGGTAGTTTCCATTCCAAAACCAGGCCTGAAGCCCGATTGAAATGGATCTAGATAATCCGTTTCATTGAAGAGTGCCTGGAGTTGTTCTGCAACCACCCGCTCAAGCACCTTGCCCAGGAAGGGGATATTAGCCACCGGCCTGTAATTGTTAACATCCTCCAGGTCCACGTTAGGCTTTTTCAGGAGTTCAAGTTCTTTCTGCTTGTTTCCATACTCTGGGCATAAGTACATAGACATTGAAGACCATGTGCTTTAGAGTCTGGCTTCTTTCCTATACTATTATGAAGACTATTTGGGGGTGCTGTTAGAGCTGTTCTCTGTTATGGTGCATGAGCCTTCATCCATTGTTGTCTCCAAGTTTACGTCTCCCTCCCCCGTAGGATTCAGTTTTTAGCCCTCCTGATGAAGTTCTTCATGCTGTGGCCAAACATATTCTTCCCAGCCCTTGTGGGGTGCAACCTGTCCCTCGCCAGCAGTCCATCTTCCAAGTAGAGTAGCGCGTGGTCCCAGAATCCGAATCTCTCACGTCGGCACCGCCTTCGTAGCCAGTTGTTCACCCAGAGTTTTCTTCTTTCCCTTTGTATTCCTCTTCTAAGAACTGGGAGGATGGATGAGAAAACTATCTGGGCCCCAAAGTTCTTGAGTTTCCTTCCCAGCTCTTCAAAGTCTGATGTGATTTCTTCATAGCTCCACTTGGCAGTATCATTTGTCCCCACATGAATGAGAAGAAAAGGAATGTGTCAGTGGGCTTTATGAGCTTTGGCAGCCCTTCAGTCATGTCTCTAATCTGTCCTCCAGGGAGACAGCATACCTGGCGAGCCCATGGGTCTTGGCGACATACTTGAGTTTCAATCCCGCGCAGCAGGGAGTCTCCCACAACGACTACCCTTCTCCTCTTCTTATAAAGTCAGATGAGCAAAATACCTCTGAATACACAGTTCAAGGATTTGCAAGAAGGGTGAAAGATTCAGAAGGCCTAGAAAAATTCTAGGGCTAGAAGAATTTGCACTGCTGCCACACCACCTCTGCCCACAGGATTCCGGTTCTGAGATTAAAGTGTTTTTTGTTTTTGTTTTTAAACCTTAATGCTTACAAAAACCAGGTGTTTAAACTTTACTTATCATACATTCCTATCGTTCCACATGCCCTGGAGGGCAGACTTTACATCTCGAATAGCGCCACCTTCCAACTTGACCAGACTAGGCCTGTTCCCCTTAGGCTAGGGGAAGGAATTGCAGGCGATCGATCAGAATCAGATTCTGAAGCAAAACTGATGGCGCCAGAAACATACCAGCCTATTCGAGGAGTGAGGGAGGTGACTCTCATGGGCTCTTCACCAGCTGGGAATGAACCTTTGCCAGACCTGATCTCTGAAAATGTTAGTGTTCTGGGAAAAGGCTTCTTGTTCTTCTTGAAAGGACAATTGCTTCGCTTAGTTCTCGTTGTTGGTTGTTTTATTATGTTCTTCATGGTTTTAATTTTTGTGAACCATCCAGAAAGCTTTGGCTATTGGGCGGTATAAAAATGTAATAAATAAATAAATAAATAAATAAATAAATAAATAGTTTTGCCTAGAGGAAAGTTCCTAGAGGTTGAACTCTCTTCAGGTGGGAAGAGATGTTTATTGCCTGACTAAAGCTTTGTGGATTACATGGCAGACCTCTTTATTGTCTCTCAATAAGGCGGGAGTTATTTGGGAAATACAACATGTCCCAACAGAACAGAAAGAGCATGAAAATTCTGACCCGAGTCACTTGGTTAATCAACAGGAATATATAACCGAAGGACAAACTTGTCAACCAATTTAAAGGAAACCAGAAATGGTGGAGACAAATGAGGAACATTCCCGTGGGGCTTCCACCCCCACAGGCACATACGGGAGAGGTGGTGTAGGGGAGGCCCCACAAAGATGGCCCTTTCTGGTTTTCACCCAGCCCCAAATCACTCAGTAGGGGAGGACTTCGCCTCAGGAAACAGAGATCACCTGCAGAACCATCTGCCCAAAGGCCACTTCAGCCAAGGAGATGCCTTCCTCGTAGAGGCATGCCCCAACGCCACCGCTGCAAATCTCCAAAGGAGGCCTTCCCTCGAAGGCTTCTTAGTCGGTCTTCCTTCACTCAAGTGACCTCTACATACATGAAGTGGAACATTCCTCACTGGCCTGTGGCCACCCACCTAGACAGTACTGCTTTATGAATTCGTTTTATTGTAATGCTCTTAATTCTAAATTATTTTTTATTTATTGGTAAGCCACCTTGCAAGGGTTTGGCCCTGGAAGGCAAAATAAAAAAATAAAATAAAAAGAGAGAGCGATATTCTAGAAGCAAGTCTTCCAAAGGAATATTGATTACAAGTTAGGAATAAGGCTTCCTTCTTCCAAGGTGTGGAAGTTCTTACCAATTAGCCCTTCTCACATCTCTCACACCAATCCCGGTCGCGGAGGGCCAAAGTTTGGCAGGACCAATTCCTGAGACTTACAAAAACCCCGAGAACCTTGGCGTGTCGGTTAATGGGTCAGCCTGATGACCATCTTATCTTTGGGGGAAATATGCAACTCTCATTAGCGGACAGTGCCCTCTTGGCCAGCTCACTGTTATATTGAGGGCACAGCCACTAAATGCATCAACTTCAGCATATGTGAACTAAGACAAAGCCTCACTAAATGTTCAAAAGGACAGCCAAAAGTACCATTAGCATCCACTTGGGATTCATAGGAAGGTCTAGGAGACACAGGCAGAGACCTGGTTCTCACAACATGACAGTCCACCATGGCTTAATTTACCCACAGGGGCTGCCGCATTGTGCCAGACACTCATGGACACAATTCTTGCATGGCACCTGCATTTCTGCATGGTGCTGTGGCGTGTTGTGTCATGTGAACCCACAGCTTGTTTTAGAGTTACTTGAGAGTTTGCATGACATGGCAAGCTGGGGCAACCTTGGGGTTGTAACAGGTCACAAGCTTTGGCAGGGTAGTGGAGGTAAGAACCATCACCTGCAGAAAGAACCATCACCTGAAGGAGAGGGAGCCCCATTGCCCGGGGAGGAGACAGTGCTTGCTGCTGCTGGTCTGCATCCTTGCTGCCACTGCCATCACTACCACCACTGCTCTTCCCTGCGGACTTTCTGCCTGACTGCCACTCCCTGCAGGACTAGGCCCCCCAGGTACTAAGCCAGCTGCTTGGACAATTTCCACCATCCACCCTCCCTTTCTGGGAGGCATATATAAGCTGGCTGGCTGAGGGGGCCTAGGAGAACCATCACCTGCACGAGAGGGATATGTTTGTGGTTTTAAATTGTGTGTACTGTTTTAAAGTGTTTTTATCCTATGTAAACCGCCCAGAGAGCCTCGGCTATGGGGTGGTATATACATGTAATAAATAAATAAATTAATTAATATGGGCACTATACAAAAATGGCACCCATGGGCACCTAGTTCAATATGACATGACAGCCTACTGTGACTTAATTTACCCACAAGTGCAAAACATCTGCAGGTTGGGGAAGGCTGCTCTATACTCTAAAGTACTGCTAAGGTTGGTCACCTACGAATGCTTTGAGTAGTTGGTATTAAGCTCTGGATTGAGTGCACCTCCTTCACTCTGGGAATGACTTCTTAATCCATATACAACTGCAGAAAAGCCTTACTTTTGATGTCATACAGCTTGCTGAGAGGCCAAAAACGTTGTGTTCAGCATCTCTTTGAAGTAGTCAAACTGTTTCCACCTTTGTTGCTCCACCTTCACACTGTTAGAGTATGTGAGGCTGAGAATGTAGGATCAAGCTCTGTTTCAGCAGATCCTCATGGCTTTTCCACATCTCCACCAAATCTGTGAACCAAGGCCTCCTTGACCAACACAGCATATTTGATATCACCATTGCCCCTTGATCTCTGATCCTCCTTCAAGACTTGGAATTAACCCTATGGGAAGGAAAGGAAACAGGAGTCTTTTTTTAAATCATGCTTCTTCCAAAGCATTCACTCCTTCTGCTTCAGGGGATCTGAACCGTGACACGAATGTGTGTACTGATGTGCTTTCCTGCATGACAAACAGGCCAGAAGGGACCAACCAAAGTGTAGAATTGCCATCTGGAAAATGTGGGAATGTAGAGTCTTCTCCGTTTCCTGGATGACCTTCCTGCTGAGCCAATCCACCAGTTTTTGACAGTCCTGCCAGATGCTCAACTTTGATGATGCCAGATGAATTTCCAGTTACCAGAACATTCACCAGATTGCTGCATAGAATGACTGGCATTATGTACACCCCATAGAGGCCTTTGTGGAGAAGTTGTCTTTCTGGATGGATAGCTTGGAGGTGGCCTTGGAGAGTGGCTGCTGTGCAGGGCCCTTCGCCCTTCCACGTGCCCTGGCCCTTAGCCCGGACTTCTATTAGTATTACTGCAGCTGGGGAGTGTGCCACTGGTGGCCTGTTTTGGGTTTATTGCCTTTCTACTTCTGACATTTCTGTTCGCAGATCTGCTGGAGTGGTCGTGAATCAGTCTGTGATGCCTCTGGGAAAGAACCTCAATGGTCGAACTACCTGTGGGAGGCCTTGGAGCAGCCTTGCCCAGCTTGGCACCCTCCAGATGTGTTGGACTGCAACACCCATCATTCCCAGCCTGAGGAAGGCTGCCTGAGGCCCAGTCTGTCTGATTCACTCAGCTTTGAATAACAGCCTTCACCCCATTGGCTCACAAGGGCTGAGATGGCTCCCTGCAGCATCTGAGCAACCGTGGTGAGGAAAGATAGAAGAAGGGCAAAAGACCAAGCACCAAGAGTTTGTCCTCCAACATTTGGCCCTTTTCTCTCTGGAAATCAAGGGTGAGGGTGGGGCAGCAGCACCTGCATTGTCTCCAGGTATGGGAGCAGGACCCCAAGGCCATTTTGGTTCCAGTCTAAAGCTAGAAGCAGGTTCGGCCAGAGCCCCTGCTGGAAGACCTGGGGGAAAGGAGGTCTTTGACTGCCCAGGGAAGTGGGGTCAGCCATAGGCTCAGGTGTACTTACTGACTCCAACAGTGGGTGTCAGCCTCCAATGCCGAAGCCCTCTGCAGGTGTGCTGGGCAGGTCAAGAGGTGGGAAAGTGATGGGTGCTCTGTGTATCTCTTCTGCCAGGAGAGGGTGCCATCCAGAGGGTGAAGACTAACCTCTGGCCACCTAGAGAAGAACGTGCAGGTCCTCTGGACTCTGCTGGTTCGTGGTCAATTCTTGATGGTGCTCTCATAGGGAAGACTCCTAGTTTCTGGGCTAGGATGCCTGAAAAGTGGTCTTGTTTTTAGAACCAGCAGCAGAGGTCAAGGCTATAAAGCGCACGGACAGTCTGGAAATCTTTCAAGGAAAAGCTACACAAGCAGCCTGAAACTGGGAAGAAGGGCTGGTTAAGGAAGAGCTCTCCAGAGTCTCTCTCCTGCCACCCCCAAGCTTTGCAATGGGAAGCGGAGGGGGGGAAGCGTGGCTCCCTTGGCCAAGGCGGAGGAGCCATTTTCCAGAAATAGAAGCTCTGACATTACACTGGCTCACGCCTTGCTCCCATCATGCAGAAGTCTAAAAGGAAATGGCTTGAGAAAAGCAGGTCTGGATTCAATTAGCAAGGGAAGGTGGTTTTTCTTTGCTTTGCTTTTAATTTTGGCTTTCGTGGCCCTGGGAAATCTAAAAAAAGGCTCGTGCGAAAGGAATGTCACCCAGATGCACCCGCCTGCCCTGGACCCTGCAGATAGATCAACGCAGCACAGCTTTGCTCCTTCCTGGCCTGCATTTCAGATTCTAGTGCTGGATTAGGAGCAGTGTGAACACAGAAAACCAAGTCCCGGCCCAGGTCATTGACAGTTACGGGCTAAAGAGCGGGTCTAGGCTCAATCCCCTGGACTAAAAGGGGAGAGCGGAACGCAGAGAGGAAGAGGGGCTCCCCCTTCCCTCTTTCCCCACGTGCCAATCCTGGCATCCAGCTCCATTTACTGGGCCAGGAAAAGCGGCCGTTCTTTAACAACCTCCCCAAGCATGGATGCGGCCCAGTGGCCTTGTCTGGCTGATGCCAGGCCTTCAGCAGCAGCTGCTCACCTCCCTCCCTCACACCGTGGACAGAAGGCCCTCTGCTCGCATCAGCCTTTGTACCTCAAGCTTCATATTTCCCACCTAATGCCCCCCCCCATCATCATCATCATCATCATCATCATCATCTACATGCTGCTTTTCTCTGGTAAAACCATACTCAACATGGCTTAGAGCGACAGGACTGCAAGCCTTACCTGGTAGAACAAATAAAACGGAAGGCTTTGCTGATTAATTACGGGGGACCAATTTTCAATTGGTGAGGCAAAGTTTTATTTCTTGGGGCTAAGAATAACTTTTTTAAATGGCTATTCTGGTACGTTATAATGATAGTAAATAAAAAGAAAATACTAACGGTTTATTTCTGACTTGGAGATTCTATTTATTAAACTGGTATGTAATCTTATTCTTGATAACTTGCATGTTTAGATTTAATAAAGGCACCCAATCAACCAACTGAAACCTCTTAATGAGCAAACTGCCTTACGGAGCCACCCTGGGCCCCCTGGAGATTGTCTGAGAGGCCTCAGGACAGTGGAGAAAGCTCATTCTGAGGTTGGAGGCAAACGCTCCACCCTCAGAAGGGGGAATCGGAGATCTCTCTCTCTCTCTCTCTCTCTCACACACACACACACACACACACACACACACCTCTGCAGCTGTTGGCATGGAGGGAACCATGCCAGCTGCCCTCTAAGGTTGGAAAGGGGCATTTCCCAAGCTATCCTGAGCCTCTTCCAACCTCCTTCCCTCTCCCGCTGATGGGCAAAACAACCCATCTAGCAAAACCCCGCAATGGTGGGAGGGGACCGGGAGGTGAAGAATGCCTCCGTTGCTCCTCCTGCCTTGCCAGCTGCAGCCCAGCTGGGCACTGGATGCCCAGAAGCCTCCAAGTGGAGAGAGGCTTTGGGTTTTTAAAATTTTTTAGAGAGGGTCCTGTACATGTGAGGCCACAGAACCCAGAAACAAGGCAGCAAACTTATATTAAAAGACCATTCTCCTGGCATAAATGTTACCTAAGGATCTACGTGGCTTTTGTAAAAGTCAGTCTAAGCCTTACAAATCTGATTTCCAGTCCCAATACAATCCTATCCATGTATACTCAAAAGCAAGCCCCATTGGGTTTATTGGGACTCCCAGGTAAGGCGGCCCAGGTAGGTAAGGATAAGCTGGCTGATATCATGTGCTTTCCATTGCCAAAGACACTGCACAAAGTCTTCTGAAAGGAGCAGTGCTTAGGTCATAAAGTATCACCATTTCCAGTGCACAAGGAATGAGCACAGAGGAAGGGAGGAAAGGACAGAACATGGGGAAGACGGCATAATGATGAGAGGCCCCAATGACCTTTGTTTCGCATCCTTTTTCCTCTGGAGAAAGGGGATTTTGCAGCTGGGTCAGTATTTGTAAGTGGGCCAGGAGTGCATGTGCAGTCAAAGCTAGTGTGCCACCTGCACCCGTTCCTAGAGATGTCGGACCTGGCCACGGTGACACATGCCTTAGTTACATCCCGTTTGGATTACTGTAATGCACTCTTCGTGGGGCTGCCTTTGAAGACTGTTCAGAAACTTCAGCTGATTCAAAGAGCAGCAGCCAGATTGTTGACCGGGGCTGGTTACAGGGAGCAGACAACTCCCGTTAAAACAGCTTCAGTAGTTTCCCATCTGTTTGCGGGCACAATTCAAAGTGCTGGTTATCACCTATAAAGCCCTATACTACTCGGGTCCAGGTTATCTGAGATACTGTATTCTCCCAGGTGAACCTGCCTGTGCTTTGAGATCTTCTGAGGAAGCCTTTCTCTTAGTGCCACCAACATCCCAGGCACACCTGATGGATACGTAAGAGAGGGCCTTCTCGGTGGCTGCTCCAAGGCTCTGGAACTCCCTTCCCAGGGAGGCTAGGCTGGCTCCCTCTGTGCTACACTTTTAGAGGCAGGCAAAAACTTTTTTGTTCCGCAGGCTTTTGGAACTACTCTGGACACCCCCTGTTAATCTGTTACTATTTTTTAATTTTTTAATATGGTTTTAATTTTACTGTAGGTTTAATTTTATTTTAACTTTTGTTAATTTATATTTATTTGTTTCAATTGTACAGTACATGTTTTAATCTTGTAAACTGCCTTGAGTCACAGTACTGGAAAAAGGCGGGATATAAATAAACATAACAACAACAACAATAATAATCTCATACACAGGAAAAGTAGATACACCACAACTGGAGAAATCACATGGGAACAAAGAATCCCAGCTTTCTCTCAGAAGCATTATAGACCAGGGTTGGCTGGGGGATTCTGGGACTTGCAGTCCAATTTATGCAATGGAAGACACCAGACTGGGGAAGGTTGTTATAGGCGTCGGGCCCATGATCCAAAGAGCCACAGAACCGGTTCCAGGACTCCAAGGCAGCCATGGACTTGTTTTGCTGGAGAGACAACGTTCCAAGTCTCGTGGCCATCTGCTTTTAAGACTGAGGGGAGTTGGAGAAATAGTTTGTGAGGAGGGGGCAGCTGAAGACAGGCGAACATTAATGCCCTGGGCCTTAATAAAGCACATCAGAGGATCAATTCACCTCCTGGCGATTATAATATCACTCCTTGAAGAATCACGGATTGATCCTTGCCTCAAATACTCATAGGATTCTTGTCTCTTAACTATAACTTAACAGGTTCTTGACACTATGCCAAATCCAAGAATGCCTTCATGAAGTTTGGAGCCATTGTTAACATTATTTGATATTTGCTCAATGCACAAGAAGACAGATTGATAAGAGGCAAACTTTCACTTAGATGGTTCCCATTTACTAGATCCTGGAACATAAATACTGGTGCTACTAAAAACGTTTTCATGCTTTAAATTTTTCATAATACATGTAAAAGATTACTTCCTCCGCACTCCAGTATCTTTGCTACTGTTATCGTTTTGCCCTAAAACAAAACTAGAAAAGAGACAGCAGAAAATAATGGAATGAGCAAATGGAACAACCTAAGATTTTAACACAAAGATTCTACATATCAAGATACAACCGAACATTCTTTCCCTAAAGCAGGAAACTGCTCAGGTCTGCTTCATAAAGATGGGCTTTGGAGGGGTTCCCCCCTCGCGCACTGTTTAGCTAATACCTCAAAGGAACAACAGCTGCAATCTATGTGGGCCTGAAAGAAATCTGGCCACTCAGAAGACTCCTTCGAGTTCCTTGTTTCAAACAGATGACGCCATTACGCAGGCTGCTTTTCTGCCCAGCTCCACCACTGGGAGGGTCGTGGGGGCTCTCCACAGGGGCGGGGTGGGAGGCTGGAAAGCGGCCCAATTCAACTTGGGCAATGTAGCAGCTGGTGCCCTCAACGACCCCAGCCAGCAGCTGAAGCATTCTGCACGGAAGAGCCCGGATGTGTCCGCAATACCATGGGACGTGTGGAGCACACACATTTCTGGCAATTTCATTCCGTTTAATTCAAAGTGAGTCTCCGCCATGCCTCCCTTGCTCGAGGGGGATTAGGGCAATGGGAATACCAAAGCAAGGCAGGTGAGCAAACCGCGCTGGGGGAGGGAACATTTGAGGAGGAGGCACCAGCCAATGCACATACTAAGTGCATGAGGCATGTTCAGACTGACGAAGGCCGACGGCAGCAACACCCCAGAGGAAAGAACTCCTGGGCATGACACGAGCAGCCAGTCAGAAACCTCTCGGACTGGCCAAGCTGATAAAAAGTCACGAGGTCCTAACAGGTTCCCAGACTAGGAGATGAGATGTAAGGTTTTAGTTGTATGTGCATGTATGTTTTAACATTTTATAACATTTTATCTATTCTTTCGTATATAACATGCTTTTATACTCTGTGTATAACTTTTGTGTATATAATTGGCTAAAACCTGTATTTGGTTGCCTTCAATAAATTGATTGACTAGGAGATGCTCACTCAAGGCTGGTCTCTCGGCACTTCCAGTCACGCGGTCATGTGGGGCTGCTAGGAGGATGCACAGCTCTCTCATGGGAAAGATGGCCTCCGGACCTCTCAGGCTAAGCTTCTAACACCAAACGCTGGTAGAAGCCAAGCACACAGCTACAGTATTTGTTACTCCCATTCCCTGGCTGTGGGCCAGGTCCCTTTGTTCAGCCCGCCATGGGTTTGCTTTCTTTCAAGTGGGAAATGGTGCTAGGAGCACACCTCAGGCTCAGCGCCCACAGCCTGAAATGTGCCTTTGCCAACTGATGCTTCAGCCTGCTTAAAACAATCAAAAGACTTGCTCTAAGGCAAGGCGAGCAGAATTTGGGCTAGCGGGGGGAACCCAAAGATCCACCCACAGGAGCCGGACACTTGGAACTAAAAACAGGGTGCATGACAGCGCATTCTGGACCTAGTAGCAGAACTGATGTGAACTCACACAAAAACCCAACTCCTAGTTACCCCAAGATTTCTTTATTTCAGCAGCTCAATTTAGAGATAGAATCATAGAATAGTAGAGGTGGATGGGGCCTATAAGGCCATCGAGTCCAACCCCTTGCTCAACGCAGGAATCCACCCTAAAGCATCCCTGACAGATGGTTGCCCAGCTGCCTCTTGAATGCCTCTAGTGTGGGAGAGCCCTTCACAGGGCTTTCTTTCCAGACCCCTGATCATCCTGGTTGCCCTCCTCTGAACACTCTCTAGCTTGTCAGCATCCTTCTTGAAGTGTGGTGCCCAGAACTGGATGCAATACTCAAGATGAGGCCTAACCAGGGCCGAATAGAGAGGAACCAACACCTCACGCAGTTTGGAAGCTATACTTCTATTAATGCAGCCCAAAATAGCATTTATTATTATTAATTTACAATATTTATATACCGCTCCCCATTGAAAAATTTCGGATGGGTCTACAAGATGAAATGAAAATAAAAACAGAATAAAACACTTAAAACAGATTTTAAAAGAAGCAAATACGGTGATTCATGGCTGGGTATTAAGGGAAGGCTTCTTGGAATAAAGATGTTTTCAGGAGGTGCCGAAAGGAGTACAAGGTTGGAGCCTGTCTGACCTCCAGAGGCAGGGAGTTCCACAGGAGGGGCGCCACCACGCTGAAGGCTCTTCCCCTGGTGGACTCCAATCGGAGGATGGATCTATGTGGAACCACCAGGAGCAGGCCCTCGCATGACCTCAGTGACCGGGCAGGTTGGTAAGGGAGAAGGCAGCGCTCTCTCAGGTATCCTGGTCCCAAGTTGTTTAGGGCTTTGTACACAAGTACAAGAACCTTCAACCTGGCCCGGTAGCGAATAGGCAGCCAGCGCAGTTCCCTCAGCAGAGGAGTTACATGCTGGAAAGAGGCAGCTCCAGACAACAGCCGAGCTGCAGCATTCTGCACTAGCTCCAGCTTCTGGAGCAGCCCCACATAGAGCACGTTGCAGTAATCCAACCTTGAGGTTACCAGTGCCTGTACCACCGTGGCCAAGCTAACCCTGTCCAGGAGAGCCCGTAGTTGACAAACCAGCTGAAGCTAGTAAAAGGCACTCCGAGCCACGGCAGCTACTTGAGCCTCTAGCGACAGAGGTGGGTCTAAGAGTACCCCAAAACTACAAACCTGATCTTTCAGAGGCAGTGCAATCCCATCTTTTTTAAAAAATTGAAGATGGATTTTGATGGTTTTACAGTTTTTATTAAATACATGTAAACATGTTCGGTTCTTTGAGAGAAAAAGCAGGATTAAAAGCTCTAAAAACCAAAGATTCAGAGGATAACTGATGCTCAGATGTCACAGGACAGGTGAGACGCAGAAGTGTCAAGACGTAAACTTTATGACCTCAGCTACCAAGAGGACCGGGTCAACAGAGGCCATGCAGCTTGAGACCCGGCGTGCCCCACCGCTCCTTGGCAAAGGGCAGCAGCAGCAGCCAGGGGGCGTGGCGTTGCCCTAACATTCCCACTGCACAGGGGTGTCACGCTCCAGATCCCATTTGCCTTGAGGACCTTCCAGCCTCTCTCCACCTGCATTTGCCACAGTCCAAGGCAGGAGGTTTTTTTAAAACCTCCACTGAAAAGGGGGTTAATCAGCAGTTGGATTCTGCCAGGCTGCTCACCAGAGAGGCCGCCCCTCCTGTCAGGCTGACAGCTGTGGCCTAATTTCCAAGGCAGCTCAAGCTCCTTATTTCCACCCATTCAATTTCTTCATTAGAAATGCAATAAATGCAGACTCCCTGGGAGGGAGGAAAAGAGGCCTAATCAGAGCCAATTTTAAGGAATACACAGCGATAACAGTGTACCTTTCTCTTACAGAGCATGAGAAAGAAGCACATTGTTTATTTGTCACTTGCTCAATACGTTTGTATTCCGCCTTCCCTCCAAGAAGCTCAAGGCAATGTAACACTGATCTCTCCCTACACCATTTTATCTACCCAACGCAATGAGGAAGGCTGGACAGGGAGCCCAACATCACCCAGTGAGCTTAATGGTTGTGTGGGGATTTGAACCCAGGTCTCCCCCGTCCTGAGCTAAGACTCTCAGCATTCCACTGGCTCTCACTTTCACGGAGGGAATGAAGTCCAAGGTTGGTGGCACCAGCATCATACACCTTCACTGAATTTGCATGCTGGGAACTATTGCTGGGTTAATGGCAGCTAAGTAGCTTCATGTGCACAAGAATTAGCGGCTCGATTCTGGTGTGGCAAGAAACTGGGGGTCCCCTGCTACAAGAAGTAGCTATGAGTCTGCACACTCCCCCTGCTCCTCTTTTGCACTTGCAAGGAGACCAGAAGCATCTGCTTTCCAGTTTAAACTAACCACAGCTCTCCATGTCATTCAAACCCAGGAAACTGTGATTTGGTTTCAACTATGGTTAGAGAGAACCATGGCTTTAGATCCTGTCTCACCCTCACTAAATACTGTTTAAACAAAACACTGTTTCCTGAATTTTGGTGGTGCATGGTGGTCAGTTTAAAACCAAAAGTTTCTCGTAGCCATGAAAGGAAAAGGGAGTGAAGCTCACATTAGTTCATTGCCCTCACAGGAAACCATGGCTTCCTGTTACATCTGACCTAGCTAAGTTAGGCTGTCTCTGGGGCTCCGGCTTGGGACTTTATGGCCTCCATGACAACCATAGGGCTGTCTCAGTTTGTCATTGGCCCAACACATGAAGCAGGGCATACCCTTGATTTGGTTCTGCTCCAAGCTGTGAGATGGGTAGTCTGAAGATTGGGGGGGGGGGGGTCCAAGTAACCCCATTGTCATGGTCGGACCATTTCCTGGTGAGATTTGAATTCACGGCATTACTACCCTCCTGCAAAGGTGAGGGACCCATTCAGATGGTATGCCCCAGGAGACTGATGGAATCCAATGGATTTCTGAATGCTCTTGGGGATTTTCCAGTGGAGAGAGCTGGTGATCCAGCCGAGGCCCTGGCTTCACTGTGGAACGGTGAGATGCGGAGGGCCATCGACTTGATCGCACCTGAGTGCCCTCTCCAGTCCTGTAGAGCCCGCTCAACTCCTTGGTATAGTAAGGAGTTGCGGTCAATGAAACAGGCTGGACATCGGCTAGAGCACAAATGGCGCAAGACTCGAAGCAAAGATGACCAAGCACGCTGTAGAGCGCATAATCGTGCCTATTGCATGGCAGTACGGGCAGCAAAGAAGGTTTATTTTGCTGCCTCCATTGCGTCTTCGAGTAGCCGTCCAGCGGAGCTCTTCCGGGTGGTCCGGGGGCTGCTAACATCCTCCCCAGCAAATGGGGCCCTGGCTCCGTCAAGGACCCACTGTGACCTTTTTGCATCACACTTTGAGGACAAGATCGCTTCTCTCCGCAGCGAGCTTGACGTTGTTTTTAGTGCAGCTCCAGTTGAGGTGTCCAATGCCACCATCTGCCCAATTTTGTGGGATCAGTTCCAGTTATTGCGGCCTGATGATGTGGACAAGGTGCTTGCAGCAGTGCGGCCGACCACTTGCCCTCTCGATCCCTGTCCCTCCTGGCTTATAAAAGTAAGCCGAGGGGGTCTGACTGGGTGGGTCCAGGGAGTGATAAATGCTTCCCTCCGGGAAGGGGTGGTCCCTGCTGTCCTAAAGGAGGCAGTAGTGCGACCACTCCTGAAGAAGCCCACCCTGGATCCGATGGTATTAGGCAACTACCGCCCAGTTGCTAACACTCCTTTTTTAGGGAAGGTACTTGAGAGGGTTGTGGCGGAGCAACTGCAGGCACTCTTGGAGGATACTGATTATCTAGATCCATTCCAGTCTGGGTTCCGATCTGGTTACGGGACTGAATCAGCCTTGGTCGCCCTGATGGATGACCTTTATCGAGAGGGACAGGGGGAATGCAACCCTGTTAATCCTGCTCGATCTCTCAGCGGCTTTTGATACCATCGACCATGGTATCATCCTGGATTGACTCTGTGGGATGGGCATTGGAGGCTCTGTTTTACAGTGGTTCCGGTCCTACCTACGGGGTCGTTTTCAGAGAGTAGCATTGGGTGACCAGTCCTTGGCCTCTTGGCAATTGAGCTATGGGGTGCCGCAGGGCACCATCTTGTCCCCAATGTTATTTAGCATCTATATGAAGCCGTTGGGAGCGGTCATTAGGGGATTTGGAGCTAAATGCCATCAATACGCTGATGACACGCAGCTCTATCTCCCTATGACAACTGAATCGGGTGAGGCTGTGCAGGTCCTGGACCAGTGCCTAGACTCAGTAATGGACTGGATGAGGGCCAATAAACTGAGACTGAATCCTGGCAAGACAGAAGCCTTGTGGGTGAGTGGTTCCTGAGTCCGGGAGACAGGCTCATTGCCTGTTCTGGATGGGGTTGCACTGCCTCTGAAAGAACAGGTTCGTAGTTTGGGGGTACTCTTAGACCCATTTCTGTCGTTGGAGGCTCAAGTAGCTGCCACGGCTCGGAGTGCCTTTTACCATCTTCGGTTGGTTCGCCAACTACGGCCTCTCCTGGACAGGGATAGTTTGACCACGGTGGTACAGGTGTTGGTAACCTCAAGATTGGATTACTGCAACGCGCTCTATGTGGGGCTGCCCTTGAAGCTGCTCCGGAAGCTGGAGCTAGTGCAGAATGCTGCAGCTCGGCTGTTGTCTGGAGCTGCCTCTTTCCAGCATGTAACTCCTCTGCTGAGGGAACTGCACTGGCTGCCTATTCGCTACCGGGCTAGGTTTAAGGTTCTTGTACTTGTGTACAAAGCCCTAAACAACTTGGGACCAGGATACCTGAGAGAGCGCCTTCTCCCTTACCAACCTGCCCGGTCACTGAGGTCATCCGAGCGCCTGCTCCTGGTGGTTCCACCTAGATCCATCCTCCGATTGGAGTCCACCAGGGGAAGAGCCTTCAGCGTGGTGGCGCCCCTCCTGTGGAACTCCCTGCCTCTGGAGGTCAGGCAGGCGCCAACCTTGTACTCCTTTCGCGCCTCCTGAAAACATCTTTATTCCAAGAAGCCTTTCTTTAACATGCAGCCTTGGATTACTGTTATTGCTTCTTTTAAATTTTGTTTTAACTGTTTTTATTCTGTTTTTATTTTCATTTTACCTTGTACACTGAACTCTGAGGAGCTCCAGGCATGCCGAACCCCTCTGCTCGCTGTGGGGGGGGGGGGGGAGGCTGGTCTGGGAGGCAGGGTGACTCTTCACCCTGGAGAGATGGCATTTAGACGTGGACCGTCCTACAAGCTCCAGGAGACAGCACCATCCTGCAGTGAAGAATGCCCTCCATGGGAGTCAGGAAAGCTCCCACCATCCCCAGCACTCGTCACATTGCTAGTCAGCGTGACAGTGCAAGCGAGGAACTCTTTCCTGCCTCTTTAGACTTTGCCTTTGCCCTCACACTGCCAACCATTCCTATGTTAATGGAATTGCAAGGGACTCCAGGAACTGAAAGGTTTCTGAACCCTTTCTTGAAGCAAACCCGAGTCCTATCGCATTCTGAGTACTTCTCGACAACTACGGGGTCAGCTGTCCTGTGATGTTTCCTCTACCGCAACCTGCCCTACAGTTGCTCCTCGCCAGCCCACGCATTGCAACCCAGGACCCTCTCTGCTGCAGGCACACGTTGGCCGCCTCCTAACTCTGACTTGCACTGTCAGGCTTGTAAGCCACAGTCTGCAGAAGTGAGGGTTAACGTCTGCCAATTGCCAAAAGTGAGCTCTGGCACCAAGCATGAGCAGCCCTTGCAGATTTTTAAAACATGCTCTTATTTATCCAGGATGCTAACGGCTCCAAAGCACCCATCACCATCTCTGGAATAAATGATCTTTGGCCAGTCGGCATCCTCCCCGTGGAACGTGCCAGCTGTTCCCCGTGCAGTTATGCTCAGCCACGCAAGTCAGCACGGAGGAGGCTCATCCAACTCACGCGGACTGATTAAGGTTAAATTGCAGGAATGGCTACTTAGAGATTGCTCAACTAGCCAATTATTGTTATTGAAACAAGAGCGGTGCCAAGCATGTGCTGGGTGTTACAAACTTCTTATGCACTTTATTTATTTATTTATATTTATATATTGCTCCCCATCCAAAAGATTTTGGAGTGGTGAACAACAAATAGAATGAAAGAATGAAAAAGAACGAAGTTCTGATAAAACCTGAGTTCTGGTAAAACCGCAGCTTCCCGAAACAATGCTTTGAGGAGGCGCCGGAAGCAACACAACGTTGGCGCTGGCTTGACCTCCAAAGGCAGGGAACTTCATAGGAAGGGGGCCACCGCACTGAAGGCTCTGCTCCTGGTGGACTCCAATCGGGCCACAGGTCCATGACAAGCCCAGACAGAACGGCCTTAAGGGCTCCTGGGGACTGCCATTCTGTCACCCCTCCGCTGCTTATTTTTCCCAGGTGTAGCCTCATCTGGCCTTGAAGGTCCGCCAAAGCCCCCCTTGCTGCTGAGGCTCAGGAGTTTCAATGTGCCCCCTCTTCAGCTTCAGGATCAGATCATGCCAACCCAGGGGGAGGAATCTGCAACCCCTAAGTCTATTTTCAGTGGCCTTCCTACAAAGGGGAGCCCCTGCCCTTCACCCTCTTCCCTACTGGGTGTGTTTATGCTCCGCTCTGGTCTAACGCGGGGAATGGATTGGGTCCGTGCCCTTGTCGAGACCCTATACTGCTTGCTCCCCCTGGATGGCCTCTCTTTGGATAAGCCAGGGAAAGCCCAGTGGGGCAAGAGGCTCCCGGGAACAAAAAAGGGTAGAAACAAGAGGGAGCACACAAACCAAATGCACAGTTCCAAGATGGGGGATACTTGGCTCAGCAATACCACAAGCGAGAAGGATCTTGGAATTGTTGTAGATCACAAGCTGAATATGAGCCAACAGTTGTGAAGTGGCTGCAAAACAAGCGAATGCTATTTTGGGCTGCATTAATAGAAGTATAGCTTCCAAATCATGTGAGGTACTGGTTCGTCTCTATTCAGCACTGGTTAGGCTTCCTCTTGAGTATTGCGTCCAGTTCTGGGCTCCACAATTCAAGAAGGATGCAGACAAGCTGGAGCGTGTTCAGAGGAGGGCAGGGAGGATGATCAGGTGTCTGGAAACAAAGCCCTATGAGGAGAGGCTGGGCATGTTTAGCCTGGAGAAGAGGAGATTGAGGGGAGACATGATAGCACTCTTCAAATATTTAAAAGGTTGTCACAAAGAGGAGGGCCAAGATCTCTTCTTGATCCTCCCAGAGTGCAGGACATGGAATAAGGTGCTCAAGTTACAGGAAGCCAGATTCCAGCTGGACATCAGGAAAAACTTCCTGACTGTTAGAGCAGTATGACAATGGAACCAGTTACCTAGGGAGGTTGTGGGTTCTCCCACACTACAGGCCTTCAAGAGGCAGCTGGACAAGCATCTGTCAGGGATGCTTTAGGGTGGATTCCTGCATTAAGCAGGGGGTTGGACTCGATGACCTTGTAGGCCCCTTCCAACTCTACTAGTCTATAATTCTATGATAAGCCCAAGGGGGAGGGAGGGAGGTGACGCTCCAGGGCTGTGCTGTCTGCCCAACCCGCCTTGTGACCGTGCCTCAAGGCCAGCCTGAGTGCAACATCTCTTGCTACCACAAATCCCCCCATACCCCTTTCCTTCTCCCAAATCTCTGACACTCGCCCCAGACCTTTGCTTCTCCCACTTCCAGGAGCATTGCGGCCCCAAGTTTCCTTCAGCTCCACCTCTTTCACCTTTCTCACTGAGAAGTTCATCCTATAATAGCACAGTCCACGGCCAAATTTAAGCTCTGGATTCCGCCTCAGAGAGAACAAAGCTAATTTCCCCATTACACAGTTCTTTCTGCAGTTCTCTTTGATTTATTTGTTTTTATTTTAATTACAATTGAAGAAGGACCGAGGGGACAGGAGCAGGCAGAAGTAACATCGGGGCCTGCTCCTGCTGGACTCTTCCCCCCCCCCAGGGCAAACTGCCATCTTGGCCCTGTGGGGAAGAAGAAGGACCGAGGGGAAAGGAGCAGGCAGAAGTAACATCGGGGCCTGCTCCTGCTGGACTCTTCCCCCCCCCCCCACAGGGCAAACTGCCATCTTGGCCCTGTGGGGAAGAAGAAGGACCGAGGGGACAGGAGCAGGCAGAAGTAACATCGGGGCCTGCTTCTGCTGGACTCTTCCCCCCCACACACAGGGCAAACTGCCATCTTGGCCCTGTGGGGAAGAAGAAGGACCGAGGGGACAGGAGCAGGCAGAAGTAACATCGGGGCCTGCTCCTGCTGGACTCTTCCCCCCCCCACACAGGGCAAACTGCCATCTTGGCCCTGTGGGGAAGAAGAAGGACCGAGGGGACAGGAGCAGGCAGAAGTAACATCGGGGCCTGCTCCTGCTGGACTCTTCCCCCCCCACACAGGGCAAACTGCCATCTTGGCCCTGTGGGGAAGAAGAAGGACCGAGGGGACAGGAGCAGGCAGAAGTAACATCGGGGCCTGCTCCTGCTGGACTCTTCCCCCCCCCCCCCACACAGGGCAAACTGCCATCTTGGCCCTGTGGGGAAGAAGAAGGACTGAGGGGACAGGAGCAGGCAGAAGTAACATCGGGGCCTGCTCCTGCTGGACTCTTCCCCCCCCCAGGGCAAACTGCCATCTTGGCCCTGTGGGGAAGAAGAAGGACCGAGGGGACAGGAGCAGGCAGAAGTAACATCGGGGCCTGCTCCTGCTGGACTCTTCCCCCCCCCCCCCACAGGGCAAACTGCCATCTTGGCCCTGTGGGGAAGAAGAAGGACCGAGGGGACAGGAGCAGGCAGAAGTAACATCGGGGCCTGCTCCTGCTGGACTCTTCCCCCCCCCCCCACAGGGCAAACTGCCATCTTGGCCCTGTGGGGAAGAAGAAGGACCGAGGGGACAGGAGCAGGCAGAAGTAACATCGGGGCCTGCTCCTGCTGGACTCTTCCCCCCCCACACAGGGCAAACTGCCATCTTGGCCCTGTGGGGAAGAAGAAGGACCGAGGGGACAGGAGCAGGCAGAAGTAACATCGGGGCCTGCTCCTGCTGGACTCTTCCCCCCCCCCCCCAGGGCAAACTGCCATCTTGGCCCTGTGGGGAAGAAGAAGGACCGAGGGGACAGGAGCAGGCAGAAGTAACATCGGGGCCTGCTCCTGCTGGACTCTCTCTCTCTCTCTCTCTCTCTCTCTCTCTCCTCCCTCCCTCCCTCCTGGACTCCTTTTCCTTGTGTGTCATGTCTTTATTAGACTGTAAGCCTGAGGGCAGGGACTGTCTTTTTTGCTAAGTGTAAGCCGCTCCGAGAGCCTTTTTTGGCTGAGGAGCGGGGTATAAGTATGATAAATAAATAAATAAATAAATAAATATAAATTGATCTACCAAATTGCTTTCCTCAAAGTAATTACACATTTTAAATTCTTGCTTGTGTTTAATAAATTTCCCATTGCTTGAAGAACGCTGTACATGCATGTGGACTTCTGGGTTCTGCTTTGCCACACTAACGCTGATTTGCACGTCACAGCGGCAGTTCTTGGGTTGCTAAATGGGCCGCACACCCTCACATGTTCCGCTCCTCCCTGCAGTTCCTGACTTAAACAATCCAGAGTTGCTGCCGTGATGTGCAAACCGGGTCACTGTTACCAACATCTAAAGGTCCCTTAATGAATGCTTGGCGCCCCTTTGTACTCACGACTAGCGGAGCACATTCAGGAACAGAAAGTAGGACACTGCTGTTACAAAGCCTAACATTGGTACATTAATAGAAGGATCAACTTCTCACTAAAAGTTCCACTAAATTGCCGTTGCAGCTCCACTACTTCCAGAAGTATTATTCTTGCAATAATGTGTACCCCACCAAGGGCCCCTAAGAGGGGAAAGCGATGGCAAAGCACCCCTTCTCACAAAATCCCAACAGATGCAAGTATTCTCTTTTATGCACTCCCCGGTGGCTTCTCTTTTATGCACTCCCCGGGCGGATTCATCAGCAGGGAGTTGGATTAGATGACCTTTAAGATCCCTTTCAACTCTGCTTCTATCATCTCTCCAGTCATATTCCTTGAGACCATTTTGAGGCAACAGCTTTACTAGCTAGCAGTGAGGAGACTGAGTGACAGGGGAATCAGGTGAAGGAATACACAGCGCGTCGGCGTGTGAACTGCCCCTACCACGAGGGGAGCAAGGAGGATAACAAGGGGGCTGAGGAACAAAGGAAAATATTGGCCAATGACTCCTAACTGTAATAAACTGGACGTGTTGAAGACGACGGCAGCAAACAAGAACACCCATTCATGTTCAGGCCTTGCCAGCAGGGAAACAAGGACAACCTTCAAATTAAGGCATGAAAGGGCAAATCCTTTGTGTCTCCCATTGCAGAGCAATTAAACTCGAATCAAAGTTCTAGCTACAGTAACGTAATGCACGGATTGCCACCAGCCCGCAGGCCAAAGGGACGAGGGCGCCTCAGGGGCGGTGGCGCATCCCCATGACTCTTACATAAGTGCAGTCATAGGAGTTGGTGTCCTACTCAAACCCAAACGTGCAAGAAACGGGGGGAGGCAGGCTCGAACGTTACACCGGCCTGACCTAGAAACAGGGCTGAACTCTGTGTGGCAAAGGTGTCATGGCTGGACTCAGAGTGTCATTTGGGAATTCAATTTTGCAGCCAAGCGCTAGGATTCTCCTGAAGGGGATTCGGAAGGGGAGGACTGTCCTTCTGACCACTCCTCATGTCGCTCTCATGGGCCAGATGATGACAGATGGACAAGACCAGCCTTCCCTCAACCTGCTGCTCCGCTGATGTGTTGGACTTCAATTCCCATCAACCCCATCCTGCATGGCTAATGGTCCAACAACTCTGGAATGCAGCAGGTTGGGGAAGGCTGGACTAGCCCTCCACCTCTCAACAGCCATCAGAGCAAAACGCCACTCCCCAGGCTCACAACGATTCCCGGCTGCCCCAAAATCTCTCTTTCCTCTCCTCTTCCACTGCCCCCCTCCCAAACGTGACTTAAGCTCCTCTGAACACAAGCAGGCATTTGTTGGTTGTGTTATTTAATAAAGAACCACAAATATGGGTGGCGCTAGATAAACAGAGGAAAATCAAAGTAGCAATGCATTTCTCCCGTGCAAAGGGGGCAAGGCAGCAGAACGTGAGGCCGCTGAAGCCAGGCCTCACTCTCACGCCTTTGCAAGGCCGGAAAGCCATGGCTCTCTCCACTTGGACAGGCCTGGGCGGAGTTCACTGGGTGGACAGACGGTCGGAAACAACCACCGGCCGCTGGTTAACCTACTTAACTTCCAGCTACTCCTTTCCACAAAAGCAAAGTCCTCGGGAAGAGAGACTTTTTGCTCTAGCCGACGTTAATAATAATAATAACAACAATTTTATTTATTTGTTACCCACCTCTCCCTCCAGATCGAAGCGAGGTACAACACAAATGCAAACGCCATAAAATACATATAATTGATTAAAACATTTAAAACGTTAGTCTCACTTAAGCCCCATTCATTCCAACTGGTCTACTCGAGCAGGACTTACACTGACTACAACCCTTTGGGGAAAGAGAGCAGCTGGCCAGCATCATCTTCCCATCTCAGAAGCTGCGTTCACAGCTTCATTCGCACAGCCCTTTATCTCCCCACTGGCTTTGCTGTGGGAAAGCCGAACAATTCTGAACCAAAACAATCAGACGTCCTGTTCCTCCTGCCTGAGCCATGCAGGGTGAGGAAGGCAGAAGGGCGTCCTTCTGCATGTGGACAGGAGTCCCCTCCCCCCGGGGCCAAAACAGCTGGCCATGCCGTGAGCAGCTGCAGGTTAAAGCACCTCCTGATGCTCACAGAGCCTCCAAGAAGCACCCTTCTCCAAGCGGAAGTCCTCCAGATGAGTTGGGCTACAACTCCCAGCATCCCCAGTCAACATAGCTATGCTGGTTGGGGCATGCTGGGAGTTGTAGTCCAACGTTTCTGCATGGCACCAGCTTGGAGAAGTTGTTTTAGAACTTTCTAGAAGCCCAGTGGCTCTGAGGTCCCTAACCTTTCTGAATCAGGGAGCACATGTAGGAAGTTGAAAGAGGCTCATGAGCCCCCGCCCCAAAAAGGTGCCTTATGGTTGGGCTCGCCCTTGGGTGTACTCCTGGACTCAGCCCTGAGCCCAGGTTTCAGCAGTGGCCAGGAGTGCATTTGCACAGTTAAAGCTAGTGTGCCAGCTGCGCCCGTTCCTAGAGATGTCAGACCTGACCACGGTGACACATGCCTTAGTTACATCCCAATTGGATTACTGTAACGTGCTCTACGTGGGGCTGCCTTTGAAGAGTGTTTGGAAACTCCACCTGGTTCAAAGAGCTGCAGCCAGAGTGTTGACCGGGGCTGGTTACAGGGAGCAGACAACTCCACTGGCTTCCAGTCTGTTTCTGGGCACAATTCAAAGTGCTGGTTATGACCTATAAAGCCCTCTATGGTTTGGGTCCTATGCAGGGAACAGCACAGAGGCCCCAAGGAAGGCTTACCAGTGGACAGGCAAAGGTCACAGAGGGCATCGCCTCACCTGATGATGAAGGCTCCTCGGGTTTCGAGCAGTTTTCGCTCACAGCTGAATCTCTTGAGCAAGTTGATCATGAACTTGTAGAAATAGGAATTCATGGTGGGAGTCGAGGGAGAACACTCCAGGCCTTTGGTACCTGTAAGGAAGGACAAGGAGAGGAAGTCACCCGAGGAGAGGAAGTCACCCGCGTCTCCTAGGGGCAAACCCAGCACAGCATCAGAAAAGCAATGGAAGAAGACCCTCAAGGAGGCTCAACGATTAGACTACCGCATTAAAGCCAATGTTTCAAGAGAGCCTTTCAAAACCAGCTAACGAAAGGAATTCAAGACAGCACGAGTGGAACATGCTAATAGCAGGACTTCGTGATGGAAAGAGGAAATGTCCTGTGAAGAAGAACCAACCTCGGCTCCATCTATAAAACCCACAAGAACAGCTTACATAACAGGGTCTCTCAAGCGGTCTAGAAAGGCCGCCAGGCCAAAGAGAAGATGGGGGAAGCACAATCCCAAAGCGACACAGATGCTCCTGGACCCTTTCCCCGGCCCCTTTGAACATGAGCCTGCAGCCGCTTCTTCCCACTGTGCGGCTCTCTATAAATTCGACACGGTGACAAGGGAGGAGGGTGTGTGCGCGCGTGGCAGGGGCTTTTCTGGCCACCCTCTCGCTGCAGCAAATGCCACGGGAGGAAAGCGGCTGGCAGCACTCTTCAGAGCACGTGCTGGGGACAGTGGGGCAGCGGTGCGCCCTCACCTCTCCTCTTGCTCTGCCGCCTGATGGGGCGCCTCACCCTGTTTCATGGGAGGGGCAGCCCTGATGGAAGGCGTGAGGTGGGAGAGGAGAGGAAGGCGCAGACACGTTTCCCACACTGATGAATCGCCACCAGCAGACCCGTTTGCATTCCCGTGTCCTTCCCAGCAACTCACAGTTCCGGATGAATCTGCACAATGACAATGTGGAAACCAGTAGCAAGATCCGAGGCTGCCAGGAGACAGACCCACGCCTCCCAGATCTCTTTGACACACTTCTCCTCTTCAGGCGGCTCGCCCACTCCAGCACACTGAAATGCTACAATTAAATCTGCTTTGCTATTTTTACTAGCAGGAATACTAGAGAAGCAGGAGGAGGTTGTACAAAACACAGCTGAGCTAATTAACTGATAGTGATACCCACAAAGGGGAGAATTCACAGATAGCTAACACACCAGATTAGCTGTTAGCTCACATATGGTGATGCCTGACACCACAAATGGGGCAGCTCAGCTGTTAAGTGGGGCACGTCAGGGCTGTGGAGCCTTGTCTCTGGAGAACCGCTCATCATGGCTCCGGAGGTTTTCAGGAAAGCAGCTATGGTGGTGTAACTCAAAACAGTTGCACCAGCCAGTCTGTGCCTACACAGGCATGGGCTGACCACCCTGCACAGAAAGACAGGGAGCTCCATCGAGAGCATCTGGATTAAAATAAATGGGGCAAGGAATAAAAGGAGCCTGATAGTTGGAGTCTACTACCGACCACCCAATCAAGGAGAAGACGAGGATGAAACTTTTGAAAAGCAAATTGCTAGTGTCTCAAGGAAGTGCAATGCAGTAGTGATGGGGGACTTCAATTACCCTGATATCTGTTGGGAGACAAATTCTGCCAAAAGTGGCCCTTCCAAGAAATTCCTGGCATGTGTGGGTGATAACTTTCTCCTACAGAAAGTGGAGGAAGGAACTAGAGGATTGACTATCCTTGACTTGATACTGACCAATAGGGATGACTTAGTGGATAAAGTGGCAGTTACGGGACCTCTGGGGGAAAGTGAGCACATCATACTTGAACTCTTGATTTTAAAGGAAGCAAAAGCTGTGTGTAGCCATACACGTACTCTGGATTTCAGGAAAGCCGATTTTAATAAACTCAGAAGTAAGGTCCAATGGCAAGTGCCCTAATCAGAAAAGGAGAAAAGTCTAAGATGGGTGAGAGATTTTTAAAAAGGATTGTAGTTTGAGATTGATAAACAAATGGTCAAGGAGCACCTGAACTCTTTGGATGAGTTCAAATCTCCAGGGCCCGATGAAATGCATCCTAGAGCAATGAAGGAGCTAGTGGAAGAACTCTCAGAACCTTTGTCTATTATCTTTGCGAAATCATGGAAGACAGGTGAGGTGCCAGATGACTGGAGGAGGGCTAATGTTGTCCCGATCTTCAAAAAGGAGGAACCTGGGAACTACAGACTGGTCAGTCTGACATCCATTCCTGGGAAATTTTTGGAACAGATTATAAAGAAGTCAATCTGTAAGCACCTTGAAAACAATGCTGTGATTACTAGAAGCCAGCATGGATTTGTCAAGAACAAATCCTGTCTGACTAATCTGATCTCATTCTTTGATTGGGTAACTTCCCTTGTGGGCTTTGGGAATGCTGTGGATGTAATATATCTTGACTTCAGCAAAGTTTTTGATAAAGTGCCCCATGATATTCTCATTAACAAACTAGCTAAAAGTGGGCTAGATGGAACAACTATTAGGTGGATCCACAGTTGGGTACAGAATCAGATTCAAAGAGTGCTTATCAATGGTACCTTCTCAAACTGGGGGGAGGTAAAGAGTGGGGTACCACAGGGCTCAGTCCTGGGCCCAGTGCTCTTCAACATTTTTATTAATGATTTGGACGA
This sequence comes from Elgaria multicarinata webbii, assembly GCF_023053635.1. Lineage (NCBI taxonomy): Eukaryota > Metazoa > Chordata > Lepidosauria > Squamata > Anguidae > Elgaria > Elgaria multicarinata. Next base: position 33,491,071 of record NC_086184.1, on the reverse strand, counting down.
GGAGGTGCAGAGAACACTTATCAAATTTGCAGATGACACAAAATTGAGTGGGATAGCCAATACCCTGGAAGACAGAAACAAAATGATCTTGATAGGCTGGAGAGCTGAGCTGAAAACAACAGAATGAAATTTAGTAGGGATAAATGCCAAGTTCTACACCTAGGAAAAAGAAACCAAATGAACAGTTACAAGATGGGGACACTTGGTTCAGCAATATTACAAACGAGAAGGATCTTGCAATTGTTGTAGATCACAAGCTGAATATGAGCGAACAGTGTGATGTGGCTGCAAAAAAAGCAAATGTTATTTTTGGCTGCATTAATAGAAGTATAGCTTCCAAATCATGTGAGGTACTGGTTCCCCTCTATTCGGCACTGTTAGGCCTCATCTTGAGCATTGTGTCCAGTTCTGGGCTCCACACTCCAAGAAGGATGCAGACAAGCTGGATGGGGTTCAGAGGAGGGCAACCAGGATGATCAGGGGTCTGGAAACAAAGCTCTATGAGGAAAGATCGAAAGGACTGGGCATGTTTAGCCTGGAGAAGAGAAGATTGAGGGGAGACATGATAGCACTCTTCAAAGAATTGAAAGGTTGTCACACAGTGCAGGACATGGAATAACGGGCTCAAGTTACGGGAAGCCAGAATCTGGCTGAACATCAGGAAAAGCTTTCTGATTGTTAGAGCAGTATGACAATGGAACTGCTCTAGGGAGGTCATGGCTTCTCCCAAACTGGAGGCCTTCAAGAGGCAGCTGGACAACCATCTGTCAGGTATGCTGCATTGAGTAGGGGTGTGTGGACTCAGTGGCCTCATAGGCCCCTTCCAACTCTACTATTGTGTGATTCCACGATTCACTAGCCATCCCATCAACCGCCACACCTATTTGCTCACTGTGGTGCCAATACATCAGTGGGAACAGGAGGAATGATCAGGGAAAGGCAAGGGGGTGAAGTCTCGCCCTGCCTCTGTCCCCTCAAGGCAACTGAGCAAGGAGTTCAGAGTGGGCAGAACTCAGCTTTTCAATCACGGAGATTTGTTTGTTCCTTTTTTTGTTTGTATTTTATGCTTTTAAATTTAGTATATTTGTTTTTAATGTTCACTGTTTTTAACCTTTATAAACTGCCCAGAGAGCTTTGGCTATGGGGCGGTATATAAACGTTCATCATCATCATCCCCACCTGGGGTAAGAGCTCAACACTTCCCTGCTCTTCTTTTGTATGCAACTGCCAGGGTCTTCAAAGCAGACAACAGGCCAATGAGAGCCCCTCTCTCGCTTCCCCAATCCTCCCGTGCCTTCTCTCCGTCCACTTCTTTGCAGAGGGGGATTGTGGCAAGTTCTGCCAAGAAGAATGATCTGGAAACAGGCATAAGCAATGAAGTGGGGCCACGTTTGCCCATGACACCAAATTATTTGGGGTGTTTAAAACAAAAGTGATCAGGATGCTTGAAAAGGATCCCTCCAGGCTGGAAGAGCGGGCCTCCAAATGGCAGGTGCGGTTCAATGTAAGCAAGCGCAGAGTGATGCATGCTGGGACCAAAAAACCCAAAACCCAGCTTCAAGAATAAGCTGATGGGATCTGAACAAGCAGTGACCAAGCAAAAAAGAGATCTTGGGGTTGTGGTGGGCAGCTCGATGAACACATGCACCCCGTGTGCAGCTGTTATTAAAAACGCAAAGTCCATGTTAGGCATTATCAGAAAAGGAATTGAGGAAAAAACTGCTGATATCATACTGCCTTGCATGTATGGTGCAACCACACGTGGAATACTGTATACAATTCTGGCCATCACACCTAAAAAGGATATTGTAGAGCTGGGAAAAGTGCAGGAAACGGCAACTAAAATGAAGGGACAAGTGAGAGAAGGTTACAACAGCTGAGATTGTGTAGCTTGGAAAAAAGGAGGCTGAGGAGAGACATGATAGAGGTGTACAAAATGATGTCTGGTGTGGAGAACGTGGAGAGGGAGACATTTCTCCCCCTCTCCCATAATACTAGAACCCAATGGGGTCATCCCATGAAGTTGATTCAGGAGAAATGGAAGGAAAGACTTCACACAGTGCATAGTTAAACTACGGAATTTGCTACCACAAGATGTGGTGATGGCCACCAATTTGGATGGCTTTAAAAGGGGGTTGGAAAAAGTCCTGGACGGGAAGGCTATCAATGGCTACTAGTCCTGATGGCTATGTGCTACCTCCAGTATCAGAGGCTGCTGGGGAACACAGGCAGGAGGGTGGTGTTGCACCATGACCCACAGACATCTGGTTCACCACTGTGTGAACAGAATGCTCGACTAAATGGACCCTTGGACTAATCGAGCATCAGGGCTCTTCTGACATGCTAATGTTCTTATCAGCCTCAGGCCCAGGGGACAAATCCATCCCACCATTTGGCTACACCCTCATTCCCCAACACCATGAGGTGATTTGCTGGCTTTTGCGCCATTCTCTAAATGGTTGAAATGCATCTCTTAAGGATTAGTTACTGGCATTAAGACCTTTACTGTTGGTTCTATCTATCTATCTATCTATCTATCTATCTATCTAGGCTTCCCACCACCCACCACTGGAATGTGAACCCTGAACTCTTCTCCACAATGCAATCCGGCCCTCAGGCTGAGAGGGATTTTGCCCCCCTGCTCTGAAGGCTCTGGCTGGGTTCAAATAAACAGCTCTCTGTACTTCTGCAGGGCTCATCCAGAAGCAAGTGTTTGGGAGCAGGGCCGGCCCTTCCATTAGGCAGAGTGAGACCATTGCCTCCGGCGGCAGATGCTGAGAGGCAGCAGCAAGGTGTTCAAGCAGAGAGCTGTGTCCCTGGCAGCCTCCTCTGTGCCCCTTAAGGTAGCCTGCTGGCTTCAGGCTTAGTGGAGGACATTGCCTCATCCTCAGTGTCAAAGAAAGATGCATTTGCAGACGGAATGGGAGGGGGCGCCGTCGTGTCCTTTGCCTCGAGCAGCAATACGTCTTGGGCCGGCCCTGTCCAGGAGGCTTCTGCGAGGGACAGAAAGCCCTGCTTGGGCAGTCCAGGATTCAGGGAGACTGGCGGCCGCAACAAACCCGGCTCTGGTGCTAGGCTTGCTCTGCCTGGCATAATCCTATGCTTTACTTCCAAGACAGTCCAAGCTTTTGGCATTCCAGGCCACCCAGGCCGCCCACCGCTTGCCAAACAGGCACAAGTGAGTGGCTGGGGCCTGGCTCCGAGGGCCCGAAGGGGCACAATCTGCCAAGTTCATTCCTTTCAGAAAGGGACAGATCAGCCCTCTCGTCTCCGTCCCCGCTCCAGCAGTGCTCCATGGCACAGGCGGCAAGACTGCCCTTGGCAGCACCCCACAGGATGATGGGGCAGGGCAGCTGTTGCTCAGCCTCCACTTTCTGGTGCCCCTCTGCTAAAGGAGCAGAATCAGCACTACGCCGTGCCCCCCTTCACCTTGGCAGTGGCCATCCACGGTACCGAGATCCACGCCAAGGGGTCCAGGAGAATACCGAGGACCGGATTCCCCCCTCTACCTGCGGACAGCAGCCATCTGCCAGGGCAACCACGGCGACTTCAGTGCCAACGCTGGGCTGGAATGCTGATTGCCACGGGACTGACAACGGAGGCCATCTACTATTCAGGTTATACATTTGCCCGAAATGTGCTTGTCTTTGTCCTTTGGCTCTTCCCGCCATTCTCCTCTTACAGCTGCTCAAACTACTTCCCTCGCCAAAACACTGCTTTTAAAAGCCACACTTCTCACCTTGATACTATGGGGCGGAGCAAGCCAGAAGAAATTTTTATACTGTATTTCGTAATTGTGTTTTTAACCTGTTGGATGTTTTTTGTGGTTTTAATTTTTGTGAACCGCCCAGAGAGCTTCGGCTATTGGGCGGTATAAAATGTAATAAATAAATAAATAAATAAATAAAATAAATTCCATGCCATTGGCAGAAGCATGTTGTCTGCCACATGGCTCTCCTATACGGTCATTGTCTGAGGGTCTCTGGCAAGCACACAGGCAGAGAGACTGCAGGAAATCCTGGGGAAGGGCAGGCGGTGCGCCAGAGGCCCAGAGGCCCAAAGGCCGGCAGGCAGGAGGGGGCCGGGAAAGGCCTTGGAAAGAAGACACTCTGCCACATCGCCACCCAACCGGCACCCTGTGCTTCCAAAGGAAGAAGCCTTCAAGGCGCTGCCCTCCTGTGGGCTACCACAAGAACATCAAGGCAGTGCGCGCGCACACCCACGGAGGCAGGGGCTGCTGCCAGGGAAGGCAGCTGCTGCTAAGTGAAACCTGATGTGCAAAAGAGGTTTTCCAGCAAGTTACTACAGGATGTTTTGCATTTCAACTTTGCAAATATGATATAAAGGGACCATCACATGGGAAGATAAAAATAGACCAGCTCAAAGAACAAAAACAGAACCACCCCAAAACATTCCCTGCTGTTCATCAAAACAGATGTGAAGACGTAGGTCTCCCACTCTGCTCAAATGTAAGCTTCATCTCCTTCCCCACCAGCAGCGCACAGACTTGGGTCCCATTGACAGAGGCACACAAAAGGCAGCTTTTCAGGGCAAGCAGAGGAAGCCGCCGCTCAGCCGAAGCGGGCCAAAGGGGAAGTGCGTGGAGCTCAGTCCATTTTGGGGAAGAAAGGGGAAGCGCCAAGGAGAAGTTCTCCCGCATACAGAAATCCCATCTGAACCCAGCACAGACTGGAAGCCGAGGTCCATGGACAAGAGGAACAGAACCGGAATGTGTAGCAGGCTATGTGCATGTCAAGAACACATCTGGAGCAGTTGTTCTGCGGCCTGCAGCCAAGCACATGAGCAATTTTGAGAATAGATGGGCAGGGGCCAGGCTGGCTGACTGCTGCATCTCTGGGAATATGGAGGCAGACGGAGGAAATGGAACATAACAGTAAGGAACAAGCCTGCAGACGTAAGACGGGAAAAATGAGACACTGCCAGGATAATGGACTACTGTCCAGCCAAAGGGATGTCCAACACCGAGACTGGAAGGATTGGCCACCTTTGTTTTGCATAGCCCTGCCTCTTGAAGGGGAGAGCAGGATGGGTAAGTATTGCAGCAGAGGAATGGAGGTCGAAGGAGCCTCGAAGGCTGGCTGAAGGCTTCAAAGCTCGTGTCTCCCCGTCCTTGGTAGGGTTGGCCCCAGTACAGGACACAGCGCCATCTTACAACGAAGCCTGAGAAGCCACCCGAGATGTTCTCCTTCCCTGGGGCTCGGCAGGTGCATCTACTCAACAGGAAGTCCAATAATTTCAAGGCTGGAAATTTCAAGGCTGGATACAAGGCCAGAAGTTCCACAGTTCGTAGGTCAGAACCAGCATTACAACTCCTGACCGCGAGCTTTGGTTGCTCAGTTTAGAAATCCCATTTCCCCCAATCGCAACCACTTGGGAGAAAAGGCCCGGCCTTTGCTGTTTTAGCACACTGCCCTTCCCAACACCACTGTTTCCCCTCCCGATGGGGGATAGAAGGTCAGTGGAGAAGACATCCGAACCAAAGGAGCAGCAAGACCCAAATGAACAGCCAGATTTTTATATACACACACCCAAGAAAGCCCATGTCGCCATGGGCGATAGTACTCTGTATGGAGGCTACTCTCCTTCAACACAGCTGAGTGATTTTGGCCCTTGCTCCCTCACACCCCTCGATGGTGAACAACAGTATTGGGCAAAAGGCAGGATACAAATAAATATAATAATAACAACAACAACAACAACAACAACAACAACAACAACAATGGCTTCTTCCCCTCAGGCCTCAAGACCACCTCCTTCCTCCTTCCCTCTTCCCCCACAATTTAAAACTCAGCTTTTCCTGGACATCAGGAAAAACTTCCTGACTGTTAGAGCAGTACGACAATGGAATCAGTTATCTAGGGAGGTTGTGGGCTCTCCCACACTAGAGGCCTTCAAGAGGCAGCTGGACAGCCATCTGTCCGGGATGCTTCAGGGTGGATTCCTGCATTGAGTAGGGGGTTGGACTCAATGGCCTTGTAGACCCCTTCCAACTCAGCTATTCTATGATTTTATGAATGAAAACATTTCAACTTTGTGCCTGAGGATCTTCCCTGAAAAGTGGATTCCAAGCTGTGGTGCCACCGCAGAAAAGGTGGCCTCCCAATGAGCAATGCTAGGACTTACTAGTGCAGGTAAAAAAGGTAGAGGGAGATGGGCACCCCTGGTATGCCCACAGTGCAGCTCCCTAAGCAGTCCATGCATGGTAAAAGAGACACATGCAGAACTGTCACCCAGGACGATGCACCGCCCACGTTGGTCTGCACAGAGGCATCATCCTGCCAGAACTTTCCATGGCCAGACAGCCAGAGCCAGCCTCCTGGTATGGAATCTAAGCACCCGGCTGGAAATGGGGGATGCCCAGGCCTCCAGGAAAGCCACGCCTGGCCCCAAGCCACCACCCTGTCCTCTTGAGATGCTCCAGGGCCCAGTCCTGGCCATGCCAAAGCCTAATCCCCCAAAGCCTACTTTGCAAGCCAGCTCAGATTAGCACAAGTGGTTGGCTTCATCATGACATCTGCTGCCTCCCTGATTTCTCCCCTCCGGAGAACGTGATTACCGCCCTTTAAGGGGTGCAATACTTTGCAAGGGGGCACAGGTCACAGCATTTAACATCGTCAGGGCTGGGATCCATGGCCTCTTCCCCAACCCCAAACCCAGAATTTACTGACTAAGCAGGCTTGAAGTAACGAGATGCAATTTCAGGGGAGGGTTCCAGTGCTTCACTAGGATCTCAGGAGGGTCCACAGATCTCCCCAATGCCCTCACATGACAAGGCAGCCGATGGGCTAGTTCTGTTTGCCTGCCCAAGTATTGCAAGATCACAGGCCAGGCCTCCTTGCCTTGCAAACAGAGGTCACAGGTCTGTTTTAAAGCAGTCCACTTAGTCTGACAAGTTCCTCTCGGCAAGCGCAACAATGATGAACTTCTGACTTTAAACTTCTGACTTCCATACTGAAGTCATAGAACCGGCAGCACTTTGAAGACAGGGGCTGCCCAAGGAACACATGGAGCATTTCATCATTTAGATGCGTTGTACTTTGAAGACTCTAGAACAGCGTTCCCCAAGCTGGCGCCCTCCAGATATTTTGGACTTCATCTCCCGTCATTCCTGACCATGCTGGCTGGGGCTGAAGAGAGTTGAAATCCAAAACATCTGGAGGGTCCCAGGTTGGGAAAGGCTGCTCTGGACCTTCCCATTCCTTATCCCAGTCATCCTTACAACGGCCCTGTACAGCAGGTCAGCAGTATCTCTTCATTTCAGGTGGAGAGCAAGGGCCAAGAGCGATGGGCTGCCCGCAGGCAGTTCCAGGGTTCAGGCAACTTTGGACCCTTCCTCATAAGCCACCATCCCACGGCTACTCAAGGAAGAAAAGCCAGGTCTCCCCAGAGAACACTGTTGCGAGTCTAGGACTTGAATGCTGGCCGAAAAGCAAATACGAACCTGCATTTAATACTGTGATTTCGCTCCATCAATTAAAAAAAACCCACCACAAAACTATATCCAATATATTCACCACCATTATAAAATAAGCACTCATACAAAGGTATCCAACTGAGCTAGAGCCAAGAAAACTCAAAACCCTGAGTGAACAGTTAGGCCTTCACTGGGTGGTAAAATGAAAGCCGTGTCAGGGCTGGCCGGGCCTCCTGCATGGGGGGCATTCCATAATCAGGGTGCCACAGCCGAGAAGGCCTCTCTCATGTTTCCACATAATGTACTGCTCTCAACAGTGGGACACAGAGGAGGGCTCCCTTGGAAGATCTTAAGACTTGCCAGGTGTATACCTGAAGAGGTGCTCCATCAACGATTGAGGTCTCAAGCCGTTTAAGAACGTAAGAAGAGCGCTGATGCTAAATAAGACCAAGGGTCCACCCAGTCCAACATTCTGTTCACACAGTGGCCATCCAGATGCCCCAATGGGAAGCCCACGAGCAGGCCATGAGTGCAACAGGACCCTCCCATCCATGTTCCCCAGCAACTACTGATGGGGGGACATGGGTGGGAGGTATCGACATGATACCAGATGTAGCACATAGTCATCAGGACTAGTAGCTATGGACAGCTTTCTCCTCCAGCAATTTGTTCAACCCCCTTTTAAAGCCATCCAAATTGGTGCCCATCGCTACCTTTTGTGGTAGTGAATTCCCTTGTCTGACTATGCACTGTGTGAAGAACTCCTTCCTTTTATCTATCCAGCACCTGCACTGTCAGCACTGCCTCTGGTGACAAGGAGAAACAGAGCTGGGCCTCACCAGCATAGCGAGGACATACAGCTGCAATCTTCTGATGGCCTTGCCCAGTAGCTTCATATACACCTTATATTGGCCTGTTTTGGCCCCGTCCCCCTGTCCCCGCCTCAGGAACCAGCTCTTGGACCAGCACTGCTCCTGGATGTCTAAACAGCATTAACGGCAAATAGGCAGAACATAAAATGTTTTAATAAATAAGTATTTGAAATCCCACTTGAAATAATGGTGAGAATATTAGGTTACGAATAACAGGCTGTTTCCATACAAGGTAAGTACTTGACTTTGTAGATGCAGTTTTCAACTTTGTGTGCCACTATTACATCTTGTACTAAATAAACATACAAAGCAGCTTTTGTGGAGTACCAAGAGTCCACACACCTTACCACCGCTTCCTGAATTTGGGACAGTTAGCCCAGATTCCCAACTGAGCAAAAAAGCAAAGCTAAGAAAGGACTTGGGAAGAGCAGCAAACATGTCTTCCAAAACAGCCACCATAAAGGAAAACCAAACTCAGCTGGCTGTGAGGCCTGACTTTCTGGCACACTCTGGCAACATGACACAGGGCACAAGGAACAGCAAAGCTCTTTATTGCAGCAGATCAGGTTACACAGACCGGCCTTCCAATGCTCACGGCACAGCTTACAACATTTATGGACCCCAACATATCAAGTAGCTTAGGCAGACTCTTGCTTTGCTCATGAGAAAGTTCCAAGGCTAGAATCCACACAGAGTCAAAGTCAAGAGTTTTAATGATATGGGATTCAAGTCAAACAAGAGTTCACAATTAGTCCAGGCAAGAACATATTCCAGGCGATTAAGACCTTGGCTCTTGGGTCTCTACACCAGCTCAAATACAATTGAGGGGCTGCTAAAGCTTCCCTTCTGATGATCCCTCCTGATGGGGAGCCTGGCCCGTAAGTGAGCACTACACCTAAGAGGGTGTCTCTATTCTGCCCTGCTTAGTTGTCGCCTCAACCTGGGAGACATGCCCTCCTCTGCAAGACCTTCCTTCTGCTTGGTCCTCACAATCCCCAGCTTCACCCAAGGCCAAATCATGCAGCTGTGGTTGAAAGGGAGGATCCCCTGAGAGAGCACCTTCTCCGTCACCATCATGCCCAGTTACTGAAGTCATCGGAGGGCCTGCTCCTGATGGTTCCACGTGGACCTGTGGCCTGATTAGAACCCACCAGGAGAAGAGCCTTTAGCATAGTGGCCCCTTCTCTGTGGAACTCCCTGCCCCTGAAGGTCAGGGCAGGCACCAATTCTAGGCTGCTTCCTTCGCCTCCTGAAAACAACTCTATTTCGAGAAGCCTTCCTCAAATGGCTAGCCACTGGTTTTTTGGTTCCTTTGTTTTTAAATTGAACAATTTTAATTTGCTTTTTTAATCTTCTTTCTTTACTGTTTATACTTGTGTTCACCGCTCTGGAATATGTGTTAGATTTATTTATTTATTTATTACATTTCTATGCCGCCCAATAGCCGGAGCTCTCTGGGCGGTTCAGATAATTGAATGGTATATAAATCATCATCATCATCATCATCATCATCATCTGCCCAGTTATGGGTTTTCTAAAAACTAAGATAGCCAGGGGGGCTGGGAAGACCCATCTGGGCAGGGTCTTTTCAAAGCTTTCGATTATTGGACACAAAAGGCTGAGCCTGGAATGCAGCCCCAGGGGCCGCCACGGCAGCCTCCCAGAGAGATGCCACAAATGCAAGGCTATTTTCAGACCAGCTATAGGGAAGGAAAGAGAAAGCCGCCCGCTTGAGCTAAAAGCACAGCTCTTCAGCCTCCCGGCCAGCTAAACAAAGGCATCCCCTCCCCTCCCCTCCCCTCCCCTCCCCTCCCTCTCCCCTAGCACAGAGAAGACCCATCAAACACTAGCGGCACTGCACAGGGTTCCAGCCGCAGCCACCACAAGCACAGGGCATCAGCCCACTGTGTTTGCTAGCCAAGGTGACTGCACTGGAACTGGTCCCCGCATACAAAAAAAGAAAAAAGTAGTAAGTCTCTAGTCCTCATGATATGGTGAACAGACGGGAGCTTGAATGTAAGCATAAAACCGCACAAGCACAGGTTGGAGCTGAAAGGCCCTGAATGGCCTCCCGCTGCTTTTCAACTTCTGGCATGACTTGATCCTTTGCCCTTCCTACTCATTGGTAAGCCAGAGAGAGGGCAGTGCGGTGGGCAGCAATATCCCATCTTTCTGGACACAAACCCTTCCAAGCAAAGTAAAATACACTGAAAAACTGGCACAACAAACAGTATCAACATATACCAAGTTACCAGGATCCTGCCTATGGGGCAGCTGGTGGCAGAAGACCCCAGATGGTTGTGGTAGTTGGGGCAGGGGAGGGGGGGCTCTGGGGGGGGAGTTGTGGGGTTTCTGTGTTCGATTTGGACCAGGAAGAGCAGCTTTAGTCCCTGCTCTGGCCTGAAGCTTCCGGGGTGATGGACCGACTTTGCAAGGTGGTTTCAAGTCAAGAATGGAGAGAAACTCAGACAGAAGGTCCTTAGTTGGGAATACACAAACCTTCTCGTCTAACTTAAGGCAATGATGTCCAGTGGGCATAAATTTATTATGTATATAAAATGCAGATGTTCTTGGCGACAAGACAGTGTTTCATCTTCCCCATGAACCCTTATTCTGAGCAGTGCCACAATGGGCAATCCTGACAAGAGGGGCAGAGCCTCCCCCCGCCCTGCCCCGCCTGAGAACAGGTTCTATCCAGCGGCAGCAGCAGCATCACGGGTGAGAGGATAAGGTGGCGCTTGGAGGGACACCTGAATCTCAAACGTGCTCCTCCAGACGCCCAACACCCAGACCTCTCCCAGCCCAGGACAGGGGAAAGAGCGGCCCCCGACCTAAGAGAGGGGCGGTGCGCTAGGATGGAAGTGCCCCAACCAAGGGCTTGAAGAGGCTCCTCTTCCCACAGGTTTGGATGGCTGCTGCTGCCACCACCACAGGGGCCCTTTCAAAGCCTGGAGGATTCAAAGCCAAGCCAGGAGTGACATTGTCTGGGCTTCTCATCCTCGTTTTTTAGAGTACCTAAGAGTCCCAATTATGCAGCGAGGTCTTTCTGGGTGCAACCAGCTTTGTGGCCTGCAGACCTGGTCAGGAATTGAACAGAGTCAACTAAGAACATGGCAGAAATCCATGCTGGCTTCTAGTAATCACTGCATTCTTTTCAAGGTGTTTACAGATTCACTTCTTTATAATCTGCTCCAGAATTTTCCCAGGGATGGATGTCAGACTGACTGGTCTGTAGTTCCCAGGTGCCTCCTTTTTGAAGATGGGGACAACATTAGCCTTCCTCCAGTCGTCTGGCACTTCACTCATCTTCCATGATTTTGCAAAGATAATAGACAGTGGTTCTGAGAGTCCTTCTGCCAAATGTGCTCCTGGCCTAAGGGCTTAGACTAAGAAAGCTACAAAAACCAAACGCTCCAAGTTCACAAACAGCAGAAATGACACAGGCTCTGTAAAAGCATTGGAATCGATTTTTCTGAAAATATAGGCTACCCATTAAAATGTTAGGCATTGTCTGCTTTACATTCTGAGACAGACACAAACTCTATTGAGCAAAAGCATGATGAACTGCCAACAACTGACTCAAGACAGGCTGCTGTAAGTCCTCTGTTCCAATTACAAAATGATCCAGTCACAAGACTCCAGAGGAGGAGGAGGAGTGGGGTGGAGTGGGGGGAGGCAGGAGGGTGAGCAAGAGAGCATAAGACCCCCACGTGGGAGGGCAGGGCAGAGAGACGAGGCCTCACCATGAGGCTAGACCTTTTACTCAGGTTTATTCTGCAGTCATGAGGGCCAGAACCCTGCTCTAAAGATCAAGAGGGATCCCAGGCACTCAGAGACACAATGAATACTTTTGATTCCATTACAATTGATGCAACATTCACAAGAAGAACGGGGCTTGCTTCCATTCCCATTTCCCACCCCCTTCTGTGTCGAAAACCAACCCGGTCTTTAATACAGCAGGAAGCCCCGGGCTCCTGCTGCAGCTGGAATCACAGAGCAGGGGAGGCGACGCTACTCCTCCGGGACGCCAGATACTTGCACCAGATACTAGAGCCTTTGTGCCAGAGAACCCCTTGCCAAGGCCTCGTGAAGACTGTCATGTGGCACTTCCCATCAGGAGCAAAAGCAAAGCACTAAGAGGATGCTTTGAGCAGATTTCCTTGACTAACTCTACTGGCCGGGAGTTCCAGTCCGAGACATCTGGGGCGCACCAGGTTGGGGGAGGCTGGTTTGTAAGGTTCCGTTCTTTGCCAGCAAGTTGCCGGAGTCGTCAGGGGACTTACCAGAGGCGCCAACCTGGCCAGTTTTGGTCGGAGCGGGGATCTGCAGTTCCAGTTGCCCGGATCGCACGCTGGAGCCATCATTTGGCCCTTGGTGTTCGGTCTGGCCTGCTGGAGAGGATGCAATCTCTGCCAAGACTTCAAGGTCCTTGAGGATCACCTGGAATAGGGGAAAGAGGCCAACAAATATCAATCACAGGGAAGGCTGTTGAGGAATAAAAAAGGCCTTTGAAGCACCGTCAAAGCACCCACGCAACATAACATCATGGTGCCACAAGCTACCTGGCCCTCCTCCATTGCTCTGGCTGCCACAGATGATGTAATGTGCCAAGCTTCCTACTCCTGGATGTCAACAGGGGCTCCAGGAAGGACAAGGCGCAGGATACTTGCCTGTGGCACCAGCAAGCCTCTGCTGTAACATCTAGCTCTGGATTAAGAGTACATTTAACAACCAATTTCTCCACTGACTCCCTGATACGGTCATGCACATGACAAGCCAGCGTGGTCACCCACAGGAGCGCACGTTCAGAGACTGCCATGGGGCCAATGGCCACACCACTCCCATGGGAGAAAAGACCCCACTTGGGACCACTGGGGTGAGCCTTAGCCAGAGGGACTCAGCGCCTGCCCCTGTGCACCCACAACAGAGCCAGGATGGAGCAGCTCAGCGTTTCACTCTCCTTCCAGGGACAGCTTGGGAGGCCCGGCCAGAAGGGCTGCCTGCAAGGCTGCAGCTCAGGTGAGAAACCGGAATTCTGTCTTTCTCCTGGAACAAACAGGAGGAGGCAGGAAGGGGACGCAGCGCTTAGGCAGGAGCAAGTCAGCCTCTGGAGTTCAAAGCTCTCAGAAGGGTCACTGGTGTGGCTTTGCGGCACTGCAGCATCTTATGAACCGTCACTCCTGGCATTGTTGAAGCCCAACCTCCCTCCCGGGAAGAGCAAAATGAAGTAAGCAGAAGGATGTGCCTGATCCTAGGGAGGGAACACCCCTAAAGCAGCAGGGGGAAGGGGGGGTCTCTCTCTCTCCAGGGGAAGCTGGGCCTCCCCCTCCCTGCCCTCAGCCCCGGATTGTTCAGTCTCTGTGCAGCAAAAACAGTGTCACCTGCTTGGAACCATTGTACTGGCAGTCTTCTTCTGCCCTGCGGGGTGGACAATAGTGGCCCTCCAGATGTTTTGACCTCCAACTCCCATGATCCCTCACCATTGGCTATACTGCCTAGGGCTGATGGGAGTTGAAGGGGAAAACATCTAGAGAACCACTAGTTGCCCAACCCTGTTATAATGCTTATCATCCTATGTTGCAGACCATAATGACTCAGCCATTCAGACGACTGGTTCAAGCCAAGGTCCAAGGTGTTAAACTTAATAAATGAATGTCAGCTCCGAGTTCAGTCATTGTTGCAAGACAGCCACTTTGAGGTCTGTTACCGAACGACCTGCTCTTCAACATTTTTATTAATGATTTGGATGAGGAGGTGCAGGGAACGCTGATCAAATTTGCAGATGACACAAAATTGGGTGGGATAGCTAATACCCTGGAAGACAGAAACAAACTTCAAAGTGATCTTGATAGGCTGGAGTGCTGGGCTGAAAACAACAGAATGAAATTTAATAGGGATAAATGCCAAGTTCTACATTTAGGGAATAGAAACCAAATGCACAGTTCCAAGATGGGGGATACTTGGCTCAGCAATACTACAAACAAGAAGGATCTTACAATTGTTGTAGATCACAAGCTGAATATGAGCCAACAGTGCGATATGGCTGCAAGAAAGGCAAATGCTATTTTGGGCTGCATTAATAGAAGTATAGCTTACAAATTGCATGAGCTACTGGTTCCCCTCTATTCGGCCCTGGTTAGCCCTCATCTTGAGTATTGTGTCCAGTTACGGGCACCTCACTTGAAGAAGGATGGAGACAAGCTGGAGGGGGTTCAGAGGAGGGCAACGAGAATAATCAGGGGTCTGGAAACAAAGCCCGATGAGGAGAGACTGAAACAACTGGGCATGTTTAGCCTGGAGAAGAGGAGATTGAGGGGAGACATGAGAGCACTCTTCAAATACTTGAAAGGTTGTCACACAGAGGAGAGCCAGGATCTCTTCTCGATCCTCCCAGAGTGCAGGACACAGAATAACGGGCTCAAGTTATAGGAAGCCAGATTCTGGCTGGTCATCATGAAAAACGTCCTGACTGTTAGAGCAGTACGACAATGGAATCAATTCCCTAGGGAGGTTATGGGCTCTCCCACAAGAGGCAGCTGGATAGGAATCTGTTAGGGATGCTTTACTGGGGATTCCTGCATTGAGCAGCAGGTTGGACTCGATGGCCTTATAGCCCCCTTCCAACGCTCCTGTTTTATGATTCTATGACCTGGAAGGTTGAAATATTCCCCCACAGGTTTGTTGATGTTGCCATTTTTAGTGACAATTTTGTGCCCCTTTATTCTCCTGCATAAGGGCTGTCCAGTTTGACCTCTGTAATTAGCAGGCGGGCATTTCTGACCCACGATAGCGTATTCCAGTTATTCCACGTCTGAGGATGTGCAGTTCTATGATCCTCTGACAGTGTGTCTGTCGCCGTTTGGTCCAGTGACAGTGTTGTCTGGGTAGATGTGGGGGCAGAGTTTGTTGCAAGGCCAGCTTCCAGGGCTGTTGTCCGTCTGTTGTTGTACATGAGTAGCTCTCTCAGACTGGCAGTTTGTCTGTGCAATGCTGTTCCACCAAGGGTGAGCTATTCCACCTGCTCCCCTTCCCCCCCTCAACCTGGAGACTTTTAAAGCAAGGCTGGAGCTGAAGGTTGGGAGGCGCTGCTTCCAGGGGAGAAACGCTGTTCCAACCAAGCTTTCTTTTCTTTTCTTTTTATCTTCTTATGTGGTTTGTTTTGCTGTGAAGTTGCATTTAGTATATTTTTTAGTATTCTTGTGATGTTGTTGATTAGTATATTGTTAAATATTGTTGTAGTTCTAATTTTTGTAAACTGCCCAGAGAGCTTTGGCTATTGGGCGGTATAAAAATGCAATTAATGAAAATGAAATGCAAGAAAAGGCCTCCCACCTCCTGCCTGTGAGTGGTGGGGATCATTTTCCAAAATGGATTGTAAATCCTTGGTGATGCCTTGCAGTGGTTTAAGGTGGGAGTTCTAAATGACAACAAGAGGAATTCTGTGGTTTTCTCTCTTGGGCCGGTCCTGTAGTACGTAGCCTCTGGGTACTTGCTTGGCCCTGTTAGTCTGCTCCTTTGCCACGTCAGGTGGGTACTGTACTTTTAGGAATGTCTGCTGCAAATCCTGTAGGTATGTGTCTCTGTAAGAGAAACAGGAATAAATATGTGATGGATCTTGTGATGGATCCAGGGTGGCAGCTGGAGGCAGTCTCTGGTTTTTTGGCACAGTGATAAATTTATTGTGGAGCTGCACAGTGATGATCAGAAAGTGAACCTGTTGCATGGACTGGTCTATGCTCAGGTTCATGGTGGGATGAAAGTTATTGAATTCTTGGTGGAATCCCTCGAGGTCCTCCTTCCCATTCATTCAGATGAGAAAGATGTTGTCAATTAATCCTAGATAGAGGAGCAGTCTTTTGGAGCATGTGCTCAGGAAATGTTGCTCTTAGTTGGCCATAAATATGTTGGCGTATTGTGATGCCATTCGAGTGCCCAGAGCAGTTCCATTGATCTGTAGATATAGGGTATACTCAAATCTGAAACAGCTGTGTCTGAGTACAAAGTGGCATAGTTTGGTAGCAGTGATGGTATTCCTGATGGCTGGTAGCCCATCTGTGTGGGGTGTGTTAGTATAAAGTGCCTCTAAATTCATGATTGCCAGGGTGGTGTTCTCGGGTAGATGGTCAATAAATGGCAGCTGTGGTGTCACATACATAGCTTGGGTCTAAGAACAGGGTCCACATAACCCACCCACCCCTACTGTGGATGCTGGAGACAACAGGGCACCAACGGTTACCGGATGGGGTATTTTAGGCACTAGAGAGAGGTTCCCTGGTTGAAACTCCCGGGGGGCGTCTATGGGGACTTTTTCCTCACACAGCTCTAGGGTATTCTTTCAGCATTTTTGGTATTCCTCAGTGGGGTCAGATAGTAGTGGGCTGTAAAGCGTGGTATTGGGGAGTTGTCGCTGTGCTTCCTTTATATAGTCATGCTTCTCATGGATTATGCACCAGATATCGATTCAAAAGATGGCCTCTTCTCTTCCCCCATGGCTGCTATGTCTGTTTATGGGTCTTTGCTGAGGGTATTTCATATCCTGCTCTTCTTCCACAGAGCTCATGATTCTCCTCTCCACCTCCATGTTATCCTCACAACAATCCTGTGAGGCAGGCTATGCCAAGAGATACTGGCTCAAGGTCAGGGAGCTCCATCACCAAGTGGGGATTTGTACTGGCATCTCCCTCACTCACGTCCACTACTATGAAGCTGCCTTAGATCTGGGGGGAGACCACTGACCCTTCGGACCCCATGTGTTCTACTCTGGCAATGGACCTTCAAGATCTCAGGATGAGAGACCTAGAAGGGCCAAAGGTGGAACCTGGGACCTTCCAGTGCTGCCACGGATCCACTGAAGCCACGAAAACGCAAACCAGGCATGCCTGTGGGTTACTAAGGGCACCATTCTGATGCAATGCTGAGCTGTCTCTCTGCCTGCCTCCCCTGTTGCATGTTGGCACGTCAGTTACTCACTTGTCAGGCTGATGGGGTTTTACTAACGTGCCCTGTGGCAGCAGAAGGTGCACATGATACCCCCAGGAGCACAGGAAGGCACCAGGCACATGAGATACTAAATCCAGATACTCCATGCAGACCGGCCACTCATGACAAGGGGATTCCGTGGAGGATTTGTGACGCCTGTGTAGGGTCTCACCAATCAGGCCAACGAGGGAGACGGGGAGGGGCATTGCACAGCACAGCTCGCGTCGCAGCCCTCAGGCCGCTGCACTGCTGCACCCCAACAAGGCCTTCGGCAGGGAAGGCCCTCTGACAGAGGCCTGCAACTGACGATGTGCAGGGAGCCTCCACCAGGACGGCCAGCCACGTCTCATAGATGCATCCCAAGCTGTAGGCTGCAAACAACGCTGAGAATGAGCACAGCCCTGAAGCTGAAGGTCCATCTGGCCCAGCAAGTGGCCAAGCAGGTGCCTCCAGGACACCTACTGGGAGGGCAGGGAGCCACCGATGGACTGACTCAGAGGCCGCATTTGGAGCCCCCCCTCCCCCACCGGAGACAAAAGAAGCTGCCACGGCTGCCTCGGAGAGGGAGTATGTGGGGAGGGGGGCGTTTCTGAGATGGATTAGTAGATGGAGAATCCTGCCTAGAGACAGCTGCCAGATTAGATCTCCCCCCCCCCGACCCACATTCCACATGCAAGGCCACCTTTGGATGCGTCCAACGGTACATGCCGCCACGGAGGGACTCTGCCAGGGCAGGGGGTGCTTGGCACGCAGCGCACGTCCCTCCGCTGAACAGCCCCCAGGCAGCTTCTCCCTCACTCTCTTTTGTGCCAGAGAAAGAATGGAGCTGGAAGGGAGTAAGAAAAGCAATATCCTGCCGGAGCACGAATGCCTAACGTTGCCGTAGTAACGGGCCAGGTGCCAGAAAGGCCCGTCAGCTGGGTCCCGCCATCCGAGGAGGGCGGCGGCGGTTCCCGGAGCTCCCGCCATTGGACATGAAAGGGCAGAGGCCAATGACGCGCTTCCCTTCCCCCCAAGGACGAGGCGGGCACCCTGATTCCAGGGGGGCAGAGGAGGGCCGCACCCTCTCCGTGCGCAGAGCAGCATGCGCTGAAGAGGGCCTTGCAGAACCTCCAGGGAGGAAGCGCCAACCGGTCAGCTGGCGAGGATTAGCTGATGCGACAGAGAAGACGGGAAAGTGAGGAGCCCCCCTGCCTCGGGGATTGAGGCTCAAGGACAGAAGCGAACTGGATTGATCTCGCGGCTCCAATTTTGCAGTTGTGGCTGTTTAATAGTAATAACAATAATTGTTTAATAATAATAACAACAGTCATCATCATCACTGCAAATATTTATCACGCGTTGTTCCAGCTGTTCCACAAGTTCAACGGAATCTGGAAATTTGTTTCAGTTTCTTGCCAGACACTGGAAAAAGTCAGATGGGCCTTATGGAAAAGATGAGAGGACAAGACACGCCTGGGGAGACGGCCCCAGTGCTGGATGCACAAGCCCTACTTTGTCATCGTTGGCATGCCAGAGAGACGGGGGGCTTTTTTTTTTTAACATGCTTTCAGAGATTTCTCTTTAACCACAAGAGCTGGAAAACTGGACTCAAACAAGGTTCTCAGATTTTGCACTAGAAGCTGTTCCCTGCAGTTTGCAGAGTGGCCAAGGCAGAGGATTAATGGGGAAAGTCCACTCACGCTTCCACACGGCACCGGCCTAGCAGAGGACAGGAAGATCCTTTCAAGCATGCAAACAACAGTTTCCTGGTCATGAACATATTGCTGCTCCTTTTACCCTCCCCAAAGCAGTTGAGCATATTTCAAAGATTTCATCTGCTCTCCAGATCTAGGTCAACTCAATGCGCCCCATTTTCAGTTTGAACCAATTGGATGTTGGGCCGCCCACTGCACTGTTCCTGAAGAGGCAGCCAATGCTATGCATGCCTCAAGGCATCCATGCTCCCAAGCACTCAAGAGTGCTGGGGCTGAGCATCTCAGGAGTATATCCAGCTGCCATCCAGGGCGAGGACAGAAGACACCACCACAAGAAAGCGAGGTGTGTGTATATTCGATCCCTGTCCTTGGCTGGTCACCCAGGAAGGAAATGCAATTATATTACAATTACAACATCTCTCAGGGAGGGGAGTTTTCCATCATGTTTAAAAGAAGCGATGGTACGGCCACTTCTAAAAAAGCAAAAGTAATAAATTTATTTATTACACTTATATACTGCCCCCATAGCCAGGGCTCTCTGGGCAGTTTACAAAAATTCGAAAATTAAGATAAAAACGAGTATACAAAATTTAAAATTCCAAAACACAGAACATACACACATAAAGCATTAAAAACCGTTAAAAAACTAAACATGTGGGTAATAAAGATGTGCTGCCATACGCCTGGGCAAAGAGGAAAGTCTTAACCTGGCATCGGAAAGATAGCAGCGTTGGCGCCAGGCGAGACTTGGGTAGTCAGTCTCAACTGAGTAGTCAGTTTGACTACTCACAAATAGCAGCTAAAAGGGCAAAACTGTGTCTGGATTTTCCTCCTTCAAACAGAGGCTCACAAGGCCACCTACCCAAAAGTAAAACAATCCCTTGTCGTGCCAGGTGAGCATGGCAGGCAGACAGCGAGGCGTGCCCCCTTTCTGCGGGCCAGGCCGGATTTCTGTGAGCATCGGCATTTTATCTTGGCATAAGAGCCCCTGGCTGCAGTCTCAAGCAATGCACTTCCATCGGCTGCTTGGGGAAACTAGACTTGGGCCAGCCTTCCTCAACCTAGTGCCCTCCAGATATGTTGGGCTACAGCGCCCAGAATCTGGCTGGAGGGTTGTGGGAGTGGTAGTCCTATAGGTCTGGGTTGGGGGACAGCTGGCCTGAATCTTCAGGAGCAGATTAGCAGGGGACAGCACTGCAAACACATCATTGGAACCACTGGCCAGCCTCCCCTGACGCCTCTGTCAGATGGAGCCAGAGCCCACCTGTGCAGGCAAATGCCAGGAGCCCAGTCGAGGGAGACCCACTGAGTGTTGCTCGCCCCTTTCCCTGGCGCAGGACAAGACCCTCAAGCAACACAAGGGCTTATCGCTAGCCTGGATCAAAAATGGGGGCGGGGCCTGAGGTTACATGGAAACCACACCAAGCCCAGCTCCTAGAATCTCCACATAGGGCTGGGGAACGGCCCTGGGGAGCCACGGCCAATTCCTGCTGGTGCTGATGGCTGAGCCAATGGCTTGGCTCGGGGGAAGGCAGCTCCCAAATGAGGCAGCCTCCCCACAGAACCAGTCTGTATGAAGCTGACGTTGGGCCCAAGTCGGTGTCCGTGTGCGTGGCTTCCTCAAAGGGAATGGAATCGACAGCCTGCAGGTGCCCAAAGTGGACTTTATTTATTTATTTATGGTCACAAGACCAGCAAAACAACACAACACTATGAAGCAGACTCATAAGAACATCAGAAGAGCCCTGATGCGGGATCAGACCAAGATCCATCTAGTCTGGCATTCTGTTCACACAGTAGCCGACCAGCTGTCAACCAGGGTCCCACAATCGGGACACGGTGCAACAACACTCTCCTGCCCATGTTCTCCAGCAACTGGGCCACCAGTTGCTGGGGAACATGTGTAGGAGGCTGTCGTTGCACCGTGTCCTGATTGTGGGAGCCTTACTGCCTCTGATATTGGAGGTAGCACATAGCCATCAGGACTAGTAGCCATTGATAGCCTTCTCCACAGCGGCTGTCCTGCTCAGCAACAAGGAGACTTGGCGTTCAGTGGCAGGAGGACACTGAGACTGGCTTGGCTTGTGACCCAGCCAGCCCTGGCACCAGCCCCCAGCTGCTCCACTGCGTGCTTGGTGCTTGCCAGAAGGGAGGACAGAAGGCTCTCCCCACTCTGCCCAGGAGGCGGCCAGGCTGTGCTTCACGAAAGATGAGCCAGAGAGGCTGAGGTAGGAAACACCACCCACTTGCTCCCTAAGGTCAGAAATGCCTGCCAAAGCAAGCACCTTTACTTCGGGGGCCCCAATCTAGACCTATAGCAGGGGTGGGCACCTTCAGCAGGGTCTAGGGGGCATTTTTACCCCCACGGACTTCCTCTGACAGGCAGAATGCCAGCAAAATAACTGGCAGCTGGCCCCTGAGGTGTGGTGGCAACACACTACAGTGCACTAAAAGGGTCAAATTAAAGCCTGTTCTCAAGGTAACTTTGGCCCATTTGGCACTCAGAGGCCGCTGTAAAAGAGCCTAAAATTTGAGCATTTTAGCCCTCTATAGCACCAAAACCATCCATTTTTTCCAGCCACTAGGGTAGCAATTGGATCACAGTTTGTGAAGAAACAGAAGAATTTGCAAGATAAGAAAATTCTCCATTCTCTCTTCTTGGTGCCATCCAGTGCTCCAGACACCATTGCGTAACAAAATCATGCACCACCCATACCCGGGGGGGGGGGGGAGGGGAGGGGAGGGGAGAAAGAGGAAATACCAAATTGTTGCCTTGTACACCACCTCCCTCAGGCGGAGAGAATCTAGCCCTAATGGCCCAAGAGGTAGCTGCTCCTTGGAGGACAGGAGCCCTGGGACCCCAAGGAGGCGGAGGCTTCCACAGACTTCCACATTTTAATCGCCCAAAGAGTAAAAACCTTTGATGAAACCCTTCCCCTGTCCATGCCCCATACACATGAGGGATGGTTATAGCTGACTATAAGTCATTCTGGTTATATTTTATGTTCTCTATGACTTTGACAGCCGTATAAGCTGTACAGAAACAGCTTAAACTGGTTCAACTGCTTAATGGGGATGGCAAATTGATAACAGAGGACAAAGAAAAGGCTGAAGTGCTCAATTCCTACTTTGGCTCAGTCTTCTCCTAAAAGTGGGTCTATGACCCCCCTGGAGAAAGTGAAGCAGAAGTTGAGGGGGCAGGATTGCAGTTTGAGATTGATAAACAAATGGTCAAGGAGCACCTGAACTGTTTGAATGAGTTCAAATCTCCAGGACCCGATGAAATGCATCATAGAGCTAGTGGAAGAACTCTCAGAACCACTGTCTATTATCTTTGCAAAATCATGGAAGACGGGTGAGGTGCCAGATGACTGGAGGAGAGCTAATGTTGTCCCTATCTTCAACTAAGGCAAAAAGGAGACAACTGGGAACTACAGACCAGTCAGTCAGACATCCATGCCTGAGAAAATTCTGGAGCAGATTATAAAGAAGTCAATCTGGTAAACACCTTGAAAACAATGCAGTGATTACTAGAAGCCAGCATGGACAGGGCCAATGCTACCATTAGGCCAACTAGGCGGCCAACTAGGCAGCCACCTAGGCGCAGACCTCAGAAGGGTGTAGTACTGACCTTTAAGGGTCATAGTTTTATACAAATTAGCTGTTTTAAGAAAAAACATAAGTTCCAGTTTTGTGCTTTTTATTTTTTCTACAAAATATCTGTTCTTAAAAATTGAAGTTGGCAATTTTGGGGTGTGTGTGCAAGTAGCTTGCCTTGCGTAGGGCGCAAAATAGTCTGGCACCAGCCCTGAGTCAGACTAATCTGATCTCATTTTTTGATCGGGTAACCTCCCTTGTGGACTGTGGGAATGCTGCGGACGTCATATATCTTGACTTCAGCAAAGCTTTTGACAAAGTGCCCCATGATATTCTGATTAACAAACTAGCTAAAAGTGGGCTAGATGGAACAACTATTAGGTGGATCCACAGTTGGCTACAGAATCAGACTCAAAGAGTACTTATCAATGGAACCTTCTCAAACTGGGGAGAGGCAACGAGTGGGGTGCCGCAGGGCTCAGTCCTGGGCCCAGTGCTCTTCAACATTTTTATTAATGATTTGGACGAAGAGGTGCAGGGAACGCTTATCAATTTTGCAGATGACACAAAATTGGGTGGGACAGCTAATACCCTGGAAGACAGAAACAAACTTCAAAGTGATCTTGATAGGCTGGAGTGCTGGGCTGAAAACAACAGAATGAAATTTAATAGGGATAAATGCCAAGTTTTACATCTAGGAAATAGAAACCAAATGAACAGTTACAAGATGGGGGATACTTGGCTCAGCACTACAAGCGAGAAGGATCTTGGAATTGTTACAGATCACAAGCTGAATATGAGCTGCAAAATAAGAATATGCTAATTTGGTTTGCATTAATAGAACTATAGCTTCCAAATCGCATGAGGTACTGGTTCCCCTCTATTCGGCCCTGGTTAGGCCTCATCTGCCTGGATCTTGGCTAAGACTCTGGACAGAAGCAGAAACTCCCTCTACCAGGAAGCCTGGGTGAGGGCTTCAATGCCCTCTAACTTAGAAATGTTGCTGCTCTTGCTTTGGAAGGCACCATGAAGGCTTTCCTTGCTTGACTTCCAACTCATGGATAGGTCTAGCTGTAAGCCAACTCAAGGACAGCCCATTCATTGGGGTTAAAATGCTGCCTGATCAACCAGTCCATTCAGAAGTTGTCTTCTCCCCTGATAGGGCGGAAGTGGCTTAGTCCCAAATGCTGACAGAGCCCTGCTCTAGAGAGGCTATTGTCGGTACCAGCTCTGCTTTTTCAGAAGGAGGAGCCCTGATCAAGGCATCTGGGTAAGGATGGCCCTCTGTGCCTCTCAGCAGTAACCATCCTAAGGACTTGATGGAAGTGCTGGACAATGTGGCAGAGCACCCTATCAATAATGCCACCCCTGTCAATAAATCACAAGAAATTGTGGTGAGCTGGTTAGAAGGGAATGTACAGATTGGCATCTTTGAGGTTGAAAGATGAATTTGCCCAGAGCCTGTACTATTTCAGGCTGTGGGTTCTGTCAGGCTCTGTGCTCTAATCTGTGTTGCAGGTTACTGCAGGTTACTATTTACTGTGTGGTCTGTGCAGCACCATGTACATCGATGGTGCTATATAAATAAATAAATAAATAAATAAATAAATAATAATAATAAGGTTTCTGCAATGGACCAAAACTTGAGCAGGGGTCAGGTTAGGTTTCTCAGGGAAGAAAGATAGAAAGAGATCAGCACCATGGAAAGCTTAGAGCTGTGCTGGAGCTGGAAGTCAGATAGGGCTTTCTGCATGTTGCTCCAACAAGAAGCAGAGCAAGACTGAAGTTTAAATAAGAGTGCGGCCGTAATTAGGTTGCTTGGCCATGTCTTCATATTGACCAAGGCTTTGTCTCCTAAGGGGGCCTGGTGGTTACTTTCATTTTCTGTATCAGTCTTGTGTCTGCCTGTTCCTAAACAAGCCTTCTCCAACCCAGCTGTTTAGGACTACAACTCCCATCTGCCCCAGCCAGCATGGAAAATTTCAGGAATGCTGGGAGTTGTAGTTCAAACCATCTGGAAGACACCAGTTTTGAGGAGGCTGTCCTAAACAAACAGCCCACAAGTTGGGCCTACAAAGAGCAAGTAAACTTGGCCTTTTCTTCAACGTTAGGAACTTAACACTAAATAGTCACAGTAGCAATGGAGAAGGAGAGAGAGACGATCCCCTTTGCCCCAGACATAAGAGTTAGATCTCCCATACAGCTGCAAAACCTGCACCCTAAAAATAATCTTAAATGAATAAGCAACAGAGTCTGCCCTTGTCTGACATTCTCCAAAGCAAATCTCGCAGCCTGCTACTAGCGACATGTTTCCCCCAAGTCTGGTGAACAAACGTCCACAATATGGCCAAGGGGAGAAAGGGGAATTTGCGAGCCCGCTAGCAACAGCTCACACACCTGCCTAAGGCAGCGTGCCCCACACCAGGGCAGCCCAGCTCCTGGGAATGCCCACTGGTGCCATCCGCTCCTGCCCTGAAGACCCACACATCAGCCGGCAAAGCTCCCAAGTCCACTTGCGTGCCAAGAAGATGTAACTCAAGCACTGCAGTGGGAACAAGCAGGAGGAAGTAAACCAGAGGTCACATGAAGCTGAGCCTTGCTGTTCTTTGTTGCACAGCGCAGTCCCAAATTTCAACCTTGGCAAGCTGAAAGCTGGGAACTTGGGGCACCGTTGGGCCGAAATCCAACCAGGCACAAATAAAAGCATAAATGGATAAAGGCAGCCATTCACGCTGGCTTTTGTTAAGCTTTCCTGTACTTGGAATCTGGATCACATGGAGAAAAGTCCCCGGAGAATTTCGCTTGAAAGCCCCTTCTGCAGGAGCGGCTTGAGCAAGGGGGCACGCGCGGCGGCTGCCCCAAAGTGTGGGAGCGCTGTGCACGGAGGTCCTTCCCTCAGGAAAGTCCTGCTGTGGAGCAGGGAGGAGCGATGGGGGAAAGAGTCGCCTGACCGTCGGGCTGAAGGTCCAAGGCTGGAATAGGGGCTCTGTGATGGGTGGCCCCGCAGAGGATCTTCAAGACAACCTGGCAGGCTCCCTGATGAGCGCTAGCAGCAAACGTCTCCCACTGGGCCCATCCAAGCAAGCCCCGTTCCCGCCCTCTCCTACCATCCACCCCAGCAAGGACCAAGGCGTGGCTGATCCCACGTACAGAACTGGCTAGCTGGACCACAGTCCCCGTGCACCAGGCAGCAAGGGAGCCGGGCCGGGCCGTGGTGTCTCCATGCCAAACGGATGGACAGGGCTGCCCTGCCCAGACTCCCCTCCTCTGACCAGTTAGTGCTACGTTTGGCCACAACCAAAATCCCAATTTCGACTCGAGAAGCTCATTCTGGGTCTGACCTTTGCAGAGCTCTTGCCGACGGTCCTTCGGCTGGGACTTTAAAATGGGGGCAAAGGTCACCCAGCAGCCAGCAGGTTCTACTGACAGGGTGCTGGAGCTGCATGCAAACACCTTGCAGCTCGGGACCAGGGCTGAACTCCCAAGACACGGCGCCCCGGGCGGCGGTTTTTTCTCTTTCCTCCCTCCTTTTAATTTTGTGTAAAAAAAACTTAAAAGCAGAAACTGTCTTGGGTTTTGCCAACTGCATGCAAGCCTTTCTAGGAGCCTTCTCAGCTGAGGAGCAAGGTAAACTGTTTTAAAGTAAAAAAAAAATATTAACAAGGGGACCCTGGCCACTTGCTGCCTCTCAAGAGTCCGTTTCCCATTCCAAATGGGAATGTCGGTGATGAACATCTCATTTGTACACCATTGGAGATGACTGGGGAAATAGTCATCCTTCGCCACAGCAGCTGAACGGTTCAAGAAAAACTTGCCTTCAGAGAACGCATTTAGGAACGGGGTTTGCTGGCCTGGCTCTGGCACAGAGGAAGAGCCACCAGCCGGGTCAGGGAGAGGAGGGGTGCAAGCTGCAGGGATGCCATGCCCAGCCCCCCCCACAGCGAACTGAAGCCCATCAGCCAGGAGCCCCCAGAGGCCCATCCTCCTCCGGTGGACTAAGCCCCTCGACATCACAGTCCCCAGATTGCCATGCACCCGAAAGGAACTGATGGAGAGGCTCCTGGGCAGCTCGAGGCCTCTTCCAGAGGTGGGTTGAGGCCTGGGAGGGGCCACCCAGTGCCTGCGGGATCAAGGCCTCGTTTGAGATCCAGAACATGCTGGAGCAGGTGATCTCTGGGAGCCATCTAAGGCCCTACATCGCCTGAACCACTCTACCTGTTACCTGCCTGCCCATGCTATCCTCCGGTGGCCATTGTGCCCCGCCTGTGTGGTCAAGACAGGGCAACCACTGGCCTCCAGGAAAATCCCAGCTACTTCGCAGCCCCTGCCCTGCTGGTCCAGAGACGAGGCCGAGACGAGAGCCATTCCTGCAAGGGGCTCCATTGATGTGTCAAGGGAGTTCTCTCGGCAACCCATATCTGCAAAGGAAGCTGCCATTCAGCCGCTGGCCTCATCCCAGCAAGGGCCCTGCCTTCAGGGATCAGGCACCCGTGCGCAGCCTCCCTCTCCAGCAAGAAGCGAAGCCAAGCTCAACACCGTTTGGAGACGGCTCCAGTCACCATTTCCCGGCAAGCCAAAGACCAGTAAAGCCACCAACTTCAGCCTTCAACACAGCCCAGAAATCCCCCCGAATTGGTTTTAGCAGGAGGGTTCCCCTTCGCTCTGGACTGCTAGCATTTTTTTTTACTCCTTGTGTACACAGACAGAAGTGTTTTATAAATGAAGTAACAGATGTTTTCAATGCATAGTTTACACTCACCTCATCAGATTCATCGGACAAGGTCTTCAATAAGATGGGGAACAGGCTGTCCGTGTGCCGGAACATCTGAAATGTGAAAAGAGGGTTATGACGGAGAAATCCCAGTCCAAGCCAGGAGGCCCCTGCCCCCCCACCCCGCAGGCCGCTGCCACAACACCAACGGTCTAAAAGCCCGGGAGGGGGAAAGGGCCCCTTTTCCACAAGCTTTTGCGAAGGGCTTCCGCAGCCCTGGAAAAGGAGCAAAGTTGCCAAAGCGAGGCTTTTATTGCTTTTTCACATGGAGCACAGGTGAACTTCTTATTGTCAGCAACCCTTTACAAACGGCTCTATTAAAAGGTAAATCTACACTAAAATAGGGGGACACCATGCAGTGGAACATTTCAAAAGGGACTCCCAAATCTTCCCATGCTGAGTTTTAGAAAAACTCTGTTCTCCAGGGGCTGGCAAAAGACATCCAGCATGTTATAAGAGCATCAGAAGAGCCCTGAGGCTGGATCAGACCGAAGGTCCATCTAGTCCAGCACTCTGTTCACACAGGGACCCGGCAGCCGTCGGCCAGGGGCCCACAAAGCCAGGACAGGGTGCAACAGCACCCTCCCCCCACCCCCATCTATCTGGAGGCAAGAAAGTTTTCCCATGCTTTAAGATTAACCTGCTTGTTGTTAAAAAGGCGCCAGTCAGCCATGGCTTTTGGGCAAGTTTAGGACCCCAAATGCTTGGAGAACTAGCAGGGTTTGCTTGCGTGAACCAAAAAAGAGCACACCGCATTTAGTGCTAGATTAAGAAATGAGAAAGCTCCCTGCCAAAACAGAACACTCTTACAAGAAGAGTCATAACACACCGAGCAGGGCACCATTGGGAGCCACACCGAGCCAAGGCGGGTGGTTTTCTGCTCATTTCTACGCCAGTCAGTCCCTCTTGGAGCAGGCAGCCTGTTTGCTTCTCTGCACTCCACGCTCAAGAGGCATCCACGAGGCAGGTGAAGGTGAGCCACAAAGAGCAGGTGCTTCTGAATCGCCTGTTCTCATGTGTGTGATCAAGCAGGTCCTCTCAACTATTCCCCGTGAGCTGAAGAAGGATGCAGGGCTGCCTCCTCAGCCTCAGTCCCCCTGACGGATGGCCTTTATCGAGAGGGGGACGGGCGAATGCAACCCTGCTAACCCCGCTCAGTCTCTCATCGGCTTTTGGTACCACTGACCATGGGATCCTCCTGGATCGACTCCTTGGGATGGGCATCAGAGGCTCTGTGCTACAGTGGATCTGGTCCTACCTACAGGTCTTTTTCAGAGCAGCTTTGGGTGATCATTTCTCGGCACCTTGGCAAGTGAGCTACGGGGTGCCACAGGGCACCATCTCGTCCCCAATGTTGTTTATGAAGCCTTTGGGGGCAGTCATTAGGGGATTTGGAGCAAAATGCCACCAGTACACTGATGACACACAGCTCTGTCTTCCTGTAACATCTGAATCAGGAGAGGCTGTGCAAGTCCTAGATCAGTGCCTAAATTCAGGAATCGGCTGGATGAGGGTCAATAAACTGAAGCTGATGGAAGCCCTGTGGGTGAATGGTTCCCAAGTCCGGGAGACAGGCTCATTGCCTGTCCTGGATGGGGTTGCTCTGCCTCTGAAAGATCAGGTTCGTAGTTTGGGGGTACTCTTAGACCCATTTCTGTCGCTGGAGGCTCAAGTAGCCGCTGCGGCTCGAAGTGCCTTTTACCATCTTCGGTTGGTTCGCCAACTACGGCCTCTCCTGGATTACTGCAACGCGCTCTATGTGGGGCTGCCCTTGAAGCTGCTCCGGAAGCTGAAGCTAGTGCAGAATGCTGCAGCTCGGCTGTTGTCTGGAGCTGCCTCTTTCTAGCATGTAACTCCTCTGCTGAGGGAACTGCACTGGCTGCCTATTTGCTACCAGGCCAGGTTTAAGGTTCTTGTACTTGTGTACAAAGCCCTAAACAACTTGGGACAACTTGGGCCTTCTCTCGTACTAACCTGCCTGGTCCCTGAGGTCATCTGAGGGCATGCTCCTGGTGGTTCCACATAGACCCATCCTACGACTGGAGTCCACCAGAGGAAGAGCCTTCAGTGTGGTGGCCCCCCTCTTATGGAATTCCCTGCCTCTGGACATCAGGCTGGCTCCAACTTTGTATTCCTTTCAGCGCCTCCTGAAAACGTTGTTGTTCCAGGAAACCTTCCCTTAACAACCAGCCGCGGATTATTTTGCACTTTGTTTCTTTTAAAATGTACTTTTAATGTGTTTTTACTCTATTTTACTATGTTCAGCGCTCTGAAATTCTGAATACAAATATCGTAAACAAATAAATAAAAATAAAGGAGCACTTCCGATGCCTTTGCTTTGACTGACGAGGCAGAGGCGGAAGGCCGGAAGCTGCCTTCTGCAGAGCCAGGCCAAAAGTCCTGCGACTCCGAGCGGCAGCAGGCTTGCAGGGGGTTTGGCCAGCCGGTAGGCTAGCAGGCAGGCACCCTCTAGCCCAGGCTGGGGTCTCCTGCACGCAAAGGAGATGTCCGGCCACCAAACCAAGGGGCATATGAAGCTGCCTGTTACAGAGGGAGACTGCTGGGCCATGTAACTCGGCATGGTCTACTGGCTGCAACGATTCTCCGGGATTACATTTTTATACTGCCCAATAGCCGAAGCTCTCTGGGCTGTTCACAAAAATTAAAACCATGAAAAGCATAAAACAAGAGGAATGTCTTTTGGGGAAAGAAGAGTACTCCAAGATACCCTGCTTTGACTTCATGAAATGCTTTGGCTCAATACCCAGGTTGGGCAACTCCAGGGGGTCCAGGGGCCACGCCATGTGGGCAAATCTGGTGGCGTGGCAAGAACAAAACAGCGGTTTCTCACCAAACTTCTGCGGAAAACCACAACAGAGCCTTGGGAAGGACAAATCGAGTTTTGAAACCAAACTAAATTTGTCATTTTAAAGACTCCCCATGGGTTACTGCCATGTTCCCCCTCCTGGCAGCAGGGCACGCAGCGACACAAGAGGCCAAACGGGGGGGGGGGGGCACATGCAGCCTGCCAGTTGCCTCTCTGCCCTGTACGTAAGTGAAAGAGCAGCACAGAAAGAAGGTTACTCGCTTCTGATAACTTCTACACGACGGCGAAGCGCTCCGGAACACCACGTAAGCATTCGCCTCTGGGTCTCCCACCACCTCCCACCTGGCCTTCCAGGAAGCACTAGCCGCAGGAGAAGCCGGAAGAGGCCCCAGTGTCAAGCAGGGCTGCCCTGACCCAGGCGCAAACGTGCCTTGCGGGGCGTCTTGATGTACAGGTGGTACAGCCACTTCAGAACCGCGATGCGCGTCATCATCCCAATGGTGGAATCGTGAAGGTGACAGTCCAAGACCTGGACAATTCCATCCAGGTTCAGGGTCACCTGGGTTCTGTCTGCGCTGCAGAGAAAAGGAGACACAAGCAAGATCACGGAGGTGCCTGGGGGGGGGGGGTTCACCAGTCACGGTGTGGCTTGTGGCCTCTGGATGCCCCCGTCCACTGTGGGCTACTTCCACGCTACGCACAGCAGCACCCAGCGCCCCTTCTCCAAGGTCTCTCTGGGGACAGCCTGATTCTGGCCTCTGGGGAGCTCAAGCGCTGTTGCTTACAGTTCAAGCCTGTTTCTGAATGCCAGCATTGCAGGTCAGGCGCTTCACCAAGGGCTGCAGAACTGGACGGTGTCTGCCAGAGTTGTGCCCAGGCGGTGGCGAAGGAACTTGCTGACTGAGCAGCCACTTGTCCGCTGGGCAGTCATCATGCAAGGGGGGGGGGGCGTGTAACGGCCACAGGTGTCAATGAAGCCTCCATAAATGGAAAGCGGTGGGAGGCACCTGGCAGGTCACCACATCCAACCCCTGCTTGGGGAAGGAAATCCAGAGCTGGAGCACACCCAACACAGGCTGCTGCTCCGGTCTCTGCTAGAAGACCTCCAGCAGGACACACACACACCCCGCCCCCCAGCCAGTACTTGGTTCTACTGCTCTCACCGCCAATACATTTCTCCAAAAGTTCAGCAGAACTCTCCCCTCCTGCAACATCAGCCCACTCAATCTCGTCCTACCCTCTGGGGCAGCAACAGAGAACAGGTTTCCGCCCTCTTTTATGGGGCAGCCCTCTAGATACTTGGAGGGCGCTATCTTGTCCCTCCTCAGCCTTCTCTCCTACAGGCAGAACATCCCCAGCTCCTTCAAGCTTTCCTCACAGGACACACTGTCCATACCTTTCATCCTTTTCATTGCGGCTCTTATTTTCCTACATCCTTCTCACAGTGTGGTGCCCAGAACTGGACAGAGGCCTCCAGAGGAGGTCTGAGCAGTGCGGAAGGAAGAGCAACTACCCCCCACCTCAGCCTTGAAAATGACGGCTCTGTCGATATGGCATTTGTGGGAGTCGGTGGTCACAGGCGAATCAAACAACCTCAGGCTAGGAGCAGGTTTCCCAAAGGCATCTCAACAATCCCAGCCAGCAAAGCCGGGTGTAGATTATATCATTCTTTCCCATAGAATCCCAAAGGTTTGAGGTAGGTCATAAAAACAATCATCGTAGATTTTTCAACAAAATACAAGGTTTAAAACCCTAAGAACGAACGCAAGGTTCTCAACCAACTCCAAAAAATTCAGCCCACCTAACTCACTCTCACAGCAGACTACCACTTCACAGCCCACGCTAAGGGAATGCTCCTCCTCCTCCAATGTTCCAAGAGCCCTTCTCTTCCCTTAACTTCGCAGCATTACTCAGCTCCCTCTCCCCTTAACTTGCCTACTAACCATCTCATCCAAAACTGAGCAGAAATAACAACAAGATCCATGAATACAGAGTGCTGGACTAGAGGGACCCTCGGTCTGATCCAGCATGGCACCTACTTATGTTCTTATGTACTCCAAGCACTCTTTGCAAATGGCCACCAAAAGAGCTGGTACTTATGTTTGCATCAGAAATGGCAAACACACCAGTTTCCTCCCCCACCCCACCCCGGCCCAGGATCTACTGCAGCACAGCAACAAGGCCAGCCATCCCCCACTGCCCTATTATTCTCCCTGCAAAGCCATCCCTCGGCACCACAGCATTCCTGCAGGCTTTGCTGCCATTACTATGCAAAGTGAATCAAGCAGCTTCCAAATGGTGCAGTGCAAACACTCCTCACATGTCTCTCCGTTGCAAAGAGCAGGCCCTGAAACTAGCCACACTAGTAGGATGACTTCCCAGTAAGTCCACACAGAATCATAGAACCGTAGAGTTGAAAGTGGTGCAACGAGGGACAGCTACCCTGAGTGCAGCCACACGTCCACTGACGGGGCCTGAACTGGCTGAGAGCACCCAGGAGTGATGACGGGCAGCCCAGCGAAGGCAGCTGGGGGAAAGGCAAACGCCATGCCAGGGGTCATGAGGGAATGGCCTGAGAACAAAAGACAGCCAGGGCTGCTTCCAGTGTGGCCACATTTGGAAGGGTGCCGGCGCCATGCACAGGGCTGTGGGTAGTTTGCTCTATCCTGTGCCCTGGCGCCACCTCGGGGGGCTCTCCGCAGGCTGCCCCCTCCCCAGACACAGCCACCAGGGAAGACAGCCTTCGCCGTGCCCCACCTGCCCTGGCAGACCCTTTCCGCATCAAGCAGGGGCCGTTGAAGGCCATTGGGCATTTTAACTGTGCTCTGCTCTGCCATCTGTTGTTGTTTTTAATGTATTTTGCCGTTTTTTTAATGTAGTTTATCGTTTATTGTTGTTCCCCGCCTCGATCAGAACGGAGAGAAATAAATTATTATTATTATTATCATCATCATCATCATCATCATCATCATCAGACTTTATGTCTGCTTTGTTGTATATATATTATTTTGTTCTCGTCTTGTATTTCTATTTCATTAAAAAGCTTCCAGGGAGAATTATTTTGAAGGGCAGGATGTAAGTAATGAAACCAACCAACCAGACCCCTTTGGGTGTCCTCCTCTCAAAGAGAATACAGCAGAGCTGGAAAGCCTGCAGAAGGGGGCAACTCGCATCAGGGACCAGGGAGGGGGCAGGGGCGGGGGCAAGGCGAGGGCAGAGCATTTAGGGAGTTGTGGTTTAGGAAAAAAGAGGGGTGGGGAGGGGAGGGGACACAGGGCACAGCCTTTTGCTCAGTGTGGCGAAGGGCAAAGTTCGCTCCCCTCCTTTGCACAAAGGAGACCGAGGGGGCAGCCTGCAGAGGAGGGGCGGAAGGAGGGGCTTCGCCACTTGCTACCACAAGACGCGCCACTGGCTCAGGCGGCTTGAAAAGGGGGTTATGGGACTTCTACAGGAGGATCAGCGGTTGGGCAAAGAACAAAATGACACCCTCCAGGGCCAGAGGCCACAGGACCCCGGCTGCGAGGGGACGGGAGCACCACCGCCTTCTGTGCCCCTCACAGGCTTCCCATGGGGGCGCCTGCTTGGCCCATGTGCGAACTGGATGTTGGACGACGTAGAAGCCCAGGAGCCTGACCCTCCTTCAGGGCTCTCCTTCCATGAGTACGTCTGCTCCCCATCCTACAAATCTTTTTCAAATCCCTGGCAGATATGACCAGAGATTCCACATCCAACAACGGACATGGGCTGCCCCACAGCAAGGGAAGGGGGCAAGCCGGTAACCCTGTCTCTCAGCCTACTCACTGACCCTGGCTTCTAACTGTAACAGCTGGTTCCTTGTGAACACAGATCACAGGGAAAAATCAAATCTAACAAAAGATTTAGCTTAACTAAGGGTGTACAGAGACTTTAAAATGTTATTTTGTTGAATTTGTTAAGAGATTTCCTTTCTGAGGAAAAAATTAAATTTTGACTGGGTTACTTTTAATTGTAAGTATCTCTTAATTGCTTCATGATTTATTTACAGGCCGTGTGTTACTGGCACATTATTCTACTTTGGCCTGTGTTTATAGTTTATAGTAAAGACTAGCCTCTTCCAGCAGGCCTGCCCAGATGAAGTTTAAACCTAAGAATTTTAAGATGTTGTGATTGTTATTTTAATAATGTATTGGTTTTATATGCTCTTTTAACTAATTTTATGTATTATATTTTATTTAGTGTTGTTCCTCAACTCAATCCAGAGGGAGAGGCGGGTAATAAATAAATGTATTATTATTATTATTATTATTATTATTACTATTATTATTATTGCATCCAGAGACTTTTCTGTTCATATTTCATTTTGCTCTAATTTGCAATTAATTATGTTTAATTATGATTGACTTCTTTTGATATTAAAAATAAAGTTTTATACTACACTATAAGGTATGCAAGCAGCGGGGGTTAGCAGATAGCCTAATTCTTTAAAAAATGATTTATAGACATAAATAAGCTCCTAACTTTGAATTATAGTGAAAAACATTGTAATTCATGAAATCTGCATGTCGAGAGCCTTCATAGAATGGTAGAGTTTACCATAGTAAATGGTAGGGCCTTCTCGGTGGCTGCTCCAGTGCTCTGGAACACTTTTTCCTGGGAAGCTAGGCTGGCTCCTTCCTTGATGGGCTTTCGGAAGCAGGCTAAAACTTTTTTGTTCCAGCAGGCCTTTGGAGAATAATCCAGCCCTCCATCTATGTTAATGTCTTATAATTTTGTTGTGTATTTTTTAATTGTTTATGGTTTTGTTTCCCTCCCCCCCCAATGTATATTTTAAACTTTGTAAGGCCGCCTTGAGGCCCAGCATTGGGCAAAAGGCGAGATACAAATAAATATAATAATAATAATAGAGTTAGAAGGGGCCTATAAGGCCATCGAGTCCAACGCCCTGCCCAATGATTCTATGATACCCCCCAGTTTGATAAGCACTCTTTGAGTCTGATTCTGTAGCCAACTGTGGATCCACCTAATAGTTGTTCCATCTAGCCCACTTTTAGCTAGTTTGTTAATCAGAATATCATGGGGCACTTTGTCAAAAGCTTTGCTGAAGTCAAGATATATGACGTCCGCAGCATTCCCACAGTCCACAAGGGAGGTTACCCGATCAAAAAATGAGATCAGATTAGTCTGACTCAGGGCTGGTGCCAGACTATTTTGCGCCCTACGCAAGGCAAGCTACTTGCACACACACCCCAAAATTGCCAACTTCAATTTTTAAGAACAGATATTTTGTAGAAAAAATAAAAAGCACAAAACTGGAACTTATGTTTTTTCTTAAAACAGCTAATTTGTATAAAACTATGACCCTTAAAGGTCAGTACTACACCCTTCTGAGGTCTGCGCCTAGGTGGCTGCCTAGTTGGCCGCCTAGTTGGCCTAATGGTAGCATTGGCCCTGTCCATGCTGGCTTCTAGTAATCACTGCATTGTTTTCAAGGTGTTTACCAGATTGACTTCTTTATAATCTGCTCCAGAATTTTCTCAGGCATGGATGTCTGACTGACTGGTCTGTAGTTCCCAGTTGTCTCCTTTTTGCCTTAGTTGAAGATAGGGACAACATTAGCTCTCCTCCAGTCATCTGGCACCTCACCCGTCTTCCATGATTTTGCAAAGATAATAGACAGTGGTTCTGAGAGTTCTTCCACTAGCTCTATGATGCATTTCATCGGGTCCTGGAGATTTGAACTCATTCAAACAGTTCAGGTGCTCCTTGACCATTTGTTTATCAATCTCAAACTGCAATCCTGCCCCCTCAACTTCTGCTTCACTTTCTCCAGGGGGGTCATAGACCCACTTTTAGGAGAAGACTGAGCCAAAGTAGGAATTGAGCACTTCAGCCTTTTCTTTGTCCTCTGTTATCAATTTGCCATCCCCATTAAGCAGTTGAACCAGTTTAAGCTGTTTCTGTACAGCTTATACGGCTGTCAAAGTCATAGAGAACATAAAATATAACCAGAATGACTTATAGTCAGCTATAACCATCCCTCATGTGTATGGGGCATGGACAGGGGAAGGGTTTCATCAAAGGTTTTTACTCTTTGGGCGATTAAAATGTGGAAGTCTGTGGAAGCCTCCGCCTCCTTGGGGTCCCAGGGCTCCTGTCCTCCAAGGAGCAGCTACCTCTTGGGCCATTAGGGCTAGATTCTCTCCGCCTGAGGGAGGTGGTGTACAAGGCAACAATTTGGTATTTCCTCTTTCTCCCCTCCCCTCCCCTCCCCCCCCCCCCGGGTATGGGTGGTGCATGATTTTGTTACGCAATGGTGTCTGGAGCACTGGATGGCACCAAGAAGAGAGAATGGAGAATTTTCTTATCTTGCAAATTCTTCTGTTTCTTCACAAACTGTGATCCAATTGCTACCCTAGTGGCTGGAAAAAATGGATGGTTTTGGTGCTATAGAGGGCTAAAATGCTCAAATTTTAGGCTCTTTTACAGCGGCCTCTGAGTGCCAAATGGGCCAAAGTTACCTTGAGAACAGGCTTTAATTTGACCCTTTTAGTGCACTGTAGTGTGTTGCCACCACACCTCAGGGGCCAGCTGCCAGTTATTTTGCTGGCATTCTGCCTGTCAGAGGAAGTCCGTGGGGGTAAAAATGCCCCCTAGACCCTGCTGAAGGTGCCCACCCCTGCTATAGGTCTAGATTGGGGCCCCCGAAGTAAAGGTGCTTGCTTTGGCAGGCATTTCTGACCTTAGGGAGCAAGTGGGTGGTGTTTCCTACCTCAGCCTCTCTGGCTCATCTTTCGTGAAGCACAGCCTGGCCGCCTCCTGGGCAGAGTGGGGAGAGCCTTCTGTCCTCCCTTCTGGCAAGCACCAAGCACGCAGTGGAGCAGCTGGGGGCTGGTGCCAGGGCTGGCTGGGTCACAAGCCAAGCCAGTCTCAGTGTCCTCCTGCCACTGAACGCCAAGTCTCCTTGTTGCTGAGCAGGACAGCCGCTGTGGAGAAGGCTATCAATGGCTACTAGTCCTGATGGCTATGTGCTACCTCCAATATCAGAGGCAGTAAGGCTCCCACAATCAGGACACGGTGCAACGACAGCCTCCTACACATGTTCCCCAGCAACTGGTGGCCCAGTTGCTGGAGAACATGGGCAGGAGAGTGTTGTTGCACCGTGTCCCGATTGTGGGACCCTGGTTGACAGCTGGTCGGCTACTGTGTGAACAGAATGCCAGACTAGATGGATCTTGGTCTGATCCCGCATCAGGGCTCTTCTGATGTTCTTATGAGTCTGCTTCATAGTGTTGTGTTGTTTTGCTGGTCTTGTGACCATAAATAAATAAATAAAGTCCACTTTGGGCACCTGCAGGCTGTCGATTCCATTCCCTTTGAGGAAGCCACGCACACGGACACCGACTTGGGCCCAACGTCAGCTTCATACAGACTGGTTCTGTGGGGAGGCTGCCTCATTTGGGAGCTGCCTTCCCCCGAGCCAAGCCATTGGCTCAGCCATCAGCACCAGCAGGAATTGGCCGTGGCTCCCCAGGGCCGTTCCCCAGCCCTATGTGGAGATTCTAGGAGCTGGGCTTGGTGTGGTTTCCATGTAACCTCAGGCCCCGCCCCCATTTTTGATCCAGGCTAGCGATAAGCCCTTGTGTTGCTTGAGGGTCTTGTCCTGCGCCAGGGAAAGGGGCGAGCAACACTCAGTGGGTCTCCCTCGACTGGGCTCCTGGCATTTGCCTGCACAGGTGGGCTCTGGCTCCATCTGACAGAGGCGTCAGGGGAGGCTGGCCAGTGGTTCCAATGATGTGTTTGCAGTGCTGTCCCCTGCTAATCTGCTCCTGAAGATTCAGGCCAGCTGTCCCCCAACCCAGACCTATAGGACTACCACTCCCACAACCCTCCAGCCAGATTCTGGGCGCTGTAGCCCAACATATCTGGAGGGCACTAGGTTGAGGAAGGCTGGCCCAAGTCTAGTTTCCCCAAGCAGCCGATGGAAGTGCATTGCTTGAGAAGTGCATCTAGCCCACTTTTAGCTAGTTTGTTAATCAGAATATCATGGGGCACTTTGTTGAAAGCCTTGCTGAAGCCAAGATATATGACGTCCACAGCATTCCCACAGTCCACAAGGAAGGTTACCCGATCATGCAATGACATCAGATTAGTCTGACATGATTTGTTCTTGACAAATCCATGCTGGCTTCTTATAATCACTGCATTGTTTTCAAGGTGTTTACAGACTGACTTCTTTATAATCTGCTCCAAAATTTTCCAATGACGTGTGTTTCCTAATGGGAAGGCAGTCAAAAGGGAGTGGCCAGCTAACTCCCGACTTTGTATTCCACATGTAAAAGAAGATTGACCACCAACCTACGTGCTGGTGAGGGAAGTCTGCCACTTGAAGACTTCACTCACGTGCTGGTGAGTGAAGGTGGCACCGCAGATTCCAAACATACCGTCAAGTTGAAATTAAAAATCATGACCGTGCTTTAAAAGCCAATTAACCACCACGTGCACACACCCGGGGCCCTTTTAGTATGCGCACTGTCAAGCTTTCACGGTCTGAACGCTGTGGTGCTGACAGGCAAAGAAGCTCACATCCTCTTTTATTATTATAGATTAAAAGAAACTAGGATCAGACTCCAACACAGATTACAACACAATGTCGGTGCTCACCACGTACTGAAATGCCTGTGCCTGCAAGCACAGCTAACCTCTGGCTGAGATCTTTAAAAAACAAAAACAAAAAAAACCTTCCATGACCCAGTTTTGTGGTGCTTCCACTCTTAGGAGTACCAGTTTCAGGAAGGTGGATATCCCTGGGGAAGGACCATTATTCCTTGAAAACGGGCATCAGTCGACCTCAGCGGGGGGAGAGGGGATTGCAACATCCCCCTTTCCTCCAAGGGCAACAGACCGCCGACCAGGGCAGAGCACGGCCAGGGCATATAGAGGAGTCAGGCTCAATGTCCGGCATCGCCAAGCAGGAAGGGCCCGGAAGCCGCAAACCCAGCGCTTCTCCTTACATTTAAACAAGCAGTGAAGCGCTTTCCCCAGAAAGAGTGATGATACTGGGGTTACAGCGACACCCTGTGGCAATGCGACGGCGCTGCTTCTAAGAGGACGCCTGGAAGCATTCTTGGAGCACAATGTAGTCCAGAATCTTACCACAGAGACAGGGATTATTATTCTCTAGCGCAAACCTAGATTCTTAACTCAGAATCTAAGGGGCAAAAT
Organism: Elgaria multicarinata webbii; assembly: GCF_023053635.1. Classification (NCBI taxonomy): domain Eukaryota; kingdom Metazoa; phylum Chordata; class Lepidosauria; order Squamata; family Anguidae; genus Elgaria; species Elgaria multicarinata. Next base: position 33,451,692 of record NC_086184.1, on the reverse strand, counting down.
TCTAGTGCGTGTGGTTTCGGGGAAATGCTTCTAGGTACACAAGCAGCGGGGGTTCCGTCATAACCTTCCCCACCCCACCCCACCCCGGGGCTGAGGCCTCCAGCCTAGGGCAGCTTGTGCTTTCACAGGGTGCAAAGCAAGGAGGCGCCTGAGGCAAACCACGACCCCTCAGCAGAGGACTCCCCCTGTGCTCACGGCCCTCCAGACCAGGCTGGGGTGCATTTGGGGCAACTGTTTAGTGCCCGAAAGCAGGACACCTGCCAGCCCCCACCAGCACCGGCCTCCAGGGCTACCTAGAATTATAGCTTTTGCACAAACCCAAACGTTCAGAAAATTCAGTTCTGATGAGAGTTGGGGGGGGCTGGGGGCTGCTCTTTGGGGAGGAGCAGCGAATGTGAATGTTTGTTTATTTTGGTCATAGACCAGCACAACAGAAAACATCATCACAATAATATTAAAAACCCCAATATACAATAAAATCCATACATAAAATCCATAAAACGCGGCAGTCTCAGCCTAAGTCTAAGGTGCAATAAAATTCTTCAGCATCAATTTCCGTCGGCTTATGGCAGCCGCACAAAAACTGGCCACTTTTAGAGTAACCTGAGGATTCTGATCCAATAGAAGATGTTTTATGGGGAGGAGCAGCAGACTGCTGACACCTGCCGGGGAGGTGTCACCTCCACCTCCACCCCTCCCCTCCAAGAAACTCAAGTGTGGCCGGAAGCCCAGCTGAGCATAATGCGTAAGGGAAAAGGAGCGGCAATATGTGTGGTGGAGGGAGACATGGCGAGGGCAGGGCGAAGTGCCATTGCAGGGGAAGGAGAGGCCGGCACCTCGGGGCGACCACATTACACCAACGTTAAAATCACTCCACCGGCTGCCAATTAGTTTCCGGGCGAAGTACAAAGTGTTGGTTATCACCCTTAAAGCTCTACGTGGCTTGGGTCCAGGCTACCTGTGGGATCGCCTTCTCCCGTACAATCCGCCCCACACACTCAGGTCCTCTGGGAAGAATTTACTTCAGTCAGCGAAAACTAGGCTGACAACCATTACCCAGAGGACCTTCTCTTCTGCCGCTCCCAGACTGTGGAATGGCCTGCCGGAGGAGATTCGCCAACTTAACAGTCTTCCAGAATTTAAGAAAGCCATAAAGACGTATCTTTTCCGGCAGGCCTACCCAGATGAATGTTAAGATGTCCGATTATTGTATTGTAGTAGTTTTATATGTTTTAATCAGTTTTATGCATTTGATTTATGTGGTATTTTTGTATTAAATGTTATTCCCCGCCTCGATCCAGAGGGAGAGGCGAGTCAGAAATAAATAAATATATTACTATTATTATTACCCCAAGTACAGATTGGCGCTGACCCTGCCTGGGGCCTGCATGGAGACAAACGCAGATCCCACCTCAACGCCCCTGTCTCCTCAGAAACAGTTCATAGAATCATAGAATAGCAGAGTTGGAAGGGGCCTACAAGGCCATCGAGTCCAATCCCCTGCTCAATGCAGGAATCCACCCTAAAGCATCCCTGACAGATGGTTGTCCAGCTGCCTCTTGAAGGCCTCTAGTGTGGGAGAGCCCACAACCTCCCTAGGTAGCTGATTCCATTGTCGCACTGCTCTAACAGTCAGGAAGTTTTTCCTGATGTCCAGCCGGAATCTGGCTTCCTTTAACTTGAGCCCGTTATTCCGTGTCCTGCACTCTGGGAGGATCGAGAAGAGATCCTGGCCCTCCTCTGTGTGACAACCTTTTAAGTATTTGAAGAGTGCTATCATGTCTCCCCTCAATCTTCTCTTCTCCAGGCTAAACATGCCCAGTTCTTTCAGTCTCCAAGTTCCCAGCACTTGGAAGGGTAGAGGAGGGTAGCACCCCACACCCCTGAGAGAGAGAGGGAGGGAGGGAGGGATGGGGGTGGCCCGTCAGCACGCAGGCACTCGCCTCTGCCAAAGCTCACAGCCTTCTCTTAGCGCTCTGGAACGGTGGCCTGCAGCAACCAGAAGCCATTTGCCGTGACTCTGTACCACTACATGGGACAAGGACCAACTGCAGCAAGGCCCAGCAACATGCAAAAGGGTCCCCAGCTTCACGCACGACCGTGGATTCTTTTACCTGGCTGCCATAAAGACGCTGGTGCTGCTGAGATTGGAATCGCTGGAGGCATCCAGGCCACCTACGGGGAGACACATCCGTTAGATTGAGCCTGGTGCAGCACTGCCCGAGGGACAGGAAAGGGGGGGTGGCGGCACTGACCAGGCCTTCTCCAGGACAAAAAACCTAGGTGATCCTGGGCCAGAATGCTTTGGGAAGCCATCCCATTCCCAGCAAGTGACTGAGATTGGAACAAGAGTTGCTTAGTTTATTCATAAACGACCTGGAAACACCAGGACAGCGAGGGAGCCGGGTCTGTGGGTAACGCTCAGTTGTCCAGGGCAGCAAACTCCAAAACGACCTTGCCAAGCAAGATGAGCTGGCCTCAAAATGGCAAACGAGATGCAGATGAAGAAGGTGGAAGGCAGGTGAGGCACACTGGGGCAAAGAAGAAGAAAAAAAATCCCTACCTAAAACTACTGGAATGTGGACTGGCTGCAACTCTCCAGGAAAGAGATTTGGGGTTGTAGGTAACGGGGAAAGGTGCTCAGTTGCAGTGGAGGAGGCAAATTCTGGGCCAGGGTGTTTTGGGAAAGGGACCAAAACCAAACCAGTTATCTGTTCACTGTTTTTAACTTTTGCAAATGGCCCAGAGAGCTTCGGTATATAAATGTAATAAATCAATCAATAAATTATCATCGAGCCTTGATATGAATTCCAGCATGTATCCATTCCCAGCCATCTCTTCTCAAAAAGGACATCCTAGACTCAGAAAGGTGTGAACAGGGGCAGCCCAGGCGCTGAATCACCTTTCCAATGAGAAAAGGCTATGGCACATTTGGGACTCCCCAGCTGAGAAAATAAGGTTGGAGAAGGGAAAGGCGGAGAGAGCTGGAAGGCTTCTGAAGTCATGATGGTGACCGATTCCTCTTCACAAGAGGGCCAGGTCCTGCCTGGCCCTGAAGGCAGCAACAGTGAAACTACGGCCGAAACCAGAATCCTGAAGGCTGTCCATTTCTCAAGGTTGTTCACCTGGCGCTTCCCAGATGCTTTGGACACCAACTCCCCTGCTCCCTCACCATTGGCCCTGCTGACCAGGGTTTATGGAAGCTGCAGGACTCCAGGTTGCCTCCCCCCCCCACCTACATCCATCTCAGCTGTATTTCAGGCTGGAGTTTGGCACGGAAACCACTTTGGCCGCCCATTGCATTGATGGGAAAGCGCCTCTTCTGCTCATTTTGAGATGAGAAGTGAGCCTAAGGACACTGTGGCCCTTTTTATACAGAATGAGGGAGATCCACGGAAGGTGGGATCCCCAGGAGCAAGGAGGCCAGGGGGGGTGGGGACCACGTAGATCCGAGAGGGAGGCAGGAGGAGCCAAGGCAACCCCAGGGTGGCAAAGCTGCCCTTCTGCAGCCGCAGGGGAGGGGCTGCAAGGTGAGCTGCCCTTTGCCCTCTGCATGCCTCAGTGCTAGAGGCCGGTCTATTTACCGTTTATATATTAAATTTGTATACTGCTCCATATCTGAAACGGATTCTGGAGTGGTGAACATAAGAAAAGATTACGGAAATCAAACACCACTATTATACAACCCCCCTCCCCCAGGAGGCCAATAAAATCCTTGGTGGTCAGTCAAGGCTGGTTCCTGAAATAAGACTGTTTGCAGGAGGTGCCAGAAACAACACAGGGTTGGTGCCTGCCTGACTTCCAGGGGCAGGGATTCCACAGAAAGGAGGCCACCATGCTGGAGGCTCTTCTCCTAGTGGACTCTAATCGGGGCATCAGTGATGCAAAAGAGCTGGACGAGACAAACTCCAGGGGTGGTGAGCCCAGGTGGGGTCACCAGGCGAAAATGCGCCACTGCTGAGGCCCCTCCTGCAGGGAACATGCCACTGGGCCCTCCCTCCCTCCCTCCCTCTCCTCAGGCCTGTGGCAGACATATTTGTACACAGGGAACCGCAGCCAAGGCAGCACCAAGGTCAACCACCCAGAGAGCTTCAGCTATGGGGCGGTATATAAATGTAATAAATAAAGTAAATAAAGAAATAAAAACCTCCAGCCTGCCTGGGAGCCCAATGCTGGCATGCATGTGTTTCCTCAGGCCCCAGTCTGTCCCCAAAGCCAGCCAGAAGGTGGGACTCACCACTCGAGGCCATCTCCTGCTTTGAGAGCGATTCCTCGGGATCCCCCTCCAAACGGGGGGCAGTTGGGGGCTGCTTGGCCTCGTCCGTTTCGTCATCTTCGAGTGTGACCAGTTTCATCAGGCTCTGGTTGCACACGCCGGCCACTTCCTTGATGCCTGCGCCCCACTGATGTAAGGAACAGTCACCCACAAGCCAAACCCACAACCGCCCAGCAGCCCTCAAGCAGCAGCGAGGCCAGGGAAGGCGCCAGGCCTGGCAGCCATAGCACAGCGAGAAACGTGGTCTTAGGCTGGCTGGCTTGTTTCTAAATGGAAAGCTTTAGTTTTCAGGATGTCAAATTCTGCATCAGACACCACCAGCTTAGGCAAATGTTAAGAAACTAAGACACATGGAACACAGCACAACCCCTAAACTAGAAAAACAAGGACGGGCTCCTCTTCCTCGCTGAAGAGATGAAGGAAACGCCAACGTGTGACTGAGCCCTTCCACGCCCAAGCCCCCCGAGGGACCCCAAACCCACTGACACCAGCCAGCAAAACAGGCTTCTGCTTGTCTGCCAAATCGGTCCTTTGCCTGAGCGCCATGTGGGAGGCGACAGTAGAGCTGCTCTGCTATCAAGGTGGCTGACCTGCTTGTGGGGGGGGGGGGGGGGCGCCGGCAGCCCTTTCCATCCCCTCCTGACTCCAAATCTCATCGCCACACATGAAACAGCCGACTCCTTTCCAGCCAGAACGTCTGCTGAGCCCTTGGGCCTGCAACTCCCCACCAAATCCTTCAACGTCTCTTACCCCAAGTTCACCCAAGAGAAAACACAAACGCTGAAATCCTCCAGCAGCACAACCTGGACCAGCGAGGGAGAACCCCCCCACCCCCACTCCCTCTGCTGCCAGGGAAGGGAGGCGGAGTGACGACGACGACGCCGCTACTGGTAGGATACTCTTCTTGCGGTCATCGTAGGAGAGGCAGGGCAGGACGGCCGTCAGGATTCCTGAGGAATACGGCAGCATGACCCGGCCAGCCAGCTGGATGAATTCGCGCATCCAGCACATGGCCGTCAGCTGGATAAGATCATCTGCAGCCAAAGGGAACGGAGTAAAGCCCAGTTCCTTCTAGGACAGCAAGCAGACGCCCCCCTCCCACCCCCAAGCACGGCTGAGGCGGATCGTTCAAGGGGACACTGAAAGGCAGCTTCGGCATTTAGAGCCGCCCTGGCTTTCCCAATGCAGGCCAGTCAGCAACTGATGCGGCCTCGCTATCCGCACTCGTGCAACTGGCCAGTTGTTCGGAGGAAGATGCGCTCGTCCCGCTAGGCTGGCTCCTGCGCAGGGCAAGCAAAGCCTCCCCCTGACGCCGTTCGCTGCTGCTGAGGAGGGAAGCAGCCGGGAAGGCCGCCTGTCCTTGCACTGCCTCTGCGTGCCATCTTTAAAACCTCAACTGCTTCAGCTTCCACTCATCCCACTTCTCCACTTAAGTATTTGATCCTCTGCATTTATTAGCTGCTTGCTGCTCCAGTTGTGCTTTCAATAAAAGTGAAGGCTGATTTATGCAGACGTCTGCATAGGATGCAAGTTTAGCTGCTTGGATAGACACACAGTCCACCGTGTGCTGAGGACAGAACTGCTCCCTGGGAAGCTGGAGACGGGGCCACGGGGCTGCAGACAGGGGCTCAGAGGGTACCGGGATGGAGCCGGGGGCTTTGAAGAGCATCCACCAAGACTCAGGAAAAGGTGCAGGAAATGCAGAGACAGAAGGCAATGAAACCGTCATCCAGACTAAGAGTGACTAAAGGACCCAAGCAGAGGACTCTGATGTGGGAAAGAGTGAAGGGGGGGGGCAGAAATAGAAGGCAGGGAAGGAGTTCTAGCGAGGCCATAAGGTGCAGCAATAAAAACTCACCCGAGGCCTGGCAATGGATTACCAGGATGTTGGCCATCTCTGCAAACTTGACATTGGAAGGGTTCTTCTTGATCTCTTTCAGAAATTCACCAAGGGCCACTTCACACCTGCACCCGAGGGGACAGTGCCAGAGATCAGAATCTCCTCCCACCAGAGGATGCTCCAGGCCTGTTCAACTGATCTCCAAGGCCTCTAAGGAGGGCCGTGCCAGGAGCATCCAGCTGGGAGGGGAAAGCCACGCTCCTGCCTCCCTGCTCCAGGTACACACAGCAGGCTGCCATGTGCTCTGAGCAAAGGTCAAAGCGCAGAACACAAGCCCAGGTCTGGAAAGGTTGGTCTCGCACAGCTTTTCCCAGCCTGGGGCCCTCCAGATGTGTTGGGCTACAACACCTGGCATTCCTGACCACTGGCCATGCTGGTTGGGGGGTGATGGGAGTTACACTCCAACCCCTCCGGAGGCCCCAGGAGGGGGAAGGCTGGTCGAAGACGCCCGCACAGAAGATGAGCCCAAGGCAGGCCCATCTACGCCAAGATCCCGCCTCCCCCGCTGCAGGGGGCTGTCAGGGCCATTCTGGCAAGCACCACCTCCTGCCACTTGCCCAGCTGAAGTGGCCGGTTCCTTCCCCAGAGCTCTAACTGGACTAAGCCAGAGTGCAACGAGGTCATACCTGCAGCACTGACCCAACAGCAGAGAAGGGAGCTTGCACAGCAGGTGCAGTCACACACCACACTCAACCAGCCTCCCTCATCCTTGCTTTGGACAATGTTTTGGGGAATTCCCAGCACTCCAGCCCACTGGTCGATGAGGCAGGTGCTGACCAAAACATCTGGGGGGCGCCAGGATGGGGAAAGCTGTGCTACGCCATGGTTCAGCCCCACAACATGCAGAAGCTGCAGAGAGCCAAGCTCCTCTCTCCTCCTCCGCCTCCTTTCCGTTAAGCTTTAGACAAGTAGCCTGTTATGTCACCAGGGCAACAACTTAACACTAACTTTGTTCAATCTCAAACAAACAATCTTCAAATCATGGTTTTTGAAACAGGCTTGTTGAAACTAACCATAGTTTATGCTGACCCCAGTTTTGGGCAAAGCAGAAGGCAAAGCTTCCCAAAGTCCTCCTCCCAGCCACACAGGAGGGGGGAGGGGGAGCGTGCAAGCCCAAGGCCCCCTGGGTTCGTGAATGTCACACTAAACCACAGTTTAGGCCGAGCTGTAAGGGCAGCCATGAACGGCTGAAGAGTGATCCCCAGATCCACCTCTGCACTTACATTTTACGGATCTCCTTGCTGTTATCACCCAGAATCTGGAAGAGGCCATCTAGAATCTCTGGCAGGTAATCCAGAAGATTAATATCAGGAACAGACTCTAGCACCAAGATCTAGCTCAAAGGGGGGGGAAAAAGACTCAGAAGAGGATACAGTACCACAATGGCAAGAAGTCATCTCTCCCTAGCGCCAACGTGGTCATCTGTTCGGCGCCAGCTCAACACATTTCTCTTCTCCCAGGCATTTAGCAATATGTCATGAGCCTGGGTCTGTTTTTTTGGCTCATCATTTCTAAAGTTGATATAGTGGTTTCAAACGCATGTGAATTTTGCATGTTTTTGTGGTTTTTAATTTTTGTATATTGTTTTTAAATGGTTTATCCTATGTGAACCGCCCAGAGAGCTTCGGCTATGGGGCGGTATATAAATGCAATAAATGAAGAAGGCGCTTCTGCAAGCCTGAACTACATTTGCATCCAAACAGTGAACTAGGTGGCCAGAGGTTCTGGTGACAGCAGCAGCAGCAATGTGCAGCGTGGGAGAGGGCCAAGACATTATGACCGCCGTACGTGCAACAGCCACGGCTGTGCCCTAAGCAGGTACCCTAAAAACCACAGCCACGTTGCTCTTCATACTAGCGCTCATTCAGCAACATGGGAGTGGCTTTCCTGTCCCTGCAGTGGAGCCGCAAAGCTTCCTGGGTGTCACGTTGGGCCCGTGGCTCTCGCTCAGCCTGACCTACCACATAGGTTGCCATGATAAAATGGGCAGTGGGGGGGAACATGCCCGGCACCTTGCGCTCTTTGGAGAAAACACATCGAAGCGCAAAAAAAGCAGCGGCACGCTGGCAGCGCCCACAGAAAGGGGCCCCAGCCTCGGGCCCACGGATACTTACCCAGGAAATGATGAACTGCCGAGCGTGCTGGTTGTTGGAGTAGATTCTCTCGCGCAGCAGGGGGATGAAGCTCACCAGGTCGAATTTGTTGCTTTCGGTCACAATGTCCTACAAAGCCAGACCCACCAATGAGCACAAGGGCAAAACTCAGGGCTTGAGCCCTATAGAAAACCAGGATTTGAGTCCCAGGTTCTCAGGCGGAGCCATTTGGACAATTTGTTGTGATCCACGTGAGGGCAGTTTATTTATCTATTCATTCCCGTTAATTATATGTCACCATTCAGGGTACAGATCCTACCAAGGCAGCTTAGAAGAAACATGGGGGGCGGGGGAGAGAAATACAATCCCCATCAATAACACCAACATTTTTAAAAAAACAAAACGCAGCAGCAGCTCCTCAGGACGCCCCTTCTTCCCTTGCGACAACTGGCAGAAGATGGCCCTGAGGTGGGGAGAGCCCCCGCTGGCACAGGGGCAGGGCTCTAGGGCCATCCCCACCTCCCTCCCTCCCTCCCTCCCTCCCTCCCTCCCTCCCTCGGGCGGGGGGGGCACTGATGGCAGATGGCCCTGCAAGGGGGGGCTGCCAGAGGAACCCCCCTCCTCTCTCCCTCTTTAGCCTTTTCCAACCCTCCGTTCACTTCCCCCAGACTTCTTCCGCCATCACAAGATCACCTCAAAGTTTTGGTCACGTGGGCCACGGCGCGCCCAGCGCGAAGCGGCAGCTCCGGTGTGGCTGAGCGGCTTCCTCTTTAGACCCCCTGCCTGCAGCACCACCCTGCCTCTGCCTCCCCAGGAATGACACCAGGCCTCTCCCAGAGGGTCACTTGGGGCCCCCATCCAGCCACCCCAGAGCCTGGGCATCAGCAACTGGCCGTGGCTTTGCCCAACGTGGTTCAGGCTCCCACTACCAAGGTTGACGTCTGCTCTTGGTTCCCCCGGGCAGCTTTCCTAACCCGGACTCCTCCAGATGCGCCTGCCTGGAGACGATGGCAACAGCAGTTCAGCACATTTGGAGGGGACCAGGCCAGGGGAGGCTGCCTAGGAGGCCTTAAGAAGCAGGGAACATTCCTCCGCCACAGCACAGCTGTTTCCCCAGGGAGAGCTTCCTCCCCTTTCCGAAGGAGCTCAGCCAGTCAGCTACCTCAGGAAAGGAAGGGCTCACCTCCCCAGAACTATTTTGCAGCACTCTCCGTTCCCCGCTCATGCAGTCAAACCACCCCAGGGCTTGTACCTCTTGCAGAGGTGGCTTCCTGGGCATTTCTTCTTTACCCACAAGAAAGCAGCTACCGTATCTCTTCGATTCTAAGACACCATCGATTGTAAGACGCACACTAATTTCAGTACTACCAACAGAAAAAAAAAGCTTTGATTCTGAGAAATAATAAACGCACCCGCGATTCTAAGATGCACCCCGTTTTTAGAGATGTTTATATGGGAAAAAGTGTGTCTTAGAATCAAAGAAATGCGGTAGTTCCCTTTTCTGGCATGGGAGGAGGCCGAGGAAGGCTAAGGACTGGACTGGCCGTGCTGGAACTGGGAGCACAAGCCTGGAGCGTGAGATGCTTTAGAACAGGGCGTAGAATCCCAGGCCACATCCAGGGAATCCCCACGATCCGCAGTCTGCGATTGTAGCCAGCCGTGGAGATGCAGGCCCTGGTGCCCACAGGAGGGCTGAGCGCTGCGCAAAGCCAGGGGCTCAGCTGCTCTTCCCAGCACTGGCCGGGTCACTTCACGTGGCGTCCGTGGGGATGCCCGGGTTCGCACAAAGCCAGACCCTGCTGGGGCTGCTCCTCCAAGCGCTGTGCCTCTCTCAGCACAGAGAAAAGCAACCTGGAGCAAGGGCCAGAGGAAGCCAGTGGGCCTGCTGACATCTCCAGACCACGGAGGGCAATCCAGCCCCCCACCTCAACCCCAACCAAATCCTGCACCCCTCTGAGAAGGCATGCTCCTTTTATTCCTTGCCCCATTTATTTTAATCCAGATGCTCTTGATGGGCCTCCCAGGCTCACCCTCCGGTATTTCTGTGCTTCCCAAGAGGGTCTGTCAGGCGGCACGGAGTTGAATGCCATGTTGGGCACTTTTGAAAGCCTCCTGAAACCTTCAAGGGAGGGGGCAGGATCACCATCCCCAGTCATCTGCCGCCGCCGCGGCAACGCATAACAGACAGCGGCTTGACTGGGTCTGGCTGGGAAGCGAGGGACAAACCAAAGAACGGAGCTGACTTAAGCCAAGTGCCCCCCGCCCAGTCTTTTCAGATGTTTCCTTCAGACGGTAATTCAACCTAAAGCACTTTCTGAGGTGTCACGCCCTAACCAGGCTAAAGAGGTGACCCCATCCATCCCATTGCCAGCTGAGGATTCTGCCTATTAACCAATTCTGGGAGCCCATCAGTCACGACACCTCTGTGCCCGCTCCAGGATTCTGGGGTTGTCCATGGGGCCCCTTAACCAGAAAGAGGCAGGACACAGAAAAGGAGCAGTCTCCTCAAGTGAAAACGGCAGTGCTGCTGGGACCAGGGGTCCTATCTGGGCCTGGGCCCCCGCAAATGCCCAGCCTCACCGCTCCCAAGAGCCGGCTCAGCAAAGCCCACCTCTCATAACCATCCACAGCCTTGAGACCCCTTCGATAGTGCGCCGTCTGCTCCTTTGTGCTGCTGGCCAAACGGACGGTGGCTCAGCTCACACAACACTTTTCTCAACGGTGGTGTAACAAGCAAAGTGTTGTCTGGAGGTCCACCCTGAATCTCCACGTTGTGCAGTGGTGAGTTCCTGCACAACCGTTGTGTTCCATGCTGCCTGGAGGGCTCCATAGAGTTTCCGGTTGAGTGGAGTTTCCCACTGGCCATAGAGTTCCCTGGCAAGAGCAGCAAAAGGAGGGAGTGCCGCTCTAGGAGCGCTGCTGGGATTGTTTGTTTTTTGCAGCAATGGCTGATGGGATACCATTGGGAGGACTGGGCGAGGAGAGAGGGCGGAGGAACTGTCAATCAAATGCTCACATTGAATTTTACTCTACTCCATAGGAGGCCACAGCTGGAATACGCTGCGTGGTGAGTACCCCCTACAAACTCCACCTCTGAGTGGAGTTTTCCCACTGAGTAGAGAAAAGTGTCGTGTGAACTGAGCCACTGCCTGCAAGTTGAAGTCTGGCCACACGGCCCCTTATGCCGGCAGAGCAGTAGCGACACACTGTCTGCATCGAGCCCTCTGATCCCGGCCAGCGCTCGCCCGTTTGCCTTGCAGCATCCTTACAGCCTGTGACGTGGCCTTGCGGGACACACTTTGCCAAAAGCATTTCCCTGCTTTCATAGAATCATAGAATAGCAGAGTTGGAAGGGGCCTACAAGGCCATCAAGTCCAACTGCCTGCTCAATGCAGGAATCCACCCTAAAGCATCCCCGACAGATGCTTGTCCAGCTGCCTCTTGAAGGCCTCTAGTGTGGGAGAGCCCACAACCTCCCTAGGTAATGGATTCCATTGTCATACTGCTCTAACAGTCAGGAAGTTTTTCCTGATGTCCAGCTGGAATCTAGCTTCCTGTAACTTGAGCCCATTATTCCGTGTCCTGCACTCTGGGAGGATTGTGAAGAGATCCTGGCCCTCCTCTGTGTGACAACCTTTTAAGTATTTGAAGAGTGCTATCATGTCTCCCCTCAATCTTCTCTTCTCCCAATCCCATACATCCTAATAGTAGCAAATTCTCATTTTGTCTGGCATCTCTCTGTGGGTGCTGCAGCCCTGTTTATTTACTATACTTTAAACTGCCCAATAATCCAAGTTCTCCAGGCAGACATAAGAAACATTTTATATTTTTAATACATTAAAAACATAAACGACAAACAGTAAAACAATAAATAAATAAAACACATAAGATAAAACCACCAGCAAAGAGTAAAAACCGCCCAGAGAGCTCCGGCTATTGGGCGGTATAGAAATGTAATAAATAAATAAATAATAAATAAATAAAAACACTCCAGCATATAAAACCAAAGTAAAACAGCAGCAATAATAGTGCAGTGATGCAAATTCTTTTAATTCCTGGGAGAATAAAGAAGTTTTCACCCAGCACCGAAAACAGTACAACCTACTGAGGAAGGTGATAAGGGAGAGCCCAGCGATTCCACCAGCTGTGCGAAAAGAATTCATTTCTCCCCTCCCCATTCTTTTTGCTTTGCGTGTTGCATCTTTTGGGGTTGTAAACCTGTAGACAGGGACTGTCCTCTTCAACCTCCCTAGGTGACAATGGAACTAGTTACCTAGGGAGGTTGTGGGCTCTCCCACACTAGAGGCCTTCAAGAGGTAGCTGGACAACCATCTGTCAGGGATGCTTTAGGGTGGATTCCTGCATGGAGCAGGGGGTTGGACTCGATGGCCTCAGAGGCCCCTTCCAACTCTACTATTCTGTGATTCTATGATTCGAATTGTGAGCTGCTCTGGCAACATTTTCGGTTGAGCAGCGGCATAAAATATTCCAAATAAATAACGTAGATGCCAGACAAGCCTTCCTTGGGAGGGTATTACAGGGGGCCAACACCAAAAGGGCCTTTCTCATAGCCACTGACCTCGCCTCATTTAGCGAGAACAGCTGGAGGCAGGCCTCTGATGAGGACCCAGGGTCTGGATAGGTAAATATGGGAAGAGAGGCTCCTTCTGGTCTCCTGGCCCCAAGCCACTTAGGGCTTTAAAGTCTAAAACCAGCATTTTGAATTGGGCCCAGAAAGAGACTGCCAGCCAGTGCAGAGAGCAGTATTGGCACAATATAATCCTATCAGACAGTCCCAATTAGCAGCCTAGCCGCCCTGTTTTGTACAAGTTGAAGTTTCCAGACCATCGTCAGAGGTAGCCCCACGTATAACACATTGCAATAATTCAAGTGAGTGGTTGCCAAGGCATGGATAATTGTAGCCAGGCTACCTCTGTCCAGTTAGGGCTGTCCTTGGTATAGCAGCCTAAGCTGACAAAAGTAGATGCAGACCGCCTGAACCTCTAGTGGCAATGTCGGATCTAGGAGCACCCTCAAACGTTAGGGGGAGGGCAACCCCCTCCAGAACAGGCTGAGCGCCACTTAATCAGACAGACAAAGCAGCACCCAGAAGCAAAATTACTTATGAGTATCCAACTCCAATAAGCGATTTAAAGAAACGATCTCTGAAAGTGTTGGTCAAGCAAACCCAAAGATGAGAACACTGAGGGGGTCGAGGAGGAATGCTGGAAGCTGCCTTATACCGAGTCTGACCCTTGGTCCACCGAGCCCAGTACTGTCTGCACTGACCGGCAGCAGCAGCTCTCCAGGCAAGAGTTTTCCCCAGGCCTGGAGATGACCCTGGGACCTTCTTCCTCTGGCCCAAGTGACCCTGACCTACAGCCCCGCCCCAAAGGAGGACCTCGGGTGCAGGCAAAACACTTAAGTGCTAAAGAGCACGCAGCGTATTTGGGGCGGGGGGCGGGGTGGTGGTTGTTTTCGGTTTTTACATAAGCTGGATGCCAGGATGGTAGAGTCTGCGGAGATCACAAATGTCACAGTTTGAAATCCAAAACCAGCAAAGCAAACACCTAGTTCTCTCCCCTGCACCCCAAACTACAGGAATGCAGGAAATGCACACACCCTCCGCCTGAAATCCACCCCAAACACACAATCATCATCAATCGGCAGGAAGAGCGGTACCTTCAGAAGCCGGTCCAGGAGTTCAGAGCCGCTTTTTACATTTGGATCTGGATCTGCAGCAAGCTGGGAGGGGGGAGGAGCCAAAGAGAGAGAATGTAGCTTGCTGAGCCAATTGCCAAAGACATCTGTAGCCTGGCCTTAGTAAGCAGGCCAAGTGTGGGGCTGCCTTGGGCCCCAAGGGAAAGACAGGTGGGGCCCTTCTGCCTGCAACACACAGAACTTCAGGGGCACTTGGAGGTCTTGCTGCCCCCGGAGCCTCCAAAGCCCAGTGCAGCACCAGAGACAAGTGCTCCCCCCGCGCCCCCCATCCACTCTTCTCACTTTATTACGGGGCAGATTCTCACATTAAAAACTACAGCTGCCATCAATGAGCTGGCTTGCACAGTGTATTTGTTCCGACATGCTGGCTGTTTGCCATAATAAACTTGATTGACTGATATGGAAGCAAATATCTGAGCATCCCTGGACTAGAAAGGAAGTCTCTGGCAAAGGCCAGGTGAGTTTTAGGGGAATGAACTGCAGTAAAGACATGCAAAGGACAACGTGGTGTGTGTGTGTGTGTGTGTGTGTGTGTGTGTGTGTGTGTTCTGCATCAACCTCCTTCCCATATGGAGATGCTTGTGCACGTCTCCCCAACATGTCGTCACCCTTTTCTGCCACCTTTATGTCTGTTTGGGGCTCTACAGGAACCAGCAGACCCGCCCTGAAGGAACACACAGGGCCAGAGACCTCTGCAGCGGGAGCAGCAGCCCTGTGCAGCGAAAGCCCGTTACCTTGCTCAGGCCATCGAACAAGACGTTGAAGTGGGGCAGGACGGCGCCCCTGGCCACCTTCACAATGTTGTACAGGGCCTCACAGGCATAGTATCGCAAGCGGCTGTCAGCGTCGTTGAAGCACGTCAGCACCGGCTCAATGAGCTCCTTCAAATACAGCCCAGAGTCCTGGCAACCCAACCATAAGGGGGGTGTAAGAGTGGCCCCAATGAATCAGAGCAAAGGCCTCTCTAGCCCACCATTCTGTTTGCACAGCAGCCAACCAAATGCCCCATTGGGAAGCTCACAAGGGCAGCAGTTCACCCAGTCATGTCCCCCAAAAGTGACCTGCCTCCGACACTGGAGATCCTAGATCACAGCCTCTCCTCCCCGGTAAGAAGGATGTGCTTCTCGCATCTTGAGGATAGCGGAGAACGCAAAGAGAGCTGCCTGCCCATGGCTCTTTGGTTCACACCACAGCGTCCCTCCCTGATCCCAGAGGTAAAATGAAACCCCGTGGCTTAGGTGTTTGTCAATCACTCTTCATCAACACAGCCAGGTGTGATCTGCTGTGCACTCTCACATACATCTGGAACCCAGCTTCAGGACTGCTATGCAGAAACTAATTTATTTCTTGTTATGCTATTTTCCTAGACACCCCCCCCCCCAATTCTTCCTCCCAGACCTTAATAATTCTTACAGGTTTGGTTTGGCTGCATGTTTTGACAACCAAAGGGTCATCTCCCCCACAAGCCTGACCATCCTTTATTTGTTTAAAGTATTTTAGCCTGCAAAACCCAATCAAGACAGTTCGCCAGGCGAAAAGACTTCCACGCCACACTCTAGTCTATGGGGAAACGGCAGAAATTGGCTGGCAGTCAACCCTCCTCCAAAGCGGAACCCCGAAGGTTTCTGGGCTCCCTCCTCACAACAACGAAGCAAACGGAGGGGTGGTGGCAGGCGCCGAAGTCAAGGAGCGCTTCCCAGGGATGCCAGGTTCTTTGCACCGCCGGGCTCAGAAAGGAGGACGCTGCCTGCCTGCCTGCCTGCCTGCCCCCCACAAGCTACTCCCCTGTGACGCCTAGCCTGGCCTGGCCCAGCGCCGCGGCCGCTCCTGCCCTCGCCCGGCTTCAGGCGCCTGCAGCGACAGCGGCGGCTCTCCTTCTCCCCGCCCTCCCCGCCGCGCCGGCCCTTACCTTGCCCAGCGCGATGGAGCAGGCGGCCAGGCCAATGAGCCCCCCTTTCCGGCTGTGCGGGTGCTGGGAAAGCGCGAACTCCTGCGAGAGGATCTGGATGACGTGCTGGATCTGAGCCGCGCTGTTCTGGGCCACGAATTCACGCACCAGCCTGGGAGCGGAGAGAGAGAGGGGGGGGGGAGCTGCAGCCCAATCCCGTGGTCCAGCCTTCCCCGTCCCTGGCTGGGGATGATGGCAGGTGTGGTCCTGGAGGCCACCCAGGCCCTGTGAGAACCGAGGGGAGGCGCGGCTGGCTGCCCCCGGGGTCTGCCCTCCCCTGCTCCGTGGTCTAGGAGGGGAACTGGGGGGGGGGGGGGCGGGCAGCAGGAGCCCCAGCGCCCCGTGGGCGAGGGGGGCGGGCTGGGCGGCCTGCGGAGCCCCCCACCCACCGACCCACCCAGGGGCGGGGCTGCCGGGCGGCGCCTCACTTCTCGATCTCGAGCGCCGCCACCTTCCGCTTCTCGTAGAGCTTGTCGTTGAGGGCGCGCACGATGCTGGGCGTCAGCGGGGAGAAGTCCCGCTCCGGGTTCATGGCGGCGGCGGCGGCGGCCGAGGAGGAGGAGGAGGAGGAGGAGATGCAGCAGCCCCGCGCAGCCCGGGCCAGGGACGCCCGGGAGAGGCGGAGGCGGAGGCGGAGGCGGGGGCCGGACTCTCTCCCTCTCCCCGCGCGCGTACCGCTGCCGCGGTCCCACCGCCGCTTCCTGTTTCCGCCGCTGGCCCCGCTCCGCCCCCCGGGCAACGGAAGCGGTCTCGCCGCCGCCCCCGCCGCCCCTCCCCGCCCTCCCGGGGGCGGCTGCTGGCGTCGGTCCTCTCAGCCCTGCAAGCGCTCCCCGCACCCGGCAGACCCAGAGGCGCTAGACTGCGGCTCCCATCATCCCCAGCAGCCAGCAGAGCCAGCCTTCCCTAACCGGGCAGCCCCCGAGTGCGTTGGATTGCAACTCCCGTCGTGGCGTCGCAGCCCGGCACAGCTGGAGGCTGCCCGGCGGGGAGGCCCGGTGCTTGCGCACGAGCGCCGCCGCCGCCGCCCTTACGGCCCTGCAACGATGGTCGGCGGTGCGCGCGGGGGCTCAGCCGTAGCGGCCTCAGGGGGTGGGCAGCCGCCCGGGGCCCAGCCAGCGGCCCTGGTCACCCCTGGGAATGAGCGGGGGGCAGCATGGCTCCCCAGCGCCCTCAACCTGCCCATAGAACCCTGCCAGCAACTCCGTTGTGAAGAGGGGCTGAGGGCAAGGAAATGCCTTGGAGCGCAGGTGGCGGGACGCTCTTAACGAATGCAGCTGAACACAACTCCGAATCCACTTGCAATCCTATTCTGTGGCGATGATGGTGACTCTCTGCCACCATTGCACCATGCAGCAGAAGCTCTTTCCCGCGGGCGGGCAGGGGGGCTAAAGGCCTCTTGGTGAAGCACAGCAACTCTGGCCCTCAAAGGCCTTGTGGGAGCAGTTGGCTAGACCTTTTGCAGGTAACTTGTGAAGCCTGCCAGAGCTGGACTGGGTACCTGGCCCTCCAAGGTGGTAAATGCCTCCTTGAGGAATGGTGAGCTCTGAAAGCATCAGTGTGAGGGCCTTGTTGAGGAAACCAAACCTAGGTCCAATGGCTTTGGATAACTACCACCCAGTATCAAATGTACCATTCTTGAGCAGGGTGCTGAAGTGTGTGGTCACATCAATGGAATCAGTTGCCTGGTGAAGTTGTGGGCTCTCCCACACTAGAGGCCTTCAAGAGGCAGCTGGACAACTATCTGTCGGGGATGCTTTAGGGTGGATTCCTGCATTGAGCAGGGGGTTGGACTCGATGGCCTTGTAGGCCCCTTCCAACTCTGCTATTCTATGATTCTGTGATCACAACTGCAAGCAATGTTGGATGATACGAATTCTTTAGATCCATTCCAGTCAGGTTTCAGGCTGGTTATGAACTGGAAACCGCCTTGGTTACTCTGGTTGATGACTTACACCAGGGCATAGGTGGGGGGTGGCAGCATGTGACCCTCTTGGTTCTTCTGGACCTCTCAGCAGCTTTCATTACTATTGGCCATGGAATCCTTCTGCATTGTTTATCTGGACTGGGCTTGGCAGGGACAGATTTAAAGTGTTTCCAGTCATTACTGAAGGAGTGCTCTCAGAAAGTGGTCCTTGTGGACTTCTGTTCCACCCCATGGGGGTGCTGCAAGGTTCCATGTGTTTAAACATCTACATGAAACTGCTGTGGGAAGTCATCAGGACGCTCGGGCTGAAATGTCAATAGTATGAGGATGACACTCTGCTCCACCTCCCGTTTCCATAAATTCAACCCAGAGACGTTGTTGAAGCTGTGAACAAGAGTCTGGAGGCTGTTTTGGGGTAGATGAGGATAAACAAGGTGAGATTTAATCCAGGCAAGACAGATACTGCTCTGGATGGAGGTTTACAATAGGTCTTAGATAGGGCTGCACTCCCTCTAAAAGACCAAGTGCATAGTCTGGGAGTCTTCCTGAACTCTGCACTAACTGGGGAAGCCCAGGTGACCCGGAGTGTGTTTTTCCAGTTTAGGCTAGTATGCCAGCTATCTAGGGAGGACAGACCTTGCCTCAGTTATCCGTGCACTACTGACATCCAGGCTGGAGTACTCTAATGCACTGTATGTGGGGCTGCCTTTGAAGACAGCTCAGAAACTTCAGCTGGTGTAGAATGGTGCCCAAGTGTTGATGAGGGTGGGGCGATTTGATCAGATAACGCCTATTCTGTGTCAGCTGCAACGGTTACCGGTGTGTTTCCAAGCCCAAAGTAAAATGCTGCTTTTGACCTTATAAAGCCTTAAACAGTTTGGGACCACATTACTCGAAGGGTTGCCTTCACCCATATCAGCATGCTGCACTTTTAAGCTCAGCAGGGGAGAGGCCTTTTTCATTTGCCCACCTGTGATAAGAGTTCGGTGGGCTATTGCATCTCAGAGGGCCTTCTCTGCAGTGGCCCCATACCTCTGGAATAATTTGCCACCACCATGCTCCATCGTTGCAGGTTTTTAAGAAGGCAACAAATTAGAACATATTATTTTACTCTGGATTTCTCCTGATACGTTGATGTTGTTTTTGTTGCTGTTTTTTATTGCGTGGTGTTTTTATTGTTCTTGTATCGTTTCAGTTTTATATGCTTTTATTGTATGCCGCCTTGGGAGGGCTTCTGCCCTGAAAGGCGGCCAAGAAATATTTTAAATATATTAAGTAAAATAACCATTAAGCCAGTTGTAAGAAATGTCAGGCATTATACTTATGCTCCACTTTCACCAAGGTCAGCTCTCAGAGTGACTCAGAACTGAAATCAGCACAAAGGTACATTATATGTTAAGTAGGGACACACGCATGGTGCCGGGGGGGGGGGATGGGTTTGAGTCTGGCTCCCTGCCCCCCCCGCCCCCGCTCAAAGTAGCCAAGTAATACAGTCCAGCTTGCAGGGCCTTCCCCCCCCCCCCTTTCATCCTTTGACAGGAGGCCCATCCTCCTTGAAAGCATGTGCTCTGGATCCACAAGATCCACCTCCATGTTCCCCACTTTGCCCCTTGATGGATCAAGCCTAAGCAGCCATGTAGGAGCACAGCAT
Organism: Elgaria multicarinata webbii; assembly: GCF_023053635.1. Classification (NCBI taxonomy): domain Eukaryota; kingdom Metazoa; phylum Chordata; class Lepidosauria; order Squamata; family Anguidae; genus Elgaria; species Elgaria multicarinata. The sequence continues at coordinate 33,432,179 of NC_086184.1, read as the reverse complement.
CCTAATTACAGTCCTGGCTTTGGCCACAATTGTACTGTAATCATGCCCACTTCCTAGGGTGTGCATCCTACTGAGAGTGAACCCATGAGCATGCCTAGGATTGTAGTGTTAGTCTTTCAAAGGAAGATTTTGTAAAACAGGTGTGCATCTTGTAGCCCTCCAAATGTTGTTGGATTGCAACTCCCATCAGTCCTGGCCAGTACAGCCAAAGCTGTGGGACTTGCAAGCTGACAACATCTGGAGGGCCACAAGCTGCCTCCCCTTGATGGAAAAGGAGGGTCAATACAGCTTTAACTCATTGTTGCCCTCTCAGCACATCATCCTTGGCCAATGCAAAGTTTTTAAAAGCTTAATTGCACCATGGGAAGTTAAGGCAGGGATGTGGCCCCAACCCAGCGCTCAGCCTAAAAGGGCTCCTTTCCCTCTTCCTCTAAATCATTAAACTTCTCCAAATCTAAAAAGATATCAGAGGGGGGGGGTTTCAAAGACTGAGGGGCCTCTTCCATCAACTCTCAGTTGGATGATGCATTGCTCACTGGCATGAGCAATTCTTCTCTGCCCCAGAGTCATCACAACCAGTTCTAAGGGAATACCAGATATGGCAGGGTGGGGAGTCTGGGCCAAGGCTCGTTTTCTTCCATCCCCTCTGGATTCTGAGATTTCCCTGCTTTTCTCTGCAGCCACCCCTTCCGTGCACACACTGGCATGGGGCTGTCTTCCCATGACTGGTTTCTTCTATCAAGTCTCTTTTAACAGTCGGCTTGTTGGAACTCAGCCACTGAAGGATTTATCTTCATTTGCAAGTTTACTGGATATATGTAAGAGGGGTTATAAGGGTTTGTTAGCATGGCAGAGGGGAAGAAGCTTTTAGGGCATAGGATGGGGTTAAGCTTTAATATTAAGGGGGGCAAGTAGGAGTACAAACACTGAATGATGCTTTGGTATAGAGAAGGCCTGATGAAATATGATTTGATACTGCTCAAAGACATTAATCATAAGAACTTGTGACTTGTACCAACTGAATGTATTCCTTTTAAGGGATCCAGGTGAAAGGTCTAGACTGATAGAAAGGTAGAGTTGTGGTTTAGAAAATCCACATGTCTAGAAGAAAAGAGAAGTAAACTAGACAGTTAACCGCATGAAAAGCAGAAGTGTTGTCCAGTTTTGGGATAAACAAGTACATCAGAAGGGATGGAACATCCTGGGAAGGGGATGATCTAAATTGATGATGTGGCCCAATGAACTTAGATATTTTTAAATAAATTAATATTCTTTGTCATTAAGGGTATTTAAGTCTGAACACAGAGGAGGAAGACGTCTTTCCTTTCCCTCAGGCATGGACATCCGGGATGTTGCTCTGAGCCTAACATGTAGGCCTCAGTGACTCTTTGGTTTTGCCTGACCGAAACGGAAGGCCCTCTGCGGAGAAGGAATCCCTTTGCAGAGTCAGTATGAATGGTGCAGAATCAAATTATTATCATCATCATCCCGACAAGGAAGTGGAGGCAGGTGAGGCATTTCCCAGTGATTCGTATGTGGGAATAAGTTTGGAGTCTGCAGGTTTGATAGCTTAGGTCAGTTTTTTGTTTAATGTGTCCTCTGTTCTCCTGTCTCTGTAAAGGCTCTTTTGATAAATGTATTTTTCTTCTAATTTGGTGGGGAAATGTATGATTGAGGTCTCTGACCAAGACCCCAGGGAGAGGGTTTTCTCTCCCCACGTGGCCACTCAGGAACACGACCGAGGCATTTATTCTGGGCCCTATAAGCAGGTGTTGCTGCTTAAAGGGGCCGGAGTACTCACCAGCGCCGTCCCACCCCCACCCTTCTCCTTGGGGTGCCAGTTGTGCACCTCAGGCTGGCCTCCACATCTGACCCCAGCAGCTGTTCTGCTCCGTCCACTTCCTTCTGTAAGCAGAACAGCCAGCTATTTATAAGTCCACTACCGGAGCCTTCCAGCAGTTGTGGCAGACATTTGGCTCTTGATCTGGCTCTTCCCCAACCAGATTCCTGCTCGCTGCCCGGTCCTGACAACCTTCCCAACACCCCTGTTTGGTTCAATAACTTTATTCCAAAACAAACCCTCAAGCAGTGGGACTTTCTGATCATGGATGTAAGGCTTGAGTTCATCCTGCACATTTCCAGGTAACACTTTCGGCTGCAGCCTTTAATCACTCACTCAGTGGACTACTTTTCTATGAAACAATCTAAAGGTAGGTAAGACATTCCTGGCATGGTGTGTGCTGTCCTCCTTACACACGAAGACGCAGAAATCTTTCCTGTGCAAGTGCTGCAGAATACGTCCTGTAGTTCCCCTGCTTGTCCTAGGCAGGTTCGTGGAGGGCTCCCCCCTCCTTTTGAAGGTACAGAGGGGATATTGAAGGCCCCACTCTACTGAGGGCAGCAAGGAGTGTGTCTGTGATGGGGCCTCAGATACGAAGGTGCATGGGGTGTTTGGACCTCCCATCCTTGGTGGCACTGCTTAAGTGAGACAGACCCCCATGGCTCTCCACACATTCACTTCTCAGGCATGACACCCTTTAGGTAATAAACCCAGGAAACCTCTGGGCCCACCCCAGCTGCCCGAGGGCAAGAGACCACCAGTTTGCTAGTGACAGGGGCTTTGCTGCCAGAGGGATTCCCTTCAAAGGAGACAGTGATCGTGGCGGATTTCTTAGAGCGAATTGTCTCCATGGCCTTGACGGTGAAGGCTGGGTTCTCCACGATGTAGGTGAAGGCCATGGGCTGCATGAAGACGTTCTTGAAGGGGATGACTGCGCTGGTGCCAGCTCTGATCTGGATGGGCCCCTGCGGTTTGGGGGGGACCGAAGTGCCAAAAAGAGGGATCATGTAGTCGCCTCCGGTGGCCGAGGAAAGGGCAAGGGTTCCTCTGGCTTCTCCCAGCTGGCAGGGTTCAAAGGTCACTTCCACACTGACCTCAGTGCCTGCCTGAGATCCTGGAGGAGCATTGATGACTTTGTCCACATGGAAGTCTGGGCAGTCGATCTGCAGAGACAAATCACAGTATTGTTGCTCTACTGCCATCACGGAGCAGACAAAGGCAGCACAGTGATACAACTCCTTTTCAGAGTGTCAGGACCAAATCAAACTTGGTTGCATCTGTACGTCCAGGCTACATTGGTGGCTTCTCTCTGTTTCATTGGCCAAAGACTGCAATGCTTTTGTCCCTTGAGTCAGAGGGGGGCAACTGGTGGCCCTCTAGATCTCACTAGACTGCAGCTCCCATCATCCCTTATCCCTGGGGCTTATCAACCACCAAACCTAGAAATAATGAAAAGAGACATTCCTTATTGTGAAATCCTGTTTTCCTTATCTTCCAGAGGGCATTTCCATGACCTGTGGGTTAGTCCCTCTCACCAGACAAGGTCCAATCTAATAGTCTTCTTCAGGGGGAGAGGTGACCCCGCCTGCCCAGAATGGACTGGAAAACCCCAAGCCCCTAAACTCCTAATAGGAGAAATGTCTAAATTGCACAAGGATGAAAAACAAAACCAATCAAACAAAACAAGTGCAAGAGCACCAAGGCCTTACCAGTAAAACTATCCCAGTTCAAAAACACTGAACTGGAAAGGAGAACCCAGGAGGCTTAACTACACCCACACACAGGTGTGTAGTGGAGGCAGAAGCCTGTAAGAGAGCACATACAGTGGTGGCTGGAATGCTCACCAGAAGATACAGAAAACAGGAAGTCATGGTAAGAAACTTCCCTTTCTCCTGACTTATGCAGGGCATTGCATGACTTTTGGGGTATACCCTCTGCAAAACACTTCTGTCAAAGGCAGCATCTGCTAAAGAAAAAAATGTCAATTTTCTAATGTTTGGCAAGGGTGTGCAGAGAGGCCCACGGAGACTCCTTGTACATCTCCATTGAAGCATTGGCAATGTCCTCTGAGAATAAAAGGAAAACCCTGCCTCACTGCACTGACCCTGTTCAGCTGCAAGATACTATGATTAATAGTATCATTTACGAAGTGCTGGAAGGAGGCGGGAGCATTGCAGAGTCCGAAAGGCATCACCTGGTACTCAAAATGACCGTAACGGTTGCAAAACATGGTTTTCCATTTGTCCCCCTCCCTCCCCTTTTCCTGGTATTTCTTGGCGAAGCCAAGTCCATAAGATTGGATGAGGCCCCTGAATCGATCAGGGCCTCCAACAGCAGAAGTCCACCCTGGGGCAGGATAAGGCTGATGGGCACCAGGAATTGGGGTTGGGAGGTTAAAGGCCCTGGCCGGGCTCCCCCTAGCACCGCCGGGGCTGGCCGTTTCCTGGCAGCGATGCTTTGGCTGGGCAGCCAGCTGCATAATGTCCTTCCTGGCCACAATACAGGCAAAGGTTCTCCAAACGCCATCGTTGCTTTTGAGTGATCGATAGTGGCCGCCAGGCGCCCTCGACCTGCATGGGCTCAGGGCCAGGTCCTGGGTCCGGCCCACCCTGCTACCCTGGAGAGTGCCTGTCCCGCCGTTCAGTGCTTCACTCAGACAGATGGGCATCAATGTTGAGGCAGAGGGTAATGAAGGCTGGTAGTGCGACAGGCGGGGTAACTCGGGCCAACTCAAGGTGGTGCTGTAGGACAGAACCTGAGAGGTGAGCGCAGACTTTGTGCTTAAGTTGTTTTAACTTGGATCATGGTTTAATTTGTTTTTAACTGTGTATATTTATTGTTTTATACTGTATGTTTTTATTCGTACGCCGCTCTGAGATCTTATATAGGGCGGGATATAAATGTTTTAAATAAATAAATAAATGAGGAAAGTGAGATTCAACCTGGGCAATAGCCACTGTGGGTTTCAAGCTCTGTGCTCTTCACCTTGAATCTGCTTCTTACAGCAATTAATGGGCTTCCTACTCACCTTGGTAGTATACTCTGTTCTCTGGCGAGTGTAGTTGACAAACTTGGTGACTATGTTCTGGCTGCTGCCCAGCATGGTGCAGAAATAGAGTGCCCTCTCTGGCCGGGCAGGGGTGGCTTTCAGAATCAGGTCATACTGGAAGGAGCCCAGCTCATTGCTATTTAAGGCCAGGCGCCCGCTTGTTTCTCCAGGCCTCATTGGCTGGAACTCAAACACAAGCACTCCCTGAGAAAAGAGAGAGAGAAAGAGAGAGAGAGAGAGAGAGAACGAACAAACCACGGGTCAAGAGAACTGGTTTCCCAGAGAGCTTCAGCTATTGGGCGTTCTAGACATGCAATTAACAAATAAATAATAAATAGGAGAAGAGGGCATTGCCTGGAAGTGATGACTCTTCAAACTTGACTCCACTCTGCCCAGGAAAGCATAAATGCTCAGCCAGGCACACTCAGTCTCTCTCTGGCACATTTGTCTGTGGGAGGACGAGCATCAGCTAACAGTCAGGAGACCTTGGATTCCTGCAGTCCTGCACTGCTACCAGGGCGAGGGAAGAGGCGGTGGCAGCAGCAGAGCCTCCTCCAGCCTTACAATTAGGAGGATGGGTTGGAAGCAGCGGGGGATGCCCACCCTTGCCTTGATTACCCTCCCTGTGGTGCTGATCACAAAATGCCCAAAGGGAAAAGGAAGACAGTCCGGCCTGCAACCTGAAGGGTCACAGGAAAGAGGGAGGGGGGCAGGAAGATGCAAATACAAACAGAGGAGTCCTTAAAAGACGTTCTGGATGGAGCCAGAACAGGAAAGAGAACCAGAAGGAGGAAGACGGTGGGAGAGCACAAGAGAGGCCTCTGCAAGGGAAGAGCCAGACTGCTTTGCATCAGAAACTGCAAGAGAAGAGGAAGGAAGCGTCAATTTATAGTGAAGAATAACAGAGAGAGTGGGGCGGGGGGGGGGGGGGAAGAGATTTGTGCCATCCTTCAGCAAACGAAAGTCATCCAAGCTCTGAGAACAGCAGATCAACGTCCAAAGGAAGAAAAGAAGATGGGCAGGTGGGCAAAGGCCATCTCTGTTGCTACTTGATGGGACACGTTGCCCAAGCCTGGAGCTCGCCAGGCCCCCGGTGGTGCTCAGGTCCCCTCTGCCTGGCCATGTGGATGAATCGCAGTCCCTTTATAAGGGGGGCAGGGCAGGGCACATCAGGCAAACCACTCTTTCCGTCACCTGGGCCTTGCCGATGGCAATAACCAAGGGGCCAGAGAAAGCCACACACCCACAACCAGCCAGAAGAAAGGGACACGGAAGAAAAAAAGATGAGCTAACAGCAAAGGCAGCTATTGTAACAAAGCCTACTGGAAGAGGGGGGAATTAACATTTCCACAGGGGCAAACCCAAAAAACATAAGGAGAAACAAACTGATCATATCGGTGTCCTTTCACTGGCTGCAGAATGAAAACGCAGTTCTTCTGCCCAGTGTCTCACTGTCGTTCACGCTCTTGGGGGCACCTTCAAAGGCAACGTCCTACCTCAGACTGAGCAGGGACAGTGAACTGCGGTGGCAGGTTGATGTCGGGGACTTTGCAGTCGGTATTAAAGGTCACTGGATAGTGGACAGGGTTCTCCACTTTCAGGGAGGAAGACGTGCTCTGTCGGACGGGGGTCGTCAGTTCAATGGTGCCAAGCGGGCCACACGGGATGGCCTTAAACGTGACCAAGTAGAACAAGAATTCCTGGGTTGCTTCATTGCGGAAGGTCACCTGCAGACATAGGAGGGGGTCAAGACGGGCCAGATCAAAGAGCCTTGGCCAGTCCCCCTAGCTGAAGAAGCCGGGCAATAAGAGAACGTGCAGCAAGTGAGCTCACACCCTTCTGGACCCCCCGCCCCCACCCAAGCACATGCGCAGCTTCTTCCTCTCTGAGCCAGTGCTCAGAGCACAGCCTCCTTGCTCTGCAGAGGGGTTGGGCATTCCAAAGGGCAAGAGGACTGCTGGAATTACGGATGGCAGCTCTCACCAACCCTGGCTGGTCTGGTCTCAGAAAAGAAGGAATTCAAAGTGGGTCTGGTGACTGGAAAAGTGGGCAATTCATTCTCAGCTGACACAGACAGACCCTTTGGAAAAACCGCTGCAGAACATTTGACACGGCGCTTTTGACACAGACCATGCACTTTTAAAGTTCCCGATCAGAACACTGCTTTTTCACAAAGTGCCTAAAGCTCAGCAGGCAAAGAGAGCAAGGGCCTCTCGCCCAACCACACCTGTAACCCAAGAAGGGCCAGACCATGATGGAGAACCATCTGCCTGCCAAATGCTGGGCTGAGCAGCCTGCCTCTGGACCTCCCTGGGCGAAGGCGCCCTCAACTCTTGGGGTGTCCCTTTCGGGGCTGACTGGCCACTAAGCCCAGGCCACCCCGAGGGACAAGGCAGACGGACCCTTACCTTGGCACTGTACATGCCTTCCTTGTAAGAGAAGAAAGCGAGCTTGTGGTCCTTCTTGGCAGAGGCAGGCACTTCAACGTAGTCCAGAGTTTTCAGTGTGGTGGTGACTTCCAGCCGTTCCGGTTTTAGCAAGTCAACGGTGACACGGAACCTGGCAGAGAAGGGCAGGCACCCAGTTTATTTTTGTTTATTTGTTTCCTTTCTACGCCACCCAAGAGCCAAAGCTTACTGGATCGGCTCTGCGAGATTAGAAGGGCTGATTCCAGAGAGTGCCATTGGGGGATTCCTGTGCCACCCCACGGCCATTGAGCTGTGCAGTGCCACAGGGCTCTATTCTGTCCCCCTTGCTGTTCAACATCTATGTGAAGCTGCTGGGAGAGGTCATTAGGGGGTTGGGTGCCGTCAACATGCTGATGATACTCGGCTCTATTTCTCCTTGCCGTCGGAGTCGGCTGGGGCAGTGAAGGTGCTGGACCACTGCCTGGAGGCTGTGACGGGCTGGATGAGGGCCAATAAACTGAAGCTGAATCCTGATAAGACGGAAGCTCTGTGGATTGGTGGTTCCCAAGTCTGGGAATTGGGTAAACGTCCTGTTCTGGATGGAGTTGCACTCCCTCTGAAGGAGCAGGTGCATAGCTTGGGAGTACTCATAGATCCATCCTTGTCACTTGAGGTGCAGGTGGACTCCATGGCTTGGAGTACTCGGGGTCACCTTCAACTGATCTGCCAGCTACGGCCTTTCCTGGACAGGAACAACCTAGCCATAATAGTCCATGAGCTGGTAACTTCCTGATTAGACTACTGCAATGCACTCTACATAGGGCTTCCCTTGAAGATGACTTGGAAGTTGCAGCTGGTGCAAAATGCAGCAGCTAGACTGCTCACTGGAACATCTTATAATGACCATATAACACTGGTCTTAAAAGAATTGCATTGGCTCCCTATATGCTTCCGGTCAGAATTCAAGGTGTTGGAAATGACATTCAAAGCCCGAAACAGCTTGGGACCTCGGTACCTGAGTCTCTCCCTATATATGCTTGCCCAAGATTTGAGATCTGTTGGAGGAGCCCTCCTCTGCATCTCACCATCCCGAGACATGCATTATGGTGGGACGTGGGGGAGGGCTTTCTCTGCTGTGGCACCCTGCCTGTGGAATACCTTCCCCTTGGAGGCCTGACTGGTGCCAGCACTGGCTTCATTTCGGTGCTAAGTTAAAACATGGCTTTTTATCAAAGACTTCAAGGGCTAAATTCCTCATGGTTACACATAATTTTAATTGTTTTATTGCTTTTAATTTTTTTCTACCGCTTTTAATTTAATGATTTAATAATTTTTAGCTGTTTAAATTATTTTTGTTTATATTGCTCTGATTTTATCTGTACGCCACCCTGAGATCCCAGTGATAATAGGGCAGGATACAAATGTTCTAATAAATAAATATTAATGCAGCCCCAAATAGCATTTGCTTTTTCTTGCAGCCACATCACACTGTTGGCTCATATTCAGCTTGTGATCTACAACAATTCCAGGATCCTTCTCACTTGCAGTATTGCTGAGCCAAGTATCCCCCATCTTGTAACTGTGCATTTGGTTTCTTTTTCCTAGGAGTCCCCACTACTGAGTTCCACTGCATAACTCCAGTGCATGCGCGCACACACACACACCGTCGTCTGAAGTGGTCCCACTCATGCACACATCTGCAAACATCAGCACCCCAGGACAAGGGGTGCATGTGAAGGACTGGGGGATGTTCGTAAATTACCCCTGAGAGCTTTGACTTAGAAACCAGCTTGTGAGGCGGTGTGTCTGTGTGTGTGTGAGAGAGATACACACACACACACACACACACTGGCATCCCTTTCCTCCCCTCGCCTGAGTGTGCCTCCTTGCCTGGGATCACACTGCTTTCTGGTCAAACCACCCACTGCTCGTGGGGAAGCTGAACATCTGGGGGATCCAACCCATTGGCTCCAACCCATCTGGTGATACCTTCCTCCCCATCATCAGCCTCCTCCACTGACTGACACTGAGGTGAGCCTCTGCCTTAAGGCTCCAGGAAGGCAGCATTGGCTGATCAACAACTCTGTCTTGTAGCTTTTCTGTTATTCCCATTTTACTGATCATGAACTGAGGCTGAAAGTCATTTGCACCTCTGGTAGAGTGCCAGAAGGGCCCTGGCTCAATTCCTGGCATCCTCTGGAAGCGCTGGGAAAGAATCCTGCCTGAAACCCCAGAAAGCCATGGCTGCCAGTCCGTGCCAACAACACTGGGCTGCCTGGACCATGGCCTGACTCAGTCTAAAGCAGCTTCCTAGGTTTCTGTCCTCATGGCTGAATTCAAAAGCAATTCTCCCAGGGCCAACTCTCCACCAATGGGATCATACAAGTGGATGCCACTGTCGGAGACCCCATGGAAAGCATCGTTTCCTCAGGAGCACAGTCACTCTGACTAGCAGTGGTCCATGATTCTGAGTAGGGATTTCACCTCTGGGAGAGGAACAAGGATGAGAGGGGGCAGAGATAGCGGCCAGGAGCCCCGGAGACTCTGGCAAGAGGCGAGGGAACGGGGCTCTAGGGTTCTCCCAGGGGTCGCCCCAATTGAACCTGGAAGTGGGGGCTGGGGAAGAGAGGCATCCCTGTCTGAGCAGAATAGGAGAATGCAACTCGAAGAGACTCTGGACCAGGTGAGCTCTCAGCTTGGGGGTGGGAGTGTAAGGCAAGGGAGACGGTCCCAGTAAAGGAAGCTCTGCAACACCTCCCGGAACTAGGCCACACTTCTGCACACCTGGAACTGTGGATTCCTGGTGCGATATGGACTCCTGCGCCTGGTTAAAGAATGGCAGGGAAACGGAGGCTGCCCACCTCAGCCCCATGACGCCTCCTCTCCCACTGACCTTTGTGGTTTGTTGAGCCAGTTAGAGATGGGAAGCAGTTCCGTGTAGGGTGTTTTGCATGGAACTTCCCTCATGATATTCCCCGCGGATTTGGGAGGCTCTGCAGTGCCTTGCAGGAGGTACAGTAGCCCTGTCCCATCTGGCAGTGGGAAGAAGATGGAGCCCTGCAGGCAAGAAGAGACGTCGTTGGCTCGCATGGGATGGCCGGGTTTGCCCCTGAACAGTGACTAGTTTGCGCAATGCGAGAACTAACAGATCCTGAAACTGCTTGAAGCATTCAAGGGAGTGTACAGAGTGACTTCTGTGCCACCCCTGATGCAGTAGCCCTTTCCCCTTGACACACAATTGGCTACCCTTGGAAGCGACCCTGTGCTGGAGCAGGAGGAAAGCTTCTGCACCCGAATGATGGCCTGCGTGAGCAACAAATGAGTTCCGGCAGCGCAAAGAGCCCACCTGGCCATGGGTCCCTGTGGTCCCCTGCAGAAGCTCTTCTCAAAAGGGCGGCAGATAAAAGAACAAGGGGGCACATAGCGCGTGGGGAGGGGAGGGGTCAGCGCGGCCTTCTCCAGCCGAGAGCCCTCCCGATGCCTCGTAGCCCTGAACGGCTCGGGGAACCCGGTGCATGGGAGCCCTCAGGCCTCCAGCATGGCCAGTTCCCTGGCAGCCCTGACCGGAGAGCCGCCACACACACCCTCCGGCCTCGCTTTGCGGCGGGCCTACCTGATCCTTCTTATTCTCTGAATTCATGGCCAGGGGCCTGTAGGTGACTTCATAGGGCTTGTTTTGCTGGTGGGCTTCTACCCGCAGGAACTCAGCCCCCTTCCATTGCTCCCCCTCGATGATGGGCCGCAGGGTCCAGGGCTGGTTGGTCCGGTTGGAGAGCAGGATGACCTGCGTGTGCTTCGCACGCACCTGGCACGTGAAACTCACCACCTGCGCGAGGGAGAGCCACCGAGTCCTTTTCCATCTGGCCTGACTAGGTCGGAGCGGTGAACGTGCAGGCAGATGCTTTCAGCACCTTCCCATCCAGAGGAGCGGGGTGGGGGTGGGAGGATGGCAGGGAGGGGGCTGCAGCCTTCTGCCTTCCCCAGCAGCCCAAGCCAGCCTGGGCCACCGCTTTAGCAGCGCAGGGATCAGGGTGGCAGGGGAAGGGAGAAGGTGCGTGCATGCCCCCCCCCATCCCAGTGTGCAGGTGTGCACGCAGGTGTGCATGGCTCCCAGGCACCCCGGCAAAACAGGATTTGTCCCTCGAGGCCAAAAAAGTGATGCAGCCTTGCTCTATAGGATAGCAAAGCAGCTGGAGGGGAGGGGAGGGCCCCTGCCGGTCATACACATCCCTCCCCAGAAGAGAACAAGGGGCCTGCCCCTTGCAGGAGATGGCGCCACGCCCACCGCTGAACCTTCATTTTCAGGACAGGTGCTGGCACGTAGACAGAAGGAGAGAGATCCTGCTCAGATCTGCACAAAGATGTCGTGGGAAATTATTACCACCTTACTGGAGTATTAACTTCCATGTAAAAGGGCATTTTCAGTTGTGGGCTTCCAGAGGGATTGTGGGATTGTGCAGGCCAAAGCAGGTGTCCAGCATGGCTATTCCCATCCTGATCGCTGCTGCTCAAAACACATCCTAGGGCGAGCAGCAGTGGGGAGGAGGGGGGGCAGCCACATTGCTGCCCCAGCAACAGCCTCTGCAAATCTCTCCCGTGAGTGACTTCTGCTCGACTTCCAGGGTTTGCAATATTGTTGCTTAGGAAGTCAAAAATCTGGAGGCTCCCTACAAGACTAGGAAACGAAACATAGATCAGAGGCAGAATTTAAGGGGCGAGACATGGGACGAGGCATGTCCAGTTCTTCATGCGGGAGTGCCTGGATGCTGATACAACTTCAGGGAGCATTTCACTGGTTAGTTACGCCAAACCCTGCTGTTGAGCCGGATCTCCCCCCGCCCCCCGGGAAAGAAGGGCCCTACCCTCCTGGCAACATGGGGCCCTGCCTCCTCCTGCATCCCGCGAGTCACCTCTTTGATGGGGGGGACTCCCACGCAGCATCCGCTCAGGGTGAGCTTCAGCGGCTCCCTGCCTTGGATCTGGCACTGCAGGTTCTCATAGCAGATGTCCTGACTTTGTTCACAGGGGTGGAAGGTCACTTCAAAGGAGACGTCCATTCCTGGGGAAACGTAGCCCTCCACAGGTTTGATGGAGAAGTCTGGTTTGAAGCGCTTGGCATCCCATTTAAACCTTTGAAAGAAAAGAAGGATATGAGGAGGATTCCACTGCTTGATGGTGGGGGCGGGGGGACCCACCTGTGATGGTGGTTCACAATCCCAAGGGTGGGAGAGGACTCCGGAAGCAGCCGCCGTGTGCTGCATTTGGCATAGCCTTGCTTGTTCACGCATCTCTGCACTTCCTCCCTTGAGCCATTGCAAGATGCATGTCAGGGAGGTAAAGACAGCTGCAGGGGGGGGGGGGGGAGGCTGAGCCCAGAGGCTTCAAGTTGCTGGTCTCTGCGTGGCAGCAGCTGTCTATGCTAAAGGAGAAGAGATACAGAAGAGAGGCGAGATACAGTTTTGACAGGTCATTCTGAAGTGGGGGGAACCTTGTCTTGTGGGGAAATTGTGGTTACTCCAGGGGAGAACGGCAAGGATCAGAACCTCTGAAAAGGGGCCTGTCCAGCCACATGCGCCCGTGGAAGGTGCAAGGGTGTGTGATTGGCTAGGCAGGGGGGCATGGCCTGAACGGAAGGCCTGGTTTGAAATCACCCACTTCCCCAGGCTTTAGGCCAACCAGTGATCGATTCAAAAGCAGGCATTCGGCTTCAGCGGCCAGATCGCTCTACCCTACGCCGATGTCCCCTGTGTTCTGCACGGTGATCCGTCGGGAAGCCTGGCTCCGCAGCACCACTGCTCCGAAGGGGACGTGATCCTGGTCCAGGCTGATTTCAATGCCTTGGCAGCAGCCTTGCACTGCGAAGAGGGTGCGCAGAATCCCTTGGCAGTCGAGTAAGACTTCCTCGGTGAATGGCAAGACGCGGCTCTTTGGGCTGAACGTCACCTCCACGCGGCAGGAGCCTCCGTTGGGCTGCAGGGTGACTTCACTAGACGGAGACATGGTGAGGACCTGCCCAAAAGACACGCGGTTGAATGCTCCACAGGCAGCAGCGCCGCACGGTGCGCTCCCCCAGCCAGGGCTCACGCAGAACAGCACGTCTCCTTGGCTAGAGTTGTCATTTGGGGCCTGGCTGGGCTTCCGAGCATTTAACAGCCGCATGGCAGGCAGAAGCTAAACAGAGGTGGCGATGAGTGAGGGGCAAATGCTTCCAGGCCCACCTCAAACAAATTATTTCAGTGCACAAGTTAATGGAAGATGTCACCCCATGGCTCTTGATGTCCTAATAAAGCCATGTGGATCCATGAGTACTACATTTTCCATGGACCCTTCCATAGAACCATAGAATAGCAGAGCTGGAAGGGGCCTACAAGGCCATCGAATCCAACCCCCTGCTCAATGCAGGAATCCACCCTAAAGCATCCCTGACAGATGCCTGTCCAGCTGCCTCTTGAAGGCCTCCAGTGTGGGAGAGCCCACAACCTCCCTAGGTAACTGATTCCATTGTCGTACTGCTCTAACAGTCAGGAGGTTTTTCCTGATGTCCAGCTGGAATCTGGCTTCCTTTAACTTGAGCCCGTTATTTCGTGCCCTGCACTCTGGGAAGATCGAGAAGAGATCCTGGCCCTCCTCTGTGTGGCAACCTTTTAAGTATTTGAAGAGTGCTATCATCTCTCCCCTCAATCTCCTCTTCTCCAGACTAAACATGCCCAGTTGTTTCAGACTCTAACATAGTTGTATGCATGCTTAGCAATATCCCAGGCACAAAGATCCATGAGAAAAATTGTTCCCAACAATTCCAGGATCTTTCTCGCTTGTAGTATTGCTGAACCAAGTGTCCCCCACCTTGTACCTGTGCATTTGGTTTCTTTTTCCTAGGTGTAGAACTTGGCATTTATCCCTGTTAAATTTCATTCTGTTGTTTCAGAGAAGCTACACTGGATCCAGACTTTGTTATGCTTAGAGTAGACCCAATGGAATCGATCAGACAACTTAGTCACAACTACATTACTTCCCAGTGATTTCAGTGGGTCTACTCTATTCCTGACATAGTCTGGATTCAAGGCATCAAAAGCTCCATCACATCTAGTCAAATGTGCGGCTCCTGGTGCTTCTTCTGTCGCTGCTCCCTGAAAACAGGAAGTAATTAGCCCCATTCAGTCCGGTAGGAAATGTGGGTTTTTTTGGCAGCGCAACAGAAGACGGGCGAGAGGCAGACGACGACGTCATGTGAGTAAAATGCTCCTTGGATGGAGCGTTGAGTTTCTGCCCCAAAACAAGGATCGTGCTATTAGCGTAACTCGAATGGTCAGGATTATCTCAGGGTTTCCCATGCATGACTCTGAGGTGAATATCCCCACTTTGAAGATATTTGGATTCATCTCAGAACTTTGGGAGGACGTCCGTTAACTTTTGTTTTGCCCCATTTGATACATTTTGGACCTCTCCCCAAGTCCTCCATAAATGGGAAACACCAAGCAGTTGGGGGGGGGGGCACAGGAGGGAGGGAGGGGGGCACAGGAGAGAACTCTTCATTTTGTGACCGCCAGCCTCGGGAATGACTTTACCACCACGTTCCTTCCCTTTCCCTTCCCATTTGGAAGGGCTGCAGAAAGATGTATCAGAAGATGTTTCTTCAGCAACTTCTCAGCTATTTGCTTGGCTGCCCCTGCCTGGGGGCAGGAGGACCACCAGTGCTCCCCTCTCAGTGCTGGCTGCAGGAGAGTCAGAAGTGTGGACGAGCATCCTGGCCGCTCTACGTCTCCAAAGGGCAGTGCGTCCCTGGCAGCTCGGCCCTCCATGGCTGCTCCGGCACTTTCTCCCTGGCAGGCACGGGGGCGGGGGGGGGCGGGCGGGCAACCCCCTGCTGGCAGCTCAAAATAGTCCCCCACCCACCCAGTGCTACCAGGCTCTTTGCCCCTCCTGGTTTTTGAAAGGGTTTTTAAAACAACTGTTTGTTTGTTTATTCTCCTCCTCCTCCTCTGTCCAAATTAGTAAACACATGCAGTAGGAACTGAAAGGGCGAGGAACCCTCCCACGGTGTATCCGTGGGTTCCAGTTAACATCCAAGCCTATGTGTTGGAAACCGCTGGCTGCCGTTCGAGAGGGAAGCCTGACCTTTGTTTCCTGCAACTCTGGGGCAGAGGACACGAAGCTGAGGTTGAAGGTGACAGAGGCTGCGCTGTTGTTGACTATCGTGGCTGCCTTCTTCACGACGTGTCCTGGAGGGATCGCTCCAAATTTCAGCACTCTGTTGCAAGGTTCCACCACATCAATCTGTGGGTAGGGAAAAAATGCCGTGAGGATGCAACAGAGCAAAAGTGGTGGTTAAGAACACCACACAGTGGAAGAAGCCATGTAATGAGGGCAATAAAAAGTAGTATTCAAGCAGTAACACTGAAAAATACTGGGGTCACCTTCTCCAGCCAGGCACCCTCTGAATGTCTTGGAGTGCAACTCCCATCATTCCCAGCAGTGTGGGGAAAACTATCTAGGAACGGTGGGAGTTGCAGTCCAACACATCTAGAGTGCACCAGCTTGCGAATGCTGGACTAGGGCCTGGATGTCAGAAGGATCTCGGACTACCTCTCAAAGAGAATGGCCACTAGTCACGAGGTCCCTAGACTCTGCCCTGGATCAAAGGCACCTCTGAAGACCAGGCGCTGGGGATTAGGAATGGGAGGGTCAACGTGGGGGAGGGGCTGTGGCTCGGTGGCAGAGGCCCCGCCTGGCAGCCAGAAGGTCCCAGGTAGGGCTGGGAGAGCACCTGTCCTAGAACCCTGGAGAGCCGTGGCTGCCAGTCAGGGTAGGCAATGCTGGGCTAGGCGGACCCAGGCTCTGGCTCAGGACAAGGCCACCGCCTGTGTCCCTGCAAGGGGGCTGCTGCTGCCCTCCTGCGTGCTGTCCCAGAGGCCCTTTGTGGGAAAGGAGACGCTGCTCTAGGCAGCCCTTTGCTTTGATCCAGCAGACTTTCTCCTGTCCTCTGAAGGAAATGGCAGCACCTTCTGGGAAAACAGAACGTGATGCCAATTAAACGTGATGTTTACTTGAAGCAAGCAGCAATTCTGAAAGCAGGAAAGGCTCAAAAGGGCCGTGTCTTCTTCAAAGGGTCTGGACTGTGCAGAAGCAGCAGCTGCTGATCTTCCTTCCATTCCCCCTTCTCCGTCCACAATTTCGAAAACTCAAAGTCAATCCTGAAAGCAAAGTTCCTCGCCCTCCTCCGAAGGTTTACATAATCAGGAATAGCCGCAATGGATCCAGAAATAGTAAAATCAGCAGGGCTGTTAGCCCCAATTGGCAACCCATCTCCACCACGGGCAGGAAGTTTGCAGGGGTTTTAATAAAAACCTCCACCGGCAAGCACTTTCAGGTCACTGTGACTTTGTGGACACCTCCAAGTCCTGCGCAATGCTGCATTCATCAGGGCAAGGACCATGCCAGGGCCCACACTTTCCTCTCAAGGTAAAACTGCAGCCGTCTCAGTCCAATTCCCCTGCTTTTCACTGAGATTTGACTTTATAAAGAGAAGACCTCAGGGCCTATTCTGGTTGGACCTTGCCCCTCCCCCCGGGTCATCTACCATCAGACCACCACTGTGGCAAGAGATTGCAGAAGGGAG
This sequence comes from Elgaria multicarinata webbii, assembly GCF_023053635.1. Classification (NCBI taxonomy): domain Eukaryota; kingdom Metazoa; phylum Chordata; class Lepidosauria; order Squamata; family Anguidae; genus Elgaria; species Elgaria multicarinata. The sequence goes on along the minus strand of NC_086184.1, from coordinate 33,415,266 downwards.
GGAGCTGAGGATGACCCCAGGCCCCTGCCCCTGCTCCAGTTGGACTCTCCTCACCCTAGGGGCATCTTCCGCCAGCTGCCCTGAGGGAAGAAGGGACAATATATATATATATATATATATATATATATATATATATATATATATTAATTATCAATCATGTTGATGGTGATTTTATTGTTTTTCATGTTCCTTGCAAGCTGCCTTGGTAGGGCTTGTATCCTGAAGGGCGGAGTATAAATAACAGCAATACATGAACCACAAATACATGCATCCTACAAATACAGGGCTGCGAGAAGCAACTGGCAAGGAGTTTCTGCGCCCTAGAGGAATCTCCCAACCTGCCTACAGAAGAGCATCCTCGCACAACTGGTGCTAAGGGCGCAAAAGCAGACACCTGAGGATCTTTGTAGAGCCCAGAGTTCAGCCTCACCTTCATCTCAATGCCTTTCCCAAAGACCTCAATATTCCGCTGCAAGAGCCCATTGATTTCAAAGGTGATGACTTCGTGGTAGGAAATGGGCTCTCGGGGGTAGAAACTGATGGGAATCTCCATCTTCCTTCCAGCGCTCAGCACTTCAGTGTGGAAACCAATCTCAAGGTGAGCCGTGTTGGGAAACAAGCACTCCAGGCTGTGAAGAGGCCAGAAGAGGCCATGATGGACCCCTCTGCATCCCTCCCTCCCTCCTTCCTTTCCTTCCTGGTGAAAAGCTGCACCTTTAAAATAGCAACAGGCCTCCCGTCCGAAGGGAGGTGGCCCTGCCTGCACCATCTTCCTCTGTGCCCCTCATGTGCAGATGGGCTCTCAGGTCCGCTCCGGTCCACTGTGGTTCTGCAACCTGCACTCTCTTCCCTATGTGCTCAGGGGTTGGGCGCACAGTGCTGATGCTGGGGCAGGAAACTGCTAGGGCAGAAGGGTCTCTCTGCTGAAAGACTCCGGGGGCTCAGCCACCCCAGGGCAGAGAGGGGACACGACCAGTCAGGCCAGGAAGAAGGCGTTTCGAGGGCCGCTTCATACATGCATGGGAGTCATCATCACTTGTTGACTGCCGCCTTGCAGGTGTGAAGGAGGCGCTGCAGGCCCATCGCCACCACACTGGGGCGGAAGTTTCTGCCTTCAGCGACTGCAGTGCTCTCAGCAAGCAGGACAGAAGATGGAACAGGGGCCAAGTCCCTTTAAGCAGCAGCAGATCTTGCAGTTGCAACCCCAGCAGAAGAATGTCTGGGCTGTTTGGCCCTTGCGAAGGTGGCTTTCATAGAGATACAGAACATACCTCTACCCACCCACCCTCAAGCCACAGGTCAGGGGCTCCAGAGGAAAACCCCTTTGGGATGGAAACATACTGCAAGCTGAGACAAACTGCTGCCAGCAGAGGGCTCTGCAACGCAACCCGCAATTCCGCAGCAAGCAGGAACTTCCTTTGGAATGGTGATCCCTGTCCCTTAGGCTGAAGATTGAAAGGTCCCCACCCCCTCTTCCCTCCCCGTGCCTTTTTCCTTGTGTGCCCTGCTTCCTTCTTGTGGCAAGGACTGTCTTGTTTCCTTGACTATACGTGCGCTGCTCTGGGAGCCAGCTTGGCTGAGGGGCGGCATAAAACTATTTCAGATAAATTAATAGTCATAATCATACTCTTGTTCCCCCCGTAGCTGACGGGGCTCGGCCAGCTTCCCGGACAGGCTTAGCCTGGCTTGCTTGCTCTCATCCCTGGCGCTTGTTCCCCTGCCAGCTGAATTCCCCAGAGTCCCTGGCTCCAGGGACTCTGGCCTCTCGCTCTCCACTGCTGGCCCTCCGCTGCTAGCCCAGCACCATAACTCTCCCAGGGCTGTTCACCTGAATGTAGAGCTGAACGTCTACTGGGACTACGGGGCGGTCCTGTCAGACATCAGTCCAGCTTACCTTGTCTGCTTGGCATCCTTATTTGTGACCGTAAGGATCCGTTTGGAAATGGGCATCCCAGCATGGTAGATGAAGCAGTTGCCAAAGTCCACTTTGGTAACGGAGAAATGGATGCTGGGAGTCACCACCGAGCCTTGCAGCACACAAGTAAACACAGGGCCATGGCTGATCTGGGAACACAGAGAGACACTCTGCTGTATTGATCCCAGTGATGAGCCCAGGACACTCTTTGGCTACTGTTGCTTAAATTAAAATATTGTTGCTTAAAGTCTCTGAAAGCTCTGGGAGCATTTTGCTTTTCAGCGGTGCATTTTAACATCCTTATTGTACCGATTACACTGGCATCCGCATGTACTGGTTGTTTTGCTGCTGCTGCTGCTGCTGCTGCTGCTGCTGCTGCTGCTGCTGCTGCTGCTACATTGTGTTGGTGATTTTTGCTAGGTTGAGCAGATGAACTGTGCAGGATTGTGAAGAAAAGCATGCGGGACCATGGCTGCATCCACCTTGGGCACACAGCTGGTGCACCAGCCTCAGCTTCGCCACAGCCAAACCTGGACATCCAGGAGCAGAGGGGGGTCCAGGAACGTGCTCACCCTCCAACCTGGATCTTCAAGCAGAGTGTGGTGATGGTCCAGCTATATTCATGCATGTATATCTCCATTCAGAATTGGTGGCATCCCCTTTCGCCAGACTGGAATTCCTACTCACTGGGCGCACTTCTATTCTGCCCAGGTTAAGCTTCAGTCTGTTCAACCACACCCTGCCTAGGAATGTACAAGAATTGTGTCCCTGTTTGCAACTCATGCCAACGTGTCCTGTTTGCAATCCCAAATGCAAGCACAACCAGGAATGCCATTTTGGGGAAAGTGTGCGCATGGGCAGATCCCGCCCTCAAAGCCACATTTTCATGCTTTAGTCCTTGGGGGGAAATGCCAATGAGGCAAAATGAGCTTCAAGGCAGCCTAGAGGCAGAACCTTGGCAAGCCTGAACTCTGCACGTTGGCCCATCCGTGACCATCAGCCCATTGCTGATTCTAGACTATTCAAAACCCTCAATTGGTGCTTGTAGGACTTTGGAACCTTCTTGGTTTTGAAGGAACCAGCTGCCTTGGGAGGGCTTCTGCCCTGAAAGGCGGCCTAGAAATATCATGATTATCTCTCTCTCGCTCAAGGCGGTTTTTCTCAATGGGCATTGCCAAGTCATGCTGTCTTTTACAGATTCAGGAATTTCCTGACAACTGAGCATGTTTTATGTATGACTGCTTTCTGGATGTTGGTGTGGATGTATTTTGGTAGGCCCATCATCATCATCGTTATTATTATTATTATTATTATTATTATTTTTGGGAGTGCAAGCAAATAAAAGCATCACAAACCTGCACTCTTACCTGCAGTTTGAGCTCAACCTTCAAAGTACACGTCTTCAGCGGATGGAATGACAGCACGGCCTCCGCTCGCTCCCCGGCTTCCACGATGCCAGTATTTGGGGAGATGGCAAAATATCGCTGCAGTGCTTTGGCATTGTAGAACTCCCATGAGAAGGTGAAATTGAACTTGCCAGTGTTCAGAATATAGAAATTACATTGAGCGTAATCATTCACTTGCATCTGTCCAGAGCAGAAAGAAAAGGCGTCGCATCAATGTCGCTGCAGTGCTGCTGCTTATAAGCGAGGCGTGCCTGGCTCTCAGCTGCCTTGAATTAAAACCCAAGACTGCAATCTCCAAGCACAACCCACGTGGCGCTCAACTGGATTTGCATCTCAGTAAACACATGTACAGCGTGTGGCTAAGCGGCTGAGCCACGCGGCCACTTTAAGTACTCCCTGAGCACGTTTCGGGGTAAAGGCAGCAATAGGGTTGCACGGCACAGCAAGCCCCCAGCAATGAGCCCTCTTCTACTGTGGGAGGGAGGGAGAAGAAAGCTGCTCACAGCTGGGATTCTGGCCAAGATGCATCTGTGTGACTTTCGCCAAGGGAAGAGTTCGGAGGGGGGGGGGAGCTCACTTTGCGCCTCCACCTTCCCCACCCAATCACAAGAAGAACTCTCAGGTTTCAGCCTACAGAGAGTCTCTGCTTGGGACCGGTAGGGGAGCGGGCAGCTGGAGGGATTCCATCCACTGTTCCTTAAAGCATATTTTTCTGAGGCGAAGCGCTCCGACGGCCCCGGTGCTCTCACCTCATGAAAGTGCACTTGGTTTAGCTGGTCAGGGTCCAACTCGGTAACCAGACCATCATTTTCCTCACACTTCACAGATACATTCATAGTGTGGCCAGTGGCTTTGACGTTCAAGAAGAGAGGCTGGATCTTCCTCTTGACATCACAGATCAAATTAAAGTTGACTTCTCCTTCCAGTGTTGGCATGAAAGAGATGCTAATAGGAAGTCTGTGGAGAAAACACACTTGCTTTGTGAGTTTGGTTGTGTGCAGAAAATCAGTTTTGAGTGCCAGATCCTTTAGGGTACTAAGTGCTCTCAAACTTTCCCGGTGCCTGATCACTGAGGGCCTTTCAAGAGAAATGTCTGTCATGTTCTTCAGCCTCAATCCCTCCTCTGGCTCAGGGCGGGAGGAGACCTCATTCATCTACTACTTGGGGACCTTCCAGGTCAGAGGATGTGACATTACCAGACTCTTTGGGCTCAAGAGCACACCCCTCCAACGGAGTCCTCATTGCCTCCATGATGGAGCCAGCACTGCAGAATCGGATCATGGCTGACTTTGCACGACACAACAACCCACCCTGCAAAATAAGCTATGGAGCAACAACCTACATAGCTTATCTGAACAACCAATAGACCATCAGGCATAGCATGGGTTGTTCTTCTCCTCCTTTCCCCTCAGTCCTCCAGCGGGCTCCAACATATATCCTGGGGGACCAGACAGCAGAACCCATCTTGTCTGCCACTAAGTCCACCTGCCCACTCTGATTGTGACCCTGGTCACGTTCAGAACTTTGTATTATTTTTTGTGTGCCTTGACATTTGCGCAAAACAAGGCCAAAAACTCTTTCCCCCTCGCAAGCCCCGGGAATGTGCGCAAATGTCTTTGTAACTTTTATTATTGAAAATTTTGGTCGGTTTTTCGCAATTACAGAGGTGTGCAATTGCAGCTGTCAAATAATGTATAGCCTTGTCCAGTCTATATATCTTGTTCAGCTGCCAAAGAGAGCTATGGCTAATGGGCAGTATAAAAATGTCATAAATCAATAAATAAATGGGGCCTGCATACTGTATGTGCTAGTTTGACAACCTTTGGCAACCTTTGGCTGTGGGGTAAAGGGGACCTGGCCGGCTGCTTAGCACAATTATTCTCAAGTTCTGAAGGGTGGAACTTACCCTTGGAGGTCCTTCCTTCCATTCCACCCCTTGCCAGCTCTCCCCATTTACAGTAAAAGGGGAGCTCAGAAAATGGGTGGACCCGAGATTAAAACTTAATTTCCAGCACAAATGTTTTGCACAAATGTTGTTGCAATTTTTTGTTAAGGCGGTGAAAGAGTGACAACCCCTCCAAAGTGCCGCTTGGGCACCAGTGGAGGCGCCATCACTGAGGCACAGGTGAGATCACTCGGCAAGAGCGGCAGGGGGTTTCTGCTGCTGCTGCTGCTGCTGTCAAGCGGCTCACTTGCCATTGCCCACAACCCACCATGCTTTGGCAGAGCCAGGTTCGGACAACACACCAACCCATCGTGGGTACAAGAACCCCTAAAACAAGCCATGAATTGTTAGGGTGGCTTGTGACCCATGCACAAACCACCCTGCATGAATCAGACCAGGTTCACACGACATGACAACCTTGTTGTTGTGTCGTGCAAACCCAGTCAAAGGCTCTTTAAGAAACAGACCTCTCCTCAGAGGGACAGTCCAGATCTGCCAGAAGGCTCCGCATGTTGCATAGACAACGGCTCTTTGTGGGTGAATTTCAATTCATGATCTCTCCATGGTCCTAAAAGACCTTGCCTGGGCTGGCCTGTTGGGAACATGCATGGCCTCATCCGACGTGGCCTCACCGGATGGGACTGTGCGATGCCAGACATGATCCAGACTCTCCAGGCAGGACCACCACTGCAAGCCAGTCTCCCTGGGAGCCCTGTGCCGAGCAAGGAGAAAACGCTCTCCCCACTGCCAAGAGCAGAGAAGGAGCCAAGGCTCCTGCCTTCCTCTATGCAGAAAGTGAAGGGGGAGGAGAGTGACATGATGCCACAGGACCATAAGGCAATATGCTGACCAGTTCTCCTTGACTACTGGAGAGCCTCTACTGAAAAACGGGACGTGCCCTTGGGTGTCTAGATGCAAAGAGTGCAGGGCAAGGCATGTGGCACCCAGATTCATAGCCTCCTGTACCTGGAACGAGGTGAGATTGAGCCTTCCATAGGCTGCACTTTCAGGCAATTGATTCGCCCCTCTGAAAAACGGGAGCTCTCTCTGAAAGAAAAACTGTAGGTCTCGTTCTCATCATTGATGATGTCGATGCTCTCATGAACTTCATGTCCTGGGGAGAGAGACACAGCAGAACAAGTTCAAGGTTTTTTTTGTCAGTTCACTAGAGAACTCAGGCTTTCCTGGGGATCGCTTTCTAGAAGTGTTTTTTTTTTAATAACTAAAAACAAACCAAAAAGACAGAAATGCTTAGTTGCTTTAACATGTGACCGCCACACATGATATCCCACAACTGGTTAAATAACCAACTCTGCAGACCATGGGTTATCAGAGTGGGTTATTTTGGCCAAATTTTAACCCATTGTGGGTTCAAAAACTCTCACCAAATGCCACGATAACCCATGATGGCTTAATGGGCTTGGGGACAGGGCTTGCATGCTCCCCCTGTCTGCACTCCGCCTGCTCTGCCCCCAGAATCCTCACCAGTGGGAATCAGCCAGGTTACTTGAGAGGCCGAAAGCGTCCCCATCCACTCACTTTTAAGGGAGTAAGGAAAAGGGTCCACCCAGGGAGAGGTGGGTGAAAAACCTGCTCCCTGTCTGTGGTGCCACCAGCCGCCAGGAGCGAGTGCCAATCCTGCTGTTACCTGCCGAGCAGCGCCCCAGGCTGCATAGGGTTCCTGGGCCACACCCATGCTGGGAACTGCCTTTCAAGACCCGTGGGCATTTTACAGAGTATCGATGGGGTTCGGTGGCTTGTGAGCCCTCTCCGCTTTCCCAGCGTTCCTGCTCCTGGGACAACCACAAGGTTCCCCCGCTCTCTCTAACAGCTCTTTCCCACACACTGTTTCACAATCAACATCACACCAAGAAAAAGCCTTTGGCGTTTCTGAATGAGAGGAAGCGCTGACGTCAGCGGCTGCCTCCCACGAGGGTCCGTACCGATCAGGAGTGAGCGGAAGTTCAGGTGGGACCTGTCCATCGCCACAGTAGGGTCCGTGGTGTGCCCCACCAAGAGGAACGGGACAGAAATGTTGTGTTCAGGGATTGTGAAGGTCCAAAAGGATTCAGCGATGTCCAGATGTTGCGGGATGAATTCAAATATGACCTACATATGAAAAGACAAATGGAATGTTCTGGCACAGCCCTGCTCTTTTGGGGGCACTAAAATTTGTTTAAGACATAAACAAAGATACTACCTTTTAGCACGACTCCAAAGGGTTTATATATGTAAGTTTTTAAAATACCTAATAAAGCTACTGCATTTGATACAATAAAACAAGCATCAGATAATAGTTTGAGAGTTTAAATATTAAATATTTTAAATGTCTGGGTGAACCAAACAGATTTTGCCCGGCCTGTGTACACTCCAACTGGGGTGAGCAACCACGGACTGGGTCTGTGGTTGGCACGTGTCTCTCCTCTAAGGCAGGTGGGATCTGCAGAAGGGCATCGCCTGCTGACTTCCACACACGGGCCGGTCAGGCCGGGAGGTGGCCCTCCTCCTTCAGGCTCTTGTTCCAGGTTTTACAGCTGAGCCCCCTGACTTTGCACTGGGCCCAAAGCCAAATGGCAGCGAGTGACGTTCTTTCAAGAGATGGTCCGAGGGGGCCGTGCCAGTCAAAAGGCTGGCCACGGCATTCTACCCTGACTAAAGCTTCCAAAGTGTTTTCAGAGGGAGCCTTTATACTCATGGGAGTACCACCTGTTAGGACAGAGAATCCTGTTGGAACGGCTGACTTTGGACTCTTTCCCAGCTCAAAATGTCTAGGACTGCAGGCCACTGTTAAGACTGATAGAAAACCCTGGGACAGATTTGGGAGATTATTCAGGAAGGAGTTCGTTCTGGAATGGGCTCCATATTGGTGCAGCTCAGTTTATGACATTCTCCATTTGTACCAGGGCCTGGAGACCTCCATGGCCACCTTGGCCTTCATGGGGACCCCCCAACACCCTGAGTCCTTGAGCAGGTGTTCCGATTGGATCTGGACAACAAGGTGGTCTTTACTGCTGCTCTAATGGTAATGGTCAAAAATGCTAGCAGTTGTAGTCCAAAACATCCGGAAGGGATCAGGTTGGGGAAGGCTGCAGGAAAAAAAGAAAAGAAAGACAGCAGGAAGGGCCCAATCCCCCTATAAAAGCTGCCATGGACATAGAGGCCCTGGGCCCCCGTGTGCACTGACAACCTCCGGAAACACCTAGCAGAGCCAACTGAACTCAAGAACAACAGGCAGTATGGCCATCAGCAATTCACCAAAAGAATCCCAAAGACCCAAACGAATACTGAATAGGACGCCTGATCCCCAGCTACTGTCCATGGAACAAGGCCTTGAGTTAGATCACCAGGGGTCAATACTGTTCACATGAGAGTGACACTTAACAGTTAGTGTATATCTGCCAGTCTTTAGCATACCCTTCATCAACCTGGTGCCCTCCAGATGTTTTGGACTACAGTTCCCAACACTTTTAACCATTGGCCATGCTGTCTGGGGCTGCTGTGGGTTGAAGTCCAACACATCTGGAGGGCACCAGGTTGGTGAAAGCTGGTCTGGCCTATCTAGGCCAGCAATTTATCCTGAGAATTGCCTAGCCATCCCTTGCCTGATTCCAAGGATTGGGGGGCTTTGCCGAAGGACTTCCTGAGAGGAGGAGGAGGCAGCAGTAGCACCACCACCACCACCACCACCACCATGGGGGATTTCCCCTCCCCAGCACTCTCACCACCCACGGGGAGGCCGCTCTTTCACTGGGCAATCCCACCTAATTTTTAGCAAATTCTTATATTTCAGGGCCTAAGGAACTCCCTGCTTCTGTAACTCCACAAGCTGACCCCTTTTTGCTGCCACCTGTTCCCTGAGAATACTTTAAAACCTCCTTGTAGCCTGGTGTAAGAGGCTTAGGCATGAGATGGCACCAACACTAGAGACAAGATGAACTATTAAATAGGCTAGTTTATTAAAAGGATATTGTACTCATAAGACAATACTAACATTTACTTTGGGGTTTCCAAAAGACTCAGTGACACCATTTCGTAAAGAGACACCATTCCTGCTTCAAGCCTCTTCATGACTTCTTTTACCTCAGGTCAAATTCCTCAAACCTCCACCCCAGCCAAATATGCGCACAACCAGGTCTAGCTCTTGGGTACAGTCTTCCTCTGACCCCCATAGCTCCTCCAGTTGTATTCCTGGCTGCTTGGACAGTTCATCTGGGTTCTTCCTGACTGCTTGTGCACCCTTCTTCAGGCAAGGCCTGATGGCAGCCACTGGCTCCCTACTCCTGAACTTCACCAGTCACATAAGGTTCTTCCACGGAGAAGGAAGAGCTTCTTATTTGGGCCTTAACTATTTACTTGCTTCTCAACTTCCTCCTACTCCTTCTACAACGTCACTCACCAGATCTTGTCCATCAGTCTACCAACCGATTAACTCCATAACTGTGAACTGTCAAGGCCTTCACTGTCATTTTCCACCACTCTTTCCCACATAGTTAGGCATCCCCGCCCAATTTGAACTGAATTTACCTAATCCAGGCCCCATCTGAAAACATGCAAAGCGACCGTACCTCTCTCCTCCTTCAGAATGCCACTACACAACTACTACACATGCTACAGCGCAGGGCCTCAGGCCTATTCGGATACATTACAGCCTCTCAGAGGCCACACAAAGTAAACGTTACAGGACATTACACCACGTACATGGCATTTCTTCACAAGCACACTGTTCCTGCCATGGAAGTGGACAGCGGTGCCTCAAAAAAGCACAATTGGGATGGTAATATTTTTTGGGTGGGTGGGTGGGGTGGAGGTCAGTCTTTCGCAAGTGTGCTCTTACAGCTGTCCAGTACGTCTAATCTTGCCTGACCCATGGCCTTGTCTGTTTCAGCTGTCAAAGGGACCAGCGAAAGGGAACAGGTGCCGTACAAGGAAACTGACCAGACCAGGTTGCACATAGGTTGATTTTCATGCAGCTCCAAAGGACTGGGGGAGAAATACTCCTACGGGAAAGGTGGGGCCCAGCAGCACAAATCACAAGCACCCCAAATGGGGAGGGGAGATGAAGGAGTAGGTGCACCAAAAGGGGTGGGGGGCACATCTGCCCCTCAGCAATGCAATCCTCTCGATTCTAAGTACTGGGCAGACACTTCCCAGTGTCCCCCAACTTTTCAACTTCTCCCCAAGTCCCCAGCTACTCCTGAAAGGGGAGATAATTCCCCCCACCATGTTTTTCAGCTCCTTTTTGTAGTCCTTTTTGTAGCCCTTTCAAACAAGCCGTGTAGAACTTAGCAGGCCAGGTTTTCAGGTCACGACAAGCCACTCCGAACAACCCAACAAGTCAGGGGTTCTCAGAGCGGCTTGATCGTGAAAAATAAGGCACCGTGCAGGTGATGTCACGTGATGCGTTGTCATATCGTGCGAACCAGGTCATTGTGTGAATAGATAAATAAGAGGTGTATGTGTGCTTGACTGGATGGAGGAGCACACCCTCCCTCCCTCCCTCTCCCCCCACTACTGAAAGTGTGGATTCATCCTTTTAAAGTGTTCACTTCTCCCTGCCCAGTTGAGGAGGGGACGAGCTCTCCTACACTTGGGCAGAAACGGAAGGCGCAGGCTGGCCAAGGACTCCATGGGCTGTGGGTCCCCCCCTCCCCCCCCGACTGAAACAGACCCTCTGCATTATTGCAAAAGCAGTAATAGCAGCAATGATGGCAATGATGAATTCAATAATAGCAATGCAGAGCTATTCCGGCCAATAGCGATACGTTGACTGGAACGGCCACCGCTGTGCCGAGCAAGGCTTGGAGGCGGGACCTCCTCTCCCGAGAGGCAGCGGCTGCAGCTGGAGGGCGGGTTCCCCCCTCTCCCCACACACCTCCACCGTTCTCTCTGGTCGGAGCTGTCCCCGCTCAGTGAAGCAGATGAAGGCCGCCTGCTCTCGCCCCTCTTCCTGCTGCTCACAGCTCCACTGGAAAGAGTAGGGGGCGTTGGTGGGGTTCATGACTGCAAAGCTCCTGCCCAGGGCAAAGAAGAATGGGCTGCATAAACATTAGGGCTGTGGACTGAGGCAAAACTTCCAGTTGATCACTCACCGGCCTTCTAAATAATCAACTGCATTTTAAACACAAGAAAGGGGCTTATGGCATTGAAAGACTAACAGGTTTATCAGGGCACAAGCTTTTGTGGACTCCAGTCTACGACATCCAGTGCACGAAATACGACTTCAGCTCTGCAGAGAAGGAGGCGCCAATTGTGAAGGCCTTTTGTGGAGAACCGCCCGGCATCTGGTAATAAAGGGATCTGGGACTGAGGCTTTCTGCGGCCATTCTGGGCAATGTATTGCTCCTGAGTGGAACAGCACTACAGAGCGCAATGAAGGAAAGAGAAACGGCACAACAACTCCGGATTAAATTAGGGCACCAGGTCCACAAGACTTGACCAACAAGCCTGACAGAAGGGAAGTCTCTCTCTCTCTCTCTCTCTCTCTCTCTCTCTCAGCAAAAGGAAAGCCAAACCCCAGAGTGTTCCTTCTGACCACTGAGGAGGACTCAACACACCAAAGGAAACTTAAACAACCGGTTAGAAAGTCTGTGACAGGCTTCAGCAGTCACTTCACTGAGCTTGCTTGATACTCACCTGGTGTTTCTGAAGCCCACCCCCACTGAGGAAAATTCAACAACTTTTGTGTTGGGATCCAGGCTCGTCCCCCCAGGACCTCGCAAGTCGGGGTTGCGTCGGTTTGCTGTAATGTAATCAGAGTCTTCAAGCTCAAAATGGCAATAGGGCAGGAGGCTCTTCCCCTTCACGGCCACAGCCGGGCCTTCCTCTCCCGGCTTCAGGTTAGAAATGCTGAGGAGAAACAGGCCAATGCTGAGGGAGAATGCAAAAGAAACACGCCAGCCCTGTGGGTTGCATGCAGCCCTTATCCCCCCCCCTCCCCGAAGCAGATCGCCCCCCGCCTTTTCTGCTCTTTATCTCTGCGGCAGCTGACGCCCCACGCCCTGAGCCCCCACCCCCACTTTCACTCGGTTTCTCACCCAGCAGCACCTGCAATCAAGACCCATTTGCCTCTGCCGGCACTCCGCACGCCTGCACTTCTGCGCGGTGGCCTTTGCGCAGCACAGGAGCCCGGAAACCTGCTGCTGGAACCCATTTCCAGCCTCTTTGCAGGAACCCCTCAGGCTCGCCCTTGTCCACGGAAAGGGCGCTCCTGGGTGGCGGGGAGGTGCCGGCACTGCTGCCACTGCACTGCTCCTCCTCACCCTGGGTTCAGAGACCTGGAAGCAGTGGCGGCGGCAGTGGCGGCGGCACCTCAGTCCGCACTGCAGGGCTCACCTGCCTCTGAGACTTTGCTGGGAAAGTGACAGCCTTGTGCGCTGCTCCCACCACTGGTCCTCGGGGGGGGGAGGAGGAGGAGGAGGAGGAGGGAAGGGGGCTGGGGAAAATGGGGAGCCTCAGAGAAAGACATGGGGCATTTCCAGGAAGGCTGCTCATTTTGAGAACCTGGTAACTTTAAGAACTGGTGCTCCGCTTGTTTTCCTCTTCCCTCCCCTGCCCCCATGCCTCTTGCATGGTAAGCCCGCACTGAGGGACTGTCTCGCTTGTTATGGCTCTTACATAAGCTGCTTGGGGAGGGGGGGGAGGGCTTTTTGAGCTGAAGAACCACCCGAAGGGTCACCCCAGCATCTTCCATAACGAAAGGGTGGGGGGTGCCGCAGGGCAGGCAGTTCACTGCCCAAACACTCATGCAGGACAAAGCAACTGTGATTTAAACGTCATGGATTAATTGCAGCCCATCTTCTCGGATACCAACGCAATGCAAAATTGCAAGGCAGGAAGCTGTTTTTTCTCCTTTGCCTTCAGCATCAGTATTTGTCCAGAGGTTCAGTGTAAAGTCAAATACTGGAGTAAGAATAAATTAGACGAAGTCATACTTCTGTAAACCACACCGAAGGAAGAATCCTGGTTTTCGTGGTGCAGAGTTAGGGATTCCTTGGGGTAGAGGGTCCCAGCCAAGAAAGAAGATCCCTGGGCTTGCACAAGCCAAGCAAGGGGAGCGGAGGGCCCACCGTCCCTCTCCCCAAAAGTTAGCCCTGACCCTCGTACCAAGCTTTAGCAGAGACAAATCCCACCCGGCTCTGTCTGGTGCTTTGTGTCTGGTCCTGGCCTCCATAGAGCTGCAAGTGTGTGGGGGGGGCTTGTGAAAACCGCCTCCCCTGAGCTCCAGCCAGGACTTGGCCATTCGTGCAAATGCCTCCTTACCTACTGAGCAGGCGGCCCTCAAAGTCTCCAAGCTCCTGGGGAGAGAATTTCACTTGGAGGAAGCAGGAACTCTGAGGAGGGATGACGCCGCTGCTGGGCTCCAGGCAGAACGGGGGCCGGGGGGGCAAGAAGAACGTGCAGGAGGAGAAGCTCTCCATCCCACTCTCCAGCTGGCTGAGCGGCCGGCTGGACTGCACCTTGATGGAAGCAGCCGATGTGGCAGACGGATGTTCCCCTGGGTTAAAGGGAGAACTTGTTGAGGCAGCCATTTCTGCCTGGTGCATTTTTCAGAGGGATCCCGGGACCTCCCATTTGTCTCCCAGCCCCAGTGTAATCCTATAGCAGAGACTCACCTGGCCAGTGAAACGTTTTTCGGTCTTCACCCCAACCAATGAGCTCCATCACACCAGCGATTTATCACACTCTCACCATGCCTGGTATGTGTTTTTGCAGCACAGTACTCACATGACGTTGTCCCTGTCCTGTGCTCATCTCACCTCTTCCCCTCCCTTTTCCGTCTTATTTTGACGGAAATAAGTACGCTTTCCCCCCTCCATGTGCAATAATGCCACTCCTCCTTCCCATCTATTGCTGTCCTAGCACTATATCGGACCATCCCGTTCTTTTTTGTGGGGGTGGCGTGTGTGTTGAAGGGTGGTTTTGCTGACAAAAGAGGAAGGTGGGCAGTTCTCCACTCAACTGCTCAACCGTGAAAGGGGAGGGAGGGAGGGTGTCTGAACACCCCGCAAAGCAAGCAAGCAAGGCTGCCGCCCGTGACCTGGACTCTGTCCCATTCAACGCTAGGGTTCTTACTCCTGAGTAGGCATGTCTAGTTTTCCTGACCAGAACAGTGTCGGCTTCCCGTTGCCATGCCAACATTGACCACAAAGTTCTCGAAAAACTAACTGTAATACTTTCTCTTCACTTACATTGTTTAATATGATCTTAGGGGAAAGCATAGTGCGTTGTTCTATCATAATTGCGCAGCTTCAGGCTGCCCTACTATTGTATTTGCACAGAAATAAAAAAATGTATACAAATATTTTAAAAATTAACTGCAGGGGGAAGGAGAATGTAGGGGGTGGGGCGGGAGATTTCGCTGGCACAGTAGCGATACAGGTGAAAAGATACATGAGCTAAAAGAGCGCAACAGCGCACAGATGTGAAAGTGCCCAGCGCTTGACTCGCTAAGGTAACGGAGGGGGAAACTGCGGACTCAAAGTGTGTGTGGGGTGGTGGTGGTGGGAAGTAGGTGTGACGGAGCTCAATGTCTTTTCTCTCCAATGATGTCATTGGGAGGAGCGGATGGGGATAGACAGTGCTTGAAGCACAGAGCAGAGGTTCGTGGCTCCGCCGTAAGGTCTCCAGGAAGCATCCATAGCTTCCTTCTGGGCTATTGCTGCTGCTTCACCCACTTGCAGCATAAGCAGAACGCGCAATGCAAATCTGTGAATGGCCCAGAAAGATGGGAGATGTTAGCACACAGGAGCACAAGGTTGGGGTTTGTTACAAGCCGGAAGGAGGGAATCCGAGGATGAACCTTGAAAGGGGGTGAGCTGAGCAGTGCTGGGGAGAAGGGGGTGCCAGGCGTGCCAGGGGTTGCTTCTGGTACCTTCCGGGCTGGTTGGCAAGGGCTCTGTAGCAAAGTTGACAGCCCTTCCACTCTCCTCCATGACCACCTTCCAGGAGTATTCCAGCTGCACATTCCCCACATTGGACAGCTCCACTCTGAAAGCACAAGAGGCAGAGAGGAGGAGAGAAAACCAGGGTGCATAAAATTTTACACAAGCTCTGGACCCCTCCCTCCTCATCACATTCGCATCAAATATCCTTAATCCTCTCCAGGTGGGTAACTAGTTCTGCTGATTGGCTGGTGCCCCAGAGCCATTTTGCAGCATTTTAAAAACTGATTGCGCTTGAATAAATAAAGGCTTAGAACAGGGATGCCAAAGCAATTTGCAGTGGAGTGGGGCAAAACGCTTCCCGACGGGTCGCGGGCTGGATGACGTCAGTGGGCACGGCCACGTCTGCTGACGTCGTTGACCTGACCGTTTTGCATTCTGTGCCTCTCTCAACAGAGAGCAGGGGGCGGCAGGGGGGCCCTTGGCTAGTGCAGGCCACGTGAAGTCGACAGGCCAGAGGCTCAGTGCCCCTGGCCCAGAAGGACAGACCGTAGAAAGGAGGCACATTTAAAACAAAACGAAAAAGCCAGCCTCTGAACAAGCTCCAGCCAGTTTGTTACTCACTTGAACACCCTGGTCTGGAAGAGCAGCGTATCCTTAAAGTGCACGGGATCCGACTCCATCTTGTACTGGGCGTAGTCCACGGTGGCGCTCACCCGAAGCTCTAGCTCTCGAGCGCTCTCTTCCAAAGTAACATGAGCCGGTTCCGGGTCTGTCTCTATCACCTACCCCAAAAGCAGAACAAAAAACAACAACCGTAAGAGGAGCCCAGGATGGCCATTCCCAACCTCCAGAGGGGTCGGTGCAGCGGAGGAGGTAACATGACCTGTGAGCATTGTGAGCAGCTTCAAGGCTCCAAGCTTTTGCCTTCACCTTAGAAGCGGCACAGGGGACACACCAGGGGGAGGCGGCGCATTATGAAGCTCAACGAAACAACTAGTCCCAGACAATTCCCAGATGGGCAGATGATCTGGGGCTGGGGGGAGGCTCGGGGGGCTCGCAGCCTGGGTGTCCTCTGCCCAGGGTTCGGCAGCGGCCAAATGTGCATTTGCATAGCGGAGGCTCATGCGCCCACTTGCCCGTTTCTAGAGATGCCTGATCTGGCCAGGGACACCTGTGCCTCCGTTACTTCCTGGCTGGACTACTGCAAAGAGCTCTACCAGGGGCTGTCTTTGAAAACTGTTTGGAAGCTTCAGCTGGGCCAGAATGCTGCGGCCAGACTGTTAACCAGGGCCAATGACAGGGAACACGTGACTTGCTACGACAGCTCTCTGGTCTGTTTCTCGGCACAATGCAAAGTCCTGCCTATTACCTCCAGCGCTTCAGGCCTGCCTGGGTTCTAGGATAAGGAACATGCGGCCACAAGAAGAGCCCAGGTGGGTCAGACCAAGGGTTCGTCTAGGCGAGCCTTGTTCAGGCAGCCATTTCTGCTTGGTGCATTTTTCAGAGGGATCCCGGGACCTCCCGCTTGCCTTCCGACCCCAGTGTCATCCTATAGTCCAGCATTCTGTCCACACAGGGGCCAACCAGCTGCCCATGGGAACCCGGCAGGCCCTTCTTTTAGTACCACCACCTACAGAGGTGAGTTTGATTGTGATCAAAAGTCGTTTTAATCAAGTTTTTATTTAATTTTTTAAATAGTTCTTAGCATTATAAGCCGCCTGGAGGGCCATTTTCTTAGTAGAAAGGTGGGATTCAAACACACACACACACACACACTATAGGACAATCAGCCAAATCAGCCAATAAGCCCCCTGCATAGCAAGAGGCCACAGCTGGTTATAGCCCAAGGCCCTAAACACTTTAAAACCTTCCCTGTCGGGCAACAGCCTCTCGTTGCTTTTTAGGATGCCTTGGTTTGAGGGTTTTAAAATTCATGATTTTATTGTGGATTTGTAGTGAGTAATTTTAATGCTGTAAGCAACAGAATGGGCTTTAACTTTACAAATAAAGTCTTAATTTAGAACTTAAAAATAAGGACGCATTCCAGACCTTCAGGTTAGCCCCTCTGACTGTCAGGCAGGGACCAATCCCATTGGCCATCTCCAGGGGGAGGGACCCCTTGTCCTCCCAGACTGGACTTTTTCCCAGCTCAGGAAAATCCTCAACTCCAGAAAACTAAATTGTAGAACCTGAGCCAGACTATAACTTGAAGAGCTAACACAACTTAACCAAAATTGGATGGGGAAGAATTGACCCAGGATAACTGTTTACCTTCCCCACATGTAAGATGAAGGCAAACACCCTGAAGGAGAGGATGTCAGTCCCCTGCAGAAAGACTGGTGGGTGGCGTGTCCTCCAGAAGATGTCGGCAGCAGGAATCCCTGTATCTTCTGGAGGGCGCTCCAGACCTTTGGGAGGAGGAAGAGCGGTCCCACACTAGGCTGGGCCGGCAGTGCCTCTTGCTAAGGAGCAAGGGCCCTCTGCATCGCTCTCCTCCCAAAGGCAGCTTCTGCAGAAGGAAAGACATCCATTTGGTAATGCTTTGAGAACGTGTTCAAGCAAACCCACACGGCTGCCCTGGAGATCCATAGAAGCAGTGCCCCTCAGAGCCACCGGAGCCATGGCTCCCCTGAGGGAATATGCTGCAATACCTGGCAGAGGGGACTTCCGCAGCACCCAGTAAGCCAAGGCGACCCTTCAGCCACCTAGAAATAGCAGAAGCTGAAACGTTCCTACCCAGAGAAGCTTCCCGATAAGAAACAAACACAATCGCAGCGTTCTGAATCAAAGCAGTCTGATCCACCTAAAACCTCGGGGATCTCCTAATATCCCGTTTATGCCAGGCCTTCCCAATGGGCTACACTGGCTTTGGGCAGAAACAAGGCAGTACAATTTCTGGAGATATATGGAACTGACTTTGGGCGAATAGGAAGGGCCTGTTCTAAGAACGACCTTGTCTTGGTGAAAGACACTCGACAGAGAAGGCTCCTAATTCAGACACCCTGCTGGCCAAAGTGGCAGAGACTAGAAAGGCCTTTTAAGAGTGGGAGTCGTTAAGGGGCCTGCAGCCAGGGGTTCAAATACAGGAGCCACAAGCACTTTCAGCCCCCAGCTTAGGTTCCAAGATGGAAACCTGTGAATGGTAGGCGGTTCAGGAACCTCTTCACATTGCAGGGGTGGGGGGACCCCTTTCCCTTACAACCCCGTTCAATACTGTTCAACGCTGTCCCTTGGAGTTTCAAGGTGCTGGTACAGAGCCTGCAAGAACTCCAGGATGGAAGGATGATCGTCCCTCCCTGGAATCCTCTCAGCCACCTGACCCCAAGACCTGTAAGCTCTCCGGGTGTTCCCATGTACCCTACTGGTAGAATATCCCTGCAAGAGAAAAGCAGAGCCTTCCGTACTTCCTCGGAGTAGCCCATTTGTCACATCCACTGCTGCTCAACTGCCAGGCTATAGGCGGAAGAGATCCACTCGAGGATGAACTAGATGCCCCCGGGACAACAGATCCCTGCAACAAGGAAGCCACAGCACATCGGGCTTCATCGTGGGAAGAAACTTGGAAACCACACTGTTGGGCCAATGAGAAGCTGCCAGGATGACTTCTGCTGCCAAACTCCTGAGTCACAGGATAATCCTGGGAGGCAGGTGAAGGGGAAGACATGCATAGAGGCGGCCTGCTGTTGCTTGCAGGTGGACACGGGTGCCAGTCTATGAAGCCACAGGCAAGGGCAGGGGGACACTCGGCAGGGCACCCGCCAGGCCCTCAGCCTGCTGTGTGTTGCACCATTGCACCTGCTACTGGGAACAGGCAGCACAGCCGGCAAGAGAAGGAATCCTCCCTTGGGCTCTGCTGGACCAGAAGTGGCCCAGCGACACCCCCCAAACAGGGCCAGTGCCAATGGGGGTCACCTCTTTGGGAGGAGCCACTTCAAGGGGGGCAAGGGCAAGCCCCCCCCCAACATTAGCTCAGAACCATTTGAATCAACAGTTATCAGCTCACCTTGACTTCTGACTGCAAGGAGAGTGGACAGAAAGGCTGCTGGGTTTCTGCCTCCTCTCCTCTCTCCCTCTCTCTCCTGGGAATTGGCACGGCCTTCGTTTTGTCTCCGGTTTCCACCAGAATGGGATCTAAGACCTCTCCAAACAACGTGGTGAGGCCATGTGCAAGACGATGCCAGCTGACTGGGAAGCAACTCCTATGCACTGTGTCCGCCCGTTTAGGGCAGCGGGTGCTCTTCACCTGTCCCAGGGGCTGACAAGCATTGTTCTCCGGTGGCGAGGGGGAGTCCCAGAGAACTTGCCCCTTTGCTGTTGAAGAATGCCATTCGCAAGCAGGGAGGGGTGTTGCCCCCTGGCTGCTTTTTCCTCCCTGAGAACTCATCCCCTTCATGCCTCCCTTTCCCATCCCTCACTGAGGCGTTGAGCAGGTAAGAGGAAGAAACAAAAAGGCAAAGAAGTCTGGACCTAAAGTTGTGTTTTGTTTGAGCTCCAGGAGCTCGTCAGAACCCTGTTGACCCAACACTGGGGCAGACACACACCCCCACCCCCCGAGGAGAGGATCAGTGTAATGGTACGCTCCTTATTACCAGGGAGAGGGACTCACCAACAGGTCTGGAATGCCCTCCAGAAGATGCAGCAGAATATAGGCGGCTCGCCTTCATCAGTGGCCCTGTGTACGAAGCTGATCCCTGTGCCTTGATGCCTCTGATGTCTTACCTTCTTCTTTGCTGGGCGAGTGGCTGTGACGTTCTTTGAGACATCCACCCACTTGACCGTGTGCAGGCGATCGTCCCAGTCGGGCACCTGGTCAGCAGGCAGTGGGAAGGCAATCTTGGTCACCTTGCACTTTACCAGCTGCTCTTTGAGGGTGATGGGGATGCTGGATTTTAAGGTCAGCATGATGTTTTTGGTGCACCCTGCATGGAGCTGGCCAACCTAGGAGAAGGGAGCACCAGAGTGTCAGACAGTGGCAAGTTTCTACATCTGAGAAGAAGAAAATGGACATTTCCTTACCCCCGATGTCTGTTGCCTTAGACTCCCAGAGGGCCTGTCACAGCTTCAGGCTACCCGCCCCCGCCCCCACTCTGCCCTTGAGAGTGTGTGTGTGTGTGGGTGGGTGGGTCCAAAACAAATCAAGACTTCTCTGGGGGGAGGAGCTGCCCAGCCCTCCCAGACTGTACCAAAAGAGCAAGCAGCCCCTCTACCCAACCAGGAAAACCAACTCTGCCAACCCTCCACCTTGAACTAGCAGTACCACTCACTAGGCAAGGCTCCCTAGTGGGCCTGGACCAGGAGCCCGAGGGGGAGGCACCAGCTCAAAGCAGTGGAGCCCCCCCCCCCGCCGGAGAGAAGCGTCACCATCACCACCAGCTGCGTTATCACCTGAGCTCACCTTGGCAGTCGAATGGGGGCGGGCTGAGGAGCACCTGCACTTTGCAGCGGGGCTAGTAGGAGAAGGGTTCACTTATTTCACTTAAGCTGCCCCTACAGTGTTTCGCTCCCCAGCTCCCCCCTCCCAGCCTGCTTTGAGCCACTCTTTGCGGGGCGAAAGGATTTTCTTTCACTTCTTTGCAGACCAGCATGAGTTCCATCAATGATGCTTTTCTCTCCTGGTCATTTCACAACTATTATTGTTGATGATTTGCTCATGAGAGTTTAACTATTCATTCTTACGTTGTTTAACTAAGAGCACAAATCAAAGGCAGAGTTTTTAAAAAGTCACCTGTTCTTTATAAAAAGCCATTCTCGTCCCACTCCTGTATGGCCGCCCCATTGCCTAGATCCAAGTCTAGCAAAAAGGAAGCCCTTTAGAAAGCGCCTTCTCGTCATTCCCAAGTTTTGTGGGGATAGAAGGGAGAGTTACGTAATCTCCCTTAAATCAGCCTGGTTCATATTTCCAAGTGAAAGCGAGGGGCAGTTATAATAACTGATCAGAGAAATGTTTTTAGAGAAATCTTGCCATGGCAGTAAGCAGAAGGAACATGGCAAAAGTCAGCTCAGGGAGAGCAGTGGTGCAGCATGGCCCTAGGAGAGCTTTTCCTACCCTGGTGCCCTCGAGATGTGTTGGACTGCAACTCCAAGCATGCCCCAGACAGTTTTCCAATGTCTCTGGGGGCACCAGGTTGGGGAAGGCTGCCATAGGGCTTGGGTACCAAGACATCACTCCACTGGTGGCCCAGACCTCGCGGCCTCTAGGAAAGAGATGGGAAAAGAGCATCAAGGCCCCCAATTCTTCTGTACTTTTGTATAAAAGTCAGACTTTCTCCAGTTTTGGGAAAGGTAGAAGAACCACAGGGGAAACAGAGGAGGTTATTGGTTCCATGACGACAATGATGAGTGGAAACTAAGTGTGGGAATCCCATCCTAAACACCCAGTGCGGATGCCCCACTGGTGACCATGGAGCCGGCAAGGGTCATTCCCATCTACGCCGTAAGGTGCAGCTAAGCAGGGAGCTTGGGCAGCAATGGGCCGCGGACGCTGGGCCACCGCCTACCTGTGGGGAGAAATGACAGGGGCCCGAAGCAGGCCACTCAAATCGCATCACGTCTGACTTGCTATGATTGGTTATGGTGAGCGTTGCCTGGTAGGGCTTCCCAACGTGGCAGTCCCCAAACTGGACACAATCCCTTCTGGCAGCTGTGGGGAAAAGAGATCAGGCACCCTGGGCAATGTGGCTGTTGGGGCAACCCACGTACCCCCTCTGCCCCCACCCCGAGCACAAGCAGGAGGCCGGGGGAACAGGGAAGATCGGGTTCCCACAGAGAGGCGCCGCTGCCACTCCCCTGCCCTCCCCATGCAGGCAGTGCCCCCGCCACGTCCTCTCACCCTCCACTGTGTTCTCCAGGGGTCCCTCCGCATTCTCCACATCGCTCCCTATCACAAGGCTGTGGATGCTGTCCAGGGTGACGTCGGCCTGGTAGCCCTCGCCCAGCATTTGGATGCTGGTCTCCTCGTACTGGTTGTCCGTAATAGAGAGGTGGATCATCCCTTCCAGATGCTGGGGCAGGCTGGGCTGGAAAACCACGTCAAATTCTGCCGATTCCCCATTGCGCAAGACCAGGGAGGCTGTGTGAGGTCTCCTGACTGCGAAAGCACAAGGGGAAGAACATCAACCTTTGTCTGGGAAGGGATCCCTCCCTTGTGGGTCCTGTACATTAAATGGCTGTGTGCCTTGCGATGGATGCCGTAGGAACTTTTGACTTGGCTTCTCTTCTGCTAGTTCTCTGCAGACACCTTTGTGGCTGTCTGGGCTTGTGATAACCGTGCCCTGACTCATAGGTCAAAGACCACTAATGCCACAGCGCACGGTCCTGCAGATATCGGTTCTACTCTGACAATAGCAGCTGTGTGGCATTTACCTCCCTCGCTGGATTCACTGTCCTCATTCTGAGAAGACACATAAATGCACTGGGTGGTGGGCCGGGGTTTCAGAGTGAAAGCACCATTTTCATCCGACATGTCGAGGTACAGCTGAGGAGAGGAACAACACAAGAACAGTGACGCTGGAGTGAGTCCTGGGAGAACACTGAGATCCAGGAGGAAACTTGGAATACTGCAAAGCAAGCAGAACGTTGCCCAACCACGTGCCGGCGTGCCGTGTAAATTCTCAACAGTCAAGTGCTTTTAGGGCAACAGTTGCCAACCTCCAGCCTCCATTGTGATTAAGCTCTCTACAAACTCCCTTCCCCAACCAATGGCCACATGGGCTGGGGGTCGACTGCAGCAGCCCTGCCAAGCTCCCCCCAGGGGCCCGCTGAGCTCCTGCTGTCCTGGCCTGACTAGGGTGACCCCACTCTACCTGCATGTTTGCCCAGGATCGTAGGAGCACTGACCACTAAGCAACTGGCTTGGCGGAACCCTCTGAGCAGCACTACGTGCCCAGGGCAAGGGATGATCCCGGGGGGAGCGTTGTGCCCCCACAAGGCTGCTTGACGGCTTTCCCAGCACGCGGGAGCGGCCTACGCTTGCGGCTTCTGCTGGAGTAATGGTTCCCTTCAGTTCGCTACCTGGACTAGTATGCTGCCACTGTTCTTAAGGACAAGAGGAAGAGTTTCCGTATGTCCCAAGAGGAGCCTCCTGAAGAGCAGAAGCGGGTTCCCTTTCTTGTTGTGGAGCACGGGGCGCACAATGGCGATCCGAGGCAGGTTGCCGTCCCCAGTGACCTCAAACGACAAACTTCTTGATCTGGCAGCCACGCTGAAAGCAAAAGCCGAGAGAGAGCATCGGTCTTGTGCAGGGATCTAAAAGGCCGGACCAAACTTGCGCTCTCTCTTGGCAGCCATGATGGGATTACCTGGGCATCGCATCGATGGAAGCCTCAAAAACACACTGGTAATTCTGCATGGTCTGCGGCGAGAAGGTCAGTGTCGCAAAGGCATGCGAATGGCTGCCGACGCACATCCGCACCGGGTGGAGCTCAAAGATGTCGCTGATGCGCAGCGTGGACTGAGGAGACAGACACACGGCCCGTGGGACTTGCAGAAATCCCCCCCCCCGCCCCCCACCACACACACACACACACACGGAATGACATGTGGAAGTGGAGGGAACGTTTCCCGCCTTGGGCTGAATGGGCAGCCTGGTAAGCGGCCAGTTCAGTCAAGGGCAGCGAATGCTGCCAGGAGAAGACCCTGGTCAGTCACTGAGTCTGCAAAGGGTACATTTTAGTCTGGTAGGAGGGGCAGCT
Source organism: Elgaria multicarinata webbii (assembly GCF_023053635.1). Classification (NCBI taxonomy): domain Eukaryota; kingdom Metazoa; phylum Chordata; class Lepidosauria; order Squamata; family Anguidae; genus Elgaria; species Elgaria multicarinata. Next base: position 33,391,426 of record NC_086184.1, on the reverse strand, counting down.
AAAGAGGCCTGCCCTGCTCTTCTGCTTATTTCTTCTGCTACCTCATGAAATTCCCAGATGGTGGATATTATACTGTGCCGCCAAGTTGCCTGGTTCTTTATGGGGTTACGTACAGCCCCCCTCGACTCACAGCCTACGGGGCAGCCCCAGAGACAAGGCACAGGCCCCTTGTTCCCTTCCCTTACCTTGGCAGAGATGGGCTTCGTGGCAAGAGTGACATCACAGGGGATCCGGCCAGTGTTGCAGACCTTGAAGCGGGCGGCTGCCTGTTGCCCGACCAGGACGTTATTAAAGATAAACTTGTTCTCATCCGTCACAAACACACCTTCGCATCCGATGGTCTTCAGCACCTGACTGAGGCTGCTGCTGCTGCAGATCCGATGCTCCTCAAAAATGGTCCCTACATTGTCAGTCACGAAGCCTTGGAGAAAGAGCAGCAGAAGGGATCACCGTCTCTCCACATCCAAGTTCAGCGATCGAAAGAAACGGCAAGGGCCCATTCACACGCCCCAATGAAAAGGCAGGCTAAGAGAGAGCGGCCCGCTGGTTACTCGCCTCAGCGGTCCGTCTTCAGGATGGGAGTCCCAATGGGAGGGTTCTCCAGCCCCTGAGGGCTCCTCCATCACCACCCCCACCAGGGCTTGAGGTCTGCAGTGAGAGTAATGAGGCGGCGGGGATGGGAGGACGTACCTAAGCTCTCCATCCCCTGGACCACAAGTTGCATGAAGGAGGCGGAGGGGAGGCAGATCACAAAGTCTGCTGGGGGAGATGCCAGATGGCCCTGGCAGGCAGCCCAGTTCAGGAGAGGAAGCTGGGGCTGGACAAAGACGGCTCCATGGGCCCTAGGGACCACCTCCTGCCATTCTCCCAGGGTGCCTTGGGGGCAGGGGCTCCTCCTGGCGTGTCCTCCTGGGTTTGGAACTCTTGGGTGAGCATCAGGGTGTAGCTGCCATGGCTGCTTGTGCAAACGGTCCTGCATCTTGCCAAATGGTGTCTAAAGCATCGTTCTTGCAGAGGGACCAGAGTCCTTCTTTCCCGAGAGAGGTGGTGGGTTCCCCGCTTGTGCTTGGCCTCGCCTAAGAACTATGGCACTGGGGCATGTTGGCCCTTCCCCCGTGGGGGGGGAGGGGTGTCAGGGCGTCCAGCCCCTGCCTGCCTGCCGGCATCCTGAGAGAGGGCGCCTGCTGCTTGACGTTGTCTCACCCTGGGGAGGGCGCGGGAGTTGAGTCGTGCTTTGTCGGGTGATAGAGGAGGCTGGAGAAACTCTCAGCCATCCGCGGATTGGCTCCTTCCTGACTGGCGCCTGTGGGACAACGAGGGACGTGCGGCGACTGAGGGATGTGGGTGTGGCTGCGATGGGTGCTGAGAGAGGGCTTGTGGGTGTGGCTGTGTTTTTTGACTTGGACTTTGAGACCCACTGCCTGACACCTGGTGCCAAAGAAATGCACTTAGAATGAAAGAATCCTGAGCCCATAAATGTGTTTTGCATACCAGAACTTAGTGGAGCTCACAGTCCTTCTGGGCAACAAATCCACTCCTAGTTACGCCAAGCTTTCTTCATTTCAGCAGTTGAATTTAGCACAGGGAGAGTGAATGTGCTAGAATTAAATAGCTTCATCACACCAGGGTTATACTGTGCAATCACTGCGAATTGCCTGCAAAGGACTCTGAAGTTTTCCAGTTTATAATCTGTTTTGACTGTGAAGTACTCCCAGGCATCCTGTCTTAATTGTGCTTTAAAGCCAAAAGACCCGACCTATTTAACTACCTCTTTAGGAGCCTCGTATGGCGCAGAGCGGTAAAGCAGCAGTTTCTGCAGCTGAAACTCTCCCCACAGCCTGAGTTTGATCCCAGCGGAAGCTGGAGGGAATCTACACGTTGTACTGAAGGCGCTTGCATGCGCCCCCAGTACGCCCCCAAAACGATGGTGTAGATTCCTGCCTACCTGCAGCCCAGAAGAGATGGAGGAGGAGGCGGCTGGGGAATCCGGCCGCGTCCTTGTCGCTGCCGCCTCCTCGCTGGCCTCCTGCTGCCGGGGTAAGAGCGACCCGGGTCGGAGAGCTCGGCTTCCGCTTCCGCCAAGCTCTCCGACCCGGGTCGCTCTTACCCCAGCAGCAGGAGGCCGGCGGGGAGGCGGCGGCAAGGACGCGGCCGGATTCCCCAGCCGCCTCCTCCTCCGTCTCTTCTGGGCTGCAGGTAGGCAGGAATCTACACCATCGTTTTGGGGGTGTACTGGGGGCGCATGCAAGCGCCTTCAGTACAACGTGTAGATTCCCTCCAGGTTTCAGGCAGCCGGCTCGGGTCGACTCAGCCTTCCAGCCTCCCGAGGTCGGTAAAATGAGTACCCAGTTAGCTGGGGGAAAGGTAATAACAGCCGGGGAAGGCAACGGCAAACCACCCTGCTATAAGGCCTGCCAAGAAAATGTCAGCGAATGCTGGCTTCCCTCCAAGAGTCAGTAATGACTCAGTGCTTGCACGAGAGGTTCCTTTCCTTTCCTTAGGAGTGAATCTTTTGTTGTTTTCCGAGTGGCGGAAAGGAGGAGGATTTGATATGGTTAAAGTACAAATTAAACAAATGCTTTCATCTGTGTAAGTTTTAAAGATAAAGACATCAAAATTGGCACAGTAATAGATATTAAGGAGAGCTTTAAGCATACCAGATTTGAATCAGATTGGGTCATCTATTGATTTTAAATGATTTTTTTACATTTCCCCCCTTAAACCCTTTTCCTGGTATGCAAAGGAATTTAGGAGCGCTGCCGCCCGGGGTGTGATTTAGCTAACAACAACGACAGCTTTACACTGTAGGGGATAATTCGAGGGAGACAGGTACATGGGATGAAGCCTACACAACCAGAAAATCTAGTGCAAATCTCCCAGAGATCTCTCAGTAGATCTCAATCAACTTTCTCCCCATTCACGTTCTAAATCATGCCTTATCACAGTAGGCCTTCAGGGGAAGGAGAATCGAACCTTTAAATAATATCACAGACTGTTTATCAGGAGTAACGAAATCCTACTCTGTGGATGATGGGCTCTGGATTTCCCTTCCAGCTGTGATGAGTCTGTGGCTGCCACCTACCTGGGATGCATGATTCAGCAGCCAGCGTGTATGGAATCCCACCAGGGTTGTCTTCAGGGTCTCTGTCTGTTATCTCAATGATCATGTATTCCTCACACTTCCCAGCTGGATCCGCCAAGCAATCCACGGTGATGACCTGATGGCCTCCAGGAGCAACAGTTCCAAATCCAGGGGTCACGGTGAACATGCCCAGGGAGAAGCGAGCCTGTGAAGAGAGGGCAAAGCGGAGGTGGCCTTTGCTGAACCCGCCGCCGAACCAAGCCAGGCTCCTGTCTTGCTGCCCCACGGCACCAATGGTTCTGGGCCGGATGCCCATGGGAAGCCCTGCAGCTCCCACTCAAACCTGCCCCAGTCCTCCCCGCCCCAACCCCTGAGCCTGTTAATAGGGCTGCCCCGTTTGCCATGCCTAGCCCCATCTTCACTAGCTCAGGGGAGGGTTCTTAAAGGACTTGAGCAGCACATCTGGGGAGGCGGTTCCTAAGGAAGCCACAAGGCAGGCTGTGCCCCACCCCTTCTGGAGGCCCTCCCTAGCTAAGCAAGCGTGCAGCAGGGGCAGAGCATGCATGCCTCTGTGGGCGAGAGCTCACTACACGTATTTCTTGCCATGGGAAGGTGGGGGGTGGTTGGTCAAGATGACCGCCCAGGATCCCTTCCTGTGCTGTAATTCTTAACTCCCAAGGTTTGGGTAAACTGTCTGTGAGCAGTGAGTGCCCCTAAAAAACAGACAAAAGACAGCAGAGAGCCAGTAACTTCCTGGTGGTGCATTTCAACGGGAACTAGGATGACCTACGATTGTGGCAGAGGTGACTCGTGGTCCCTCCCCACACCAGACCAGGGCAGGGGTGAGGGACTTCCATGTGTGGAGGGAGCAGCAAATTAATCTGTGCTGGAACTAAATTGGAAAAGTAATCAGAGAGGTGACTTTGCTCTCTGCAGGAAATCCAAGGGGTAGGGGGGCAAAGGGGGTGGGGCTCCCCTAGAAAACTGAGCCAGGAATCTCTTGGGAGGGTTCATGCTGTGAACCTCATATTTAGCCTGTGCATATATATGTAAATACACTCCCCATCACAGAAATGCCACAACCTCCTTCTGAGGAAACAGCATCCCAGGGAGGCCCTGTAGCCCCCGAGACTTCTCACCACCCAGATGTGGGGGGCATATGCACCACAGTACACCCTTTGCGCGCAGCATGTGTGTAAAAAACAGAGAAAAGTTGTATTTGTGTATTTTCAGACAAAGGCAGTCAAAACCAGGTTTCCATGTTTTCCCTAAAGAAAACATTGTATGTGAGAGGAGCGAAGCATGCAGGGAAAGTGAGGGCTGGTGGCAGGGGGCAATGTGACCAGACCGGACGCACCCAGGGAAGCACACCGCCGCCATCTTCCCGGGGGTCGGGGGAATGTGCAAAATGAAGGACGAGGCCCGAGCACCGGAGCCAGAGGCCAGGGGGGTGGAGGAGGAGCAGGCGCCCGGCCTCCTTTAATCTTATCTCAATTTCTGCTGCGTGGTTTTATCCTGGTTGTGCTTTTTATACTGTATTTTGTATTTGTGTTTTTAGACTGTTGGTAGTTTTATTATGGTTTTAATTTTTGTGAACCGCCCAGAGAGCTTCGGCGATTGGGCGGAATAAAAATGTAATCAATAAAGAAATAAAAAATAAAATACCTGCACCGCCAGGGTCATGTCCTTCTGCAGGGATTCTGCGCGCTTGCTCTGCCTGCCCAGTGGAGCATTCTGCCGGCTGAGGTCCGCCTCGCGAGAACGGGAGTTCTTGATGTGGGAGTTCCTGCGAGAGGAAGTGGAAAACGAAACAGGGGTGGGTAGGCTGTGTGGCCTCCTCTCCACCCAGCGCCTGCCTCTGCCTCTGCCACACCACCACACACAGGAAGCGTCAAGATGTAGGGCTGGGTGTTGCCGTGCTGCTGCGCCCCTCCTGAACCAATCCTGAACCCCTCCTGCTGTCCATTTTGTGACTCCGGGCCACTCAGGCTGCGACAGCGGACCGCTGGCTTCCGTGTCTCTAAGCAGACCGTGTGGCTCAGCACAGGGCCTTTGCTTCCCTGATCCACCGGTGCCTTCGCCTTTCACTCACCCTCTCCGTAGTGGGATCATCACATCTCGGACCACTCTGCAGATGCCGAACTTAAAATCGAGGGCGCCTCTGTTCTCAATGGTGAAACTGTTGGTCTTCCGGCAGCCGATCACCAGGGGCCCAAAGTTGATGAGTGACGGAGGGGTGATGCTGTATTTGGTGAACATGGACTGCACGGACACTCGGATGGGGATAGTGGCAATGATCTCCCCTCCTTCGCAAACGTTGGGCTCAATAACCTAGATTGAGGACAAGAGGTAGACCGACAGATGTATTGGCTCTCATTCCTTCTCCTAAGACATTTGTGGACACACTAAGCCATTCCTATGAGAATCCCTGCCCAATTGATGACACCTCTGCATTTCTCTCCCTATCCCTCCACTGTCACCTAGCAGCAGAAGGAGAGATGGGAAGCAGGGTCCACTCTATCGACTCTGCTGAGACACCAGCTCCATTTGGCTCCTCTTTCTGTTTCCAGTCAAGCAGGTCGTTCTAAAAATTGGTGCCTGAGTTTGTTCTTTTCCTCTTCCCTTCTCATCCTCTTTTCCTTTTGTGTTGTGTATTTTAGATTGTGATCCTGCAGGCAGGGCCAGTCTAGCTCCTCTAGAAACAAAGGTAGATGGCAGGTGTAGATGGCACTGGTATGGATTAGAGCCTCACCTGCCCAGAACATAGAATCATATAATAGCAGAGTTGGAAGGGGCCTACAAGGCCATTGAGTCCAACCCCCTGCTCAATGCAGGAATCCACCCTAAAGCATCCCTGACAGGTGGCTGTCCAGCTGCCTCTTGAAGGCCTGTCATGTGGGAGAGCCCACCACCTCCCTAGGTCATGGGTTCCATTGTCATACTGAGCTAACAGTCAAAACGTTTTTCCTGATGTCGAGCCGGAATCTGGCTTCCTGTAACTTGAGCCCATTATTCTGTGTCCTGCACTCGGGGAGGATCGAGAAGAGATAACTACCAGTGAAAGCTCCGCACGATTCAGCATCGCCTGCAGTTTGGTCCACAGTCAGGAGCCGTATGGGGCGTCCCTCCTCGCAGACTGTGCTCCTTCAGAGTGTAGGTGAGAGAACGTGTGGATGAGCACGCACACATGCCACTAGCCCAGCAGGGGAAAGAGGTTCTAGCTAGCAAGGCCATGGAATGACCTAAGGGCCCAGGGCACTGATCCAACCTAACATGGGAAGTTCCAGCTACAGATGCCAGAGCTGAGGCTAGAAATCTGTGCTTTGCCTCCTGGGCAGAAGGCTGGCGGGGAGGGCCTCTCCACCTTGTCTGGAAACCCTGGAGGTCGCCATCCAAGCAGAGAAAACGTATGGGGGAACGTTCATGACTAGATGGCACTGCCTGTTTACCCAGGTCCCTGTGGCACGCATACACGAAAGCACATATGTGCAGGCACGTGCACACACGCAGATATGCACACGCACACGGAAGAATACACAGCTGATGCATCTCAAAAAGCTCAGAGAAAGCCACTGGCAGCGGTCTTACGTGGCACTGCAGAAGCGGCTTGTCATCCACTTTCACTTCCTTCTTGGAGCGGAAAACGATCTGGACCTGCGTGGGACGGTCGCTGGGACCCAAGTTCCCCTTCTGGGGATGGATGGAGAATAGCGGGCTCAGGTTGGTCATCCCATGGTCTGTAGATTCCACCACCAAGCTGAAGAGTGAGGACAAAATGGAGACTCCTCAGGAGTCGGTCCACGATGATCACACAGGCACAGAAGCCAGAGGCATCAAGACACATGAAGAACCTAATTTTATTTATTTATTTATTTATGACATTTATATACCGCCTCCATAGACCGGGCTTTCTGGGCGGTTTACAGAAATTCTAAAATTGAGATAAAAACGAGTATACAAAATTTAAAATTCTAAAACACAGAACATACACACATAAAGCATTAAAAACGGTTAAAAAAACTAAACGTGTGGGTGATTAAGATGTGCTGCTATACGCCTGGGCAAAGAGGAAAGTCTTAACCTGGCGCCGGAAAGATAGCAGCATTGGTGCCAGGCAAGCCTCGTCAGGGAGATTGTTCCAGAGTCTGGAGGCCACCACCGAAAAGGCCCTGTCCCTCGTTGCCACACTCTGAGCCTCTCCATGGTTATCTGAACCTAAGATAACCATGGCCTGAAAAGCAGGCCAAAGACTTGTGGCGGGATCTGTCACTTGGAGCTGACATAACTATGCCTCACCGGCAAACACTACATTGTCTGTGTAATACATGTCACGTGCCCCCCCCCCCACAACTGTGCTTCCTTTGAAAGCCATGGCACTTCAAGGAAGAGGAAATTGGCGGCGGGGTGGGTGGGTTACCCCTTTCCCTGTGAGCCATTCCCTCAATCCAAAGTGTCCCTCTACGCGGAGGGGTGTGTGTGCTTTCCACCTCACTGGGGTTCAACACAAGGGTTTTGCAAGGGTAGCTGTGGCCTTAGGCTGCCCGCTGAAGCTGGAGACCCCGCTGACAAGGAAACCGTCCCCTTCCCTGGGTCTGCAGTACAGGATGGGCAGGAGCTGTGTCACCATCTCCAGGCCTGGAAGCTGTTTTAAGGACATGTTCAGAAACAGAAGCTGCCTCTTAAAGCTCTCTGCAGGATGCCAACATGAAACCTTATGAGGCCCGGGCAGATTTGTCAGCAACGTTAAGAAGAATCAGCTTCTTGAGTTTTGAAATACTTTTCCAAATGGATGCTAATCTTCCACTCTCACTTTTCCTGCTGGTGTATGCAGATGTGCCTGCATCTTGCCAAATGTCTTTTTTCTTTTCTTTTTAAAGCATACTTAATGTTTTAGCAATAAACTTCCCTTGCCTGCTTGTAGCACAGAGAAGATGCAAGAAGGCAGTTGTTCCCAACCTGGATGGACTACAATTTCCAGCACACCCAGCCAGCCATGTAAACCTTTTAGATGATGCATGCCCACATACACATGTGTACGCACACTTTGCCCTTCTGCCAAACATGTCTCCAAGATGGCTAACACTGGGGCTGTTCAGACAACACACTAAGCCATGGTTAGGCCACTAACCCGTTTGCAGCAAGTGGTTAGTAAGTATGACTAAACCGTGGTTATGGAGCCATCACGGTAAGGAATGGTTCACGGGACACACTAAGCCATGACCTTTAGCTCAAAATACTTAACCACTGTGGCTTAGCGTGTCATCTGAAGAGGGTCAATATCATATAAAGCAATAATAGTAAAACAATACATCCACAAGTGAAAGTGCAGTTAAAAATCAATATTAATTTCTCATTAATATTCAGAGAAAGACATATGGCCCAACTAATTAAAGTACTTTTTAATAATAATAATAATAATAATAATAATAATAATAATAATAATAATAATTTACTAATATAAAGACGAAAACTAAACCAAACAAACAAAACACACACACCACAATTATAGTCTTTAATCAAAATCTACAAAGAGTCTTGTAGTCTTGACTCCTTAAAAAGATTTAACAAATGTATTCTGCCTTATTTTTTTAATGGCAATTTTATGTGTTTATTTAAAATTATTTTTAGGCAGCCTTTAAAAGTGGAACTTTCTCAAGTCTCCATAACACGCCATGCATCTGAGGAAATGGGCTCTAGTCCCTGGAAGGTTATGCTAGAATAAATGTAAGGTGCTTTAAGGTGCAATCCTATGCACGTTTAGATAGGAAATATTTCCTATGTGAACATGCATAGGATTGCACCTTAAAGCACCTTTCATTTATTCTAGCATATCCTTCCAGGGACTAGAGCCCATTTCCTCAGATGCATGGAGTGGTGCGTGTGTGTGTGTGTATGCCAGCATTCCCTATCCAGCACTGCTAGTTGGGGCATGCTGGGTGTGTTATAGGATTCCCCCCCCCTAAATTTCTCCCCCTGTGCCCTAAAGTCTTTAAGATGCCACAAGACTCTTTGTTGTTTTTGTGGCAAGTGATTAACGTGGCTCCCCTCCGGAAGTCTTTAATCGAGATACACATAAACAAAAGCAGGGTGACCTCAGTGTGGGATGCAACTGGAGTGAGGAAGGCTCTGCCATTCCTGGCCTTGGACAGTGGCAGCTTTTGTGCAGCATCTTTAGCTCATGCTAGGGACGAAGGGCAAAACAGAGTACATCTTCCAAGTGAATAGAGCTCACCTATAGGCAATCTCATATTTGCCTTTGTTCTTCATGGACAGAGACTGCTTCACTTCATCCATGACTTTCACAGCCCCAAACTCCAAGCCACCGTTTGTACCTGCAGTGGTCACAAACAGTGAAAGATGGTGGGAAGGCAGGCTGATCAGGAGATGCCTTTCCCCCACTGAGAATCCTTCTACCTGGCCCAAAAGAGTAGGATCTCCATCCCAAGAATTCCCTCAGGCCATGTCTCAATCACAGGCCAAAGTGCGTCTGTCCTTCCTTCCCTCACCACCACCTCCTGTGGGTCTGCCTGCCAAGAAATCCAAAAGAAATACCTCTGATCTGAACTTGTTCTACCTGCTTGGGCTGCCCACATGGTTGATCTCACCTTTAAGATGGGATTCCTACCTATGTGACAACAAAGGGTAGCATCCCAAATTCCCCGTCAAGGATAGCAATCGCTCACCTGATCGTTTATGCCCGTCAAGTACCCCTGGAGATAAAGATAAAGCTGTTTGCCTCTAAGTTTGCCTATCAATGAGCATCTGGAAAGGACCCTCTTTCTCTGTACATTTCCTTCCTACTTCAGTGCTACTTCCTCACTTCCTCACCTCTTCATCCTAAGCTTTAATACACTTTCCAATTTGGAACCAGGAGTTGACTATAGAGCCCAAAGATCTGCCCCACCAAAGTGCTTGATCCCTTGTGCACAACAGGAAGGGACCATGGATGGGCCTTTGCTGGGCACAAACTAGGAGAGCTCCCTCGCCGTTGATTCTGACACTGATTCCACACGTCGTACTGAGGGCGCTTCCATGCGCCCCCAGTGCGCACCCAAAGCGATCATGTAGCTTGCCTGGAGAAGAGACGAGGAAGAAGCTTCCTTGCCGCCGCCACCCACCTACCTCCTCGCCGGCCGGGTCGGAGAGCTCGGCAGAAGAAGGCGGGGTGGAGAGCGGAGCGTCTCTTCGAAAGGCAAACTACACGATCGCTTTGGGTGCGCACTGGGGGCGCATGGAAGCGCCCTCAGTACGACGTGTGGAATCCCCCCTGGGGATCCTCATTTGCCCAGGGATGAGTAAGTGGTGGCAGGGGCCACTGAGTGGGTCCAGGGTGTGCCTGTGCCAACGGATGGGGTGGGCTGAGAGGCCTCGTTCAGGATGGCTCATCAGTGCTCTGGGTTTCATGGCTTACCCGCAGCCATACACCCGGACAGGAGGCAGGACCAGGCAGGATGCACAAGGAACCTAAGCAGTTGTGGTGGGCAGGGTGGGGTGGGGAGCAGCAAGGTGGGCCGGCTGCTAAGGAAGCAGCCACGTCTCATCTGAGAAGAAGGGCAGCTCCTCTCGGGAAGCTCTTTGTGTTGTCGTCGTCGTCCCCCCCCCGAAGCTTCATTTTCCAGGATGTGGCATGAAAATTAACACTCCCCCCCCCCTCTTTTTCACCTTCCCTTTTAAGCAAATGATAGCCCTCTTTTAAAGGCAAAAGGAGACACCTACGTTTGGACAAAGCAGCTAAAGAAAGAGAAAGGTGGAAGGGGAAATGAGGGAAAGTTAGGGTCAAGGCCATAGAACAGCCCGTCCCCTACCTAGTGCCCTCCAGAGGTTTTGGACCTCAACTCCCATCCGCCCCAGATAGTCAGGAAACAATCTGGAGGGCACTAGGTAGGGGACGGGCTGTGCTGGAATCTGCCACCTGCTCCCAACCCAGAGCAAGGATGGATCTGAGAGGGGAAGGGGTGCAATCCAGATGGGAATGCACTCCCTGTCGTTGCAAGGGGCCCTTGCACCTACCAGGGTCCACTCCTCCGAAAGGAGAGGGCCACACGCCGAGGTAGCAGGATGGCGGTGATGGGAGAAAAGTGCACCTCTTCAGGAAGGGGATGTGTGGCAAAACTGTCTTGGGGACGAGCTCAATGACCGCCCGGCCCTTTCCGGTTGCATGTCTCCCCTCAGCACCCTTCCCAGTCTGCCCCCAGCAGAGAACGCTCTCCACTTGCAAGCCTCTAACCCACCTTTGGGGAAGCTGATGTCCAGGGCAACATCGTAGGCCTCAGCAATGATTTGTATATTTTCAATCTGAACAATCCCCAGAATGTTTTCTGCATCTGAAACCTGAAACGACAGCAAAACCACCTTCACTTGGAGTTCCCTCTCAACCAGTGGGTGTTTGCTGGGTGAAACCCCTTGAGCCCGGTTTGGGGGCTCTACCGGCTGTCCCTTCTATAGGGTCTGTCTTCACCCCGGCTCCCTGCTCTTCCCCCCATGTGCCCTCAGCCCCCAACCCCTCCTTCTCATGCACTCACTAATTGACACTGACCTTCAGGCTCAAATGGGACATGATGCCCAGTGCATCTTCCCATTGAACATTCAAGGGTTGGGTTTGATTTTTAATGCAGGTGAGATCATCCAATGGGGGGTTTCCTTCCCATGCAAAGCACACCTCCACAGGTTGCTCTGTTTTTAACAACTGATAAAGGGGATGTCTATATGGGTTCTTTACCCCAACCTAAACGTGCAAATTCGCGTTTCAGGACACATGACGCAGCCGCCCATTCATTGCAGCACCAGTTTTTTTACGCGATAATGCGCATATTCGTAGTTGCAATTTACTGCGGCTTTTGGATCAACAGCCAAGTTTGCACCGCGTTATAGTTATTAGTCGTTGGGGGAGTTAAGTTGCATTTTGACATGTGGGTGTAGCTTTGAGGGCAGGACAAAACGATGTGCCAATTTCCCGCCTCCCCACCTGTCGTGACCTCCTCTGGCTCCCTTGTTCCTTCTCACTGTTTTCAGTTTGAATTCTATGATTCTGCAGAGCTCCGCAGATAGAGCTTATAATATTAAAACAAAGAGGGGGGGAACGGGCAGCAGAGAGAGGAGACATGTTCAGTCCCCCTCTCGCATCCTCCTCTGCTGCCTTGTTCCTTCCCCCCCCCCCCGCTCCTGGTTTTTCTCTTATATGAATCTGCGGAGCTCCGCATATAAAATTTATAGCTTCGCTCGTCTCTACTCCATAGCATCATAGCATTGCATGTGCACATTAATAACTGCACTACAAAAAAGATTCAGGAGATAAATCGCTGTTGCTGCTGCAGGGTGACGCTCTTTGCGTAGATTCAAATCTACGAAAAATTGGGTTTATATTCAATGACGAGCAATCCCGTTGACATATAGATGGGGGCAAAGACATTCTTACTTAAGAAGCCTTTCCTGAGTAAAAGACCAGCCACAGTTTTATGGATTGATTTAAATATTATACATTTTATATGGTTGACTTTTCATTTTACTTTAATTGTTGTTTATTTATTTATTTATTACATTTCTATCCCGCCCAATAGCCGGAGCTCTCTGGGCGGTTCACAAAAATTAAAACCATTCAAAGTATAAAATAACAGTATAAAACCATAGTACAAAATACAATATAAAAGCTCAACCAGATGAAAACAGCAGCAATGCAAAATTACAAATTTAAAACACCAAGTTAAAATTTATTGATAGACTGTTAAAATGCTGGGAAAATAAAAAGGTCTCCTTCACCTGCCGTCTAGAAGCATCTAACGGAGGTGCTTCATTGCTCAGGGATTATGTTTTTTGTTCTGTGCTATACAGCTGTCTATAAATGTTTTAAAAGAAAGGCATGGCCCTTCCCTGGGCACGAGTGTATTCTCTGCCTGTTCTTCAGGCCCAGAAGACCTCCGAGTTCAGGAGAGAGTGCAGCTGGCCCTGAATACTTTTAGACTCCAGGATGCATTGCCCATAATATTGCCAACTGGTCCTGGGCATATACCAGGGTGGGGGATGACGGCAGAAGGAGCTGACCTGATAGGGTTCTTCACTTGGAAGGGTGCCACCTGCAGTTTAGCAGCTGGCCACATGGGCGGCAGCAGCATACAGACCCCACGGCAGTTTCTGACAGGTCATAGCTCCACAGCAGCGCCAAGGGCAGGCACGGCCGGGCAGCTCCCGAAGGGCCCCACTGACAAGAGTGCCTTGGCGTTGCTCCTCCTCTTCGCTCTGGCAGCCTGCTCGTTGCCCTGCCTCTTGCTCTGGCTCAGAGAACAGTGGTAGGGAGGAGGAGGAGGAGATGCCTCCATGCTCTGCCTATCAAACAAGACAGTGGTAGCAATGATGATGAGAAAAAGGAGGGCGAGGAAGAGCAGCTGCCGACAATGGCTGATTCACTGGAAGACGGGGGCCCTGGAGGGTGACTTGCTCAAGGGCCCTCGAAAGCCTGGAGTCGGCCCTGTGTCATTCAGTGACAGAAGACCTGCTTCGCGGGCAGAAGGCTCCAGGTTCAATTCCTCCATGCCTCTCCCATGAAAAGGCTCAAGGAACAGGAGAGTCTCTGCCCGAGTCTCCGGAAAGCTGCTGTAGCCCAGCGGACAACGATGGCAAAGAGCTTGACCTGCCTAAGGCAGAATCCTGTGTTCCCAGGATTCCCTGCTTGGGTGCCAAGACCCTACGTAACACTCACAGCTCCCTCCCACAGGATTCACAGTGGAGAAAACTTGAAAGCCCCCACTCCGCAGATTCACTTGAGCTTCTGCATCCTCCATTACTTAGACACAACAGAATCTGCAGACAAAGAGTTTGGGAAGAACACAGGATGACCTGGAAACTTTCTGGTAAGCCGTTAAATCTGGTTTCCACTTAAGTGTGGGATCTGTTGTGCCAGCTGAGAGTGGAGAACAAGAGCACATCTCAGTCCCTGGTCACTACTGTGAAGAGAAGCTCTGCATGGGTAGGGAGCAACTTCAAACTCACTCTGTGCTTAGTCCAAGTCTTGGACATCAACGGATGCTCAGAGTGAAGCAAGGGGGATTTTACAGCCCTGGGGCCCAGTGTCACTACCAAGTCTCGTGAGCAAAGAAGTAGCCAGCAGCCCAAAGCTGGTTCCACCATGAAAAGTGACAGCATGTAGGACCAACCTCCAAACGAATGGCCTTCTTAATGTTGAGCACCTTTGTGGCCTTAAAGTTCACCAACAGGCAGTACTCGCAGAAGGGCTCAATTATGCCCATATCTTCTGACAAACTGAAGTCATCACCGATGTTCTCCAGACCACTGACTCGCCAGGCTACAGGCAGTGGAGTGAAGTTCTTCAGGAAAAGTGACTTGGTCTCCTTTCTGCAGAGATGAGAGAAACCAAAGGAACAGCATTTTCTGGGGACTCCACTCTGGGGCTCCCTGCCTGTGGAACCTTCATTCTCCTTCTCGTGCTGCGTGGACTACTGGCCTGTTCACCAAGGTGGGTGTGTGGCCTCTACTCATATGATGAGGGAAGGGATCCCGTCTACACAAAAACACTCTCAGATAATTACACCCAATGGAAGTCCTTACACAAGGCTGACCTAAGGACCCACAGGTTTAATCTCCATGAAGCCCCTCAACGGAAGCGTTTGGGTTTGCAACGTTCCCTTTTCCCTTCTCACAAATGACACGCCCTCTCACCCAACTCAATGCAGTGCAGGACATTAGAGGTTCCTGTGGAAAACTCTGAAGTCAACGACTCAAACAAAGCCCCTTCACAAGCAGCCCCTGCAGAGGCTTCTATTGGAGGAGTAATAGGTTAATGGCAGGAAGGCAATGTTTGCTTGTTCAACCCATGATGTGTAATAATCTTTGTTGGCAGTAGACGCTCAGCAAACAGGGGGAGAGGCAGAAGAGTATCCAGGCCTCTGTAGCACTGGCATATAGGGTGGCTAATTTTTTCACCACTCTTGCCGCTTCTTTAGTCTGGCAAAACAACCAATGGTTCTGGGTTCACACAGAACATCCACCCATGGTTTAAACAACCTAGAGTTCACATATGTTTGAACTAGCATCTACCCAGACAAAGCACAGGAAACTGAGCATGGTTTGGAGAATTCTTAAATGTTCATCAATAAAAAACACATTAGGATCAATAATTTCAATAAAGAACAGAAGAAATAACTATATTGGGAAAGTTATAGAGGATTAAAAAATACCGTTCCAACCCACCCTGATGGCTTCAAAATTTCCAGAAGTTTTACATATCTTGCTGTAAAAAGCGTGGCTATGACATAGTTTTTAGAAACCATTTTTGTGGGTTGTAAAGTCCAGGTAACAATATAAGAACACCTTGTCTTTAACATTTTCTTCATCGTTCTAAAAGAAATTAATTTATAATCTAAAATTGTTAATTTTTTCAGGGGGGAAATGGTCATTGGAATCAAAATGGGGGGAAATTGGGGGTTTTAAGGGGGGGCTTTCACAGAGCCTTCCATCAGACAGGCGCTTGCCCAGCCCAGGTCACGAAGAGGCAAAGGAAGGACAGGGGGGTGTTTGAAGCCAACGGGGATTTGGCCAAAGCCGGCCTGAGCCCATTGAGCGCAAACCTGTGCAGAAGCAGCTTCTCGAAATGCAGCTGCCGCCGGTCCAGCTCCAGCTCAGGGCGAACCCCTTGACAGCAGACCCGGAAGAGGACGGGCTCCGGGTTCTCTTTAACGCAACAGACAATGCTGTCCTCAAATACCCCAGCGGCTGTTGGATACGCCCAGACGGTCAACACCTGGGAAGGCAAAACACGCGTTCGGGTTGTAGGCCTGCAAGCAATGGCTACTTGCAAAGGTTTATGGATAAACGGTTGCTCCTGCTGCTAGCCTTGCAAACTGCTATTTTCTGTATTGCTCTGTAAGCAATCTCTCTGTGAGAAAAGATGGGTCAAAGCATGTCCAAATGGAAACATGAGGCACCTGGTATCTTATCTGTAAGGCTTCACAAGCCTGGTACGGTATCTCAGCAGACTAACGAGCTTACATTCCAAAGCTGCTCGGTCAAGAAGTTCCCCTCAATCAGTTACACCGATGAGAAAGCTTACCTGTGCCAAGAAGATTGCACTGATTTATACCAAGAAGTGTCTTGCTTATCAGTAATGCCAATTAGTGCTATACTGACCTATGCTGAGAAAAGAACGCCTAGTAATCAATCACTTGCTAAACCTGGCTGCTGTGCCAAGTCCAGCATGCTTATATAAGTTGCTCCTGTACCCAGGGGTGGATGTCCAGACTGGTGGAATGGTTGTGCGGATCCTTGCAGTCTGGTCCATTCCTTTATTGGGTATGCCTGAATTGCGCTGTAAGTTACTCAATAAAGAACTCTCCTTGTAAGCAAACCTTGAATCTGGCTTGTCATCTTCTTGGTTACCCTGAAAAAAATTGAATGCCCACGGCCGGCCGGGGCAACACACAGGTGGAAAGCCTCCCGACGGAAACGGCCCCCACAAAGGCGTTCCTCTATTACCTGTCGTTCGTTGGGCTTCAGCGTTAAGCTGGGTGGGTCCAAGAGGTAAGTGATTGCCTTGGAATCGTGCTTGAAGAAAAAATGCACTTCGGCCTCCAAAGGGGAGATGTTGAGGATGGTTATCTTTTCAAAGTGATTGGGGTGTCGTGCTGCCTTGTACCTGTTAAACATGGGGAGGGAGGCAATGAATGGCCAGGAGAAAGCTGTCTAGAAAAAGGAGAGGGAGAGAGAGAGGGAGGGGGAGAGAGAGGGAGGGGGAGAGAGAATACTTGTCCTGCGAAGCGCAAGAGAAGTACCCATGTTCCCCCGGGTCAGACTTATGCTGGCCTGTAACAGGTAGAGGTGCTACAAGGACTAAACCATTTACATCTGAGGGAGGCTGAGTCCTCCAGCACAGGATAACAGTTTACAACCCGGCTGGGGAGCTCCAAAAGGAGACACACGGATATTGAGTGGGAAACCCACCCAGGCAGGGTCCTTATGCCTCTTGCCTCCCCCCCTTGATAACTTGGGATCCTCGCAAGATGGTGAAGGCAACCCTTTGGAGCATGGGGTAGGTCTCAAAGGGCCAAGCAAACCTAGAAATTGTAATCAAAGGGCACAGCCACTGTTTCACACACAGCATGCACACCTGCATAGCTGTGTAGGACTGCAGGTTTTAAAATAAAAACCTGTGTAAGTATGGATTGAAAATTCCCCACCCGCACCCCAACTGGTTGACCCAAATGGCATCCCTGTCATCAAAGGAGAGGAAATAGGGCAAAACCACACATTTCCTGCCCCCAAAAGTTGCAAAACTAGTACCACAGCTATGAAGCTATTCCAAGTAGTGCAAGTACATACCTAAAGCAATACCACTCAGGAACTGCAATAAATTTTTAAAAGTGGTCTGAAAAAATATTAGGATACAGAGGCAGAAACAGAATGAGGACAATACAACGGCGAGCACGTCATGTGCCATACAAATGAACCTGATGTTGCACTAATGGGGGGAAATGCGCATTTGATTGAACTTCGTCATAGTTAGGGTCGACCCAGTGAAATCAATGAGACCTTTTTTAGCCACGTGTAACTGAAATCCCATTGGTTTCAATGGGACAGTTCTAAGTACGACTAAATCTGGATCCAACCCAGTATGTTCTGTCCATCAGTGGTTGCATTAGAGAGCTTCAGCTACTGGCGGTATAAAAATGTAATAAATTAAGTAAGTAAGTAAATAAATAAGCGGCTCCGGGTGGTGCTCAAGAAGAGAGGCCTTCTGGGCTGAAGGCCTGCCCTACGCTGCTTCTGCTCTTTCATGCTGAATGCAACAGGCACTTACTTTTCCCTTGACTTCCCACAGAGCAAGGGGCCAAAGTGGAACAAACCCAGACTCATGATGTATTTTTTGAAGATGGCTTCATCTGGCTTGATGCTCTTCTTACGGTGGGGGAACACGATCCTGGAGTAGAGAAGCAGGGATGCCTCAGGGACTGAGTGGTAGAGAAACGTAACAGCAAGACAGCGTATTGCACTTGTTCTATCATACAACTAGCTGTACTCCACCATCCTGAAAAACTAAACAGGATTAATGTTTCAGCACAAGAACAAGACTGGAACATGGGGAACTTCAGATCCCTGCCTGAAGGAGGCCCATGGGAGACAGAACGGCAGTCCTCCGTCCGGAGCCACTGCCCATATTTTGCCTGACTCCCAAGATGGGGCACATCTTGCACTTTCAGTGCCGATGACAGAGCAGGATTTTTGAATATGTGGAGAATAATCTTTTTCTTCTGGGTGGCGCAACCTCCACCTGTGCTTTCGTTGGAACATTCACCTGCTCAGGGCAGGTGTCCACATTTCCCTTGTTGCCTACATGCAGAGGTATCTTAGGCAACAGCCTGGCTGTTCGCTATAATGCTGTAACAACATGGGGGTATGGCAGGAGACAACATCCTGATGGAACCAAGAGGTAATTTGGGAGCAATAACAATCACGCTCTTCACATCTGACTGTGCAGATGTTTCATTTCCAGATCAGCCAATGAGAGCAACCTTTGGGCACATTCTTCCTTGTTACCTTCAAAAAGAAAGCAGAACCCAGTGGGAAGAAAGGCACAGATGGAGTCACAAAACAGCCACGCACACATCCATCAGCCGGCGCAGGCTGCCACATGAGCAGGAGACAAGGTTAACTGCTTGCAGCAGAACCTTCCGCATTGTGTCTGCACAGCGTGCAAGGGGAGAGCGCTTTGGGTTTCCAAGGGGGGAAAGGTGACGTGAGTACACCTCTCAGACTGGCTGTGGATGCTAGCCCAGAAGGCTCATGTGGCTTTGCAGTACCCTTGCCCTGGCACTTACGTGGGGTCTTGGCAGATGGTTGGGTAGGTGCAGGTACCCCTGCAGTACACCTGATACTGCCGCCGGGTTCCCAGGATCTCAAAGTTTAGGACCTGATCGAACAGTCCCGTTGTGGTGGAGGCAAAATGGAGGCGCATTGAAACCTCTCCATTAGCAGGGACAGTCCAACGGAAACAGCTCAGCCTGTGGAACGTGAAGAACACAAAGTCTGCTTCAAAACAATAGGATGAGGTGCAGCACTTTCAGATGCGTGGGCCGTGGTAGCAGAGCTCTGCCCCACCATAGCAGAATGCATGTTATGCTTCCCAGGGAAAATCCCCCTAAGATACCCCTTGGCCAGCGATGTGCACAGCCAAAGAGCCAGCCTCAGCCACGCAAACGTCTCCCACCGCTCAGGCCCCGTCTCAAAAGCCAGCCTCAGCCACGCAAACGTCTTCTACGCCCTCACCTGAGGAGCTTCTCACTGGACGGTTCCCCTGTTAAGCTACCCTGATCCAGCTCGGAAAGGGCTGCCACGGTGCCTGTGCTAGGGTGGGGACCCTTCCTGGCACGGGCGGCGCCTTTCTTATCCTTCGAAGATTCGCGGGTTAGCTCCGATCTTTCCTTCCTGGACCTGCCTCGAGTCGGGGTGGCCTGTTCCTCCTGAAATCCAGCAGAAAAGTAGGAAGAAGGAAAGCAGAGAGAACTCGATACTGGATGCAACCAGGAAGAAGGTGCTACGGGAACGTATGGTACATAGCAACCTTTGCCAACCTGGGTGGGGATAATGGGAATTGTAGTCTTCTCACATCTGGAGGGTGCCAGGTTGGAGAAGGCTGCTGAATTCTCACATTCTGAGATAAAGCTGAGGACAGGATTTCCCCCCTGCCCTGCTTTTGGAATTCTCTCTCTCTCTTTTAAACAAGGAATCCTCCTGAAACCCACAATGGGTTGCTTGGTTTGCTCCTTGTTTATTATTATAAAATGTCTTAAAATGCATTCCAAAAAGAAAGAAGAAACAAACCAAAAACATGGCATCCAATAAGCTTATTGGCACTGAGCTTCTCATTCCCGGATCGAATTGCATAATATATCTAAACTAGCTGTGATGTTAATTGTGAGAGTGCCATCAACGTGCAAGATTCTGGCCACGTCAAACAGCAGTGGCTGCTGCGAAGGTGAGCAGTCAGTGGTGGGACTGCGGGAGGAGGGGAGCGTTTCACCGTGGTCCAAGAAGTGTCCGTGGAGGCTTCCTTCCTTCCCAATGCAAACAGCAGCTTGGGGGGGATATTTTCAGAGGGACTGGCGCGTGGGGGGGGGCAGGGTTATACTCCCCCTCCTCCCCATGGGGGCTCTACACACACACCACAGTTGCTATTTACATTGCAAAAACATGTAAATATATGTATTCATATTTATAACCCGCCCGTCATTAAAGTCCTATGCACATTAATTGCATTCATTCAATGAATGTCCCATCAACTTTGGCTCTAACTGGTGCTCCTTCTTGACCTCAATATCATCTGCCAATTTCTCATTCCAGCCAAATCCTCTAGGATTAGAAGCAGTGCTCGTTTCCTAAGTGGCTGCCAAATTAATCCCATTTGCACACAGACGATTCATAAGAATTCACGATTGCAATTCAAGAATTCAAGAACAGGGGAGCTGCAATTGGGCTTGGCAGGGAAGCTGAATTGGGAACATTGATTGGTCGCTTTGAATTGAGCCTGTGCTACACCTCTTTCAGGTACCTAAGCCTCCAGTTTGCTGGAGGCGCGAGCCGAAGGGCGAGAGCACAAGGGCGAGAGCACAAGGGCGAGAGCACAAGGGCGAGAGCACAAGGGCTCTCGGCCTGAGGCTCTCAGCCGTGGGCGCAAAGCCGTCAAGCGGAACTGTTACCTCGGAGGAAGAACCCCAGCCTCGGTCCAGTCTTTGCTACTTCTGTTTCAGGACATGATCTCCTACATTGTTGGGCTATTATTTGGCAATGTGACTGCTTTCACATATCCTATCTGTATGCTTTTCTCTGTGCCTGCCTTCTTGCTGCTTGCTTGCTACTGGTCTTGGCTGGGCTAGTTCTGGTTAATCCTGTCCTGCGCTTGTTTTACTTCTCTGCCTACTTGCTATCGCTCTCCTCATTTCTTCTCTTAATTCCTTTCCCCTCATATCTGTTCCTTATGGCTCGTTCCAATTTCATCTCTCCCAACTTAGTTCCTATTCGGTGTCTCCCCTCTTCTCAGCTGCCTTTTTCGTGTTCCTTATGGAACTGTCGCTCTGTTGCTTCCAAGGTCCCTGTCATTCAGGACTTGTTTATCTCTAGGTCTCTCCACCTCCTTGCTCTTACTGAAACCTGGCTTCCTGCCCATGATACCGCCATCTCTGCTGCCCTCTCTCTTGGAGGACTCTCTTTCTCTCACACGAGTCGCCCAGAGGGTCGGGGTGGTGGTGTGGGTCTTTTATTATCTAGTTTGTGCCAGTTCCAGCCTCTTTCCATTCCACCGTTACATTGCTTCTCCTCCTTTGAGGTACATGTGGTGAGGCTCTTCGCTCCATTGCGACTGCGGATTGCAGTTCTGTACCGCCCCCCAGGCTCGTCCTCAAAATTTCTCTCTGATTTTGATTCGTGGCTGTCCTTTTTCCTCTCTGATAACTGTCCTACTCTTATCTTGGGTGACTTCAATATTCATGTGGATGACCCTCAAGACGCTGCAGCTCTACGATTTCGCTCCTTATCTTCCTCCTATGATCTCAAGCTTTGGTCCGATGTACCCACACATTCCCTTGGGCACTGTCTGGATCTTGTTCTCACTCGGAATTGCTCTGTTTTGGACTTTTCTACTGATGACTTTCCTTTGTCAGACCATCATCTAGTTTCCTTCAATATTACTCACAATCCTCCTCCTTCACGTCCCGCTTCTCGCTCTTGTCGTGACTTGCAATCTATCAACTATGAGGCTTTTTCCCAGTCTCTAGCCTCCTCCCTTCCTTCTGTCTTTTCGGCTGTCTCCTTGGACTCAGCTGTTTCCTCCTTTAATTCCTCCTTATCTTCAACTCTTGATACTCTTGCTCCATCTACAACTCGGATAGTTCGCCCTTCTCAACCCCAACCGTGGCTCACCTCTTTCCTCCGCTACCTTCACTCTTGTTCCCGGGCAGCTGAACGCCTTTGGCGTAAGACCAGGGACTGGGCGGACTTTGTCCATTACAAATTTGTACTCTCCTCTTTCTCTTCTGCCATTTCACTGGCCAAACAGCAGTACTACTCAACGTTGATCCAGTCAAATGCTAGGCATCCTCAGCGGCTCTTTGCGTCCTTCAATTCTCTTCTGAAGCCTAATCCACCATCTCTCCCCGCCTCTCTGTCTGCTAATAACTTTGCCTCTTTTTTCAATGCTAAAATCCAAACTATTCGCTCTGATCTGGCCAGCTCCGCTCCTCTTCCAGTTCCTGTTCCTCATCTGTCAGTCCCTCCTGCAAATTTCTCTGCGTTTCCTTCGGTCTCAGCGGATGAACTGTCTACAATATTGCGCTCCTCGAAGCCTTCCACTTGTTCTCGTGATCCGATCCCTTCTCGCGTCTTTATAAATCTTATTCCCGCTATCCTCCCTTCCTTGCTTCATATTATTAATTTTTCTCTGTTCTCTGGTTCATTTCCTTCTGCTTTTAAACATGCTACAGTCTCTCCCATTCTCAAGAAACCTACTCTTGATAGGCTATCTCTGTCTAACTACCGACCTGTCTCTTTGTTGCCTTTTGTTTCAAAGATCCTGGAGCGTGTGGTCTACTCTCGGTGTCTTGACTTTCTGTCTAGTAACTCTGCTCTGGATCCTTTTCAATCTGGATTCCGTCCTTTGCATTCCACTGAAACAGCCCTTACTAAGATCACCAATGATCTTCTTACTGCCAAGTCTAAAGGCCTTTATTCCGTTCTTATTCTCCTTGATCTAACTGCAGCCTTTGACACGGTTGATCATGATCTTCTCTTAGACTCCCTTCATGACCTTGGACTTTGTGGCTCTGTCTATAACTGGTTTGCCTCCTATCTAGCGGGTCGCTCTTTCAGCGTGTTGGCTAATGGCAGCTCGTCTTCCTCTTTTCCCCTTTCAGTAGGGGTCCCGCAAGGCTCGGTGCTTGGCCCGTTGTTGTTTTCCTTATACATGTTGCCCTTGGGTAAGCTTATTCAATCTCACGGCCTCCAATATCATCTGTATGCCAATGATACACAATTATATCTCTCATCTCCGGAACTTTCTCCTGATGTTCACGATCGTATCTCGGCATGTCTTTCAGATATCTCAGCTTGGCTGCTTCATCGTCGTTTGAAACTTAATATGGCAAAGACTGAATTGCTTGTTTTTCCTCCTAAACCTTCCCCTCATCTCTCATTCTCTCTTACTGTCAATGACGTTACGCTTACTCCGGTCAAGGAAGCTCGTAGTCTTGGCTTTATATTTGATTCCTCGCTCTCCTTTATTCCTCATATTGAGGCAGTAGCTAAATCCTGTCGTTTTTTTCCTGTATAATATTGCCAGGATTCGATCATTTCTGTCTGTCTCTTCTGCCAAGATGCTTGTTCATGCACTGGTTATTTCTCGGTTGGACTACTGCAACCTTCTTCTCACTGGCCTTCCTTCTTCTCACATCAGTCCGTTGGTCTCGGTCCACCACTCTGCCGCTAAGATCATCTTCTTGGCTCGCCGCTCTGATCATGTTACTCCACTTCTGAAATCTCTTCATTGGCTTCCAATTCACTTCAGAATCCAATATAAACTTCTTCTGTTGACCTTCAAAGCTTTTCACGGTCTAGCTCCTTCCTATCTCTCCTCTCTCATCTCACACTATTGCCCCGCTCGTGCTCTTCGTTCCTCTGATGCCATGTTTCTCACCTGCCCAAGGGTCTCTACTTCCCTTGCTCGGCTTCGTCCATTTTCTTCTGCTGCCCCTTACGCCTGGAACGCTCTTCCAGAACATCTGAGATCCACAAGTTCAATCGCAGCTTTTAAAGCTCAGCTAAAAACTTTTCTTTTTCCTAAAGCTTTTAAAACCTGATGTTGTTTGGACTCTATACTGTTAGTTTTACCCTACCCTGTGCCTGTTTACCCTACCCAGTGCCTGTTTGCATTCTCTTCCCCTCCTTATTGCTTTACTATGATTTTATTAGAATGTAAGCCTATGCGACAGGGTCTTGCTATTTACTGTTTTACTCTGTACAGCACCATGTACATTGATGGTGCTATATAAATAAATAAATAAATAAATAAATAAATAAATAATAATAATAATAATAATAATAATAATAAAGAACACTCTTGTCTTTAAATCACAAAGAAGAGTTCATGGGTCTAATGGAAATTAGACAACTCCACACCCAGATTTTGTCTGGAGGTGGGGGTGCTTCTGGGGTGCTCTCTGCCCCATCATCCTGACAGAGGCAGCTGTAGCTACCACCGTGGGTGGTGCTTCACCGGGTGGCATGGCACAGGAGCCAGAGGAATAGCTACTGGGAACCTCAGAGCAGCCTCCTGCCAGGCACTCAAACCCAACCTGGGCCGGCTCTGCTTTGGCCTCGGCTCTTTCTTTGACAGAGGCCAGAAGCAGCTGGGAGCCAGAGTTGCAAACTTCTCTGTCACCCCAGAAAGACGGACGCTCTGGCTGCTGCTGCTCCTCTTCATCCAGCCACCTCAGCATTTTAGCAGATAGCAACGTCTTTCCAGGGAGTGCCAGGAGGAGGGATGTCAGAGAAGTCCATCTGGGGGAGGAGTTAGCCGAGCTCTCAAGCGCTCAGTCCCCTGGGTTTGGGCTCAACTCTCCACAAGCTGCCCCAACTCAATCCCATTTCAGCCCCCCTCCCCCTCTCTGGCAACTTTAAAAATTGTGGCTGCAATTTGCTTATTTGGTGCAAATTTCAACTGTGATTTCCATAATTTGCGCAAATGACACGAATTCTGGCCACAATTTGTGCAAATTACACAAATCATGGCTGCAATTTGTGCACACTGGTTTATCGTGAACCGCTGAGAGTTTATAAATGTCACACCTGTAGCTCTGTTCGCAAATGCAAACTGAGCCAGGGGTGATGGGGAAATCCATCCAGCCCACAAAGGGCTGGATTTCCCTGCAACGGACACCCCTACTCAGGAGTGAAGCGAGAGGCTGTAGGAGAGTGGGCTAGAGAGACCACCTAACTCAAGTGGGGCAGTGTGCTGCTGCTGGGTGTCTGATCTGACGCCTCCTGCTTGGCAAAGGGGGTTGGCAAAGCCGCTAATCTACTTATTTTCTTCCCCCAGGCATTCCACAGGGGGCATTCTGGCAGGGCAAAGGCTTGAGATGGGATACAGGATGTTATTCGGCATCCCTTTTCCCCACTTCAAGATGCGCTGGACAAGGATCCAAATGTGGAGCACAGCATCCAACTCTAATTCATCTTCCCTGTATACGCCAGGCCTGCTCAAGTCATTTGTGCCTGGCAGAAAAGCATGGTGGGTCCTTCTTCCCCTCCAGCCAGGGCATTTCAGAGCTCCTGGAGAGTTGGGTGCTGAGTGCCCATCCCATCATGGTCTGTGCATCAGGCAGGAAAGGGCTCCTCTTCTTGTATATTATCACTGGCTCCACAATGACCTCTAGGCTCCAGTCTCTTAGAAAAACTTTTCCCCACTCCTGATGTAAAGCTACAGGTCATGCAGAGGTACTGGCTCATGCACGCAACAGACCCAGCATCCCTGAAGAGGACAGTCATTTGCTCTCCTCATGATGCAACTTCCAGTCTTCCTTTGTGAACTGCCCAGAGAGCTTGGGCTGTTGGGCAGGATAGATCATTCATTCATTCATTCATTCATTCATTCATGAACTTCCCTAAAAGGTGGACCAGGAATCTGTTCAAGTTGCCCTGATCCCATCCCACCCTTCCTCCCCCTAAAGGGGCGAGACCCGTACCTTTGCAGGAGGGAGATTGGCAGCTGCCTCTGCAATGCCCTCAGCATCCTTCTTCTCATCCTCCAGAATCAGTTCTTCAGGTGCAAGGAAGGTGAAGTGCTTGAGCGCCTCCCCGGGGACTGGCACTGTCCGCTTCTCTGGGTAAGGGATCACAGAGAAGAAGGCTGTGGGGGGGATGGGGGCGCCGGAAGGACCCAGACCCAAACCATTCAAGACCTAGGGCAAGAGGCAAAGTCACAGGAATGCAATGCTGCTGCCATGTTTACTCAAATCAAAACTCCAATAGAATCATTCTGCCTGACTTTTGTTTTTATCACCAGTGAGCAGGGGAGACAGCAACGGGAAGGCTCAAAATCCTTCCCAGAAACACCACAGAATCAATCTCTCTCTTTCCGCAGCTTTTGAGCCTTTTGAAGCACACATTCATCATCATCTTATATTATTATTATTATTATTATTATTATTATTATTATTATCATCATCATCATCCCTCCTTTTGCCCAGTACTGGGCCTCAAGGCAGCGATTTTGTATGGTTTTCAAAGAAATTTGTGATTTGGGGGCAGTAAACTGCCCACATAAAAATGTTGGACCTTTTCCCATCGCTCCAAATCCCTTTTAACCTCATTCCAATTCAAACTTGCCTAACCTCAAACTTAGGCAAGAATATATTTAAAAAATCACAGCCAAGAAAACCAGCTTTATTGCTAAACTAGCTGATGAACTAAACTGGCATGGCTTGGGCCCCTATGTCTGCGAAGTAATCACCTTAAAGTAGTAGGCCGGTGCTAGGCCTGTGATGTAACTTCAAAACAAATTAAATTTATTTCTTTTTTTTCTCTCACCCCCGACACATGGGGGGGGTTGGGGTTGCTTCCATGATTTTATGTGTTCCCACCAAAAACTACAACTACAACTCCTAGCATGTCTTTCACTGTGGTGCCGACTTGCCCAATGGGAGTCCTGCCACTGAGGATCACGGGAAGTAAAGTCTGGCTGAGCCAGTCCCATGCTGCACTGCGCAATCACTGCCCATAGGCAGGCCATGAGGGAGCTGGACAGCCGGCCGGCCGGCTGACAGTTCACTCAGTCGTTGCTGTCAGCAACAGCCCCGGAGCTGCGCCCTGCTCCCCTACTGCTCCCGATGGCGCCTAGCGACAGGTGACCAAGGATGGAGAGCCACTTCCAGATGACGGCTGCCGAAGCCTGATAAGATTTTCCTCCCGCCCAAGGCATGCTGGGAGTTGTAGGTGTAAGCCTAGGTCTCTGAATAACGTGTTAATCTTTGAACACCGTCTGAGGTATGGTAGAAGACAACTGGAGAGAGAGTGGGCCTTCTTAGTTGTGGCACCCTGCTTGTGGATTTATTTTTCCCATGCAGGCTTCCCTAGTGACTGCATTAATGGCTTTTAAGTGCCAAGTGAGTATTATTAATTATTATTATTGTTGTTGTTGTTATTTATTTTCCAAGGCCTTTTAACTTGATGAGATTTTTTATGCTGCATTTTTATCCCGTCATAACTAAACTATAACATTCCAACACAGATGCAGGAATTACTGAATAAAGTTTATGATTTTTATGCAAAAGCCTGATTTTACCATTGTAACAGAAGAGTGTGAAATTTATTTATTTATTTATTTATTACACTTATATACCGCTCCCACAGCCAGGGCTCTCTGGGAGGTTTACAGAAATTCTAAAATTGAGGTAAAAACAAGTATACAAAATTTAAAACTCTAAAACACAGAACATACACACATAAAGCATTAAAAACCGATTAAAAACTAAACATGTGGGTAATTAGGATGTGCCGCCATATGCCTGGGCAAAGAGGAAAGTCTTAACCTGGCGCCGGAAAGATAGCAGCGTTGGTGCCAGGCGAGCCTCATCAGGGAGATCATTCCATAGTCTGGGGGCCACCACCGAAAAGGCCCTATCCCTCGTTGCCACACTCCGAGCCTCTGTCGGAGTAGGCACCCGGAGGAGGACCTTAGATGTTGAACAGAACAAGGCGGAATGAGTGGTCACTGAGGCTAGAATGGAATGGTGGTGGTGGTGGGGTTACTGGCAGCTGGAGAAAACCAGGTAGAAGGAGAACTAAGACAGTTAGTGAAAGGTTAGGGAAGTGAGAGCTGAGTTAGGACTAAGAGATAGTGACCTGGTTTGCCCACCCATACAAATCAGCCACTCTACATGCCAGTACTACACCTCCCAGCATGCCTTTGGCAGCCCACAATTGCTTGAGCTCAAACTTTGAATAGGCTTTTAAATTATAGTTACCCCAGGCTCACTCCAACCAGTGGTGAGGGGTTATGAGGCAAAGGTGCTGCCAGTGTTAAACTTTGGTGCAGAGATTTGGGGTTTTGCCAATAAAAACAGAATTGAAAGCGTCCAGAACCGGGGGGGGTTTTATGTTTGTAAAAAGAGTCAAGAGTGTATCAAGAGTCTCTCCAGCTCACACAATTAGAACTGAATATGGCATAGTGGCAGTTTCAGACCTGATTCAAATTAGGTTATTTAATTGGTTCAAGCTAGTTCAAATGAGTGAAGCCAGGCTCCCTAAGAAATGCCTAAACGAACAGTTAAAATATCAGAAAAATCTTGGTTTTACAGTTTCTCAAAATTGCTATTGAACTATGGTTTTAGTGTGGAGGTTCCAAGTGCTCTTAGTTCTGATATAAGGGAAAGGAAAGGAACCTCTCGTGCAAGCACTGAGTCATTACTGACTCTTGGAGGGATGCCAGCTTTCGCTGACGTTTTCTTGGCAGGCCTTATAGCGGGGTGGTTTGCCGTTGCCTTCCCCGGCCGTTATTACCTTTCCCACAGCAAACTGGGTACTCATTTTACCGACCTCGGGAGGATGGAAGGCTGAGTCGACCCGAGACGGCTGCCTGAAACCAGCTTCCACTAGGATCGAACTCAGGCCGTGGGGAGAGTTTCGGCTGCAGAAACTGCTGCTTTACCGCTCTGCGCCATGGTTTTAAACAAAGAGTACTGGATACCAGAGCACAGATGGACATAGCTGCCCTGTCAAACACAAGGTCTAAGAAATGGTTACCGAGGGCTAAAGGCCAATCTCAGGAAGAAAAACTATCTCCTCTTCCCAATGAAAAGGGCTCAACGCGTGGCCTTCACCCATCTTCAGTTCGAGCAAGTGGACACAAAGATACAACGAGGAAGATCCTGGGGCGTTCCAGTAGAAGACAGGCTCTGTAGAGGTGGTGCGTCTGAAGTGGAAGATCTGGCCCACCATTTACTGGAATGCCGGTTATATTCCAGTTGTAGGGAACATTATTTCTCTGCATTTCTTGGGCGTATGACAAGCCGAATTTCCTCTTATGAGTATCTAATGAGTTTGTGACTCAGAAGGTTGCCTTTTTGCAGTTAAGATGGCCAGTTTAAGGGAAATGGAAAAGGAAAAATGTCTATTAAATGAGCCATGTAACAGCTTTTGAATCATGTGGGGCCTCAATAGGAGAATAAACAATCATTTTATCAAAAGGTACATGTACTTTTATTTTTAAAAATATTTTATTACCTCAATTTTAGACTTTTTAAAAGGTAGCACAATGTTTCAAGTTTCTTGTATTTATTGCTTGTTTCTAACACGTTTACTGTGTGTGAAATGGTCTGAAGACCTATTCAATAAACTTTGATTTGATTGATAATTATGTTCTGGTTCACTGATTAATTAGGAAACATGAATTAAAATGTGAACCAAACAAATCTCTCCCCATCCTTACAAAGGAGGAGGCCCTGGAGGCACCACAGTTCCGGGGCTCTTGCAGCAGGTGAGCTGGGAATGCTTAAGGCGAGCCAGTGCTTGGGACTCCTCTTCTATCCCAATGTAAAGTGGGAGTCCGGCAAAAGAGGCATCACGGAGGAGTGATGCCCAGAAAAGTCCCTCAAGCCGTCCGTCCAGCACAGCCAGGCCACGGCTGGCAGGGCTCTCTTGGCACTGGCCGGCCCTCCCCAGGCCACACCAGAGACTGACCGCCTTGGAGGAAAGGACTCTGCTGATGCCACCACCAGGCCTGTGGCTCTTTGATGTGGGGTGGGGCCCTTCCTTCTCTGCCTCCCTCCCTGCCACACATGTGCAGTGAGCGTTTTAACCTCCAAGAGCCTATGCAGCAGCTGCTGGGAGATGGCAGCACAAAGCAGGGCTGCTGGGCAATGTCGGGTGGGGTGGGGGGCTGGACTGTTCCCCCCAGGCCCAGCACAGGCTGGGTGACATCAGTGGCCTGGGCCGTGGCCACTAACAACAACACACGGGCAACACAAATGGGTTTTCCACGCCCTTTTGACTGCTAAAAGGATTATTCTACAACACTGGAAAGATAAAACTACACTCCCTATAATGCAATGGACTTGAAGACTTAACAGCATTTGAAAGAGTGGCATACAGGCGTCATTTACAAATGGACTTCTACTCAGACATTTAGTCTGCCTTTACGGATGTTTATGTGTAATTTATGCTACCTTTCTTTTTGTTTTTATTTAGAAATTGTGATATTTGAAATGGAGGCTTTCGAAGTATGTCGTTGTATATGTCTATTTTTTATTATTATTTATTCCCTCCTTTTATAGTTTTTATTTTGTTTAAAAATTCACAATAAAAAGATTGTTAAAAAAATCCACATCATCACCCATCTTCCCCCCTTTCCCCGGCCCCACGTTACAGCCTCTCCCCATAGTGGGAGCCACCCAGAGTTCCGTGACTCACTCCCAGGGGCCATCTGGGGCCAGGAGGGGCAGCAGCTCTTCCCAGCACCAGCTGAGCCCCTGGTTCTGCAGGGCGCTGGGCGCCGGGCACCACGCAGAGCCACTCAGCTGGCACCGGTCCTCCTGGCACTGGCAGAGTCCCCGGCTTTTTGCTTCCCAGCATCCCCACAGGCAAAAGGGACGGGGTCAAAGACGCAAAACGGAGCAGCCTGCGGTAGAGGAAAGCTCTTGCTGCCAACATCTCAGCCACGCCCAAGCCAGACAACCGCCCAATGAGGGCCAGCTGGGGGGAAGGGGTGGGGCCAGGGGTAGGGGGCGCGGTCCTCTGGGGGGGCTCTGCAGGGCTGCCTTGGGACCCCAGGAGGGCTGCCTCTGCTTCCTGGGCCCACAGTCTCCTCCCCCTGCTCCAAGCCCCACCCTTCTGCAGGAACCCCAGGAGGCTTGGCAGGTTGGGTTGGGGAGCCCAGTGGGCTGGATTAGGCCCGTGAGCTGAGGGTTCTGCACTCCTACACTGAAGATGCTTGAATTTGTTGGCCATTCTGTTCTTGAGATGACTGCCGTTACCCTGCCTGAAGCCTCACTATGCTATGCATAAACTCATCGCCATCAAGGAGCTAGAAGCCTGCTCATTTCTCAAAAGGGAACTGGAGACCTTCCGGATTCCACGCTCTGTTCCTGGGCTCCCACTGACCCCAGCGACGGCCAGCCTTCCCCCTGCGCAACACCCAGCCCACTTGCGGCCCCAGCCCCAGAGAGCCCCACCTGGATGACATCGGGCAGCTTGCCGCTCTCCAGGACCCTCTTGCCGCTGGAATCCTCAGAGCTGAGCACCTGGATTTCCAAGCACGGGACTCCGACGTCCCCGTCGGCACCTTCGCCGCCGCCGCCGCCCTCCTGGCCCGCTGCTCGGTTCTCCTCCATGGCCCTGAGCTTCTCCAGGCGCTCCCGCTCGGCTCGCTCCTTCTCCAGGCGCTCCTTCTCCGCTCGCTCCTTCTCCAGCCTTTCCTGGCGCTCCCTCTCCCTGTCCTTCCTGCCCTTGCGGCCCGACGGGGCCTGGCGCTGCTCCTCAACTTCCTCCGGCTTCTCCTCGGGGCCTGGCGGCTGCAGCAACATCAGCTGAGCTCGGTCCCAGAACACCAGCACCTGCAGAATCTCTTTCTGCATCGCCTCGTAGAGCTTGAACCGCTGCGCCAAGCTCTTCTCGCTCTCACTCCCCACTTCCTTCTCGGCGTCCTCGTCTTCCTGGGCTGGGGGCACGGTGGCCCCTTGCTGCCCATTCGGCAGGGCCATTCTGCTCTTCTTCTTCTTCTCCTCCTTGTCATTGACGCTCGTGTCCGGGCGCTCCTTTGCGGAGGGTTTCCGCTCGATGCCTTCGTTCAGCTTCCCGTCAGACTTGAGAGCGGATAAGGGGGCATTCTGCAAGGACACAGGGGGAGCGTGAAGCCACCCAGCCCAGGGCCAGGGGGTGCCAAGACGGGGCGTGCGCGAGCCCAAAGTCCCACAAGGCCAGGTACCGCCCTTGAGCTGAATTGCCGCGTGACGTGTGGCGAGGAGAGCCGCCTGGGGCCGGGTCTCTGGCTGAAGTGGGCGGGCGCCTTCCCCACCCTCTGGCCACTTGTGCTTGTCCCAAGGCAGCATGGTCCCAAGGCTGCCCAGAGAAGCCTGCAGCATCCAGGGCTCCAATCCCCCCCTCCTCCGGGAAGAGGCCTCCAGTACAGGCTCCCTCTCAGGCCAGGAAGAGGGTGGGGCTCTGGAGGCACATTTCGAGCCGCCCACTTCCTCGGGTGCAGGTCCCCCTTTTAAAGCCATCCAAACAGGCGGCCCCGGTAGGCCAGCAAAAACTATCACTACGTGCTGTATGAAGGTCCTTCCTTTTATCTGTCCTGAAACTCCAACTCTTCAGCTTCACAGAAGGACCCCAAGTTTTAGTATTATGAGAAAGGGAGAAAATCTCTCCCCCTCCCCCTCCCCTTTTTCCACAGCGTGCGTAATTTTAGATGCCTTTATCATATCTCCTTCACTCACTTTTCCCCCTAAGCTGAACAGCCCCACTGTAGCCTTTCCTCACAGGGGAGTTTCTTCTCCAGCTGCTCCATCATTCCGGTTGCCCTTTTGCCCACCTTCCCCCAGCTCTAGAGCATCTTTTTGGAGGGGTGCATGGTTCCCCAAGTGCTGCCCACCCCTTAGCCCTGCCTCTGCTAGGCCTGACCTCAGACTTGCCTGCCCGTGCTCCTGGAACTCCCGCCAGCGTCCTCCTGGGGCTCTAACCAAGCCAGGGGTCCGTTGCCCAAACCAGAAGCCGAGCACGGGCTCACAGCCTGAGCAGCTGCTGCGCTGACTTGGAGGCCCTCGTGGCTTTCCCAGAGCAGGTGGCGGCAGCGGCGGTCACCGTCCCCCCTCCTGGGCCCCCTGGAGAGCTGCCCTTGAGACTTACCTGCTTGCCTGCCTGCTGACCCTTCTTCCCAGCAGCCTCTTCTTTCTCCTTCCCTGCGTCCCGCTTGTACCGCTTGCTCTTCTTCTTCATCTCCTCCTCCTCCCTCAGGCGCTCCAATTCCTGCTGGTGCTTCTTTTCCTCCAGCTCTCGAGCGAGCTTCTCAAGCTCCCTTTGAGGATTGCATGTGGAATTACTCCAGTGGGACCAACAGTATTCACTGCTCAGATGCCCACACAGAATGGTCATTTCTAGATCAATTACGAATCAGCCAGGCCTCTTCATGTTATGTTGCCAAGCACTCAAAGGGACCAAGAAGCCTCCTCCAAGCTGAACACACACACACACACACACACACACACACCCCATGCTACTTACTGGACTTGTTGCAGAGGGCATGTGAAGGAGAAGGGCCCATTTGATTGGGAAGGGCGAGAGGCTGTTGGGAGGCCTTGGACAGCCCAGTGTAGGATAAATGCATCCTAGTGATCCTGCATTGTAAGTACTACGGCTTCTGTTATGCCCAGCTATCTTGGATGCTCCTGCACTCATGTCCTGCTTGTAGACTTCCCACTGGTATCCAGTTCACCACTGCAGGAACATTATGCTGGACTAGGTAGCCCTTGGCTCTGACCCAGCACGGCTCTTATGTTCTTAGGCTGCACCAGCCGTGTGAGGCAGTGCCCAAGGCCTTGCAACACTCCAAGCCAGGTGCTCTCTGCCATCTCTCCCGCTCCCTTGCCTTCAGAAAGTCATGTAAAGGGAGTCCCTATTTGGCCAGGAGGAACACAGGGACATCTCTTTGACTTTCTGGTAATCTCATCAGATACACAAAGGGCCAACACGAATTGGGCAGGCCTGAATCATTTCTGCTCTTCTAAGGCCCACTCAGGAGTCTTGGCTCACCCAGGGTCTAAAATGGGCAAAACCCAACGATCCCAAAATAGGGCCGCCAAATTCCAGGAAAAGGATCCACTAACTTATTCTGTTATTGGAATCTGGGGCTGCTTGAACAACTCAGCGCTGAACCCTTCTCCTTCTTGGAGAGGCCACCTTTGGCTCCCTCATCTCTCCCAGTTGACCTGCCCAGCAGCCCTAAGAGCAGACGCCTCTCAGAGTTTAGGTGTTCAGTCCTGGGAAAAGAAGGCCACAATGGCATGCTGAATGGCCACAATAGGACAACAGAAGTTTCCGGAGAGTCACATCCATTCCTAAGGAGAGCTACCTAATCACCCTCCAAAATCCCAATGCCCCTCCTCCTTTGGGGTCAGAGCAAGGAGGCCTGCCAAGGAACCGCTCTCTGACCTCTTCTTCCGGTCACGGAGTGCCTGCAACAGTTCGCCATCAAACTGGATTTTCTGCTCTTCAGTGAGGGCATCGTACTCCTCTTCGTCCATCTCCTGGAGGCGAGACTTCTCTCTTGCTATGGCTTCTTGCTGTTCCCGTTCTTTCACGCAGAACAAGGAGAAAGACAGGTACCTGAGCCTGGCCACAGACCCCCGAGGCTACATCCAAGCCAGGTGGCCACATCTGTGCCTCCAGGTGTCCCCAGCCCATTGGCCTTCTTGCAAAGAGAAGACAGAGCGGCAGGAAGGGAGGTAAACAAATATGGGGGAAGTGCAGGTCAAACACCTGGCAGCTATAGGCTCAAATCTGGTCAGAATTTAGCCTGATTCCATTTGCAACTGGGGTGAGCATGAGGGCGCCTCACCTGACCATCCTTCTTACCTTCCTGCTCTTGCTTGCTTTTCTCTCTGGCTTTCATAGCAACAAAGTCCTGGAACAGGTTCACAAAATAGATATAACGCCGGTTGTTGATCGCTTTGAGTAGGCAGAGGAGCGCTGATACCGGGCTGCGGGCAAACATGGTTTCCAGCCCGTCAAACACCATGCCACGATAGCAGTCGCTGAGCTGTCGGGAAATGAAAGCACATCCCGTGAGGCCCAGGCAAGGCTATGGCCATTTCCATGCATGGATCCTGCCTCGGCTGAGGCTGTAAATGAGGTTCATGGATTTCAAAGGCATGAAAGCTCAGCCTGTGCTAAAGCCCCTTGAATGGCTGAGATGCAAACACAGGCCAATGCCTTCCATAAGAATGATCAGAAGGAAGAAGCCCAAGTCTGCTATTGGGCCAAGCGGACGCGGCTCTTGAGTGGCCCAGAAGCCTCCTGTGGGACTCTGGGCACAGGGCTCTTCCTGGTCTTCACTTCCCACAGGGGGTGTAGAAGAGCCTGGGGCCCAGACCTGAGGCCAGTGGAGGGGCCCAAGCTGGCAGTCAGAGCTCCCTCTGGGGGGCTCGCTGCTTCCCCCCCTGCCTCTATCCTCCCTCCCATCTCCACCAATTGCAAACAGCTGTGGCCTGCCAGATGTTTTGGACTTCAATTCCCAGATAACATTGCCAATGGAAGGAAATGTTGGGGCTGCAGTCCAAAACTGCGTCTGGAGGGCGCTAGGCGGAGGACGGCTGCCCGAGCTCTCCGTCACCTTGCCTGTAGCATCACGCTTTCCTCGTCCAAAGGCGGCTTCTGCTTGGGAAATCCTCATGGGAGCCTGGCTGCGTGAAGGCACCCAAACCCATGCGGTGGCTCCGTCCTCTTTTGGGCGGTCCTCCTGCTTTACTGCTACGTCATTCCATATTTAGACTGCTGGATCTAGAGTATTACTACTGCCTGATATTTGTGTAGCTCTTTTGAAGTGCTAAATTTCCTACCTTCCTTAGCACCCTAAAGAAATGAACAATCCTTGTCCCCAGTCCTGCTGCCTCTGCTCCTGCCCACCCTTCCTCAATGGTCCGCATTTGGACTGGGAGCTTCTCAGGACGTGGGCCGGTCCGTTCGGGGACACCATCACATGACACGACACGACTAGCAGCCTCTCGTTCGCGATCACCCCTCGCATCCCTGCCCGATCTCTGCAATCATCCGGGGGAGCACTTGTGAGGGGGCCATGTGCTCCTGGGGCTCCCTTGTGTTGCTGCCCCCACCCCCTGGAACACTCCACCAACTGTCCTTCGACAGGCCCCTACAGTTCTGGCATTTAGGCATCTCCTCGAGACCCATCTCACGATGGGGGCTTCCCCAGCCAGCTATGGCTGGTAGCATGCAGGAGAGTGGGCGGTTTTGCTGCTGGTGAGCATTTTCATTCTTGTGGTTTTACTGTTGCATCTTTTTGTTTTTTTAGAGAGCCATCCTATGGGCCTAGGCAGCAGCAGCATCTGGGGGCCACAGGACTGTTGGGGGTCCTGGCTCCCCGCCCCATCCCCCTCATGGCCGGCACGGAAAGAGACATGTCAGCTACCTCTTCACACTCGGAAAGCGGCGCATGGAGATCGGGGAAAGGGGACATGCCCAGGGGCCGGAGGGGAGGGGCCAGGAGGCTGATGCAGCCTCCTCCCCTCCCCTTCTGATGTGCCCCTGCTACACGAAATCGCCCGTCTAGCAGAACTGCAGGGTGGCCGGAGCGTGGCAGCGAAGACTGCCTGCCTCTGCAGTCCTTCCGCCCTGCATCAGAGACTCGGCAGCCTCTGAGTTTGGAGGCTGCCAACTCTTCGCATAGGATTGTGGTATTACATGTCATGGTGCTGCATTTTAGGTTAAATGCTTTGAACCCTCTCTGGAAAGTGGTATATACTTTCTCCTCGCACCAAGCCCATGAAGTAAGCCAAGAGCTGGTCATGTCGTGTGCTCAAGGTCACAGCTGAGCAGGGAGTGCGATTGGGGAAGAGGGACTCTACACGCGCACAGGGGCCTGGATCAGACCGGCTCTTGCTCCCGGCCTAGACTGGATGTGGATGTGCGCAGGAGGATTCCCAGAGGAGCCAGCAAATGCTCTCCCCACATTCCTGGGCTCCCCGGCCAGCACCAGCACCAGCACCTCCTCCTGGGTTACCTGCATCCGCTCAGAAAGAATCTCCACCAAGAGCTCCTCCGGAAGCACACAGCTCATCAGGCCATACTCTCCCGCCATGCTGGCACTGAGGCTAAGGCGCCGCTGGATAGGAGCGCTGGGAATGGGGCTGGATGGAACCTGCGCGTGCGGCACAAGGCAGAAGGCATCTGTTAGGAAACCAGCAGGCCACGCGGCCCTGACAGCTTCTCCTCTCTGACTCCAGGCCTGGAGTGAAGCAAAGACAACGGGAGAGGAACTGCACACAGCCCGGCTCTATGGGCCCTTCCCTGCACACGGAGGCCTGCTTGTGCTTCACGTTAGGGTCCGTCCTGGGCCATCTGGGCTGGA
This sequence comes from Elgaria multicarinata webbii, assembly GCF_023053635.1. NCBI lineage: Eukaryota > Metazoa > Chordata > Lepidosauria > Squamata > Anguidae > Elgaria > Elgaria multicarinata. The sequence continues at coordinate 33,354,221 of NC_086184.1, read as the reverse complement.
AGCAGGAGCAGAGGGGCACACGGGGGCCCTGAGCAAGAGCAGGCTGCAGGAGAACGGGAGGTGTGGGAGAGCTGCCGTTGAAAGCAAGCAGCCTGCAGATGGGCAGGGCCAGTCAGCCTGGAGCCTTGGGAGGAGCTGCACCACACCTGGTTCTCCACTTGGGCAGAGTGCAAGACGACTGGCGCAAGCCGAGATGGGGAAGCGCCCTTTGGTCCTGCGCACTGCGTCTCATCTCCCCTCAACATGAAATCCAGCACAGCTAGCATTTGACTGAGTTGCAAAGGTAAGAATAGCCCTTGATGGATCAGAGCCACATGGGCCCACGGCTGGGGAATCGTGTATTTTCCTGTGCTGCGTCACTGGCAGCAACCGTTAACGTAGATGGGGAAAAGGAACAAGGGGGCAGAACTGCAGCGTTGGGGCAAAAATCCTCTGGGCCCGTGAGGGCCGGAAGCAGGGGGCATTGGCTGCTTTTGCGGGCCCAGGCGGATTTTTGCCCCAACTATACCTCAAGGCAACAGCAGGCCGAAATTTTAAATTGGATGGAACATTTAGCACTTGGTGTGCTTCATCAATTGTCTGTGCACACTGACTCTTTCTGAAGTGCACTAGCTGATCCATCATCGCCACAGAGACATATTTCAACTGGGTGGAGTAGGGTGACATGAGCGCTACCAGAATGCTTGCATGGATGGATGCATTCATTCCATTCCATTTTTATCCTGTTCTATCTCAGTTCTCTCCATGACATTTAAAATTTTACAGTTAAAATAAAACAAAACCAAATGGATTCCCCAAAAATATGCCTATGAGTGACAACTTGTGTTACAGGACTGGGGTGAGCTGGTGATGCCTTCCAACATAATTGAGGAATTCTTTTCTCTTCACACATCTGTCAAAAATCACACAACCAATCAACCTGGACAGAGATGCAGCTACAGTCGAGCGTCAGACAAGGGAGACGCCCACCTAAAAACAGCAGCTCTTCCTACAAGGTGGCTGCAATGGACGCTGTGGCACAGTCTGCTGCATTTCAGTACCAGCAAGGGAGTATTAATGTCCCTGCCCCCGTCCCACTTCCCATGGGAAACTAACGCAGGGGTGTTTAAACACAACTTCAGTGATGCAAAACCAGGAAGCCACGGAATGGTCTGAGAGCAGCCGCTGCTGCGGGATTGCTGAAACTAAGCAGGTGTGTACTAAACAGCAGCACGGAATAACGGGCTCAAGTTAAAGGAAGCCAGATTCCAGCTGGACATCAGGAAAAGCTTCCTGACTGTTAGAGCAGTACGACAATGGAATCAGTTACCTAGGGAGGTGGTGGGCTCTCCCACACTAGAGGCCTTCAAGAGGCAGCTGGACAACCATCTGTCAGGGATGCTTTAGGGTGGATTCCTGCATTGAGTAGGGGGTTGGACTCGATGGCCTTGTAGGCCCCTTCCAACTCTGCTATTCTATGATTCTATGATTCTAAACAGCCTTTTGGTTAGTGGGCCATTGGCTGAGAAGGATGCAAGTAGCATAAATATTCTGTAAATGGCATTATAACTTTGCCCCTGGCGGAGGGCCTGGCAAATGTCCCCACCTGGGATCCAGGCTGGTCAGACTGCTGCTGATGCTGCTGTTGCTTCTGCGATGTGTGGCCTTCGGACTTGCCCTTTGCTGTCACTGTACTTCCCCTGTAGCCTCTGGAGATGGCCGAGAGCGGGCCTGTCTTGGACTCGGAGCTCTGCTGGCTGCCATCAGAGGTGTGCTTGACCAAGGCCTCCGCACTCAGCCTGGTACCCAGAGCCGGCTGCCCGTCAGCTCCTTGACCAATAAGGGAGACGGAATGATTGTGCCTCGTGGGAAGCCAAAGAGGCAAGCCACGCCAAGCTTATAGAAATTGCGTCAGTTGAGAGAGAGTTTCGCAAACATAAGACATCACAGGACCCAGCCCAGCAGGAAGAGACTTCTTCATCACAAGATGTGCATTTTGAGGGCCCGAAGCAGCCCTACGTGAAGGGACTAGGGCTCCAATCTTGATCCCTTTACTTTCAAAGACTGGCCTTTGGTGGACATAGGACTTACTTCAGACATGGCCTTTGGTCCTCCTCATGTGATAACCTGGGAAATGATCCCACAAGTGCACACGCACAAAGAGCTGCGTGGGTCATCCATTCTGACATTGTCCACACATAAGTGCTCTCATCAACAAGTTTGAGACTCCTTATTCTAAGCAATATTCATTATTCATAAACAGTGTTGCTTCATACATAGCTGCAATTAGCTGTATATACCATCTATGAAATCTGAGAATATGTATACCACTGACTTTTGCTCTTGTTCCCTTAGAAATCTTGGCCCTGTGGGGAAGAAAAAGGACCGAGGGGACAGGAGCAGGCAGAAGTAACATCGGGGCCTGCTCCTGCTGGACTCTTCCCCCCCCCCCCCCCCCGGGCAAACTGCCATCTTGGCCCTGTGGGGAAGAAGAAGGACCGAGGGGACAGAGCAGGCAGAAGTAACATCGGGGCCTGCTCCTGCTGGACTCTTCCCCCCCCCCCCAGGGCAAACTGCCATCTTGGCCCTGTGGGGAAGAAGAAGGACCGAGGGGACAGGAGCAGGCAGAAGTAACATTGGGGCCTGCTCCTGCTGGACTCTTCCCCCCCCCCCCCAGGGCAAACTGCCATCTTGGCCCTGTGGGGAAGAAGAAAGACCGAGGGGACAGGAGCAGGCAGAAGTAACATCGGGACCTGCTCCTGCTGGACTCTCTCTCTCTCTCTCTCTCTCTCTCTCTCTCTCTCTCTTTCTTTCTCTCTCCTCCCTCCCTCCCTCCCTCCTTGACTCCTTTTTCTTGTGCGTCATGTCTTTATTAGATTGTAAGCCTGAGGGCAGGGACTGTCTTTTTTGCTAAGTGTAAGCCGCTCCGAGAGCCTTTTTTGGCTGAGGAGCAGGGTATAAGTATGATAAATAAATAATAAATAAATAATAATAAATAATTCCACCAAGAGACGATGGTTTGAGCAAAGAATTCTTATTAAACTTTTACTAAAAACAAAGATAGCTGTGCTAGTCCATGAGTGGGGGAAATCCAAGATCCATAGTGGGGTAACACTTTTATTAGGACCAACCAACATTCCACAAAAAAGTGCAAGCTTTTGAGTTCTGCAGAATGCTTCATCGGGCTTGATGGAACAAAAAGTAGGGTACTTCTCCCTTGCCACACCTTCAGTAACATCCTTTGACCCTGTTCATTCTGAGCCATAGTGGTTAAGCATTTTGAGCTAAACATTAGCATGTGAACTATTCTTAACCACAGTGGCTACATAACCACAATTTAAACAGACTCACTAACCATTTCCTGCAAAAGGGTTAGCGGCTGAACCATGGCTTGGCGTGTCATCGTCTGAACAGGGCCCACTTTGGGGTGATGCCCTGGAGCCAAACCGCCCGGAAAGGTTGGCCCTTAGCCCCCTGCTCTTGCACCTAACAGCAGATATCTGGGCCTAGAGATGATCCATCCAACTCTCTGGGCACTGCGTGAAGCCCTCCCTCGCCTCACTTGGTGGAATCCCCAGGCCTTGTAAAAGCTGTGGACTGAGTTTCCCCAGCATTTCAAAGACAAAGATTACGTGCGTGTGCTCTAAGATGCATCAAAACAAAGTTTTCTGGAAATAATAGAAATCTCTTAAACTATGAAATTTAAAAAAACAAATAAAAAAACCCACAAGTGAGTTTCCTGTGAAATCTGTTTCTGTAACTTCAGGTGAAAAATGAACAGGGATGGCGGTGTTGTGGGGTGCCCACCCTACCCGAGATCTCTTGACCAGCCTCCAAGCATACAACAGCCAGCACCTGTACGATGACATTTCCAAGGTGGAAGAAATATTTCCTGGATGGTGGTGTATACAAGGCAGAGGGATGGAACACCACTTTGGAGTTTCCAGCAAAGGAGAGGGAGGAGGCCTGGGACAGGTGTGTCAACACCATGAGGGAAAAGTCAGAGTCAAGATCAGTGGAGGCTGGTGGCTCTGATTTTGATGGGGCTCTGAATCCATTCTGGGTTTTAGTCAGAACCGGGGACAACTCTAAAGGAGGCATCCAAAGTGCCAAACTCATTTTAGGGAAAGGGTTCAGCACTTCTGACACCTCCCTTTGAGTTCCAGCTGGTTCTGATTGAAACCAGAATGCATTTACAGCCCCACACAAATCAGAGCCATTAGCCCCTGCTGGACCAGGGCACAGAGGAAAGCTGCTCCTGAGTAGGAAGGAAGTGTGCACCAAGGGCAGCAGAGGGCAACCTCGCCCCGCCTGTGCCCTCTGCATGCCTTGGATCACAGTTTCCAGCACTCCCCACCTGGCCTGGATGGCACCACGCTGAGGAGGGCTGGACCAGGAGGAGGAGAGGCCCAGTCAGTGACGCGGAGTGCTGCTGTGGCTGCTGCTGCTGCTCCCACTTACCGCCATCCTCATTTTCCCGCTGGGCCTGCTCTATGGCTGCTCGAATGCAGAGTTCCCGTGCACGGAGCCCTGCGGAGCTGCTCCCATCAGAGATGGCTTCCAAGACGACAGAATCAATGGACAAGCATGCAGCACTGTAGTGCTTGGCCAAGGCTACAGCTGCGCTGGTCTTTCCTGGGGGAATCAGAGAGAGACAGAGAGAGAGAGATGGGCCAGCACACGCACAGACAGAGGCTCCAAGTAAACCCAAAGGGCTGCCTGTTCGGAGACGCTGTGCACTCGCCATGTGCTCCTGAGTTCTGCATCAAGGGGTGGGTCCTGAGAGCTGCTGCTGGGCCTGAAGAGGTGTGGCCTGATTGCTGTCAGCAGCTGAGTGGGCAGGAGTCTCATTCTGTTTCCTGACTCCTAGCTGAGCAGAGTAGAGATGAGGAGCTGCCCCAGATGGACTAGAAGCTACACAAGGGAGCCAGCTCTCACGCACAGAGAGGAGAGAGAGAGAGAGAGATCAGAGAGAGTGACCAGAGAGAGTGAACAGGGAGAGCAAACAGGAGTTCGTTAGGAAGGGTTTGGCAGGGGAGCTCAAGGGGGAGGTCCCTAACAAAAAAATGTTCTTTTAAGACACACCCAAATAGTACGGGACTCTGTTGTTAACCTTGAGGGAGGACAGGACAAAGCACAGGCTATTCCAGTCCAGTCCAAAGGGCAGAATCTAAAAGGGGCTATGGACAGAAAGGATTCTCCAGTGATGGTGACCTGCAAGGTTTGTGTTCCCGACTGAGATCAACATGGTGTACACCTGCAACAAGTGCAAGCTGGTTGCACTATTGGGAGGAAAAAGTGAGTGTACTTGAGCGACGAGTGTCTACCCTCCAAGGAACAAGAGAAGATGAAGAGTTCTTAGAGAGAATGGTGGAACTTCAACAGGAGGTGGAAGAGCAACAACAAATTGAAGCAGAAGTGGGGAATGCCGAGGTGAGGAAAGCCAATGAAGAGGAAACTCCCTGGAAAAGGGTGACACTGAGGAGCAGAAGAACTAGAAGACGTTCTGCGCCACTGGAACCACTAGAGTTATGTAACCGCTTTCAGCTACTGGAAGATGAGACTGGAGGACAGTCTGCAGAGGAAGAATTACAGGGGACCACATGCAGCACTGAGCAAAAGGCAGAAGGTCAGTCGAGCAGACGATACCAAGGCCTGCAACAACAAGAAGAGAAGAGTAGTCGTTGTGGGAAGCTCCCTGCTGCGTGGGATTGAAACTCAAGTATGTCGCCAAGACCCATGGGCTCGCCAGGTATGCTGTCTCCCTGGAGGACAGATTAGAGACATGACTAAAGGGCTGCCAAAGCTCATAAAGCCCACTGACACATTCCTTTTCTTCTCATTCATGTGGGGACAAATGATACTGCCAAGTGGAGCTATGAAGAAATCACATCAGACTTTGAAGAGCTGGGAAGGAAACTCAAGAACTTTGGGGCCCAGATAGTTTTCTCATCCGTCCTCCCAGTTCTTGGAAGAAAAATACAAAGGGAAAGAAGAAGACTGGGTGAACAACTGGCTACGAAGGTGGTGCCGACGTGACAGATTTGGATTCTGGGACCACACGCTACTCTACTTGGAAGATGGACTGCTGGCGAGGGACAGGTTGCACCCCACAAGGGCTGGGAAGAATGTGTTCGGCCACAGCATGAAGAACTTCATCAGGAGGGCGAAAAACTGAATCCTACGGGGGAGGGAGACATAAACTTGGAGGCGACAATGGATGAAGGCTCATGCACCATAGAGAGAACAGCTCTAACAGCGCCCCCAAATAGTCTTCATAATAGTATAGGAAAGAAGCCAGACTCTAAAGCACATGGTCTTCAATGTCTATGTACTTATGCCCAGAGTATTGGAAACAAGCAGAAAGAACTTGAACTCTTAATACATGAAGGCAGATATGACTTGATAGGTATAACTGAAACTTGATGGGATGACTCCCATGACTGGAATACAGCAATTGAAGGGTAGAATTTGTTCAAAAAGAACAGAAGAAATAAAAAGAGGCAGAATCGCACTATATGTTAAAAATACTTATCTCTGCACAGAAATACAGGAGGATGACCGCGGGAGCCCCATTGAGAGCATCTGGATTAAAATAAATGGGGTAAGGAATAAAAGGAACATGGTAGTCAGAATCTACCTCCGACCAAAGCCCTATGAGGAGAGACTGAAAGAACTGGGGATATTTAGCCTGGAGAAGAGAAGACTGAGTGGAGACATGATAACACTCTTCAAGGACTTGAAAGGTTGTCACACAGAGGAGGGCCAGGATCTCTTCTCGATCCTCCCAGAGTGCAGGACACAGAATAATGGGCTCAAGTTACAGGAAGCCAGATTCTGGCTGGACATCAGGAAAAACCTCCTGACTGTTAGAGCAGTATGACAATGGAACCAATTACCTAGGGAGGTTGTGGGCTCTCCCACACTCGAGGCCTTCAAGAGGCAGCTGGACAACCACCTGTCAGGGATGCTTTAAGGTGGATTCCTGCATTGAGCAGGGGTTGGACTCGATGGCCTTATACGCCTCTTCCAGCTCTATGATTCTATGACACAGAGGCACGAGGGTGCAGAAGGTCTCAGGGGCTGCAATCCAGGGGCGAACAAGGCTGAGGGCAAAAGGGCATGTGGCCAAAGGCAAAAGGGGTGAGGTCAATAATACGAAATGAAGCCTATTGGAACTTAAAACTCTTACTGCCCGTAATTAAGTCTTTGGAGAGGCATTTCAACATTTACAATGGGGTGGGAATTATGCAAAACCCAGAAAACCACCAACTGATCAGTGGTTGGAGCAAAGGGGTGTGGAATGGGGAAGGGGACTTGTCCTTTCCTCACCCGTGGCTGCCCAGGGGAAGTCTCCGTACCTGTGAGGGGTGCTCCGTGGATCACGATGGCGATGCCCCTGCGGTTCCTGGCAGCCCGTCCTTCTGGAGAGATGTCGATGCCGAGGTGGCGCGCGATGGCCTTGGAGACAGGGTTGTTGTCGAGCTCCCCCACGGCCTCCTTGTGCTTGTGGATGCTCTGCTGACTTCCGGCTGGAAAGAGAGCGGGGCGTGAGCTGGCCCTTTCAAACGCCCCAGACGAGCTCCCAAGGAGTGGATCTTAGCCTCCCCGCATATTTAGGCAACCCTTGTCTAGATTCACAATAACTCTGCAAGGCCGGTTCACTTGAGAGATGACCCTACTACGCCACCCTGGCTCTCTTGCGGAACTATGCAGGTAATAATGGCCAACGGATTCACACAGCACACTTACCCACCATGGCTTATTGAGTTTTCCGAGCACAGCACTTTTTCTGTAGGGTGGCTTGTTAACCATGCAGTGTGGTTTATTTTTCTCTAACAACCCACCTTGAAAATCCATGGCTTGTGGTTGGGTTATTCAGGGAGGTTAACAAGCCAAGCTGAACTGCATGATTAAGACGCAACCCTGCATTCAAGCTACACAATAAACCACAGTGCAACAAAAACCCACACTGGGAGTGTTGTATGAACGCAACATCACCAGCCCTTTCACTGTTTTTCCAGCTAGACATTTTTTTTTCTCCTTTAAATGACAGCTGAGATTCTTCACATGGCACATTTTAGGGTGAACGCCAACCCTGCAGTGTGACCAGCAAATACACACGGCGCTGTTTATGTCACAGAATCCCACAGCCCTTTACCAGTATCAGTTCCTTTTTTTAAAAAAACCACCACACTAAGTATTTTAAATATTTTAGGATACAAAGCCCTCTCAAGGCAGCTGATAAGAGAGAGAAAATATATAAAAAATATCTGAATTAATAAGAGCCAGTGACAAAGAGTGATGTGGGGTGGAACATTTTCAGTGTACAATTTTTCTGTAGAAAAGCTCCCATTTCATAAATTCATTAGTAGTATTAGACACACTTGGTTATTTCAAACTCATAATGAATGCTTTTCAGCTGATTATCCCTGGCAAGTATGTGAGAGAATGTATATGTCACTAAAATACATAATGCTCAGTGTAAAGCAGAACTTTATTGACGTAGTGGCAGTGAAATTGAAGGTGTCCCAACGACCTCAGCAGAAGCGAGAGTTGAACTCTATTGAAACAGGCGAGTGGTTGTCGTCATAGCAGGCACCGTTCTTTGGGCTGCTAAAATGTATTAGTGTCTCAACAGTTTTCAGGACATTTGTCATCACTCCTGCTTAAATTTAAAGAATTTATTTTATTTCAATAAAAATGTTTACTTAATATAACATGTGTATCACATTAAGTGTGCTTTAATTTCCCCCCTCAAATATTTCAGGTCATGTGCTTGTGGTGTATTGGGACAAAAAAAAAATGTGGCATACTTTTTTTAAAGCTTTGTTGTTAATATAAATAAAATAAAATGCTAAATTATATCAATCTCTAGGGCATCAGAAAATGTTCCATTGCAAAATGAAAAAAATCTCAATGCAGATGACCCTATATAAATACGCCTGATCCAAAATTTTCCAGAAAACCTATATAACTGGTGACAATAATAAAATAAACATCCCACCCTGCAAAAATCCAAAATCCAAAAACAGAAGTTAAAACGTATTGAAATTCTTAACATTATATTACACCATATATGTTTTTTAACTGTGATATTTAATACTTTTGTATGTAAACCATTTAGCAATTTTATTATATTAAGTGGTTTACAGATAACAGCAATAACAATAATAATCCATGAGCAGTGTTTGCCTCTGCAGAAGAGAGCCCCGGGCGATACCAGAGAGCAGCTAGGCAAAGCAACGTGGGAAGACTGAGAAGAACCGCTTGGATGAAGTTGCAACTAGGTCATCCGAGGGGATGTAGGAGCATCTGTCTTCTTGGATCCACCACCAGAATGAACAAACTCTCTCTCTCTTTCTCTGGGGATAAGAAGATGGCAGTGCTTGTGTGCAGGGCACAGAAAAGCAGGGGCCTGTGGAAAGAGGCCCCTCGAGGCTTCGGCCTCTGCAGGACCTTCCATCCAGGCCTGCTTGAGGACCCATAGAATCATAGAATAGCAGAGTTGGAAGGGGCCTACAGGGCCATCGAGTCCAACCCCCTGCTCAATGCAGGAATCCACCCTAAAGCATCCCTGACAGATGGTTGTCCAGCTGCCTCTTGAAGGCCTCTAGTGTGGGAGAGCCCACAACCTCCCTAGGTAACTGATTCCACCGTCGCACTGCTCTAACAGTCAGGAAGTTTTTCCTGATGTCCAGCTGGAATCTGTCTTCCTGTAACTTGAGCCCGTTATTCCGTGTCCTGCACTCTGGGAGAATCGAGAAGAGATCCTGGCCCTCCTCTGTGTGACAACCTTTTAAGTCTTTGAAGAGTGCTATCATGTCTCTCCTCAATCTTCTCTTCTCCAGGCTACACATGCCCAGTTCTTTCAGTCTCTCAACATAGGGCTTTGTTTCCAGACCCCTGATCATCCTGGTTGCCCTCTTCTGAACACGCTCCATCCCGGGCTCCAGGTAGGATTGCACCAAGATCCACGTCAACCAACTCCCTTCCCTATGATGAGTCACTTTCGGGTTTTGCCCAATGTGAAATTTAGTGGCCAGGACGCTTCCGCTTCCATCTCCAGGCTACTCGGAATTAGCTCTCACAGCGATTTCTGCAGCTCCCTCATGTTGCAGCAGATTGAAGTCATATGGAGGGACACAGGTTGACGTCAAGGGCCAAAAGGAGATCAGCAGCCATTTCCAACCCATGTGGCACTTTCCCTTTCCTGATATGGTTCATTATACATTTTCACCATAAAGTGGCGGGAAAGCCTTGCGTGGCTGCCTGCCCACCGCTTGCCTCACCTCACTTGTAACCCTTTCTTATATTGAGTGTTGATGACGATAACGTTGCCCCCACTGTGCTCGCCCCCAAAGGTTAAGAACCTCTCACTCACCTTGCAGCTGCCCTTTGTCGGTCCCCTCCTCCTCCTCTTCCTCTTCCTCATCCAGTTTGGATTCCACCCTGAAAGCTCGGTTATCATCATAATGGGAAAGAGAAGGAAGGATGGAGGCCCCAGTCGACGAAGTTTGCACAGTACTGGAGGGATGAGCCTTTATCCCCAATTCAGAGATGTGAGTGCTTTCTTCTTCTTCTACTCAGGGTGAGAGAAAGGAGATGCAATGCAGACAAGAACCTCCACGAACTGTATTGAAACAGGCGGGGCCTTCAGCACTCCCCCACAACCAGCCTTCGCTCCAGAGCAGCCCAATGAAGAACGTGCCCTGCTCTAGGCAGCCGTGCCCATTGGGCACCGGAAGGGTGACGAGGTGTCCATCACTTCTGAGCCCCCTTCTCTCACCTAAGACCGAACTCTCTGGGACAAAGGTACCTTGACCGAATGATTGCACGTTTAAGTGTCTCACCTTAACCAAGAGTAAAATTATGTTTACACCTGGTCATCTGTGAAAGGCGCTTTGTGGCTTTGAAACAAAGAGGGAATGGTCCATACTGTCCCGTAGTATTACAAAATGAGAATAGGAACAACATGGCACGTGCAACTATTTTTATTGCTAAATTCAAATACACACATGAATACATGTGAGCAAATGACTAAATAATCCTCCATCAGCCATGTGGGAGTTGTGTGTTTCTTCTGGGTCTACAATGGGAAGACGTGGCATCTCAAATGTCTGTCTCTGAAATGCAACTGGGCGGCGGCAGCAGTGGCATACAGTGCTGGTGTGCAGCTGCATCATGCCACCCTTGCACACTGGGTGCCGAGGGGGGGGGGGCAGAGCATGCCAGGGTCCTGCTCCTGCTGCCCAAGTTTCCTGTCCTTCTCTCTGCCTCCCCATTGACATGTCCCTGGGTTATTGTGCAGGAAGAGCTTGTTGCGTAAAGGCCAAATAGGAATGTTCTGCCCATCAAGCACACTGGCAATGCGAGGCACTTCCCCGCCCCCTCCTACTCTACACTGTGTAGCCTGTGGGAATTGGCACTTTATCCTGGGGGGATGCCAGGGCAGTCTGCCCAGGGAAAGAGGCTACCAAGGCCTGCTGCCGGGGGTCCTTGTCTCTCCTCTCCTGAGACAGGAAAGTCCTCCTTGTGACTAGAAAGGTGCTGGAATCTCTGAACAGTTCAGACCAGCGATTATTATAATCATTAGCCATTAATTGCATAGTTGTCAATTTATCTTCGTGGCTGTGATTACTTTTCTGCCAATCTAGGCATTGGCAGCTTTCATTTGGAACCATTCCATACTCGATCAGATATTATTTAAGGGTTGAAATGGAGTGAACAAAAATTCATGCTCTGCATTAATATGTAGATCCATGGAGTTGCAGCATTCTTGCCAAGGGGAGAGGAGGGGGGCTGGCCAAAAGCAGAGTTTGAGAGGGCAGCAGCCGAGCCCTGCTCCACTCCCACAGGGACGGAGCGCCTGCCTGCCCTCCGCATTCTCTCCCTCTCCCTCCTGCTCAGGAGCGTTGAGGCAATGAGTGGAGGGGTGGGAGCAAAAGAAAGAAAGAAAAACTACTCTCAAACAGGAGCCCTGGAGCAACAAAGGGACCTCATCAAGGTTCTGCTGCGAAGACGGAATTGGATGGCCCCCATTTACATCACCTGGAGCTTCTTGGGTAGAGCAGGCAGAACACAAATGTCATAAATTCAGTCCGGACAACCCATTTAAGGGGTGGCAGGTAGGAACAGGTGTGAGCCCCTTGCTGCTTGCTTTGCTGACCGGAAACAGCCCCAGCCCCACCACAGTCCCCTCCACCCCATGGGGCTGGATTCACTTGAGCCCCCTTTCCCCCTCACCATTATCCTGATTAATGGCCTCCTGATCGCCTTGAATCTTCTTCTGTTCCTCATAATATTCCAGCACTTCAGGAGGCAGCTTCTCTCCAGGGATGCGAGGTGGCAGGAGAAGGATATTATGGGTGTCATAGCCCTTCAACATACGCAGAATCTGAAACCAGGAAAACACAGGGAGCTGCCTTAGACAGAGTCAGACCAGGGGTCCCAGTGTGGCCTGGTATGGCCACGCCCAACATGGATCGCTGCCACTTCCCCAGCCCTTCTGTCACAGGTCCTTCCAGTTAGAGGACAAGCCAGGAACCTCCTACACACAAAGGCATCCCCCGAACAGAACGGCGTCTGGAGATCTTGGGGTTTACTCAAAGGTAAGCATGCATTGGATTTTAGTATGACTTGGATGTAAATGCAGTTGAAATCAATGGGATTTACTCAAGTAAGGGAATCAAGCCAGGGCAATAAACGAGCTCCATTAAACACATACCGATCTGATTCTGTCTTGATCCTCCCTTGCACAGAATTGGAGAGGTGTGTGTGCGTGTTAATGGGAAGGAATGACTGGAGGGAATTAAAAATCAAAGGATAAACGGATCTGATTCAACCTTGCCATGCCTAAAGCCCTACTTAGGAGCTCTCATGGTCCCAAGTTTCTTTATCTCTTTATCTTTAAAGATGAGGGAGCTGTAAGTATTTTGGCTAACATCCAGAGGAGCTGCAATTATTTATTTATTTAGAATATTTATATACCGCTCCCCAATGAAAAATTTCATTGAAAAAAATTGCAATGAGAGAGGAAGGCTGCCACTTGATCACAATGTCCATCAATGACAAGAACCAATGCACTGGAGGAGGAAGGAGGAGGAGCAGAGCAGGACGGGGCGGGCGCAATAGCAACGGGAGAGCAAACAAGTGAAAAGAGAGTTCACCGATATAGCTATGATCATGAAAGGGAGGAACACATGCAGCGCTTATGAAATGGAGGTAAAAAACACGGAGGCAAAATGGGGGGGGGGTAATAGGTGTGATGGAGCTCTAAATTAGCCTTCCTAGTGCCCACCAAACATGATGGACTATGGCAATTGAACATGCTGGCTGGGGATGATGGGAGTTGTAGTTCAACATGTCTGAAGAGCACCAGATTAGGGAAGTCATATGGACACTCAACAGATTCCTCCTTGATGTGCACCTACAGGAGCTTATAAATACTGACTCTGGAATTCTCAAATAAGGGGGGGCGGAGCTGGCCGCCTGAGCAATGGCGGGTTTCTTCTGAGGCTCTAAGCGGCGTTGGCCGGAAAAAGCAATTATCTCTCTTCTAATGGGCATAAATCTTTGAGCAAACGACAGAAAATGATTATAAAAGTCACAGGAGCTGGAAAAGTGGAGAGATTTGAAGAAGGGAGGTGAGATGATTGATGTTTAATACAATGTCTGTGTAAACGCCAACATTTTCAAAACCGAAAGTAAAGAGCAAACACTGACGCAGTTTAAAAAGAAGGAATTTATGCTTGCTGGACATTGATTTGTGTTATAACCTTTCATTCTTATCTCACATGGGAACGATTGAAATGCTGGCTTTGTAAGGTGGAAGTTGTTGATTGGATTTATTGGCGTGGCGAGAAGGGGGGGAGAGAAGGTGGAAGAAGCTGCATTCGGCATTCGGTGAGGGAGATGTGGGAAGATGAGAGGCTGTGAATGATTAAACTGATCCCCTCTAGTGAATGCTGTTGTAAACTGGATATTCCCCCCCCCTCGTGAAGAAGGAAAAAGTGTTTGATATATAACAGAGAAGCCAGCATAAGTTGCTAAGGAAGTGAGTTATACTCTAAGATTTATGCCCTACCCAGAAGAGTCCCATGCCTAACGTTAAAAGAAAGATCAAAAGTTGGGAAAAGCTTAATATACAAAAAAAGGAAAAAAAGAAAAAAAAAGGAAAAAAAAAAAAGAAACCTTCAAATCATAAAAAAAGGAACTTTCAAATCATAATTTGGCATACCTCTCCCTCCTGGAAAGGACAGCCCCTGGAGTTGAGCAAGAGGAGGAAGATAAAGACCCAGTCCCTTTGGATACAACACCAAATAAAGAAAAAAATATGACTGAAGGAGGAGAAAGTGGTAGCAACCCTCCCTCGTTGATGGAGATCAGGGCTATTATAGCTGAAAATAACATTGTTATATTTTTAAAAAATGGATCAGCATATGAGTGAATTTAGACATCAATTGTGTATTTAGCGGATAAAACGGCGGAAAATTCGGATAAGATCAAAAAGATAGAGGCTAAAGCGGATTTGGACCAGAAGAAATAAGAGGCTTTTGAGAAATCAACTAATATACAATTTAAAGAATGGGTACTGTGATCGATTGCCTTGGAAGATTAATCTAGTAGATCTACTTTTTGAATAAAGCAGCTAAAGGAGTCGCAGGGAGAAGATCTTAGAGAAAGCATCGTGAACTGGTTCAAGGAGCTGATGCCTGATATATCAATAGACGGATTGGATCCGGATCGAGTCCATCGTGTGGGGGGGCAAAACCACAAAGGGGCTAGAGACATTTTGGTGAAATTTGGTAATTATTATAAAAAAGAGCAAATTATGAAAGAATTGAGATTTAAGAATCAGATATAATATAAAGACAAAACAGTGCAAATTTTTAATGATTTTTCTCAACACACACTAAATTGGAGACGAAGTCTTAAACTAATAACGGAAATATTAGTGAAGAATAAAATTCCTTATGTATGGGGTTACTCGGTTTCCCTTTTTTTTTTTTTTTTTTTTTAAGATCTACATATGGGAGGAGGGAACACAGAGTAACCTCATTGGGTCAAGGTAAAGAATTGCTGAAGAGGCTGGGTCTGGATGGAGAAACAAATGGGGCTGGAGTGGGTGGGGGAGGGAACGAAGCTGGGACATCTGGAGAGTAAGAGAATTGTTAACTATGTTTGGAGATAATTGCAAATAGAAATGCCAATAAAGAGACCTGCCGGCCAGGCGCAGCACTGCCTCCCCCCCCCCTTTAAAGTAGATGGCTGGAGTATTAGACTCACGGGGATATGGGGGGGGGATTAGAGTGGGGGGGTGGGGAGGGGGGGAAGGTAGGAGAGGAGGGATTGGGGTAGGAGGGTGGGGGGTTTATGTATGGGGTTTGTGTTTTTATGTAAGCAAGTTTGAATTGCTGAGCACAAGGGATCGGAAGAGGATTCAAAAGGGTGATTATGGATAAAAAGATAAAGGTATCAACACTCAATGTTAAAGGTTTGGGGGCAGTCGTGAAAAGGAAGAGAATAGAACAAATGTTTAATAAAGAGGGATCAGATATTATAATGGTTCAAGAGACACACCAAGGCTCCGAGAATTCGAATATGATAAAATTAAAGTGGTTAGCCTATTATGAAAAGTCATTAGGGACATCGAAAAAAAATGGAGTGGCCACTTTGATTTCAAAAAAAAGTGGGTTTATATTAGAAGAAGTAAAAAAGGATGATAAGGGTAGATATCTCATGTTAAAAGGTAAAATTGAGGGAAAGGTATATACTTTGATTAATGTTTATGCCCCAAATGAGAGGCATAGAGAGTTTTTTATAAAGTTATTTAAAGAAATAGAAGAATTTAAGGAGGGGTATGCTATATTAGCTGGGGATTTTAATATGGTTATGGATAATAAATGGGACAGGTCAAATCCCACTAATGCTGAAAAGAGGAATAATATGACTATATTGAATAAATTAGTAAAAGAAAATGATTATTTAGATTCGTGGCGTTTACTTAACGGGAATAGGCCTGGATTTTCATATTTCTCCCCAGTACATCATACATACTCCAGATAGATTATATATTTATTTCAAAAGATTTTGCAACGAGGATTTGTAAAATGGAAATGGGGGTAATAAAAGTAACTGATCATGCCTTGTTAAGTTTAGAATTTACAGTTAAGAAAGATTATAAAGAGGCATATAGATGGAAACTGAACACAAGGATATTGAAATATAATAAAGTAGTAGAGAAAATTCGGAACGAATTGTCGGAGTCATGGGAAATTAATGAAAAAGGAGGAACAGCTGGATCAGTCATTTGGGACACCATGAAGGCTGTAGTAAGAGGAATCTGTATTAGAGAAACATGTAGTTTAAAAAGACAACAACGTGTAGAGCAGGAAAAGTTAGAGATAGAAATTAAAAACTTGGAGGAAAGTTATTGGCGAGTTAAAGATAAATATAAATTAGTGGAAATACAAGCTAAGAAGAAACAATTAGAAAATTTAAATATAGAGCAGGTTCAAAAGAATTTAATGTATATGAAAAGGGAATACTTTGAAAACAGTAATAAGAACTCGAGGTTGCTTGCCAAGCTCACACAAAAAGAAAAAGGGAGGAATGGGATAGAAACGTTGAAAGATAGCCGAGGGAATTATTGTTATGCAATGAAAACTAAATTAAAAAAATTTCAGGAATTTTATCAGGAATTGTATAAGGTTAAAGACATTCAACAAGAAAAGGTGGAGGAGTATATTGGAAGGTTTATAAAGAAGGGAATAAAATTAGAATATAAGGAGTTAATGGAGTCAGTAATAAGTCAAAGAGAAGTTGAAGAGGTTATTGATAAGTTAAAAGTTGGTAAATCACCGGGAGCAGATGGTTTGGGTCCGGAATATTATAAGGTCTTCAAAGATTATTTAGCTCCAAAATTAATGGAACTTTATAATAGGATATTATCAGGAGAGAAGATACCTGAATCATGGGAACATTCAGTGATAATTCTGATCCCAAAACCAGATAAAGATTTGACTAATCCCGACTCTTATAGACCTATTTCGTTAATAAATCAGGATGCAAAAATTTTCACATCTATTATGGCCAAACGGCTAAATAAATTTTTATCAGAATACATAGGAGTAGATCAATGTGGGTTTGTGGTAGGAAGGCATATGCATAATTTAGTGGGAAGAGTTTTAAATGTAATAAATGTAATAAAAAAAGAAAATATTAAGGCAGGTATTATGGCATTGGATATTTTTAAAGCTTTTGATTGTGTGAGCTGGCAGGCACTAAAGAGTATTATAGATAAATTGGGATTTGGAAATAAATTTAAAAATGTAATAGAACAGCTATATTCCCAAAATACGGCGGTAGTGGTGGTAAATGACGGATTTACTGGAAAGATACGACTAGCCAGAGGAACAAGACAAGGATGTCCGCTCTCGCCGGTCCTGTTTGTAATGGTTATGGAAGTTTTGGCGAAGGCACTAAGGGAGGACGAAGAGTTAGAAGGAATTGGAGAGGTAAGGGAAATAAAGTTAAACATGTTTGCGGATGATACTTTATTGACCATTAAGAATCCATTAAGAAAATTAGAAAGAATTAAATATCATCTGAGGGAATTTGAGGAAATTACAGGGTTAAAAATAAATTGGTCTAAATCAGAGATGATGTTGTTTAACTATACCAAGAAGGAAGAAAAGGATTGGGAATTTAAGGGAATGGAATTGAAAGTTAAGAACGAGATTAAATATTTGGGAATTAAAATTACAAAAAATTTAGAGAATCTAGAAAGGGAAAATTTAACGAGGTTAAAGAAGGAGGTACTAGAGAAACTGGAGAAATATAAAAGATTAAACTTATCTTGGTTTGGGAGAATAGCTTTGATAAAAATGAAGATATTAGCTAAAATTAATTTTGTATTTAGGATGTTACCTATAAAAATATCAGAAACCGAGATAAAAAGTTGGCAAAATATAATTAATAAATATTGTAATGGAGGAAAGAAAGCAAGAGTGAATAAAAATAACTGGTACCTAAGCCAAAAAAAGGGGGGAATGGGTCTCCCAAACATAAAATTATATTATGTAGCAAATAGATTAAGACATGTTGTAGAAGCAATTATGGGAGTAGGAGATTTACATTGGATGGAAGAAAAAACCATAAGTAAGGTAGAGATGAACTTGGAGAATGTTTTTTTTAAAGACGGAGGAAGAAAGTGGGTTGGAAGTATAGATAATCCACTTCTGAGGATGCAATGGGAAATTTGGAGTAAATTTAAAGGGAAGCTGCTTCCGAGCAACTCTCCCCTAGCACCGATAATAATGTTAAAGAATTTCCCAGAGGATCTAAAGGGTAGATTATGTAAAATATTAAAAGAGAAAAATAAAATAAAATTAAAGGATTGGGTAAGAGATATTAAAACAAGAGAGGATATGGAAAATTTGTTAAAGGAGAAGAAGCTATCGTGGCTAGAGTATGGTCAATTAGATCAATGGAATAAAAAGTGGATTAAAGATAATAGAATGTGCAGAAAGATGACGAGGTTTGAAGAATTAGTAGGAAGTAAGGAGGAAGGAAAAGGAGGTAGTATAGTTTTAAAAGGATTAATGAGTGAAATATATAAAATATTGTTAGAGACGGAGTTTAGAGAGAATATAGAGAAAATGGTTTGGGAATCAGATTTGAAGATACAAATAGGGCGACAGAGCTGGGAGGGACTATGGAAACAAAGAGTGTTGAGAAGTTTATCAGTAAGAATAAAGGAGAATTATTTTAAAATTTTATGGAGGTGGTACCTAACCCCGGTTAGATTGAATAAGATAAGTGATCAACATTCAGCAAATTGTTGGAGAGGTTGTGGGGAAAAAGGAACGTATTTACATATGTGGTGGCAATGCAAATATGTACAAAGATTATGGAAGATGGTGTTCTCAGAAATTGAAGAAATAGTGGGAATGAAAATAGAACAAACACCAAAAATAGCATTGCTGTCACTATTTGAAGATATAAAGTGTGGAAAAGGAACTATAGAGCTGATATCGAGTTTGTTGGTTGCAGCACGACTGATGGTAGCTAGGAACTGGAAGATTCAAGGGGAATATTCTATTGAGGAATGGTATAAAGAAGTATGGGACATAGCCATTAATGATAAACTGACATGTAATATTAAGTGGAGAAAAGGCGCAACTAAAATAAATGAGTTCGAAGGAATCTGGAAACAGTTCCTAGTGTTTGTGTTTACTAAGGGAAGTGGGAAACCACCAGCAGAAGAAACGATTAGATTTTGGACTCAAGAATGATCCCGAGGTGGGGGGTGCACTTTTATGTTAAGAACGAAGATGTTGTAGTGTGATAAGGTATATGTAATAGTTTTTGATATTTGTACTCAACAATTATTCAATATGTATGTAGCAGATGTTTGAAGTTTTTTTTTCTTCTATTGTGTTGTTTTAGTTATATTTTGGAATGTTTTTTTTTATGTTTATATAGTGTAGAAAATGAATAAAAAAAAATTAAAAAAAAAATGGAATTCTCAAATAAGGCAAGACCCAAATTGCCAACCTGAAATGCTTAGCTTGTAAATTAGACATATTTGCAGAAGATTCCATACCTGGTTGATGATCTTGTTTGCAAAATGTGTCAGCTTCCAAACGGATTTAATTTTAGAAGAAATGACCAGGTATTCAGAACAGGGTGTTTTCATTTCTTTCTGCAGCCACGAGGGCTCTTTTGAGAGGTGGAAGCACAGCTCCCTCGGTGACAAGGGGGCTCCCCCGCTGCACTGGAGGCCATATTCTGTGTTCTGTTCTGTGACTTTGCAGCATTTGACACCCACTCTTCAGCAAAGAGTATGTAAAGAGGTGGGCTGCAAGGGGTGCAGCTGGGAAGGTGGAACTTCCCAGCTCGGAATTTGCAAATGACACAAAACTAGGAGGTCTGGCCAACACCCATGATTACAGAATGAGACTGCGGTCTGGTCTGGGCAGGTTGGAAGACTGGACTGCGAGGAACAAGATGTCCTTTAACAAGGAGAAATGTAAGGTATTACACTTAGGGAGGAAACATGCAGGGTACACATACAAGGTGGGGGAGTCATGGCTTCAAAGCAGTACATCGGAGGAGGATTTGGGTGTGGTCACTGACAGTGATCTGAACATGAGTCAGCAGTGTGAAATAACACAGTTCTGGGCTGCATTAGAAGAAGTATTGTATCAAAGACATGTGAAGCCCTTATTCCTCTCTACTTGTCACTAGTGAGACCACAGAATTGTTTCCAGAAGGACATTGACAGGTTAGAAGAGGTTCAAAAGAAGGCAACAGAGACGACACAGGGACTTGAGGGCATGCCCTATGAGGAGAGGCTGGAGTATCTTGGGATGTTCAGTCTGGAGAAAAGAAGAGTCTCCGACCTCAGGCTTGCCGGGTCCTTACCCGTTCTTCCAGCAAATGCTGCTGGTCAAACTCTAAGGAGTAGAACTCAATGGGGAAGCAGCAGGGGTTCTTCACCACCACTTCAGCCTCGTCCCCAAGGGCGTAAGGCAGGAGGGGCCCAAGCTCCAGAATGGACGGACTGAACTCCAGGCGTGGCTCCAGACCTTGCCCAGAGACGTACAGCCGCAGTTGCTGAGTGCTCTGGGAAATGCTCAGAATCAAGTAGTGGTGGTAGAATTTCTAAAATGAAAAGAGATGGTTTAGTACCAGGAAAGAGCAGGTGAAAGGACAAAACGTTTGCTGTTGCCAAACATCTCAGCTGTGCTAAGGAAATTGTACCCATGCGCTATGCTGGGAGGTTTCCCCATAATGAGGAAGAACTGCCCTGCCCTGCATTTGCGCTCTGCATAGTGACGCCACATGTTCATCCCTTCTGTTGCTGGGAGCTTCTGGCTTTGCTTTGTAATACCACCCTCCTGCCTACATCCTGGTTCTGCCTGTACCCACATGGGCAAGAATCTACCTGCCGACTGGGGGCAGCGCTTCTTGCCTCTGGTCCAAAACGTTTCTGCCACAGTGAATATTATTAGCCTTTAGAGGTACCATAAGACTCTTTGCTGGTTTTGCTGTAACAATGTCCACCGAGTTTGCACTGCCTGTCATGTAGCCCAGCCATCCCCCACCAGGTGCCCTCCAGATGTGATGGACTACAACTCCCAGCATGCACTGAGGCTAGCCTCTTCCCAAGTTCTGACCCCTAAGAACTCTGGGCACACCTATGACCTGGGTTCACATTCTTCAACGTCACCACCACCCATGCATCAAATCAGGGACATTGTTGATGCAGTTAACACAGTTTACCTGACTGCCAGAAAATTAACTATTAAGCAACACTGCAGGCCTCCCCTTTGGCAAACACTATTAGAGGACTCTCACATTTGACTCTCGAGAACACTTCACAATATGGTTGCAGCATGAACAGCGCCCGGCTCTCCTACCTCTTCGCTTGGTGCAAACTTGACTTGCACATTGAGTCGCTCTCCAGGTGCCAGGATCCCGTAGGGAGGTATCATCTCAAAAACATGGGGCTTACTCTTTAATTTGTGGTGCATCTTCCGCCGCAAGGTAGCTGGCATATGCTTGTCCACCTAAGCTTACCACAAAGAATGAAGTCACTGCCTAACAACAGGATCTCTTGGCCAGTATGAAGGGACCTCTTATCCTACCCTGTGCCTGCTTACCCTACCCTGTGCCTGTTGGCATTCTCTTCCCCTCCTTATTGTTTTACTATGATTTTATTAGATTGTAAGCCTATGCAGCAGTCTTGCTATTTACTGTTTTACTCTGTACAGCACCATGTACGTTGATGGTGCTATATAAATAAATAAATAAATAAATAATAATAATAATAATAATAGTGCTACAATCCAGATGCCTGCAGAATTCCCACAGGCAACAAAAGGCCTGCTCATGCTAGCTGAATAGGCCAAGGGCTGGTGGCAGTTCAGAGAGCAGCTGTGCAGCATCGCTCGGGTGGCCCTGCCCTCCATCCAGGGGAACAAGGATGAAGGGGTTTTCTGTTGGGGACCTACCTAGGAAGTGAGAGGAGCTCAAGAGAACCACACAGCACTGGCTTCTGCTCTTGTCATGGCAAACTATGCCCTTCAGAAGCAGGCCTGTGACTGAGGAGAGGAGAGGAGTTCACCTATTTCAGGGTTGTTCATCCTGCTTGTTTGCTTGTTTTGCATTCTGAAATCTTGACGCTGAATCAGTAGTTGTGGATTTAGCCCGGCTGCATGGCCAACCTCCGGGCTGACTCTTTGGAGGGCCCTTGCGCAACACCCCCTCCTGGGGCCCCCTCAGGGACTCTCCCTTCCCACCACCGTTGTCACCAGCTGCTCTTGCTGCTCCTTCTCCCGCTTGCTCACTGGACAAGCAGAGGGCCAGTGCGCGAGTGGACAGAAGCGCCTGCTGCCTACTTGCTCGCCACTGTCAGGGCCCCAGCGAGAGGCGGGTGAGCAGCAGCAAAAGGACGCCAGTCCAAGGGGCCTCTCGTCACTGGGCCCAACCATGCTGGCCCCTGACCCAAGCCCTGGCCAGCCCCGTGAAGTTCTTCCTTTTCAGCCTTTCCCCTTAGGAGCCTGCGGGATTCATGCCTCAGTGCTGTATGGCTCAAAAGAACTCAAGAGGAGAAAAGCGCTGTAGGAGCAGCTTTATCTCTGCTGTGTAAAGCTTCACGGCCTCATTTCTACAGCTCAGGGCGCAAGGGCAGGAGAGGTTGATTCTTTTCTGGTCAGTTGGCAACCCTAGCGGATGGAGCCTAACAGCTGGGAAGGGCAAAGGGAAGAGTGGGGCCAGGGGGCTTCACCTTTTTCATTTGCTCGCTGCTGGTGGCAAACCACTCACACGTGACCTGCAGCTGATTATGGAGCTGGATGGTCTCCACTTGGCACTGCCCACACTGGACAGCACAGAACTCCAGATAGTCGTTGGACATGCAGAGGGAGGGCATAATCACCGTGGCGCGGAGAGAGACGTGGAACGTGGGCCCGGACAGAACCTGGAGCAAATACACGAAATCCTCCTAAGCGCAAAGCGCAGGAAACGTGACCTCCCACAAGCCCTTCCAGCCCCCAGCCCCCACCCCCGGGGGGGCTCATAATGCCAAGCCTGTGTCAGATGGGAAAGCACTCCGGAGATGACAGAGATACGAAGGTCTGTTTTGGATCAGAGCCAGGAGGATGTAATGCGCATAAAGTAGCGAAATGATCTACGAATACAAAATACCTCTGGAATCTCAACGGGGAGATGAAACCTTGCCTTTTATACACACCATCCCACAAAGTCCACTGTCTTGGCTTTGTCAAGGGAGTTACCACTGACTCAGAGGAGGGGACTGTGGTTTCCATCCCAAACCCAGATACAGAGCTGGAAGACACGGTCTTAAGGGCCCTGGGGAACCTGCAGCCAGAGCCCCCCCCCCGGCGAACCCTCCCCCCCTCATGCCGAGCACCACACATTCACCCGCTCCTCCATGCCTGATGGGCCCAAGGTTGGCAAGGCTCCAGACCAGAACTTGGTTCCTTGAAGCCAGGGCAGGGGAATCTCAGGCCTGAGGGCCGCCTCTTTGGCTTCCTGGAGCCCAAGTCTGCCTCAGGCTCCCCTATACGGACACTCTTTCCCCACAACCATCCATTGTTAGTTGGTTTTCTGGTTTTTGTGCAGATTTCCTCCATCCTAAAAAGTGAAGTGCCTCCCTGAAGGCTAAGTTGCTTTAACCTAAAATATGCTTGTGCGGCATTTTTGGGGGTATTTTTGGCCCCGCCCCTTTGCCTTCATCTTCATCCACCTCTGGAACCCTTCTTGGAAACGGAGCTCTGCACTGCTGCTTTAAACTCCTCCCAGGCAAGGAGGGCTGGGCTGGATCCCGACACCAGGGGCCTGCTTTGGAGTGAGGTGCAGCCCTGCAGGCTGGCTGACCCTTTCTCCCGACTTTGGCAATCGGGTTCCCCCCCCCCCCCCCCCAGCTCTTGTACAGCTGTCCGGCTGCTGATTTGCACAGCCTGCTGCCTCCTGCCTGTCTGTGCAGCTCCATGGCCAACTTTGCCCTGAGCCTGTGAATCTCCCGTGACACTCAGAGGGTGCATGATTTGTTCCCTGTTGAAACTGGTGTTTACGGTTCCGTTCACTCCCGTGTTTCGTTCTGCGCATTACGTTCTGGCTGTAATGTAGGAGGACGCATATAAATATATAAACGCGTAGCACTCTTTGTACGGTGTGTTGGCCCAGGGACGTGGCAGGAAGGCAGGGGAGAAGGTTCACGGCACCTTGATGGGAAGGCGCACTTCCACCTCTCCGAGGGGCCTGTTCGCACTTTGGGGATCAAACTGCACGTCGAATGTCTCTGTCTCGCAGAAAGGCAGGTTCTTCACCCGATCCAGTTCAGTACGGAAACCTGGCTCCAAACAGCAACAGAATCATCCCTCACAACTTGAAGTGTTGTACAAAGAAAGAAACCCTCTGTCTACCTATCCTCACATTTAAATCTCACCCTTCCTTCAAGGACCTCAAAATGCCATACATGGTTCTCCCCCACATATTTCACCTCACAACAACCCTGTGGAGGCAGGTTAAGCTGAGAAACAGTGAGTGTCCTAAGGCCACCCAATTAACATCATGGTTGAGTAGGGATCTGAAGCTGGGCCTCCCCTTTGCCAGCCTGGCATTCTCGCTGCTGCACCACACTGGCCCTCACTGCGCCCAGGAGAAGCTTGTGTCTGCACACCGTGGGGACTCCCTTCGCTCCCAGTTGGAGCCGTTGATGACAGAGTCTCTTCCATGGTTCTGATGTTGTATTTCAAGTATGGAAGGGCTCCGGGGGGAGGGCTCCCCCTTATGATGTAGGGACAGTGGGTCAGCTCTTTTATCTCTCGGAGGGCATCTAGGGGTGGAGTTGGGGTGGAGATTTGTGGATGAGGGCCAGTACATTTTGTTTGCAATGTTTGGAGATAGGAAGCCCATTACCTGTGTCCCGCAGGACCCGTCGGTCTGCATGGAAGGATACAGGGAACTGACTGGTGTTCGTGATTTTCACAATGTGGGTTCGTATGGTACCCAGGATGATGTAGCCAAAGTCCAAGATGTACTCAGGTAGTTGTGCTCTGAAAAAGTAACACTGCCTGGTTATATACAGGTCTCTAATACTCAGCTGGGCACGGCGTGAGCTACATTTTCGACAAGGGTTCACGGCTGTAAACATTTAATCAAACTCAGCCTCCCTTATGCCGACACTCTCTTGGGTGCATTGATGAGAAACAGAAAGGGAAGCCATGGGAATAGGACTCTGCCCGTTTTTAGGGGCTCGTAGTTCAAGTGTAGCCACATTCAAAAGAGCCGGATAAGATACTGTTGGGCAACCCTGCACACCTTGGACAGTCTTCCAGGCAGCAGAGCAGGGTGGCTTCCCCCAGGCTGCAGACCAGCTGTGGAAAATCATAGAGTCATAGAATAGTAGAGTTGGAAGGGGGCCTGTAAGGCCATCGAGTCCAGCCCCCTGCTCCACGCAGGGATCCACCTTAATGCATTCTTGACAGATGGCTGTCCAGCTGCCTCTTGAAGGCCTCGAGGCCCACCCAAGAAGCTCCGCCACTTTCCAAAGGCAGGGAAAAGAGGGCATCGGCACTCACTTGACCAGCTTCCGGCGAGCCCGCTGGCTGGCGGCGGAGTCCTCCATGGGGTCACAGCCAAGCAGCTTCTGCTGCTCCAGGGCGTGCTCCCGGACAAGCAGCCTCTCCATTTCCATCTGCAGCTGCGTGTCAAACTGCAAGAGCCAAGAAGAGTCAGCACCCTTCCACCTGGGCCACCAGGACCGGGCCGATGGCCCATGGCTGCTCCTGTGTACCTGCCTTCTGGGCATCCGCTCTCTTAGGGCTGAGGCCCACCACTGCCCCGCCCTGCCTGTGAGGGCTCTCTGCTCCTTGGCCCATAGGGCCTCCAAAGCATTTGCCATGATCAGGGGCAGTCATTGGGCAGCTCTTCTCCCTGGGGTGATGGGGACCTGCAGAAGGGCAGTCTCTCTTCGTAGGTCCAGCCACGGGACATGTGGAGCAGGAAGCACCAAGAGAGCTCACAAAATACCTGATGCCGACCTGCCCCAAGTCAGCTCCCCTCCACCCAGCCAAGCTCACAATCAGCCGAGGGGGCTGGTGGTCTTACTGCAGTGATGGATTCATCCACGGGTGGGTCAGCAGCCACCGGCTCTGAGTTAGTGATGGAATCTTTGTGGGATTCCTGTTCTATCCGCTCCTTTGCTTCCTGGAGGAGGATGCTGTACCGCTCATTTCCTACAGGATACAGAAAGGGGGGGGGAGGTTTGCCAGGATTTGAGCTGCGCTTTCCAAGGGAGTTCTGCCACCTGTGGGTCTTCCATCTGCTTCAAGTGGAAGAGGAAGAAGCATGGAGCAAGCCATCTCTACCTCTCATGTTTCTGGGTAGATCCAGGCAGATTCTGGGGAAGGCTCCCTCTCCTTTCAAGGTGATGCTGTCTGGTTCCAGGTGGGCCACCTGGATTTGGAAGGTTCTTTGGAAGACCTCAGGAACTCCAGGCAAGTAATAGACCTTCAGCACCTGCTCCTTCCCTGATTCAATATAACTCTAGAAGATGCAAGAGGCAGGATGTTGGTCAGGCAAAATTGCTTCCTTTCTAAACAGGTAACAAGGTGCAGATGGCGAAGCAATCAAGCACTTGCTGAACAGTGTCCTGGGCTTAAACTAGGTCCCTGGGAGTCACTACAGGATTGAACCAGGGGTGGAACTGGAAACCACATTGCCTTAAGCTAAAGAACTGTACCCAAGACTTTTTCTTTAGTCTTGAGTGCAGGCTGGATCTATAAGAAGCATGATGTTAGCCAGTCGTGCATGTGTAGCTTACATTTAAAAAAAAACTCCAAATAAACTCAAAATATTCTGGTAATAAAATCTATTACCAGAATAAATCATGCAAAGCAAGCCCCGCGTTCTCGTGTCCTACAGTGCAGGAGCGCCCAACTGAATTCTGAGCTGTGACGAAACAACCTGGAGCAAGTAAGGAAACAGGAACATCCTTCTAGTGGAACGCTCCCACCTGGCCTCCATGGCTTACTTCCAGCACAATCTATAGATGCCTACTCAGAAATTACCCCCATTGAGTTCAGTGGAGCTTGCTCGCAAGTAAGTGGGCATAGAACTGCAACCTAAGCCATGGGTCCCTGAGCAAGGCGAGAGTAGTGTTGGCTCCCTTCAGCCTGAGTGTTTGTGAGATGGACAAGAAAGGAAAGCTCTTTCCAGGAGGCCGAGCTGGGAAGGAAGGGAGCCCACACGGAGGGATGCTCGCCTGGCCTTTGCCCAGGGGCCGAGGGCAGGCGGGCCTGGCGGCCTCTGCGCTGGGAGGACACGCGGACAAGAGCCTGCCTTGCTTTAAAAATCCAAACGCAAGAAGCGGCGAACCTTAAGCACCCCGGCCTGTCTCCCTTTTGTTCTTACTCACAGCAACGGGCAGGGTCAGCGGCACTCCAGGCAGAGGGCTGTCGGCGGAAGCCAGGATACTGCCAATCACGGAGTACTCAAATCCGACTTTCCCTGTATTCCTCAGTGTGATCTCAGCCATGCTTATCTGATCAAAAGGCTTAGAGGGAGAGAAGAGGGCGGAAATGCAACGTGAACATGCAGGCGCGTGATGGAAACCTCGAACGCGTCTTGCCTGGGTCGCCCCTTCGGAGCCTGCCTTGACCTGCTGGGCGGGAGGCCGCGGGACACGTGCAGCACCGGAGCAGGCACGACGCCGGGCGGGCGGGAGGGTGGCGGCCTCCAAAAGGCCGCGCCCACTTCGCCCGGCCCGCAGGCGGCTCTGGGCAGGCTCCTCCGGAGGCTTCGTTACCGGCGGCAAGCTACGCTACGCAGGGCTGTTTCTGCCTTTGGCCCCGCCCCCTGCAACTCGGCCCTCGTGTGGAAAGAGGTTCCGTGGTAGCCGTGGTGCTCTGTGCACGTGTTCATGTGCGAGGCAGGACCCCAGTTCCCTTGAGGATGGCCAGTGGGGCGGGGGGCTGGCGAAAGGCCGCGCCTGCCTGGGCAAGGACGCGCCTCCAGCCCTGGCTCGGCCAGACGCGCCTGGCAGAAAAGGGCGGAGGGCTGGGCGGAGAAGCCCCGCTCTGCGCAGGAGGGCGCAGCGGCAGCTGCCCGCTTCCCCTGTCTAGCCGTGCTAGTTGTTTTAAATCTGTCGCTGCACTTTGGAACCTTGCGCCCCCGCCAGGTTTTATTTGGTTATTGATATTTTATACTGCAGTTTTAAAATTTAAAACGTCTGTTTTGCATGTTATCACGCTGTATGGTTTTAATGGTTGCGAACTGCGCAGACGCCGCCTTGGCTGTTGGGCAGCATAGAAATGTAGTCAGGGCCGGTGCTACCATCAGGCCCACTAGGCAGCCGCCTCGGGCGCAGGCCTCAGAGGGGCGCAGGCCTGCCCTTTAAGGGTCACCGTTTTATACCAATTAGCCGTTTTAAGTGCTTATTTTATTGTTTTATTGTGGTTTTAATTTTTGTGAACCACCCAGAGAGCTTCGGCTATTGGGCGGTATAAAAATGTAATAAATAAATAAATAAGAAAAAACAGAATAAGTTCAAGTTTTGTGCTTTTTATTTTTTCTACAAAACATCTGTTCTTAAAAATCAAAGTTGGCAAAAAAAAAATGGGGGGGGGAGGGCAAGTAGCTCCCCTTGCCTAGGACGCAAAATAGTCTGGCACCGGCCCTGAATGTCATAAATAAATAAATAGCCCTGTCTTTCCAGCACTGACTGGCAGCATCAGCCCTCCAGGGTTTCATGCAGGATTCTTTCTCCAACCCCCACCTGGATACACCAGGGATTGAACCCGGGGCCTTCTGTGTGCCAAGCAAGGGCTCTGCCATGGTTCCTTCCCACAGGGTTGTACTGGGGCTGCCTGGAGGGGAGGGCAACCTTCCGCACGCGAAGGAGCGCTCATCCAGCCCGGAGAGCCCGGCTTCAGGGCCTTCAAGAGAGGCAGGGAGGTGTGGTGTAGAGGCAGGCAAATATAAACCACTGCTTGGGAGCGAGGGCAGGAGTTTCAGGGACATGCCTCCCTCTGGCCACCTGCTCCTCCAGCTCAGGGCTGTTGCAATGGGGGAGCAGGTTGAAATGGACAGAGCACCCCGTGTTCCAGCACAAACTAGATATGAACCCATACTAGATAGGTCAGCTCTGGAAAAGTCCTGATCAGATCCAGAGGTCCAAATTCGCCCACCCCGAGACTTGTACGAAAACAGCTGCAGGTGGCAGAAAAGCACAGCGGTGGTTGATTCATGCAGACGATGGGCCCGGAGGACTGTGCCCACAGCAAGAAAAGAGGAGCGAGAGAAGAGCTGAGGCCAAATGCAAGAGGCCAAATGGGTGCCAGCTGTTGCGCCTACCTGGAGTCCGTAGTCCACCTCCTTCCTGTCAAAGGCGTAACTCACAAGCGAGGCCTCACCACGCAGCAGGATCTCATAGGTGGGGCCCCCTTCCACTTCGCAGAGTGCTTTTACACAGGCAACAATGTCAGCGTGGCCATAGAAGGTGAAGGACATCGGGTGGGTCTCGTTGGGCTGCAGCACTCCGTACAGGGGCATGATGTCAAAGACCTAGTTGGAGAGGAGAGGGAGGGAAAGGGGCGTTGCACACAAGCAAGGGCAAGAGGCCTCCCCCAAGATGCAGACAAGCTGGAGGGGGTTCAGAGGAGGGCAACCAGGATGATCAGGGGTCTGGAAACAAAGCCCTATGAGGAGAGACTGAAAGAACTGGGCATGTTTAGCCTTGAGAAGAGAAGACTGAGGGGAGACATGATAGCACTCTTCAAATACTATACTTAAAAGGTTATTACACAGAGGAGGGCCAGGATCTCTTCTCGATCCTCCCAGAGTGCAGGACACAGAATAACGTAGGTTGACCATATGAAAAGGAGGACAGGGCTCCTGCATCTTTAACAGTTGCATAGAAAAGGGAATTTCAGCAGGTGTCATTTGTATATATGGGAACCTGGGGAAATTTCCTCTTCATCACAATAGTTAAAGCTGCAGATGCCCTGCCCTCTTTTAAATCTGGTCACTAGCATAGCTCCTGCAGCTTTAAATGTTGTGATGAAGAGGGAATTTCACCAGGTTCTCCATATATACAAATGACACCTGCTGAAATTCCCTTTTCAATACAACTGTTAAAGATACAGGAGCCCGGTCCTACTTTTCATATGGTCAGCCTAAATAACGGGCTCAAGTTACAGGAAGCCAGATTCCGGCTGGACATCAGGAAAACTCCCTGACTGTTAGAGCAGTACGACAATGGAATCAGTTACCTAGGGAGGTTGTGGGCTCTCCCACACTAGAGGCATTCAAGAGGCAGCTGGGCAGCCATTTGTCAATTTATTTATTATTATTATTTATCTATTTATTACATTTTCATACCGCCCAATAACTAAAGCTGTCTGGGCGGTTCACAAAAATTGTATACTTTAAGGCAGATTCCTGCAATGAGCAGGGGGTTGGACTCAATGGTCTTAGAGGCCCCTTCAAGCTCAACTACTCTATGATCCTATGATTCTAAGAGCTCTTCCGTAGTAAGCGCAGGAGCTAGAATCCAGTGTTGGCACTGCTGGGCGACTGCCAAGGCCCAACCACCCCGCCATCTTGCTGTTGCCGCCCATTCCCCTGCCCCCTCCCTCCAGGCAAACAGTGAGAGAAGCCGAAAGGGTTGGGCGCCCCTTCTTCTCTCTCTCTTTCCTTCTGGGAAGTGGTGCCCAGAAGCAGAGGCAGGCCAATGGGCTGTGGCAAGAGCAGTGAGGAGGGGAGGCGGTGGTCCACAGGAGAAGGGGCCCACAGGGAATATTTGAACCCTTGCTCTCCAGCACTGGGAAGGACAATCAATGCTACTGTGAACATGGCGTCCAGACATTTGCTCAGACTCTTCCTGGGCAAAACCAAAGGACTTTCCTTCTCTTTCCACATCACAGCACCTTGTAATATGAGGATGCCAATCTGGAACCCATTTGCAAGCTTGGTCAGTCCAAGGACAGAAAGCCACGGGCTGAAACAGCAGCATCTGGGAGCGATGCATCGTGTGATCTGGATGGCTCCAGTCTCTGGCCGAGGAGGAGGAGGCAGCCCTCCTGGGTCCATGTGGGGAGCAGAGCTGGCCCCCCACCCAAGAGGCAAGCCCGGGAGACTGGGGTGGCTTGAGCTGGCGTGGGGCAGGGCAGATGGGGGAAGGCCCACTCACTTCTTCCACGCCTGTCAAGTGATGCTCCTCCGGTTCAACACGCCACAGCACTTCTTCCTTGTCCTGTGCCTGGATGTCCTTTGGAAGCTCCTCTTCTGCTTTACCAGCAGATGGGAGTACAGGCTAGAAAAAAGAGCAGCACACCCAGATCCATCACCACCGAGGAGGGAGGGAAGGAGGGCTCGGTGGAGCTAGTCCACCTTTTCTTCCTGAATGGATTTTCCACAGGAACGAAAAAGACAGAAGCAGCAGTGGGGAAAGGTGGGAGGGTGATCAGTGGATGGCAACGACGTCTGGACCGCCTGTAAAATTTAGTGAACGAGGCAGGGCGGTGATGGTGTCATAAAAGCTTCACCTGGAAGCACCTCGCTTGAATGGGTGGGAGAGGCGACACAGGGAGGCCGTGGAGTGTCCCGAGTTTGGAGTTCATCACAGAGGGGCTGGGCGGGTTGGAGAATGGTCTCCCGCCCTGGTTTTCTTATTCACCTATTTTATGGAGAAGGCAAGCTGAATATGAGCCAACAGTGCGATATGGCTGCAAGAAAGGCCAATGCTATTTTGGGCTGCATTAATAGAAGTATAGCTTCCAAATCACATGAGGTACTGGTTCCTCCCTATTCGGCCCTGGTTAGGCCTCATCTAGAGTATTGCGTCCAGTTCTGGGCTCCACAATTCAAGAAGGACGCAGACAAGCTGGAGCATGTTCAGAGGAGGGCAACCAGGATGATCAGGGGTCTGGAAACAAAGCCCTATGAAGAGAGACTGAAAGAACTGGGCAGGTTTAGCCTGGAGAAGAGAAGATTGAGGGGAGACATGAGAGCACTCTTCAAATACTTAAAAGGTTGTCACACAGAGGAGGGCCAGGATCTCTTCTCGATCCTCCCAGAGTGCAGGACACGGAATAACGGGCTCAAGTTAAAGGAAGCCAGATTCCGGCTGGACATCAGGAAAAACTTCCTGACTGTTAGAGCAGTACAATGGAATCAGTTACCTAGGGAGGTTGTGGGCTCTCCCACACTAGAGGCCTTCAAGAGGCAGCTGGACAACCATCTGTCAGGGATGCTTTAGGGTGGATTCCTGCATTGAGCAGGGGATTGGACTAGATGGCCTTGTAGGCCCCTTCCAACTCTGCTATTCTATGATTCTATGATAAGGCCAACACAAGAGCTCTATGCTGAAGGCGTGTGATAGGGAAGAGCCTTAAGCCACGGAACTGAGAAAATGCCAGGCAAAGACTAAGCCAAGCCACGTAATCCTGCCCGATCACAGAGAACTTGCCACAGAACTTCACCGACTGTGAAACTGCTGGGCTGAATTCGGAGGGGTGGCAGCCTTGCATTCTAGGGAAGCCAGAAGAGTTCCTGCAAGCAGCATATGTGTCTCAGGGGACTTTTGCATATGTCTCTTGGCTTCCGGACAATGCAAAACAAAGGGGCAACCTGCCTCGCCCCTCGGTCTTTGGGTCCGAAACTGGGCCGCGGGACTAATCCACTGAGCACCGCTTCTCTGCACCACTAGTCCTATGAGGGTGCTTGTGCAAGGCCACCAACAAGCGCTCCCCCCCTCTCTCCCGCTGCTGCTGCTGCTGAAAGAGTTTGCCCTGCTTCACCAGGTAGCAGCTCAGACTACAGCTGACCCCGGAAGGATATATGCACAAGCATTTTGCTACCTTTGCTTCTGAGCCTCTTCTTGTAGCATCCAAAGGTTCTTTGAGGGAAGCCTCTTCTTTGTTTGTCCAGTTAATGCTTTCTTCTACAGCAGCTTCTCTGAGGTCATAATATTGGGGCAGAAATGTACTTAATGGTGTACAGGGTAGTTGGGTATATTTCTTTAATAGCAAAAACTAGCATTAAAAACAACAACAACAACATTCTGTTTGTCTGCAGCGACGGGAGAGAGGACCAGCGCCGTCGGCCCCCTCCTCTCCCGGGGACAATTTCCATTCCAGCTTTTTGTCCTTACAAGAACTTTACGAACCGGCTGCCCTTAAAAACTTTAAGAACTTTTAAGGAACTCTTTGCCCTCCCCCCTCCCCATCTTTTCCCCTTTTTGTCTCAAGTCTTTGAGGTGGAAGCTTGCAGGCAGGGACTGTCTTGTTCCTTATTGTTTTTATTGATCTTACCTAAGCCACTCAGGGGAGCTTTTTAGCTGAACGGCAGGAGAGTGTGTGTGTGTGTGTGTGTGTGTGTGTGTGTGTGTGTGCGCGCGCGCGCTATGCTTGCCTCCAATTAAATACTTAAAACATTAATCTACAACATCTAATGTAAATTACTTTGATTAACTGACTTTCAGGTCAGCCCTCCAGATGTGTTCGACAGCAATTTGGGGGAAGCTATTTTAGGTAGTCAAATGCACCAAGTATAGACAAAATGTCACTTTCTTTTTTTAAACCGAAAGAAAACATAGAAAAATTAATTTGGTAGCAGGAAATTCTGCTTTTGCATGTTTGTCTTCTGAACAACAACAAAAAGCAGAGCAATGCAAGGTAGCTCTAATGAGTAATGCCCATCACCCAATCCCAAGGCTCTGAGTATGTGACACCCACACCTTTCTGCTTGGCTGTCTGGAGCTCAGCCTGCAGGAACTCCAGGGGCTCCTGCTGCCATGGGGCAAACAGCATCTAGGGCCAGGACCTGGGGTGTGGGTGTCTGCGTACAGCTCCCTCAAGTGTGAGCTCTTAGAGCTTCAGCTTGCAGCTTCTTCTGGGCGATGAAGGGCTGTTAGGCTCCCACCCACTCTGGCTGGCCACCAGCCCCCCCCCCCCCCCAGGTAGAGAGAGGCCACCATAAAAGGGCAGCATAGTCTTCCTGGGCCTGGTCTGTACGGCCCCTTTTGTGAATGTCTCGCTGCTGCCCACAAACGTCCCCACCACCATGGACCAGAAAAGAGTGGCTTCTCAGTGGGGCTGGCTTGGATGCCACCGGGAAAAGGCTGTGTGCCCACCCACCCCGGGGTGTTAGTGCAGAGGCAGAGATGCCGTTCTGTACACACCTCACAGAGTCTTTGCTGTCGCTGCGACTTGTAGATGTCTGCGGCTGCTGCTGCAGCAGCTCCTGCTCTTTTGCATCTTCCTGTTCAATTAGAGGTTTAACTCCTCTTGGGCTGAACCTGCAAAAATCCAATGCCGTTTTGTAAGGGAGAAAGCCAAAAATTGCATTGCCTCTGGCAGCGCACACCAGACGGCCTCTAGCTTTTATCCTGAAGAAGCCAGGGAGGAGAACGTGGAGGAAGAGGGGAAAGCAGCTCCTCATTCCAAACAGCCAAGATCCCATGGGAAGTTGCCCCCCCACCCCAAGCCAGCGTGAGTTTGGAGATGTGGTAGGAACCATATCGGGGAAATAGAAGGACATCAGAAGAGCCCTGATGCTGAATCAGACCAAAGGTCCATCCAGACCCACGTTCTGTTCCCACAGAGGCCAGCCAGAGGCCTTAACGAGAAGCCCACAAGCAGGACATGACTGCACCAGCACCCTCCCTCCCATCCATGTTCCCCAGCAACAACTGGTGTCCACAGGCCTCCTGCCTCTGATACTGGAAGTACCATTCATCCATCATAACTAGTAGCCATTGGAAGCCTTAATCCTCCTCCATGGATTCTTCTAATCCCCTTTTAAAGCCACCCAACTTGAGGGCAATCGTTTTGTGTTCTGCACACGTACAGCACTTTTTAAAGAAAAATTTAATTGGGTTTTGTATATAGAATCATAGAATAGCAGAGTTGGAAGGGGCCTACAGGGCCATCGAGTCCAACCCCCTGCTCAATGCAGGAATCCACCCTAAAGCATCCCCGACAGATGGTTGTCCAGCTGCCTCTTGAAGGCCTCTAGTGTGGGAGAGCCCACAACCTCCCTAGGTAACTGATTCCATTGTCGTACTGCTCTAACGGTCAGGAAGTTTTTATAAAAGAACAAGAATTATCTTCATGTAAATTATCAAAATAATTTGATACATTTATTCCTAGATAATTAACATCTATACTTTTCTAGCTTATGGGGCAAATTGGGACTAATTCTTAAACTTTAGTGTTCAGTGGTAAGAATTTAGTTAGATATATTTAACTTTACAAAAAGCTCTATTACACCAGCATTATACTGTGCAATCACTGTGAATTGCATGCAAAGAACTCTGAAGTTTTCCACCTTATAATCTGGTTTGATTGTGAAGGACTCCCATGCATCCTGCCTTAATTGTGCAATAAAGAAAAAAAAATCGCCATATTTAGCCCCTACATTTTGAGCGTATCTTCCGAGGCACCGCTGGGGTGCAGGAGCAGGATTTTAAAGAAATGCATACATCTGCGTAAGCTTTAAAGATAAAGACACCAAAATTGGCATAGTAATAGATATTAGGGAGAGCTTTAAGCATTCCAAATTTGAATTGAATTGGGTCATCCGTTGATTTTTAATGATTTTTTACATTTCCCCCCTTAAACTCACTTCCTGGTATGCAAAGGATCGCTGTCGCCCGGTAGCAAAAGCAACAACAACCATGAAAGCTTAGCACTATGGGGATAATCCGAGGGAAGCAGGTAGGTGGTATATGAAGCTGAAAGAAAGACAATTGTGCTACTAGGAGGAGGGCTTGTGGAATGAGCTCCCCAGAGAGGTCCGCCTGGCGCTTACACTGTACTATTTTCGTCGCCAACTGAAGACCTTTTTATTCTCTCAGTATTTTAACACTTAATTTTAACTTAAATTTAAATTTTACTGTTCTAACTCTGTATTTTAATCTTATCAATTTATCAATTTTGCTGCGTGGTTTTATCCTGGTTGTGCTTTTTATACTGTATTTTGTATTTGTGCTTTTAACCTGTTGGTTGTTTTATTATGGTTTTAATTTTTGTGAACCGCCCAGAGAGCTTTGGCTATTGGGCGGTATAAAAATGTAATAAATAAATAAAATAAATAAATAAATTTCAAATTGACAGAAAATATTTTTGATCTTCCCTAATGAGTAAACTAGATGGCACAGAGTGAACACAACATCATCTGCAAATAGTAAGGTTTTAAATTCAGAATTCCAACTTTGATCCCTTGAATGCTGGAGTGATTCCTGGCATTTAATGCAAGAGATTCAATACAAGGCAAAGCAGTTTGGGCGAGGGAGGAGGACCCTGCTGACAAACGCCACTCTCAAAGCCCCCCACCCCACCCCGCAACTCTTCGTCTACACATGCATCAAACTCGCATCTGTACACGGGTACCCGATGAACGTGGAAGTGTAGGGATCTTTTGCAGAGGTGTGGGGTGCACACTTTGGGCCCAAGTCCAAAGTGGGGAATTATTCAATGTATACCCCATCTACCTACAAAATGCCCTAGGTGGCTCACGGGCAAAGGTAAAGAGTAAACATTTGTTTTACAGAAGAGAAGAATCCTCGATTGGCAAACTAGCCCCGAAGCAGAGCCTCCCTTGACCTGGCATCTTCCAGATGTATTAGACTACAACCCCCATCAGCAGATCTGGAGAGCGCCAGGTTGGAGGGAGGCTGCCCAAGCATTTGGGCTGGCAGAGCAGATCGTTCCTAATGAGAGCAATAAAGGAAGATGGAGCGAGGGGTTCTGGCTTGCCAAGAAAGGCTTGGGGAAAGGTGGGGCAGGGCTGGCGACACAGATGGGACAGGGGGGGCCTCTGCACTCAAACGACCGGGGCGACACAAGGGGCAGCGGAGGAGCAGGGAAGCCAAGGCCAGGATGTCTGCCTTGTTTCGGAGTAAGGGGGACCCAAGCAGCCTCACTTCCTAGTTGGTCATGGGT
The DNA here is from genome assembly GCF_023053635.1 of Elgaria multicarinata webbii. Taxonomy (NCBI): domain Eukaryota; kingdom Metazoa; phylum Chordata; class Lepidosauria; order Squamata; family Anguidae; genus Elgaria; species Elgaria multicarinata. Next base: position 33,317,259 of record NC_086184.1, on the reverse strand, counting down.
GCTTGGAAGCAGGGATAGTCCACGCCCTGCTCCTCGGGCTTCTACTCACGGATTCACAGGTGATCCAGAAACAGCCCAAAGGCCTTTGGGCCCAAGCCGTTATTCAGGGGTGCAGAGGGCAGCTCCAGACAATGGCCACCTGGGACGCTACCTGAACTGAGGAATGTAACAAATGCAGGCAGAGGGCGGAGGCAAGGGAGGGGAGCAAGCACAAGTGTGCGTGTGCTTACATTTGGCCCAAGGCCCTGAGAGGCCTCAGCAGAATGTCCCAGGCCGGGCTTGAGCGGGCCTGTAGTTGGCGGAGTCACTACAAACACCTTGTCTACGTCCTCAAAGCTGAAACCGATCCCAGCGGCCTCACGGGAGCATCCCTGCTTTCCTTTGCCTTCTCCCAGCAGCCCTCTCAAAGGACTGGAAACGAGGGGCAGCTGGGGTCAGGCATGGCCACCAGCTCCTGCTCAGGGCTCCTCAGCTGGGCCTTCAGCCACTTTTCTAGTTCTTGGTTGATTTGCCCTCACTCTCCCTGAAATCCTGCCTCATCTGGTTCCTTGTCCCCTGCCTATTTCAAAAAGGCTCTTTGAGTTGGCAAAAATGGCAGCGGGCCCCCGCACAGGGCTCAGAAATGCTTTTAATGCAAGATATCCTTTTGCTTTGAGCCCAAACATCAAAGCTGCACATGGTGTACCAAAACACATCTATTGCGGTATCACAATGCAGCAAAAAGAGACGGCAGTAGAGATAATTTTTGCAGGGAAGTGCCCAGAAAATACACACATCATTGCCACAGCCATGTGTGACCATGCCAAGAATCAGGAAGAAGGAAATGTGGCATCAGAGCACAGAAATCCCACCAGACAGACACGAGAACAGACAGGCCTGGCCGTGCCGTGTCTGCCGACGGGGCTGGCTCGGCCTCGGCCTCTGAAATCAAAGGCTCATCAGCAGCCGATGCAATCGTCCCCGCCAGCATCACGCCTGGTGCGCCCCCCCACCCCACCCCACCCCACTGCTTCTCAGGATTATGTAAACACAATCACATCTCTCTACTCTGGTGCCTGCGGCCAGGAGCAGAGGAAGCGGCCTGAACCCTCCCCCCCTCCCGGCCCACTCTGGTCTACTTTGGGACCGGCCGGTCACCCACAGGACCCACCCTGCTCCCTGAGGAGGAGGCCGTTGACGCCACAGCCTGGTTGAACCGTAGAGCTGAGGAAAGAGCAGCAGGGCAGCCTGAAGCCCAGCAGGTTCTCGAGTCACTGGCAGAGCCCAGAGGCTAGCCGCTGGCACAAGGGGGAGAAGAGAAAACACCCACATCTGGGACCAAAACTCCTAGGGTGAACCCACAGCACGGAGCCTGGGACTGGAGGGTGTGCCCCCCTTCCTTAGCAACCAGCCCTAGCTGAGCTCACTAGAGCAGGAATTGCCAAGCCATCACCTGCCTACGCAAACAGCACCTTGTGAGGCACCAGCCGGAGCCTGAAGCCGGCAGCGTGGTCCTGCCGGTTGACGTCTCTTGCTGGCTAGTTCATCCACTGCTGCTGTCCACCCACCTGCCTGCCGGGGCCCTTTTTCTGGCAAAGACTTTGAGTGCTTTCCAGCCCCCAGCATCTATCCAAGAGGCATTTGCAAAAGGGGCCAAGACAAAGCCAGGCATCGTGAATGAAGATGATCACAGGCTATTACAAGCCTTCTCCCACCTGGTGTCCTCCAGACCACAGGATGCTGGGAGCTGCAGTCCAACACAGCTGAAGGGTGCCGGGTTGGAGAAGGCTGAACTACTAAGATCTTGGCTTGTCATGTGAATGCCAGTGGCATCGTTTATGAGATCAGGATGGACGTGAACACCCACTGTGAGGTGACCGTAGAAGCTGCTTTGGAGAAACATGGTCCTGTGAATCCTCCCTCCCTCACCATGAGCACAACTGGAGAGGAGAGGGGTGGAAATGGGAACAACCTAGGTTTCCTTCCACTGGGACTTACTTCCTAATTGGGAAAAGCACTGCAAATCGACATGCATTTTTATCCTCGAAGGGTGTGTGGATGTGATTCCTAAGAGATGGGTGGGCTGCTTCCCCTCCCCCACCCACGTTGTGAACCTCCACGTCTCCTGCACACCTGGCTGGAGGACAAACACATGCCAGGTTGCTGGGGCCCCTCAGCATCAATATTCGCTCCAGGAGCCAATCTGCTTTTCTTCTGGCTACATGCCTCTACCTAAACGAAGCGATTCAGTTGTCTTCTCCTGGATCCTGCTTCTTTTGAAGAGGCAACCTCTTTCCACCCACAGCATCCTCTTAGGCTCCTTACTCTTCTCCCCAGAGCAGAGAGAAGAGTGGATATGGCTGTCCATCCAGAGCTGGCTCTCTTTGCTTGACATTCACGCTGTTTGCCCTGGCACGTCAGAAGCTAAGCCCTGGGCACTGGCTCCACCAACCTCTGCCCCCAATGCAATACTCTGTCAGCCTTCAACCCATCAAGCGGCTTCCCAGTGATGGGCAAAACAAACTGAGCTACGGAGTGCACGCCGTTGACACACTGGTGCTGGAACATACACTTAGTGGTGCTTTCTCTTCTTCCCCTCATTACTGCCATTACCTTTGGATGGGTCAAGGTGCCCATGAAACTTTCTGGACGACAGACATCCTTGCCTCAAGGACTGCATGCTCCAGCGCATAATGCAGACAGTAACGTTCATTGACAAGAGGGGCTGGGAAGGGAACGATTTGGTTCTGAGGAACTCTGAGGTCACTGGCACCAGATCCTTGGTCTCAGCATCTGGGTCAGGCTGGGAGAGCATTTCATTCATGGTCAACAACAAATTACAGATCTTGGAGACCCGTACAGAGCATGTGGATTTGGGGGTTGGAGTCATTATTTATTTTAAAATGCCCAGCAGCCTTACCCAGCCTGGTGCCCCCCAGATGTGTTGGGCTGCAATTGCTCTCAGAGTTCCCCAGTTCAGCACCTCTGGAAGCAAGCAGGCTGGGCAAGGCTGGTGGGTAGATTGCATGTTTGAGGCATTATTATTTATTACAGGTCTGCACTACCCATTAGCTGAAGCTCTCTGGGCGGTTTACAAGACAAAGCTTAAAACGATAAAATACAATAACATCATAAAACATAATATAAAACTATACATTTAAAACAGAATAAAATCAAAGAAGCAACCAAGATAAAAGCCATCAGCAGTGAAAAGATCTAAAAATGCTCTAATATAATGTTTAAAACAGAAGGACTAAAAAAGCTTGGGGAAATAAAAAGGTCTGCCTCTAGTGCTGAAAAGGCTACAACGTCAGTGCCAGGTGAGCCTCTGTGACCTAAACATACATTTAAATAAAACAATGAATAAAACAACCACAGTTCTCTGGATCCTTTGCAGTGCCACAGAGGATGCTGGGGAGCAACACTTCCTGTGTGCCATTGCAGGAAATCCCAGCTTTCAAGATAGAGTAACGCAGCCAATTGGTGCAGCCAACTGTCTTGAGATGGCTGGGAGGGAAAATATTGTTTATAAACTAACAGATGTGGAACAGGGGCATAAATCTGAGCTCTATAGTCCATCCCCATTCTCCCCACCCCCATCACTTCCTTAACGTCCAGTCTTGTCAGGAATCTCTGTCTTGGAGGAAATCATAGAATAGCTGAGCTGGAAGGGACCGATAAGGCCAACCAGTCCGACCCCCTGCTCAAGGCAGGAATCCACTTCAAAGCATCCCTGACAGATGGCTGCCTAGCTGCCCCTGGAATGCCTCTAGTGTGGGAGAGCCCACCACCTCCCTAGGCCATGGGTTCCATTGTTGTACCGCTCTAACAGTCAGGGAGTTTTTCCTGACGTCCAGCCGGAATCTGGCTTCCTGTCACTTGATCCCGTTATTCCGTGTCCTGCACTCCGAGAGGATCGAGAAGAGATCCTCTGGCCCTCCTCTGCGTGACAACCTTTCAAGTCTTTGAAGAGTGCTCTCATGTCTGCCCTCAGCCTTCTCTTCTCCAGGCTAAACACGCCCAGTTCTTTCAGTCTCTCCTCATAGGGCTTTGACTGTTTCTGCTGCTGAACTGCTGTTCAGAGATGTTTCTAGGATTCCAGCTCCATGTACAAAGTCGCCTCATGCAGGGTCCAGGCCAACGAGCAGCAGCTCCCCCAAGCTCTCAGGCAAGGGCCTTGCCCAGGTGTTTTACTGTTTTACTCTGTACAGCACCATGTACATTGATGGTGCTATATAAATAAATAATAATAATAATAATAATAAGAAGGTGGAGATGCCAGGGGCTCACAGGCCTCCGCAAGGGGTCAGCTTCTTGTTTCCCCCTGCTGGAAACCTTCCAAGCGCTTTAGCACTCGTGCTAGTTGGGATACCACCCCCTGTACTCTGTAATCCCAGTTTGGCTTGGATCATAAAGAAGCAGCGTTTTGAAAAGGGTTGGGGGGAGTAGAAATATGCTGCAGCAGAAAGCCAAACAGGTGCAAGGAAAAGGGGTGATATTTCAGGAAATATTCCAGAGCCCCGAAAAGGAATATACGACGTGTCTGGATTTCTTTGCATCCTTCTAAAACGTGGCACAGTAAGCCAGCAGAGGACTGAGCAGTGTCACACCTGCTGAGCTTGCCTCACAGAGGACGCTTTGGGGAATACGAAATGGCATTTGCCTTTTTTGCAGCATGGCCCTCCCACTCTTTCGACATGCAACTGTATGCATGTGAGGGCGGTGAGGGGGGGATAATTCCAGCCAGAGTAATTTATGCAGCAGAAGGGAGTATTTTCATGTGTACACTCCCAAGGGGAGAGGGAAATGAAAGGTTAAGACTGAATAATTAGATGAACACCATAAAAGTCACTGCCCTAATTATAAGGTCCAGAAATAAAACTAAATAAATTGCATTCTTCACCCCTAGCTGAAAAACAGATGTTAATCTGAATGACAATTAGTTGCTGTGATGAAAGGCACGGAGTGGATACAAGAGCCATGGCCTGGTTTTTTTGCTACCAAACTGTCAGGCCGCATTAGCTGGATGTAATTATTTGAGATCCACATGACGGAATCAGAACAGAAATGTTATCTGACAAGCTGTGCTTTTTCCTGGCCTTTTAATGACCAAGTAGAGGTGCTAACAGCTTGGAAGCTACCCTCAGGCCCAGCTCCGCTCTGGAGTCAGGTGCTGCCTGCTCAAGGGCCCAGAGAAACAGCGTGATGGGCTAATTAACACGCAAAGAAAGGCAACCAGGGAACCAGACCAGGTCCAACATCACAGCCCTGCCAGAAGGTTAATGAGGAGCCCTGCAGAATGAAAGGCCCAATCCTGTAAAAATGCTGGTGATGCTGCTGTGCACTGGCTAGAGCAGGTGGGCTTCATACAGTCTTGTTAAAGTGCTCTTATGCCATAGCAGGGATAGGGAATCCAAAGGGATATTTGTCAATTAGTACTGAGGGCCAGGTGGGAAAGTCAGAGCAGAGACGGCAGACGTGCTGCTGGGTGGCAGCGCCGTCAAATACTCTGATTTAAGCCGTTTCCCAAGGGGTGGAGGTCGGCGTGGGGGTTTCTGGGGTGTCTGCAGCTCACGTTCATTCCTATTTGCCATGTTGCCCCAGAGATCCACCCACCTCTCTAGTGACCCTCGAGTTGGAAGGGAGCCTCCATGGTCCCTTTGACACTTATTTATGGTTTATTTGATTTGCATTCTGCCTTTCCATCAAGAAAATGGTTTGCAGAGCAGCACAGGAACTTAAATTGTTGAGACAAAGCTTGGTCAAAGCAAAAATAAAACAAACACAATTAAAAAAACACAATAACAGAATAAAAGCAGCACCTGACCCCACAGACCAGCTTACATGCCAAGAGCCTGCTTGAATAAAAAGGGGAAGGTAGCAGGGAAGCAGGGACCCAACCTCGCCTCCCTCGGCAGGGAGTTCCAGAGTCTGGGAGGGGCCGCCAGGGAGGCCGCCTCTCCCGTCGCCACCCAACGTGCCTCTGAAGGCAGCCGTGCCAAGAGGAGGGCCTCTCCCAACGCTCTGAGTGCCCAGGCATGCCTGCATGGGAGAAGGCGGTCTTTCGGGTGCTGGTCCCATGCCTATTCCGAGGGCCCTGGCACCACTGAGTCCACTTAGAAGCAGCTCTGTCTAAAGCGCTGGGGGCATCGATCACTCTTTCCAAGGCAGAACTGGATCACAGAGAAGGGACGGTGCCTCATGTTGGTCATAAGGACATGCGAGGAGCCAAGCTGGGTCAGACCAAGGCCTCTGGACCAGCATCCTGGTTCTCCCAGAGGCCAACCAGATGTCTCTGGAAAACCCCAGGCAGGACAGGAGCCCCACGGCATCCTGCCCTTGCATTCCTCAGCAACTGGCATACAGAGGTATAGTTGACAAGAGGAGCGTGAAAATCCTGGGGCAGGGCTGTGGACTTGACTGCTAGGAATGGCCCATCCTTCCTAAGCCCGCTAAGAGCAGAACCTGAAGTTGCCCTAGAGGGAAAGGGAGAAGAAGGAAGCTTGCTCCCAACACCAACTCGCCTTTCGAGCATCCGCGACAGGGCCGTTGCAGCTGAAAGGCCTCAGAATCAAGCCAGGCATCTTGGCAGGACTGGCCTGAAGGATGCCAGGGCCATCCCTTTTCCACTGCTGAGGGCCAGGTGACTCTTCAGGGGCTTCCAGATGGAGGGCTCCTAGCACTACTAATGAGAAGGCCCTGGGCAGACAATTTGCCCCACTTCTATACTGCCCAATGGCCAAAGCTCTCTGGGTGTTTCACAAAGATTAAAACGCTTAAAAATACAATATTGCACATAACACAATTTTTCTTCTCGGCAGATTTTCTGCAGTAAGAAAAAAGATGGAAGAAGCAATGGGAAACACAGGAGGGTTACAAGCGGGCTACACTACTGTCTGGACTTCCTGTCGAATTCTGTGACTGCGGCAGGGCAATGGCCCGATAAAAGCCTCGTCCGGAAACACTCTAAGAGCAGCTAAGGCAGCATATGGGACTTGGCCCACACCTGTCTGGGGAGCTGGGGGAGTGGACAAGGCAAAAGGGGCAGGGCCCCAAAGACCAGAAATACCAGCACACCTGAGCTGAAAGCTCTTACTGCCAGTAACTAAACTTGAGGAGAGGCAGTTCAGCCCTTTGGAATTCGGGGGTGGGAGGAGCAAAAGCAAACAAACAAACAAAAACCACCAGGCAAAGGAGGTGTGGCTGTCTGGGGAACCCTGGAGGGCCAGATTTGGCCCCCAGGCCTGAGGTTCCACACCCCTGCTGCAGAGCAACGAATGCCTCAGGGGCCAGTTGGAGCGTCCACATCCTGGCACATCTTCTTCCCTTCCACAGCTAGCTTGAGGAATTCTGACACTTCAAGCGGCCCAGCGCTTCATCCCAAAATGGCACATGGCGCGAAGGTCCAATAGCCCACCATTGCCTAGGCTGCTTTCCCTCATGCCTTGCCAAGCCTCCGGCGGAGTGGGCTTGCCCTTTGACCCCAAGGAGCTCTTGCCCAGGCCCAAAAGGCAGCTGCTGCTTCTCTCATCATGTTCCAGTTCCACCAGCCTCCTGCTACCCTGTTCCCTCACTTGCTACCCATCTGCACTGAGGATGGCCCGATGGCCGCAGGGTTGCATTAGGCTGCAACCGCCTGACATTCTCTCGTGGCAAAGCCTCTTGCATCTCCCACTTCTGGGTTCAGATTCAGAGTTCTGTGGGGCTTTATTCATGCATTGATTCACAATATGTAGAATATGCCTTTCCGTACTTCATGATCCACAAGGCAACTTCCTTAACTGCTACAAACTGTAGTGAGGGGAAGACAGCACTCGGCATCTGACAGTAGACGCTTGGCACAGTCCAGGCTCCGGCTCCGTAATGAGCTTCTCGGGGCTCCCCCCTCCCCTCTTTCCACTGGGCCGCTCTTGCTTTCCTGGGGAAATTGTTGATTGACGTGATTCAGAATGGCAGCCCGTCAATGCAGCGGTTATGTGAGTTGGGCTTCCTGGGGCATTGTGGAAAATCCGTTTGCTGCGGTAATTAAAATAACTGCTTGAAGTCAACTTTGGGGAAGTGGCAGCTCCAGTGCATATTTTCCTGAGAAGGCATCTTTGCAAGCAGTTTTCCTACTCCCAACCTTTTCTACTATTTGTTTTCCCCTATCTCCAATTTTCATAATTAAAATGAAAAAGCTATGGAACAAAGCTCAATAGCTCTGAAGATTTACAGTGGGGAGGAGGTGCAAGGGGAACAGGGGCACAGCCACGGGACAAATCATGAAATATGGCATTGAACAACACATCACTCTCGCAGAGCGCTGAGAACAGGAGCTTTCCGCCACAGAGGCCGCGGCAGGGTGGTTGTTCACATAGGTGTCGTGGGTCCCCTTCCCTCCAGCATCCACACGTGCCAGCAAACTGACACGGCACACTCACATCAGTGAGACTCCTTTTATTCGAGGAAATCTCATGGTGAAAAGCTTAATGGTTATGCACTTCAGAAATACTTAAAGCTGATAGATGGTCAGAAAGATGATCAGATAACATACAGTCAAAATGCTACTCACTACAATGACAACTTGGTTTCCCAGTTGCCATCTCAATGGTTCCAAAAATGGGTTCCAAACCTGACAAGGGAAAGATTCTTGATACGATCCTTCAGGCAATCACAATAGGGGAATTCTCGAAAGACTTAACAAACTATCTTAAGAGAGCTATTCCAAATGCAGCCACACAATAGTAACTCAGGGAACGTGGCCAACGCTTAAACAAGATCACAGGGTAGGTAAAAATCTCAGGCGCAAGAACTCTTGTGCACATACTTTAGCACTGGGAACTCCCTGCCACCTAAGTCTGGCAGAGGAAAAGTCTAACGGTCAATCCCAGCCTGTTGTACGCTGAGCTGACCTCCAACACACAATCTACAACACACAATCTACAGCAAATGCAAATTTAAGTCTATGAAAAGCTTCATAGTAGAAATCTAAAGTCCAAATAAGAAAGAATCTATGCGCAGAGTGCTTTCAAAGTCTCAAACAATAACAGGTCTAAACAGAGAGGGATTTTGGACCATGAGTTGAAAGACGATCTTAGCAAAGGCTCTTTGCCTTTGCTCCAGCTTATAAAGAGAAGCGTGGGCCTGTTCAAAACCACTTGACAGACAGGGGCTCTGGCCCATAAAACATGCCAGTGTCCAAACAAGGCGCCCACCTTTCAGCCCACCAAGATGGCGCTACAATCTGAGTGACTTTTTCAACAACAACAACCCCCACCTTTCTAAACACTCAATCAGTTTCTCACAGAAGTCTTACAGCTTCAAAGCCAAAAGAGGGGGAGACAAAACTACTCCCTTCTATACTTCCCCTGAGAACTCTGACAGAGATAAGCCTGCTCAGATTCTGACATTCCAAACCAGATTAAATCTACCTACAACCTGCAAGGCCTCCCAGCCTTGCAGAACCTCTTATACTTGACAGTAAGGTGTGGGGGGACGGACGGAGCAAAACTAAAAAACAACAACACCTTCCCATTGAAAACTTGCTGGATACTTAGAAATGAGCAGGGAATGGGCTATAGAATTTGAATACACTGGGTGCAAGCTGCACACCAGCCTTACCCAACCCGGTTCCCTCCAGCGTGCTGGGAGTTGTAGTCCAACATATCTGGAGGGCACCAGATTGGGGAAGGCTGAACTGTGTTCTGTGTGAACATTTCAAAAGTTATATAAATGAACACACAAATCAGACTCAGTGCACATATACAGATTACTTAATATTTGGGGGTTGAATGATTGCATTTATTTATGTACAGTTGCTACTGCTAAAAGAATTCTGAACTCCACATATTGGATCGAATGTACGACTCGTTGAATCAGTTCTGACAGGGGGGAAACAGAAAGAAATCCGCCAGGGCTGAACAGAATTCTCAGGCATCAATGGCGTCCGCCCATCCTGGCTCCAGCCTCTGAGCCACTCAGCTGGTTTTTTCCTTTGTTGCAAACCCTGTAACTGCCTTGGAGTTCTGGCAACTGATGCTCAGTCTTTGTGCTGAGGCATCCCTCACACTAGTGTCTCTCAGCTCTAACAGCTCCATCACACCTATTCCCCCGCCCCCGCAGTTTGTTTCTGCGGTTTCCCTTTCTGTTTCCTGAGCGAATCGAGCGCTGGGCACTTTCACATCTGTTTTGTTTTCACCTATGTTGCTACTATGCTGGCGAAATCTCTCACCCCGCCTCCTGTTTTCTTCTTCCCCCTGCAATTATTTTATTTTATTTTGCTCATTTCAAAGGGTGGATGGATGAACAATCATTTTAACTGATTTCTTTTGTAAAGGTGATCAGGTCCCCTCCTTTGCTCCAAGGTAACCAAAATGGTTACATCTGTGTAATTTTTAAAGATAAAGAGCTCAGACTTGACCTCAGAAGTAAGCATAGGGTTGCAGAGCACTTCTTTCCAGTTTGCTGTTTTAGACTTCAAAATAAAGCTTCTGAGTGACCACACTATTAAAAGTCAGTTCTATACGTGTTTACTCAGAAGTAAGTCTCTGTCTGTTCAATGGGGTTTACTCAAAGGTAAGCATGCATTGGGTTTGAGAGCTTTATCACACCAGCGTTATACTGTGCAATCACTGAGAACTGCGTGCAAAGGACTCCAAAGTTTTCCACCTTATAATCTGCTTTGATTGTGAAGGACTCCCATGCATCCTGCCTTAATTTTGCTATAAAGCCAAAAGATTCACCGTATTTAGCCACTATTTTTTGAGCGTATCTTCGAGCCACCGCTGGGGCGCAGAAGCAGGATTTTAAACAAATGCTTACATCTGTGTAAACTTTAAAGATAAAGACACCAAAATTGGCACAGTAATAGATATTAGGGAGAGCTTTAAGCATACCAAATTTGAATTGGATTGGGTCATCCATTGATTTTTTAATGATTTTTTTTACATTTCCCCCCTTAAACTCACTTCCTGGTATGCAAAGGATCGCTGCCTCCCGGTAGCAAAACCAACAACAACAGCAAAAGCTTAGCACTACGGGGATAATTCAAAAGAAGCAGGTACGTGGGATGAAGCTCTTAGTATGACTTGGATGTATATGCAGATGAAATCAATGGGATTTACTCTTGAGTAAGGGAACCAGCAGATCTCTATTTTATGAGCTGGAGATGCACAGCTTCACATGATCAAAGGAAAGGAAAATAGATCCTTCACAAATGCAAACAGGTGGAATTTCGCTTTGGTGGAGTATCAGGGAAATGGTTTAGGGGGGGAAATAAAAAAAATCTTAAAAAATCAAAGGATGAACCAATCTGATTCAAACTCGGCATGCAGAAAGCTCTACTTAAGAGCTCTCACAGTCCTGAGTTTCATCCCTTTACCGTTAAAAATGAGGTAGCTGCGTGCAGGGAGGTTGGGGTCGGAGCAGTAAAAAGTCCATTCATTCAAAGTTCAACACGGAGTGCTGAAGGAGAACCGCCCCATCCTCCCCTTTCGTCAGCAAGACTCCATTCAAAGCACACACACCCAACAAAAGAAAAAGCGAGGAGACAGCACTACACGGAGACTTAAGGGCACATGAAAGTCGCTTGGGGAAAATAATCCAGACTTTCCCCGCACCAAAATAATAAGCAAAATAGAGGAAAAGAAGCAAAATGGTTGCAGGACAGGGATGAAGTCATGTGAGTCCCGTGCTGCAAAACCAGATCCCAGGGGTGGCAAGAGTGTGTTAAACCGCTGGTGTGATGGAGCTCTAAGAATACCCAGAGGCTGATTAGCTTCAATGTTGTGCCTCATGAATCTTTTATCATGATTCCCTATACAACATTTCCAGGGCCAGAATATTCCCTTGTGCTTCCTTGAGTAAACCTCCTTATTGCTGTGTTTGCCCAGAGAGGTCTGTTACCTTGAACACACACACACACACACACACAGAGAGAGAGAGAGAGAGAGAGAGAGAGAGAGAGAGAGAGAGAGAGAGAGAGCTTAACCAACTCTGGTAAAACACCCATTGAGCTGGAATGCAATTTTCCTGCAAGACTATGCTTAACTTCCGCAAGGTGGCTCTGTCATGTACTCTCAGACCGTATCCTTGGAAAAGCTAGAAAGACTAGGCAAAATCCCTAAGAGAGGATATATTGCTGCTCTTACCTGATTAGGAATTCACGATCATCTGTCAGGAAGGACCACTGGAATTTTATCAGGAGGGGGCTGCAGTTTGTCATATCGATATCACGTACGACTTCTGTATCATTCAAGATGCAGCCAAAATTCAGATCCATAGTCTGGAAGTGGAGGTTTGGAAAATGCACTTCTCCATGGAGGAGGATGTGGTCTACATGAGGATGCTCCAGGTAACACATAGTCAGGACTTCCTCTGATACGCGATTGTATAGGTCCTCTCTATAGAGGGGGTCAAACCTGATGCAAAGATGATGCATCTCCCCAACATCCAGTGTTAAGGGCTGAAGTGGGAAAGAAATTTATTTAAAAGATTACTGAATATGCATTGTTACAACATGTGCCTTGAACTGTATCCAGAAGTTACAAAGCGCATATGCATAAATGCAGAAATAAAAGGTCTTGAGTGTAAAGAGAATTTTCGTACCTCATCTGGGGCTGGCAGTATTTCATGATCAGTGTCACAGAGGGCGAAGGGTTCTTGTAAAGAGAGACGGATGTTAAGTGGCAAAGAGGAAACGTTCTTCAAGGTCAGAGGTTCATATTGTGCAGTTAAAGCTTCATTGGGATGCTGAGGGGAAACAGAAGTATTTAAGAGGCACAAAAGAACAGAGGGAAAACATACATCCTGGTGTACAACAACAGAATCAAGTGATCTACCAGGGGGAACATTTTCCATCCTCTGCTGCTTATCAAGCCCACCCATGACTCAGGATAATGAATGTATGAACTGTTTATATTTACAATATTTCTTGGGATTGCATTGTATTGTGCCTTCTTGACTAGACATGCACGATATTTTATGTGTTCACATAAAAGGAAGAAGTCATATTGTTTGTGGATCACATGTTCCCTTTGGCTCTGTATTTGGAACACGTGATCTTTGTCTCTGGAGTCATGTATGTCATGCTTTTGGTCTACCATGATCATAAGAGTGCAGTACAGTGTGCCCTATGGTCCTTTTTCTCTCTATGGGTTTGTTCCACCTCAGCTATCATGTGCCTTGTACCTGCCCACATGTGATTGCCCCATTCAAGTAGATGCAAAACTTCTGGTCAAGCTTCAGTGTGGTAATTGCTGATACAATAATAGTGCAACCTTATGCACGTTTACATAGCAGTAAGACCAACTGTGTTCAGTGGCGCTCACTCCCAAATAAACCTGCAAAGGATTACTGAAGGAGTTTTCCTTAGGTCTTGCAACTTTATTTAATATGTGTAAGGGTGTGTGGGGTTAACACAGCATAGGGAAAGAAGTTGGGGGGGCATAGAAGGGGTTATGGGGTTTTTAGAGCCTGAGTGTGGGAGCAACGGGGCACGTGGGGACAGAGTTTTTAGATGCTTGGGGTATGGGAAGCTTTCAGGTATCGATAAGGATAAGGCTTGAGGGGGGATTGGTTTGATACCACTTGATTACATTATTCATAAGAGCATGTGACTTGTTCTAACTGTCTTGTCCCTTAAAAGGAAACTAGGTGACTGGTCAAGGGTTATTGAAAGGTAGAGTTGTGGTTTGGAAATCCCCATGTCTGGAAGAAAAGAGAAGTAAACCATAAAGTTGACCACATGAAATGCAGAAGCGATGTCCAGTTTAGCCAAAACAAGTACGTAAAACAATGTGTATGTATGTATGTATGTATTGCTACCTGCCACCCCACACATGCAATAGTGGCAGAAGCCATAACTGTAACTGCCCTTGGATTAAAATACTAACCTATTTGTTCCTGAAGGGGATGGTAAAATGCCCTCCATGAGCCTCCGAGAACAGAAAATGATGGCAAGACCAATTTCCTTTCCCCCCAGAAACTCACGGAGGGCCTTCTTTCACCCTGAGACCTAGCAGAACAGGGGTGGGATGACAGGACCAGCACCCTTAAGATGCCACCACCTTTTGCAAAACCTCCCACCTAAAGGTGGATATTGCACCTGTACCTCCTAATGATGCTTAGCAAAGGTGTGAACTGAGGCCCATGTGGCCACTTTACCAATATCCAAACCAGGCTTCCTTTAGAGCTGCAGAAGACACCGCCCTTCTAAGAGAGTGTGTGGAAATACCCTCTCATGGATCCTTCCCTAGCCTCTGATAGGTCAGCCCTCTGACCTCTTTCATTCATTGAGAGACACTTAGACATCTTACTGCCCATGGTCACAGAGTCAAAGGAAACAAAGGTTCTGTCTAGAATTCTCCTATGTCATTTAAAAAAGATAATTCACCTTAGGCAGAAATGTTGCATTAGTATGCCACACCACTTTATCATCATGAAAATGTATAACTGAAGGTCTGCTGAGAGCCATTCTGCCACTATGGATTCCAGGTCACTTTCTGCCCATGTTAGAATCTCCTTCTCTAGCTTGTTTAAGGAAAAGGAAATGGTGCCTCCCTCTTCGTTTACATATGCATTGGCCGTTCTGTTGTCCATTCTGACCATAACATAGTGGTCTTCCATGAGACAGTGGAAGTACTAGACTCCCAGAAGGATGGTTCTCAGTTCTAGCCAATTTATACGGTGATATGCCTCTGAGTCTGTCCAGATCCCTTGGGAGACCCCACCCAAATGGACCGGCATCCACACTGCAAGTGAGTGTTCTGCTTCCAGTCACTTGGTATCCATCCACCATAGGAGCTCCTCCTTTAGCCAGGGAGGAATAGTTACTGAGAGATGTGATATCTAATATATGGTCCTGAAAGGGAAGTAGCCTGAGTTGGAGTGGCCTTGTGTGGGGCCATGCCCAGGGCACCATGATGCCCAGAAGTTGGGCGGACGTCATGAAATCCTATTTCAGTTTTAGGATCTTGGAGATTGATTTGTTTGTTACATGTATATCCCATCTTTTCCTCCAAGGAGCTAAAGGCAGCATATGTGATCCTCCTCCTCTCTATTTTATCCTCACAATAACCCTGTGAAGTAAGTTAGGCTGAGAGTCCGTGATGAAGTGGGGAGCTGAACCCAAGTGTCCCCAGTGCCACTCCAACACTCTAACCACTAAACCACACTCATTCTCTATAAGAGCAGCTGGAATTTGGAATGGCACTCCTTCATGAGAAATTTTCTATTGGCAGCAGTAGCCAGGACCACTCTCAGATGCTGCTGCACAAGGACCAGGTGGCTCTTCTCCTTATTCACCACAAAGCAGTGAGGCTGCAGACAGTCTAGTGAGGTCTGACTATTTAACAGCCTCTTGTGCCACGATGGTGTTCAAATGAGTATGTCACTCCACGCATGCTGCGTTGTGTGACAAGTGCCACTAATACTTGGGTGAACACGAGAGGGGCTGATGTCAGGCCGAAGGACAGAACACAGTTTTGAAAATGCCTTTTGTCATAGCAAAACCTCAGGTAGCAATAGCATGCCTCCCTGAGGGGGATGTACAGTAGTTACGCCTCTGAAAGTTCTATGGATGCCAGAAACTCTGCTTGGGATATGGTCTCCATGACTGACTCAAGGGTCTCCAACTTGAAATTGAATAAAACCTGGGGTGGGTGGATGATGCTGATGGACAGCAGGTGGTTTTATAGCCTGTAAGAAATTCCTGTGCTTTTTCCAGGTTCCTAGACCTGGTAGAGGCTATGAAGTTATCCGTTCGGCAAATTGTCAGTTCTAGGGCATATCCTCGGAAGATGTCCTTCACCCAAAGATCTGAGGTGGTGGAGAACATCTGGAGAAAGTGCATCAGTCACCTCCTGATCTGGAGCTGAGCAGGGTCCTTCCTGGCGGCAGACAAACTGATGTTCCTTGCCTTCTCTGCTAGTTGCAGGAGTTGCATTTTTTTTGAGGAATGATGCCTTCTGGATTTGAATCCTCTCAAAGGGGAGGGGGGGGTCTTTACTGAAATGAAGGGAAGTTGCTACCTAGGCTTGAGGTCTTCCTCCTGGGCTGTCAGAAGGCCTCTTTCTTGTCCTTGGTCTCCACCAAAATGGCTTCCAGAGGATGACTTGGCTCCTTCAAAGATGTAATTTTCTAGTCTGGATTGGGAACCGGGATCCATGTCCTAATGACATATCCGAAGGTCATATAGTTCCTTGTTAGTTTGTTGGATATCATAAACCTGGCTTTGAACTTGAAAGCATCCAGAATCTGCTAGCAAAGCAGATGTATACTTTTTTCTTTTTTTCTTTTTTCAGTTTAACCACCAGGGGCTTTGAGGGTGGAATGAGTACCTGCCAAGTCCTTTGCTCGGAGGTAGACAACTCTAGAAAAAAAGGAGGTAGTGGCTGAACCCTGGAAGGCTACAGCTGCAGCTTCCCAGTGTCCTAGTGAAGTGCAGCCCCCGTGCATTTGTCACACCAGTTCTTTGCACACACACACACCTTGTCTGTCAGCAGGGATGGCCACAGTGAAGTGAATGCTGCGATGGGAGTATTGACTTTGGATACTCTAAACAGATCCAGAGCTTTACTTGGAAAAGAGTAACGTGTGTTAGCTAGCTTACGGACTGGTTTAGTCTTGGAGGGGTTAACCTATTCTGAGTCCCACGCCTCCTGAAAGAATCCCAGGAGGGGAATGGATTCTGGGCTTAGCAGACGTCTGAGGAGAGGCTGGCTTTTCCCTTTTCTACCCCAAATGGTCTGTTGGCAAACTGTATGGCAGTTTGGGGCCTCCCCTGAGAGCTGAAAGCCCACAAGATGCCTTGGCCAGAAAGGCAGGGAAAAGACCAGGAGGTAAAAGTCTAACCTGAGCATTAGAGGACTTAATCTCCTCCTCAGAAAGTCCACTCTTCTTTCTCACTGGGATCTGAGGGAGAATCAGGCTCCCCAGAACCACTTGGCTTTTCTCCCTTTTCCCTCACCCAAGGCATCGGGTGTGCTAGAGGACCTTTCCCCACATGTACTAATTTTAATAGTCTTCCTAGAAGAACTGGTGTAGGGAAAAAGGGCTCCCCAAGAGTAAGGAGAGAGGCACTGAAGATTGAGATCCCTCTGAGGATTGGGAGCTGGGTGAGTAAGAAGATCTATCTCAAGGCCTATACACCCTTTTATGCGTGCAGAAGGATCTGCCTCTAGAACTAGGGCGTTTCTTCCATTCCCCCTTTTCCTTCTTGGAGACGGGGGTTGAAGGATAGCATTCGGTCCTGCTATTGTCTGGTAGTGTCCTCAACACCTGTAGTAGCGTCACAAAGTTTTGAATTCAGAAGGCAAACTGCACTATCACTCCTTTGCCAGATAGGTCTGAAATGGGTTCTACTCCAGTCCTTGGCACCAGCCTGAATTCGGTGCTGTATCCACACCCCAGTTGGGGGGACCCTTCACCCCTGAATGGCCTTCCTCTGAGGCCCCAAAAGCTGTGTGTGAGGCTGTCTTGACATCTTCTTTGCCCCAGGGTGGCTCCGAATCTGTGTGGCATCGGTTAGATGATGCAGCCACAGATTCAAAGCACACACACCCCTCAAAAAGAAAAGAAATAAAAGCATTTTACATCCCCACACAGCTCTGCATTTACTTTGGAGGGTGGGGTGAAGGTGCAGGAATATGCAACATAGATGCTTGCCAAATTGGCTTTAACAAGAGCCTTTTCTTTTTCTTTTCCCTCTGTACCTGAGAATTGTTCCGTGTCTTTGGTTCTGGATCCAGCGATCCAAAATAAAGAGTTCATTAAAGTGATATGCCCATCATCAAAGTAAAGGATAAAACCTCCATCTATAAATGTGCAGGGGTGGATTAAGGGAGAATCAGAGAGCTGTGTGTGCGTGTGTGTGTCTTATTAGATTGTAAGCCTATGCGGCAGGGTCTTGCTATTTACTGTGTTATCTGTACAGCACCATGTACATTGATGGTGCTATATAAATAAATAAATAATAATAATAATAATAATTCATGGGGAAGAGGAACAGTTTGAGATGGGTGGGGGGGAAACCTAAAATATCAACCAATGAAGGGGTTGGTTTCAAGCCTGGCATGCCCAAAGCCCTATTTAAAAGCTATCATGCTGCCAAGTTTCATCTCTTTATCTTTAAAAATGAGGGAGCTGTAAGCATTTTGGAGCAGTGAAAGCCCATTCGATTGGCTCAGTTTGTTGGACATGGTGTGCTGGAGGAGGAGAACCGCCCCGCCCTCCTCTTTTGTCAGCAAACACACACACACAACAAAAGAAAAAGTGCAAGGATGGCAATGCACAGGGGCGGAAGGGCCCTTTAATCCCGCCTAGAGGAAACAAACCAGACTTTCCTCGCTCCAAAATAAGACGGGAAAGGGAGGGAAAGAGGCAAGTTGAGTGCAGGGCAGTGATAACGTCATGTGAGTACCGCATCGCAAAACCACAAACCAGGCATGCCGAGAGTGCGATATAACGCTGGTGTGATGGAGCCCATAAAGTAACTTGCTAAGGTGCTTGAGCGGGTGGTTGCAGGACAACTCCAGGCACTCTTCAATGAAACGGATTATCTAGATCCATTTCAATCAGGTTTCAGGCCTGGTTTTGGAACGGAAACTGCCTTGGTTGCCCTGTGGGATGACCTTTGCCAGGAGAGAGACAGGGGGAGGTTCTCCTGGACCTCTCAGCAGCTTTCGATACCATCGACCATGGTATCTTTCTGGATAGGTTGTCTGAGCTGGGAGTTGGAGGTACTGCGTTGCAGTGGTTCCGCTCCTAGTTGGATGGCCAATTCCAAAAGGTGGTGCTGAGGGATTATTGCTCTGTGCCATGGCATTTAGGCCATGGGGTTCCACAGGGCTCTATTTATCCCCTATGCTGTTTAACATATACATGAAGCTGCTGGGGGAAGTTATCTGGAGATGTGGACTGAGGTGTCATCGAAATGCGGATGATACCCAGCTCTACCTTTCCTTTACATCAAACCCAGGTGAGGCAGTGGCTGTTCTGAACCATTGCCTGGGCACAGTAATGGACTGGATGAGGGCTAACAAACTGAGAGTCAATCCAGACAAGATGGGGTACTGTTAGCGGGTGGTTCATCTGTCTGGTAAGGTGATGTTTACCCTGTCCTAGACAGGGTTGCACTCTCCCTAAAGGATTGGGTCCGTAGTTTGGGGATGCTCTTGAATCTAGAACTGTCACCTGAGGCACAGGTGAACTCAGTGGCAAAGAGCACCTTTTATCAGCTTAGGCTGATATACCAACTACACCCTTATCCGGACAGAGATAGCCTAGCTACAGTTATCCATGCTCTGATAACCTCTCATTTGGATTACTGCAATGCATTATACGTGGGGCTGCCTTTGAAAACGGTCTGGAAATTTCAGCTGGTACAAAATAGGGCAGCCCATTTACTAACAGGGACTGGCCAGTGAGACCACATCAAGCCAGTCTTTCTACAACTTCATTTGCTGCCAGTCCAGGTCCGGGCCTGATTCAAAGTGCTGGTACTAACATTCAAAGCCCTAGACAGCTTGGGGCCAGGTTATTTGAAGGAACGCCTCCTCCCATATGTGCCTGCCCGGACCTTAAGATCATCCATAGGGATCCTTCTCCATGAGCCCCTGCCAAAGGAAGTGAGGCAGGTGGCTACTAGAAGGAGGGCTTTCTCCACTGTGGCACTCCAGCTGTGGAATGAGCTCCCCAGAAAGGTTTGCCTGGTGCCTACGCTGTATTATTTCCATCACCAGCTGAAGACCCTTTTATTCTCTCAGTATTTTAACACCTAATTTAACTTAAATTAACTTTGTTTTAATTCCATATTTTAAGCTATATCAATTTTTGCTGTGTGGTTTTATCTTGGTTGTGTTTTTTATATTGTAGTTTGTATTTGTGTTTTTAGATTGTTGGTTGTATTTTATGCTCTTCATGGTTTTAATTTTTGTGAACTGCCCAGAGAGCTTCGGCTATTGGGCGGTATAAAAATGTAATAAATAAATAAATAAATAAATATTAACTTGCAAGTCCTCATAGGAGGTCGAGGTCTTTCTTTTTTTGCAGACTGCAGAACCTACTTGATACTGGTCTCTCTCTCTCTCGGTCTCTCTCTCTCTCTCTCTCTCTCACACACACACACACACACCAATTTCTGGCACATCTTCATGCTCCCATCTTTATAGATTGTTGTCCTAAAGTGTCTGTCTATATCTTCACAATATACAAATTTTGTTCTGAACCCCAATCTTTCCTCAGGCCATATTTCACTTCTCATTAGAGTAAAGCCAGACTAATGCTGAACCCAAATTTTGTCTGAGAGGATTTTATCTGAGAAGAAATGGGAGACTGAGGAGAAAGGCAGGAAGATAAACTTTTAAAAATTGTGTGCTGGAAGAAATTCTCAACATGGCTCAGGGACTCAGCAGAAGAGGAGCAGCAGCCTTGCCTTCCTTCCAACAAAACCCTTCTTCTTCCATAAGCTTTGCTGTTCCTCTGCTGCAAGTGACGACGTTGCTGCAACAACCAGCAGCCATCTTGGCACCATTCCTCACACTCACACACACACACACACACACACACACCAGGAAAGATCCCATGTCTGGACCCAACATCATCCTGGAGGCCCTGGGAGGGAGGAAAGATGGCCGCCACACTGGCCAGCAGCACTACAGCTCAGCTTTAAGAAGCGTTTTGTTGGGGGAAAGGCACAGTTGCCGCTGGCTTCCTGGTACGTGACTCCCCCACCTCCACCCACCCCCACCTCTGAAAAGTTTGAGAATGACTTTTTGGACATGTTGGCTGAGAATGATGGAATTTGCAGTCCACCACATTTGGAGGGCACCAGGCTGGGGATGCCTGCTTTAGAGTCGACACATCTTTTGTCAAAATTAAACACTTCTGAAATTATACTTGTAATGTTTTTTATGCGATAGCCTGGAGTGTCTGAGCCTGCTCTGAGCTGGGATGTGGATCTTGTGAATGTTTGCAGTCCATGTCCCTTCTGAACACATACATAGACATACATGCTGCACCATGACCATTCGTTTTCCTAGTCCTTTGCCATATGCCAACAGACAGGCTTAGCGCCAAAGCACTAACCTTCTCCACACAGAAAGTGATCTCTCCAGAGGAAATCTGTACAACAGGTGCAATGAATTCACAGATGACATCCACCTTCATGATACACTCCTTCCCAGACTGCTTCCCAATGATGGCATGACACAGCAACCTCTCCTTTACAACCTGTTCAGAGATCAGAGGTTGTCATCAGTGGCTCGTGGGGCCTTCAGTGCCAGCTGTGATGTAGCCTTTATGGTAGCGGTGCTCCTGGCCATGTGCATCATGCAAAGCTTACCATACACTGGGCACTATTTGAAGAGACATTGGTGGCAGGGATGCTGGAACCCATTCAGCCTGAGGGCTGCATTCTTCCACTTTGGAGAAGCTTTCAGGGATGGGTTAGGGTTGAAGATGAAAAGCACGAGGCCAAAACACCATAGCGTAGTTTAAAACTCTTTGTATCTGTAACTACATCTTAGGATGGGGCATTTCAGTATTAGGCAAAAGGTGGGATACAATAATAATAATAATAATAATAATAATAATAATAATAATAATAATTTCTACCTTTTAGAAATCGGGGAAAGGGGACAGCCCTAGGGAAAAAGGGGCAGGGCCATCTGGTGAGGGCTTGATATGTATGGACCCCAGGGAAGCCAAATATGGCCCCAAAAACTGAGGTCCTACATCCCAGATCTATTGAAAGAATTTAAAGGGTAAAATGGATCTCTACCTTGGGGGTGTCAGAGGATCCTTCCAGGGTCATGTCCATGCTCTTTCCTGGGGTCAGTTCCATCCTCAGTGGCTGAAGCTTAAACACTGGGACGTGGGGTTCTGCTGTTGGGTGAGACGCCTTCCTCTTTTTGTTAGTGCTGATGGCAGGGAGGGTGTTGCGCTGGCGAAATGGGGGGAAGCCTTCAGTCATCCAGTAGAGCTGATGAGCACGACGCCCACGGTTGGTTATCTTGAAGTGATAGCAGCAGGGATCCAAGCTAGGACAGAAGCGGAGGCAGGCTAAGTCTGGACCCAGCCAAGATCAGAGACCTGCCTGTTCGTTAACGGATGCCTGTACTTGTGGGCAGCCATGGCATTAATAAAGAAGCTAAAAGGCTTCCCATTCACCTCATTGCCCTGCGTGAAGTGGATGAGGGCGACATCCTTGCTTTTGAAAGCAGGGAGAAAGCTGTGTGTACAAGAAGTCTCCTAGTTCGGGTAGAGCTGCCCTACCTGAAGTGGGGTCCCAGGTTGATAGCTGGTGCGAACGGCTTATCTGTGACAATGGTGGTGCCAATGCCAGTGGCCTGGATGGGGATGATGTAGGAATTGCTGTTCTCTATGGCCAGGTTGACTTTGTCCTGGAACAGCACCGTGTCATCCAGGTTAGCGATTAGAGTGAGCGATATCTCTGCCTCTGGAGGGACGACCCCTTTGCTTGGCACGATCCTCCACAGCGAATGTGCATGGGCCTGAAACACAATCCAAGAGCTTCTAGCCTCAGGCGTCTTATCAAAAACGAAAGAGGAAAAGAACAAGGGAACTCTGGAACCGAGCAGTACTTATATTTCCATGTACAATATTTCTTAAGGCATTGTAAATATATCACACCACAAAGTGAAAGGATTTCAAAGTATTTATCTCTACTTGCTTGTATTTATTAGCCACTCTTCTGCTGCACTTAGTCAAAGCAGCATATAAAAGTAGAAACACAAGTGGCAATGAATATAACAAAAGCCAATTAAAAACCTCAAAACTATATATAAAAAACCCCACCACTAATTAAATCTCCATATAAAATCTCTAAGCATAAAATCTTTGCAGAACGCCATCAACGGCCTACAGAGAAGGCATTCCAATTAGGACCGTGAACCTTAAGCAGAGAGGGAGCCAGGCAACTCCTAGTACGTTCTGGTGGGCGGGTGCCTTGCTCCTTATTCATGCAGGCATTGCAGAGCAGGGCTGCTCCAGCAGATCTGAAAGGATGGGGAGGGATGTGTGCAAGAAGCACGGTGGCCCCAAACCATTTATAGATGAAGGCAAGCACCAGCTCCTTCCAGGTACCTGGACTAAATGGATGGGATATGCTTTCTACATCTTGTTCCACTAGATCGGTAGCCTATTCTGCAGCAGCTATAGTCACTAGGCCATCTCCAGGGAAAGCCCCACATAGAGTTTATTGCAGTAGTCTAAGAAGGAGGCTGTCAGTGTGTAGATGATGGTGGCAAGACCCCTCTGTCATGCACCTGCTGAAGGAATCCTCCCCCTCCTCTGAGGACCTAGAGCTCCCAGACATGAATAGCTCCACGGAGCCACCCATGTCAGGAGATGGGAGTGTCGGGGGTGGGAGACGTAAATTTTGAGGCAACAATGGATGAAGGCCAATGCACCACAGTACAGAGAACAGCTCCAACAGAGTCCCAAAATAGTGTCTGCAACAAGGTAGGAACAAAGCCAGACTATAAAACACATGGTGTTCGATGTCTATATACTAATGCCCAGAGCATGGGAAACAAACAGAATGAACTTGAACTCTTATTACATGAAGGCAAATACGACTTGATAGGTATAACTGAAACTTGGTGGGATGACTCCCATGACTGGAATATAGCAATTGAAGGATATAACTTGTTCAAAAAGAACAGAAGAAATAGAAAGGGAGGTGGAGTTGCACTATATGTTAAAAATACCTATCCCTGCACAGAAATACAGGTGGATGAGATTGGGAGCCCCGTCGAGAGCATCTGGATTAAAATAAATGGGGCTAGGAATAAAAAGAATATGATAATCGGAGTCCACTACCGACCACCCAATCAAGGAGAAGACGAGGACGAAACTTTTGAGAAACAAATTGCCAGTGTTTCAAGGAAGTGTGATGTGGTAGTGATGGGGGACTTCAATTACCCTGATATCTGTTGGGAGACCATTACTGCCAAAAGCGGCCCTTCCAAGAAATTCCTGACATGTATGGGTGATAACTTTCTCCTACAGAAAGTGGGGGAAGGAACTAGAGGGTCAGCAATCCTTGACTTGTTATTGACCAATAGGGATGACTTAGTGGATAAAGTGGCAGTTATGGGAACTCTGGGGGAAAGTGACCACGTCATACTTGAATTCTTGATTATGAAGGAGACAAAAGTCGAGCATAGCCATACACGTACTCTGGATTTTAGGAAAGCTGATTTTAATAAACTCAGAACTATAATAAGTAAGGTCCCGTGGCAAGGGAGCCTAAAAAGAAAAGGAGTGCAGGATGGGTGGGACTATCTAAAAAATGAAATTTTAAAGGCACAGTTACAAACAATTCCAACAAGGAGAAAAGATAGAAGACAACAGAGGAAACCAATGTGGCTCCACGAAAAGCTTATTGATGAACTGAAAACAAAAAGGGATACATATAGGAAGTGGAAGGAAGGCCAGGCTACAAAAGAAGAGTACAGACAAGTGGTGCAGAAGTGCCGAAATGGCGTCAGGAAGGCTAAAGCTGTGAATGAGCTGAGATTAGCGAGGGATGCTAAAAGCAATAAAAAGGCTTTCTTCAGATACGTGAGTAGTAAAAGACAGAGGAAAGAAATGGTGGTTCAACTGCTTAATGAGGATGGCAAATTGATAACAGACGACAAACAAAAGGCTGAAGTGCTCAATTCCTACTTTGCCTCGGTCTTCTCCCAAAAGCGGGTCTATGACCCCCCTGGAAAAAGTGAAGCAGAAGTTGAGGGGGCAGGATTGCAGTTTGAGATTGATAAACAAATGGTCAAAGAACACCTGATTTCCTTGAATGAGTTCAAATCTCCAGGGCCCGATGAACTGCATCCAAGAGTAATGAAGGAGCTAGCGGAAGAACTCTCAGAACCTTTCTCTATTATCTTTGCAAAATCATGGAAGACGGGTGAGGTGCCGGACGACTGGAGGAGGGCTAACGTTGTCCCTATCTTCAAAAAGGGCAAAAAGGAGGAACCTGGGAACTACAGACCAGCCAGTCTGACATCCATCCCTGGGAAAATTCTGGAGCAGATTATAAAGAAGTCAATCTGTAAACACCTTGAAATCAATGCAGTGATTACTAGAAGCCAACATGGATTTGTCAGGAACAAATCCTGTCAGACTAATTTGATCTCATTTTTTGATAGGATAACCTCCCTTGTGGACTGTGGGAATGCTGTGGATGTCATATATCTTGACTTCAGCAAAGCTTTTGACAAAGTACCACATGACATTCTGATTAACAAACTAGCTAAAAGTGGGCTAGATGGAACAACTATTAGGTGGATCCACAGTTGGCTACAGAATCGGACTCAAAGAGTACTTATCAATGGAACCTTCTCAAACTGGGGAGAGGCAACGAGTGGGGTGCCGCAGGGCTCAGTCCTGGGCCCAGTGCTCTTCAACATTTTTATTAATGATTTGGACGAGGAGGTGCAGGGAACGCTGATCAAATTTGCAGATGACACCAAATTGGGTGGGATAGCTAATACCCTGGAAGACAGAAACAAACTTCAAAGTGATCTTGATAGGCTGGAGTGCTGGGCTGAAAACAACAGAATGAAATTTAATAGGGATAAATGCCAAGTTCTACATTTAGGGAATAGAAACCAAATGCACAGTTACAAGATGGGGGACACTTGGCTCAGCAATACTACAAACGAGAAAGATCTTGGAATTGTTGTAGATCACAAGCTGAATATGAGCCAACAGTGCGATATGGCTGCAAGAAAGGCAAATGCTATTTTGGGCTGCATTAATAGAAGTATAGCTTCCAAATCACGTGAGGTACTGGTTCCTCTCTATTCGGCCCTGGTTAGGCCTCATCTAGAGTATTGCGTCCAGTTCTGGGCTCCACAATTCAAGAAGGACGCAGACAAGCTGGAGCGTGTTCAGAAGAGGGCAACCAGGATGATCAGAGGTCTAGGAACAAAGCCCTATGAAGAGAGACTGAAAGAACTGGGCATGTTTAGCCTGGAGAAGAGAAGATTGAGGGGAGACATGATAGCACTCTTCAAATACTTAAAAGGTGGTCACACAGAGGAGGGCCAGGATCTCTTCTCGATCCTCCCAGAGTGCAGGACACGGAATAACGGGCTCAAGTTAAAGGAAGCCAGATTCCGGCTGGACATCAGGAAAAACTTCCTGACTGTTAGAGCAGTGCGACGGTGGAATCAGCTACCTAGGGAGGTTGTGGGCTCTCCCACACTAGAGGCCTTTAAGAGGCAGCTGGACAACCATCTGTTAGGGATGCTTTAGGGTGGATTCCTGCATTGAGCAGGGGGTTGGACTCGATGGCCTTGTAGGCCCCTTCCAACTCTGCTATTCTATGATTCTATGATTCTATGTGGGGGAGCCTGGGCCCTCAGGGGAGATAACCACAAGTCCCTCCCTGCAAGAAGAGGGTAGTGATGCTCTCTGGGCAGCCACTGAGTCCCAGAGAGCATCAGCGCCTTGAAAGGCTCCTTTGAGAAGGAGCACCTGATTACAAAAGAAGACTCCTCAGGAGGAAAGTAGGACTGTTGCCCTATTTAGGCAGGGATAAGCTGGCTTCAGTTATCTGTGCTCTGGTAACCTCCAAGTTAGATTAATGCATTGTGTTCTACATGGGGCTGCCTTTGAAGATGTTTTGGAAGGTGATGCTTGTGGAAAATGCGGTAGCCAGATTGCTATCAGGGACCAGAAGGTTGCCTTACACAGGTCAGAACTGCAAAACCTGATGGAGCAGCTCTCCTGGACACTACAGGCAGCATCTAAGGCTCTGCACTTTGAGCTTCCTCCAAAGGAGGTTTGGGGGATGGCAACAAGGGAGAGGATCTTCTTGGTGGTGGCCTTCCAATTACAGAACGGAATGCTCTCCCCGATGAGCTCCACCTGTCATCTTCCCAATGCCAAGCTATGGCTTTCCTGTACTCCTACGCATTTGTTGGCATATAGGTTTTTTAATGTCAGGTCCTTTTTCAGTTTCCCAGTATTTTACTGTAACTTATTTTAGCTTTTTAAAATTGATTTGAATTTTGTATGTTAACGTTTTTATATTATGTTTTTATTATGTTGTATGTTGGGGCTGTAATTTCTGTGAACTGTCCAGACAGCTTTAGCTATTGGAGGGTATAGAAATGAAACAAAATGAATGAATGATGACCTGCGTGGGGGAATGAGGGGGGGCAGTCTCCCCCACTTAAGCCCACTCCCCCACAAAAAAAATTTTAGGTGATACAAACCAAACTCAATACACTGCAGATACAATAAATTTTAGTGCTCTTTTTCATTTGTTTTGTTGATGCAACAAAACAGATCGTTTTTGATCTTTCAGTCTATATATTTGATTGCCTGATACCTCTGAATTCCCCCACTACCTCTGCCCACCAGAGAAATGGATATCTCTACAATTTGAGCTGCCCTGACCCTTGGCCCAGAAACAAGAGATGCTTGCAATGATGGGCACGTGACAAAGCTACTCACATGATCAGGTTCCAATTCAAGCTGCTCTTGTTGAAAACTGACCACCGCTTTCCCAAAAGGGAGAATTAGCTCTGCCTGCCTCAGCGTAAGCTTTACAGATTGCACGAAACCGCCTTCCCAAACCTGGTGTCCTCCAGAAGTGTTGGACTACAACTCCCAGCATCCCTACCAGCTGGCTGGGGATTTTGGGAGTTGCAGTGCAATGCACCTGGAGGGTACCAGGTTGGGGAAGGTTGGCACAGAAGACAGATGTTGATTTTGGCAGCAGCAGCAGATCTCTGCCTAGCCACCCGCATCAGAACCGCGGGCCCTGGGTCAGCCTCCAGAGCTCATCATGCGTGCAGAGACAGTGCGCTACCCTGCTGAGGTTCTTCTTCAGGCCCCTGCTGCTCTGAGAAAAGAGTACCCAGTGCCAAGAGCTCGGCCTGCAAGTGCCTGAGCAGCCCAAGATTTGGGATCAGGCCACCGCTCAACTCCAGCAGGCAAGACCGAGCTCTCTCATCTCCATGAGATCTAACCACCTTTCCCTGATGGTCGACAACAAGCTTTCTGTGACTCAAAGCTAGTCCTACAAGAAAAATTATATCGCCACATTCAAGTTGCATTTCTCATTTTTCAAAACACACTGGGAAACTATTTCTGCCAAGTTGTTTTACTTGGTAGCTGGGCATTACAACCTTTACAGCACCATCTCAGATTCTAAGACTCAGTTTCTGTCTCCGATATCATTGTGAGCCTTTGCGGCTGAGGGAGAAAAGAAAGAGAATTTGAACCTTCACACTAGCCAAGCCACCCAAGTCATCACTGGCCATGGCCGTGGGATTAAGGGTTCCTTGACTCCTCCTAGGTCAGCCCCCATCCTGATCTCTTTTCGTTTGGTGCCGTGTCTTTTGGATCGCCAGCCTGAGGGCAGAAACAAGCTTACTACTGACCTCTGTAAGCTGATCTCAGAGCCTTTTTCTTGGTTGAAGAGCAGGATAAAAATGCACCAAATAAATAACAATGGCTGTGTTCAGACAACACAATAGTCAATGGTGGGTTAATAGTAAACTCCAGGGTTGATTATACACATGACATGCGTATAATCAAACATGGAGTGGATTAACTCCAGTGTAGAGTTGACTATTAGTCAACTGTGTATTTGATTGACACATCACCCGTGCTCTCTTCACCCCAGTCCTCCTGCTGGTATCCCATCAGCCATTGCAAATTCTGCCGTCTGGACTAGAGCGGCAGCCGCTACTTTGGTAGTCAACTCTGCAGAGTGTTGTTTTTCTCCATTGCTTATTTTGGGAGAATAGTCAACCATGGAGTGGTTTTGCCCAACAGACAACACAATAACCAATGGCTGACTATTCAACTAATGGTTGACTACTTAAACCACCATTGGTTATTGTGTTGTCCGGACGCAGCCAATGTGTACGCATTGGGTGGCTGGTGTATAAATCTTCAAAATAAATAAATAAAATAAATTAGAAATGCCCTGCTGATCAGGTCAAGGTCTACATAAAATCCCCTTTGCAAGAATCCTAGCTCTTTACAGATTGTTGCGTTTCCCATTCCCGCTGGCATTCACACATGCTGGCAAACTGACACTGGACACTCACATCAGTGAGATGTCTTTTATTGAGGGAAATCTCACAGTGAAAAGCTTAATGGTTACACACTTCAGAAATACTTTAAGGTGATTGATGGTCACAAAGCTTCAAGTATTTCTGAAGTGTGTAACCATTAAGCTTTTCACTGTGAGATTTCCCTCAATAAAAGACATCTCACTGATGTGGTTGAACCTGTGAATGCCAGAGGAAATGGGACACATGACACAGGCTGTAAGTGGTGGCTCTAGAAATGGCCCACTTGTCCACTAGGGAGATGCAGTCCAACTTTTGCCCATCCCTGCACTACACAGCACTGGTTTTCAATCTGCCATTGGACCAAATTAGCAGTCAATGGTAGTTTTCTCAATAAATTGGAGGATATCTCCTCTCTGCCATCTAAGGTTTGTGTTTCTAGATCTGCTCACAGATGAATCTGTACAATCACACCAGACACCTGGCTATCAAGTCCACCATCTTGGTGGAAATATACACCCGTTCCAAAAGTGGGCTGGTCTTCCGTGACTGCTTCATTGGCTGCACAACTGCTCTTCTGGTTAAATGTCAACAGTAATTAATAGAGGAGATGATCACCACTGAAATTGCTCAGCAGTGCACTTGGCAAGGGAGGCAGGCACAGTGGAGCACAGCTGTTGAGAGCACAGCTGGAGATGCTTCTCTCATTACACCTCCCTTTATTCTTATGCTTGTTAAATTCGACAGGATGAAAGTGACTGTCTGCCCAGACAGCGAACAGTCTGAAGGCCAAATCTTGGGAAGAAGAGCAGAGCTCTGGAGTGGGGAGACTGATTTCTAGTACTGCATTCTCAACAATAAATTTGGCCTCATTGGAAGAAAGATACAGCTGTAGTTCACATGCATTACCTCAGTAATCCTTCCAACTACCATGTTGTTGTTGTTATGATCTCCGTATTGAGGTGGATAATAGATGGCTTGTGAATTTATGGCTGAACTGGGAAATTGGAGCTCATCGTTTAGAGCGGCCTTCTCCAACCTAGTGCCACACAGATGTGTTGGACTGCAATTCCCATCATCCCAGCAGAAATTATGGGAGTTGCTGCCCAGCACATCTGGAGGGCAGCAGGTTGGAGAAGGCTGGCATTTAGCAAGATCTTATTGAAAAGTTCAAAACTTTCTGTACAAAGGGCTTTGTGGTCCTTCCTTCCTTCCTTCCTTCCTTCCTTCTTTCCTTCCTCACAACCACTTGTTACTCCCTTGTTCCTGATAGGGAGTGAGAGTTAGCAAGGAGGGGGCCTTCTATTCAAACCCAGGTTTTTCAGCTTCACATCCAGTGTGGTGTAGTGAGTGAGTGGTTAGAGTGTTGGACTGGGACAGTCTGGTCTCAAGTCCCCACTTGGCCATGAAGTTCACTGGCTGACTTCAAGCCAGTCACTGACTAACCTCCTGATAGGGCTGTTACGAGGATAAAATGGTGGGGGAAAGTAGTAGCAGTAAGAAGATCATTATAGCCAGTGTGGTGTAGTGGCTAGACTGTCGGACTGGGAGTAGGGAGATCTGGGTTCTACTCCACCCTCGGCCATGGAAACCCACTGGGTGACTTTGGGCCAGTCACAGACTCTCAGCTCACCCTACCACACAGGGTTGTTGTTGTGAGTATAAATGGAGAGGCGAAGGATCATGTACGCCACCTTGGGTTCCTTGCAGGAAAAAAGGCGGGATATAAACGTAATAATAAAATAAATTATGCCACCTTCGGCCAGGAAAAAAGGTGGCACAGAAATGTAACAAATAAATGACTCAGCATTCTTATCCCTTGGGCAGAAAGGGCTTGTAGGAATGCCTTTGCCCACACTTACTAGGAGACATAAATCACATCAGTACAGCTCAGTAACCATCATTATAAGAAGGAAAGGGGAAATGGAGGGGGGCGAGGAACACGCATGACATGACCACGGTCAGCCTAACTGTCATGCAGTGTGTGTGTATGTGAGTGCTGAGGGTGGGGTGGGGGCTCTGTTTGAGAAGGTGGGGCTCATTCTCCTGCCCCTGAACACTGTGACCCCTCCTAAAAACATCACCGCTGTACTGCAACCAGTCTCTTTAAAAGCCTCCAATGGAAGCTTTTAAAAAGCCCAAATGTGCAAGGGGCATTTTCAAGAGGGAGTGTGAGTGATGTGTGGCAATGGCTGTGCATGTGAACGGGGGAGACATGCCAGTAGTGACGTGGCCCCACCACGTTGGGGTAGGGCCCTGCCCATGGCTGATATGCCGCCCCCAATGTGCTTGTCTCAAAGTCACTTCAGCCCTCAGCCTGAAAAGGTTTCCTCACCACTGGTCTAGTGGCCAAACAGAAAGGCAGCAGCTCCACCCCATCCAAGTGCCTGACATCTTGAGTTGATTTCATGGGAGGCCTTCACATCAGACCCCACAAGTTCATAGAATTGTAGAGTTGGAAGGGGCCTATTGACAGGGATGCTTGTCAGGGATGCTGTCAAGCTGCATCTTGAAGGCCTCTAGTGTAGGACAGCCCACAACCTCCCTAGTTTTTCCTGATGTCCAGCCAGAATCTGGCTTCCTGCAACTTGAGCCCATTATTCCGTGTCCTGCACTCTGGGATGATTGAGAAGAGATCCTGGCCCTCCTCTGTGGGATAACCTTTCAAGTATTTGAAGAGTGCTATCATGTCATTCTTTTCTTCTCCAGGCTAAGCATGCCCAGTCCTTTCAGTCTCTCCACACAGGGCTTTGTTTCCAGACCCCTGATAATCCTCATTGTCCTCCTATGAACAAGCTCCAGCTTGTCTGCATGCTGCTTGAATACCAATACTCAAGATGAGGCCTAACCAGTACCTCGCATGAATTGGAAAATATATGTCTATTTTTGCAGCCACTGCACAACTGTTGGTTCATATTCACCTTGTGATCTACAACAATTCCAGGATCCTTTTCGCTTGTAGCATTGCTGAGACAAGTGTCCCTCAACTTGTAACTATGCATTTGGTTTCTTTTTCCTAGATGTAGAATTTGGCATTTATCTTTATTAAATTTTGATCCATTATTTTCAGCCCAATGCTCCAGCCTATCAAGATCACTTTGAAGTTTCTTCCTTCCTTCCAGGGTATTTGCTATCCCACCCAATTTTGTGTCATCTGCAAATTTGATAAGCATTTCCTGCACCTCCTCATCCAAATTATTAATAAAAAATGTCAAAGATCACAGCACCCAAGACTGAGCTCTATGATATCCCGCTCGTTACCACCACCCCAGTTTGAGAAGGTACCATTGATGAGCACTTTTTGAGTCCGATTCTGTAGCCAACTGTGAATCCACCTAATAGTTCCATCTAGCCCACTTTTAGCTAGCTTACCAATCAGAATGTTTTGTGGCACTTTGTCAAAACTTTGCTGAAGTCAAGATATATTATGTCCACAGTATTCCCACAGTCCACAAGGGAGGTTACCCAATCAAAAAAATGAGATCAGATTAGTCTGGCAGGATTTGTTCTTGACAAATCCATGTTGGCTTCTAGTAATCACTGTTATTAACAGACAAGCCCTTTCCAGATAACAGCTTTCTCTATGAAACCACTCCAGGAAATACTCACCATCTGTGCCTCAAATGGTGCAGGAATAACAGACTGATTAGAAAGGTAGAGCAACCTGGAAACATCCTTTAAAACCTCTATGCAGCCAAAATCAAGCTTAGCAGGATGTACATAAACAACAGGGCCTTCACCAAACGTCACCAGCTGGATCTTCTGTTCCAGGGAATAACAGGAAACAGAGCAAAAATGGAAAGTTAGTACCAGACCATGGCTGTTGGAAGGGGACTAGGAGCATTCAAAAGCAGCCTTCCTCAACCTGTTGCCCTTCAGATGTATTGGACTACAACTCCCAGAATCCCCCAGCCAGCCCAACACATCTAGAGGCACCAGGCTGGGGAAGTCTGTTCTAAGGGACCTTCATGTTGACAAGCTTTGGTTCAGTCCAAGATCTCCACCTGAGCAGAGATGACTGACCTAGGCCCTATATTTGAGTCTCCTGGCTTTCCCATCCCAAAATCTGGGTTCAGACTAAATATTGTGGCTAGCCTCCTACTTGATGCTCTCTGCATTTCACCTTCATTTGCCTACTAAAGAGCATAACAGTCCATTTGCACTTGGAAAGCCTGTTTGCTTGAACTTCCTGACATGGAATGTTTAAACCTCAAAGGGGACTTTAACCGACGTGGCTTGTAAGCGGCTTGATAGCAAAGGGAGGAGAACATGGATTTTTGCTGTCAGCGAGGTCTCCCTGGTTCCAAAGATCTTGCCCATGTGTCTAGAATGACAACATGTAAGGCCAATCTTGCCAGAGGCAGATCTGGATCTGGTCTGGTCTGGTCTATCCTCCTGACACATTTCAATGCCAAGCAGGCTGGTCCTCAGCACAGCTAGCAATGAAAGGTTAGAGGCAAAGGCACCATCAGGCAACAGAGCAGATATAATATTAAGAGCAGGGGGAGGTGTCTTCCTACAACTAGCCAGACATGACTTCTGTTTAATATAGAAGGCTATTTCTGTTTAAAGGGCACTTCCACAAGTCATACAATCTGATGAGCTAAGAACGTTAGCAACAACTGCAAGAAAGGCCTGATGATGAATCAGACCAAAGGCCTCTCGCCCAGTGTTCTGTTTCCACAGTGGCCAGCCAGACACCCCAATGGAAAACCCACAAGCAGGACATGAGTGCAACAGCACTCTCCCGCTCTGGTTCCACAGCCACTGGTATCTATGATACTGGAGCTAATATATAACCATCATGACTAGTAGCCATTGATAACATTGATGTCCTCCATGGATTTGTCAAATACTAAGATGGCACAACATGTGACCCTTCTCAATAAATGCTCATCTTTGTCCTTTTCTAGAAACTTTTCTAATGCACCTACTAAATGTGAGCAAACAAACTGATGGATCATTACCAGTGAAACAATTCTGCAGGGACCTTTTCATGTGTTTTTGGAGCATAAGCTTATTACTCCACCTGCCACAGGCTGCCCCCTTAAAGCTGCTCCGGAACCTGGAGCTAGTGCAGCATGCTGCAGCTCGGCTGTTGTCTGGAGCTGCCCCTTTCCAGCATGCAACTCCTCTGCTGAGGGAACTGTATTGGCTGCCTATTCGCTACCAGGCCCTTTGTACTAGCACACAAAGCCCTAAACAACTTGGGACCAGGATACCTGAGAGAGCGCCTTCTCCCCTACCAACCTGCCCGGTCCCTAGGTCATCCAAGGGTCTGCTCCTGGTGGTTCCACATAGACCCATCCACTTGGAGTCCACCAGGAGAAGAGCCTTCAGTGTGGTGGCTCCCCCTCCTATGGAATTCCCTGCCTCTGGGGTCAGACAGGTGCCAACTTTGTATTCCTTTCGGTGCCTCCTGAAAATGTCATTATTCCCGGAAGCCTTTCCTTAATGACCAGCCACGGTTCACTGTACATTTTGCTTCTTTTAAAATCTATTTTAAAGTGTTTTATTCTGGTTTTATTTTATCTTGTACACCGCTCCAAAATTTTGAATGGGGAGTGGTATATAAATATTGTGAATAAATAGGTAAGATAAGGCCTCCACTAAGTATGAACCCTCACTCACCAGTGGGGAGTCTGCGTTCCCAAAGACAGCGATGTGGGCCACTGCCTCCTGTGGTCCTTTCTCCTGGACCTCCAAAGCCAAGGGGATCTCAACAGAGGAATGAGGCTCAATAACACCACAAGGCACAGGACTGGAATGCAAGATTGGTGGGAGCTTCTCATATTCCTGGATGAAGAGAAAAGCATCATGGCCAACCTCCAGATTTTCCTGCCACATTCTTTTCACTTGCTAAGCTGTCAACAACTTCTGCAGTGGAGAGATCTATTTCTTTCATTTGTTCACATTTTTTTAGGCCTTGATGTAGTGGAGGCTGGTGGCTCCTATGTCAGTGGTGCTGTGAATCCGCTGTGGTGCTGGGTTTCAGTCAAAACCAGTCAGAACTCTCCCTAAAATGGGTTCAGCACCTTGGAGAGCTCCTTTAGAGTTCTGGCTGAAACTCAGAGGAGATTCACAGCACCACAGGAATAGGAGCCACCAGCTTCACTTGCCTTGAAGACAATGCGCACCTGAAGAACATCAGCACATTGTTCAGTACTCGTAAGGTTCTGGTTCAAATGGGGCAGCCCATGTTAGTCTGTAGTATGAAAACAAAAGGAGTCTGTGGCACCTTAAAGACTAATGGTGTTCTATTACTAAGGCATCAGCTTCCGTGGGCTAAACCCACTTTTCGCCAGATGCAGGACTGGAGAGGAGCAAGATGGGAAAGTAAGTTACAGGCAGACAGACAGCATTGAAACATTCCCTTTGAATTTAAAGTGACATGTGCGCAATATTAAAGAAGGCTCTACAGACCATAATGACTCAGCCATTCAGACGACTGGTTCAAGCCAAGGTCCAAGGTGTTAAACTTAATAAGTGAACGTCAGCTCCGAGTTCAGTCTCTGTTGCAAGACAGCCGCTTTGAGGTCTGTTACCGAATGACCTGGGAGGCTGAAATGCTCCCACCCCCCCCAGGTGTGTTGACGTTGCCATTTTTAATGACAAATTTGTGCCTCTTTATTATCCTGCAGAAGGGCTGTCCAGTTTGTAAGATTCTGGTAGCTTAAGACCAAAAGAAAAGAAAAGAAAAGATTCAGCAGTGAAGGCTGGTGTCTTCGATTTTGGTTGGGCCAAGAATCCATTCTGAGTTTCAATCTGAATAAGCCAGAACTCTAAAAAAAAAAACAAAAAAAAAAACTATCCAAAATATTTTGGAAATATGGTTCAGTACCATGGGTAGCTCTTTTAGAATTCTGGAGGTTTCTGACTGAAACCTAGAACATATTCACAGCCCCACCAAATTCAGAGCCACCATCCTCCACTGAGATTCGGATAGCCTTAAATTAACTGTTAAACAGAGATCAATCTTGAGTGAAAACACCTCTCCTGCAAGCATCAAGCCCTTAAAAACCGAACAGAAAGAACAGAACCCACCTGGGGAAGAACACCATAGCACCCTGGAAGATCACTGCTGTTAACAAGTTTTGCCATCTGCTGGTACGGGAACTTCAGAAAACAGCGTCCAAAATCCACGATGGGGTTAGCCACATGCAGCAGAGGTGAGATGCATCTAGACAGTTAAATGGGCAAATAAGTAGACACGCCCGACCCACAATTGGAAGACGGGGGGAAACACGTTCATCACTGTCAGATCAGCCAGAAGGCCATCAGTGCCTGAAAATTCACCACCTCAAAGTGGCCACAAAGTAATGCATGTGGTGGAGCTTTCTGGGTTTTTTTTATCGTGTCCTGATAGATTTATTAACTGTCTGTAACTTGTTTTCAAACTGTTTTAAGTGTTTGAACTTTAAAGGTTTAATACTAAGTTTTGTCAGTTTGTGAACAGACTGGAGAGCTCTGGTTATTGAATGCTATAGAAAAGTAATAAATGAACGCATCACACTGAGCTCTTTTGAGCCTTTAAAACAGGGGTGTAAAGCCCCAGGCCCGGGCACCGAATCCAGCACTCCTGGGGGTGCCTGCCAGAGTTCCCCAGAGGGCCATGCCCTCACACCCTTGTTCCCGACCACCAACTATTTCAGGGCGCAGGTTCCCAACCACCACCACCACCATTCTAAAAGGGTGAAATGCCTGCCATAAGGCTTAAGCCCCTGACTGTAAGAGCTTTGAGATAAGATATACTGGTAGCTTTCATCTGACCACCACTGGAATGCAGCCCCCGAGAGCTCATCCAAACTAGAATTTGATCATTGGGCTGAATGAGGTTCAACAGCCATGCTTTAAAAGAAAGTTGTTCCCAGATCAGCAGAAACCGCCAGGCAAATGGACCTTCATCCCACCCAAGTTGTTAGGACTGGAGCCTTAAAGTGGATCTCTTTTTACATTTGAGAGTGGATGGGCCAAATCTAGGTTTAGATCTGCTTGAAACTCATGCCCAGATGTGCTGGAGCCACAGCTGCGTCATTGTTTTGATCTGTGAGACCAGTAAGCCTCCATCTTCTCCAAGGACTGATTTACTCTATTTTATAACCTTGTCGTGTTTGGCTGTAGCCGGGTTGAATCCCACTGAACACTGATGAATTCAACTCAACAATTACTTATAGAATCATAGAATAGTAGAGTTGAAAGGGGCCTACAGAACAAGAAAGAGATCTTGGGGTTGTGGTGGACAGCTCGATGAAAATATCTACCCAGTGTGCAGCCGCTGTAAAGAAGGCAAACTCCATGTTAGGAACTGAGAAAAGGAATTGAGAATAAAACGGCCAGTATCACATTGCCCTTATACAAATATATGGTGCGACCACACTTAGAATACTGTGTACAGTTCTGGTCACACCTAAAAAAGGATATTATAAAGCTGGAAAAAGTGCCGAAAAGGGCAACTAAAATTATTAAGGGGCTGGAGCATCTCCCCTATGAAGGAAGGTTACATCAACTGGGATTGTTTAGCTTGGAAAAAAGGAAGATAAGGGAAGACATGATAGAGGTGTACAAAATTATGCATCGTATGGAGAATGTGGATAGGGAGACATTTTTCTCCCTCTCTCAAAATACTAGAACCCGGGGTCATCCCATGAAGCTGATTGGTGGGAGATCCAGGACAAATAAAAGGAAGTACTTCATCACACAGAACATAGTTAAATTATGGAACTCACTACCACAAGATGTAGTGATGGCCACCAATTTGGATGTCTTTAAAAGGGGCTGGGTAAATTCCTGGAGACAAAGGCTATCAAGGGCTACTAGCCCTGATGGTAGTGTGCTATCCCCAGTAGGCAGTAAGCCTGTGTCCACCAGTTGATGGGGAACATGGGTGGGGTGTGTGTGTGCTGTTGCACCATGTCATAGAATCATAGAATAGCAGAGTTGGAAGGGGCCTACAAGGCCATCGAGTCCAACCCCCTGCTCAATGCAGGAATCCACCCTAAAGCATCCCTGACAGATGGTTGTCCAGCTGCCTCTTGAATGACTCTAGTGTGGGAGAGCCCACAACCTCCCGAGGTAACTGATTCCATTGTCATACTGCTCTAACAGTCAGGAAGTTTTTCCTGATGTCCAGCCGGAATCTGGCTTCCTTTAACTTGAGCCCGTTATTCCGTGTCCTGCACTCTGGGAGGATCGAGAAGAGATCCTGGCCCTCCTCTGTGTGACAACCTTTTAAGTATTTGAAGAGTGCTATCATGTCTCCCCTCAATCTTCTCTTCTCCAGGCTAAACATGCCCAGTTCTTTCAGTCTCTCTTCATAGGGCTTTGTTTCCAGACCCGATCAACCTGGTTGCCCTCCTCTGAAAACACTCCAGCTTGTCTGCGTCCTTCTTGAATTGTGGAGCCCAGAACTGGACGCAATACTCTAAATGAGGCCTAACCAGGGCCAAATAGAGAGGAACCAGTACCTCACGTGATTTGGAAGCTATACTTCTATTAATGCAGCCCAAAATAGCATTTGCCTTTCTTGCAGCCATATCACACTGTTGGCTCATATTCAGCTTGCGATCTACAACAATTCCAAGATCCTTCTTGTTTGTAGTATTGCTGAGTTTGTAGTATTCCTGCTTGTTCATCCCTGGCCGATGGCTGGTTGGCCACTGTGTGAACAGAGTGCTGGTCTAGATGGACCCTTGGTCTGATCCAGCATGGCACTTATGTTCTATATGGCCATCGAGTCCAACCCCCTGCTCAAGGCAGGAATCCACCCTAAAGCATCCCTGACAGATGGTTGTCCAGCTGCCTCTTGAATGCCTCTAGTGTGGGAGAGCCCGCCACCTCCCTAGGTCATTGATTCCATTGTTGTACTGCTGTAACAGTCAGGAAGCTTTTCCTGATGTCCAGCTGGAATCTGGCTTCCTGTAACTTGAGCCCATCAGTCCATGTACTGCACTCAGAGATGATCGAGAAAAGATCCCGGCCCTCCTCTGTGTGACAACCTTTTAAGTATTTGAAGAGTGCTATCATGTCTCCCCTCAGTCTTCTCTTCTCAAGGCTAAACATGCCCAGTTCTTTCAGTCTCTCCTCATAGGGCTTTGTTTCCAAACCCATGATTTCCAGACTTAGTGGATAAAGTGGCAGTTACAGGAACACTGGGGGAAAGAGACCACATCATACTTGAATTCTTCTTTTTAAAGGAAGCAAAAGCTGAGTGTAGCCATACACGTACTCTGAATGTTAGGAAAGTTGATTTTAATAAACTCAGAACTACCCTGTGGGGAAGAAGAAGGAGCTGTTGGTCTGCCCCTCCATTGGGAGATTAGAGGGGGGAGCAGGGCCTCCCCACCAACCTGCTGAACAGTCTCCTTAATTTCTTTTTATTTTTGCCCTCTTCCCTCCACTTCCCCTTTTCCTTGTGTGTCATGTCTTTTTTAGAATGTAAGCCTGAGGGCAGGGACTGTCTTCTTTACTGATCAATTGTAAGGTGCGTACAGATTTACTTCTTTATAATCTGCTCCAAAAAAATTCCCAGGGATGGATGTCACACTGACTGGTTTGTAGTTCACAGGTTCCTCCTTTTTGCCCTTTTTGAAGATAGGGACAACGTTAGCCCTCCTCCAGTTGTGTGGCACTTCACCCGTCTTCCATGATTTTGCAAAGATAATGGACAGTTGTTCTGAGAGGGGTTTTTTGCCAGCTTTATTACTCTAGGATGCAGTTCATTGGGCCCTGGAGATTTGAACTCGTTCAAAGAAGTTAGGTGTTCCTTGACCATTTTTTTATCAATCTCAAACTGCAATCCAGCCCGTTCCACTTTTATGCTAATACCTCTGCTTCCTTGGGCAGGAGATCTGCATGTAATGCTCATGGATTTGCCATAAAAAAATCCTCACTTGTATTGGATTACTTGCCAACACTTTGGTTCTCAATGTCTCTGCTGGGAATGCCACTGTAATGGGCTGCTGGGCTGGAGCACTTTGGTACCTCTGCTTGAAAAAGGCCCTCTGCTGGCTGAGCAAGATTAGGCAAAGGGGTACAGCAGACCAGTCCAGGGAGGCACTCCTTCTTCCCTTGACTCCCATTACACAAGGGGTGCAAAATGTGTGAGACGCAGGAGCCCCCCTCCCACTGAGCTTTGTCTGGTGGCCTCGAGACCCCCAGCATCTGCAGCCACGAGGGGGAAAAGGGGGTGGGGAGAAACCCATTCTAAGAACATGCTCTATGGTTCCTGCCATAGAAGCCTCGTGCCAAGACCAACCATTGAACATACTAGGAAGCGATGCTTGAAGATTCCTGCCAGCTTCCTAAGATTCTGTGAGGATGCTCTAGGAATGAGGCTTCTATGGCAAGACCCATAGAACACATCCCTAGAACATTTTCTCTTCTCTCTCTCCCTGTCTCTCTGGTGACTGGGTTGTGGTAGCTGGGGAGAGAAGGGGATAATGTTGGCTTCAGGTCTTGGAGGGCCCTTGGGCGAGCCTTCCTCCGGGAGGCAACCTTCTCATCAGCTACTCTTAATCCTCCTCCTCCTCTTTCTCATCATGGCTCCCACTTGCTTGCTTGGCAGGCAGAGAGCCAGGGAGCCTGGAGGCCGTGGCATCTCCTGCTCCTCTTCCTTACCATCAGGCAGGTTGCAAGGATGAAGAGGGGGAGCAAGTCCAAGGGGCTCTGGGCAGTGGGTCTCTGCTGACATGTGGCCCCTCAGCAGGTGTAGAGTCATGCCTGCCTTTGAAACGCTTGTGCTGTTTCTGCCAGGGTGAGTGTGAGTGGTGTGTGCAGGTGTGCGTCTGTGTGTATGCAGGTAGGAATGTGTGTAGGAATGTAGTGAGGATGTGCGCATGTGTGCCCCCTACGTCCAAGCAGACACCTTATGTGGCTCTCGGGCCAAAAAGGTTGCGGACTTCTGCTTTACACCCATATGCTCAAACAATGGATATAACAAAGTTACAAGGCCCACCTCATTTGGGATTGGGGCCTGCATGAGGCCTGTTGCATCCCAGCCAAAGCAATAGTGGAAGAAGTAATACCTTGCTGTAATTGGGAGTGCTAGAACATCTTCTCCACTACCCTTCACGTCCACCACCAGTGCTGTTTCATAGGTCTTCACGGTGTTGGAACATAAGGTCACCTGCCATGGGAAAAAGAAGAAAGAATTGCAGTGACAGGAGCAAGGATCCCAACAACAGCATAGTGTCTGTCCAGCACTAGCCTCGGGTTTCTCAAATCCCACCACAAAGAAGATAGGCTTGTGGAAGGAATAGACATGGGATGTCAGAGGGGGAGGGGGAGAAGGGTAAGAACAGCCACAAAGGCTTGCTGCTGAAGACCCCCCACCCTTACAATCCTCCACGGGGGCTCATTCTGACCCGACCTGTCTCATTGGCTAATCCTAGTGTGTGAATTCCCATCCAGAGATGCCTCCAAATGCAAAGCCCATCTCTGCCCCCCAACCAAAGTCACCGGTACACCTAGGGGTGACCACATTACACCAACATTAAAATCACTCCACTGGCTGCCAATTAGTTTCCGGGCAAAGTACAAAGTGTTGGTCATCACCTTTAAAGCCCTAAATGGTTTGGGTCTAGGTTACCTGCGGGATTGCCTTCTCCCATATAGTCCGCCCCGCACACTCAGGTCCTCTGGGGTGAACTTACTTCAGTCAGCTAAAACTAGGCTGACATCAGTTTCCCAGAGGACCTTTTCTTCTGTCGCCCCCAGATTGTGGAATGGCCTGCCGGAGGAGATTCGTAAAATTAACACTATGTGTGATTTTAAGGCAGCTTTAAATACTAGCCTTTTCCGGCAGGCCTATCCAGATCAATGTTAAATCATGATTTTTTAAGATGTATTGATTCCTGTTCTAATGTTGTTCCCCGCCTCGATCCAAAGGGAGAGGCGGGTAAGAATTATTATTATTATTATTATTATTATTATTATTATTATTAAGTCCCAGGATGCCCTTATGGAATTAATGTTTGTATGGTTCAATATTGTTTTAGCCTTGCAAATGAGTGAAGCCATGTGGCAATGCAAAGCCAGCAACGGGGTACAGCAGTCGCATGGATAGTGAACCAAAGGAGAGAGGCTTACACAACATAATATATAAAGCAAGGCTGGCTCAGCTTTTGGCTAGAGAATTTCCTTTGGGCACATTTCACTT
Organism: Elgaria multicarinata webbii; assembly: GCF_023053635.1. Classification (NCBI taxonomy): domain Eukaryota; kingdom Metazoa; phylum Chordata; class Lepidosauria; order Squamata; family Anguidae; genus Elgaria; species Elgaria multicarinata. Next base: position 33,275,088 of record NC_086184.1, on the reverse strand, counting down.
GCAAAGGAGAGGTTGCACGGTCCTTCACTGCGCTCAGGGCAAACAACTTGGTGCTAATGGAGACCTTTACAAAGAGGGGCTTTACAAAGATTCTGTTGGAATGCTCCATGTCACCCCAGAATTTCCATTGTTCCATGAACAAGCCATGTCTGAGTGCGCCAAGATTCTCCAAACATCGGCTCGCTGTTCAGCTCTCCTTGATTTGTGCTCTAGTTTGCAATTGCTCTTTGTTTTCCAAGAATGGGAACACTGCACAAAACACACAGCCGTTGAACATGAAAGTTGCACACTAAGTTACAAAATTTGTGGAACTTTCCAAAATTGTGCAAATTTTCCCCATTGACCTAAGTATGAGTGATTTCAAATTTGCACATTTTCAGGAAGTTTCTCATTTTGAAAAAGCGGCATGATTTTCAAGTACACCTTTTGCTAAAACAAATGCAATTTCAGGAATTTGTGGACATTTTTGGAGAGAATATGCTCCTGTTCATGCCCACATGTAGGGCTGCAAACTGGGCATTTTCAAGTGATTTCCAAGCTGAAACAAAATCCTCATCCATCCCTTAACCAGCCCCTAGAATTTCCAGGGCAGGTGATCATCATACATTCTCATAGTGATTCAATTCTCCAAGTGCCGTTACTTGCATAGGCAAAACACCGGCACCCATAAAGGCGGCAGAGGTAGCAAAGACTTGCGGGGAGCCCAAAAGCTGCAGAAGTACAAAAAGGTTTGCGGTGTGGGGAAAACTCCGAAAAGCCATTCGTCAGAGGGTGCGGCAGAGGGAAGGAGGAAAGGCGGCAGGAAGCACTTCATCAGCCCTGCTTCGGGCTCCTTGTTTGGCTCCTCCTCTGACGCACCTGTTTTTATCTGTTTTCAGAATTTCGTAACTTTAAGCATCTGGATGTGCTTTTCCCCCTCCTGCCCCTTCACCCCCTTTTCCTTTTGTGTGACGTTTTTATATTGTCATCTGAGGGCAGGAACTGTCATGTTTGTTATTGATCTTGTGCAAGCTACTCTGGGAGGCTTTTTGACTGAAGAGTGGGATAAAAATAGCAAAATGACTACCAAAAGAATGATATAAAAACAAAATGAAACAACAACAAAAAACCACCACAATATAAAAAACAACAAAATAACCTAAAAAGTAATTAAAAAATGAAAGCCCGGCAAAATAATAATAGGCCACCGAGAACTGAGCTTCCCACCGAATGTTGACCAACTGATAGGGGTGTGTGTGTGTGTGTGTGTGTGTGTGTGTGTGTGTGTGTGTGTGAAATGGGATGGAAAGGCTGGAAAAGGAGGATGGAGGAAGAGACATGCAGGTATTAAAAGGGTAAGAGGGTATTTCCTAGCTCACACTGAGAACCTATTTTTTTCAGTGATCCCAGTGATGGAAGTGAGAGCTCTACATACAAACCAATGGAGAAATCCAAAATTGTAATGTAGCCAGCAGTTTGCATCGGTGTCCAACTCCACCACACTCAAATACACACACACACACACCCCAAGACAGCAGCAAAGAGAGGAGTTCTTGCTCTTTCTAACTCAGTTCTTAATTATGGCGAAACAGTTCTCCCTGCCATGCCAATTTGAAAGCAAATGCAGTCCATTATCTCCATTTTGCTGGTCAGAAGGGAGAATGTGACTTATGGCAGCTCCAAAATGCAATTTATTTCTTGATTTAAGGTATTTTTATCATGCTCTTCCTCCAGAAAGCTCCTAGAGCAGCTTACTAATCAATAACAAACACTAGGATAGGCATATAATCTAAAATACATGACACGAAGGGCGGGGGAAGAGAGGGAGAGGGAAGAAGGAGCAAAGCAAAGTGTCCGTTCTCCCATTCCATCCTGCGAGATAGGCTCAGTTAGCTGGTGCATTTTGTTACAGAGATGTCTGACTTTCTGGCCGACTATCTGTAGGGGGTGCGAATGGGTGAGAGCCAGGCATCCTCCAGTGACAACTTATCCTGAACTAACCCAATGTCCCCTCGTCGCTATGATTGACTCAGCCCCCAAAGTAGGTTGATCCTTCAAGTTAAATTTGACCATGGGTGGGAGTACTCAATGCTAGGTAGGTAAAAGGTAAGTAGATGTGGACATCTCTGTGCACCAGAGAGATACAACTTCTCTTTGAAGGGCTGGAGTGCCCAGGAAGCCATAGACGGACTTCCCCTTATTTCTGTGCCCCCTTTGTTCTCACAAAAACAATGTGGGTTTGGAGTCATTGTTCTTTTAACTATGCCTTGAAATTAGAAACTATTTTTCTGCAACGAAGAACTAAAGCCCCACCCACCCCGGCCCAACCACCATTAGAGGCCAGGAAGTAAGACACTTATACTGTCGTTTATTTTTATCTTTCCCCATCTTTTACTTTAAATGCCCGTAAACTCTGATTTCCTTAAATGAACTCTGTTTTACTTCATTATTATAATTCAGTGCCTGAGGATAATGCTACGAAGGGTTTGGAACCCTCTCTAATAAAAGGGACCATTAAACTAAAGGTTTTATGTTTTACTATGTTTTTGTATTTTATGGTTTTTTTTTTAAGTTTTGTGAACTACTTGGAGAATTTCAGCTACTGGGTATTACAGAAATGTAACAAACAAAATAAAATTTGAAAGGCACTTTGGAGCCCCCCAATAAACACTGGGGATTCAGGGGACGGCAACCTCTGGCCTGCTGGCTCAATCTGGCCCATGGAAGATTAAGCACCTTCCGCAGGTCCTGGCCCCTGGCGGAGGAATCCCTACGCAATCTCTGATCAGAAATAAGAAAGGGATTCCCTTTGCACAACTCATTCCCAACACAGGGAGATCTCTACTTACCACTGCTTAAATTAACTTTGCAATCCAACCAACATAATTTAGGAAGTTTCTTTGTTACACTCTATCACAAGTCCTATAATCAATCAGTTTGTTACACCTGCAGCCCTGGATAATGCATGGTTTCAATGGAACTGTACCTTAATGTCCATGAGCCCTTGGGAACGGATTGTACCACGGCTGGGAGTGATGGTGAACTCCATGGGTTTTGTGTATCCAAAGCAGGCCTTTCTCCATGTGGGTCTTGAGATATCAGAGGCCTGGTTGTGACTCTGGACACTTGGCTCTCCAGGGCCGTCTCCTGGCACTCGGAGGCTGAATGTCATTGGCACCAAGGATGTGTTGCTGAGGCAGCAGGACAGGGTGTTAGGAAAACCTGCAAGAGAGCATTGCCCCCCAACAGGAACTGTGAATGAGATTGGTGGTCAGTCAACATTTTCATTAGGTAACAGGGGGTGGGCGGGGGGTTGCCTTTGGTATGCATCATAGCCAAAGTATATAGACCCATTTCATTGTTTATGTAGCAATAGTGACTCAGGTTGCCAAATCAAACCATTCTGTAACAGAGGGAGATGAGAAGGAAAGCAGGACCATTCCACAAGCCCTGTTGAAAGGCTTAATTTGTCCTCCTCTTCCATTCCTACTCCTCTTTCCTTGTGTGTTGTGCCTTATTTATTTATTTAAAATATTTCTAGGCTGCTTTTCAAGGCAGAAGTTCAACCAAGATGGCTTACAACATCAAAATACTAACAAACTTTAAAAAAAATGTAACAAGGCAGCAAACATTCATAAAACAGCCACCAGCAATAAACCATTACTAAATACCTACAGCATAATTGCAGCTCCAGAACAGAATAGTCCTGTAAAACATAGTCAGGAGAAGGCCAGAATAAAACTTCATAAAAGCCTGCAACGATGGGGCCAATGGCAACTTGTTCTGGAGATGTGGGGTCACTGCAGAAAAGGCCCTGTCTTGGGTGGCCATCAGCCTAACTGCTATCACAGGTGGGCAAATGGGAGGGGCCTCCCTTGCTGACCTTAAAGTGTGGGCAGGCTGATACAGGTAAAGATACACCTTCAAGTAATTTGGTCCCTAACTGTTTAAGGCTTTAAAAGTCAGAAACAGCCATTTAAATTAGGCTCAGAAACACACCAGTGACCAGGTGCAGCTAGCACAGTAGAGGCATTATATGAGCTGAACACCTTGCCCCCACCAACACTCAAGTGTCTGTATTTTGCACCAGCTGCAGTTTCTGAACTGTTGTCAAAGGCAGCCCCGCGTACAGTGCATTACGGTAGTCCAGTCTGGATGTCACTAGTGCATGGATAATTGAGGCAAGGTCCATCCTCCCTAGATAGCAGGCATACCAGCCTAAGCTGCTAAAACACATTCCCAGTTACCACTGCTACCTGGGCTTCCCCAGTTAAGTGCAGAGTCCAGGAGGGCTCCCAGACTATGCACTTGGTCTTTTAGAGGGAGTGCAGCCCTATCTAAGACCAGTAGCTGGTTTCCCAGCCCACAGTACCTCCATCATGTCTGGATTAAGTCTCTCCCTGAATGCAGAGAACAGTAACATGGCTGAACACGCAGGGAATTAAACCCAAGCGAAGCACTCAAAAATCATCTGAATGCAGGAGAGAGCAAAACTGATAGACTTGTGAAATGAAAATGGCAATGGCTGAAGGCCCTTTAGTGTGCTTTGAAGTGATCAGTGGCCGGTCATAAAAGGTTTGATTAAGAAAGAAAGTCAGAGGGTTAGGGCACCTCAGCGGGCACCGAGTAGGCAATATCTAGCGAAAAGCCTCGTTCTTGGGCTTGGTATTTTGTCAATCCCTCGTGAAAGAACTCTCCCAATTACTCCATCCGTGCAGATGGAAAGAGGAAAAATGCTCCTGGTGGAACCACCACAGCCGTCAAAGGCCCTTTCGATCCGAGAGTCCTGCTTGCTGCTCTGTGGGACACCTTCACTTGGGCTGGCTTTCTGCGGCCAGGCTTTGGTTGCAATGCTAGGCTGCAATGGCTCTGTCCAACGTTCACAGAAATGCGTAGGCTGCAATGCTAGGCTGGCCAGGCTTAGGCTGTAATGGATATGTCTAACTTTTAATAAATACACAACGTCACATTGAAATGGCAATCTATCTAAGTTAAAGGAATTGGAACATGCAATTCCTTAAGCATTGGTTTTGTACCTATTTCTTTTCTTCAGTGAGAGCTGTTGTGTTTTTCTTTTCAATTTATTCACCAGAAACAAAGAGGTGAGGGGCAAAATGAAACTGTGTGGAATGATGGAAAACCCAAGAGGAGGAGTAATGCAAATAGAGTGGGGCGAGGTACCTTGGCATCAAGCGCTAATATGCCTGTAGTCACACCACAATGGATTTCACATTTAAGCGTCAGATCATCTTTAGAGAGGAGCCACGATCAACCTCAACATGGAAATGTTCTCAGTTAATGAGACAAGAGTACGTTGGTGAAGATGAATTTGCAGGGGAAAGGGAGGGAGAACCCCGTAGGAGTATGAGAAAAAAGCCAAACAGCAAGGGGTGGAACCAAGAAGAATTTGCGGCAGAGGAAGGGAATCTGAGCCTACACAGAGAGCAAGAACATCAACCATAGGGATACAAGAACAGGAGCCCTGCTGGATCACAACTACGGCCCATCTTGTCTAGCCACACTGGTCAAGTCCACAAGCAGGATAGGAGAGCAAGACCCCTTCTTTCCAGTTTCCCCCACCACCACCATCAATTAGTATCCACAGATGTACCGCCTCTCAGCCTGGCACTATCATGGCTAATAGCTGTTGAAAGGCATCCTTTATGAATTGGCCTTTTTAAAAAAACAAAATAAATGAAAAGCCATCTAGTCAGTTTCCATCAGGTTCACTTGTGAAAATTAATCTCATAAACGTATTTGTCTACCCTGAAAACCTCACCAGTGTGTACTAAAGAAAGAGCTGCTTCCTGCTCCCCATCCAATCTCCTTCTGTCCACACAGAACTTTTCCCTTTGCTCTCTCTCTCTCTCCCCCTGGGCTCCATCACACCTACTTTTTTTTATCCAGTTTTCCTCCACGGTTTCCCCCTCCATTTCCTTAGTGAGTCGAGCGCTGGGCACTTTCACATCTGTGCATTGTTGCGCTCTCTCAGCACATGTATCTTTTCACCTGGAGCGCTACTATGCCGGTGAAATCTCAAGCCCCACCCCTTGGGAAAGGTTTACAGGGGAGGAGGAGTGAAGGTTGGTTTTGCTAGTTTTAAAGGGTAGGCATTTTAATTTCTTTTGTAAAGGTGGTCAGGCACCCTCCTTTGCTCCAAGGTATCCAAAATGCTTACATCTGCGTAAGTTTTAAAGATAAAGAGATCAAACTTGGCACAGTGATAGCTCTTAAGGAGGGCTTTCAGCATCCCAAGTTTGAATCAGGTTGGTTTATTCCTTGATTTTTTAGGAATTTTAAAATGTTCCCTTCTTAAACCCTTTTCCTCATAGCCCACCAGTGTGAAGGATCGCTTTTCCTTTCCTTTGATCTTGTGAAGCTGTGCATCTCAAAGTTAATAAACTACAGATCTGCTGGTTCCCTTACTCAAGAGTAAATCCCACTGATTTCAACTACATTTATATCCAAGTTATACTAAAATCAGAACAATGCTTACCTTTGAGTAAACCCCATTGAACAGAGAGAGACTTACTTCTGACTAAACACGTATAGAATTGAGTTTTAATAGTGGGGTCACTCAGAAGCTTTTTTTTTTTAAGTCTAAAACAGCAAACTGGAAAGAAGTGCTCTACAACCCTATGCTTGCTTTTGAGGTCTTACTTCCTACTCAGCAGAAAAAACATAGAGTTAAATGGGACCTCTCTCCCTCCCCCTTCATGGTTGAGTGGAGAACTGCCCCGCCCGCCTCTTTTGTTAGCGACACCGCCCTTAGACACACACGCCCCCAACAAAGAACGGGATGGTCAGATAGAACGCAAGAACAGCTATACACGGGAGGGAGGAGCGCATTCCTCCTGCTACCAACTGTCTCTGTAGAGGCCACCAGTGAGGGAGGAAGCAGCAGCCGGACACCTCTCCACCGTGCCTGGGTCCAGCTCCAGCTGAGAGCCCCCTCCCTCCTCCCTCCTGCTGTCCCTCCTGCTGTCACCTGTAACCGCTGAACTTTCCAACTAAGATTGTAGTGCCTGAATTTGCTTTCCTTTCCCCCCTCCTCCTCCTCCCTCCCAATCCCCTTTCCTTTAGTGTCATGTCTTTTAGATTGTAAGCCTGTGGGCAGGGACTGTCAAGAAATACTTTTGTAAGCCGCTGTGAGAGCCTTTTTTGGCTGAATGGCGGCATAAAAATCCTTAAATAAAAAATAAATAAATAAATTTATTACGCAGGGATGGGAAATAACCCAGACTTTCCCCGCTCCAAAAAGAAATGAAACATAGAGGGAAAGAGGGGAAATGAGTGCAGGACAGGGACAACCACATGTGAGTACTGGGCTGCAAAACTGCACACTAGGCATGGTGAGTGTGCGATAAATCGCTGGTGTGATGGAGCTCTCTCTCTCTCTCTCTGTGTCTCTGTTCACTCCTAGCCTCCAGCCTTGCTATCTTTTCCCACCTAACTCCTTCCCTTGCTATTTCTCTCCCTTCCTTCCCAGCTTCCTGCTTTCTCTTCTGCTCCTCTCCACTCCCAGTCCCTAGCCTGGCTATTTTGCCTCTAGCCTCTAGCCTTTCCTCTCGACTCTACCTTCCTATTTCTCCCTCACTCTCCACCTCTAACATGGCTATTCCCCACCCAGCTGCCTGCCCCTCACCTCTTTTGACTAGCCAGGCCTCCACAGCCAGATATGGGACTTGCCTTGGGAGCCATTTTGTGGTGGTCCCCACAGCAGTTTCTCAAATCCCTAAATGTGTCATGGGTGCAAAAGGGTTCAGGACCCCTGCTCGCTCTCTCGCTCTCTCTGATTATCTGTCGAAGATGAGCAGCTGGGAACGCCCATCATGCCCTGCTTGGAAGCTCCCGGAGGAGGCACTTCGCTGGCCTTTGCCAGAAACAGAATACTAGACGAAATGGGCTCAGGTCTGGTGCAACAAGGCATTTTCAATGTGCTTAAATTAAGTCCAGCCCACAATTATAAGTCACAAATATGCACAGACTTACCAAAGGAAACATCGCCAAAATTGAGGGATGGGACATTGAAATGGAATGTCGGTCCAATGACACAGCCCCTGGGAGGCAGAAAACAGAGGTTAAGAAGCCTTCACGGCAGGGAAAAGGCCTGGAGGGAGAGACCCTGGACCAAGCGCCTTTACAGTGCTTGGTGTAGCTGCCAGAGGATTGCTATGGAACACAAAGTCTAACTTCTGGCTTGCTCCAATGTAAAGTCCTCCTGCCCCCACCGGCCTCCTCTTCCCTGTGGCCCTGGAGAGCCCCAGAGAGCCGAGGGGCCCTCCCTCCCTCCCTCCCTCCATACAGGCTCCTCCTTGAGCGCTGCTTCTTGATCATACTGCACCAGAGGAAGTGGACAGGGCCTGCAAAGCTTATGCCAGTATAAATGGACTAGTCTTTAAGACTGTTAGAGCAGTACAACAATGGAACCAGTGACCTAGGGAGGTTGTGGGCTCTCCCACACTAGAGGCCTTCAAGAGGCAGCTGGACAACCATCTGTTGGGTATGCTTTAAAGTGGATTCCTGCATTGAGCAGGGGGTTGGACTCAATGACCTTATAGGCCCCTTCCAACTCTATTATTATTATTATTATTAGTAGTAGTAGTAGTAGTATCCCGCCTTTTGCCCAATGCTGGGCCTCAAGGCGGCCTTACAAAGTTTAAAACATACATTGGGCGGGGTGGGGAAACAAAATGATAAACGTTTAAAATACACAACAAAATTATAAGACATTAACATAGATGGAGGGCCAGATTATTCTCCAAAGGCCTGCTGGAACAAAAAAGTTTTAGCCTGCTTCCGAAAGGAGGGAGGGAGCCAGCCTAGCTTCCCCGGGAAGAGAGTTCCAGAGCACTGGAGCAGCCACCGAGAAGGCCCTCTCCCATGTTCCCACCAAGCGTGCCTGTGAAGATGGTGGGACTGAAAGAAGGGCTTCTCCAGAAGATCTTAAAGCATGGGCAGGCTCATAAGGGAGAATACGGTCTTTCAGATAACTCTACTATTCTATGCCACAAGAGTTGCTCCGAGCACATCAGAACATGCTGAAATTTTAAAAAATGCTTTGTAAGTCTAGCTACAGGTGCAAAAATGTACTTTGCAAAAATGACATACTTTAAAACATCCATTGCTACTAATATGTAGGATGCTCTTCAGCATAGTCTCTCTGGCTCACCTAATCACTAAGTTCACCGGCTGTGGAGATCCATTCACATTGAATCTGAACTCTTCACAGAAATGTCCCAGCATGGTGGAGCTGAAGGTGATCTGGATGGCCTGGTGGCTCCCTGGCTCAAGGATTCCTTCGTTGGGCTGAAAGGTGAAGCAGGAGCCCAGGGCAGTGGATGGCCGTACCAGGTTGAAGAGGGCATCGATGGCTCCTTGGTTAGAGAGGGCAGCCTGCAGCAGAGATGGGGCAAAGGCGGGAATGGGGAGGAACAAGCCTCATCTCAAAGCCACACGTGTGCCTCACTTTCCAGTGGCATCTGGCAAGGAAAACACCTTCACCCGACACAGTAAGCGCAGCACGTCTTGCCCTCAGTGCAACTGATGGGGCTTTGGCATCACACACCACAGCAGCAGAAGACACACACGCTTCTCCCAGTGGCTTTAAACTTGCAGGTGTTCTGAACATAGAGTGTGATGCTCACCCCACAGGGGTTGGCTTCCTTTGGAAGGAGGTTTTGTAGTATTTGAGTTCATTTAGAAACTGAGGCGCAGCTTAAGACACTTCCCCACATAGCCAAGACCCAGGGCTCCAACATCAGATCCCCAGGCAGGGGCAGCCAGCACCCCAGAAATGCCATTAGATTACAAAGGCCAAATTCAGCTCTCTCTTCATCTGTCTTAAAGCTCCATCCGACGAGCGTTTTATTGCACGCTCATTCCTGGGCACTCACGGATTCCTCGGAGGTAGCTCACACGACGTCGTCTGCCTCTCGCGTGCATTCTGACCCTTCTGGTCTTCCTTGCGCCACAAGAAAAACCAGAAAAACTGCGAAATATTTTTTAAACCGAAGTTGCTGCTCTCTCCTGCTGTGTGTGGGAGAAGCAGCATGTTCACAGCGAGGGACTGAATGGCCCTCGTGCACCTTGAAAACAGAAAGTAACTGAGGATCCATGGAGACGCGACAGTAGCCAGCGTTAGCCAGCGTTTCTTCCAAGGTGTGATGGAGCTTTTAGCCTCACTCCCAAAAAAGACTCCGATTCAAATTTCAGCTCCTATTTTCACCCTTCAAACAGAAACCTAAATTACATCATTTTTAGCTAGGAGGGGGCAGAGAGGCATGCTCCCTTTTCAGGTAATTCCTAGTCATAGAGATCCAGTGTGGTGTAGTGGCTAAAGTGTTGGACTAGGAGTCGGGAGATCCAGGTTCTAGTCCCCACTCGGCCATGGAAACCCACTGGGTGACTTTGGGCCAGTCACAGACTCTCAGCCCAACCCACCTCACAGGGTTGTTGTTGTGAGGATAAAATGGAGAGGAGGAGGAGGAGGATTCTGTATGCCGCCTTGGGTTCCTTGGAGGAAAAAAGGCGGGATATAAATGCAATAAATAAATAAATAAATCCAGAAGGTTTATGGATGATTGTCTAACAATTAGCTCCCATAGAAACACATCATTACTATATCCCAGGCTATTAACATTCTTAATACTGTTGTTTTCATGCTTTTTATGTTTTTAAACATTGTATGTTAGTTTTTAATGTTCACTGTTTATAACTTTTGTAAACCGCCCAGAGAGCTTTGGCTATGGGGCGGTATATAAATGCAATAAATAAATCAATAAATAATTTTTGTCAAATCCAAAAGACATTGGGGGGATCCGCACGTCGCTCCCAGAGCGCTTCTATGCGACCCCAGTGCACCCCAAAAACAATAGTCTGACTTCCCTGTAAAAGAAACGCCGAAGAGACGTCCATGCCGCTGCCGCCGTCAACGAGGAGAGCTCTCCGCCGGCGAGGAGAGCTCGGCAAAAGAAGGCGGGGTGAAGAGCGGAAGAAGCTCTCTACCCCGCCTTCTTTTGCCGAGCTCTCCGCGCCGGCGGAGAGCTCTCCTCGGCGTCGGCGTCATGGACGGCTCTTCGTCGTTTCTTTTACAGGGAAGTCAGACTATCGTTTTCGGGGTGCACTGGGGTCGCATAGAAGCGCTCTGGGAGCGACGTGCGGATCCCCTCTTAGTCTATCTATTACCTTAAGACAACTCACAGTGATAGCCTAATAAGATTGTAAGCCTATGCGGCAGGGTCTTGCTATTTACTGTGTTATCTGTACAGCACCATGTACATTGATGGTGCTATATAAATAAATAAATAAATAATAATAATAATAATAATAATAATAATAATAATTTGTTTTCCTGTTTTATTGTGCATCCTCACTGCTTTCCCACCTATCCATTTTTTTTATTAATTAATAAACTTAATTAACTGGATTATTGTGGTGTACTGCTTTATCTATTTTCACCTCCAAGAGTCAGTTGTCCTGTCCTCCTGCACATGGAATAATGGGCTCAAGTTACAGGAAGCCAGATTCTGGTGGACATCAGGAAAAACTTCCTCACTGTTAGAGCAGTACGACAATGGAACCAATGACCTAGGGAGGTGGTGGGCTCTCCCACACTAGAGGCATTCAAGAGGCAGCTGGACAACCATCTTTCAGGTATGCTTTGAGGTGGATTCCTGCACTGAGCAGCGGGTTGGACTCGATGGCCTTAGAGGCCCCTTCCAACTCTACTATTCTATGATTCTATGATTCCCTGCCCCACATCCTGCCTAGACTGTTTTGAGTTACACTTACTGAGTGCCAAGTGGGGCACTGTGGAAGGGAAGAGAGGCTATGTACTGGCCAGCGGAGACTAGGGTTTGAACCGTTTTTCCTCCTCCTTCCATACTAGAGAGTAGAGAGATCCCACCCACTCTCCTAGTGTATTCGCTCATTAAGGGTGGGTGGTTGAAGCAAGTGGAAAAAGCACGAGGGATGCATGGCTCATTGACCTAGAGCTCCATCACACTGGGGGATAACACACTCCCTACCTCGCTTCTCCGCTCCTGTTTTCCTTCCTCAAGTTACTTCCTCTTTTCAAAAGAGGAAGTACAGAACCAGCACGAGGCCCATTGAGTCCGCTGCTCTGATGGCGCTGTTTCTCCTGCACACAGCAGGAGGAGAGAGCAGCGATTCCAAGTTTAAAAAACACATCGGACTAAAAGAGGGATTTTATTGTCGCGCAAGGAAGGCCAGAAGGGGCAGAAGGCGCGCGGGAGGCAGACGACGTCATGGGAGGGACCTGAGCGAACTCCGTGAGTGCCCAGGAATGAGCGTGCAATAAAACACTCACTGGATGGAGCTTCTACTCTGGAGGGTTGGCGCTGGCCACAGCTATTGTGCAATCATGACGTGGCCTAATAAAGGAATTACGCTATGATGGATTTTGGAATTTTGCTTACGGCCAACATGGCTACCTTTGCTTCTTGTGTAACTTGGAGAATGTTTAACCATTCAACAATGGGACCCTACATGGGAAGAAGAGGAATTTATACTACCTGAAGCTGGGACTTCATTCTCTGAGGGGGATTCGTCTCCTCCATCAACACGGTGAAGCTACCGCATTTGGCTTCTATTGACATTTTAGCTAACAGAGCATCTAAAATATACTCCAGCTTTGTTAATATTAAGACTGGTGATTTTCTTTGATTCCACTGGCAAAGGAGCCAGTGCAGTTTGCCCAAGATGTAGCTAAACAGCTGGATTTTATATTATCAGAAATGGAGAATCAAGTATTTACCTTTCTTCCTCCCAGCAGCATTAGGGGCAGCTCCACCAACTCCAAGTGAAACCTGAAACCCTCACATCACCACCTGCTCACATCACCACCTTATTTGAATGCCTACAGACCCTTTCTCCTCCATCCCAACTGAAGATTGTGATTATGCAGACAGTGACCCAGTTCACACAATCACCGCAACCCACCGAGGTATTTAAGCCATGTGGTGCATGTCAGTGGCCATTCTGAAAATCCAAGGCATGGCTTATTGAGCAGGTTTGCAGGAACACCATTTGTACTGGTTGTGAACTGCCTAATTAGTATAGGTTGCTGTGATGTCCAAACCCGGCAATGGTGGCTGGCTGGGGTGGTTTATAAACTACCCTGAAACCCTATCCTAGAGCAAGCCATGGTTTTCGGGGTGGTTTGTAAAACACTCCAGGCACCTACCCTTGACAGGTTTGCAACCTGTGCCCAGTGAGGGGACGGGGAGAAATAAGCTACCAAGGCTTCTTTTTCCTCAATGGTCATGTGAACCCATTCATTGTGTTGGCTGAACCAAGGAAGGGTGGGTTGTTGGCATGGTTAACAAACCACCTCTGACTCATAGGCTGTTTTAGGGTAGTGGGAACAAACCAGAAATAACCCATGGGCTGTTGTTGGGTTGTTTGAGGGTTGCTTCCCCCTCCAACCTGGGTTTGGACATCATGACAACCTGCGTATGGTAGGGTAATTAGGCAAATTGCCCTACCGTAGGGGGTTGGACTCGATGGCCTTGTAGGCCCCTTCCAACTCTGTTATTCTATGATTCTATGATTCTATGAAATGGCATCTAACCTGCACTGCAGCTTACAAGCCACCATGGCTTGTTTAAGCTGCGGTGATCGTGTAATCACTTCAACAACAAGTCAGGTTTTCCTTCTCTATTTCTCCCTGGCCCCAGCTTGAGTTTTGTAACATTTTACTTGAGGAAGAGATCTCAAAAGTTGCATTTTTGTGAACTTCTGGTTGATTTAATACAGTATTACACTAATAAGGCTTTTGGAAATTTGCTTATGGCCAACACAGCTACCTTTGCTTTTTGAGTGATAGTCTTGTTTACAGAAATCTGATAGTCAAACTGATTACAATACATCCCCCCTCCCACCTACCTCCATAAGTGGGTAACGTCAGGGAGAAGGAAAGACACTGCTTATCACCATCGTTATTCAAATTTGCCTCAAGTAAGGAAATCAACAGGTAAAAAGAGAAGCAAGGCTGCTGCAGGGAGGGCAAGAAACCTTTTCTAGTGAGACACTTTAGCGCTTCCTTGCATGATGCATCACCTCATTCCCCACTTTAGATTGCAGCACCCATAGCTTTTACTAATACCTGAAGTGGACAATGGATTATTAAATTCCTTTGTCTCTCTTGTAGAAACTCTGGGCTCTTTCAGATTCAGGACATTTCCAGTTAGCCCCAAGTCACACAGGCCAGGATTCTCACCCCACTGGAAATCTTTTAGATCATAAGCTGTGGGCAAGGAGCTGGGGTAAAAATGCTGCAAATAAATAAATAAATGTGCCAGGTGAACCATCTTCTGCCTGGAGGGCACATCCAGGGCATTTAAAAGAAAGAAAGAGGGATGCAGGTTGCACAAAGGCTTGTTGTTTATTCGTTCAGTCGCTTCCGACTCTTCGTGACTTCATGGACCAGCCCACGCCAGACACCTTTTTTTTTATCATATCTAGTAAGGCTCAATTCCTCTGCAAGGAATGCAAGTTTCAGGCACGGAAAAGAGCATGGGGCAGGCAGAGGGAAAATGTCAAGTTTTACAAAAGGCAATAAAATAAACTGCGCTCTCCTCCCTCTGCATTCCACTTGATATCTTGATGGCTGGCTCTATGAGCCAATATAGCCTAGAAGTGAGAGGCTTGGCCTTAGAGCAAGGAGACATGTTCAGAATCTCACTCAGCTATGAAGCTGACTAGGTGGCCTTGGGTAGTCACTCTCTCCAAGATGAAACTACTGCACCAAATTGAGGATAAAACGGACATTTGGTAGGTGGCTACTCATGAGAGCGCCTTTTCGGAGGTGACCCTCAAATTGTGACAAGTATTGAAAAGTCTGCCTGGCACCTACTTTGCTGATTTTGGTGCCAGGCAAAGCCCACTTTATTCTCCCATGCCTTTTAGAAGTGTTTTAACTGTTGCTTGCTTCCACAGAATCATAGAATTGGGGAGTTGGAAGGGATCTCAAGGATCATGTAGTCCAACCCTCTGCAATGTGAAGGAAAACCATGAGATGGTTTATTTTTATGTTATGGTTTATTTTTAACATTTATAATGCTACTTTTTTAAATAGTTTCCTCTGTTTTTCGCTATTCAGGTATTTATCTCTTTTAAATGCTGGGTATTTATTGCTGCTTTAAAAACAATATATTTTAATGTGTATTATTACTGTTTTTTTGTCATTGGCTTTATTGTTTTGGCTTTTATTCTGTGTGTCACCCTGAGAGCTTCAGCTATATGGTGATTCATAAACTGAATAAGTGAATAAATAAATCACCCTCCTGAACTCTGTCAAGGAAGGCAAGACTCACCTCATAACTGTGGGCTGATCCAACAAAAATCTTCCCAACATCCAGCTGGTCAAAGTTGAAAGACAGCTTGGGGGCCACCGCCTCTCCCTTGATGCGCAGAGGGAGCCGGGTCTCTCGGCCTGTGGACGGGATGACCCACTTTTAGATACCGACTGCAAAGACGCTGATTGCAAGGGCTAACATTTGAAAAGCAGATCTGGCCTGACAGAGGAGAAGTCACAGCTTGGGTCCTGTATGAACTTCAGGACTGTTTTGCACAAGTGATCTCAGAAATTATATCCATTTCGGAACACGGACGAAAATCTAAGGCTGGAATAGTCCAACCAATGCAGCTACGATCTGCTACTACGATCTTTGGTGCTCCCTTTGCTTAGAAGACCTACTAATAATGCTGTCTTGAACTCCTTACTTTATGGAAGCCTGATAGATCTGATTCCCACCTAAATCCAGGTTCGAGGGTGATGAAAATGATACAGATCCCAAATGGATCAGTTTAACAATTTATTGAATACACAAAAGATGATATATGGACGTAGAAAGAATAAACAAAGAAAGCTCACATCCCGTCAGAGCACAAAGCAGTTGTCCACCTAGTTGTATGTCAGTCTCCCCACGACATACGGAACACCTCTCCTAGGCCCCCAAAGCAGATTCTCCAGGCTGGTTTGCGACTCCTCCTGAAGAGTGACCAGCTAAATCCCTTTGTCCCCAAGTTTATATGGATCTTCGGCACATTTTGCCCTACCCTGGGACCGTGATGACCCAAACTTTCTCAGGTGAAGAGAAGAAGGCTCCTGGGTTAAGGGATGGGGTAATGCACAACACCACCATCACTGAGAGTAGAGGCAAAAGATGTGGAGCTACAGCTGCTTGGCACTAATTGGCGGGGTGAGAGAGAGGTCAGAAAGCTTTGCTATGGAAGAGGCCTACTTCAGGCCTAAAAGCTGCTTCCCCTGTTTGACTATACTAGCTTCCATCCATGCATAATATGATATATGTTATTGATAGATATTTGTGCACTGGACAGACCTGTGAGAAGTTGCTAAGCCTCCTCGCCATTTCTTCCGGTCAAAACCACTACAAATGCCCTCCTATGATGACAAAGGCACGTGGAAAGGAGCCCCTGGAGGCTTGTGGAAACAACATCAAACCTTTATCTTTTCAGATATCTTTGGTTGAGGGAAGATTTCATTTGAGAATGAGATTTCTTGTATACATTTTATTTAACTTGAATTTTCAAGGGACATAGTTATGCAAATTCTAGAAGCCATAGTAACATATAATAATCCAGCCATTTAATGCTGGTACTTCTCTTTGTTCCCTGCTGAATGATCCTAAAATGCTTCTCTCCAATTTTTGAACATTGCCAAATTCAACATCCATGTAAACAGCAGGAGGGTGTTGTTGGCAGGCGGCAGCCTTAGCAGGGCCGGGCGTGCCCTTGGTGATATGGCTTCTGCTCTTCAGCCGTCCCATAACAGGGCTTCCTGACCCTGAGCAACTATGGTGCTCATAGTTGCTCAGTGCAAGAGAACCATGGGACCCAGGTTGGGCATTAAAAGCAGCAAGAAAAACCAGAAGGCAACCATTTCGGTCTCCCAGGACATTCTTTTGGCAGCTCAGTCATCATAATTAAACAAAAGGCGCTCAAAGGGAGGGCTCCAAGATGAAACCATTACATCAAAATTCATTAGAAAATGTGATACCATCAGCTCTACTAACATTTGGCAGTGGTCTTCTCACCACATGAAATTATTACTTTATATGTAAATTCATAACTAAGGGCATTCTGTATTCTCTTTACTGTAGCTAATCCAGGGAACACTGACTTCACTCTCAGTTGGCTCAAAGATGTCATCATGCAAGTCAAACCTGACAGGCAATGCGATGTTGCGACATCAATAAGTTCACTATAAGTCCCTAAATTGGCTGGAGTGACTATTTGCAGGAAGATGATCCAATTATTTTTTTTAAAAAAATGGTACTGAATCTGTGGCAAATCAGGAAAACAATGGCAACCAATTATGTGAATAGTGTTTGGAGTAAGATCCCCCCCCTCGAAATACTACTTTAGGCCTAAGTCCCATTTCTAATGGTATATAATCCCCTCCCTCCATTGTAGAGTGAATGGCTAAATAAGGTAATCTCCAAGTCTAACCCTGCCCCCAAAGTCCTGTATTTCATTAACATTTGGGCTTACTCTGTAGAGTTGGCTTCTGCTTGCTTTTCTGCCCTTACAGTGGCCTGGTTCAGGCAACACACTAAACCATACTGCTTAAACACAAAATGGTTAATGGAAAGCATTATGGTCAATGCATTCCATTAACCATTTTGTGGTTAAGCAGCATGGTTTAGTGTGTTGTCTGAACCAGGCCATATAATCCTAGGATGTAGGGACGGCATTGTATTTACATGTTCTGAGAAAGAAGTGATTCTAAACTACACTTGAAACTTTTGGCCTTGAGCATATATGCCCTGAGGTCAGTACATAGTGAGGTCCTGAGTAGTGAAAATCATGGTTCTTCATAATAAGGTTTGTTGATAAGAGAGTTACCGGGTTAAAAGTCTGGTTAGTACTACTACCCCATGGAAGTCAGCGCTGTTTCAGTTTGTCAACAAACTGACACTTCAACTGTTTATGTATAGATGATAGCATCACTCTTGCTTGAGCCCAACTTATCTGGTGGAAGAGCTTTAGCTAAAACAGAAAATCTCCTGTAAGATGAACTGAATCCTTCTCTATTGGGAGTGGTATAAAATCTGGTGGGCTCTCCAGGGAAGTATCACTCCTTCTGGGTTTTAGATGAGGGCAACACTATATACTTCTCAGAAACCAAAACTCCCACTGTGTAAGTGGATGCGTTAATTTGTAGTCTGTACAGCACATCCATTTGTTGAACACTGTGAGGATTTAGCCCCAAAGATACATACACCATGAGAGCTCTCGCTCTCTCTCTCTCTCTCTCTCTCTCTCTCTCTCTCTCTCTCTCTCTCTGTTTTAAACTTAAAGCAGCATGGGGCTTGCTTGACAGCAACCACACGTAGTAATTACTACAGATTTGTACTAACATGCTACATTTGTGTCTGGCAGCTGGAATGATCAGCTTGGGCCATGGAGTTCTTTTAACATCCCTCCCCCCCCCCCCAACAACAATGCCCACATCATGTGATTGTTGCAGCTTTGCATTGTCAGGCCTGCAAGTGGTCAGCTGGAAGGGACACAGGCGAATATGCAGTCAGGTCAGGTGGAGTTCAGGCAGACGGCCAAGTTGCACAATGCAGCAGTCCAGAGTGAGGCAGAACCAAGGGAAGGAATCTCTAGAGCAGCCCCCACATCAGGTGTGAAGGCAGCCAGGCCACTTGGAGGAAGGAGGGACGAGAACAGGTTTTCCTAGGGATAAGTGCTCCCTGGGAAAACCCGATTCTTCCAGTGGTCTTGGGATCATCCCGAGACTGCAGGAGGTGTGGCCACTCATCCCAGCTTCTTCCCTCCTCCCCATGAGTAGTGGGGAACAGTAGAAGGAAGGAACCGGGCTGGGAGGAATTGGGGGTGGGTTGGGGGGCAGGATCAGGGCTTTATTTTTAAAAAACTTACATTTAGTTGGAGTGCACGTGCGCTCATCTCTAATGTGAGATCAATACAGGAAGCCTGACAACACCCATATTCCATAAAGATAGTGTGAGATGGGAATGTTATACCTGAGATATCACAGTAGACCGTTCGGTGATAAATCCCGGCTTCTTGCGGCCTGAAGATCACACTGATTTCGGTTGTGGAATTGGGCCAAACATCTCCCTCCTAAAGATGAAGGGAAGAAAGCATACATTGAAGAGACACATGTCTGCTTTGGTTTTAAGATTTTTATCCTTTCATCTGCATTATTATTATTATTATTATTATTATTATTCCGACCCATAACTGAAGCTCTCTGGGCAGTTTACAAAGATTAAAACACTGAACATTAAAACCGATTGAGCTGACTTGGAGATTTCAAGAACTCCAAGCACAGCCTTTTGAAAGTCTGGACTAGCAGCAAGCCACAGGGGATCAGCCCAGCCCACGCGCTGTGGGCATACCTGACCCTCACAAAAACACCTCTTCCCAGGGAGCCCCTGCTGCTGTCTTAATAGCGCCAGGGGAGGCTTAGACCACGTGCTTCTCAATGTGGAGGGCCTTGCTATGGCAATGGGGCCACAGTGAGAGCCAGAGGCATTCATGCACCAGCAAGTGTCTTTCCCCCTCAATACCTTAGAAAGAGCAAGAGAAGAAAAAAAGAGCTCTGCAAAAGCTCCCTAGATTAATTTACAGTACATGCAAATTCATTTGTTTCCTTATTTTTTTGAATTATCAATAGGCTAGGTGGAGTTGGTTCCAAACTGGGTTTCAAGGTAAAGTCTGCCTAAATGAACAGCAGCCCCGTTTCTCAGGAGGCAGAGCCCTCCTTTCTCTCTTGTATGCGCAGGGCAAGAGCAAGTGGGCCTGCTGTAAGTGGGTTTCAGGGCACATAGTCCTGCTTGTCTTTGTTGTTGGAAGATTTAGATCAAAGAGTGGCTTTACAATGTTAGAACAATCAATACAAATATCTCAAAGCAGCATCAAACCCATTTCAGAAGGAGGCCTGGGAAAATATAAAAGTTCTGCCTGGACCGCAAAAATAAAGGGGAGCCAGTACGTTCCACAGCTGGATCACCACTGCTGAGAAGGCCCTCCCTTGGGTTGCCCCCCACCACCTCAGATGGGGTGGGGGAATGAATGGATGCCACTGGCAGGCCCAGCAGACTCAATAGAGTTGCACTCCCACAGTCCTTCTCCTAGCACAGGCTAGCCAACACAGAGGACGAATTTGGAAGTCACGGTAGCCCGTGATGGGTTCATAAGCTGCTCTCATAAATCACTGGCATTGCAGAGATAAGCAGGGAGGAAATGTCAATAAGCAGTCCGTAGTCAAAAGCTGAAGTATCTGTCTGAAACCGGGTCAACAATACTGGAATCAGGAAAGCCTCAAAGCATAGTCAAAGTCCGGTCCAAGGTCAGGTTAGGTTCAGGAGCTGGTTGGCAAGGAACAAGGGCAAAGGCAAGGCAGAACAGCCATTGCTTCCAGCAATACCTCCCCCCCCCCTGCATCTCAGGCTTTCTTTATATTGTGCTGCCGATGCCTGAATGAGGCCAGCTAGCTCCTGGGAAGGGCTCATCCCCAAATTCTCTCAGGCTCAGCCAAATTCTCTCAGCCTTTCTCCTCCATCCAAAGCAGAGGCAGTCAGAGACACAACAGCTACTCACAGTAGCTTATTTTTTAAATAGCCCACAATCCCTTGTTACACAAGCGGGCTAATGAGCTACTGCAAGTAGTTTATTAAAGCCACTGAGTATAATTTGATTCACACCCATCCTGCCCCCTCTCCTCCCGCCCCAGCAGTGGCCACTGTTTCACCTCTGAAGCGCTGGAACCTCATGCACAGCCTCCACCAGCCAGGAGGCCCCAATTCCCCATCCACCTGCTGCACAATCACTCACCAAGGAGGGGAAATCCTGAGTGCACCAAAAAGGGGGAAGTGGCTAGAAACCCTTTGGAGTTTCCAGGATCAGGACTAAGCTCCACTCACAGCCTCTCCTAGTCAAGAGGCACCCAATCCACCTCCTGGGCATTTACTCCAGAGGAATGAAAATCCCAAGTGCACCAAAAAGGAGGGAGTGGCTAGAAAACCTTGGCGGGTTGCAGGATCGAGTCCGAACTACACACACAGCCTCAAGAGGCACTCAATGCATCATCAAAATGCTGCCCTGACACTGACAGCTGGCAAGGAAGAGAGTAGCAGCAGTTTGACCGTTCTTAATGCACAGCTCTCTAGCCAGGTGGCTGCCAGACAACACAATAACCTATAATGGTTTAAATAACCCATCAGAGTGGGTTATTTTGGCCAAATAAGCCACCATGGGTTAAAAAAAAAAACCCTCCCACCAGAGGACATAACAACCCACGATGGGTTAATTAAGACATTGTGGCCTAATTAACCCATTGTGGGCTATTGTGATGTCCGAATCCAGTGAGTTTCACTGTTAAAAGCAGGCTGAAACCTAGCTGAAATGGATCTAGATAATACAAGAGATCCTGGAGTAGCGTAACTACTCTAACTCAACTCTATCTATGATGCCCACAGTTATGCTCATTTTACGCTAACTTTACTGGCTACCAAAACCTGAAAATGGATCAAAACGTGAGATTCTTGGCAGATCAGAATGATTAAGGGGCAGCAGCAGCGTTGCTGTCAAGGACAGCGCAATGGGAGCGCACACCTTTCTTTCTTTCCTTCCTTCCTTCCTTCCTTCCTTCCTTCCTTCCTTCTTTCCTTCCCTCCCTTTTGGTTTCCATTTCCAAGGAGTCAGCTTGCACATGTTCACAATGTGACTTGCTGCTAATGGCACAGGATGCTGCATATGGAATCAGGACTATTCAGCACTCAAAAGCAAAAGCGCTGTCCTCTGGTAGCCACCTGGGTTTCCCTCACAGCTTTTTCTGCTGACATATCATGCCTTCTTTGCAAAACCACATAAGGCTAAATTTGAGATGCACTCAAAGTCAGTTATGCAACCATTTATATCCCCTGGGCTTGGAAAGCGGCTCAAAACATTTGGGTTTTTACCTTCCGCAAATGTGTTCTGCTTTTCCGTTGGGTTCCTTTATTTTTACTTAACCCTGTAGTGAGAATCTGTCCCTTCACTTCTTGTAAGCAACACAAAGATTAGACTAAACCACAAAGAGGGGGCTCAGTGGGGTCCTGGGGAAGGACAGTGTCATTCTGAGGAAAGGGAGCCGTTCCTCGGAAGACGAGCAAACATCCCTTCGCACCAAGGGCGAGCTTCCAGGGGGAGGGGGGCTTGTGGTCAAGGGAGGTTCGATCTTTAGGCACTCAGGCTGCTGGGTCCATGAGGGGTGCGCAGACTGCCTGGGGAATTGCCTGCCTGGTGCAAAAGTCATGGATATCATCATGTGCCATCTAGAGAGCTTTGTCGATAGTGCTGGGGTGGAGCCAGAAGTCCTGGTCTATTTTGATGCCAACGACGTGGGGAAATGCAGTCGTGACGTCCTGGAAGCCAAATTTAGGTTGCTAGATGGGAGGTTGAAATCCAAAACCACCAAAGTAGCTTTCTCTGAAATGCTTCATTTTCCTCACGCAGGGCCAGCTGGATGTAGCTGAGGAGTCTCGACGTGTGGGTGAGGTGGGAGGGTAGGCAGAATGGGTTCAGGTGTGTTAGACACTGGCGAACATTTTTGGACAAGCCAGGCTTGTACAAGAGGGACAGGCTTCATTGGAACAAAATGTGATCAAACTGCTGGCACTAAGCACATAAAAGAGTGGCAGATCACCTTTTAAACTGAACTCTGGGGGGAAACTGACAGGAGCTGGGAAGCATCTGATTCAGGTTGAATCATCCCAAGGGGATGAAGATGAAAATGTTTCTGATTACCCAAACGTAAAAGGGGAGGAAATAGGCCATAAGCATACAGTGAAACATGATAGCCAGTGAAAGAGGCCTAGTGCCAAAGCAGAAGATGCACACCCCAGAGTCATCAGGGGAGGGACACCATATAGGTGCTTCTATGCTAATGCTAGAAGCCTCTGAACCTGGATATATTAGGCATTACAGAAACCTGGTGGAATGGAGAACCAGTGGGATATGGTCATCTCTGGATGTAAACTCTACAGGAAAGGGTGTACTGGAGGAGCTAGTGCTCTGTAATCAGAGAGGGCATAGGGTCAAGCAGACTAGGAAACCTAAAGGGGGCAGACTCTTTCTTATTGCTTTTAATGTTTTAACTGTTTTAATGTATTATTATTTTTTGCTGTAAGCTGCCTTGGGAGGCGCATGAGAAATGTTTTAAGTAAAGCTTTGTGGATGAGCATACCAGGTTCCAAAAACAATTTAGTACTAGGATCATGCTATTGTCCCCCAGACCAGAATGCTCAGGGTGATCTTGAAATGGAAAATGAAATCAGGGAGGCCTCCAGCTGAGGAAGTGTTGTGAAAATGGGTGACTTCATTTACCTCCACATTGACAGGATAAATGCATCCTCCAGTCATGATGAAGAGGTCAAATTTCTCAGTGCCATATATTATGCCCTAGAACAGTTAGTCATGGAACCGACCAGAGGGGAGGTGATTTAATCCTAAATTGTGTTGCTCAGGACATACTACAAGATCTGAATGTTGTAGGACCAATTGGAAACAATGCCCACAGTGCTATCAAATTTAATAAATATTTAAATTAAAAATTGCGAAGGAAGTCCAACACAGTCACATCTGACTTTAAAAGAAACTTCACTAAAATGAGGGAACTGGTAAAAAGGCAGTTGAAAGGGGGAATCAAGAGGGTTAAATCCTTGGGAAACATACAGAGCTTACTCAAAAGCACCATAATAGAACTGCAACTAAAATGTATTGCACAGGTTAGGAAAGATACCACTAAGTCCAAGAGGTCACCAGCATGGTTAGCAAGCAGTGTCAAGGAAGCTATTGGCCCTGTTCAGAAGACACCTTAAACCACGGCTTTAACCACAGTGAATAAGGCTTTTTGCCTTGTTTACTGTGGTTAAAGCCATGGTTTAAGGTGTGTTCTGAACAGGGCCATTTTAGAAAAGAGAGCTCCCTTCAAAAAATGGAAGTCTTGCCCAAGTGAGGAAAATAAAAGAGAGCACAAGCTGGCACAAAGGTGATGCAAGCAGACAATGAGAGCAGAAAGCAGAGAGTAGGAATAAATCGGTATTGGGATCAATGCTTTCCCACTTATTCATAAATGATCTGGAATTAGGAATGAGCAATGAAGTAGCCAAATTTGCTGACGGCACAAAATTATTTAGAGTCATTAAAACAAAACAGGATTGTGAAGAGTTCCAAAGGGATCTCTCCCAACTTGGAGAATGGGCATCAAAATGGCAAATGTGATTGAATGTACGCAAGTACAAAGTCATGCACATTGGGGGCGGGGGGGGTATCCCATCTCCCATTGTTCTAGCTACAATACTAGTGAGTACTAGTAGCATCTGGACATTAGTGAATACAACTTGGAAATTGCCTAGTTTGCTTTCCTGGTTTACTGTTTACTTCTCATCCTGATTTGCATCTTCTTTTGCTGAGCTTCATGTGCTCTGTGATTTGAATTGGTCTTGGATAGACATTTCAGGATGGATAACCCAAGCCTTTGCTTCAGCCTAACAAACAACTCTCCTGACCCTGCAAAACCCACTTCCACATAGGTCTTTATAATATATAACAACTCAACAAATCTCTTGGGGGACTTTTTGAAAGTCACAATAGCTAACTGTACTCAAAGAGAATTCATCCATTGTTCCTCATCAAACTGGAAGAAGGTTTTGAGTGGGGTACCACAGGACCCTGTCCTGAGTCCAGTGCTCTTCAACATTTTTATCGATGACTTAGCTTGGGGATGGAGAGGATTCTTATCAAATCTGAAGATGACACAGAAATGGAAAGGTAAGCTAAGATCTCAGAACACAGTTATGCATTCAAAATAGCCTTCATAGAATGGAAAACTGGGCTGGAACTAATACAATAAAACTCTGCATTTAGGCTACAACAACAGAATCAGCAAAAATAAAATGCAGAGGTATAGGATGGGGAGATGCCTGAGTTGGCAGCAGTACTCATGAAGAGGATCTCAGGATTGCAGCTGCTTATAAGTTAAACATGAGTCAGTGATGTAATATGACTGCAAAAAATGGCTAATGAGATTTTAAACTGAATTAATAGAAGCATTGTTTCCCAATCACAAGAAGAAATAGTCCATTTTATTCAACTCTAGCCCAACCTCATCTGGAGTACTAGGCTTAGCTTTGGTCACCACACCTTAAGAAGGATATAGACAAATTGGAACAGACTCAGAAGAGAGCAGTATCATAGAATCGTAGAGTAGTAGAGTTGGAAGGGGCCTATAAGCCCATCGAGTCCAACCCCCTGCTCAATGCAGATGGTCAAGGGCATGGAAAATACATGCTAGGAGGAAAGGTTGAAGGAACTGGGTATATTTAGCCAGAGGTGGACTTCACTGAACATTAGGAGAAATACCTTGATGGTAAGAGTGGTTTGCCTGTGGAACCAATCTCCTAGCAGGGTGGTGGTCTCTCCCTCACTGGAGGTCCCTCAAGCAGAGACTGGACAGCCATTTCTTGAGGTCGGGTTAGCTTTGGCTTTCCTGCATCAAGCAGGAGGTTGGACTTATTGCTCCTCTCATGCTTATTGCTTTGGAAAGCATGCCTACGGCAACAATAACAAAGCCCTTCTCTTGCTTATTTAATTGCAATGCCAGCAGAACAGACAGCAAGGGAGAGGACACCAAAGAGCCGATGAAGCAAGATGTGGTGAGGAGGAGTATCAATTAGTGGAACTTGAGAATACTATAGATGGGAGCTGCAGCTGCCACAAGAAAGCAGTGCACCTCCTCCTCCCAGCGGACATGACTGACTTCCCCCTGTTCTCAGGAGCTGTGGAGGGAGGACTAACGAGCCGTCAGGATCAGAGGGCAAACCAAAAGGCCAGACTAGAGAACAAGCCAGGAGTCAGGGCTGAAGAGCAAGATGAGAAACACAAGACCTGGTTGCTCAAGTAGAGCTTCCTGCCTGGAAGGATCCAGTGGCCAGCCAGAGCAGGCCGAGTTGGTCCAACCTGGAAGGCTCTTTGCTGAGAGGTTTCAGTTGGGCGGGAGTGGCCAGCAGTTGATGAGCCCCATAGAGCACAGACCAAAGGATGGGGAATTGGCCCATGCTGCTCTGCAACCAGGGCAAGGATCCACCACAACACGTGCTGCCAGAAGTGTGTGGGCCCAAAGCGCAGGAGCCCAGCATGCTGCCCTTACCTACGCAGCAGGGCAGGCGGGTGAAGGCACATGCCAAGCCGGGTTCCCGGCACAGTCCAGGGATGCCCGGGCATGCTCACCCCCAAGGGGGCAGGGCTTTATGTGCATTCCACACATGAAGAGCTCCCTGTGCGTGCCACACATCCCTCAAAGAGAGCCAAGCAGTGCCTGCAGCTGCCCTTGCTGCCGCTCCCTCTCCCCGTCCAGTCCGGAGCAGAGGTAGTGGCTGTAGAGCTCCTCTCAACATCACTCCCTCTCCTCAGAGGAGAAGCCCAGTCCCAAGCGCCCCACCCAGCACCGCCACCTCTGCCTCCTCCTGCCCAGCCCCTACGCCTCCCCGGGGGGGTGGGCAGGTGGTCATGGGTTCAGGTACCTGAGGTGGAGCAAACGCTGCTCCTTGTTTACGCGCAAGAGGCGATGAGGAAGGCCTCTTTGTGGGGGAATGTACAGGGGAGGGAATTTCTTTGGACCAGTTCTGGGGTTGCTATAAAGTCCTGCTGCTGAGGGCAGCACAGCTTGGGTGGAATGAGCACAGGGCTGCCAGTGCCACTCATCCTGGTCACAACTCCACCCTGGTTTAGCCATTCTGGCTGCATATCTTTGCCAAAGGAATGACGGTTTTGTCAGTGTGTTTTGCCGGTATTGCCCGGCAATAAGCAAAGTCAAGTCAGTCCAAGGTCAAAGCCAGCGAGTTCTCAGAGCACAATGTCACAGGGATTCAGCAAGAAGTGTGGTCAAAGGCAGTCCAAGGTTACCTACAGGAGGTCCTAGGGCGACAAAGGCAAGGTTCAATGGATCCACGACTGGCGAAGAGATATTGTTCCAGCCACTTCCCTAGCCTGGAGGTAAGGCTTTTAAGCAAGAACTGTCAGAATCCCACCAGAAGTCCAGCTGTAGCTCATTAGAAGCTTGTAGATGAAGTCCTCCTCATGAGGAGAACCTCTACCAATGAGGATCCTTTTACTCATGAGGAACTCTTTGCTTAATCGTGGACTTCTCCTTAGCATAAAGACTTATCTCTACCTCTTCAGACATCATTGCTCCTGGGAGCTCTGTAGTTGTTTCACCTCTGCCTCAAAGGTAGAGCTCCCTTGTTGCTGGGGGGCAGGGGACAGGCCTTTGGCAGTCGTCCCCCCCCCGCACAAGGCCTCATGCTCCTGCTAAACGCCTGGTGTGGGTAGATCCAGGGCATCACCAGTTGCTAAGGCCTCTGGGTCCTCCTCTGAGGAGGAATCCTACAGCTGGGGTATGAGAGAGACAGACAGACAGACAGACAGACACTCTCTCCTGGGATTTGGATGTGGATGAATGGACACAACCACCTTAAGCAGAGCACTCCACAAATCATTAGTGGGCTTGTCACCTCCTTTCAGGCCCTGTTTCTTACCAGTGGCTCAATGGTGAAGATGCTATGGTTGAAGAGCATGGAGTCTCCATGCACCATTGCTTGGCGGTTCTGAAAGGTGCGGGTGACAATGGAGAGTTGTTCACGAAGGGCAGGATTCATATTACATTCCACCAGAAGCTGATCACGCACACATTCTTCCTCGGCCTGGAGTGTATAGCAGAGGCTGGAGTCATAGGGAGACAGAAATGAAATGGATGATCCATTCAGGGGCAACTTGCATCCCAAGACAAGGAAGAGCCCCAGCAGAAGGGGGAAGCTAGGATGGGCTGAACTCTCCTCTCCAATGAAGGCTCTGGAGATTGGTGGGGAGCCAGTCACTGCTTAGAGAGTTGGGACAGGGGAAACCTGGGTTCAGGTCCCCACTCAGCCATGAAACTCACTGGGCCGATCACTGACTCTCAGCCTAGCCCACCTCACAGGGTTGTTGTGAGGATAAAATGAGGAGGATAAAATAGAGAGGAGGAAGAGGACACACCATTTTTTAAGGATTTATGCCACATTAGGCTCCTTGGCGGAAAGGGGGAATATAAATGTAACAAATATGCAACACATACCATCAATCCAGCAGCTATGGCTAACTTTCATCAAGTTGAGAATGTCGAGTAGGGGTGTGCAACGCATGGCCAGTTGCAACCCCTCCACTGCTCCTATTGCCCCCGCCCCATTTTCATATATACATTGTACATTGATGGTGCTATATAAATAAATAAATAATAATAATAATAATATATTCCCCAAAATGGTGACTGCAGCAGCTGCAGAGCTCCCAGAGAGCCAAATTTAGCTTGTTTGCAAGCTAGATTTGGCCCTTGGGTACAACGTGGCCACTATGGAGTGCAAAAAGGAATAAATTTAGCAGTAAGAAAAGAAACAGAGAACAACAATGAAAATCTGATGGCCTTGCCTAGGACTCCAGGTGAAACACTGCTGCATGTTGGGAACTGGAGAGCAGGAGTCTGGAAGAAGCAGGACTAGACATGTTGTGTTTGCTGGGGTGGGGCCTGAGTAAGGCTCTCACACAGCGGTTTGCACTGTGGCACAGACATCTCTGGTCCAACCCCAACGCAGACACCACTGAAATCAACATTTTCTTCAACGTTACCTTTGTTTCTTCTGCTCTTCCTCTTCTTGTGCTGCGAAGACTTTCCACTGGAAATGTGCAATGATATCACTCCGATTGTGAATAACCACCGACCTCTGGTTTGCTAAAGTGATATATGTTTTCTCAACTGTCAAGGAGTTCTTGTCCAGTCTCACATTGACATCTGCAGCAGCTCCATATAAGTTCACATGAATATCTTCCCCTAAGAGAGGCAGCAAAGTGGAGAAAGTGACCACGTTATCTTGGCAATTCACAATAGCAAGGGGTGCAGAAACATAGTTTCAAGACCTTTTTAAGGGGGGAGAAAAGGAACAATTGCTCCAGGCCTCATATATGAGTTGGGGGGGCTCTCACATGGAAGGGGGCAAATCAACATTGGCACTGTGGCATTGCTGCCAAGTCTTTTCTTTCAGAATCTTATTAACTTGAGCTCCATTAGCCTAAGGGGGGGGGGGGGTGATCACAAAACAAACTCTACTGGCAGTGATGTAAAATCTAGAATATCCATTTCCCCCCATAATTCAAACATGTGTTAAGGGCCACGTCCACTCCTCTACACATTTCCCCTTCACAAGCCCCGTTTTCCTTTCAAGCACTCCCTGTCCTTTTCAACTTCCCATTTGCGGTTTGGTAGCCCTCCAACAATAATATAGTTGCTGCAAAGAATCCTCCCACCACGCACCCTTATCTGATTGTTTAAGAACACCGTCATGGTCAATTTAACCATGGAATGTAAACAAGTCACTCATGGTTGCAAATTGCTCAGCTAGCTCAATCCCAGGGAGGACCAGTCTACCGCCACCGAAAACCCGCTCAGGGGAGCAAAATGAGGACTCCTAGAAAAGGTGAACGGGAGCACGAGTCATAGAGGGGGAGTGGCCAGAGCTCCATTCACCCCTATGCAAGCTGCACATAGACACACATTAAGCCCCTCAGCCTTAGCCTTGCCAGCCCCGGAAGACACCAATTAGGTTAACCCTGCCTAATGCACTCCATATAAGGGAAGGGTTACACTCAAGTAGGTGACGCAAAGCACATCTGGGAAGCGGGATTTTACATGTGGTGATGGCGGCGGCCAGATGTTTTCTCCGCTGCAGTCCCTTCCCTGACCAGTGCTCCAACGCACATGCGCATGCCTGGGCGATATAATAGATGAAGTGGACCAATAGGATATGGACAAATGATGTGTAACATCTGGACTATATATGCTGCGGTTTGAATGTGGTACGTTGTGATTCTGTCTTTGCAGCGTGAGCACCAGGTCATCACCCTATTCTCAAGAATAAATGTTTAGAGCCCAACACCTTCCCTGTGATCTTTCGCGAGTGTTTCAATATTGGACTCTAGTGCACTCGGATTCAGCATAAATGCAGGTTGCTTACCTGTAACTGTAGTTCTTCGAGTGGTCATCTATGCATTCACACATATGGGCTTTGCGCCTGCGCAGAGACCAGACCGGAACCTTCTATAGCTGAGTGGAACGTTTTTGGCGGGAACCCCTCCCCCACGCTACCGCGCATGTCCATGGGGTTCCCGCCCTTACCTCAGTTTACAGGAGTCCAACATTGTGCCCCCATAAACATGAGTGTAATAAAATAAAGTACATTCCATAATATAACAGTGTTATTTTTAAGTCTCACACCACCAAGTGGGGATGGCGGGTGGGTTGTGTGAATGCATAGATGACCACTCGAAGAACTACAGTTACAGGTAAGCAACCTGCATTTCTTCTTCGTGGTCTCTATGCATCACACATATGGGCGAGTAGCAAGCTGACATACCTTTGGAGGTGGGTTGGTGCATCATCTGAAAATCTCTGAAAGCACTGTCCTCCCAAATGAGCAGTCCTGCCTCGCACGGGTGTCCAAACTGTAGTGCTTGACAAACGTGGATGGATTGGACCACGTTGCGGCTCTACAGACTTCTGCTAAGGGAACACCTCTGGTGAAGGCCACCGATGTTGAAACAGCTCTGGTGGAATGAGCCGTCACAGGTTTCACTAACTCTAATTTAGAAATAGAGTAGGCCAATTCTATTGTCTCCACTATCCAGCGTGACAACCGCTGGCAAGAGACAGGGAGTCCCTTAGAAGGCTCCCCATAACAAATAAACAATTGCTTTGTTTTTCTAACAGTCTCTGTCCTGTCTTTGTAAAAAGCAAGAGCCCTCCTTACATCGAGAGTATGCAAGGAAGACTCAAGAGGTGTAGTTGGATTAGGAAAGAAAGCAGGCAAAGTAATATGCTGGGACAGATGAAAAGTAGACACTACCTTAGGTAGAAAGGCTGGGTCTGTGCGTAGCACAACCTTATCCTTGTGAAAGATAGTGTATGGGACATCTATCCTGAGAGCTTTAAGCTCACTTGCCCGTCTTGCCGATGTAATGGCTACTAAAAAGACAGTCTTTAAGGTAAGCAACCTAAGGTCTGTCGAAGCCATGGGCTCAAAAGGCTTGCGTGTCAATGCCTGTAGTACAACCGACAGGCTCCATGGCGGCACGATACTCTGCACAGTCGGTATCGTGTTCTTAAGACCTTTCAAGAATTTCTTGGTTGTTGGATGGGTAAAAGGTGTAAAACCATCTACACCCTGGTGAAAAGATGTAATCGCAGCAAGGTGAACCCTGATGGATGCGAGCTTAAGTCCTTGCTGGAAGAGTGTCAATAAATAATTGAGGATGAAAGACAAATGGCAAGATTCTGGTATTTGACCATCTTTTGAAGCAAAGTTCTGAAATCTTTGCCACTTTGCCGCATAAGTCTTTCTTGTGGAAGGCTTTAGTGCTGCTAATATAATGTGGTCCACAGTCAAAACTCTGGTCCCAGAGAAGGAGTGGCTGTTATTCTCCATGCAGTCATCTTGAGGGTCGACAGATCTGCGTGTCGAACCCTGCCCTGGTGTCGAGACAGGAGCTTCGGTGTCGACGGGAGCCTGATGTAATTCCCCTTCGATAACCGAAGAGCGTGAGAGAATCACGTCTGTCGAGGCCACCACGGCGTGATCAGGATGCAGTTGGAGTTGTCCATCTGGATCTTGGCTAGCACCCTTGTCAATAGTGGGAAGGGAGGAAACATGTACAGGAGATTTCTTCTCCAAGTCCTGGTGAAGGCGTCTCCTAGAGAGTGCTTTCCTCTTCCTGCCCTGCTGCAATACTTGGCGCAAATTGTGTTGTCTTCGGTAGCGAAGACATCGACAGCAGGATGGCCCCAGTATAGAAAAAGGCTTTCCCGCACCTCGGCGTCGAGTTCCCACTCGTGGTCGACAGGGAAGGACCTGCTGAGGGAGTCCGCAATAACGTTGTCCTTGCCGGCTACATGGATTGCCGTCAGGTAAGTCCTTCTCTTTATGCACCAGTTCCATATCCTGAGTGCAGACCGGTTCAGAGGGTGTGATCTTGTTCCACCCTGCCTGTTGATGTATGCCACCACGGTAGTATTGTCCGTCGCGATCAAGACATTCTTGCCCTCGATCAACTGTGCAAATGCTCTTATTGCATTTTCTACAGCCATGAGTTCGAGGTGATTGATGTGCTGTTCTCTCTGTGATCGAGGCCAACGACCTTGAGCAGTAAGGGAGTTGCAATGAGCTCCCCATCCTTCTAAGGATGCATCCGTCGTGATCGTTACCGAAGGCGCCTGTTGTTGGAATGGAACGCCTTCGAGAAGAGTCGACATCGAGAACCACCATTTCAGCGATGCCCTGACTTGCTTCGGTAACGAAAGGTAAGTTCGTCGAGCATTGAGCCTGAGATCGAAAGTCCTTAAAAACCAGGCCTGCAATACCCTCATTCTGAGTCTTGCAAACCTGACGACTGCCGTAGTGGCTGCCATCAGGCCTAATAGTCTCTGGACTGTCCAAGCCGATACTTTCCGGCGGCTCTCGATGTCGATGGCTAACTGCTGCAAAGTGTTCGCCCTGGTTGAAGGTAAGTATGCTCTTCCGTCTCGAGAGGATAGGGTTACTCCTATGAAGTCCAATCTCTGCTGTGGGATCAAAATGGACTTTTCGTGGTTCACCCAAAGCCCCAACGAGTCCAATAGGTTGAGGGTGGTTAGTATGTCCGTTTGAAGCGTCTCGCTGTTGTCTGCTACGAGGAGCCAATCGTCCAGGTATGGATAAACGTAAATGCCTTTCTGCCTTAGATGGGCGCATACCACCGCCATGACTTTGGTGAAGACCCTCGGCGCCGTGGCCAACCCGAACGGAAGAACGGTGAATTGGTACTGGGATGTACCGATCGAAAACCGAAGGTAAGCTTGATGCGACTTCCTGATGGAGATGTGGAAGTACGCATCCTTCAGATCCACCACTGCGAACCAAACTCCTTTTTGTAGAAGCTGCAGAATAGAAGTAACCGTTGTCATACGGAACTTCCTCGGGGTGATGAACTTGTTCAGTTGTCTTAAGTCCATGATCGGTCGAAGACCTCCATCTTTTTTCGGGACCGTGAAGTAACGAGAGAAAAATCCTTGATTGAGTTCCTTTGCGGGTACGGGAGAGATGGCTCCCTTCGATAGCAAGGTCTGTACCTCGAGCAGCAGAGGAGAGGATGGAGTCGTTACTTTCACGCCGGAAAAAGGAGGAAGGGCATCGAGCTCGATGGCATAGCCCGAGTTGATGATAGTGAGCACCCAGGAGTCTGTTGTAATTGACTCCCATAGATGGTAATGGGGTGCTAGGCGGTTCGCAAAAGGGGGTGGATCTGGGGCCGAAGAGTCAAACACGCTGCTTTTTAGAAAAGTCAGGTTGCCTCTTGTCTTGTTGATATCGGCCCTGGTATGGCCTCTTCCTTTGCAACTGCTGTTGCTGCTGCCGAAGTTGAGGCTGGTACTGAGGCCGGTATTGCTGGTGCTGTTGCATTGACGGTCTCATCCATCTCTTTGGCCTGTACTGCGGTGGAGGAGCAGTGAATCCCATCTTTTTAGCCGTTGTTCTGGCTTTGTAGATGGAATCCAGTGTTTCATCGGTGTTAGAGTGAAAAAGTCCCTCGCCATCGAATGGCATACTTTCTATCCTCCACTTGGTCTCATGGCTCAGATTAGCCGATCTGAGCCACGCGTGTCTCCTTAGAGATATTGCGCCCATCATGGACTTCGAATGGCAGTCCACTTGGTGTCGAGCCGTGGATAACTGCTGCCTGGCGATGGCTGAAGCCTCATTTTGAAATACCCTCGCCAGTTCCTTCTTGTCCTCCGGGAGGTGTTCGCATAATGAACCCATCTTTTCCCATAGGAAAAGCTGGTACCTCGCCATCGTCGCTTCGTATGATGACGCTCTAATGCCTAGGGAAGAAGAGGAATAAATCCTTCTGCCAGTCTGGTCTAATTTCCTCCCTTCCCTATCCACCGGTGCCGAATGTGCCTTTTGAGATTGTCCTTGGGCTGACTCAACCACTATGGAGTTAGGCTTTGGATGTTGAACCAAAAATTTTGCACCTTCCTCCTGGACTCGATAAAGAGT
Source organism: Elgaria multicarinata webbii (assembly GCF_023053635.1). Lineage (NCBI taxonomy): Eukaryota > Metazoa > Chordata > Lepidosauria > Squamata > Anguidae > Elgaria > Elgaria multicarinata. Next base: position 33,240,931 of record NC_086184.1, on the reverse strand, counting down.
CTCTAATCTTTTAGATGTAGCCTGAGTCACAGCAGGTGTCTTCCAAGACTCTTGAGCAGTTTGCTTCAATGCATGTGGAATGGGGATAGCCAGTCTTTGATTGGTAGTAGTTTGGAACACATCATAAATGGGATCCACAACCGATTCATCCGTTTGATGGATATCTAGTCCTAATGCCTGTGACATCCTAAGCATATGGTCAGAGAACCTGACCATATCGTCCGACGGAGAGGAAGGGTCGTTATCGTGAACCTCATCCTCCGGCGAGGGCATCGTTGGAGTTGCAGACACCCTCGATTCCGAGTCTGACGGGTAGTCTTGCTCAGGAGAAGACATCGTAACCACTTGTAACTGAAGTTGGTCTGTTGGTACCGTGGGAACTGCCTCGGTCGATGCCGAAGGTTGCATACGGTGTCGAGGAGTAGACACCCTCGATGCCAGATGGTCAGGCGATGCAGGTAATGGTAATCGGCACATCCTTGTCATAGGTGGTGGTTGCGCGTAGTAACCTTCCCGGGGACTCTCTCGATCCGGAAGGTAGCGCTGTGGACGGTATCGCTCCCATTCGTAGTCTTCGTATCCCAAGTGAGGATCGGAGTATCTGGAAGCTCCATCCCATTCACGGCGAGGTGTAAGTCTTGGCGACGGTTGTATTGGGATTAATCCCTGCAACGTCTGAGGCCTTGTAGGCTGTTGGAAAGAAGCCGCTGACGCAGAATCTCTTATTTCGCCCTCCGAAAGGCTGAGCGAGCGCGTCGGTACCGTGGCCATCGGCACCGACTGAGATCTCGATGCCGAGGGAGGCCTCGACATCGAAGCGATCGGGGCAATGGGAGGAGTAGAATGACTCCTAACCGCCTCAGGCGCTCGAGGAGACGCTAGGGTGGATCTCTCAGCGTCCCTCTTTTTCTTCTTCTTCTTCTTCTTCTCCAGCTCAGAAGAAGGCTTAGGAGTTCTGGCTTTCTTTGAAATCTTCTTTGCCATAGAACTCGTCAAAGACCGGCCAGGTGTGAGGGGTATCTGTGCCCTATGAACTCTGGCTTGCACCTCAGTGCTGCGGTCTGCTGGTTTGTCGGTAACGGACTTACGGATTGCCGTTTTTTCAGTAACGGACTTACCAACTGCCGTTTTTTCCATACTGGGAGCCTCAGTAGCCTTGAGAGCTTTTTCCCACAATATAGAGCGAAGTCTGTCGGCTCTATGCTTCCTAGTTTGTTTTGTAAACGACATACAGTGGTGGCAGGCTTCCACCACGTGTCCTTCTCCCAAACAAACGAGACAAAGGGAGTGCCCGTCCGTCGGAGGAAGTTTCGCTCCACACCGTACACACTTCCTAAATGGGGCTTTCGTTGCCATACGGGCCTCAGGCGACCGAAGTCGCTGAGAGAAAACTATCTACAATAAAATATATATATTTTTTTTTTATATAGATAAGAAAGAAGAATTAGGAAGAAAGTGAAGAATGAAGAGATTGAAGAAAGAAATGAGTAAGTTAACTAGAAAACGCTAGAGGTTCGGTTAAGCTGGTCTATGCACAATGGCGGACGACGAAGAACTGAGGTAAGGGCGGGAACCCCATGGACATGCGCGGTAGCGTGGGGGAGGGGTTCCCGCCAAAAACGTTCCACTCAGCTATAGAAGGTTCCGGTCTGGTCTCTGCGCAGGCGCAAAGCCCATATGTGTGATGCATAGAGACCACGAAGAAGAATTTATGTGACGAATGGCGAGCCAGCCAAGAGCCAAGTGACCCAGGACCCAGGAAGAGGACTGCAACCATTTGTGGGGAGCTGCAGCCAGAGAGAGAGACTTCCCATTGTGAGTGTTCCCTCCCCGCCCACATCGCTTGCTTCACCATTCCGGGATCCTGACAAACAAGGCTCCTGAACAACGAAAGATCTGAAGGCTGAGGGACTTGGGAAGGATACCTGGGTGTTCCGATTTGCCTCTCTGAATCTGGGTACGTGTTGAACCCCTTTCTTGAACTCTTTTAACTTCCCCTTTCATGGGGGCCCCAGCAATAGGACTTTCCCCCCCTAGTCAGGCTGCAGTGTAAAAGACCACATCCCTGTTTTATGTGTGCTGTTAGAGAGGACGGAAATGGGAGGGAGACTGTCCAAAGAGCAAGGGGAGGGCTCTCCGCTTGGATGTATGTTGCGCAATTACAAGCCTTTTAGAGGCAGTGGAGTGAAAAAGAAAGACCTGATCAGACACTGTAATTTTGTGTGCACGTCTTTTGGGGTGGGATGGCCAGTGGGGGGATTGTGGGATTCAAAGTTGATTTCTGTTGTGCATGATTGTGTCACGCGGAGGGAATTGTGGGATCAATCGCTTTATGTTGAAGCGTGGATGGGGGTGGTGGAAAGTAGACCTCAGCCCTTATGGCTCCAGAGGTGCAAACTTAAGTCGTGCAAAGCAGTGATGGTGTGATCTGAGGCGACCAGACCTGGGAAGCAACTGCCCGAGTTGCAAGATTCGGATCAGGTGGAGGGATGGGAGGTTGTGGAACCTTCCAGTGTTCATGGAAATGCAGGCTCTGACTGGCAAGTGCCAGGCAGAGCAGCCTTCCCAGCCAACCTCACGGACCTGCAAGCCCAAGCAGGCTCCCCAGCGCAGTTGCAGGCTGCCGGCCGGTGCCTCCATGGGTTGGCCAACTAGCCACACGCTCCTAGTCCAAATGTGGCAGCACCCTTTATCCCCTATGCTGCCCGCCACGACCCTGAGGGACCTGTCCCAGCGGCCGGACCCTGACAATGCCCCACTCCCCTTGCGCTCAAGCCCCACGCCGCCAAGCCTGTCCCCTTCCCTTGTGACCAAGGCGGGTGGAACCCTGGGTAGGTGCAGAAATAGTTAGAGAACACCTAGCTACTTAAATGAGTTCGAATTTTCAGGCATGGGTGCCAAAAGTGACTGTGGGTGTTATTTCAGAACAATTCTCTGTAATCTTCGAGAAATCTGGGGAAACAGGTGAAGACTGGAGATAAGCAAGAAACTATGGATCAGTCAGCCTGATGTTAATACTGGACAAAATTCTAGAACAGATTATTTAATGGTTAATCTGTGAGCATCTAGAAAATAACGCATTGATTATAAGAGTCGACATGGGTTTGTCAGGAATGAAGTCCAGACTTATTTCTTGTTTCAATAGTCACTAGACTGGTAGATCAAGGCAACATCATAGACATAGTGTTATCTTGATTTCACAAAAGCATATGACAAGGTTTCCCATAATAATTAACAAGAAGGTAATTTTGGGTTGAATGCTATTACTGTTAGGTGGATCAAGAGCTGGTTGAGCAACTAACGGCTCTGCATCAACCTGGAGGGATGTCTCAAATGGAGTGCTGAAGGGCTCTCTCCTGGGCTCTGTGTTGTTCAACATTTTTATAAATGATGTGTCTGAGGGTACATAGAGTGATTGCTTATCAAATCTGCAGATCACAGAATAGTAGTGTTGGAAGGTGCCTCTAAGGCCATCGATTCCAACCCCCTGCTCACTGCAGGAATCTACCTTAAAGCATCCCTGACAGAAGGCTGTCCAGCTGCCTCTTGAAGGCCTCTATGGTCATTTATAACTGCTCGCATTAAAATAAGGGAAGATCACCTGCTGAGGAGGGGTGAAGGAAGCCACAACCCTCCATTTGTTATCTCTGCTGCTATTAAAAGGCCCTTAACTGCCAGCAACTGAAGAAGGGACTAAAAGGAAGGGACTAAAAGCCAGCAACTGGGGGAGGGACTCAAAGCTTAGGAGGCCCAGGCACACAGAATCATAGAATCATAGAATAGCAGAGTTGGAAGGGGCCTACAAGGCCATGGAGTCCAACCCCCTGCTCAATGCAGGAATCCACCCTAAAGCATCCCTGACAGAAGGCTGTCCAGCTGCCTCTTGAAGGCCTCTAGTGTGGGAGAGCCCACAACCTCCCCATGACATTGGCTCCATTATCATACTGCTCTAACAGTCAGGAAAGTTTTCCTGATGTCCAGATGACACAAAGTTAGGAGGGCTAGCCAACACCATGGAAAACAGGATGAAGATTCAAAATGTTCTTGACAGGCTGGAACTAACAAGACAAGATTCAGCAGAGGAAAATGCAAATGTGCATTTAGGTACAAAAAAATCAAAGGCACAAATACAGGATGGGGGAGATCTGGCTTGGCAGCAGTAGATGCGAAAAAGACCTAAGTATCTCAGTGGCTCACAAGCTGAATATGAGCCAGCAATGCGATGGGGCTGCTAAGAAAGCTAACACAATCTTGGGCTGCATTCACAAGCGCAGTGTTCTAGTCAAGGGAAGTAATAATTCTGCTCTATTCTGCATTAATCAGGCTGCATTTAGAGTGCTATGTCTAGCTCTGGGCACCACATTTTAACAAGGACACACTGGAACACTTCCAGGGAAAAGTGACCAGGATGGTGAGAGTTCTGGAAACCAAGTCATATGAGGAATGGTTAAAAGAGTCTAGAGAAGAGAAAATTAATGGGTGACATGATGACTGTCTTCAAATATCTGAAAGGAGACAGAGAAGACTTGATCTCTGTTGCTCCCAAGAATAGGCCTAGAACTAACAGGTGGAAATTTCAGGGTTAGCAGATTTGGCTAAACTTTAGGAGAAACATCCTAACAGTAAGAACTGTTCAGCAATAGAACAGGCTACCTTCGGAAGTGGTGGGTTGTCCTTCGCTGGAGGCATTTAAGCAGAGTCTGGATGGCCATCTGTAGCTGCATTGTAGAGTCTAGAATGGACTAGATAATCTCTAAGGTCCCTTCCACCTCTATAATTCTAAGAGACATCCCCATTAACGAGATTAACATCCCCATTGACGAGATCCCCATTAACGTAGTTTCCCTGTTGCCATCTCCATGGTTTGGAACACAAGGGAAGGTCAATCCATACACAGGTTCCAAACCTGGACAACGGAGGGGGAAGATTCCTGACATGATCTCTCAGGCAATCAAATTCTTGAAGGGCCAAACAAACCACCCCAAGAGACCTAGCTCAACCTCGGATCATACGTTGGTAACTCAAAGGGAATGTGGTCAAGGATTAAATAAGACCACAGGGAAGGTACACCCTCAAACACAAGGAGCTTCATGCCACAGCTTCTGCACATTCCTCACCACATTCCAGGCAGAAGAGAGAAGAAGTCCAACAATCAATGACCAAACCCAGTCTGCCGATGCACTGAGCTGGCAACAGAGACACACAATCCACAGCGAATGAGAGTTCAAGTCTATGAAAAGCCTCACAGTACTTTCCATGGCAAGTTCTTAGTAATGCAAAGTTCCACTCAGGAGGGAGCATGTACGGAGTGCCCCCAGAGTCTCAGAAGATGCCTTTGCACCAGCTTAAAAAGGGAGGCGTAGGCCTCTTCCAGACCATTTGACAGACAGGTTGTTTTTTACTTTTCAGCAATGTCTCTGTGTCCAAACAGGGCGACGCTGCTTAGCACACCAAGATGACACTTCAGTCTGGGCGACCCTTCTGCAAACCCCCACCCTTTCTCTATCAATTTCTCATTTACAGTTTCCTGTCAAAGCCAAGACAAGCAGGTAGCTTGTGGGGAGTAACGGCACTCCTCCATCTCTGCTCTGAAAATGCTGACAGAGATCAGTTCACACAGATTGTTAACATTCCAGAGGCTAACCAGTCCCAAAGCCTTCCAGACTACTTTTATTAAATCTTAGCTAAACTACAAAACCCCAAGGCCATGCCTTCTATTCCTGACACCGCCTAGGAAACAGCAACAAGACATATTCAATGGAGGATCCTAGTCCCTGGATTGGACTAGATGATGTTTACATACCTTTTATTCTTTTATTCCAGAACAGGAGGGAGAAAGCTACATGAAAACCACATGTCCTGTTATTCTGCACTCACCTGTGTCATAATGCACTACAAGGTCCTCATGGTGATTGCCACTCTTTTCTGGCTGGAATTCAACAATAAATTGTTCAGTCTCACTTACTCCAAGGGTCCCGATAGAGGGTTCGACAGAGAAAGGTCTGCAATGCAAAGAAGAAGGAGTACACCTTGATTGAGCCCCAATATGGCTTACTTAGATGTATGCAGATCACTAACTGCCAAATGGTGAGAAAAAGAAGCACCCTCTCTCTTTTATACATGTGCAAATGCCCACAGTGGCACTCCCACTATCCCACACACAAAGCCCTCACATCCATCCATGCAACAGTTCCAGCTTTCCCACACACACCACTCTTCATAGGTAGGCAGGCACAGAGGCACACATATGTCTCCCCTCTCACATACAAACAACTGCTCCCCCTTCTGTCTCTCCCTCACATATACATACCCAGAGCAGTTCCCCATCCTCAATCTCACACATATTTTGCACACACACACACACACACACACACACACACACACACACACCAGCACAAGGACAGTGGGAGAAGAAAGGGTGCATGTGGACATCCCCCACAAGACCACGGTAGGGCTGCCTTTGAAGCTTCAGCTGATGGAAAATGCCACTGTGCATTTCCTAACAGATTCTGTCAGGCCTGCACAAATTTAACCTGTTTAGCCAGTCACATTCATTACTAATTTCTTCCTGGAATAATTCAAAGCCCTGGTCTTAGCCTTTACAGCAAGGGTAGGCAATGTCCATGATCAAAGTCCTCCCCTGAACCCACGGAGGGCCACACCCCTGCCATGCACCGCTGCCCGACCACCCACACTTACTGCCAAAACCCAGCAGAGCAGCAGTGGAAAGGACCGCTTCTCCTTTGAAACCTGCTCCTTTGGGGCTGCCATGCTGCTTTTGTGCCAAATTTCAGCAGCAAGCCACTACTGGAGGGGGCAAAGGCCCTTTTTTGCTACAGTGCCACCCAATGCATTTTGGGGCAGCGGGAGCCACCAAAGAGTGGGGAGGACACGAGTTGCCCACCCGTGCTTTAAAGCCTTTATACCCTAAAGACTGCCTCTTCCCGTACGAGCCCACTTGGCCCATTGAGGTCTAGCCATCAGGCCCGGCTGCCTATTCCGCCATTAAGGCAGTTTAGGACTGTAACATCCAGGAGCCGGACATTTTCCTGGCTCCAAAATTATGGAAACTCCTTCCTGCTGAAGTTAGAACAAAAACCATAGAGCCTTGCAGCACTGCAAAGCATAAGACAACTGATTATGGCATAAAGCTTTCCATGGACCGCCTTATCACACTGAAGTCAGAAAAGCTCCTTCAAGTCTTCTCAGTATCACTCTTTTCTGATAGGTTTTTGGCTGATTAGGGTCTTCTCTGCTTGTTTTGAATTGTAGCTCTAAGACTGTAAGCTGTAAGATTGTAAATGCCAAGGAAACTATTTATTTAGGATTTAAAATCCAGTCACTATTGCAGCTGTGACTTGTACAAATTTGGTCAAATCTTACTATTCAAAGAACAGGATCACCTTGTTAGTAGCTGTTGGTTCCCAATGGTCAGCTCACCAGTGCCCTTACATCTGCTGCCGAGAAGAGCGCCTTACATTGGGCACATCCACCCTTCCTCCTTTCTTTTGATTTCAGTCTTAAAAGGGCACTAGTGCCAACTCCATTTATCTGCTAAGCAACGGATGCCTGAGGACATCTATCACAGACTCTCCGCCCTACAACACTCAAACAATGCAGTCCTATACGTGTCTGTAAGTTTCACTGAGGTCGACTGGGCTTACTCCTATGTAAGTGTGTGTATTGGATTTCAGTCTTAAGCTCCTAACTTGCGAATCACTGCTTGATGCTGGACACATCTGGCTTTTCCACTCACTTGTTCCTATGACCATGAGCACAAGCCATTCTTTCAGTAGACTTGACTAATAAACCACCTTTCTTACAAACTAATTGTCATTATACAAGGGTTTTAGGGCCTTCTAGAAAGCCCGGAAAGCAGTTAGTGACAGCAATCCAGGCCTGGGATTCTCAAAAGTACTTTGGGATGATATTGGGTTTAGCCATCCTTTAGAGCTTCCAGCCAGAGTGCTAAAGGGAACTACATGGATTTATGCTTCCATAGCACATGAGTTATTATTTGCTAGTGATTGCAAATACAAAAAATGGGAGTGGATAGTCTACGTTCACTAACATGAGCGACCATGTGCCTTTGGCATAAATGAGGGCTCTTTTCTAATACAGAGTTCACCTAAACAACACAATGGAAAGAGGGATAGGGATCCGTGAATTCCACTGATTATCTAACTCGAACCGAGGCTTCACAGGCAACGGCAGCACCATAACCATATTGGCTCTCCCTAATGCTATGCTCCACTGGCACATTTTTGCTCCCTGTGGTTTCAGCTAGTCATCAGGGTTGTCCTGAATTCCCTAAGAGACACTTCCTGATTCCTGTGACAACCTGCTGCGGCGGCGGCGGAGAAGGGGCTGCTTGGCACGGACCGGACCGACAGAGCTGCTGCTGCTGCTGCTAGGTGGAGGGAGGGAGGGAGGAGGCCCGGCCCGGGTCTCCTTGCTGCACTTCGGGGGGCTTTGGCCGGGGGCAGCAGGAGGCCGGCGGCGACGGCAAGGACGCGGCCGGATTCCCCAGCCGCCGCCTCCTCCTCCGCCTCTTCCTGCGTCTCTTCTGGGCAGGATCTACACAATCGTTTTGGGGGCGCACTGAAGGAGCTTGTGTGCGCCTTCAGTACACTGTGTGGATTCCCTCCTAGACGTCTCCTTGATTTAAGCCACTGCTATTGCTGAAGCCTGATTCCATCATCATATCCCTTCTGACCTGGAGAAAAAACCCCAAGATTTTACCTCTGCGTGGTAATTTGGTAGCAGGCCTCCCGGTTGCCAATGTTGCGAACAAGCAGCGTTTTCTGTGTGTTGTACTTGACGGGGCAGATGGAGAAATTCAGTTGGTCTGGGAAGTCCAGAATTCCCCTGGCACCAATCGCTCGGATAGGAACAATAAATTTTTCCCTTTCAGTAATGCAGGTTACTTCATGGAAATAATCCTGTGGAAAAAGAAGAACGCACACAATGAGGAAGCCCCTCCCTGTCCAGCATCAGCCCACAACAGCAGGTACCCAGAAGTAGCCTCAAGATGCTCCACATAACAATAATAATAACAATAACAATAACAATAATAATAATAATAATAATAATAATATATTTAATAATTATATTTGTTACCTGCCTCTCCCTCTGCATTGAGGCAGGGTACAACACAAATGCAAAACACCATAAAATACATACAATTGGTTAAAACATATAAAACTAATACATTATTAAAAAGCAGCACATTATTAGAAGTCATCTTAAAATCCAACTGGGTAGGCCTGCTGGAAGAGATCAGTCATGTGATGATATAGGATCTGGTTCCATGTGCAAATACCAGCATTATGATCACCAGCGGTTGTTTTTATACTCTTCATGATTTAAATTTTTGTGAACCGCCCAGAGAGCTTCAGCTATTGGGCGGTATAAAAGTGTAATAAATAAATAAATAATACTCGCTGGCCTGCCATTAAGATCTGTAAAGTTTGCAGGCACTAGAGATAAGGCCTTCTCAGTGCTGGCCCCTTTTTTAAAAAAGCTTCAGCTATTGGGCGGTATAAAAATGCAAGAAAGAAAGAAAGGCATGCTCCTGAAACAATTCTTAGGGTGTAGTCCTATGCATGTTTAGATACAAAAAAGTTCTACAACTCCCAGCATGCCAGCTGGTAATTGTAGGACATTCCTGCATTGAGCAGGGGGTTGGACTTGATGGCCTTATAGGCCCCTTCCAGCTCTACTATTCTATGATTCTGTGATCTTTTCTCTCTAAACATGCTTAGGATTGTGACCAACAACTTGATGTTTTTGTATAAGTTCTGTGTTCTCACACCATGGTCAGTTTCTAACAGGACTGCTCCCTCTCCAATGGTTCTGTTGTGTTTGCGGGAATGACTACTTGTGCAACGGGATTTTCGCACTTCTAAAAATAACCCTGGAAATGAGCAGAAACACTTGTTTCCAGATTGGGACAGGCTAGAAGAGTTCCCTATTCCAATGATAACCATAACAAAGAGGAAACTTCCTTTGGCCAACTGTGTATGCAACATGACAAAAGATGAGTGAAAGTGCCTGCAAGCTTGTTTGCACAATCATGGTGGAAGAAATAAGCCATGGTGGTTTATTTTCCCCACCATTTCTGCTAATTGCATGCCGGGGGTGGGTGGGTGATTAGCGTAATTATCCTCAGCTCCCTATATCATGCGAACCTGGCCTGGGTGATTTGTGGCCAGTTAATAAGCTATCCCAGAACCTTACCCCAGTCCATGGGCTATGGCTGTCTTGTTAACCATGGCAACAAGCCATCCTGGCCGGGTTCGCATGCCATGGGAAACCACACTGCCAACAGTAATTATGCAAGATCCCCAACCCAGCTCACAACTGGCACGTGCAAGGTGGTTAACAAGTTACGGTGGTTCATTAACCACCTTGAGGATCATGTCAACTCTGGCAGAATGAGGAAACTGAGAAACTGGTTTGATAAGCTTTTATAGGAGGAATTTCACAGAGGAAGTAAAAAGGGAACAAGCAGGGCTACATAAAACACCATTTCAATCATAGACTTTGTGCTCACTCTCTTGCATCCTTCTTTGCAATGCAGCCTTAAATTGTGACAACAGTTTCCCACCAGAGGAGCTGATGACTTTACCTTGTTGTCTTCAGGAGTAAAGAGGATGCGGAATGTAGACAGCATGCCAGGTGCAACTTTGTTACACACATCATTGGGACTTACGACTCTGAAGTAAGGCGAACTCTCCAGTACAACTTTCACCAGCCGGGGGATCTACAGTAAATGCATATGCAAGGAAAATGTTGTACAGCAGCTCAAAGAGAGGAAGAAAAATTAACTAGTCTTGCTGTCTACTGCAGGAATGAGTGAGACATACTTTCAAAGACAATTCTGAATGGTAGCTATGAACAACCTGGGTGGGCTGATCCTATGGTCCTGCTACAGCAGTGGCTACTACTGTGTTAAGAATCACATTAACATACTTGATCTCCATCATTGTATCTTTATGACTATTCCCACTGAATTCCTCCTTGCACAGATTTCAAATGCAGGACATTTGATAATGGGCTCAAATTACAGGAATTTGAGATTTTCCTGATGTCAGATTCCAGCTGGACATCAGGAAAAACTTCCTGACTGTTAGAGCAGTTTGACAATGGAACCAATTAGCTAGGGAGGCTGTAGGCTCTTCCACACTAGAGGCATTCAAGAGGCAGCTGGACAGCCATCTGTCAGGGGTGCTTTAAGGTGGATTCCTGCATGGAGCAGGGGGTTGGACTTGATGGCCTTGTAGGCCCCTTCCAACTCTACTATTCTATGATTCTATGAATTTATTTCTAAAGGAATGCATTTTATACTGGTGTAGGCAACCTAATGTCCTGCAGATGTTTTAGATTACAATTCCCATAATTCCTGACCATGCTTACTGGGGCTTATGGCAGTTATAGTCCAAAACATCTAGAGAGATCTGGGTTGCTAAACCCTAAACGCATCAATATTTGTGTCATGGTGTGAAATGTAGTATAGATTTATAATTTTAAAAAGGATGTACATGTTTTTACTCTGGCCTTTCCATAAGACCTTTTCTTGTCCTATTCCACTGCAGTTTAGAGAATGGAGCCCAAGAGGAAGAAACACGCCCATGTTTCTGGGTAGGCAAGGGCTACACTCTCTGCAAACTCAGTCAACCAAAGGTCTCCTGGCTGGACCAGACAGACATCACATTTCATATATGGTGGGGTGCTATTTTCCAACCAGCCCAGAAATCTATCACATCCCAGTGGAATTACAGGTCAAATGATATCACCATATCATTCCTTTGTTGAGCAGAGATAGAGGAGATGGGTGTTTAAAATGGCAAACAGGGTTCAACATAAACATGTGTAAAATGCACATTGGAACACAAGTTCTAACTTCACAGATATGCTGATGAGATCTCAGCTGGTGGTGACTGAGGAAAGCAATCTTGCAGCTACGGTGGGTATGTCCATGAAAACATTGGACCAGGGTGACCACTGTGAAAAAGGCGAATTCCATGTAAGGGGTCATAAGAAAGGAATTGAAAATAAAACTGCCAGGATTGCAATGTCTTTATACAAATCTATTTTGCAACCACATTTGAAATACTATGTACAGCTCTGGTCACCACACCTCAGAAAGAATATAGCAGAGTTGGAAAAGGTACAGAAGACAGCAAGGGGCTGGGGCAACTCTCCTATGAAGAAGGGTTATAGCCTTTGGGGCTTCTTTGCTAAGCAAAAGGGCAACTAAGGGGACATAATAAAGGTGTGTAAAACTAGACCTGATGAAGAGCATGCGCTCGTCCCGAGAGTGGCATTCAGTTTCAGAGAAACACTCAGGAGCCTGCATTCCGGTGGTGGGTGGGTGGGTGGGGCCAACAATGCCAGCCTATTTGAGCTGAAAGTCCTCAGGGCCAGTAACTAAGCCAGACGAGGGGTATTTCAACCTCCTGGAATGGAGGTGTGGGGATGTGCAAAAGCCAGGAAATCACAAATGATGGGCGGTTGGGGAAATGGGCTGGGGCCACGGGAAGGGTGTGTGGCCATCTGGGGAACTCCAGGGGGCTGGGTTGGGACCCCAGGAGGGCTAGATTAGACCCACAGTCCTGGGATTCTGCACCCCTGGTACAGAGGATGTGGGCAGGGACGGGGTTTTCTCTATCCTCCATAAGACCGGAACCTGCAATCAAACCATGAATCTCAATGGTTGGAGATTCAGGACACACAGAAGGAAGGCCTTCTTCACACGGGCCATTGTTAAACTATGGCGATGGCCACTGAACTGGATGGATTTAAAAGGGGATTAGTAGTAACCAATGCCTACTAGATCTGATGGCTATTTATTACTTCCAGTATCGAAGGCAGCCTGCCTTTCTATATAAGTTGCTGGGGATCAACAGCTGGAGAGGGCTTTTGCCCTAGAAGTTGGGTTGTGGGCTTCCCATAAGCATTTGGCTGGTCCCTGTGGGAACAGAATGCTTCAGTCTGATCCAGCACAAGTCTTCTTATGTTCTCAAATGATGGGAAATTTAACATGGGGGTCCCCATTGATTAAACTGGAATAAATGTGCAAACCCTGCATTTGCTGATGTGAGGCCAGCTTCAGAAGAGGACTAAAGGCCCAGATGTCCCCTTAAATAGCAGATTAAAGTAACATGCTGGAGGGCAGCTAAAGGGATGCTGGCAGCTGCAGGACAGGAAAGCCATTTCTGACTGTTTACAGCAGTCCATGACTTGATGGGCAAAGATCATAAGGATGCAGAGTGTGTGTAATCTGATCATGATTGCTCAGTTAAGCAAACAGTACACAAGCTGCAGGCAGCACAGAAGCCTTGATGAAAACACAGCCCTAAAGGAATGACTGACAATCATTAAGCCTTTGGGTCATGAGAGCAAAAGCTGGCAGCTGAGAGAACACACAGTAATAATATTTTTGTTTTAAAAAAGGCTGTAGGCTATTCCAGCCTCAGTCTTCAGCTAGCTCCATTTTTAAAAAAAATTCATTTGCAGCTTGTCTTCCTTTCATGGTGGGACTCAACATTTTGGGCCTTCAGACCATGCCAAGACTAAATAAGCCTTGGTAAGGCTATCAGTGGCTACTAGCCCTGATGGCTATGTAGAGGCAGCATGAGAGGCAGCATGCCTTTATATACCAGTTCCTGGGAAGCACAAGTGGGAGGGTGCTGTTGCACTCATGTCCTGCCTGTGGGCTTCTTGCAGCCAGCTGGCTGGCCACTGTGTGAAGAGAGTGCTGCAGTAGATGGACTCTTGGCTGGATCCAGCATGGCCATTCATCATATGTACTTATCCTTCTGAGAATGAGATCCGAAAAGATGACATGTAGAGGGAGCACAAAACACGAAACTTCAAGGTTTCTGGTTCCTTGTTGGAAATTATACGTGGCGTTTACTTCATAATATTTGCCAAAAATACAACAAACGCAGGCGTACCGTGCCCCTCAATCCTTTGCAGTTAAAAACAAACAAAGTAGGGAGTCACATATTTGCTCTTGGGAGATGTTTGTTCTTGGATCTTGTTAAGATCCAAATATCACAGATAAGTGAGTGTACAAAATTATGCCTGGTGTGGAGAAAGTGGACAGGGAGACATTTTTCTCCCTCTCTTGTAATACTGGAATCCAATGGAGTGGAATGGTGGGAGATTCAGAACAGATAAAAAGACACTGCCACGGAGAAGTTAGTCTGGAATGTTGTTTACTGTAAAGATGCTCCAGTCATCATGTACCATGTACATTGATGGTGCTATATAAATAAACATAATAATAATAATAATAATAATAATAATAATAATAATAATAATAATAATAATAATAATCTGCTTACATCAGTTTGGCAGTGCAGTATAAAACCCAGGCATGCATCCCACCTCCAAATGGCTTTCAAATTATATTGGTGTGGCATACCTTGTCGTTGTTCCTGAGAATCAGTGGCACCTCATAGAGCTCACAAGGCGCATAATTCTGGAAAACCACTTCTGATGGGAATGGCTGAAACAGAGTCTGGTCCAGATCAACTGAAGAGAACTGAAGATACAAAGGGGTGCAAGGAGTCAGAACTGGGGAGTTGGATGGGGCAGCTTCATTCAGAGGGGAGTGACCACTTCTACTGGGTGTGCAGGAGTCCTCCCCAGGAGAAAAGGCACATCTTTAGTTTAAGCTCTCCTGAGTAACTCACTATGCTGTTTCTGGCAGGAGTCCAGGAGAGTTATTGCCTGGGCTAGGTCTGCATTCTCAATGTATCTCTCAGTGCCACTGTGCACCACCATCTGCACCTGGATCCCTGGGCCTTGACACATGTATTCACACACACACACACACACACACACACACACACACCAGCTCATCAGACAACTTGCCATAAGCCTCCTGCTGGCAACTTCCTATGCTGTCACCAACGCCATCATATTTCTTCGATTGTAAGACGCACACTAATTTCAGTACCACCAACAGAAAAAAGAAACCTAAGACACACCCGTGATTCTAAGACGCACCCCATTTTTAGAGATGTTTATATGGGGAAAAAAGTGTGTCTTAGAATCGAAGAAATAGGGTAATTAAAAGATTTACGAGCTGCTTTTCTGCGCTGTCTGGGCTCCCATGGCAGTGTACGTGAAAGAAACATTAAAGCCACTTACAATAAACAACTAGCTTAAGCAAACATTAAAACAGCACGATCTTAGAGATGTTTACTCAGAAGCAAGCCCAACTGTATTCAATAGAGTTTACTCCCCTGAAAGTGAGCATAGGGTTGCTGTTTTAGGGCACAATCTTAGGCATGTTTTGACAGAAAAATAGGCCCACAATTCCCTGCATTCCCCCGTCAAGCACAACAGGCTAGGAAATGCTGGGAGTTGTAGGACTATTTTTCTGCTGAAACTTTACTTATTCGACTTCCAGGACTTCTTATGCTATTTTGTGAGTCACTCTGAGAATGTCGGTTGAACATCAGATATTACCATAAATAAATAAATAGGACCTGGGAGGAATATGCTGGAGAATAATTTCAGGAGCTAGCTTTAAATATCAGTCATTGTCAGCAACAAACACAGTTGGTTATGGCAGCTTTTCTGAATGGGACCAATCCTAGTGTGACTTTAAGTCAGGAACAGGCCAGATGTGACTCTGTCACAGTGACAGGTGGTCACTGGAGGCTGCCTGTGTGGCCCGCCAGCCCCCCTCAACTCCCTCGTGCCTCTGTCAGTGTCGCCACACAGGGCGCTCGAGGACAGTCAATCCCCCCTTGCCCTGTTTCCCAGTAAAATGGGGAGCCCACTGAGCAGGCTGGCGGGAGCCCAATTCTGCTGGGAAATAGGGTTCATGAGGACGATTCCCATTGCATTCCCAGTTTCCCGTACCCAGCCAAATAGGACAGGCTGAAATTCAACAGGCAATGCTATTTCCTAGCATGGCTATGCAGTGACTGGAAAGCTTTCCTTGTGCCAGGCAATCCCTGGTGCTAGCAGAAAGGTGGCAATCCTTGCGCCAGGCAGCTGCAGCCAATCAGAGCTACCCAGCATATGCCCAACGTGTGTCCCTGGGGGTTTGGGGACAAACACCTCCCCCTTCTCAAGTCACAGGAATTCCTAGCAGCCTTACTTTAGCCACAAGTGCCAGTATTATTCAATAAACCGTCCCCCTTGTCTTTAAATAAATAGCAGTAATAAACAAACCTTTGCCATCTTCTCTTTTCCTGTTTTTGTGTTTAATACATGGTAAGTTGCATATTGTTTCAGAGACTCTTGGTAGCCTGACTGTTTTTAATAAGGAAAACTATTTTTAATCTTAATTTAACCCCTTAGGTTTACAGTTAAGATGGAATCAAAATGTCCTACTTATTTTAATATGACTTAGAGCGTCATCACATGGGGTAAATCATGTTTCCTTAATGTCACTTCTCTGCCCCCACATTTGTCCCTCATTACTTCCTCTTCTGCCCAGAGGGGAAAGAAGAAGTAAACGAAGACCATTTGGCCCATTCAGGGGACATTTTAATTTTACCACTTTTCTTACACACAGCAGGAGATTGCTGCACATTCCATTAAAAAAAAAAGGCTGGATTAAAAGGGGTCTATTTCGTGATGGAAAAATGAACGGAAGGAGTGGAAGGCTCACGGGAGGCAGATGTTGTTGTCTAAAGGATGCAAGCATATCCATAAGTGGGCAGTAGCGAGTGTGGGATAAAACACGTCTAATGAACCTCTTACTTCCAAGTAGGGCTGCAATTACCCTGTGTAGACCTGCTTGCAGTAAGTCCCATTGAATTCAGCTGGAATTACATTCAAGTAAATGTGGACAGAAACAAACTACTTTATTTTCTTGCGTAGATCTATTTTATTGCATTATATTCCACTTTTCCTTCTTAAGGAACCCAACACAGCGTACTGTACATAATTCTTCTCCTCTCTATTTTATCCTTACAACCACTCTCTGAGGTAGGCTGGGCTGAGAGTCTGTGACTGGCCCAAAGTCACCCAGTAAGCTTCTGTGGCCCAGTGGGGACTAGAACCTGGATCTCCCGACTCCCAGTCCAACATTCTAGCCACTACACCACACTGGCGTACATATGCCAGTATTAGAGAGGCAAAGCTTTTGCTGGGCTCAGGGGATATTTCACAGGTTTTTACCAAAGGCTTCTGTGTGAAGCAGGGCTACAGAACCACTTTCAGCCCAAGGGCCAAACTCCACTTTAGGGAAGATCTTGGGGGGCACATTCCAATGCTGGGTGAGGGCAAAGACAAAGAGTCTGGGTGGCGTCAGGCCGGTGTTCTACCCCTGTCTTTCGCAGCATTGTCTCAGAGAAGTGAGAAAGAAGAGGCTGTACCTTCTGGTGCGAGGTTTCACTCATGTCTAAAAGCTGAACGATGTGAGGCAGGTGCACTTCGTGGGTGCTTGCCAGCTTCTGCTCCGTTGTAAGAGACATCGCTTTCAGGAAAGCAGATGGAGTCAACTGCAATTGAGAACCAAGACCACATAAATGCCTGCATTAAGAAAGGCTTCTCTTGTTAAGCACTTCTGAATTATATCTGCTCACTGCTGCCAAGGGAGTCCTCAAACTTCATTAATTTCCTTGCTGACGCTCTCACAATCCCTATATATCGGACTTCCATTCTATCTACCTGATTGGAACTTTGACGGGAAATAGCATCTGCCTGCAACCTTTTCAGATCTTTGCATAATCCCTCCCCAAATACGTTGAACAAAGAAAACAGTGGAAGTGGAAGGTGATTCATTCCCATTACTATTTTAGACAGTGGGGTCAGGGTGGGAATAATTACTTACTGGAGAAAAGCTTTATAGAAAGAAAAAACTCCTAGGCTCATGAACTGATCTACTGACTTGCTGGTTGAAGATTTCAACTGAGACTATAATTTCATGCATCTGACTATACTGGCTCTATCATGAAGACTTCTGCTACATGAAGGGCTCCATCACACCTATTTCTCTCCCACCCAACCCCGGTTTGCGTCTGCATCTTTTACCTTCGTTTCATAAGCACTGCAAGCGCTCCTCCCTTTCACGATCATAAATATACTGGTGAACTCTCTTTTCATTTGTTTGTTTTTTATTTATTTATTTTATTTATTTATTACATTTTTATACCGCCCAATCGCCAAAGCTCTCTGGGCGGTTCACAAAAATTAAAACCATAATAAAACAACCAATAGTCTAAAAACACAAATACAAAATACAGCATAAAAAGCACTGTAAATAAAATAAAAAAGTCTGCTCTCCTGCTGCTATTGCGCCTGCCCCACCCCTTCCCCCCTCCAGTTCATTAGTCCTTGGCTGACTTCCGATGACACACTAATCAACTGGAGGCGTAATAGGAACAAAATGTGAAACAACTGTTGATTAGCATGTCGTCCGAACTCAGCCCTTGTCATTGATGGACATTGTGATTGACATGCCAGCCTCCCCCCCCCCCCCATTCATTGGAGCTCCTATGGAAATTAACCCAAATGCTTACATCTGTGGGATTTTTAAAGATAAAGAGATGAAATTTGGGACCTTGAGAGCTCTTAAGTAGAGCATTTGAATCAGATCAGTTTGAATCAGATCAGTTCATCCCTTGATTTTTTAGGATTATTTTTTTTTAAAAAAATTACCCCTTAAACCATTTCCCTGATACTCCACCAATGTGAAATTCCACCTGTTTGCATTTATGGAGGATTTACTCTTGAGTATGGGAACCAGCAAATCTCTATTTTATGAACTGGAGATGCACAGCTTCACATGATCAAAGAAAAGGAAAATAGATCCTCCCTGAATGCAGACAGGTGGACTTTTGCACTGGTGGAATATCAGGAGAATGATTTGAGGAGAAAATGTTTTCAAAACCCTAAAAAATCAAGGGATGAACCGATCTGATTCAAACTTGGCATGCGGAAAGCTCTACTTAAGAACTCTCAAGGTCCCAAGTTTCATCCCTTTATCTTTAAAAACAAGGGAGCTGCGGGCAAGGAGGGTGAGGTTGGAGCAGTAAAAAGTCCATTCATTCAAAGTTCAACACAGAGTGCTGAAGGAGAACCGCCCCATCTTCCCCTTTCGTCAGCAAGACTCCATTCAAAGCACACACACCCAACAAAAGAAAAGGCGAGGGGACAGCATTACACAGAGGCTTAAGGGCACATGAAAGTTGCTTGGGGAAAATAATCCAGACTTTCTCGGCATCAAAATAATATGCAAAACAGAGTAAAAGAGGCAAAATGGGTGCAGAAATGGGACAGGTAGCTTCATCACACCAGTGTTATACTGTGCAATTATTGCGAATTGTGTGAAAAGGACTCCAAAGTTTTCCATCTTATAATCTGCTTTGACTGTGAAGTACTCCCATGCATCCTGCTTTAATTGTGCTTCTTAGCCAAAAGAACCGACGCATTTTGGACTCCTTTAAGAATTAATCATTTGTTGTTCTCCAAACGGCCACTGGGGGCGCAGGAGTATGATTTGATATTTTTAAACTGCAAATTAAACAAATGCTTATATCTGCGTAAGTTTTAAAGATAAAGACATCAACATTGGCACAGTAATAGATATTAAGGAGGGCTTTCAGCATACCAGATTTGAATTGGATTGGGTCATCTGTTTATTTTTTATGATTTTTTACATTTCCTCCCCTTAAACCCTTTTCCTGGTATGCAAAGGATCTTAGAAGCGCTGCTGCCCAGAGTGTGATTTAGCTAATAACAACAGCAGCAGCAGCAGCTTTACATTATGGGGATAATTCAAGGGAAAAGGGTATGTGGGATGAAGCTTAGCGTCATGTGAGTCCTGTGCTGCAAAACCAGATCCCAGGCATAGCGAGAGTGCATTAAACTGCTGGTGTAATGGAGCTCGAAATCTGCTAGTCTTTAAGGTGCCTGAAGGCTTTTGTGGGTGTTTGCTAGCGAGGCTGCCTCCAAACTTGGCAACCCTAGCTGGGATGCAAGCTTGCCCTCTGAACTGGACGCTCTTTCCCCTAGTCCTAGCTGTGTGGAGGCTGAGTGGTGAGAAGAAAAACCGCACTATTCTGCACGTGCTTAGAAGTACTTGATTCTTTATTATGACTTCAAAGGTGATACTGTATATCAGCTCATGTCTTCTTGCTATGGATTAATAATGCTGCTCTTCTGTAATAATCTTTAGTATTATTCAGAAAAAAAGTAAAGAAGCATTGAGGATGAAATGAAAGGATCTTCTTAGGGTTAGGGTAAAATGAATCAGCTGAAGTTCTCTTCCTCAAAACTCTAGAGATTAGCTGTTGGCAGCATGCAGACCCTGGAGGCCACCAGTGTGGCCTGCCCCACAAGGGTCCCCTATTCACTCCATTCCCCACCCTGCACATGCTGCCACCTGCCACACAGGGCACACCAGGTGGAGAGCATAGCAGCAAAAACAGGCTCCTGCCAGCCCACCAATAACTGTTTTGTGAGCTGGTAGGAGTCCAATTCTGCTGGGAAACAGTATGCAGGGAGAACTCTCCTTGTGTACCTGTTTCCAGCAGAATCGGCCCACCATCAGCAGCCCATCAAACAGCTGTTTGGCTGGCAAGTGGGAGCAGATTCTCCTGAGAAACAGGTATGTGAGAAGATTCATCCCCGTACATCCACTTCCCAGCAGAACCAGCTGATTCTGCTGGGAAATGGGAACATGGGGATGACTCTCCTAGACACCCGTTTCCCAGCAGATTCAGGCTCCCCACTCATCCATTAAACAGCTGTTTGGCAGGCTGAAGGAAGCAGATCATGATCCCTGGGAGGAGGGGGAGATTAGAGCCTCCTCTTCCTCCCAGCCATCATGATCCAGGTAGCTGAGATGGGGCAGGATTAGGTTGAAGCCTCCTCCCCCACATTCCAGCAACTTTGGTCATGATTATTAAGGCAAGGAACAGGCTCTAACCTCACACTCCTCCTCCTCTCAATGATCATAATCCAGGTCACTGGGATGGGGCAGGAGGTGGGTAGGAAAATGTGAATGTTTATGTAAGTATATGCATATGTGTGGGTGTCTGCACACAGGTGCAGGTGTAGCAGCAGCAAAAGTGCAGCCCCTGGTGTGCTCCAGGGGTTGAAATTGGTTTGCGGAACCCCCAAAGTTGCCCACCCCTGCTATAGACCTAACACCAGTAGAGATATATACCCAAAAAACTTATTACATGCCTATGAATCTGTCTCTCCTCACACCTCCCTCTGATCTTCAGTGTGTGTTTACAACTGATAAACTTTTTTTTAAAAAAAATCTATCTGTATTTAGAACATAAAACCTAGTATGTCAACTAAAATTTACACTGTATTTAGAAATTACCCTAATTCCCTTAGTGTCCCAGTTCCAGTATAAAAAGTTTTCCAGCGTCACTTGTTTTCTGTACAGCTATTTATTCCCTAACTTGGCCTAAAGTTAGTGCAAAGAAACATACAGGAGCATCCTTCTTCTTTTCTTCTTTGACCAGCTTTGGATTGCGAGGTGCCACCACTTTGCTTTGAAAACCTTCCGGTAACTTGTAGGGACCAAGAGATTTCTGGGGTCGGTCTGTTAGCATCTTTGATTAATCTGTTAGAGCCTCTGAAATAAGAAAAATAACAGAGTTCTTTGAAATACATGGGGGAGGGGGGAATCTCCTGGAATTGACAGTGCTACCTGATCTTCATTCCCCCCTCCTTTTTTTTTTATCAAGAATGGTGGCCAATTACCTTTCTTAAAAAAAATCTAACAATAACTCCGAGATCTTCTCCTATACATGGATTTTCGTTTCCCTTGTAAACTACTGTTTTGAAATATAGGACCAATCTCCTCTTCCTTTCCCTCAGGTTTCACATGTTTTTGTGTGCAATGTGCAACAGGGTCCTTGAAGAAGTTCTGGTCCCAGGTTTTGGGGGCCTTTGTGCCAGGCACCCTCCCTGGGCCCCTTCCATGACTCTACCTTCTCACAGCCGTTATCACCAGCGGCTCTTGCTCCTTGCCCCCTTTCTCATCACTGCTACCACTTACTTGCTTGGCAGGCAGAGGGCCAGTGAGCAAACAGGAAGTGGCACCTACTTGTTCTTCCTTCTTGCCACCACCATTGACTGGGCGAGAGCAAGAGGCAGGCAAGCAAGCAGGGTGCAATGGTGGGAAAGGGGAGCAAATCCAGGGAGCTTTTGTCGGTGGGAGGCTGCTGGGGTGCGAGTCCTCGGCAGGTGCTAACATTGATGTCGGCCTTGCCTTGAAGAGCATCTTTCCTCCTTCCGCCTGAGCACCCCCTTCCCATCATTGTTCATTTGGATTAGAACAGTAGTGAGCAGGAACAGTTTCAAGAGAAAAGTCTGGATTTAGAAAGAGCTCATTTCACTATGAATTCTGCTGCTGACAATGGGAGGCCCAGGATCCTTTGGACCTTCTGCTGCACCAAAACACACACCTGTTTATAGAGTATTTTAGGCCCCAAATTCTCTTCTACTGTAAGGAACATTTTGAGTTTATTGACTGAAGTAGTACAGGGTCTGGTGTTCAATATTCTTATTGGGATTTAGGGTGCATTCAGAGCTAATTCATTATCAGATCATGGGTTGTAAAACTTGTTGGCAAATATGATTTCTTTCTAGTAACAGTTGCCAAGAGCATTTTCCCATGGAAAGTAAGATATAAGGGTGGGGAACCTCCGGCCTGCAGGCTTAATCCAGGCTGTGAAAGTTCTCCATCTGGCCCGCTTAGGCTCCCTCCATGGACCCCACCAACTCCTCTCCCCAAGACCCACCTTCTGATGTCAGTTGCATGGGGAGGAGGCAGGGAAAGGCTTCTGCAGAGAAAGGATCCTCCACATGGTGCTTCAGCCACTTGTCTTCATTGCACAAGGGCTTCCCCGGTGAAACTGGCCAGGGACCAAATGGTATCAGGCTGTGTGGCCCCACTCCCTGACATCATTTGGCCTGTGGAGGGCTAGCTGAGGAGGAACCGGCCTCCACGCCCAAAGTTTGTCTCCACCTTTGATGTACTATATTCCCAAAGTTATGCAACCAAAATTCAAAATGTTTAAAAAACTAGATGTGCTCTTTTAGGAACTCGGAACACAACCACCGCCATTTAAAAAAAGCACAGGCAGCCATCTTCCTACCACGGCCCCTCGGCCTCCCCATTATACTCGAGATGGATGTTCCATGGGTGACCCCTAAATGTACTTCCCAAATCAAATGGGCTCGCTGTTCATGACTTAATTCCTTCTTCAAATGCCAGTTTGCTTCCATCTCAATTTTCAACGTGAAGATATTGATTCCCTCTTCCCTGACCCTTCCTTCTGCATATGATGATGGTGGGTTCAGAAGTAGGCCATAGGGAGTTGTGCGTGTGTGCGTGTGTGTGTGTGTGTGTGTGTGTGTGTGTGTGTGTGTGTGTGAGTGAGAGAGAGAGAGAGAGAGAGAGAGAGAGAGAGAGAGAGAGAGAGCTCCTGCCCAGATGCACACTTTGACCTTGTGCTTTATTTCAAATGAATTAATCCAGAACATCTCCCCCAGTTCCATAGTCTAAGAACCTGACTGAGTTCAAAAGTCTGCTTTCTCTCTCTCCCTCCCTGGCGCCTTAGTGACTAACTGCTGCATTCTTCTGTTTCGGTCCAGCCTTCCCCAACCTGGTGCCTCTAGATGTGTCAGACTATGACTCCCAGCATCCCCCAGGGGTGTGTGGTTTATCACATGTGAAGGGCACCAGGTTGGGGAAGACTGTCTTAGTCCAAGAGGGGATTAAGGCAGGGATGCACAGAAAGTAGCTCTCCAAATGTTTTGGACCACAACTCCCAATATTCCTGGCTACTGGCCATTTTGGCAGAGGCTTCTGGGACTTGAAATCCAAAACATCTCCGGCCTGCCGCTGGGTGATGGGGTCCTAAGAAGCCTGCCTTCAAGGCTGCTGAGCAGAGATGCCCTCCAGTCCCAAGCACCCAACGCTCAGCTCAAAGGAGAGCCCACTCTAGCCGCCGCAGGGAGGCTGGTCCTGGCCGGACACTTACTTGGCTGGGCCTTCTTCCACCGCCGTCACCGGCACCTCCTGCTGCTCTCTCTGCCTCTGCAGCAGGTCCGGGCAGAGAAGAGGCCCGAGAAGAGACACTCTCTTCCCCCCCCCCCCCCCGGGCCTGCGGCTGTTGTGCTGGTTCCCGTAGCAACCAAACTGTCCCTCCGGCAGGGCGCATACACAGAACTTGGGCGGCAGGCCTTTCAGCGCCATGGCAACCGTGGGTGAGGCCCTGGCAAGCAGAGCCGCCACGGGAGGAAGGCCAGTGGCCCTTTAAAGGGGCCACGCCAGTGGTGGAGTTTGGATGTGGCTTCTGGAACTGTGGTTGTTGTGTTATGACAGCGCCACACCTCTGGAAGCTGCCAATGCCGGGGCTTCATCAGGCCCCATCTCTGGAGGTCTTCAGAAAAGCTCTAAGGGCCCACTGGTTTCCAGCTGCCTTTCTGTAGTTCTTGCAAGGCTGGTTTTAATGGTATCTCCTCTTTCACTTTCTTTTGCCAGAGGGATAACCGTGTTATTCGTTGCAGCAAAAACAACCATCTTGTGGCACCTTAAAGATGAACTGTCCACAAAATGCATGCTCCTGATGAAGTGGGCAGTGTCCACAAAAGCTTATGCCAGACTAAATTTGTTCGGGCCCAATCCTATGCATGTTTAGATATTAAAAAAAGTCCTACAACTCTGAGCATTCCTCAGCAAGCATGACTAGATTTGAATTGCATATGTATTTATTGAATTTTTATTCTATTTGTTTGATATAATGTTTATGTTTTACACTGCATCAAGAAGGTTCCACCCTTAAAAGCAGCCCAAAAGTAATGTTAAAAAATAAAATTAAAAGTTAGGCCCCAGCAAACCAGCTATTGAAAATGCAGTGTGATTTCTTGACTTCAGCAAAGCTTTTGACAAAGTACCACATGACATTCTGATTAACAAACTAGCTAAAAGTGGGCTAGATGGAACAACTATTAGGTGGATCCACAGTTGGCTACAGAATCGGACTCAAAGAGTACTTATCAATGGAACCTTCTCAAACTGGGGAGAGGCAACGAGTGGGGTGCCGCAGGGCTCAGTCCTGGGCCCAGTGCTCTTCAACATTTTTATTAATGATTTGGACGAGGAGGTGCAGGGAACGCTGATCAAATTTGCAGATGACACCAAATTGGGTGGGATAGCTAATACCCTGGAAGACAGAAACAAACTTCAAAGTGATCTTGATAGGCTGGAGTGCTGGGCTGAAAACAACAGAATGAAATTTAATAGGGATAAATGCCAAGTTCTACATTAGGGAATAGAAACCAAATGCACAGTTACAAGATGGGGGACACTTGGCTCAGCAATACTACAAATGAGAAAGATCTTGGAATTGTTGTAGATCACAAGCTGAATATGAGCCAACAGTGCGATATGGCTGCAAGAAAGGCAAATGCTATTTGGGGCTGCATTAATAGAAGTATAGCTTCCAAATCACGTGAGGTACTGGTTCCTCTCTATTCGGCCCTGGTTAGGCCTCATCTAGAGTATTGCGTCCAGTTCTGGGCTCCACAATTCAAGAGGGACGCAGACAAGCTGGAGCGTGTTCAGAAGAGGGCAACGAGGATGATCAGAGGTCTAGAAACAAAGCCCTATGAAGAGAGACTGAAAGAACTGGGCATGTTTAGCCTGGAGAAGAGAAGATTGAGGGGAGACAGGATAGCACTCTTCAAATACTTAAAAGGTTGTCACACAGAGGAGGGCCAGGATCTCTTCTCGATTCTCCCAGAGTGCAGGACACGGAATAACGGGCTCAAGTTAAAGGAAGCCAGATTCCGGCTGGACATCAGGAAAAACTTCCTGACTGTTAGAGCAGTGCGACAGTGGAATCAGCTACCTAGGGAGGTTGTGGGCTCTCCCACACTAGAGGCATTCAAGAGGCAGCTGGACAACCATCTGTCAGGGATGCTTTAGGGTGGATTCCTGCATTGAGCAGGGGGTTGGACTCGATGGCCTTGTAGGCCCCTTCCAACTCTGCTATTCTATGATTCTATGATTCTCTGCTCTGTGCAGAGTTTGCAGTTCAGCATGTGGTAAACAAAAAAATAGGAAAGTGGCCTTAAGTACCAAAAAGAGAAGATGGTAAGTTCTAAGAAGCTCCCACCGTTTGTGTTCAGGTAAACTTCTTCTTCTAAATCAACATGTCCCCTTCCAGATGTGTTGAACAACGAATCCATCATTCCCAGGCAGCATGGCTATGGTATCAGGAGGGCACCATGTTGGGAAAGGCTGTTCTAAATGATGATGATGATGATGATGATGATGATGATGATGATGATTTGTATCCCGCCTTTTGCCCAATACTGGGCCTCAATGTAAAACATACATTGTAAAACCTAGGAAAAGAAAAGTACAAAAAAAATTAAAATGTAAATGTTTAAAATACACAACAAAATTATAAGCCATTAACATAGATGGAGGGCCAGATTATTCTCCAAAGGCCTGCTGGAACAAACAAGTTTTAGCCTGCTTCCGAAAGCCCATCAAGGAGGGAGCCAGTTTAGCTTTCCCGGGAAGAGAGTTCCAAAGCACTGGAGCAGCCACCGAGAAGGCCCTCTCCCATGTTCCCACCAAGTGCACCTGTGAAGATGGTGGGACTGAAAGAAGGGCCTCTCCAGAAGATCTCAGAGCACGGGCAGGCTCATAAGGGAGAATACGGTCTTTCAAATAACCTGGACCTGAGCCATATAGGGCTTAGGTCATAACCAGCTGAATTGTGCCCAGAAACAGACTGGAAGCCAGTGGAGCTGTTTTAACAGGGGAGTGTAACCAGCCCCGGTCAACAACCTGGCTGCAGCTCTTTGAACCAGGTGGAGTTTCCAAACACTCTTTAAAGGCAGCCCCACATAGAGCGCGTTACAGTAATCCAATCGGGATGTAACTAAGGCATGTGTCACTGTGGCCAGGTCTGACATCTCTAGGAACGGGCGCAGCTGGCGCACTAGCTTTAACTGTGCAAATGCACTCCTGGCCACCGCCGAAACCTGGGCATCCAGGCTCAGGGCTGAATCCAGAAGTACAACCAAGCTGTGGACCTGTGTCTTCAGGGGGAGTGTAACCCCATCCAGCACAAGCTGAATCCCTATTCCCTGATCTGCCTTTTGACTGACCAAGAGCACCTCTGTCTTATCTGGATTAAGCTTCAATTTGTTCGTCCTCATCCAATCCATTACTGCCAACAGACACCAGTTTAGCACAGAAACCCCTTCCTTGGAATTGGGTGGAAAGGAGTAGTAGAGTTGGGTGTCATCAGCATACTGGTGGAACCACACCCCACAACTCCAGATAACCTCTCCCAACGGTTTCATGTATATATTAAATAGCATTATTATTATTATTATTATTATTATTATTATTATTTATTTATATAGCACCATCAATGTACATGGTGCTGTACAGATAACACAGTAAATAGCAAGACCCTGCCGCATAGGCTTACAATCTAATAAGTTGTAGTAAACAATAAAGAGGGAAGGAGAATGCAAACAGGCACAGGGAAGTGTAAACAGGCACAGGGTAGGGCAAAACCAACAGTGTAAAGTCAGAACAAACTCAATATTTAAAGGCTATAGGGAAAAGAAAAGTTTTGAGCTGAGTCTTAAAAGCAGTGATTGAGTTTGTAGTTCTCAAGTGTTCTGGAAGAGCGTTCCAGGCGTAAGGGGCAGCAGAAGAAAAAGGACGAAGCCGAGTAAGGGAAGTGGAGGTCCTTGGGCAGGCGAGAAGCATGGCATCGGAGGAGCGGAGAGCCCGAGCGGGGCGATAGTGTGAGATGAGAGAGGAGAGATAGGCAGGAGCTAGGCAGTGAAGAGCTTTGAAGGTCAGTAGGAGAAGTTTATATTGGATTCTGAAGTGAATTGGAAGCCAATGAAGAGATTTCAGAAGTGGAGTGACATGGTCAGAGCGGCGGGCCAAGAAGATGATCTTAGCGGCAGAGTGGTGGACAGAGACCAGCGGACTGATGTGAGACGAAGGAAGGCCAGAGAGAAGAAGGTTGCAGTAGTCCAACCGAGAGATAACCAGTGCGTGAACGAGAGTCTTGGCAGAAGAGACAGACAAAAATGGTCGAATCCTGGCAATATTATACAGGAAGAAACGACAGGATTTAGCTACTGCCTCGATGTGAGGAGTAAAGGAGAGCGAGGAGTCAAATATAAAGCCAAGACTACGAGCTTCCTTGACCGGAGTAAGCGTGACATCGTTGACAGTAAGGGAGAATGAGAGGTGAGGAGAAGGTTTAGGAGGAAAAACTAGCAGTTCAGTCTTTGCCATGTTAAGTTTCAAAAGACGATGAAGCAGCCAGGCTGAGATATCTGAAAGACATGCCGAGATACGATCGTGAACATCTGGAGAAAGTTCCGGAGATGAAAGATATAATTGTGTATCATCGGCATACAGGTGATATTGGAGGCCGTGAGATTGAATGAGCTTGCCCAAGGGCAGCATGTATAGAGAGAACAACAACGGGCCAAGCACCGAGCCTTGCGGAACCCCAACTGAAAGGGGAAAAGAGGAGGACGAGCTGCCGTTAGCCGACACGCTGAAAGAGCGACCCTCTAGATAGGAGGCGAACCAGTTATAGACAGAGCCACAGAGTCCAAGGTCGTGGAGGGAATCTAAGAGAAGATCGTGATCAACCGTGTCAAAGGCTGCGGTTAGATCAAGGAGAATAAGAACAGAATAATGGCCTTTAGACTTGGCAGTAAGAAGATCATTGGTGATCTTGGTAAGGGCTGTTTCAGTGGAATGCAAAGGACGGAAGCCAGATTGAAAGGGATCCAGAGCAGAGTTATTAGAGAGAAAGTCAAGACAACGAGAGTAGACCAGACGTTCCAGGATCTTTGAGACAAAGGGCAGGAGGGAGACAGGTCGGTAGTTAGACAGGGATAGTCGATCAAGAGTGGGTTTTTTGAGAATGGGAGAGACTGTAGCATGTTTAAAAGCAGAAGGAAATGAACCAGAGGACAGAGAAGAATTAATGATGTGAAGCAAGGACGGGAGGATAGCGGGGATAAGATTAATAAAGACGCGAGAGGGAATCGGATCACGGGAACAAGTGGAAGGCTTCGACGAGCGCAGTATTTTAGACAGTTCATCAGCTGAGACCGAAGGGAATGCCGAGAGAGTTGAAGGAGGAGCTGACAGGTGAGGGACAGGAGCTGGAAGCGGAGCAGAGTTGGCTAGATCGGAGCGTATAGTTTGGATTTTAGCATTGAAGAAAGAGGCAAAGTCGTTGGCAGACAGGGAGGCGGGGAGAGATGGCGGATTAGGCTTCAGAAGAGAATTGAAGGACGCGAAGAGCCGCTGAGGGTGCTTAGCATTTGACTGGATCAACGTTGAGTAGTGCTGCTGTTTGGCCAGTGAAATGGCAGAAGAGAAAGAGGAGAGAACAAATTTGTAGTGGACAAAGTCCACCCAGTCCTTGGTCTTACGCCACAGGCGTTCGGCTGCCCGGGAACAAGAGCGAAGGTAGCGGAGGAAAGAGGTGAGCCACGGTTGGGGTTGAGAGGGGCGAACTATCCGAGTTGTAGATGGAGCAAGATTATCAAGAGTTGAAGATAAGGAGGAGTTAAAGGAGGAGACGGCTGAGTCCAAGGAGACGGCTGTGTAGACAGAAGGAAGAGAGGAGGCTAAGGACTGAGAAAAAGCCTCGTAGTTGATAGAATGCAGGTCACGACAAGGGCGAGAAGCGGGACGTGAAGGAGGGGGATTGTGAGTAATATTGAAAGAGACTAGATGATGATCTGACAGAGGAAAGTCAGCGATAGAAAAGTCCAGGACAGAGCAGTTCCGAGTGAGGACAAGATCCAGACAGTGTCCAAGGGAATGTGTGGGTGCTTCAGACCAGAGCTTAAGATCATAAGAGGAAGATAAGGAGCGAAATCGTAGAGCTGCAGCATCGTGAGGGTCATCTACATGGATATTGAAGTCACCTAAAATCAGAGTAGGAGAGTTGTCAGAGAGGAGAAAGGACAGCCACGAGTCGAGATCAGAGAGAAATTTAGAGGATGAGCCAGGGGGGCGGTAGAGAACTGCAACCCGCAGTCGCAGCGGAGTGAAGAGTCTCACCACATGTGCCTCAAAGGAGGAGAAACAGTGTGAAGGTGGAATGGGAAGAGGCTGGAACTGGCACAAACTCGATAATAAAAGACCCACACCACCACCTCGACCCTCTGGGCGACTCGAGTGAGAGAAAGAGAGTCCTCCAAGAGAGAGGGCAGCAGAGATGGCGGTGTCATGGGCAGGAAGCCAGGTTTCAGTAAGAGCAAGGAGGTGGAGAGATCTAGAGAAGAACAAGTCCTGGATGACAGGGGCCTTGGAAGCAATAGAGCGACAGTTCCATAAGGAGCACGAGAAAGGCAGCTGTGAGGGGGGGAGACACCGAATAGGAATTAGGTTGGGAGAGATGAGCTTGGAGCGAGCCATGGGGAACAGATATGGTGAGAAAGGCATGGGGGACAAAATAGAGCCTTGAGGGACTCCACAGGCCAATGGCCAAGGAGTCGAACAGGAGTCCCCCAGTACCACCTTCTGGGTCTGTCCATCCAGGAAGGAATGGAGCCACTGTAAAACAGTGCCTCCAAGACCCATCCCAGCAAGGCGGCCCAGAAGGATACCATGGTCAATGGTATCGAACGCCACTGAGAGGTCCAGCAGAACCAGCAGGGACACATTCCCCCTGTCCAGATCCCGGCGAAGATCATCCACCAAGGCGACCAAAGCTGTTTCTGTCCCATAACCAGGCCTGAAGCCAGAATGAAATGGATCTAGATAATCTGTCTTATCCAGGAATCCCTGGAGTTGGGAGGCCACCACACACTCCAATACATTGCCCAAAAATGGGCTGTTGGACACTGGCCGGTAGTTATCCAATACAGTTGGGGCCAAGGAGGGCTTTTTCAGTGTGGGTCTTACCACTGTCTCTTTCAAGCAGGCTGGCACCTTACCTTGGCGAAGGGAGGCATTGGTCACTCTGCTTACCCACTTGGCCAGTCCCCCTCTGGCTGCTTTTATAAGCCAGGAAGGGCAAGGATCTAGTATACACGTGGTGACTCTCACCAATCCAAGGACCCTGTCCACATCATCAGACTGAGCAAATTGAAAGGTATCCAATAATACTGGACAAGCAGGTGCCAAAGTTACATCCACTGGGTCTGTATCAACAATAGCATCCAAGTCAGAGCGGATCTGAGTGATTTTGTCTGCAAAGTGCTGGGCAAATTGGTCACAGCAGGCTGTTGAAAGGTCTGAAATCTCTTTTGGGGGGCCAAAGTGTAGAAGGCCCCTGACCACCCAAAACAGCTCCGCTGGATGGCTCTTTGCAGATGCAATAGTGGCAGAGAAAAAAAGATTTTTTGCTGCCCGAATTGCCACAGAGTAGGCCTTCAAATAGGCTCTAGCCCATGTTCGATCAGATTCACTCCAAGTTTTCCGCCAATGTTGTTCTAGCCTCCATCTCACTCATTTCATTGCTGCCAGTTCATTGGAAAACCAGGGGGCTGGTGTGGCTCCACAATGTGAGAGAGGATGCTCAGGAGCAATCATGTCCACCGCCCTGGCCATTTCTCCATTCTAGAGATCAACCAGGGTGACGTAAAAACTAGAGTGTCCATTTCCCCTTGACATGCACACACCTAGAAAAAGTAAAGTGGTGCACAAGGCAGGGAGGGGCGAGTTTCCCGATGCCCCCAGTAAAGAATTCCATTTACCCCCCCATGCAAGCAGCACGTAGACACTTTCCCAGCCCCCTAGCCTTGTCAGCTCCAAAGAACACCGATTGAGTTAATCCCATCCAATCCAAACCTCATATATATGGGAAAGGTTAAGTGCAGGTATGCAGGACAAAGGACATCTGAGAGCAGGTATTTCACACTGATGGCGGCGGCCAGATGTCATTCTCCCCCCACAGCTCCAGCGCCACCTAACTTCAGGTAAACATCGCTTAACTGCCAGGACAACACCATAGGTCAGTTTCAAATGAAACTGACCAGCCAAGTCCTTAGGACTGCCCCCTAGCCACATCACCAATAGGAGAAGGGCTACAGGTGCAAAGCACACCTGGGAAAGCACATGGCGATGGCGGCCGAGTAATTTCAGCTGCAATTCCCCTTTCTGACCACTGCTTGGAAGTATATAAGATATTGTCCAGCCCCAGCCCGGCGTGACTCTAAATTAACAGCGTGAGCGAGAAGAGTCACCTTGCCCAACTCCTTGCCTGTGATCTTTCGCGAATATCTCAATATTGGATTTTGGCACACTTGAATTTGGCATAATTTATGCAACAAGGGGTTCAACAGAATCACCCGCCGAGGCAACAGGAAAATCCCCAAGAGCCATAAGGAAACCATTTGGATCCATCAGCCTCCTGGAGCGGACCATCTTAATTGGTCCTCCACTCCTGCAGAGGTTCTGACTGCCAGCAAGTCTAAACTCCACCAGGTAGTGATCTGTCCATGACAATGGAACTATAGAAAGTTCCTCCACTCTCAGATCCCTGTCACCCCATCCAGTACAGAAAACAAGGTCCAAAGTGTGCCCAGCAACATGGGTGGGGCCAGATACTAATCTTTAGAGTTATTTGAGAGCATGTAGTGGATATGAGCTGGGCAGTCTCTGGTTCAAACCTTGTCATTACCTACCAGTCTAGCCATGCACTTCATGTGTGCCCGTTGGCAAGGTGCTACTTCTCAGCCACCATGACCTTCCCCAGGTCTGTAACTTGAAGGGGAGAGGCTCCCCAAAGCCCTTACATCTTTGCAGAGGACACTAAGGGCTGCCTTCAGCACTCACAAGACAGTGCATCTGAGAGGAGGGGTGGCTAAACCTTGGGTCTACACCTGCCATTTATCCCAGGGTCAGTTCGAGGTTGTCCCTGGGTGTCCAAATCCTCTCAGTTGTCCCAGGATAACCGGGACCACGGTTTCCCTGATTTTTCCCATGGTCCTGGGAAAACCCT
The DNA here is from genome assembly GCF_023053635.1 of Elgaria multicarinata webbii. Taxonomy (NCBI): domain Eukaryota; kingdom Metazoa; phylum Chordata; class Lepidosauria; order Squamata; family Anguidae; genus Elgaria; species Elgaria multicarinata. Next base: position 33,207,956 of record NC_086184.1, on the reverse strand, counting down.
GAGGACCACGGGCGGTGTGGCACAGGCTCCCGGGTCTTCCCTCCTCCCCATTCAAACAGGCACGGAGCTGGGGGTGGCAGCATTTTTGCCATCCCCGGGATGGCTGTCAGCATTTTCCAGAGCTGAATTTAACCCATTAAAAAAAAAAATCACCGAGGTGCTGAGTCGTGGTCCCGCAATTGCGTGAACGTCTCCCTAAACACCCCCCAAAAAACCCACTATGCCAGAAACGTCCCTCTTCACTTCTGGGATGACACGCTGGCATTTAGATGCAGGGGGACAATCCCAGAAGCAGGTAAGCTCGGGATCCTCTCCACCCCATCCCAGAAGGCCTATAGGTGTAGATGAGGCCTTGGACTGGGGAGACCCAGCTTCTAATTCCCATTCATCCATGAAGCAAACTGGGTGACTTAGGGCCAGTCACTGAGCCCCCATCTATATGGCAACAGGATTCTTCCGCAGTGCTTTAAAACCCGGGGTTTCGTTGCTTCAAATCAAGGAGAATAGCATCACGCTGCAGCAGCCACTGCAAGTTATCTCCTGCAGTTAATGTGCAGCATCTTTAGACTCTCAGCTAAATGTACGTCACAGGGTTGTTGTGAGAATAAAATGGAGAGGAGGAGGAGGGTCATGTATCCTGTTTTTGGCTCCTTGGTGCAAAGGTGGATAGAAATGTAACAAATACAATCAAAGTGTTGGACTGGGAGTTGGGTTCAAGTCCCCACTCAGCCATGAAAACCTACTGGGTGACTGTTGTTATTATTATTTATTTATTTATTTATTTATTTATTTATTTATTTATATAGCACCATCAATGTACTGGGCCAGTCACAGACTCTCAGTCCAACCTACCTCACAGGGTTGCTGTGGTGAGGATAAAATGGAGAGGAGGAGGATTATGTACGCCGCCTTGGGTGTCCAAATGCAACCTCCACTCTCCTCTTTTTTCTTAAGAGGAAAAAAAGCAGAATATAAATGCAATAATAAATAATAATAAAAATCAATCAGAAAAAACAAATACAACAGTTGTCTATACTTCAAAAGTCTGCACAAGTGGCAAGCTGTTCCTGAGATGGCCACCCTTCATAGAATCATAGGATCGTAGAGCTGGAAGGTACCTATAAGGCCATCAAGTCCAACCCCCTGCTCAATGCAGGAATTCACCTCAAAGCATACTAGCTGCATCTTGAATGCCTCTAGTGTGGGAGAGCCTACAATCTCCCTAGGTTAATCTCTCTAGGTCATGGGTTCCATTGTCGTACTGCTTTAGCAGTCAGGAAGTTTTTCTGCTTTCTGTCCCTCATGCCCAAGACTAAAAGCTTCTTTGGTCCCCAACTCAGATAATTTCTGAATCATGTCATATTCAGGGGTCATGCACTAGATGGATTTCCAGACAGGTCTGAGAAGGACACAACATTTTCAGCTCAGTCTCAGTAACCTTTATGGCTGAGGAGACAACCTTGAAAAAAATTAAATCCTGCAGGTTGCCTGAAAGAACAGCTCAAGGTTGGTTAGACTGAGAGTTTCAATTCATGAACAGCTTTTCAAGAAAGTGACTTGAAAGAGGCAAAGGAAGAGCAAGCCCTGCAGAAGAAGTAGAGCTTGTGGGGCGCCCTTCGGTCGGAACGGTGGGGAAAATGCAATGACAACAGGGCTCTGGGAGAAAACTAGGGAGAAGCAATTTGTCATGGAGCTCAATGGAGTCATTTGAGGATTCATCTGCAATGCCCTTGCAGTGTGGGCTTGGAGGGCCTTTGGGCAAGAAACCCACCACGGGCCCTCTCTCTCAGTGAATCCATCTTCTCACCATCGTTGTCATCAGCCACTGTTGTTCCTCCTCTTTCTCATCATGGCTTGCACTTGCTTGCATGACTGGCAGAGGGCCAGTGAGCACGTAGGCCGTAGCATCTGCTCCTCCTTCTCACTACCTCCGTTGTCTGCTCCAGAGGAAGAGGCAGGTGAACAGGGAGGTTGCAGTGGTAAAGCGGAGGACCGTGTCCAGGGGGCTCTTGTCTGCGGGCCCTGGGCAGGTGCCCTTGGATTTAGAAAATATGCCTGACTCTGGGGGAGTCTACACCAGCCATTTATTGTATCATAGTCATCATTAACGGGCCACATGACGTTCACCTGCTCCCATGGTGATCGCAGCTCTACCTCTCAGTTTTCCTGGAATATCCCTAATTGCTTTTGTCACGTTTTTTCCTGCGTTCTCATTTGCAGTGTGCCCCCCCCCTTGTGAGGTTGTTGCTGTTGGCTGTGAGTTCTGGGCTCAGCAAACAGCCAATCAGCTGTGAGGGGCGTGTGCATGGGTATCAGCGTGTTTCACCGCCATGTGTTTTATTTTTTTAACAAACGTATCTGCGCAAGAGCACATACAGATAAGACCCCCATGCAAGGGCAGGCAAAGCTAACAAGCACAAGTGCACCCGGGTGTCTGAGTAAAAGACAACTTGGGTCCAGGGTCCAAGCCTCAGAAGCTGGGGTGTCGTAAGTTGCCACATTTGTCCAGGCAGATTAGGCCTTTGCTTGTGTTCTTGAGAAGTACAGGGCAACCTCGGGCGACTTGCTGACTGCGTTTCTGATGACTCTTGGAAAGGGGAAGAGGGAAGGTTCAGCATGGAGTGCTTGGTGTACACTTTTCCCCAGAAAGGGGGTCTTTGGTGGGGGTCTTTTGGCCCATCCTAACATAGGGTGACCATATGAAAAGGAGGACAGGGCTCCTGTATCTTTAAGAGTTGCATTGAAAAGGGAATTTCAGCAGGTGTCCTTTGTATATATGGAGAACCTGGTGAAATTCCCTCTTCATCACAACAGTTAAAGCTGCAGGAGCTATGCTAGAGTGACCAGATTTAAAAGAGGGCAGGGCACCTGCAGCTTTAACTGTTGTGATGAAGAGGAAATTTCACCAGTTGCTCCATATATACAAATGACACCTGCTTTTCAGTGCAACTGTTAAAGGTACAGGAGCCCTGGCCTCCTTTTCATAGGGTCACCCTACCTAACAGCTCTAATAGGCAGCAGCTGAGTCTGGGTGTGGCTCAGCAACCTTTATTAGGAAAAGCCCAGCAGGGAAACAACCTCTCCCCAACTTCTCCTGGTTTCTTCGCCCATCTTGAACCCATGTGCTATGAACTTGGACTACGGCTTGACCCTGCTACAGGATTGTGTATGTATTGGGCTGCCTAACTCTGTTTGGCCACTTCTGCTTTGCCTGACTCTTATGGCCCTGTGCAGAAGATACCTTAAACCACAGGCTTAAGCACCGTGGTTAAAGCCATGGTTTAACATGTCTTCTGAACAGGGCCATTATCTCGGCTTGCTTGCCTGTGTCTTGACCCTGGGCCTGTTATCTGGATGCCTCCTGCATTTGCCAGAGCTTCTGAAACTTGTCTTCTGGGACATTGGCCTGGGTTATAACTTGTCCCTTCCGTCAGCCCTATAACTAAGACTGCTACCAACACAGGACTGCTAAAATCAAATGTTAAAGTGTGAGATACTGTGTGTCTCTGGCCTGGTTCAGACAACACGCTAAACCATGCTGCTTAACCACAAAATGGTTAAGGGAATGCATTCATTTTGTGGTCAAGCAGCATAGTTTAGCATGTGGTCTGAGCCAGGCCAGTGAAGGGGAAGAAAACCTGTCTCTGTGTGTGTGGCCTGACTAGAAGAGGCAAGACACCCACTAATGACACTTTGCTCTGGCAAGCAAGAAGCCTAGTGCTTTCAGCAGGAGCCTTTCCTCTGGGAAGAGAGTCTCAGTGACTTCAGCAGCAGTGTTGCATCTTGCCCTGGGGAGTGGGGTGGGTGGGTAAGGCACACTGTATTGTTTTCATTGGATTTTACTGTTTTAAAATTTTAAATATTGTAAATATTTTAAATCTATATAAATAAAAATGTAAATGTCTGTTTGAAAAAGACGTTATATCTCCGAAAGTTCTTCACCGATTGCTTTGAAATTTTGACACAACGTTGCATTCAAATATGCGAGCGTTGTTATGTAACTATGTTCTATATGGGGACAAAAGTTTGTCTTAAAATTGAAGAAATAGGCCTCATCAAAACCAGTCCTGCTGATCATTGTGACATCGCCAACCAGTAGGCCAATCCACTGCCTCTGCCTTCTCTCTTATTTGCATGTTCTCTCACAATTGGCTGAGTGAATATAGATGTCACACCTGTGACAGTTACACGTTCTGAAGAAAGGTAACTGCCAGGAGTTTCTGCTAACCTCCTCACCGTAAAAACATCCTTTTTTAAAAACCAAACAATTTGCTTTACTTCATCCAAATAATGCCTCACAGAAGATCACACTTAGGTTGTCGTACTCGCAGAGCGGAAGCACTGCGACGAGAAATTGCAAATCAGACTGAGGAAGAACGGGCATCAGCAAACGAGAAAAAAAGAAAAAGAATGCCTCAAATATGTGCCAAGGAACCAGGCAAGCAACGTTCAGCCAGACTTGAGGATGCACGATTGCGAGCACGGCAATCGCGTTCTACAGCTTCAGATCTGCTTTGTTCTCAACAGAATGAACACGACAGGCTGAGAGTGGCTGAAAGACGTCAACGAGAAACAGCACATCAGCGTCAAACACGACTCCGTGGTAAACAATCACACGATTACAATCGCCTTGCATTCCGGTACAACCCAGCTGATGATTATAGTTTGAGGCGGCATGTTTTCATCGGCACTATGACTGAAGTGTGTCCTTATTGCAAGGCTCTTAAATTTAATGGAGAAACAAAAGGAATGTGTTGTGCTGCTGGAAAAATTAAACTGCCTCAACTTGGAGAACCACCAGAGCCATTACAAACTTTGCTTGCCGGATATACCGCAGAATCAAAGCATTTCCTATCTAACATCAGGAAATACAACTCATGCTTCCAAATGACGTCATTCGGCGCAGAAATCATCACAGCTCCATTTATGCCAACTTTCAAAGTCAAAGGACAAATTTATCATAAAGCCGGCTCCTTCCTTCCGTTTCAAGATAGTCAACATAAATTCCTACAAATGTATTTCATTGGTGATGGCAATGATGAATTGAATGCACGCTGCGGAATTTATACCGACATAAAAAGGTCCATCGTTTCAAAACTGCAACAGCTACTTCACGAAAAAAAACAATTTAGTACATTTGTTCAAAACAGCAATTGACATGATGCCATCTGATACACACAAGATTGTTATTCATGCTGACAAAACGCCTGCTGGAGAACATGTGCGAAGATTCAATGCTCCAACTATAGACAAAGTGGCAATTGTTATAGTCGGAGATCAATCTTGACAGGACCTTTCAAAGGTGAAGATGTCCTCATTCCTCGCATTCCTATGATTCCAACAGATATGCCATTTCAATTTAAGAGATTGCAATTCCCAATTCGATTGGCGTTTGCAATCACCATCAACAAAGCTCAGGGCCAATCTTTAGAATTGTGCGGTTTAGATCTAGACACAGATTGCTTTTCACATGGACAATTATATGTTGCGTGTTCTAGAGTCGGCAAACCAGACAATCTCTATATCTACACAGACAATGGAACAACTAAAAATATTGTATATCCACAAGCATTGTGAAATTAAACATATTAGAAACATCCGCTTTGTCTTTCTTTTCAGTTTAACCAGACTGAGCCACAGCAACGCGTGGCAGGGTACAGCTAGTAAATAAATAAATAATAAAATATTTTTTTTCTAATCCAGGACCTTTTCCTTTTAAAACAATGGAAAATAATAATTGTCTTTTCTACTGGTCTTGTATGAGGACAGCAAAAAGAACTACCATAAAGTAATTTGTACAGCAACTAAAAATACATGTTGATTTCAGATACATTGAATGTCTCTCTTGTTCTTTATTTCAGCGATTTTAACATTAATGTATTTTGTAGAACAGGTTGGTGTTACTTGTGAGCTGTAGAACCAGACATGTGACCAAGGCCACACACCCTTGGGGGGCAGATTGGGGGTGGGCATTTCTCCTTGAGAGCAGCCGTATCGTCCTCCTTTTTGGTTTCCAAAATATGGTCAGCCTATAGTTCCCCCATGTGTTGCTGTGTATCGGTGTTGGTGTGCAGCCTTCAGGAGTAATTAATTTTTTAAAATCCTGTGCCCCGTAACCATCTGCCTAGCCCCGCCCACTTCTACTGATACACATGCAGAGCTGCCGTAACAGGGCAGACGTGCTCCCGCGATGGCACCCCTGTCATTGCGGGAAACTTCGCTCTCGTGTGCCCCTGTGAGTGCCAATTGCAGAAGCAGGAAAATGCGCAATCTCCCCTCCTCCGTTGGGAAAGGGCTGTAGGTGTAGATTAGGCCTCCTTAATACCTTGTATTCATCTAAGTCAAGCCCAGGGCAAGATTAACAGATATGAGGGTCTATGGAGAACCTTTGTGTATCTCTCCTGCTGTGTGTAGGAGAAGTAGCGTGATTAGAACAGCCAACTGAATGGGCCCTGTGCTCTTTGTTTACTTCCTCTTTTGAAAGAGGAAGTAACTGAGCAACGAAAACATGACAGTAGGGAGTGTGTTTCCCCCCATGTGATGGAGGTTGCTTGATGCCTTGCTCTGAGGTGAGGTAATTGGCCCTGGAGACCACTGTGGTGCTGCAGCCCAGGCATTCTGTGCCAATGCCTTGCTCTGAGGGAGGACCCTTAGAGTGCCCACACCAGCCATGTTGGGACCTGCTGCCTAAGACTGAGGGGTTCACCCCATCCCATGGGAGCACTGGCCCTGGATGTCCTTGCCTTGGGCTCATTTCTTTTTAGTGCTCTGCATTAAGTGTCTTCTGCTCTCAGGACCTGCCTCCTACCTTCCAAAATGTTTTGAGTGTGCTCAGGCTCCTGATGTCATTAAGAAGAGCTGAACAGATGGAAGTACAAAATGAGCTGTTGCCTTAGGCTGCCAGACACGTTACCCCCATTCTGACTCTTCTAACAAGTCAGTGTGCAAAAGGCCTTGCCAAAAGTGATCACCAAGAACAGAGAAGAAGCAACAGGTGAGCAGTAAAAAACCATATCAGAGAAATATCTGGGGAAAGAGAAGATTGTATTTTTGTGAGGGGAGAAAATCACTTCCAAGGACCAAAAGAGAAAACAATCGTAAGAGCAAGATAATGGACAAAGGACACCTCGGCATGTAAGTCACAGTTGACCTCCAATAAATATTTAGGAGTGCAAATGCACAGAACATTCATGGGATTGGGGGGGGGGGGGAGAGAGGTAGTGGTTCTCCTCTCAAGACAAGCTCCTAAGAAGCAGCCCACTGGTGACTGGAGAGCATTAGAATTATGTTAGATCCATTACTAAGTTATGTGCGCTCAACATCTAAGGTCCTCCTCCGAGTGCCTACTCCGAGGGAAGCTCGGAGGATGGCAACAAGGGAGAGGGCCTTCTCAGTGGTTGCCCCCCGACTGTGGAATGATCTTCCCGATAAGGCTCGCCTGGCGCCAACGTTGTTATCTTTTCGGCGCCAGGTCAAGACCTTTCTCTTCTCCCAGGCATTAATTTTTGTGAACCGCCCAGAGAGCTTCGGCTATTGGGCGGTATAAAAATGTAATAAATAAATAAATAAATAAATAAATTTAACAGCATTTTAACAGTATTTAATAACGTTAAGTTTGTTTTAATGGACCCCAGAATTGTTGTTTTAAATGAATACTGTTGTTGTTTTTATACTGTTTTTTTGTTTTTTAAATTTTTTGTATACTTTTAATGTCTACTATTTTTAATTGTTGTAAACCGCCCAGAGAGCTTCGGCTGGGGGGCGGTATATAAATGTAATAAAATAAATAAATAAATAAATGTGTCTCTAGTACTCGAAGCAAAGACACAGACCAAGTCCGCATGATCACTACAGCCCACAGTGGCCATGGTGGGTTGCAGCATGTGCCAGTGGCCATTTTGAATATTTAACCCCTGGTCCAACACCCTGACAATACAGAGAATTCCACTACTACAGTATCCCTGATAGGTGGCCATCTAGCCTCTGCTTAAAAACATTGATGAAGGAGAGTCTATCACCTTCCGAAGCTGTCTCATGCCACCAGAACGTTCTTCCTAACACAGCTTGTGCAAAATGCGGTGGACAGGTGGATAACGGGGCTAGAAGGTCTGAGCACATAACACTGATTCTGGCCTGCTTGCACTGGCTGTCTATATGTGTCTGAGCCTAATTCAAGATGATAGTTTTAATCTATAAAGCCTTATACAGCTTGGGGGCTACAATACCTGACTGAGTCCCTTTTCTGGTATGAACTTACCTGTACTTTACAATCAACATCTGAGGTCCTCTGGGTGCCTCCCTGAAAGGAAGATGACAGAAACAGAGAGGACATTTTTGGTAGTGGCCCCCTATTGTGGAATGATCTCTACAATGAGGCCTGCCTGGTGTCAACACTGTCAACTTTTCAGCACAAAATTAAGACTTTCCTCTATTCCCAGGCTCATCAGTTGAGATGTTTATGGTTGACACTGATGTTTTAGTTGTTTTAATGCATTACTAAACAAATGAATTACTATCTTCTAGCACCAGCTAGAGATCCACCTCTTCTTCTTCTTCTTCTTCTTCTTCTTCTTCTTCTTCTTCTTCTTCTTCTTGCCCTCCTGAGCTGGCGATCATGCCACTTCAGGAGAAGGCTAGATCCACCTGGGGGACGGGGGCTGGAAGTCACGTTCCCGGGAGTCCAGGAATGCATCTGGGGGCCAGTCTCGGTTGCCCCAGAGATCTCAGTTTTTCCAGAGGTCTCCTGGTTTTCCGGGTCATCTGGTCGCCCTACTGTTTGCATGGGTTGCTAAGACCATAAAATCATAGAGTAGTTGAGCTGGAAGGGGACTATAAGGCCATCGAGTCCAACCCCCTGCTGAATGCAGCAATCCACCCTAAAGCATCCCTGACAGATGATTATTCAGCTGCCTCTTGAACGCCTCCAGGGTGGGAGAGCCCACAACCTCCCTAGGTCATGGGTTCCATTATCGTACTGCTCTAACAATCAGGAAGTTTTTTCTGATGTCCAGTCGGAATCTGGCTTCCTGTAACTTGAGCCCATTAGTCTGTGTCCTGGCCAGGCTGGGTGCAATTTAGTTTGGCCAAAAGGCAGTATGGCTGGGATCAAATTGTTTCCCAGGTAGCTGCTTGCACTGAGAACAATTATTCCAAGGTAATACTGCAAGGACTTTCTGGGTGCTGCAGTTATGTTAATTTCAGGTTAGCTCATACTAAACCGGGGATGGGGCTCCTAGGTTAATGGAACAAAGAGAGGGCTTGGCTACAGAAGGGGGTCATGAGGTTTCCTGCTCCTTAGGACCTGGTGTCTGAGGAAGGCCCCACTTATCACCATCCCTGCATCCTGAGGAGATCACCTCAGATTTTAAAAAGTCCAACCATGAAGATGCCACCATGCTGCCACCACTTTTGTGTTGCTGTAGCCTGAGGCTGATGAAAGAGACCAGGCCCCTATAAGAGAGAAGGCCTCAGTCAGTACAGAGGTGGGGCTAAGCAGTGTAAAGGAAGCCAAGTCATACTTAAGTCCCATTCACAATCGCCTGCTTGTTGGAGGAAAGATTTCCCAGCAGCTCTGTGGTGCTGCTCTGTTTCTGTTCCTGCCTGTCTGGGAAATCTTACTCCTGCTTCGTCAGAATCCAACTGAACCTGACTTGCCCCAGTTTGAACCCAGTCCCTGTAACCCAGTAAGCACTCCTAGTTGTACACTTCCTGCATATACTACCACAGCTGACTAAACAACGATACTAAACAGCTTTGGCCTTGTCCATATCAGTTGCTTCTTGTGCACCAGTGCCAACTGGGGCATCTGCAGCAAGCATTCAACCTGCCGTCCTGTTTTGCATTGGAACACTTGGGCAATCAGGGCGTAAAACTTCCTATTATTGTTCTGCCCTTTGTTAATCTTTGCTTTATCTATTGAGCCCTTAGTTGTGAGGATGAGGACCAAGCCTGCACTTAAAAGGATAGACAGGTTCACAGCTTTTGAGATTACACTGAACACCTGTTTGAGTGAGCAGGTTTCTTAGCTGAGGTCAGATGCCCTTGTATGGCCAGGAGCAGCTCCCTGTTAGCTTGATGGAACAGTTCTGGATCTGGTTAAGTAGAGCAGATTCGTGTTGCTCACCAGCTGCCTAGAACAATATACTCTTCTAATGTAAACAAATTCTATAGGCAGTGATCCAAATGCACATACAGTCTCAAAGAATGAATGTTTGCATTGGGAGAAATGTGCAAAAGGTTTATTAAGCACTCCACCACTTTCCCAAGTAGTTCCAGGGGCAGCGCTGAAAGATGTTGTTTCCTTTGGACGGGAGAGCAAAGGAGACTTACGTTGCCTTTGCAATATTTAGTGATGGGCAAACTTAAGTTTGGTGAATTGGTTAGTTTGTCAGAAAGTAACAAAATCACCCATGTTAGCTCAGATGAGAGTTCTCATTCCATGCATGCAAGTTTTTGCCCACATTCATTATGGGAGCTGTAGCTTGAGAACAGATCTTGGGAGCTATAGTTTGAGAACAGATATTGGGACATGATGTCTTGCAACACCATGTTATGTACTCCCTTCCTGACTGGTTTTTTATGGGGTTAATCTAACCAGCTCAGAGCATGTGCATCAATGGCTTGTGCTCTGAAGCACACGATCAAGTCCAAAAGTCATAGCAAATTTGTAAAACATTGATTCAGGCCCACTACAAAAGTGAGCATTACGAATGGGTGATGTTTGACCAGTAGACAAGGGAATTTGGCAACACACCACTAGTACCGTTTGTTTCATTGAAAAATATGCATGGAAGTAAAGAGACTTCTACAGCAACACTGCACACCCCTGCAGGCTCTACCCATCTACTTAATCCAGCTAAACTGCAGCTAGAAAACTCTCCGCTCTCTGTCACAGTGGCTGCATTTGGACATCATGATAAGCCAGAGAATTCTGACGTATTGCAAACAAGCAACAGTGGTAGTGCTCAGCTGTTTATGTTTGGTTCCTCCTGCCGGCAGGAGCAGCTGGACAAGCCAAGGGGCTCTGAGTCTGGCTTAGTAGCGTGATGTCTGAACCAGAATTTCTGCTTTGTACCCCTAACAAGCCAGAGTCTTAATTCAGGGTTTGTTCTGTGCTTATGACTCTGGGTTGCTGGGAGAGCAAAAAGCCAAAATTTACACTAAAGAATCATGCTAAGGAATTCTGTTCTAAAGAATTCTGGATCATCATGATGTCCAAACGTGTGTCTCCCAATCCTGTCTCCCAATTCAGAACAGCATTGGGTGCTTAACTGTGGAAAAGACAATGCATTGTTGTAATAAATAACAGTGCCAACTGCTTTCTCCCCTCCTGCAAAGCTCTGATCTCAGACATGCTCTCTCCTCCTCCTCCTCTTGCTGATTTATTTATTTATTGCATTTTTATACCGCCCAATAGCCGAAGCTCTCTGATAAATTCCCCATGAACATTTCACCATCAGCCCCCACTGTGGGAACATCATCATCCCTGAGCGTCACAAGCAATCAGCATTACCTCCCACCAGATAAGACCATATAGTCCAGCCTCCCCAATCTGCTGTTGGACTGCAACTCCCATCATTCCCAGCCAGCATGTTGGCTATTGGCTCTGCTGGCTGGGGAAGGTTGATGTAGTCAGCCTCTTCCAGCCAGGCCTGAGTTGAAAGAAATTTCAGCCAACTGCTTAATCTATCTGAGCTGGCTTTTATTAGCAATTCCTGTGTGAGAACCAGGATGGGCACAAGACCTCCAGCTGCCTGAGGCAGGAGATCATCCCCCTGCCTTCCCATCTCCCCTTCCCGACAACAACAGTGGCAGCGATGGTCACCATCACCTCCCTTCTCACCCACCCTGCTGATGGCCGATTCTCTTTCAATGCTTCATTGTGAGGCAGGACGCCTCGCAGTGAGGCATTGGGGCCAGGCTCTCTGGAGAGCCATGCTGGCCACTCTCCCTTCTGAGGCACCAGCGGGGCTTCCCAGAGGTTCTACCTATCGGATGCTGCGCTCTGAGGGTTCCTCAAAGTGTGGCATCAGACAGGTGGTGGTGCTCTAGCATGGCTTTCTGAAGCAGTTGGTGCAGCGTGCAGTTCTTCTGGCACCCTTCAGGATCTGCCACCTGAGACAGGGGATGCACCTCATCTCATAAAAGGGTCAGCTGTAGTGAGAATAGATGTCATGATTGTGAGCGCATGTTCCTCTTCCCCTGTGCTGGTAGGCCAGACCAGAAAGGCAGGAAGAAGGCTGGTCTGAATGGTAGGCCATCCATTGCAATCACAGGAAAGGCCCCCACATGTTATTATGGCAAAACAAAGGCCCCATCCTGCTGACTGCTGTCCAAGAGAGAACAACCCCCCCACACACACACACACAACTGAACATCCAAAATTCCTCAAGGAAGAAAAAAAATCATGAAAACATTTATTTGTAATCATAACGTTTTCTTAAATTTTAGCCTGTGCCATCCCAGTTACAAATATTAAAATTGTAAACCAATTAAAAGCCTCGTGTGGCGCAGAGCGGTAAAGCAGCAGTTTCTGCAGCTGAAACTCTCCCCACGGCCTGAGTTCGATCCCAGCGGAAGCTGGTTTCAGTCAGCCGGCTCGGGTCGACTCAGCCTTCCATACGCCCAAGGTCGGTAAAATGAGTACCCAGTTAGCTGGGGAAAAGGTAATAACGACCAGGGAAGGCAACAGCAAACCACCCCGCTATAAGGCCTGCCAAGAAAATGTCAGCGAAAGCTGGCATCCCTCCAAGAGTCAGTAATGACTCAGTGCTTGCACGAGAGGTTCCTTTCCTTTTCCTTCAAACCAATTAAAACTTTATATTACTACACTGTTTTGCTGGATTACCTGCTTAATCTCAGCCATTAGGAGCCAGATCACCGCCCATTTAGCAACTTTGTAGAAATGTCCACCTCCCAGTTATATGAGAGCAGATCTTCTGTAACATATGGGCACTTTGCTGAAATTTAGGAATGTTTTGAGACAATTACTCCTAAGAAGTTTAGTATCACAGGAAGGAATGTTGCAGGAAGAAAAAGAAGAAGTAAGTTTTAGGACAGCAAATGTTTGGGAATAGAAAGAGAAAGAAACAGTCTGGAGTCTTTCCACTGTTCTCTTCTTAATTTTTAATATTTCCAGGGAGAAAGAGTGGCCTTTTCTACAGATAAAACAGTGTGCAGAATAGTTAAATACAGATTAAAACATGATTACTTTCTCCATAAACCTACATTATAAATGAATAGAATCATAGAATCATAGAATAGCAGAGTTGGAAGGGGCCTACAAGGCCATCGAGTCCAACCCCCTGCTCAATGCAGGAATCCACCCTAAAGCATCCCTGACAGATGGTTGTCCAGCTGCCTCTTGAAGGCCTCTAGTGTGGGAGAGCCCACAACCTCCCTAGGTAGCTGATTCCATTGTCGCACTGCTCTAACAGTCAGGAAGTTTTTCCTGATGTCCAGCCGGAATCTGGCTTCCTTTAACTTGAGCCCGTTATTCCGTGTCCTGCACTCTGGGAGAATCGAGAAGAGATCCTGGCCCTCCTCTGTGTGACAACCTTTTAAGTATTTGAAGAGTGCTATCATGTCTCCCCTCAATCTTCTCTTCTCCAGGCTAAACATGCCCAGTTCTTTCAGTCTCTCTTCATAGGGCTTTGTTTCTAGACCTCTGATCATCCTGGTTGCCCTCTTCTGAACACGCTCCAGCTTGTCTGCGTCCTTCTTGAATTGTGGAGCCCAGAACTGGACGCAATACTCTAGATGAGGCCTAACCAGGGCCGAATAGAGAGGAACCAGTACCTCACGTGATTTGGAAGCTATACTTCTATTAATGCAGCCCAAAATAGCATTTGCCTTTCTTGCAGCCATATCGCACTGTTGGCTCATATTCAGCTTGTGATCTACAACAATTCCAAGATCTTTCTCGTTTGTAGTATTGCTGAGCCAAGTGTCCCCCATCTTGTAACTGTGCATTTGGTTTCTATTCCCTAAATGTAGAACTTGGCATTTATCCCTATTAAATTTCATTCTGTTGTTTTCAGCCCAGCACTCCAGCCTATCAAGATCACTTTGAAGTTTGTTTCTGTCTTCCAGGGTATTAGCTATCCCACCCAATTTTGTGTCATCTGCAAATTTGATCAGCGTTCCCTGCACCTCCTCGTCCAAATCATTAATAAAAATGTTGAAGAGCACTGGGCCCAGGACTGAGCCCTGCGGCACCCCACTCGTTGCCTCTCCCCAGTTTGAGAAGGTTCCATTGATAAGTACTCTTTGAGTCCGATTCTGTAGCCAACTGTGGATCCACCTAATAGTTGTTCCATCTAGCCCACTTTTAGCTAGTTTGTTAATCAGAATGTCATGTGGTACTTTGTCAAAAGCTTTGCTGAAGTCAAGATATATGACATCCACAGCATTCCCACAGTCCACAAGGGAGGTTATCCTATCAAAAAATGAGATCAAATTAGTCTGACAGGATTTGTTCCTGACAAATCCATGTTGGCTTCTAGTAATCACTGCATTGATTTCAAGGTGTTTACAGATTGACTTCAGCAAAGCTTTTGACAAAGTACCACATGACATTCTGATTAACAAACTAGCTAAAAGTGGGCTAGATGGAACAACTATTAGGTGGATCCACAGTATGACATCATTTTAGCTCTAGATCCAGGTCTATCAGAGCATTTGATCCAAAGGTGAGTGAAGAACAGAGGAAACTGCCTTCTACTGAGTCTGAGCCCTGGGCCATCTAGCCCAATATTCTCACCACTGACTGGCAGTGACTCTCTGGGGGTTTCAGGCAGGCTTCTTTCCTAGCCCCCCCCCCCGGAGGCACCAGGGACCGAAATGGGGGCTTTCTGCAGGCTTTGCCACTGGCTGCTTCGAGACCAGGCTTCCCTGCTACCATCTCCCTGCCTTGGGCATGGAATGTTATGGGAGGCCCAGACGTCACCATCTTCCACTCATAACGCTCCCATGGTTCTCCACTTCTTCTCCCGTCTTTTTCTTGCTGCTGAAAATGTTTTCAGGAGGGGAAGACCGAATAGCTGCACAACATCTTCCAACTGATGGCGCTAGGAGCCCTCCTTCCATCTTGAAGCCCCCAGAAATGCAGGCTTTGCCTCCTTTTACTTTGCCTTGCTTTCTTGAGACGTCTAGATCTATCTGCACATCTGTCACCATCAGGCAGGCCCCAGAGTGGCTGTTCCAGCTTTTGGGTGTTCTGGGGGCTCCTTGCCCCTCTTTGGCTGAGTGAACAGGCTCTCTGCTGGTGCTTGTCATTCTGTTGCTTTCATAGCCTCAACAGAAGTTCATTAAAAGCAAACACATGCATTAAAAGGGCTGTTTCAAGGCAGAGAAGTCCCTGCCTATTTCTTCCTTTGCATTCCTGTCGTGACAAGGAGGCACTGAGCTGGAAAGGAGTAAAATATTTATACATGTGCAGCCATATCATTTCCTTAATAATTAATACAGATGTTCAGCCACTTGCAAAGGCCTGGAGGGCTGAGAAGTCCCTCCGCCTCCCTCCAGCACTTGCAGGCTGAGCCTTGGAGAGGAATCTTCCCAGCTGCACTCTGCAGTGGAACAGCTCAGGTAGTAGCTGCTGGTGGAGCCCTGAAGCGGAACATGTCTCTCCGGTGCAGGTTCTTCTGGCCTACATCACAGGAGCAGGCCAAGGGGGAAACACAGGAGCTATGAAAGCGGTATATAAAAGGCAGGAGCCACACTACTAGCATGACTTGGATGTAAATGCAGTTGAAATCAATGGGATTTGCTCTTGAGCAAGGGAACCAGCAGATCTGTAGTTTATGAACTGGGAGATGCACAGCTTCACATGATCAAAGGAAAGGAAAAGCGATCCTTCGCACTGGTGGGCTATGAGGAAAAGGGTTTAAGAGGGGGAAATTAAGAAATTCCTAAACTATCAAGGAATGAACTGGTCTGATTGAATCTTGGCATGCTGAAAGCCCTTCTTAAGAGCTATCACTGTGCCAATTTTGATCTCTTTATCTTTAAAAATTATGCAGATGTAAGGATTTTTTAAATTTCCATTTTAAAAATTCCTTAGAATCAACGGATGAACTGATCTGATTCAAACTTGGTTTGGCTAAAGCCCTCCTTAAGAGCTATCGCTGTGCCAAGTTTGAGCTCTTTAGCTTTAAAAATAAAGGAGCTACAGGCAAGGAGCGTACATTTTCCACATTTCTTTTAAGGTGAAAATGCCTACTCAGGAGTAAGAACATAGAGTTAAATGGGACCACTCTCCCTCCCCCTTTACGGTTGAGTGGAGAATTGCCCTACCCTCCTCTTTTGTTAGTGATACCGCCCTTAGACACTCCCCACCCCCAACAAAGAACGGGATTTTCAGATAGAACGCAAGGACAGCAATACATGGGAGGGAGGAGTGCATTTATTTCACAGGAAGGGAAAATAATCCAGACTTCCCCCACTCCACCAAAAAAAAAAAATGAAACAAGGATGGGAAGAGGCGAAATGAGTGCAGGACCTGGATGACATCATGTTAGTACCGGACTGCAAAACTGCATACCAGGCATGGTGAGTGTGTGATAAATCGCTGGTGTGTTGGACCTGACATGAGCTGAAAGAGCGCAACAACACAGAGATGCGAAAGTGCCCAGTGCTCGACTCGCTAAGGAAATGGAGGTGGAAACCACGAATGAAAACTGGATTAAAAAGTAGGTGTGATGGGATAGCTCAGGAGACTGCTGCTAGGAAAGTCCATCTCCCCCAGCTAGGATGACGTTTGCAGCTACGTTCAGCAGGGGCAGAGAAGCCTGAGGTGAGCAGGCCGATGATACCACTGTCCCTGCCAATGAGAAAGTCCTGGTGCTGGCCAGGCAGCTGGTGGTCCCTGGGCTCTCAGCATTCCACAGCCTACGTCTGGCCAACTCCTGTGTGCCGGGCATCCTCCAGCCTCTTCAAGCTGTGCATTCCCCTTCCCCGGACTGATGTGTTTGGGACACTGGGTCTTCCTGTACATCTCCACCACCACCCCAAATCCACAAAGGCTCACTGTGCACAGAGGCATAGTGATACCTGCAGAACCCGAATGGGAATTCAGCATTAACTTCACTTTGCAGCAGATGATGGATAGACATTTATTTTCTCTTCTGAGCGCTCTGGAACTTTTTGGTGTTCCTTTAATCTTTAATTAACCATTTATGTCTGACAAATCTTCCTTTTGGAACCGGGTTTCTTGTTCTGGTATCCATGGCAACACACTTACTTCTAGACAAGAGCTGTCAGCACAGGTGACAGGAAGAAAAGAGATCTCACTTGCCTGCTTGGGTTGGGCAATGTTTCCTGCATTTTAGGTAATTCAGGAGTGGGGGGACGTCCACTTTGCAAACAGGCTGAATTGGTTCAGAAGGGAAACACAGACTTTCTGACAACAATTCTGTGTAAACCTTGCTGTATATCCTTGGAATAAGATTATATTCTAGGTAGGGGTTTTAAAAGGGAAAACAGGCCCATCCCTGTCTATAGGGAAGTTCAGAGCATGGCTACAAAGGAGAAGGCCTTTTTCATGGTGGCCCTGATTGTAGATTGCTCTCCCCACCAAGGTTCACATGATGCCAGTGTTGTCATCTTACTGGTGCTGGATTAAGGGGTTATTCCCAGGCATTAACTGTTTTTACTGCTTTTAAATTATATATTGTTTTAACTTGGTTCATGGTTTAATTTGTTTTTAACTGTGCATATTTATTGTTTTATATTGTATGCTTTTGTCTGTACACCGCCCTGAGATCTTAATGATATCGGGCGGGATACAAATGTTTTAAATAAATAATAAATAAATAAAGCACATAAACTGGAGTATCTTGATTTCAGCTGATGTGGTGGCACGTCTTATGTATCTGCAAGGTGGTCTTCCCCAACCTTTCAGATCCGTTGGACTACATCTCCCAGCATCTAGAAGGCACCACACTGGGGGAAGGTTGCTCCACATAAATGGAGATGGAGCATCAGAACACACTGAATACTTCCTGTCCTGCAGGACAAAGGAGAAGAAGAAGAGGAGGAGGAGGAGGAGGAGCCACCGCCGTAGTGCACCAATTGTCCTTTCTGGGATGCTTGCTGAAGAACAAGAGGGAGGCAGCCCTCAGGTCCTGCTCATGGGCTCCGCAAGAACCATCTGGTTGCCCACAATGGAAACAGGAATCCGACTAGCTAGGCTGACCCAGCTGGGCTCTTCTTGGCTTCTCGTGTTCATGCTATGCACCATTTCTTGAAGAGGGCATGTAGATCTACCCCCCACCCCACCTCCCTAAAGAAAACAAGCCCCAGCCTCTATAGCCTTTCCTTGCAGGGGAGGTGCTCCACTGCCCCGCCCCCTGCCCCTTACATTTTAGCTCCCTTTCCCCATACCTTCTCTAGCACTATAAGATGGGCCCTTATGAGATGGGGAAACAGAACTGGAGTAGGCTGGATTCTAAACATGTTTGGCAAAATAAATAATCCTCGGATAGAAAAGAATCCCCAGTTTATGTTCTCCTCTAGAATCCATAACGTTACATAGGGATTGAATGGGGAAGCTAGAAAAGATGAAGAGCAGGCCTCACCAACCTCTTTGGGTCATTGGGCACATTTGGACTTCCGAGAGACTGTGGTGGGCACTCTCACAAAATGGGTCACCTTACCCACTCATGAAATGGCTGCCATGGTGAGCATGACCTGTCACAGAGTTACTCATTTCCCAGAAGGCAACTGGTGAGTCTAAAAGAAAAATCCTAAGTACAAGGCAGAGGCAGAGTCTGAGTTTCAAAACATGAAACCAATCTTTTGATCTCAAATCAAGACGGAGCTGGAGGGCAGCTCTTTGCTTTGCAGCCTGCCAGCCTCCCAGTAGAAAAAAAAAGGTTTAAAATTTTAAAAAAATCTGAAGGAATAAAATAAAAATCAGGAATGGCAGGAAGCCTGGTGGATGCCAAGAAACGTGTCTGTAGGCACCCAGCTTGGCACCCACAGGCACCAAGCTGGAGACCCCAGACCTAAAGTATTCTGCTTTTCCCTCCCTCCATTCCCCTGTTCCAAGAAGAAGCTATCTCTGCATGTGAAGGGATACACCAGCTATCCCCAACCTGGCCTCCAGATGTGTTGGGCTGTCATTCTGAGACATGGCTGGCTGGGGGGTGCTGGGAATTGGAGTTCAGCTCATCAGGGGTGCACTGGCTCCATGAGGCTGATGTGTGTGGCTGCAGGCCACGCATTTAGGCAGGGCAGCCCCTGTGCCTCTGGCTCTGGCTCTGCTTCCAGCAAGGTCAGTGTGCCTGACCCATCACGCTTGCTGAGTGGAACACCCTCTGTGAGAGGACGGCGTGATCTGTGCATCCTCCAGTGACCTCTGAGTTAGCAGAAGCAGGACTCCACTCTGTGAAAACGGAGACAGCTAGCAGGGCTGGTGAGGTCGGCCGGTGCTTAGTGTGTGTGAGAAAGAGAGGAGGCAGCAAAGCCTCCTCGCCTCACAGCATGAGGCGAGGAGCAGCCGAGACCTTTTCTTGCAAGGCCATCGTCACAAGACAGGCGGCCCAGCCGGAAATGGGACAGATGGCGCCCGGAAGAAGAGGCTGCAAGAACATCGGTGGCAGACGGCTCATGCTGTAGTCCGCCAATGGCATCCTGGCACTGTCAAGCCAGATGTGTTGGGCTCCATCTCCCAGCACTGGCTGGGGATGCTGGGAATTGTAGTCCAACACCTCTGGGGGGCACCAGGTTGGGGAGGGCACCTTCTGCTCAAAGCCAGCAAACGTGGCACTCAAGAAATGGTGTGCATGTCCTGATTGAAATGGCTAAGTGGATGGGCTCATGGGTTGTTGTTTTTTTAAAAAGTTCCTGGCAATCATGTCCCTGTGCATAACAAAATAAACGGGGGTATCCACCCTCCAAGCACAATAAAAATTCAAAACACACTAGTCTTATGATGATATGCATATATTCTATTTCGTATATTGATTTCTTTAACCCAATAATTCCATATGTATGCTTCTAGTAATATTGTATATGCAAATATAAACTATAATGACAGTTTTCACAGTATACAAAATTTTTAAACGATAATTATTGGTTTCAATACCCACAGTGTGTACACTTTCCAAACATGAAATTATTGGTTTCAATATTACAGAGTATATAACTCATATTACATTCATATCTCTTTAAGCTCCTCTGTAGAATTATACTTAGCGTGGTTTCAAATTTCAACAGCAGTCCGGTACATACGTCTGTTTCGCTAAATTATCAGAAGACTAGTGTGTTTTGAATTTTTATTGTGCTTGGAGGGTGGATACCCTCGTTTATTTTGCTATTTATCCAACCATTGCCTCGTTCTAGTTTGTGTACCTGTGCATAACAAGACAATGTGAATTAGAAATCTTGGACCCTGAAGAGGATGAAGAGAAGGAAACTGAGGATGAAGAGAAGGAAACTGTTTAAATGAAATCTTCAGGGGGTCCAGTGCAGGAAGATGACAGACTGGAAATATTTGATTCCAGCATTACGACAAATGTGTGATGGCCCCTTTCCGTAAATAAAGCCGGGCTGTTGAACCTCTTTCCGCCCAAGCACTGAATTCCATGCTGGAGACGCTCTCATGGGCCACAACAACAACAAAGAGCCTTGTGGCACCTTGAATACTTACGCACTTATTCTTGCATTAGCTTTCGTGGACACTTCATCAGATTCACACAATGCTAATGCCAAGCCAGCAGTGGGTGGGGAAAGTGATGCGCAAACAGCACAGGACAGTGACAATTACCTTGATAGAATGCTGTTGGGTGATAACACAGACATCGTTGCAATGGCGAGTTGATGAGCATATCTGTTCCCTTCAGGTGTCCTCCCTGCCTGAACTCTGCCTGGATGGCAACGTCAAGAGGGCCTTGGCAGCTGCCCGGAAGGATTGCCAAAAGATAGGCAGAGAACAAGGATGCAGTTTCAGCAGCCAGCATGTGCACAAACCAAATTCCCAAGGAATTCCTGTGTCCCAGCTGGCAGACAGGTGTGGGAGACTAAAACCCTCATCCCACGTACACTTTTGTTCTGGTTTACCCTCAAATTATCTCATTTCGCTTATATAGTGCTTATATAGCATATGAAAACTTGTAAACTTACACCTCTGCTGTAGCGCATTAGGGAGATCCATTGAGGTTCACTCACACATGTTCTTATCGCCACCCCCCAGATCTTCTTTGTACCTCCTCCTACCGTTTATTGGTTGTTTGAAGTGGGGACAATTCCCCCCTCCCCCCGGACAACAGGGATTGGGATTTGCTTCTCTTGTTACTGAACACCAAAGTAGAATGTTACATAAGACTGCAGTCAACTCTTTTGCATGCTTACTCAATAAATAAATCCCATTGAGTTCAATGGAATGCATTTCCAAATTAGAGCCCCTCAGATTAAAAGTCTTAATTTTTACAATTTTAAAAAGGAAAAAAACGGGGTGGGGGTGGCTGGGGTGGGGGAGTGAAGTGAGGTAGGAAGTGGCCATTTCAACTCCCAGTGTACGGAGGAGGAGACTTCAAATGCAGCGCCAGGACCTCCAATGACAGAGAAATTGAGAGGGAAATCACAGTTAGTGAGAGGATTAAGCCATCCTTTCCCATGTGGGGGCGCCCAATAAAAACTGGACCCCCCATTGTTAAAAAGAAAAGAAAAGAAAAAGGTGGGGAGATGCAGGATCCTCCCCCCCATGGAGAATGTTTCTATCTCTGCTTCCCCCTGTTTGTGTCTCCTGCCATCCCCCACTCTGCTTCACATGCTCAAAGGAAAGGGGACACACACACACACACACACACACACACACACTGATTCATTCAGAAGAAGCCAAAGGACTTCGTTTGAAACTGACAAGACATTTGGGTGAAACTGACCAGCCTTTGAATTGCAGGCTCTGATGGAAACACACACACACCATCTTCCTTTCCTCCCTCCCTGTCCAGTCTAGACCCTTTGCATACCAGGAAATGGGTTTAAGGGGGGAAATGTGAAAAAATCATAAAAAATCAACGGATGACCCAATCTGATTCAAATTTGGTATGCTTAAAGCTCTCCTTAATATCTATTACTGTGCCAATTTTGATGTCTTTATCTTTAAAGCTTACACAGATGTAAGCATTTGTTTAATTTTTCTTCTTATCCTACTCCTGCGCTCCAGTGGCCACTTGGATGATACGCTCGAAAACTAGTATCAAAATATGGTGAGTCTTTTGCCTTTATAGCACAATTAAAGCAGGATGCATGGGAGTACTTCAGAATAAAAGCAGATTATAAGATGGAAAACTTCAGAGTCCTTTGCATGCAATTTGCAATAATTGCACAGTATAACACTGGTGTGATAAATCTCAAAGACATCAAAGTTGGCACAGTAATAGATATTAAGGTGGGCTTTAAGCATACCAAACTTGAATCGGATTGGGTCATCCGTTGATTTTTTATGATTTTTTACATTCCCCCCCCCCTTAAACCCATTTCCTGGTATGCAAAGGATTTTAGGAGCGCTGCTGCCCGGGGTGTGATACAGCTAACACAACAACAACAACAACAACAACAACGGCAACAGCTTAGTGCTGTCGGCGATAATTCAAGGGAAACAGGTACGTGGGATGAAGCTAAAAGCACTGCAAAGCAAGCCATCCCCACTGGCTTCCTGCTTATTTCCTTTCTCAAAAAACGATTTGAAGTTGGCTGATGGCCCTGGGCTAGTTGGCAAAGCCTTGACTCCTGGGCCTCATTCTTCTAACCAGAGCCGTGATTGACCAGTTGGCTGAATACCTGCTAGTTGGGATGGGGGGATCTCTGTCCCTGTCATGCTCACTGCATCCTCCTCACATGGCAACGGAGCCCCAGATGTGCTACCCCACTTGCAGAGGGTGGCAGCACAGGCTCAAGATGCGTGTGCTCTTCTGTGACTGCTGTGTAGAATCTGCAGCAGTGCCAAACTCTGGCGATGCCCCCCCCCCATACCGGCAAGGGAAGGTGCCGTCCATGGGGCGTCACTTCACGTGTGTGGCATCACCTTCTCTGTGCTCCTGCCCAATCCGTTCCTGGGCAGTCACTGGGGTAGGGCTACATAGCACAATGTCAATCCAGCCATCTGCTGCTGCTATCCCAAGAAAAATGATATATATTTTTCTTACGAAAAACCAAGGCACCCGTGTCGGCCATACGAGAAATTGCAAAATCTGTCTAATGTAATGTCTTTATCAGGCCGACTCAAAAATTGTGAATCACGTGGAAGCCTTCTCTTCATTAAACAAGAAGTTACAAAAAGCAGGTTGTTACTGGTGCTGGTGGTGGTGGTGGTGGTGGTGGCGGTGGGTCTGACCGCGTGTTGTTTTCTTGATCACTTTGCTTTTGGAGGAGGTAACGTGGGTAAGTGTGGAGACTCCCTCGCATCGTTAGCCACCCTGTTCCGAAACCAGGGGCCGCTCACACGAGGCAGCCTCACGCAGGTCTCCCTCTTAGATTCTCTCCCTCCGCCTCGCCTGCCTACCCCCCCCCCGTCCGCACCCCGCCGCCGGCGGCCTCTTTGCCCCCACCCCCCACCCCGCTCGGTGGCGCTCGTGCTCTGAGGTCCCCCTGGCGGACACTGGCGCTCCTTGCAAGCTCCAGAAGGTTTATAAAGGCGGGGAGCGGGAGAGGCCGGCGGACAGTTCCCGGTGCTGAAGGCAGCCAAGAGAACCGCGCTGTGGAAGACCCGCTCGCTCATGGCAGGCAAGCAGCAGCAGCAGCAGCAGCAGCCCCCCTACCTGCACCTGGCAGAGCTGACGGCATCCCAGTTCTTGGACATCTGGAAGCATTATGACGCTGATGGTCAGTGCAAACGAATGAAGAGGCACGCGCGCCTCTTCCGTTAATCTTAGCGGCCACTGAAGCTCGATGGCTTGGTGCCACATGTGGCTGGTCGACTTCTGGGGGAGATTGGGCCATTGTTAAAATGGCTTTTGCTAATCTGCAGGCATGTCAAGTTCCTTCCTACTTTTAAAAAAATATTTTAAAACAGTGATAGGGCAGTAATATAAGTTAGCTTTGAGACAAATTTCAGAGAGGTCTTTTCTGTTATCTTGTACTTGTTACATCAAAAGCATTGCTGTTTGCTTTAGAAATCATTGTTCACTTTTGTTGGATGTAGTAAAAGAACTACAAAGAGTGAGGAAAACCAATAGTAAGTAGAGAAAATGTCTGGGATGAAAGTGAATGTGGGCAGAAAGTGTGTTAAGAAGCGTTTTAGAGTTCTTAGAATTCAGTACCATCTCTGAAGGAATTGTCTCAGTCTTTGGCTTTCTCTCTGATGTTGATTCTCACAGATGTTGGAGGTTAATAAACTTCTTGCATCTGCAAGAGGAAGTGGTTAGGGATCCTGTCCCATACTGTGAGGTCTGATGTGTGCCTCAACCCATCTGGTTGTGTACAGTGCGAGGCTGTGTATGTGCGGGGGTGGCTCTTGAATGCGATGGAGGAGGATAATGTTTGCAATATGACAGAGTTGGCTTCACTGTAAAGGTTTGTGTAATTATGGCTGCTAACAGCCCTTGTAGCCACCCATTATCCTTGCTAAACCTTTGATCCTAGCTCCGGCTCACATAGATCATGTGCATTATGTTTTTCCCATTGGTTGCTGTGTCAAGAGGGCATTGCAGGATTTTAATCTTGGTAGCTAGAAACCTACTTCTGAGAAACAGCTGCAGGCCATTCAATAGAAGTGAGCCAGTAGGCACCTGGGCTGGTTACCGTTATTTTCTAAAATGCAACATGGGAACAGATGGCAGCTACCTAGTATGCTGAAGATTCAGAAAGGTCTTTCATACAAGGCAGGGGCTGCGCGGGACTCCTGCACCTGTCCAAGCCCCCAAGCCCTACCCCAGCCAGGGAAGAGCAGAACTTGGGGAAAGGCAGCTTTGAAGGACAGGGGCTGGGCAACCAAAACGGTCTCTCAGAAACAGGGATCGGAGGGAAAAGCCTCACAGGCCAGAGGGTTAAATGCATCAAGGGTTTCTTCCAATTTTTAAAATCTATGTTGAATGAAAAAGAGCCACATAAAGGAAATCCTAAATTTGGAGGGGAGCTCCTGTGTGTGTGTGTGTGTGTGTGTGTGTGTGTGTGAGAGAGAGAGAGAGAGAGAGAGAGAGAGAGAGAGAGAGAGAGAGAGAGAGAGAGAGAGAGAGAGAGAGAGAGAGAGAGATCAGACTAACTGCCAAACTGTCCTGTTTGTGGTGGGGAAGGAAGATATCCCAGGGGATACATTGGCCGGAGAAAGCTGTATGTGAGGGTCTTCCCCTATAGTGGGTAGCCTTGGTGGCTCTGCTGGATGGGGATGATGGGAATTGTAGTCAACACATCTGGAGGGCACTCACTTGGGGAAGGCTGGGCTAGCAAGTGGGCTTTCTCAGCTGTAGCCTCATGGCTGGGAAGGCCTTGCTAACTGGGGCGCGTCAAGCCTGGTCACAGCCGTTTGCTAGGAGAGCTCTTAGGATGCTCCTCTCGTCTATGGCCTTTTCTTTAGAGCAGTTTTATGCACCACTGAACTGAGATGGTTTTAGCTCCTGTTTAAATATTTACTGGAATGTTGTATGTTTTAAGTCTTAGCTGTTTCTTTATTAATGGTTCATAAGTTTATTGTTCTATTCTTGTCACTTGTGTTTATATCAATTTTTGGAAGCATCCTTGAGAGGGCTTTTCCCCTTAAAGGTGACATGCAAATATCTAAATTAATAAATAGATTTTAAAAAGCAAGCTTTATAAATGTTAATGGAAAGACCACAACAACTATCTGAACTGAGGAACATTCAACCATCTCATCTTCCTTCTGGCTTCAGCTGAGGGCAGAAGATGAGGGAGACAGAAGAGCTCTCCCCAATCTGATGCCCTCCAGATGCATTGGACCACATGCCCATGCTGGCTGGACATTATGGGGGTTGGAGTCCAATCCGTCTAGAGAGCACCAGGGGCTTGTCTAGACAGGCGCTTTCCCACGGTAGCTTCGGAGTGGTGGCAGACGATCGACATGACGCAGCTGCCACTCAGAAGAGATCCAGGGGCAAAGCCCCAAAGCTCTGCTCTAAAAAATCCGGGCACTTACCCCAACTTTTTTAGCTTGGAGCCAGGCTCCATGACTCTGTGGACCCTTGTTAAAAAATAATAATTAAAGGGGGGTGGATATTTTGCCAGGGAGGGAGCACCCCATTCCTCCCCCTTGGTTCCTCCCCCCATTTTGCTGTAAATGCAATCATTCGCATTTACAGCTTAAAAAAAAAAAAAGAACAAGTCAGTCCAATTAAAACAAACAAACACCTAACCTTAGAAGTAGGGGCGCGGATGCTCTCAGGCTGCGGGTGTGCTTGGGTGGGCAGGTGCAGCGGCGCCCAGAAAGCCTGCAACTGCACTCCTTCAGATGTAGGTGGTTGGAAAGAGAACATTTGCATTTCACTCAGAAGCCTCAATCCCACACAGCTCTCAGAAGAACTCATGATTGGATTGTGGTCAAACTATACCAAGTAAAAGGGAGGAAGCTGGACCGTGACCCTGCTAGTGGCAGACGACTAGAAAGGGCACCCCCTCCATATATCTTCATCTTCATCATCATCATCATCATCATCATCATCAGTTTATTTGTATGTTGCTTTTCCATGGTAAAACTGTGCTCAGACAGGCGCTTACAGAAACATCAGGAGGAAAAAAAATCACATAATAAAGTACAGCAACATGCCCAGGTAATTATATTACATGCCCAATAGAGCTTCGGTATAAAGCTCTATTGGTATAAAAATGTAATAAATAAATAACAATTACAAGTTATAACAAAATGTAAATAGTCAGTCATGTAAATAGGTGAAATGTACATTTAGGTTAAGAACCTCCCTAATTCATTCTAAGGCCTAACAAAAGAGAAATACAACAACAACAACAACAACAACAACAATCTAGATCGTAGGAAAACATATTTATTGATTTGATTTGTACCCCATCTTTCGACCAAAACTGGCATTCAAGCCAGCCTTCAAAAGAATGCATCTCACTGAATGCTAAATGTTTCCTCAAATGTCTTTGTACCTTGAGTCATTCACCAATAGCACCCAGGCCAGGTGGAAGTGAGCCAGACAGAGGAACAGGGACCAGAGTGTGAGTTTGGGGGCTTAATGTGTACCTAATGTGCATCTGTGAAGGTCTGGAGCCACTAAGGGGGTGATTGCTATGCTGGAGGGAGGGGGAGGGGGAGGGGGAGGGGGCTGTGCCTCCGTGGCAGAAGAGCCCCTGCTTCCCATGAACAAGGACCCAAGTTCAATCCCTGGCAGCATCTTCAGTTAGGGCTAGGGAAGAATCCTGCCTGAAACCCTGGAGAGCCACTGCTGCCAGTCAGTGATGAACCTACTGGTTGAGATGGACCAAGGGCCTGATGCAGGATAACGTAGTTTCCTGTATTCCTAGATCCACATGCATTGGATGGACTTTCTGGCTTGGCTTACTGATTAGAACCTCCCAAAAAAGGCTGCTCTGCACTCAGCGCTTGCTTGGTTCTGCTTGCTGTTGGTTACACACAGGCACCTACTGTATACAAGACTGAGTAAATTAGCCTATGATATGTGTGTCTATATGTGTGGGGTGGATCTTTTCTTTGGACAAGGGCAGCCAGTTGCTCATTCTTGGCATTATGATTCAGCGTGGGACTCAACTAGATGAGACCAAACGTGGTAGAGTTTCCGGACCTGCTTTGGATTAGTCCTGAGCTGACCTAGCGCCTTAGATGCGGCCTTCAGAGCTAGAGGTGGGTGGTTGAGCAAGCACCAGGGGCAGTGAGGGCAGGCATTTCCCCAGGGCTCCTGAGCCCAGCCAAGGCCCACCCTGCCCCAACAGCACGGCCATTCTCATTGTGCGTTGGGCACCCAGGAAGCTCAGAGGCAGCGGGAGAGGATTCTCCATTGGCAAACCACTACTCCCACTTCCTGGCTATGCATGCCCAGTGAGGGTGCCTGGCAAGAGAGCTTCTTGAATCCAAAGCTGGCACTGTTTGTGGGAGGCTGGGTAGCATTTCTCCGCTGTGGCACCCCGGTTGTGGAACGAGCTCCCCAGAGAGGTCCGCCTGGCTTCCTGTCCTTTAAAGCACCCCCCCCCAAACATGGTGCCTTCCAGGTGTGTTGGAATGTAACTTCCATAATCCCCAGCCAGAGTGGAATGATGGGAGTTGCAGTCCAATACATTTGGAGGATGTCAGGTTGGGGAAGCTGTTTTACGTGGTGCTCCTTGTAATCACCATCCAAGAGATGGATCATGACTGATCAGCTAGATGGCCATGGTGTGAACAGATTGCTGGACTAAAAGAACCTTTGGTCTGATCCTGCATGGCTCTTCTCATGTTCTTATGTCCACACCTGCTTACCTGCAGCAATTCTGCGGCCTCAGATGGCCCCAGCCATTTACTGGCTGGAGTACTGCATGAATCTAAAAGCTCCATCACACCAGGGGTTAACACGCTCCCTACCGTCGCTTCTCCGCCCGTGTTTTTCTTCTTCAAGTTACTTCCTCTTTCAAGAAGAGGAAGTACACAATGAGCACGAGGCCCATTAAGTCCACTGTTCTAATGGCGCTGCTTCTCCTGCACACAGCAGGAGAGAGCAGCAATTCCGTGTTTAAAAATACATTGGACTTAACCAGGGTTTGTTTGGTTTTGTTGCGCAAGGAAGGCCAGAAGGGGCGGGAGGCAGACAACATCATGGCAACATCTGCCTCTGGCCCATTCGATTCCCAGTTGCGTATACCGGAACCATCACCACCCTTTAAAAAAAAACACCCCCAGGACTGGTGACAAGAGTAAACACGGTCAGCCCCCTGCTGAGGACCACAGCATCTAGACCCTGGGAAGGAAGAACTGCTGAGAAGGAAGAGCAGCCGGCGGCACAATGGGCCTGCGTGCTCTCTGGCTCCTGCCTGCCTGCCAAGCAAGCAAGTGGAACCCATGTCAAGGAAGAGGAGGAAGAGGAGCAGGAGCCAGGGCACCTGGTGGCAAGGGCAGTGAGAAGGGAGACTCACTGAGGGAGGAGCGGGCCCAGGGGGAGGGTGTCTTGCCCAAGGCCCCTCCAGCACCTGGAGCCAGCTTGGCCAAGCTGAAGCCTGACCCATCGCCCTCCTCAGTTTCTCCTGGGACTTGGCACGTTTCTCTTCTGGTCTATAGTACAAAAACACAATTACAGACACATTAGAATAAAACATAACAATAGTAAAATGTCCATTTCAACATATACAGTACATATCTAAAAAGTACCCAGCAGTGTACTTTATCCACAAAAATTAAGCTGGAAAGGGCTGATAAAAAGCAAGGGACACCATAGGGGAAATGTCTGGTGATCTCTAACCATTTGACACTGGGCAAGGCAGTGCTTGTTGATTGACTGCTCGGTCAGGGCTTCATTGGGCTCAGGGTTTGTCCGGGGTAAAGGGCCATCAGCTTACCACTGTTTTCCTCTGAAGTCAGCCCTGATTTTATTCCTGGTAGATTTGATCAGGTTGCAGCACTATAGGGTTAAAAACAGCCCAGACAGCTCACAAGTGCATGTAAGCACAGCTTAAAAACAAAAACGAGTTTCTCCAACACAAACACACACACAAATAAATGAAATGTTGTTGCAGTGTAATTGGAGAGTGCTCCAATGTGTGGAGGGCGGGGAGCTTCCCAGGGGAGCCAAGGACACGCAACCTGTTATTAATATAATCATTTTGACAACTCATCATTAAGCACAGCTTCTCAGTTACATCACCTCGACAGCATCTCTCGAAGAAAGAGCTTGACATTAATCTCCAATTACACCGTTTTTGCCGCTTGAGCAACCCCATTATTTATAATATCTGAAGACCACTGCAATTTTTATCACATTTCTATCTGACAGATCAAGAGAACCATGCATGCTGATGGTGCTGTATATATCATCACCGTCACCATAATCTCAGCAGCAGCTGATGCTTCTCCCAGAAAGATGGACCTACCCTTAGATGGAGAACCAAAGAAAGATGGATTCTCACCATGATGGCACCCACCTGGGTCTTCACTGCAGGTCCTTTGTGGTGGCAATCCAGATGCTCCGTGATCTTCTGTGTGATGCCCATCTGACACAGCCTTCCCCAATCTGGTGCCCTCCAGATGTGTTGGACTGCAACTCCCAATGGCCATGCAAGTTGGAGATAATGGGTGTTGCAGCCTAACACATCTGTGGGGCACCAGGTTAGGGAGGCTGATCGTGCAGGACAGGACAGGTGCAAGAAAGTGAAAACATTGTGGTGGGGGTGGTGGAGAGTGTCTGAAAATGATAGTGTTTGGTCTTCTTTTGTTGCCTTGGGAGATGCTTTCAAACGTGTGTGAACATTACAATGAGGAGGAGCAGGAGCAGGGAAGAAATGTGAACAGAAACTACTTTAAGAAGAGAATTTTGTTTCTGTTTGTTTTTTGGTAAGACTCTGCAAAAACCCATTCTTTATATTTTGGAGAGAAAGAACTGCAGGTATAAAAAAAATTCAAATGCAGGATAGAGTGAAACAGACAGATTTGCCTGTCTATCCTATTGGTGCTCTTGTCAGTAAAATAAGGCATGCTCAGGTCTCTCCCCCTCCCATTTTCCTTCTTTCTAAATCTGTGCTTTTAACCTCTTTCTGTCTTTGGACCTGCTCTCCCGCCTCTCTAACCCCTCTCACAAGCCAGTGACCCCTTGGGTACCTGTTGGGAAACTCTCTCCTGGGCTCAAAAGCTCTCCCTTCAGGGCCCATCAGGGACCAATTAAGAGCTGCACCTGCTTGACGAAAACACAGGCCTCTCCAGCTCAGGCTTTGTAAACTGCCCCCAGCATCATCTTCAGCCTCAGGTTGCTGCCAGAACTCGTATTGACTCTGCTGACAAAGGCGCTTCAGGCTGAACAAGACATTGGCTCATCTGACAGGTAGGAGTGGATGGCAGGTAGGAGGAAGGAGTGCTTGGGTCCTCCCTACACTGCCCCGGCCTCA
Organism: Elgaria multicarinata webbii; assembly: GCF_023053635.1. Lineage (NCBI taxonomy): Eukaryota > Metazoa > Chordata > Lepidosauria > Squamata > Anguidae > Elgaria > Elgaria multicarinata. Next base: position 33,176,957 of record NC_086184.1, on the reverse strand, counting down.
TCCGCTGCAAATGCCCTTCCAACCAAGGGCCTTCCCCCGCCCCAAACCAGAGCCACTTCCAGTACTGGAACCTGATGAGGGGAGACTTTTAACATTATTGGAGGGGGGGGTCCCCACAAGTGAACTAGTAGTGGGCAAGGGAAGGGTTGGGCATCTCCTGCCACCCACCAATGCACCCTGCTGGTACCACCCACCCACCCAGGCTCCATGTTGTTAGTGCCATGAAGTGCCAGCCAGGTTTCCCTCCTACGTCCTAATTGGGATACACGGGACGAGGGGGCTCATCTCTTTCGCTCTGGGGGTGGAAAAGCCACTTGGGGAGGAGGGAGATTTTGAGGGGGGGGGAATGACTGGAGGGAAAAGGGTGAAGCTGCCTCCCCTCTCTTCTGCTCCTTCCCCAGGCTGCTTTGGGTGAAACACGGAACAAGCCAGAGATGTTATATCTGGGAGGCTGAATGCTCCATCCGGCGAGCATTCGTTACTGGGCACTCATGGATTACTCACATGACGTCGTCTGCCTCTCCCGCCCCTTCTGGCCCACTGCCCCAGAAAGTCCGCTTGCTGCTCTCTTAGTGAATGGGGCTAATCACTTCCTGTCGGAGCAGTGAGACGGGGCCTTGAGCTTCTCCCTTCCCTCTGGCTGGAGGCCCTGAAATAGCCTCATTGCTGGTCTGTCGAACACCCAGCAGGTGTCTGTGTTCCACATTGTGGATCCTTCTAAAAGTGAAGCCCCCATTGTGCCTCAGAGGCTATTCTGAGAGAACCTCCGGGACATGTCCATCTGTTGCATAAATTATGCAAAATCCAAGTGTACCAAAATCCAATATTGAGAAACTCGCGAAAGATCGCAGACAAGGCGTTGGGCTCCAAAAACGTTTACTCCACTATTAGAATGGCGCTCGCGTTGCAAAGGCAGGATCACCCCGGGGCTGGGGCAGGACAATACGTAGCTTAAATACTTCCATGCAGTGGTCAGAAGGGGAATTGCAGCTGAGATTGCCATGTGCTTCGCCGGTAGCCTTTCTTCCCCTATTGGTGAAGTGGCGAGGGGGCTGTTGCAAGGACTTGGCTGGGTTTGATTGGTCAGCTTCATTTGAAACTGACCTGGTGTTGTCCTGGCAGTTAAGCGATGTTTACCTGAAGTTAGTTGGCGCTGGAGCTGTGTGGGGAGAAGGACATCTGGCCGCCACCATCAGTGTGAAATACCTGCCCTCAGATGTCCTTTGTCCTGCATACCTGCACTTAACCTTTCCCCTATATCTGAGGTCTGGGTGGGATGGGATTAACTCAATCGGTGTTCTTTGGAGCTGACAAGGCTGGGGGGCTGGGAAAGTGTCTACGTGCTGCTTGCAGGGGGGGGGTAAATGGAGTTCTTTACTGGGGGCATCTGGCCACTCCCCCCCTCCCTGCCTTGTGCACCCCTTTACTTTTTCTAGGTGTGTGCGTGTCAAGGGGAAATGGACACTCTAGTTTTTATGTCACATCCAAAGGGACCCCATTTCAAGTTCATCTCTTTACTGAAAAGGTAATTGCCCCCCCAAAAGGAAATGCATCACCCAAAAGGAGGCTAAAAGAGGACAACAGTTTTCATAAAATTTGCATGCTTTGTCACACAGAGGCCAGGATCTCTTCTCGATCATCCCAGAGTGCAGGACATGGAATAATGGGCTCAAGTTAAAGAAGGCCAGATTCCAGCTGGACATCAGGAAAAACTTCCTGACTGTTAGAGCAGTGCAGCAATGGAATCAGTTGCCTGGGGAGGTTGTGGGCTCTCCCACCCTAGAGGCCTTCAAGGGGCAGCTGGACAAGCATCTGTCAGGGATGCTTTAAGGTGGATTCCTGCATTGAGCAGGGGGTTGGACGTGATGGCCTTGTAGGCCCCTTCCAACTCTTCCATTCTATGATTCTATGTTTCTATGATTTTGTATGCAAAGATGCAAATGTAGAAATAATTATTACAATTTAAATAGAGATACTGTGCATCTCCCCACAGTGTTGAAGATGGGGACAGGTTGGCCAGACGCCTACTCCGTTTGCTGCCCAGGTGTCACTTACTGTGGCCAGGCAACGCTTCTTCTGGTCACCTTTAAACTGGAATTATACAGGACGGTCCTTCAAACAGAGGACCATCCTTTGTTAAAGAGGACACCTGGCCACCCTAGGCTCTTTTGAAGCAGCTATTTCTTGTTAAAACCAAGGAGGCGTTTGAAAGCTTTAAAATATTTCCTAAACAGCAAAACTTCTATCTCAGGAAGCAATGCAGAAGGAGCTTTCCCAAGGTCAGCCTAGGTTGAACTCCGCATTCACGCTGCAACCCTCTACACGCTTTCCTGGGAGTAAGTCCTGGTGACTGCAATGGTGCTCACTTCGGTCTAAACAGGCTTGCACTCTTAACCATGAAGATCATGGGGCGACTTTGGGCAGTCATTGACTCTCAACGTAACTTACCACGTAGGCTTCTTTGGGGCATAAAATGGCATAGTGGGGAGAGGCAATGTATCCCAGCCTGAGCATCTTATATCACTATTATAATAGTGATATAATAACAACCGCCACAATAACAGCCATAACATTTGCAAGACCAAATACAAGTTCCAATGTGCAGAGGAATTTAGCTTGTTAATGAATTCGGAAAGCAGTTATGTATTTCACATGGGTTTAGTTCCTCCTACAATTCAGTCCCAAGGACTGCATCTCCTCAAGGGTGAGGTTTATGGCTGTGCAACTGGCCAGAACTAGGCAAAAGGAAAATTAAATACTACATTATTTTGATGTATTACAGCTGTTTCTGGCAATTGGTAATAGGCTCAATATTGAATTGGTTCTCCACAAACAGATCATCCATTATTTGCCAAATAATGGCATTGATGGAGCTTATCAATTTTGTTTTATAGCATGCTCCAGTTTCCATTATCCTTCTCGCTGCGCTCACAAATAGGATGATATTGGATTTCAGCCCAATCGTCGGGACAATGCCCGGGGTTCCAGTTGTGCCAGGGAGAACCTGGCCACAGGCACTAGCCTGCCCGCCCGCTGGCCAAGCAGGGGCGTTGTGGAGGTGGGCCTTGCAAGGACGCAACACCAGCCCTCTTTTCCTTAGCACGACACAATCTGCCCCCCACCCCACCCCTGAGATTAGCTGTGAGTCTCACAATAGCTGGGAGGGGGGGGAATTAATTTTCTCAGCAACAAGATATCATTCCCTGTTGTAATGCAAAGTATTTGGGGGTGAACTTAAATGGGCAATTCAGGCCCATTCAATTTCCTCTTCCTGGTGGAGAGGAAAACGGCCAGCACTGGTTCTTCGTTGATGCGGATCATCACCGCTGCCAGCATTTGGGGGCTCTCCTTGGGGTGCAGCTATGGGACTCTCATGATGGGTGGCTGCCCCTCAACCTACTGAAGGAAGCAATCAGGGCAGTTAGCATTGCCTAGCATCTCTTTGAGGGCACCGCAAGAAATGTCCTAGTTGGGCGGGGGGGGGCTAGCTGCTCCCACACACCTGCTTCTGGTACTGCAATGGTAAGGCGGGTGACACAGAAAAGAGGAGGTCAGAGAGCTGTCCCTGCCCGACTGAATGGGCCTTGTGCTCCTTGTTTACTTCCTGTTTTCAAACAGGAAGTAACTGAGCGACGACGGAGAAGCGATGGTAGCCAGCGTTTCTCCCTAGGTGTGATGGAACTTTAAGAGGGCAGCTCAGGCAGTGCTACGGTTATGAAAATGGGTTGCGAGCACGTCCCTCCCTATTCCCACCTGAGAAGTGTTGGAGGAAGGCCGTGCTCCTGCACACTGCACCACACTGGCTGAATGAATTATTTAGACTCATTTCAATCAATTTCAGATTCGTCATGAATTGGACACCACACTTAACGCAGCTCCACTAGTAGAGGTGTTCGGAGCGCCGTCCGGTTCAGTTTTATTGGATGAGTTTCAGTTATTGAGGCCCGAGGATGTGGACAAGGTGCTTGGCCAAGTCCGGTCGACCACCTGTGTGCTTGACCCTTGCCCCTCTTGGCTCATTACATCAAATAAGGAGGGGATCGCCGGCTGGGTCCAGGAGGTTGTAAATGCCTCCTTGAGAGAGGGAGTGGTGCCGGCCTCTTTAAAAGAGGCGGCAATTAGACCACTCCTGAAGAAGCCTAACCTGGACCCGGAGGATGTTAACAACTACAGGCCGGTGGCTAATATCCCTTTCCTGGGCAAGGTGCTTGAGCGGGTGGTTGCAGGACAACTGCAGGCACTCTTCAATGAAACGGATTATCTAGATCCATTTCAATCGGGTTTCAGGCCTGGTTTTGGAACGGAAACTGCCTTGGTCGCCCTGTGGGATGACCTCTGTCAGGAGAGAGACAGGGGGAGTGCGACCCTGTTGGTTCTCCTAGACCTCTCAGCGGCCTTCGATACCATCGACCATGGTATCCTTCTGGATAGGTTGTCTGAGCTGGGAGTTGGAGGTACTGCGTTGCAGTGGTTCCGCTCCTACTTGGATGGCCAATTCCAGAAGGTGGTGCTGGGGGTTATTGCTCTGTGCCGTGGCACCTAAGCCATGGGGTTCCACAGGGCTCTATTTTATCCCCTATGCTGTTTAACATATACATGAAGCCGCTGGGGGAGGTTATCCGGAGATGTGGACTGAGGTGTCATCAATATGCGGATGATACCCAGCTCTACATTTCCTTTTCATCAAACCCAGGTGAGGCAGTGGCTGTTCTGAACCAGTGCCTGGGCACGGTAATGGACTGGATGAGGGCTAATAAACTGAAACTCAATCCAGACAAGACGGAGGTACTGTTAGCGGGTGGTTCTTCTGTCCGGCGAGGTGATGTTTGCCCTGTCCTGGACGGGGTTGCACTCCCCCTAAAGTATCAGGTCCGTAGTTTGGGGGTGCTCTTGGATCCAGAACTGTCACTTGAGGCAAAGGTGAACTCAGTGGCAAAGAGCACCTTTTATCAGCTCAGGTTGATATACCAGCTGCGCCCTTATCTGGACAGAGATAGCTTAGCTACAGTTATCCATGCTCTGATAACCTCTTGTTTGGATTACTGCAATGCGTTATACATGGGGCTGCCTTAGAAAATGGTCCGGAAACTTCAACTGGTGCAAAACAGGGCAGCACGCTTACTAACAGGGACTGGCCGACGAGACCACATTACGCCAGTCCTTTTCCAGCTTCATTGGCTGCCAGTCCAGGTCCGGGCCCGATTCAAAGTGCTGGTATTAACATTTAAAGCCCTAAATGGCTTGGGGCCAGGTTATCTGAAGGAACGCCTCCTCCCATATGTACCTGCCCGGACCCTAAGGTCATCTCAGGGGTCCTTCTCCGTGAGCCCCTGGCAAAGGAAGTGAGGCAGGTGGCTACCAGGAGGAGGGCCTTCTCTGCTGTGGCACCCCGGCTGTGGAATGAGCTCCCTAAGGAGGTTCGCTTGGCACCTACATTATATGCTTTTAGACGCCAGGTGAAGACCTTTTTATTCTCCCAACATTTTAACAATCTATAAATTTTAAATAACATGGTTTTAAATTTGTAATTTTGCATTGCTGCTGTTTTTATCTGGTTGAGCTTTTATATTGTATTTTATATTATGGTTTTATACTGTTGTTTTATACTTTGAATGGTTTTAATTTTTGTGAACCGCCCAGAGAGCTCCGGCTATTGGGCGGTATAGAAATGTAATAAATAAATAAATAAATAGAAAGAGGTTTCGTTGCTTTGGTGGATGCTCTACCATGTGAACTAGACAGACAGAGAGCATTCCTGTTAGTTCTGCTTGAACTATCATTGGCTGTCAGTATCCTTAATCTACAACATCTGGCCAAAATGAGGCTTGGCAGCATCCAGTCCTTCCTGGAAGGGCAATTCCAGAATGTGGTGCTTGGGGACTCCTCTGGCTGCTTGGCTGGTGGTGTCCCACAGAGTTCTGTCTGGTCCCCCAAAGTGATTAAAGTCTACAGGAAACTCCTGAAGAGGCTGCCAGGGCTTTGGAGTGCACTGACAGCAGTAGTTAGATGACACCCAACTCTATCTCCTCCCCCCCCCCCTCTTACCCTAGGGAGACTGTTGAGGTTGGTCATGGGAGTGTCTTATTGTCTGTGTACACCTATGCTGAGGAAATGACACTGAGGGCCTATATAATACCATTTGTTGTAAGCCCCAAATACTGTTGTACTTAAACATTCCCTAATCTCTGAGCCTACCCTTCAGAATTTTTTCAGGGAACTTACTTAGGGGAACCTTCATGTTATTTGTTGGAAATTACCCACAAAACCACAGAGTAGAAAGGGCATCCCCTTTTTTAAAAAAAATCCCTTGTGCAGGTTCCCTCCCCTCAGAAGGGGCTCTTATGCCTGCAGATTCCACCCAATTCTGCCAAACAGAAGTGTTAAAGGCATTTGTTGATGGGGAAGAGTGTAATTGCCATGTGGTTTGGGCCAATGACATATCAGGACAGCCCCCTGGTTGTCATGGTTGCCACAAAGTCAAGGCAGCTTTGCCATGAATGTTGGGGTCTTCCAGGACTACCTACCTGGAGGTTGTCAACACTGAATTCTAGACCACCTCCATCAGCTGAGACAGGGAGAGGGAATCTACACGTCGTTGTGAGGGCACTTACATGCGCCCCCATAACAACTGTGTAGACCGAGAATGAAGAGACGGAGGAAGAGGCGGAGGAGGAGGCGGCTGGGGAACCGGCCGCGTCCTTGCCGCCGCTGCTGCCGCCGCCTCCCCGCCAGCCTCCTGCTGCCGGGGTAAGAGCCACCCAGGTCGGAGAGCTCGGCGGAAGCGGAAGCCAAGCTCTCCGACCCGGGTGGCTCTTACCCCGGCAGCAGGAGGCCACCGGCGGCGGCTCTTCCTCCATCTCTTCTTTCTCGGTCTACACAGTCGTTGTGGGGGCGCATGTAAGTGCCCTCACAACGACGTGTAGATTCCCTCGGAGACTCAGACAGGGAATCCCTGTTCTGTCTCCATTGCCCAACATCACTCAAAATGCATGACTGGTTGGACAGGAATCCTGAAGAGAAAAATTGAATTCCAATAGACTGCATCCATCTTCTCCAACCTGGTCCCCTCCCAGAGAATTGACCTTTAATTCTTACTGTTCCTTTCCATTGGCCATTCATGCTGGGCTTATGAGAGATGTAATCCAAAACATTTGGAAAGCACCAGGTTGGGGAAGGCTGGACTGCATCTGCTCTCGCTCCCTCCTCGAGCCTGCATTGGTGCTGCACTGAGAACCCAGGTGGACACAGCGGAGAGACATCCATTGCTCCCGGTTCATCCACGTAGGCTCCAGAAGTGCAGATATGATTCAAGGGTGGAGGATGACTCTGCTGTTTTATTATGGCCCAATCTGGCATGGAAGCTGGAACTACCCAGAGTGGGGAGGGGTGAAGGCAAGGGGGTGATAAAGGTGCACCTCTTAAAATCACATTCCTTTGTGGCTGAAAGCCAAGACCGGCCCTCCTGACATCACTGCCTGGCTTTGGCACCTCTTGATTGTCCTGCTTCTTCTTTCAGGAAATGGCTACATTGAAGGCAAGGAACTGGAGAACTTCTTCCGAGAGCTGGAGAGCGCCAGGAAGGGAGCTGGAGTGGTATGGAGTGGTCCTGCATTTCTTTTCTCCCCTCAATTGTCCTGCCTTTCAACTTAAGGTTGCCCACTTATTTGGGAGCAAGTCATCTGTATGCAATGAGCTCAACCCCAAACAGGCATGCCTGGGTTTAGGCTGACTTCCTGCAGTGCAGTGGCCACCCTGGTTTCCTACTGGTTGATTGGACTAGACCTGCCTATACCAGAACTCAGACTGAAATGGGCCTGTGTACTCCAAGAGCATAAAGGAGTTTGGAGTATACGGGTCTGTTTCAGTTTGAGTTCAGGCCTGGATTCAGGATGAAACCTGCCTTGGTCTCCTTACCAGGAGAGGGAAAGGGGGGGCACAGCCTCATTGCTCCTCCTTGTTCTCTCAGCAGCTTTTGATACCATCAACCACAGTATCCTCCTGGACTGGCTTCATGAGGCCTAAAAAGGGGGCACTGTATTGCAAATGTTCTGCTCCTATCTGCAGGGTCGGTTTGAGAGAGTGGCATTGGGGGGGGGGGCGTGGTGTAAAACGCTTTTTCACATCTATATGAAGCCAGCAGTCAACGATTTGGGGCAAGGTGTCATGAGTATACAGATGGCATCTAGTTCCATTTCTCTGTTACATCACAGTCAGTTGTGGCTATGCATGAACTGGCACCTGGATGAGACCCAACCCACTGAAACTGGGACCCTGGGGGTGGGCAATTCCCAGGTCTGGAGGCTGAGGGATTTGCACTCCCCCTACAGGGACAGGTGTGCAGTTTTGAATGCTCTTGGATTCCTCTCTCACCTGAAGCCCATGGAGCCTGAATATCAAAGGGTGCCTGTTAACAGCATTGCCCATGAGCTCCATCACACCTGCACGTTTGCCCTAGTTTAACCTCAAATTATCTGCCCTCATTTCCATAGCATGTGAAAGCCCGATCAACTTACCCCTTTGCACTTTTATGTTTCATTCATCTTTACACCGCTCCTCTTGTGCGCACCAGCCTATCACTGTTCTTCCATTGAGATGCACGTCCCCCCAACGGAACTCCTCTGTACCGCCGCCTACAGTTCACTGGTTGGTGGTAGTTGGACACCGCGCCCTCCCTCCCTCCCTCCGTCCGTGGTTATTCCCTGTTGCCTGGGCTATGCCCGTTCCCCTCACCCTGCCTGGAGGCTTTAGAGCATGAACATAGGAAAATCAGACGCAGGCTTGCCTTGGAGTAAACACCATTGAACAGAGAGAGACTTACTTCTGAGAAAACAGAAGTAAGACCTCAGAAGTAAGCATGGGGTTGCAGAGGACGTCTTTCCAGTTTGCTGTTGTAAGACTTTAAAAAGAAAGCTTCTGAGTGACCACACTATTAAAAGTCAGTTCTATATGTGTTTACTCAGAAGTAAGACTCTCTCTATTCAATGGGGTTTACTCAAAGGTAAACATGCATTAGTATGAGTGGGATGTAAATACAGTTGAAATCAGTGGGAATTACTTTTGAGTAAGGGAACCAACAGATCTGTAGTTTATGAACTTGAAGATGCACAGCTTCGCATGATCAAAGGAATGGAAAATTGATCCTTTGCATTAGTGAACTACCAGGAAAGGGCTTAAAGGAGGATTTAAAAAATCATTAAAAAATCAAAGGATGACCCAATATGATTCAAACTTGGCATGGCTAAAGTCCTTAGGAGCTATCACTGTGCCAATTTTGATCTCTTTATCTTTAAAAATGATTTAAGGAAGGGCATTTTCCACATTTCTTTTAAGGTGAAAATGCCTGCTGGAGAAAAGACAGCCCATCTCTGCCCCTTGAAAACACACCCACAGAACATTGGATTGAAAATTATGGATGAAAATACACGTTGAGGGTAGCGCGTTGTCCTTTCGATTTACCGGAAGAACCAGACTTTCCCCATGCCAAAAAACAGCGCTAAGACCGGGGGGAGCAAGGGCAGGACATGGACGACGTCATCTGAGTCCTTTGTACACAACCCACGTTGACAGCAGGAGCCCAATGTCGACAGCATGGCAGCTTTGACTAGAGTGGCTGAAAGTTATTGAAAAAGGGAGAGAAAAAGGCAGGTCCTTTTCTGTTGAAGCACCCCAATTATAGAACTCTTTGCCTAGGGAGGCTAGATTATCCCCCATCTAGTTTTAGAAGGGCAGGGAAGACTAGTTTTAGAAGGACAGGGCTTTCTCTGCTGTGGCACCCCGGTTGTGGAATGAGCTCCCCAGAGAGGTTCGCTTGGCACCTACATTGTTTTCTTTCCATCACCAGCTGAAGACCTTTTTATTTTCTCAGTATTTTAACACCTAATTTAACTTAAATTTAAACTTTGCTGTTTTAATCTCATATTTTAACCTATATTAATTTTTGCTGTGTGGTTTTATTCTGGTTGTGCTTTTTATGTTGTATTTTGTATTTGTGTTTTAAATTTGTTGGTTGTTTTTATGCTCTTCATGGTTTTAATTTTTGTGAACCACCCAGAGAGCTTCGGCTATCGGGCGGTATAAAAATGTAATAAAATAAATAAATAAATTGTTCTGTTGAACTTTTACGAGGTTTAATGTTCACTCCCTGTTTTATCCTGAAGAAGAGCTCCACTCCTAATTTCAATTGGATTTTGGTTTTGTTGTTTTATCTAATTTGTACATCCCCTTGAATACCCACTGGGTGGAAGGATTATTCATAAGTATATGTCAAATGAATGAATAAATAAAATCAGCACACTTCTGCAGCACATTTAGCAGATGGTCTTCTATTTTCAGGGCCTGATTAGATTCAACTATTCAAATAAATAAGTAAATAAATAATCTTGCCTCTGATACAAACTCATTATTTCATTTCTTTATTTAGAGTCAACAGACCAATATAAAACAAGAAGATACACCGTTATATAAAACAATACAAAGTGGGGATAAGGAAATAAGAGGGAGCGTTACAAAACCACTAAAGATACTAGATTGTTATTTCATGGTTTTTGAGAAGGGAACAGAATCGGGTTATTGGAGCCTAGCATAGTGAAAAATGGGGGATGTATAGATAATAAAATTGCTAATCTGTGGATTTAAGCACAATCAGACATCCATAAGAGATCTGGTGCGGATGGCCACATTCAGGAATTTGGCCACCTGCTCAGTGGTAGATTTACTGGAGCCCTGAAGTAGACTGATCAGAAGTGACTCAGGGGAGCGTCCCGGGAAACGTTGCATAATAGGACATAATAGGTCTTTCCTTGGCTGCTGGTAAAAATTGCAATGGAAGAGCACATGTAGAATGGATTCCACCTCGATGTTATTACATGGGCAGTATCTGTTTTCGGATGGCTTTTTCTTATGTCTGCCCTCTAGCAGCTCGGAGGGGAGGACATTAAATCTTGCTAGGGTGAATGCCTTCCTGTATTTGGGAATGGTTAACCAACCCAGGTATGGCATTCCATCTTTGCAAGAAGGGACTGGGAGACCCAATGATTGAGGGGAACATGGTCCCCAAGCAGTTCCCCGGAGCTTCTGATGGTCTATATCCAGTAGTTTCTGTTTGGTGATCTGTTTAGCACTGTCCAAGTCTAGAGGTAGCAGGAAAAAGGGGGATAGCCCTATTGAGATTACTTTTTGCACCACTGCCTTAGACCAGTGAGATTCAGAGGGTTCTAACAGGACCTTGGTAACCAAGGAGTTGGGGGTGAGTATTAGGTGGCAGCGGAGCCAGTAATGTATGGTAAATATCCAAGCTTGGCATTTTAATGTGCTTAGTCCAGCTTCCAAGTTGAGGGCTATAGGCAAAGCCGTTTTTTTCTCAGGGCCAAATTAGACATGACGCGAAGCCTGCACATGACAGTGTGTGTGTGTGTGTGTGTGTGTAGGGAAGGGGAAGGTTAAGCACTCCACGCACTCCAGCCCAACACTTCTCCTGCCTTCTGTCAAGCTTGCTCCTGAGTAGGGAGGACTTAACATGGACCTTATTCACCTCTTGCTTTAGATATTCCCTTATGAAAAGCCCCTTTCGGTTAGCCGAT